>NW_026526688.1:45609136-47047886 GCF_024362965.1 Panthera pardus | reverse complement strand
CTTTTTAAAGGGAGACATACACACATATACACAAACACACTCAATTTAAGGAAATCGCTCAGCTCCGGAGCCTGTAAATCTATTGCTAGCCTTTTTAACAATAGTACCTCATTGTTTTTTAACTGAAAGATTGAGTGATTTCTTCTGTTAATTATTTTTTTGTAAAAGGACACTCAGTGCTATGCAAGGGAAATCACCGAAAAGCCTAAGGAGGGAAAAATGTGTAGGTTATAATTTTAGAAGAGCTATCTCTGTATTGGTAACCAAACTCCAGCTGCATCAGGTGTGCCGAATCTC
The DNA here is from genome assembly GCF_024362965.1 of Panthera pardus. Taxonomy (NCBI): domain Eukaryota; kingdom Metazoa; phylum Chordata; class Mammalia; order Carnivora; family Felidae; genus Panthera; species Panthera pardus. The sequence goes on along the minus strand of NW_026526688.1, from coordinate 47,047,589 downwards.
TGACCTATGAAAAATTGTTTGGATTCCCCCCATTTATCTTGTTTGAGCAGTAAAGAAAATATAATTGAAGAAATGGCATTGAAGAGTGTCCGGGGTTATTTGTTATCAAAAGTGGCATGCAGGAGGCTTTCCACATTAAATTTAAACTCAAGAAGTGGCTAAATCTGTGACTATAGGAAGGAACAATTTGAGTTTACCTTTTTTTTGAAAGCTCTGGAAGAAAATGATATACACAGGGCTTCCTTTTTTTAATTTTTTTTTTCTTATTTACAACTGAGACTTTTCTGAAGGTGATAATGAGAGGGACTCGAAGAATGAAAATGAGAAGTGACTTATGAAATGTGATTATTGTAATTTGCAAATGATGGATGGTGAGAACGACTCTCCCTGCCCCCTCCCCATAGTGGCAGCCTACGCATCATCTGGATACTTAGTAAAAATGCAAATTCCCAGGCCCTCCAGGTCCATCCGACACACTGAAGTATGAGACCTTCGGGTCTAAGCAGTTTTCATAGATGAGCCCTTCTCTAGTCTCCAAATGACTTGCTTTACCTGCTCAAAATACTTCTCTCTGTTGGCTACTGTGGAATTCTTTAACATTGATTGAATAAATGAAAGGTCCTCAGGAGACCAATAGGATTGAGATCCTGTGTCAACCATGAACCACTTTGCGTGTCTTCATGGGTAGGATCGGGATGACACGGGAATCATTATTACATTATCCATCTTCACAGATTTTTTGAGTATCTGTATGTTTAGAGACAGTGCCTGGGACCTAGTAAGTATGTGGTACAAATTACCGATTAGTTTAATTATGACTAACAATAAAAATAAGGGGTGATCTGTGTATTTAGTATTATGAAAATGTGTCAGTGAATGCTGTCTGGCTCTTTTCTGAAAGCAGGTTTTGATGGGATAATCAATTAATTGGGGGAAATAATATCAAATTTCCAAATGAACAGTATATGAGGAAAGGATCAAGAATGGGTAAAGAGTAATACTGTGAAGAGGTATTTCCTTAAGTCCTGTTCAGGGATCAGCCATTGGTTAAGAAGGAAGATTTGAAAATGGAAGCTATTCCAGAGGCCTTAACACTGCCTTCTTTTCCCTATATTACTGAGCACTGAATGTTCATTTCATCACACTTCGAGCACATGTGACATTTTCTTAAAAAGGCGGTGTGTTTTCTTGTTTTCTCGTTTTCTCAGCTTCACAGATTTAAATCAGGATATTCTACAGTTTTGTAGCCAAAATAACATAGAAGGGTTGTAAAGTCAGATTGCTGGCAAGCGTGTGGGGCAAGTATAGATTTTCAGTGAGGGCTAGTACTAATACCAATCAATAGACATGTTTTCAGTCAATTCAGTTAACTGCAGGCATTCCGTGAAATCCCCATGCTCAACACTATAGATATAAATGTGTACAAAAGATAGTCCATGCTATCAAGAGTCCAACGCGGTGTTTTCCTAAATGCAAATGGCTCTTCTCTTTTGTTTTTCTGATTTTTGAATTGAGAGCCACGGATAAGTTCCAGAATGTATTTGAATTAATTATCTTTTGAGGTAAAATGTGAGCATTGATAAGGAAGTCAACATTTAGAGATGAAAAAATTGCAGTTCATGTACACTATGATTTCTCAGCTTAGTAAAATGAGTAAGATTTTTTTTCCCCCAAGAGACTCCAGCATCTCTTGGAGTGAATGGAGTGGTTCCTTTTACTGAACTCATTCAGAGTTCATTGTATGGCTTTTTATGCATCTTTCTTGCACTTCAGAGTTGACAAATAGACTGAGGAATGTTTGGGAGGGTGTGTGTGTATGTATGTGTATGTGTAGTTATTTCTTAACTGGATGGAAACAAGATTCTTTTATACCTTTGCCTGTGGTTTTCAACCCTAATTACATCAGAACCACCTGTGTGCAATTTTCTTTAAAAATACAGACTCTTAGGGAGCACCTGGGTGGCTTGGTCAGTTGAGCATCCGATTTCTGCTCTGGTCCTGATCTTGAGGTTTGTGAGTTTGAGCCCCACGTCGGGCTTGCATCTGTCAGTGTGTGGCCCACTTCAGATCCTCTGTCCCCTCTCTCTGCCCCTCCCTGACTCATTCTCTCTCTCTCTCTCTCTCTCTCTCTCTCTCTCTCTCTGCCCTCCCCCCAATAAATAATATTTAAAAAAATACAGAAGCTTGGAGTCCATTTCTAGAGATTGTGACTCTGAAGGTCATTCTGCCCTGGTGTCTAATGGGCAGCTAGTGTCAGGGGCCCTGCATTTATTCTTGACTCCTGGCACAGGTGTTCTCAAGTTAGAAGAGAAAAAATAAATCTAGGTCATTGCTCTCATATTTTAATGTGCATGCAAATCACCTGGGTATTTTGTTCAACTGGGGGTAGGGCCTGGGGCTCTGCATTTCTGAGAAGTTGGGGGTGATGCAGACACCGTAGGTTTTTGGCCCATGCCTTAAGTCATAAAGAATTAGATCACGATCTACACTTCAAACAAACAATGGCATACTGTGACTCTAATTATGACAGTCCTGACTCCCATGTTCTCCCCCTGCCTGTTTTATAACAATAGAAAAGAATATTATGACTTGCTAAATAACTTGCCCTTTCTTTCTTTACATGATTAAATGTATATTTCCAAGCCTGAAAATGACTTTGTAGTATAGAAAGGATTTTGTAAGCACGGTTCACCTCCTTAATGGAATTATAGAAGTTAATGTTCTGACTGATAAAAAAGCCAGTCTTTGGGGGCAGTATATAGAAGTAATGAGAAGTTAAAAGGAAATGAGAGAGAATATGTACATGGATATCCAGATGCAGTTATAACTACATAATTATAATCATCATTGCCTATTAAGAGAAGATACTTACTTGTTATACCTACCTGTTAAGAGCATTAGTTTAAAATATTTTTGGTTTGAAAAGCTCGGTGTACGTAGTAAATTCTCAGTAAGTATCAGTTATTGTCATCATTCTTGTTGTTAACATCATCATTGCTGGTGGCAATGCTCATTTTTCATAAGGCCCTTTAAGAGAACTCTCACGGTGTTGGTTACAATATAAGAAGAAAAGAACAATTCTGAAGGGAAACATTCTGAGAATCAAAATTGCTATGGGATAGGATAAAACTGAAATATCAAAACTTAGGGAAAAAAGAGCAAAAGTGCTTTTTTTGTGAAGTAAACATCCTAAAGAAAGATTTTTTCCTGTTCATTGGTAATATTCTGGCATGTCATTAATCCTAGCAAAGTCTCTCAATTTACTGATGCGTGGATTCTGTTTTCAAATATCGCATTAGTTCCTCTTTATGGACTACACGTTCGTGTTCACTAGCGAACACCCAGTCAAGGCACAGGTGTAATTTGGATGTAGTGGAGGATAGCTCTTCCTCCTTGTCCTTTGAACTGGTTAAACCATCATACCAGTCTGCTTTCCTTATTGTTCTCAGTTTAAAAAAAAAACAAAAAAAACAAATCAAAACCAGGATGGGATACCACCTCATACCTGTCAGAGTGGCTAAAATTAACAACATAAGAAACAACAGGTGTTGGTGAGGATGAGAGGAAAGGGGAACCCTCTTGCACTGTTTGTTGCTGGGAATGCAAACTGGTGCAGCCATGCTGGAGAACAGTATGGAGGTCCACAGAAAAGTAAAAATAGAAGTAGCTGATGAACCAGCATTGCACTATTGGGTATTTAAACAAAGGATAGAAAAATGCAGGAGTGAAGGGTATACATGCACTCTGATATTTATAGCAATATTTTCAACAATAGTCAAAGTATGGAAAGAGCCTACATGTCCATCAAGTGACGAATGGATAAAGAAGATGCGAGATACACACACATACACACACGCATGCATGCACATCATGCAATATTATTCAACCATCAAAAAATGAGATCTTGCTACTTGCAGCGACGTGGATGGAGCTAGAATGTATTATGCTAAGCGAAGTAAGTCAATCAGAGAAAGACAAGTACCGTGTGATTTCACTCATGTGGAATTTAAGAAACAAAACAGATGAACATATTGGGGGTGGGGGAAGAGAAGAGACTCTTAATGATAGAGAAGAAACTGAGGGTTGATGGAGGGAGGTGGGTGGAAGATGGGCTAGATGGGTGGTGGGTATTAAGGAGGGCGCTTGTTGTGATGAGCCCTCCGTGTGGCATGTAAGTGATGAATCACTGAATTCTACTCCTGAAACCATTGCACTGTATATTAACTAAAACTTAAAAAGATTTAAAAAGTAAGAATAAGAGCCAAAGCTAAATTAAGTGTGCCCCAAGGCATTTGCTTTTAGTGTTGATGTGGGAAAGCTTCATGGTGTTTTGTGAGCCTTTGTGTGAGGTTGGAGCTTGTGGGAGCTAAGTTCCTGACCTGCCATCTGTGACTGACCACCAGGCATGTGCTGGGATGGGGTTGGGGGGATAAAAGCCCGATGTCCTGTGTGTTAGGCATAGGTGGAAGAGTCTTGATGAAGAAGGTTGTGGCCGGGATGATTCTGTTGAGGTGGCACGTTTGATATGTCTTTGTGTTGTGAAATAACATGGTTATAAAGTGGGGGAAAAGCTAAAAAAAAAAAAAATAAAAAATTTATAAAAAAAAAAAAAAGGGGGGGGGCGCCTGGGTGGCTCAGTCGGTTAAGCGTCCGACTTCAGCTCAGGTCACTATCTCGCGGTCCGGGAGTTCGAGCCCCGCGTCAGGCTCTGGGCTGATGGCTCAGAGTCTGGAGCCTGCTTCCGATTCTGTGTCTCCCTCTCTCTCTGCCCCTCCCCCATTCATGCTCTGTCTCTCTCTGTCTCAAAAATAAATAAACGTTAAAAAAAAAAATTATAAAGTGGGGGAAAAGCTGTCTCTTTTGTTTTCCCTGGGTAGATTCGCAGACCTCTTCTTCCCCATCGTCAGTCCTCAGCTCCGTATTGAATTGTTCAGTTCAGTCTGAGCCAAGCAAATTACCTGTCGGGATGGACTTACCTATCTCCATGTAAAATTGGGGTGTATCATTTAAAAAAATAAAAATGAAACCACGTAGTCTTCAATGCACGTTTTCATTTCTATAATCCCATTGTTTTGTTACGTTTCAGTCAAAAGTATACTTTGGCTCTGTATACCTTCACCTTTTATAGTTAGGCAAAGAAATTTTCGGTTATGCCAGTGGAAGAAATGTCCATGTTGTGTGTGACCTCCCCTTGAACAGGAAATGCTGTTGATTAAGAAAAGTAAGTTCAGTAGACTTATTGCAATAAGGAAGAATACCAATTTGAGGAGTCATAGTAGTCTTGCAACAGGAGGAAAATGAGGGAGGAGGTGTATGAGATAAAAAGCCTGGGTGGGTGAGTTTGAGGCACGTCTTGGCAAATGAGGAGCCAGTTAGGACTGTGGAGTTCTTTGCATAAAAAAACAGGTCTGGAGGGTACAGTGAGATCAGGGTCTGGATGTCAGTATTGGTGAGCCAGGCTTTAGTCTGCTAATAAGTTACCTATTTTACTTGGTTTACAGTCCTAGCTTCCAGAGACAAAACAAACAAAACCCACAAAATATTTCCTTTTGCCTGGTTCTAGTATTCCTTACCACAGGAACTGGAGTGTGTGGTAGTTTCAATTCTCAAACTTCATTATGGAGAAAGGGTATGTATTAATGTCGCATTGCTACCAAAAATTACCAGAATCATAGTGGCTTAAAACAGCACATTTATATTTAACTGTTCTGTCAGTGAGAATTCCCACATGGGGCACACTGGGCTCACATCATGGTGTCGGTAGGGCTATGTTCCTCTTTGGTGTTTTCCAGGGAGACTCTGTTTCCCTGAACTTCTCAGCTTCTAGAGGTTGCCCACACACCTTGACTAGTGGCGCCTTCCTCTACCTTTAAAGCCAGCAAACTTGCATCCCTCTGACCCTTTTTTTTTTTTAAATGTTTATTCATTTTTGAGAGAGAATGGGGGAGGGGTAGAGAGAGAAGGGGTCAGAGGATCCAAAGTAGGCTATGAGAAGACAGCAGTGTCTCTCTGACCTTTTTTTTTTTTTTTTAATTTTTTGTTTATTTATTTTTGAGAGACAGAGACCACAAGCAGGAGAAGGGAAGAGAGGGAGAGGGAGACAAAGAGTCCGAAGCAGGCACCAGGCTCTAGGTTGTCAGCATAGAGCTCAATGCAGGTCTGGAACTCACAAACAGTGAGATCATGACCTGAGTCGAAGTCGGAAACTTAACTGACTGAGCCACCCAGGCAGCCCTCTGACCTTTCCTGAAGTTATGTGCATGCCTTACACTTTGAAGAACACTTATGATTGCATCGGGTCCACTTGGGTGACCCAAGATATCCCTCCCAGTGCAAGGTCACATCCCCAAAGTCCCTGTTGCCATGTAAGATAACATATTTACACATTCTGGAGATGAGGATGAGGATATCTGGAGGAGTGGGGATGTTGCAGTATTTGGCCTACCACATGTGTGATAGATTGCCCAGAAATTGGGAAAAGCTTATCTATCCTCTGGCAGCCTTTGGCTACCAGAATGACCTCATGGTACAGAGAATTCTTTGGTAATTCTTGGAGTGTTTATTTATGTTCATAAAAAGCAAGGATTGTAGGACTTCTTCCTGTAATGAGATGGATGTCAGCGAGATCTGTTGGATAACATTCATGTATTCTGCTCTTTTAAAAAAAATTATGTGGTGTTTTTTAGAGGAAACTACCATTCTGTTCTCTGTGTGCTAGTTAGCCCCAGGAGAACATAGGATACCTACTTGAGATGATTATGCAAATAGAGCTAAATATCTGAATACCGATTCCTACATTTTATCCTCTGTAATCTAGTGACTGCCTTGGTACAATACGATTTCACATTATCTTCAGTAAGAAATGGCTTGCATTTAGCTTTTTATATCGTACGTCCTGTAGATCCTCTCAGTATTGTTTTGCATACATTAGGAATCTTCCTTTCTTTGAGACACACTGTAGATAGGATTCCCCAACTTAAAGGCATCAACAGCACAGACTTGGCCTCATTTGAAAAGCACAATGACACACATACATTTGAGTGTCCTACTTCAGAAACTGATCAGGAAAAGCACCTGTGATTCAGGAAAAGACTCCTTTTCCCCATGAGTTGGTGTAAGGTCTCTTAGCCATGGAAAGTATCCCTACTAAGCCTCAAGCCACTTCATGACTACCCTGTGACTCCTATGTGAGGTCTGTTTGAAGGCAAGGGGAAAGAACTAGCTTTGTTAAGCTGTCAAAATTGGCCTTTTTCTCATGTTCATTTGGAATTAGATTGGGATAACCCAATCTGTCATGGACCCAACAAGGTTTGTGATATGAGAGAGGCTACTTTCAAGCAGAAGAGAATTCTCTGCATTAGAATATTTATTACGTGATTCTCCACATGATGAAGAATTGGAAATTACTTAAATGCCTACCAGATAGAGTTAAGTTACATAATCTGTGAAAGCAATGCATGTTAGTGAATATTGGCAGACATGGAAAGTTGAAGACGGTAGCATCCCGTTTGTGGTATATTTACAATATTTCTTTGTCTGGGGACCCAATACAGAGGTATGAAAATACAGAGTGTGTGCAGGAATGATGTGTGCACTTTGGTGTATATACAATTTATTTTAATAATATTAAAAGCTATGTATATTTATGCTGAGATAGAAGCATGCAAAAGGATATATTAAAACTTAACAGGATTCAGGGTGCCTGGGTGGCTCAGTCGGTTGAGAGTCCGACTCTTGACTTCCCATTCGGTCATGATCTCACAGTTCATGAGCTCGAGCCCTGCGTCCGGCTCTGCCCTCGTGATGCGGACCCTGCTGGGGATTATCTCTCTCCCCTCTCTCTCTGCTCCTACCCCATTGCACTTTTCTCTCAAAAATAAGTAAATAAACTTAAATAAAAAAACAAAACAAAGACTTAACAAGATTAGAGTAGTGTTGGCGCTTTCACTTCCTGCTTCATACACATCTGGATAGTTTGAAATTAATGACCAGCATTTATTTTTACTGCCTAGAGAAAGAAATAAAAATTAAGGAGACTAGTGAATTTGCAGTATGTAACACCGCTTAGTAAAACTGTTTAAAGCAAATGGAAGATCAAAAACTATAAGATGCCACGACTATGAAACGAAATCGTGCAAACTAATGCTAGCTTCCATGTCCTCCAGATAGCAAGAAAATTAAGAAAATGGGATGAGAATTTCTATGTGTATATGAAGAGGTATTATTTTTCTTATTGCCAGAAATCTTGTTATTACAATTGTCAGGTCCCATTAGCAGTGAGAGCTGCACAAGGGCCAAGCTTTAGATCCAGGGTAGTAATGTACATTGGGTTTCATACTCTTTTTTAAATCTCTAGAATCTGGCAGAGAACCTGGTACTTGTTGCCAAATCCATTTGTTGATGAGTAGATGGACAGAGTGGTGGGAACACCTCTGCCTACCTCACCTTTCTATGGCAAACGGTGATTGGTTTTCCCTTTGTAGTGCCTTGAGTAGTTACATTTAAAAAGTAAAAACAAAGACAAAAAACCCCCAAAACCATAGGGCTCTTCTCTTTTCTTAATGGAACTGGGGGGAAATTACATGGATAGTGTATCTTCAGTGCTTTGGGAACCTCAGGTCAACAACTTTTATTCCAAGCAGTAGTGGTGGTACAATGTTAGAATCTTAAAGAGCAGGGACTGTTGCAATTTTTATTACTTTTCTTCCAGGATCCAGCACTGTACTTGAGTATTTGGATGGTTGATACTGCTGTTTAATTATAAAAATGAAGAGGTAAATATTGTTTTTCCATAAATATGTGACCATCAAAATAGAGGGCCTAACCGAATCAGATGTTGGCACATCTGATAGAGTAAAAGGCAACACTCACTTGAGCAGACTTTTCACCATCATTTAAAAGAAGAGAAAAAGTTGGGGTGCCTGGGGAGCTCATTTGGTTGAGCATCTAACTCTTGAATTCAGCTCGGGTTATGATCTCAGGGTCCTGGGATCGAGCCCCACATCAGGCTCTGCACTGAGTGTGGAGCCTTAAGATTCTCTCTCTCTCTCTCTCTCTCTCTCTCTCTCTCTCTCTCTCTCTCTCTCTCTCTCTCTCTCTCCCCCTCTCTCCCCCTCTCTCCCTCCCTCCCTCCCTCTCTCTCCCTCCCTCCCTCCCTCTCTTCCTCCCTCCCTCTCTTCCTCCCTCCCTCTCTTCCTCCCTCCCTCTCTCTCCCTCCCTCTCTCTCCCTCCCTCCCTCTCCCTCCCTCCCTCTCCCTCCCTCCCTCTCCCTCCCTCCCTCTCTCTCCCTCTCTCTCTCTCCCTCTCTCTCTCTCTCCCTCCCTCTCTCCCTCCCGCCCTCCCCCCCCCCCCCCCCGCCGCTCTCTCCTGCTTGCTCTGTCTTTAAAATAAATAAATGATAAGAAGAAGAAAAAAGGGAAAGCTAGCCAGAAGAGACTGTGGGGTAGAGTTAATGTTATAATTATCCTAAAGTTTATTTGGATTCTCTTTTGCCTATATTGCTAGAATTGTTATTTTGTATTTAAAGAAGTTTTTCTCCGAAGAACTTATTTTTAGATGTAATACTAGAGAGTAAATCATTTCAGATGCATGGAGAAGTCATGAATAATTAACATAGCAGCACCAAACCTGCTCAAAATTCCCATCTCTATGTTTAGTCCCTGTTCTTTTCCATCCAGATAGGCAGGCGATGGCTAACTCTATATTTCACAAGATAACAAAGCATCTCTTATTCAGGGAAAAAAAATCCACAGGCACTTCCTCAGCCTCTGATACTATTTTCCTCAGACATCAGCAAGCCCCTCCTTCCCTCTGTCACAGCCCCCAAGTGTCCTGTGTGGCCCACAGCTGCAGAATTTAAACTTGATTCTTCAACACAGTGGAGAGCCTGGGTACTGGGATACTGGCAAATTTAACCTGAATGTCAAGAGAATACTGTTATCGGTAATTTCTTTTCTGGGTATGGTGACTTTATCTCCCTGGGGAGAGGAAGGAAACTCCCCAGAGCGTGAGCTGTGTAAACATCAGTTTGGAGCGCATTTAGCATTTGGTATTTATTAGACTCAGTAGTTCCTGAAGTCCTTCTGTCTCTGATATATTTATTCTGTATTGTTCACGTCCCTTCTTTATCTTCTATTGTCTGTTAATGTCGAAATCTCCATTTTGGCATTTGATCATTGCGCCAGAGGTCTGCAGGGTCACCCTTGGGTTTGGTGGTTCATCACTAGGGGGACTCAGGACCATGGTGTATTAAAGGTACAGAGCAAAGTCCACAAAGGGAAAAGGCACACAGGCGAAATCCAAGGAAGATAAGACACAAACATCCAAGGGTCCTTTCTCAGTGGAGTCACACAGGAGGCACTTAATCCCTCCCCCCCAAAATTGTCATCATACATGTGAGATGCTGCCAGTCAGGCAAGCTCATCAGACACTCTGCCCAAGGTTTTTGTTAGGGGCTGGTAAGTTAGGCCCCCTCTGCCTGGCATGAGCCCAGATTCCATACACCCATAAGGAAAGTAGATGTTCAACACAAACCATGTTGATGTAGACGGGTCAGTCACAATGCACCATTCTTACCAGTTCTCGTAAGAATGTAAATAGGGGGCTGAAAACCCTCTTGAAATCGAAATTTGCGGAGTCCGGTTAAGAACCGACCTTGTAAACAGGCCCTTGAACGATAATCATGTGGCCTGCTGTGCTAACCCTTTTCTGCACGATCTGTGTATTAACCTCTAATCTTGTCACCTTCTTTGTCAGAGATTCTGAAGCTTTATGTGGAGTAGGCGCTGGTTGAAAACTCTGATTATATCCCACCATTTTGCTGAACTCTTAGTAGGTGCTTTACTTCCTCTCTCCCCTGTCCCAGCATACAATCCTCTTAAGTTCTGTGTCCTCTGCATCCGGTAAAATATATCCAGAGTCCACCCAGTTTCTTTCTTTTGTCCTGTCCTAGTTCAAGCCAGTCATCTCTTGATAAGACTATTGCAGTGGACTTCAGACAGCTGCTCTCTTTTCAACATTTGACTTCATTAATCCACATGGCACAGAGCAGCCCAAGACTGTTTCTTAAAACTGGATAACATGACACCTTTACTTAAAGTTCTTCCAGGATCTCACATTACTCTTAAGATGAATTACAAAGACTGTAATGGGACCTCAACTAGCCCTGACCCATCCAGCCCCATCTAGGACCATTCTGTCTCTTATTTTGCAGTGACACCAGCCTTCCCGGATTTCTCCAAATGCCCCAAGCTCACTCTGTCAGGCTTCCCATAAGCTCATCCATATACCTGGAACACTAGTTTTCTTTCTTATTCTTAGACTAATACCCGCCTATTGTTTACAGCTTACTTTAAGGGTAGGGCAACCACATAATTTATCATCATATTTTTTGGATGATAAATTCTCTTTAGAGGATAAGGGAATGTTGTTTGTAATTCTTCCAGGTCAACAGGTGTAACCTTGGCAATGCTGTCATCCTAGTAATCGGTCTCTTCCTTGAAGAGCTCTTTCTTGAACCATCCTTTTAAACTGGATGACTGTCTTCCCCTCTGTGATAACCTATCATTTTCCTTTATACTACTCATGCCGTAATCATTATATACTACTATATGTGATGATTTGTTTAACATTTTTTATCTCGACTGTGCTCTGAAGTGTCACAGGTTTGTGGGCATTGTAGCCAGCAACCAGCAGCTGCCCAGTGGACATGTTATAAATAGTCCCTAAATTCATAATTACATAATGGCAGTGCTTCCAATGAGGTATTTTTTGATCTGTCGTTTCTTCATTCCCCTGCTTTATTTTTTCTCCCAGATTGCATTTGGGAGCTCTTCATAAAATTCTTGGATTTTTCTTCCAGTTTTTGTCTTAATGAGCATGGAAAAGAATCCATTTGGTTATGTGTTGACATTTCACCTCTGCAAAAACTCTCAGGCATATTGGTTTGCTCGTGATTTGTGTGCATTTGAAATGGGCATGCTCCAAATCTCATTCCATTCATTTTGTCTAAACAGGAATACTATTCAATGAAAAATGGTCCTCTTCATATCAATTAATCCATCTCACCTTTGTAGGTATGAATTTGCTCTGATCTCCTGGAACCGGTCAAGCACAAAATTGGTTTCTCTGAACAAAGCGATGTACTCCAAATGCTAGGAAAACTCTCTAACATTTCCCAACCTCTTAGGTGGTGATCCAGGCCAGACTGCCTTGCTTTTCTTCAAAGGTCTAAACAAGTCAAATAGGCCTACAGTTGTGGGTAGAATTAAAAATTTGGCCCAGCTGCTGTCATCCTGCTCATCTGATACCTTCTTCTCTAGAGAGTGAGAGCTTTTATTTTGTTTCAGATTCAACCCAGAGTGAAGGGTTTGTGTATCAATTTTCAAGCCACGTACTTTGCACTATCTTTGGAAATGTGTTTATATACTGATTTCTGCATCTGGGCATCACAAATTCCCATGCATATATATGTCAAAAGTTAGTATATTTAACATCTGTGTCTTTTTAAGGGATAAGAAAAAAATTGAGAAGTGGAATTGAGACTGCTTTAATTACAGAATAAAAGCTTTTCATTGATCTTAATTCGATACAACAGTTTAAATTTTGATTGTGAAAGCTGGCTGTGGACACAGTTGATTGCCTACCCACTAGGGTTCCTCTTTGCCAGCAAGCTGCCTTCAACTCTAGGGCTAAAAAATACAATACTCACTTCTTCTGAAGCCCCAGCAGCCAGGAAATAGGCAAATGTCACAGTGAGACCAGAGCGGAAGTCTGACAGTGTGTCCAAATGTAGTCAGCTTGGAAACTCCTGGAAATGCTCCCCTCATAATGAAGACAGCTATGTGTAGAGAAACTGCTTTTTTTTTTCTTTTTTGCCTTTGGATAAGGTCAATAAGCATGTGATGCCTGGAGCAATGGCAGCCATCTTTTGACCATGAAAAGCCAAGCTTGATGATGCCCAGGTTGAAAAAAGAAAAGAGATGCACCTGTAACGACATTATTGGGCAGTTGCATCAACCTTGGAAGCATCAAGTGTCCTCCAACACTTAAGCATGTGAAATAATACATGTCCTTGTAGTTTAAGCCACTTTTAGTGGAGATTCTGTTTCTTAAAAAAGGAAACAAAACATTTCTAGATACACTGGGAAAATTAGTTTAAAAGTTCAAATGCATTATAATAAATTTATCCTTAAGATGCCCATTTGGCATGTGTGTGTCTGCGTGTTTGGGTGAAATACTTTAGTCAGTACCTGAGTTTGGGCAATAGATATTTTACCACTGGGCTTAACAATCAAGCTGTTCGTTATCCTGGATTATATTAACAACAATTCAGGCAAAATTTTGTTAGCAAGGGACACTGTCTCCTTTACTGGCCTCTTCTCTTCCTTATAGGCCTGATCACAGGCATAGATTTCCTTTTTTTCATTCATAAAACAAAACCCTACACTCGTCTCTCCTAGCTGTGTTCTCCTTCAGGTTGTTAGAGCAACAGAAATATCAACATGGTGCCTTGGTTTTTATCAGCACAGGCATTGTTTGACTAGTTGATGAAAGTGATACATTTCTAGACCAGATTATGGAAAGTGCTACATTTTGACAAAGGTTTGTAGATATTCCACCATGGTCCTCCTCTCCCCCCACTTTCACAATGCAGTTACAATGGATTACACTCCTCCCTGCTCAGTTCACCTGTTAGGGAGAATTAGGAGAAGAGGGGTTAGAAAGTCTGTAACTGCCACTGTTGGTCTTAATTCAGCTGTTTCTCTTACTGAGTCATGTGTGTGCGTATCCACAGTGGACGGGGTTATATGTGTAAATGATCCATAATGCCTGCTCATTAATGCTAGAAGAATCCCCTGGAAGCAGTCCATCTTACTGTAATCTTGGCTCCAGTAACACAGTTTACGTTCGTAACGTTTTCTAGAATTATCAGAAATAAACAGAATTGCATGATCTCAAGAAATCCGCCCAGATGAGCTATACCCCTTTTGTAAAGGAAGATAAAATACTCATAATACGGAGTGAGCAGAGTCCACTTAATGACAAAGATACTGCTAAAAAAGAAAATAAGGGCAAGAAGCTGGGAAAAAAAAATATTAGGTTAATAATTAGCTTAATACTGATCTTAATTTGGCCTCGTGACTTACAGATTTAACCTGGAAAGCTTTTGTTCACTTGCGTGCCCATGTACTCTCTGATCAGTCTTTGTATGAATCCTTTTCTGCTCCGTTATTCACGGGTCCAGTTAGGTCATTGAAATGTCCTGAATTTCTGAATGTTTAATCTACAAGGCGTTTGGATGGTTTAAGTTCTGTTGAGTGGCTTACGGAAAACTGAATATAGATCTAGTGTGTCTGTCATTATCTCTTTTCCTTCTAAGTAGGAATTTGAAATTTATGCAAACTCTGTGTTCTCACGAGACATGAGGACATTGGTGTCTTTAGACCGTGGACCAATTTGATGACCAATTAAGCTGTCTGACATTGACTTCTCACCTTGACCCTCCATTGGAGGAGGCATTAGGATTCTCCGTTAGGAGCTTGATAACCTTTCTCTTCTGAACATCTTTATTATCCTTATGCCCTCTTCTTTATTGGCCCCAAAATAATAGCGAGAGGTTGAGAACTGTGACCCTGAAGGGGATTGGGAACTGTTTGATGTCCCTCAGATCATCGTATACTTGGTTCATTTATGGGTTCATATATGTAGTCCCTTTGTGTTCTAATGGTCCAGGGTTCACTTCTAGTGCTACCCCAATCTTTGAAAGCCAGACCCGCATCAACATTCATTTCTCCTCAGAGACCTCTTCTTTCCTTCTTGTGTCACAGTCAGATACTGCTAGATCATTGCAAAACAGGCGTTTTCATGTCCTGAAAGTCAGGGAGTATGTGAGTATTTGCATATTTGCTACCTTGGTAGCTGTTTCTACCCCCTGCCCCCTGATATGTATTAATCAAGCTCAGCCATCACATTACATGGTGTAAATCATGGAAGTGAAGGCATAAGCTCTTTGTAATGATCTCACCTTCTGATGAAGGTTGCTGGCCAGCAGTCTCTGAGCCCTGTGTCACATTTATAAAAGCCACATTCAGGTCACCCCCTCAGCAAAGATGCTGTGGGTTAACACCTTCATGTTGCTGCCTATTCTGGATGCTCAGGACACGTGGGAGAGGATGTTTCTATATCCAGCCTGAGCCCTGCTCCTTAGACCTGAAATCCTCTTTATCATCCCAAGCGCCGTCCTGTGGCATCTACTGCATGGAAGATGCCAAACTAGGCACTGGGGACATAAACAGTCTGGAGAGGTCCCTGGAGTAGAAGGAAGTGTCCAATACCTCAGTGCCTAGAGTTGACTTACAGTAAGAAAATTCTGCTGTGGAGGCGGAGAATTATCTCAGAAAGAGATAATCGTCATCTTCTTCAGCTGTCCTCTGATTGACTAGACCAAACTAAATCCAGTTAGTCACTCCCTGCAGGGTGTAGTGCCCTGTCCCTGGATTGTGCCTCCCTGACCATCTTGCCCTCTGTTCCTTCCTCTGACTTTTTTCTGTTCCTCTCGCCAAATCCTTTGTGATGCCAGCTCTCCAGTTGCCTGTGTGGAGATCACAGCGTGGGTGTGGACATGTGCTGTCTGCACTTGCTCTGCTAGCCCGAGGTCCTGCAGATGGTGTTCCCTTCTCCAGTCTCACCTCCCTGGGGGCCTGAGACAGCCCTGTTAGAGGACATGAAGTGCCTGTAGTCTTTCTAGGGTTGAAAACAAAAAGTCATTCTGGTAAATGGTAACTTCTGCTGGGTCTGTTAGAAAACACAAGAATGTGTGGTAATGGGATGGAAGAGAGGATTTGCCTAGCATCGTTAGGTATTTCTGGAAGAATAGGCCTCTTAATGGTTTGGGAAGAGGCCAGGAGAGTCATTCAAGATGGAGTGCCCACTGTGAGATACACGGTGCCGTCCTGATGCCCAGCGGTGAATTTGAGAAGGAAGAAAATAAAATAGATATTATTTATGAAGGCAGTGAGGCTCTGGGGTGCTAGGACTCTGAAAAAACTGGGGCTCAAATAGAGACAGTTTTACTTCTTCATTTTCAATTCTGATGCCTTTTATCTCTTTTCTTGCCTCATTGCTCTAGCTAGGACTTCTAGTACTGTGTTGAATAAGAGTGGCGACAGTGGGCACCCTTGTCTTGTTTCCCAGGTGATTCTTAGGCACATTCAAGCTTGATAAGCATTGGTCTAAGCCGCTAATAGTAGGCTTTTGGTGTTTTAGTGTCCTTGTCTTACAGAATGAGGATTTTCAGTACCTATCTCACAATTGTAAATATTTTATAAATAATTACATATTAGCACTTAGAAAAGCATAAGCAGTTTTTAGGATAATATGTAAACAGAGCTGTCAAGAGTTCAGAGACTTTGCACAAAGAAGCTCATTTCCAGCAGTAGCAGTTGCAACCCACATGATTGTAGCTGTTCTCACCTAGATGTTGGAGAAAGTGGGAGGAGCTGGAAGTGAAGGTTGGGGTAGTATATTGGGTTGTTGGTGTTGCATACTGGCTCCCAGTGAAAATGAATCCTATACCCTAATTAATATGTTACAGTATTCTGAAATTCTAGAAATCTGGTAGACAAAATATCAGACATACTTGTGAGTTCAAGCCAAGCCTGTGTGGTTCACATAGTGCCTTGTGTCTGATTTGACCAATTACACAGAAAGCTTGCCTGGTGATGATGTTATATATATTGGCTGATAATTGAAAAACTTTAGTCAGTGTTAAATGTGGAAGGAGAAGTTAAAAATAATCAATCCCCCCACATTCTTTATTTTCAGAAAACTTCATGTTCATTTGGTAATGAAGTTTCCTCTAATGTTATACTGTTTTCAGGAGTTAACATTCTCTAGTCACAACTTTTTGTTTTTATAGGTTCTGAAATCCCATTATCACAGTTGATTCATTTTCTAATTTTCAACTTCATTTCTAGTTACGACTCTGACCAGCTTTTAGCACTTCCTTCCTGTAGGAAAATATTATTACATGTGACTATAAATTTGATGTGCTGAACTGGAGTATGTAAAAATAATATCTATATGAATATAATTTACTGAATTTAGAATCCTGACATATGTAACTCAAAGACTTAGCTGCAATCTGTTTGTAGATTTAAATGGGCTAAAAGGAAAAGAAATGCAAGCATACATGTTTCTGAGGACTCTATATTTATTAATATAACATTCAGATTAATTATCAAGTATAAATAATGCAATGTGTTTTGTGAGATCTCACCTCTCCTTCCATTTTATCCCATTTTGGGCTTGATGGTGAAATAGTGCCTCAAATAAGATGGACTAGAGATAACCAAAGGTTCTCCAGATTATAATTACCTTTTATTATTTTTTAAAAAGCAATAACTGAATCCTCTCCCATGATGTATGTTGAAGGCCATACCAAAAGATAACAGTAATCGGTAAACCTTGTTTAGTTTTACCTTACATACTGAGGTGTGGACAAGTTACATATTTTTAAGAATTATGAGTAATATTGCTTTTCAAGGACACCTTTACCTTGATAAAACTTGGCTAGTTTAATTTTCCAAGACTGTGCTTTATCACAGTCATAATGGGCTGGTCCTAAAAGATCATCGTAGACAGTTGTTTGCTCTAAAAAAAGTTTTAATAGTGAAAGAGACTGGTAGCCTCAGCCTCTGAGAGTATATTTCCCTGAGAGAGTTTGATACTGAGGGATATGGAGGACAGGCCAGGCAGGGGAAAGAAATAGGAGGCAATTAAGTTCCCTTGAAGGGCTTCCTTAGGACTCTGATAAAATTTTAGAACTTGAAGTGACCTTCTAGATTTAGGAAACTAAAGGTGAAGGAAAACAAATGCCTTTTCCAAGGTCCCATGCTTAGGATTATAGTCTCCTCATGTATTGTCTTATATTCTAGGAGTATTTTCTTTCTTTTAAAAAAAAAATATTTATTTTGAGAGCATGAGTGGGGGAGGGGGCAGAGAGAGACACACACACGCACAAACACACACACACACACACACACACACACACACACACACACACACACACACACAGAATCTGAAGCAGGATCCGGGCTCCTAGCTGTCAGCACAGCCCAACGCCAGGTTTGAACTCATGAACCATGGGATCATGACCTGAGCTGAAGTCAGACATGTAACCTACTAAGCCACCCAGGTGCCCCTCCATCAGTATTTTCATTGCACAATGAACTCAAACATCCAGAATTACATATACATGTAATATATGGTATATGTATATATATGTATGTATATGTATACGTGTTTGTATGTATATGTATAAATGAAAAGTATATACATGTGTATATATGTATAAGCAAACAACACTGGATAATAATATTTTTGAGCATACACTATTTTTTGATTGTCCAGTAATATACTTTCAGATAGGCACACATACTATTACACTGAATTTGATCATGTCTCTCTTTTTTTTTTTTTTAATTTGATTACTTTCTGAAAAAATGCCGAAGGCCATATTATAGAAATGTCAGTTTTAAAATGGAAGAGTAAACTATAGTTATTTTTGTACTTTTAGTTCATTTGGGATTACCTCTCTGTTCAGGAAAATTTGTCATCAACTCATAAAATTTCAGGTAGGTACTTTTTATAAAAAATGTTTGTAAAATTAGTCATTTGTTAATAATTATTTGATTTCATGATATTGTTTTAAGTTGACACAGCATTTCAAAATTAAATACCTCTTTGGTTCACTTTCCTTCTTTATAATTGCTTGTATCCCTAAAAATTCTTTCCGTTTTATTTTTTAATTATGACATATCAATGACAATCATGGAATAAGCATCCTTATTTTAATACTAATAGGGACTTGGGGTGCTTGGGTGGCTCAGTAGGTTGAGCTTCAGACTCTCGATTTTGGCTTAGGTCATGAAATAGCAGTTTCTTGAGTTCAAGCCCTACCTTGGGTTCCGAGCTGTGAAGAGTCTACTTTAGGATTCTCACTCTTTCGGGCGTGCGCTCGCTAGCTCGCTCTCTCTCTCTCTCTCTCTCTCTCTCTCTCTCTGTCTCCGTCTCTGTCTCTCCCTCCTCCTCCCCTGCCTTGCTCACAGTGTCTCTCTCTGAAAATAAATGAAATTTTAAAATAAACTTAAAAAAAACACCCAATAGCGTCTTAACTCATAATTAGGCAAAATAAAAGGACAGAATATAAAGGTGATTAGGGTAACCACTGGGTAACCACTGGCGTGTGTGTGTGTGTGTGTGTGTCTGAGATTTTGTCACATGTTGAACTAGGATTACATGGGGAGCAAAATCCAGACAGTTAGCTCCAATGATATTCCTTTCTCCTAATATTTGACTGTTCATTTACATGGCTGTCAGAGCATGGCTAAAATGTATTATTTAACAGGGGGAAAAAACCAAAAGGAATGTTTCCTGTATTAAATCCAAAGTGTGCTCATAAATATTACACGCTTCAATGCCAGCACAATTTAAAACTCATATTCACCTGTAAAATTTTAGGAAAAAAAATTCCACAGTGTAACTACACGTTGAGATTCGTAGGTAGTTAGAGATAAAAATAGAGGTAGAAAAATCTGTATTTATGGCTGTCACATATTCCCATGTATTTAAGTTGGTTCCAGTATATTTTTAATTACAAACGGTAAAGTGCCTACATATTTCCTTGAGTCTTGACAAAGGTGTAGTCTTGTAATCACCGTGATGTTCAAGATTAGAGCACTTCTGTTATCCCCCAAACATCTCCCTCTGGCCATCATTTTGTAGTTGAACACACTCTCCACCCTTAGCTGCTAACAACCGCCGATCCCCCTACAGTTTTGCATTTTTTAAAAATATCCAGTAAATAGAGTATGTAGCTTTGAAGTCTGGTTTATTGCCCTTTGCTTAATGCCTTACTATTTCATCCATATTGTTGCATGTACCCATGGTTGGTTCCTTTCATTTCTGAGTGGCATCCCACTGTAAGAATGTATTACTGTTTGCTTATCCAGTCACCAGTTGAGAGCCATTTAAATTGTGTACAGTTTTGGACAGTTGTGATTAAAGATGCTTTAAAAATTCTCGCACAGGTTTTTGTGTGCACCTAAGTTCATTTCTCATGGCTCGGTATCTAGAAGTGGGAATGCTAAGTCATATGGTAAGTACATATTAAATTTATTTAAAACAAAAACCAAAACCCGAAAACCTTCCAGAGTCTTTTCAGAGTGGTGTAGCTACTTAGCATTTTGTGTTCCTATGCATAGCTTCTGAGCACCGTAGTGCCTCGTTGTTTGTTTTAGTCTTAGCCTTCTAACAGGTAGAAACTGGTATCTCATTATGGTTTTAGTTTTTCTAAATGCTTTTTTTGATACATATAGATCTTTTTTGGTAATGTGTCTATTCAGATCTTTTGCCCAGTTTTAAAGTGGAATTTTTGTTTTCTTGTTAAGCTTTGAGAGTTCTAAAATATGTGCGTGTGTGTGTATGTACAAGTTTCTTTAATTGAATATGTGATATGCAAACATTTTCTCCCAGTCTGTGTCATGTCTTTATTTTCTCCGTGTTTAGCAAAGCTAAGATTCTGAGTCTTGATAAGGCCTGATTTGTCAAGTCTTTCTTTTGTGATAATGCTTTTGATGTCCTATCTAACATCAAAATCAGCATCACCAAACCTGAGGCCATATGGATTTTCTCCTGTTTTCTTCTAGAAATGTTATAGCTTTACATTTTACATGTAGGTCTATAATCCATTTTGAATCAATTTTTGTATGAAGTAGGATTTATGTTTTTAGGTTCTTTTTTTATTTACATAGAATATCCAGCTGTTAAAGCACCATTTGTTGAAAAAGTATCTTTTCTCCATTCACTTGCATTTGTACTTTGTCAAAAATCAGTGGACTGTATTTGTTGTGATTCTATTTCTTGGTTCCCTTTCATGTTCCATTAGTCTGTATCTCTGTGCTTTCACCAGTGGTGCTTTCTCTTCTCTATTTCTCTTTAAATTTGAGTACAGTTGACATACAATGCTATGTTAGTTTCAGGTGTACAATGTAGTGATTCGACAAGTTTATACATTATACTGTGTTCACCACAAGTGACCTACCATCCGTCCCAATATATCCCTATTACGATATCATTGACTAAATTCCTTATGGTATGCTTTTTATCCCCATAACTTCTTCATTCCATTACTGGAAACCTGATAGACTGCCTTCTCTTGATCACTGCCATTTATTATAAGTCTCGAAATTGGGCTGTGTGTCCTCCGGCTCTCTTCTTCAGAATTGTTGACTATTTAGTGCCTTTGCCTTTCCATATAAATTTTAGATTCACCTGGTCAGTGTCTCCAAAAAAGTTGCTGGGATTGGGATTTTGTCGAATCTATAAATAAAGTTGGTTGGGAAGAGTTGACATTTTAACAATCCGTGAGCACAAGTAACTCCATTTGTTTAGGTGCGGGGTTTATATTTAACTGAGGATTGTGCTCTAACTTGAGAACATCTAGTTAACTCCCAAGAGTAACTAGTGTCTAGTAAGTATGCAGTAAGCATTCAATAAATATTTATTAGATAAAGCAGCAGCTTAGCAAAGATGCTGTTGATTTTGTCTTTGCTCCTCATTCACTTTATTCAAGGGAAACCTTTAGGGGTAAAGGAGACTACAGAATTTTTTTGGAAAAAAAAAAGACAAAAGAAGCCATGGACTCTTTCATTGCAGTGGTTACTGTGCTCAGTTGCCAAATGAAATCTTGGTGGTATCATGGTAGTACCTTCTTGTATCCTTGAAAAGTAGAAGGTGGCATGTGGCTTTGTAAGACCAGATAAGGATTTGGTTCTCAGAAAGGTTCCCCCTCCTCTGCCCAGCTATGACCTCAAGTCTGAGAGGTCTTAGAAATCCTGGTACTGTAGAGTAGAAAGAGGCTTCCGAGGATATCTCTTCTAGCGATTATCACATTGTTTTTCTTTTCTTTTTTTTTTTTTTCATTAGGGCACATGTATTTCAAATGAAATCTTACTCAGAAATATAGTCAAAATAGATAAAAGCAGAACTGCTCCTGTTGAACTGGACTCTGAGGAGGTATTTGAAAGCCTCATATTATTAATGCAACAAGGAGAGGAATGAGCCTCAAAGAGATTATGTAACTTGCCCAAGGTTGCACAGCACGCTGTTGCAAGAGCATAAATAGAGTTCCCATCTCCTGATTCTTAGGACAAAGCTCCAAATGACTGCCTTTTCAGATTTTCCTGAAGCTGGATTGTGTGTTTCTATGGAAACTCTGTTTTTTGTTTTCTTTGTATGTTATAGTCAGAAATGTGACTGGACTTTATCTTAGCTTGAATGTTTGATTTGAGAGAAGGATGTCTTGGGGCCCCTCCCCTGTAGTAAGGAGCCCTAGTCGGTAGCTAAGTCTCCACGATCAAGATTTCATTACTTTGTTATGCCTGTAATCCAGGTGGGAAACACTGACAGACAATAGACTTGAGAGAGAGATCACCAAAAACTAGGTGTCAGGTTAGTTTAATGAGGCTTCCTGGCATAGGATGGTTACTTTTCCAGCCATGACTCATGGCCCATGGGTTACTTAGGGCACATGAATCATTCATGTGCTTTAGGAGCTCAAAAGTTTGCTTTCACCTTGGAGTTAAATGTCTCTTGTTGTCTCAGAATACATGAAAGTCCATATTGAGATTTTATAGGTAAGCTCTTTAAACCTGTTGTATTTATGATTTCTTAAATATGTGAGTTTGATTTGCTGCATAGAGAAGAAACAAGAATCTAGAACATAAATTGCATGAGTCATATATAAAACTACAAATGCTGTGCCTAATTTCAGAACGGCATTATCATATCTTTCCTTTCCTACCTCTAAATATTTCTTACGGAGCAGATTCCTAATGTCTGCCAAACATCCAGAATAGTGCTGGGCATGTAGTAGACACTGACCCAATTTTTTATGAATTGAAAGACTGAGTAAATGAAATATTTCTCATTTAGACCTCAAGTTGAATGTCACCTACTTGGAGAAGTCCATCTTGGCCACCTTATCTACATACATAGCCCCTGTCACTCGTGATTCTGTTAGCCAACTTTATTTTCTTTTAATCTCTTATTATAAATAACACTCACATTATATTACATATATACTTACTTTCTCTCTTCCTCCTCTTGAATGTAGTTTCCAGGATGGCAGAGGTTGTGTTTGCTTTGTTTACCAGTATATCTTTAGTATGGCCCTTTGCATATTATATTAAAAAGTGTTCCATAAGTGTTCCTTGACTAAATGAATAAAATGATTCTTACCTGCTTTTAATAGTTCTATTAAAAATGAAAGGATAGATCAAATATCACCTTATGTCCTGTCCTGCCCCTGTGGCACTAGGGAAGTATTAAAGAGAGGAGGGACTTTCACAATGAACAGAACATCTTTTATTGAAAAAGATTTCTTATCTGCAGTGGTTTATGTCCTTGTGTTTCCTGATAGGTTTTATCCCTTTGTTATTTATTGGTGTCCGAACTGCCTCTGGTAAATGTCTGGTGTTCTCCTTTACACCCCCTTTGGTGTGAATGCTTCAGATGTATCTTGAATGTGGTATTTTTTAAAAATATAATTTATTGTCAAATTGGCTTCCATACAGCACCCAGTGCTCATCCCAACAGGTGCCCTCCTCAGTGCCCAGCACCCACTTTCCCCTCTTGAATGCAGTATTGACTGTTAGGTTCTTTGAGCTCCTGCCTCTTGTCCTATTTTTAGAACCACCCTCCAATGGGCACCAGTTAGGAATATCCTTAAATTGTCCACACTGACAGTAATAGGGATAAAGTGTTCTGCACAGATGGGTGGTATTGGCTCTTCTGATTCGATCTTATCCTAAAAATATACCCACTATCAGGTTAAGTAAAAACAAATGATTTGGCAGATACCTCAGAGATGTTCCCTTGGGCTAAGGATGCTCACCATTTGCACTGCTTAGGTCCTTTGTAATGACAGGAGGCGTGGGGAACATGAACCACAAATCAGAAAGATATGACTTCTTTTTTTTTTAACTTTTTTTTTTAATGTTTATTTTTGACAGAGAGACAGAGCACAAGTCAGGGAGGGGTAGAGAGAGAGAGAGGGAGACACAGAATCTGAAGCAGGCTCCAAGCTGTCAGCACAGAGCCTGATGTGGGGCTCAAACTCACGGGCCATGAGATCATGACCCGGGCCGAAGTAGGACGCTTAACTGACTGAGCAACCCAGGCACCCCAGAAAGATATGGCTATGACTTCTGATTTCAAATACTGTAGAGTCTTTTTATGACCTCAGGCAGAGTATGTAACCTCTCCCTGCCATGAATTTATCATCTTTAGCGTGACAAAACGGTGTCTTCCTTTTTAGAAATGGAAGTCTCAAAAAAAAAAAAAAAAAGAATCAATACATGTAAATAAAGCACTCAGCCTTTTTGGAAAGGAAATTCTCACAGTAAGAGAAGACAGTGTCAGATTTGCCATTCAGCTCATTGTTGTGATGAGCCTTTCCTACTGAGTATGAGTAGACCACTGAGTAGACTTGTTATCAGTACCCTGGTGCACTCCTGTCTATCATGCACAACTAGTTAGGTGTTTATTCCAACTCCCAGGACTAGTAATCTAGAAACAGAACCACAGTTCCATGGAGAGCTGCAGAAAATACTTTTGAGAGAGACAGGCGGATGTGCAGTCTACGTAGAAGGAGCTTCGTAACACACGTGTGGGTCTCCCTGGCTTCCTTTTCAGCATATAAAGTGACCTGGTTCTATTGAATTTCACTAGTCAGGTAGTTTCTTGTTTACATTGAGTGGCCATGAGTGCACCATGTAGTGGATTAATGCTAGGTGCTGCATACAGAGTTTGCCAGCATTGGGCTGTTTATTTTGAAGAACAGCCATGAATTACACTGTGCAGTCAGTGCAAAACAAATCTATATTAGCTGTTTCCATCTCCCTGAATTTTAGATTTCTAAAGATACCCCTCTCAGGTTTTCCAATTAGGGGGTTTGATTTATTCCCCCCACTTCTTTGCAGTCCTAGGCAAATTGGGGATGGACATCTGGACTCTGCAACAAAACAAAACATTCAGCTGTTTGTTCTCTCCCCTCTTAAACTCATTAAGAATATAGCCAGAAGCCTGATGATACCAAGAGCCTTTTACTGCTGCATTCTAAATGTGAAAATAGCAGCTATCGGCACACTGCTTGCAGGCTCTAAATGGAATGGTGATGGGGAGGAGGATGGTGGTGATGGTGATGATCGTGATTGCCCTTTGACTTTCTGCCATCATCTAAGTCACATGATAGAATGTAGAATGAGACAATTTGATCTTGATGAAAGGGTCTCTCTACCACCCAGGGAACGTGTAATAATGTGCAAAGCCCAAAATACTTATTTCAAATTCCTCAAATCATCCATTCAACTCAAAGAATGGCTAAGATCTTTTCAAATGCCCTGTGAAAGTAGTGAGACTGGCCTAGGAAATCATAAAAAGTGAAGGAAAGAGGAGCTACTCTAATCCATCTCTTAAATTGGTAGCGGAAAGGTTTTTTCCCCTTAATAGAATAGGTCTACAGATTTTCTTTCGTATAGAATTTCAGGAGTATAGACTCACCATCAATGGGTTTTAATGCTGGCTGCACATTAGAAACATCTTGAGAGCTTTTAAAAATTACCTGTGTCCTGGAGCCGTCCTCCGATTCTTGATTGGAATGGGACCCAACTCTCAATGGGTTATGTGTTTGTAAAGTTCCCTAAGTTGTTTCGAAGTGCTGTTAACGTTGTGAATCGCCTGTTGTAGCATTAATTAATCCTATTAGCTCAGTTTCCCCCTAGCTCTATTATATTTATCTTACCATAAGATATGCAGTCTTGATTCCCACGGAAATCCAAAAGAGATCCAAAAACCCCTGTTGAAATTGTGAATATAAGTTAATCAAGGGCAGGAACTGTGTGTTTTCTTCACATTCTCTTGAATATTTATGTTGTACATCTTAATGTAGGATTTTTAGTTGCCATTCATGTTTAAAAGTTATGTGGATTACCTTGTTTTCACGTAGTTCTAACACATGGTATCTTATCCATTCTCCAATTGTAGCCTTCTTTTTCTACCTTTAATATAGTCTTCTTACAATATTCCTTTGTCTTATTTAACAAATCTTCTAGCCCAGTTGTTAGTCCTTATTTATCGGTCTAAAACTCCACAAACTCCACAATCGGTCTAAAACTCCGCCTGGGTAGCTCAGTTGGTTGACTGTCAAATTCTTGATTTCAGCTCAGGTCACATTCTCCTGGGATCTCATGCGATCGAGTCCCACTCTGGCTCCTTGCTGGGTGTGGAGCCTGCTTAGGATTCTCTCTCTCCCTCTGCTCCTCCCTCACTTGCATGCTCTCTGTCTCTCTCTCAAATAAATAAATAAATCTCCACAATGAAAACAAAAGCTACGATTTACATCAGGATAATTTCACTTTTGAAAAGAGAGATTTAAGAACCAAAATATTAAAAAGGACACAATTTTTGTAACATTTTACCACCGACTAATGCAAATTCTGTTGTCTTTGGAGGTTTTGGAATTCACTTTTGAAGATATTCTCTTGTTTATCTCAGTGGTTGCTCCATTCGTAGTTTTCCTTCGACTCTTTTTGGGTCAGTTTTCCAAATCATAATAAACTTGATCTCTTTTTCCCATCTCAGTAGTGAGCATGGAAATAATGCATTGGGGCTTGAATAGGAAGACTTATTATTTTGCTTCATCTTTTATCATTCATTAGAAAATATTTTTGGGGTGCCTGGGTGGCTCTATCAGTTGAGTGTCTGACTCTTAATTTGGCCCCAGGTCATGATCCCAGGGTTGTAGGATCGAGCCCCACATTGGGCTCTGCACTGAGGGTGGAGTGTCTTTAAGATATTCTCTCTCTCTCTCTCTCTGTCTCTCTCTCTCCCCTCTCTCCTCTCTCTCTCCTCTCTCCTTCTCTCCTTCTCTCCTTCTCTCCTTCTCTCCTTCTCTCCTTCTCTCCTTCTCTCCCCTCTCTCTCACTCATGCTCTCTCTCTAAAATAAAAAAACAGAAAAGAAAAAAATCTGTAATAACTACCACTGTATTTAAGAGAACACTGCCTAGTTAGCAGTGTGAATCCACATCATCTACAGAATTACCTTAAGGCATATGGCTAGACCTCATCTCAGACCCACTAAATCAGAATTTTGTTTGGAGGAGGGGAGGTCTGGACCTAGGTGACTGAACTAAAACAAAATTGCTAGGTGACTCTACTTAAAAAATTTTGCGTCTCCCACCCAATATTAGTACAAAAAATTATTGTAGATTTTCTGCTAGTTGTTTTATAGTTTGTTTTAATTTCTAAATACGTAACTGATCTTGACATAATTGTGTATGGTTAGGGTCTGACAAACCTCAGGATCTTGGTTTATTTTTTATGTTTTTTTTTTTTTTTTGGTTTATTTTTTTCTAAGCGAATAGCTAAGTGACTTAATGTGATTCAATAATACTGATGTGAAGTCAGGGTTGAAAAGCAGATGTCCAGACCCTCTATGACAATGCATTCCATCTGGCTTCTTTTATTTTTTCTTTTCTTTATTTATGTATTAAAGGACCTATAGATGCACATGTTGAATTGTTTAAAATTTATTCAGGGTTAGAGACCCCTCTTCTTTCTTTGGCCACTTAATCTTCCCCTACGTCTCAGAGCAATCACTCTTCAGTTTCCTGAATATTCCCCATCTGACTTTTTTCTACTGGGTACCTATATACTCCTTTTACATGTTGACCATGGAGGGTGCATACAGTGCCCCCCACTTGCTTATGGGTAATTATCTAGGTGGTTCTTTTTAATTTCCAGTCACCAGTTGTTTCTGCTACTTTCCTGATGTGTGTGTCCACTGTTAGTTATATCCTTTTGAGTATTGAGTATTTCCAAAATTACACCAGTAGTTATGAAACCCATGATAGCCCCCCTTCTAGACTCCCTACTTTCCTATTGTCAACTGTGTAAACTACTTAAAATGTGGAGTTGTTTTTTTTTTTTAATGTTTATTTATTTTTGAGAGAGCATAAGCAGGGGAAGGGCAGGGAGAGAGAGTGGGGAGAGAGGATATGGAGTGGGCTCTGGACTGCCAGCAACAAGCCCGATATGGGACTTGAACTCATGAACCGCAAGATCATGACCTGAGTCGAAGTTGGACGCTCAACTGACTGAGCCACCCAGGTATCCCAAAATTCGTAGTTTTTTTATGCTTCAGAAAAGTGGACCATGCTAGACTGGGAAGATGACTGAGTTTCTATTAAAACATTTGGGTTTAAAAAAAAAAGAAAGAAAAATAATAAAGGTCTGGATTTGATTTCCTCTGGGAATGCACCTTGCAAACAGTAAAGTACTGAACAGAGTAAAATTTTGCTATTGCTAATCACTGTTGCTATCTCCCTTATATGATGAAAGATTCCAAGGTACCAAAAAGGGTCAGGCATAACCATAGGAAGATTGACTTCCTCTAGGGATTGTATCTGCTGGCTACTTTGTTAAATTAATCACTGAATTAGAAAAGGGGAACAAGATTTCAGGCACAGAAAGGAGATGAAGGGATAAGATGAAAAAAAGAAGCAGATAGCTCAGCCAAAAAAAAAAAAAAACCAAAAACAAAAAAACAAAACAAAACAAAAAACAAAAAACCAGAAAAAAAACAGAAAAATTGAAACTAACTTTTGTATTGCACTGATTTTTTTTGTTTTCACTTAAAAATGACTAATTGAGAGCATATTCAAATCTGGCATTTGTTTTAACTGGTATTTCATAAATCAGTTGATTTATAAAACCTTGGACAATGTAAATTAAAAAACAAAAAACAAAACCCTTAGCCAGTCCTAAGACGGAAAATTGAAGATAACCCTAAAAATATCTAATTGGATAAATGTGTGAAGAAGATACAGGTGGCCTCACTGTCTCTCACTTTTGTTGTGTTGTAGCAAATATTTGAGGTTATAGCATTTCCTTTCTCATTGTAAGAATCAAGTCAGCAGTAACTGTTGTGATTTTTCCATCTGGGAGAGAGGAAAGCGGGAGTGACCTTGATTTACTAACGATAACGTGCCACATACAGTTTTGCCTCAGTTGCAGACTAACTTCGCCTGAAAGGCAGCAGATAAATATCCGGCAATAATTGTGCAGCGTTTAGTGTCCGTGGTCTAACTGCAAGCTCAGTTATGGAGATGGAACTTGGCAATCAGAGGGTTCTTTACAAGGAGCCATTTGAATGTGGGGTGTGCTATTAAGAGTTAACATCTAGAAGTTGGTCAAGAAAAGGATGTGTGGAGTGATTTTTATATCAGATTCAGTGTTGCAGGATGAGCTTGGGTACTTGCATTAGGTTTGGATATACATTTTAAGTAGGATTGATGTGGCTAAGGAGTGGATTGTACAAATGATTTATTTTCTCCAACAGAGCCATTTGAAAAAAGTTAGTGTGCAGAAAAGCAATATAACATGGAATGAATCAGCCAGTACAGCACTCTATTCTTATTTTGCTTGAAGTAACAGGTCAAACGTATAGATTTTTTTTTTTAAATGACACAAGTCTACGTGTTACGCAAATAATTTTTTCCCTTTAAACATGCTAATGCCTTTTCATTTGCTTATTTATTATGACATGTACTCACCTTTTGGTTATTGAATTTCTCTGTTGAAATGGAAATTGTCTTTCATTTTAAAAGTGATTGCCAAAGAGACCCCTGGGCATGTTTTATTTCTGCTTCCATATTTCTGAGCAGACCAACAAAAGAGTCATTATCCCAGACTCACAGATGTGAGAACATCCAAGGCAGAGTATTTGTGTCACACATAAATCAGTGGAGTGAAGACAATGGGACTTTTGACTCTGATTTCCCGATTTTAATCATGCTCATTTTCAACTCCACTGAACAGTGCTGAGGTGAGGTAGTTTAAATCCGGTGAGTGCATTCATTTCTCATAGAAAGTCCTGAGATATCCTCCTTCCATGCCCTGAGTTCGCTACAGAGTGAGTGCCTGGTTTTGAAAATAGAGATGGGGATAGAATCACCTTGGAGCTAATTGGTTTTAAATATAACTTTTACTTAATTAAAAAAAAAAAAGTCTGGGGATGCCTGGGTGGCTCAGTCGGTTGAGCATCTGACTCTTGGTTTCTGCTCAGGTCATGATCTCATGGTTCGTGGGTTCCCTCCCCCTATCTGTCTCTGCACTTACAGCACGGAGCCTGCTTGGGATTCATATTCTCTTTCTCTCTCTCTCTTTCTCTCTCTCTCTCTCTCTCTCTCTCTCTCTCTCTCTCTCTCTCAAATAAATGTTAAAGAAAAAAGTTTTCCCTGCTCCTCTTTGAGTCTTACTGCCCAGGTCCTCTGTCAGTGGTGTTCAGAAATAATCTCAGCGCTTGGTTATGGTATCCTCTCCCCACCTTGGTTTGCAAGGAGCCAGCTCACAGCCTTGTAGGGGAGCAGTTGTTACCAGATACTCATCCTGTTCCCTCACAGGGCTGTGGAGCTGTTGCCAGCATTTCATTGCATTGTCTTTCCATCTGCAGGTGCCAGAAGCTTACTTCATAGTTGACATGTAAAGGGATTTAGGACATATTGTTGTTCATTTCAGTGTACATTAATGATGATTTTAAAGTCCTTGTTGCCTTCCCACTTTCCCACCTGCTTTAGAGTGCTGTTCTAGGCTGATTAAACACAGAAGTACCTCTGTTGAATTGGACAAATGCTAAGACATTTGCTTTCTTGTCTTCAAAATACGTCAGGATGCCATTCAAAGTCTGGTCAGAGTTCCTGATTGGGATGCAGGAAACACAAATTAAAAAAAAAAAAAAAAGAAAAGTTGGAAATTAATTGGAAGGACCATGTAAAGGAAAGCCTTACCACATTACTACTGCGTATCTCATTAATAGTATCATGTTCTGCAGAAAACAATATGGTGGAATAGGCTTATTCTCACCTCAGACTCTGGCACATTCCCTTTGACCCTACTGTATCTTAAAAGAAATGTCCTGCGGTGCCTGGGTGGCTCAGTCAGCACAGAGCCTGCTTCAGATCCTCTGTTCCCCTCTCTCTCTGCCCCTCACCAGCTCATGTGCTCTCTTGCTCGCTCACTCTCTCAAAAATAAATAAAAATTAAAAATACACAAATAAAAGATACGTCCAAAACTGTTCAGCACAAACTCCAAGAATCTTCACTGTTGAGTCAGGGATGTATTTTGAGGGTTCCAAGGATGGAGTGGTATAAGTTTTGTATGGAAACAGCCTGAGAACTCACAGCATGGTCCCTGACTTCAGCTGGTCATTGGGACTTTGGAAGTGGGACCAAACTATTAGGGTGGCTGAAGCAGCCAGAAATCTTCAAGAATTGCTTATTAGTGGAAAAAATTCACAGTTCTCCATGGTTCCCCAAAATACCGCCATGGGTATGATTAGCACCTACTTTTAAACCGCTGCAGGGGTTCCGGAAGATGGCGGCGTAGGAGGACGCGGGGCTCACAGCGCGTCCTGCCGATCACTTAGATTCCACCTACACCTGCCTAAAGAACCCAGAAAACCGCCAGAGGATTAGCAGAAGGGAGTCTCCGGAGTCAAGCGCAGACCAGAGGCCCACGGAAGAGGGTAGGAAGGGCGGCGAGGCGGTGCGCGCTCCACGGACTGGCGGGAGGGAGCCGGGGCGGAGGGGCAGCTCGCCGGCCAAGCAGAGCCCCCGAGTCTGGCTGGCAAAAGCGGAGGGGCCAGACGGACTGTGTTCCGACAGCAAGCGCGACTTAGCGTCTGGGAGGTCAGCAGTTAACAGCTCTGCTCGGAAAGCGGGAAGGCTGGAGGACAAAGGGAGGGAGAGCTGCTGAGCCCCCGGACGGCAGAGCTCAGCTTGGCGGGGAACAAAGGCGCCAGCGCCATCTCCCCCGCCCATCCCCCAGCCAAAATCCCAAAGGGAACCAGTTCCTGCCAGGGAACTTGCTCGCTCCGCGCAAACACCCAACTCTGTGCTTCTGCGGAGCCAAACCTCCAGCAGCGGATCTGACTCCCTCCCGCTGCCACAGGGCTCCTCCTGAAGTGGATCACCTAAGGAGAAGCGAGCTAAGCCTGCCCCTCCAGCCCCCGTGCACCTTGCCTACCCACCCCAGCTAATACGCCAGATCCCCAGCAACACAAGCCTGGCAGTGTGCAAGTAGCTCAGACGGGACACGCCACCCCACAGTGAATCCCGCCCCTAGGAGAGGGGAAGAGAAGGCACACACCAGTCTGACTGTGGCCCCAGCAGTGGGCTGGGGGCAGACATCGGGTCGGACTGCGGCCCCGCCCACTAACTCCAGTTATACACCACAGCACAGGGGAAGTGCACTGCAGGTCCTCACCACGCCAGGGACTCTCCAAAATGACCAAACGGAAGAATTCCCCTCAGAAGAATCTCCAGGAAATAACAACAGCTAATGAACTGATCAAAAAGGATTTAAATAATATAACAGAAAGTGAATTTAGAATAATAGTCATAAAATTAATCGCTGGGCTTGAAAACAGTATACAGGACAGCAGAGAATCTCTTGCCACAAAGATCGAGGGACTAAGGAACAGTCACGAGGAGTTGAAAAACGCTTTAAACGAATTGCAAAACAAAATGGAATCCACGATGGCTCGGCTTGAAGAGGCAGGGGAGAGAATAGGTGAACTAGAAGATAAAGTTATGGAGAAAGAGGAAGCTGAAAGAAAGAGAGATAAAAAAATCCAGGAGTATGAGGGGAAAATTAGAGAACTAAGTGATACACTAAAAAAAAATAATATACGCATAATTGGTATCCCAGAGGAGGAAGAGAGAGGGAAGGGTGCTGAAGGGGTACTTGAACAAATTATAGCTGAGAACTTCCCTGAACTAGGGAAGGAAAAAGGCATTGAAATCCAAGAGGCACAGAGAACTCCCTTCAGACGTAACTTGAATCGATCTTCTGCACGACATATCATAGTGAAACTGGCAAAATACAAGGATAAAGAGAAAATTCTGAAAGCAGCAAGGGATAAACGTGCCCTCACATATAAAGGGAGACCTATAAGACTCGTGACTGATCTCTCCTTTGAAACTTGGCAGGCCAGAAAGGCTTGGCACGATATCTACAGTGTGCTAAACAGAAAAAATATGCAGCCGAGAATCCTTTATCCAGCAAGTCTGTCATTTAGAATAGAAGGAGAGATAAAGGTCTTCCCAAACAAACAAAAACTGAAGGAATTTGTCACCACGAAACCAGCCCTACAAGAGATCCTAAGGGGGATCCTGTGAGACAAAGTACCAGAGACATCACTACAAGCATAAAACATACAGACATCACAATGACTCTAAACCCATATCTTTCTATAATAACACTGAATGTAAATGGATTAAATGCGCCAACTAAAAGACATAGGGTATCAGAATGGATAAAAAAACAAGACCCATCTATTTGCTGTCTACAAGAGACTCATTTTAGATCTGAGGACACCTTTAGATTGAGAGTGAGGGGATGGAGAACTATTTATCATGCTCCTGCAAGCCAAAAGAAAGCTGGAGTAGCCATACTTATATCAGACAAACTAGACTTTAAATTAAAGGCTGTAACAAGAGATGAAGAAGGGCATTATATAATAATCACAGGGTCTATCCACCAGGAAGAGCTAACTATTATAAATGTCTATGCGCCAAATACCCGAGCCCCCAGATATATAAAACAATTACTCATAAACATAAGCAACCTTATTGATAAGAATGTGGTCATTGCAGGGGACTTTAACACCCCACTTACAGAAATGGATAGATCATCTAGACACACAGTCAATAAAGAAACAAGGGCCCTGAATGATACATTGGATCAGATGGACTTGACAGATATATTTAGAACTCTGCATCCCAAAGCAACAGAATATACTTTCTTCTCGAGTGCACATGGAACATTCTCCAAGATAGATCATATACTGGGTCACAAAACAGCCCTTCATAAGTTTACAAGAATTGAAATTATACCATGCATACTTTCAGACCACAATGCTATGAAGCTTGAAATCAACCACAGGAAAAAGTCTGGAAAACCTCCAAAAGCATGGAGGTTAAAGAACACCCTACTAAAGAATGAGTGGGTCAACCAGGCAATTAGAGAAGAAATTAAAACATATATGGAAACAAACGAAAATGAAAATACAACAATCCAAACGCTTTGGGATGCAGCGAAGGCAGTCCTGAGAGGAAAATACATTGCAATCCAGGCCTATCTCAAGAAACAAGAAAAATCCCAAATACAAAATCTAACAGCACACCTAAAGGAAATAGAAGCAGAACAGCAAAGGCAGCCTAAACCCAGCAGAAGAAGAGAAATCATAAAGATCAGAGCAGAAATAAACAATATAGAATCTAAAAAAACTGTAGAGCAGATCAACGAAACCAAGAGTTGGTTTTTTGAAAAAATAAACAAAATTGACAAACCTCTAGCCAGGCTTCTCAAAAAGAAAAGGGAGATGACCCAAATAGATAAAATCATGAATGAAAATGGAATGATTACAACCAATCCCTCAGAGATACAAACAATTATCAGGGAATACTATGAAAAATTATATGCCAGCAAATTGGACAACCTGGAAGAAATGGACAAATTTCTAAACACCCACACTCTTCCAAAACTCAATCAGGAGGAAATAGAAAGCTTGAACAGACCCATAACCAGCGAAGAAATTGAATCGGTTATCAAAAATCTCCCAACAAATAAGAGTCCAGGACCAGATGGCTTCCCAGGGGAGTTCTACCAGACATTTAAAGCAGAGATAATACCTATCCTTCTCAAGCTATTCCAAGAAATAGAAAGGGAAGGAAAACTTCCAGACTCATTCTATGAAGCCAGTATTACTTTGATTCCTAAACCAGACAGAGACCCAGTAAAAAAAGAGAACTACAGGCCAATATCCCTGATGAATATGGATGCAAAAATTCTTAATAAGATACTAGCAAATCGAATTCAACAGCATATAAAAAGAATTATTCAACATGATCAAGTGGGATTCATTCCTGGGATGCAGGGCTGGTTCAACATTCGCAAATCGATCAACGTGATACATCACATTAACAAAAAAAAAGAGAAGAACCATATGATCCTGTCAATCGATGCAGAAAAGGCCTTTGACAAAATCCAGCACCCTTTCTTAATAAAAACCCTTGAGAAAGTCGGGATAGAAGGAACATACTTAAAGATCATAAAGGCCATTTATGAAAAGCCCACAGCTAACATCATCCTCAACGGGGAAAAAACTGAGAGCTTTTTCCCTGAGATCAGGAACACGACAGGGATGCCCACTGTCACCGCTGCTGTTTAATATAGTGCTGGAAGTTCTAGCATCAGCAATCAGACAACAAAAGGAAATCAAAGGCATCAAAATTGGCAAAGATGAAGTCAAGCTTTCGCTTTTTGCAGATGACATGATATTATACATGGAAAATCCGATAGACTCCACCAGAAGTCTGCTAGAACTGATACATGAATTCAGCAAAGTTGCAGGATACAAAATCAATGTGCAGAAATCAGTTGCATTCTTATACACTAACAATGAAGCAACAGAAAGACAAATGAAGAAACTGATCCCATTCACAATTGCACCAAGAAGCATAAAATACCTAGGAATAAATCTAACCAAAGATGTAAAAGATCTGTATGCTGAAAACTATAGAAAGCTTATGCAGGTAATTGAAGAAGATATAAAGAAATGGAAAGACATTCCCTGCTCATGGATTGGAAGAATAAATATTGTCAAAATGTCAATACTACCCAAAGCTATCTACACATTCAATGCAATCCCAATCAAAATTGCACCAGCATTCTTCTCGAAACTAGAACAAGCAATCCTAAAATTCATATGGAACCACAAAAGGCCCCGAATAGCCAAAGTAATTTTGAAGAAGAAGACCAAAGCAGGAGGCATCACAATCCCAGACTTTAGCCTCTACTACAAAGCTGTCATCATCAAGACAGCATGGTATTGGCATAAAAACAGACACATAGACCAATGGAATAGAATAGAAACCCCAGAACTAGACCCACAAACGTATGGCCAACTCATCTTTGACAAAGCAGGAAAGAACATCCAATGGAAAAAAGACAGTCTCTTTAACAAATGGTGCTGGGAGAACTGGACAGCAACATGCAGAAGGTTGAAACTAGACCACTTTCTCACACCATTCACAAAAATAAACTCAAAATGGATAAAGGACCTGAACGTGAGACAGGAAACCATCAAAACCTTAGAGGAGAAAGCAGGAAAAGACCTCTCTGACCTCAGCCGTAGCAATCTCTTACTCGGCACATCCCCAAAGGCAAGGGAATTAAAAGCAAAAGTGAATTACTGGGACCTTATGAAGATAAAAAGCTTCTGCACAGCAAAGGAAACAACCAACAAAACTAAAAGGCAACCAACGGAATGGGAAAGGATATTTGCAAATGACACATCGGACAAAGGGCTAGTATCCAAAATCTATAAAGAGCTCATCAAACTCCACACCCGAAAAACAAATAACCCAGTGAAGAAATGGGCAGAAAACATGAATAGACACTTCTCTAAAGAAGACATCCGGATGGCCAACAGGCACATGAAAAGATGTTCAACGTCGCTCCTTATCAGGGAAATACAAATCAAAACCACACTCAGATACCACCTCACGCCAGTCAGAGTGGCCAAAATGAACAAATCAGGAGACTATAGATGCTGGAGAGGATGTGGAGAAACAGGAACCCTCTTGCACTGTTGGTGGGAATGCAAATTGGTGCAGCCGCTCTGGAAAGCAGTGTGGAGGTTCCTCAGAAAATTAAAAATAGACCTACCCTATGACCCAGCAATAGCACTGCTAGGAATTTATCCAAGGGATACAGGAGTACTGATGCATAGGGGCACCTGTACCCCAATGTTTATAGCGGCACTCTCAACAATAGCCAAATTATGGAAAGAGCCTAAATGTCCATCAACTGATGAATGGATAAAGAAATTGTGGTTTATATACACAATGGAATACTACGTGGCAATGAGAAAAAATGAAATATGGCCTTTTGTAGCAACATGGATGGAACTGGAGAGTGTGATGCTAAGTGAAATAAGCCATACAGAGAAAGACAGATACCATATGGTTTCACTCTTATGTGGATCCTGAGAAACATAACAGAAACCCATGGGGGAGGGGAAGGAAAAAAAAAAAAAAAAGAGGTTAGAGTGGGAGAGAGCCAAAGCATTAGAGACTGTTAAAAACTGAGAACAAACTGAGGGTTGATCGGGGGTGGGAGGGAGGGCAGGGTGGGTGATGGGTATTGAGGAGGGCACCTTTTGGGATGAGCACTGGGTGTTGTATGGAAACCAATTTGACAGTAAATTTCATATATTAAAAAATAAAAAAAAATAAAAAAAAATTGGAAAGACATCAAAAAAAAAAAAAAAAAAAAAAAGTATTAAGAGCTTATTTGAAAAAAAAAAAAAATAAAAAATAAACCGCTGCATTCCTTCAGTGGCATCACTGCCTTGCAGTAAGTAGGATACAAATTGCATGTGGATTTCGGTGCAGCAAGAATGCTGTAGTATCACAAGTCATGCTAATTAAACAGCTGACTGGACTGGACTTCCCTCAGGGAGACATCCTTGCATCTTTGTGGGCAGCTAATGAAGAATCATTGGAGGAAGTATTTTTCCTTTTCCTCTTTTTTATAAGAAAAGAATATAAAATTAAAGAGCTGCCTCGTAGAAGCTGTAAAGCTTTTATTAATATATTTATAATCAAATAAACAAACCTGCTGAATAGCTCATAAGCATCCTCTTGATTAGAGATTTGAGAGCAAGATCTGACCTTCTAGGAAACTTCTCATTAGAATCAACTAACATAGGGGTGCCTGGGTGGCTCAGTCGGTCGAGCATCTAACCTCGGCTCAGGCCATGATCTCACAGTTTGTGGGTTCGAGCCCCACATTGGGCTTTGTGCTGACAGCTTAGAGCCTGCTTGGGATCCTCTCTCCCTCTCTGTCTGCCCCTCCCCAGCTCACATGCATACACTCTCTCTCAAAACTAAATAAACATTAATTTTTTTTGGAAAAAAAAAAAGAACTAACACAGCATTTTCTCTTTTTACCAATTTCCCCTGCACTGATGCCTTTCTCACTGTTTGTAAAGGTAATTGTTAATGTGATACTGTATGAGCTGCCCTGTGATTATCTTGAAGGAAGATGTGAGAATGGAGCTCACGATAAAGTGCCTACTGCCTCCATTAATTGGACTCCGATTAGTCTGGAGTCTGTGGAAGCCACAACTCAAGAGTAGTCTAGCAGATGCATTTGTGAAGACACCGGTTCCCCCGCAGGGAGCCAGATGTGCTTCCTGTCCTCTTCCTCCCTTGAGCCTATAGTTAAGGGGTTAAGTGAGTGCAAAAGTCATACTGATGCCGTATTAATAAAATACATGGATACCATGGCTTTTTCTGGAGAGACTGCTATTTCAGTATGTTGGAAGGGAATGTGTCTGTTTCCCTCATACCTTCGTATAGAAAGGGTAGACCCCAGAGAGCTATAAAAATCACCATTATATAAAGTGTCTGACAAGTCAAGTAGGATACAGGTCAGAAATGATGTGTGACTCCTCTGTTCTGGCATTACCAGAGACTTTGACTTCAGTTATAGCTTGGTCGCTCCTATCTTCCTCTGCAAGGCTGGGCCTAGGCTACTTTGCGAAGGTGTAAAGGGCCCCCTTTTCTTGCCCTGTGGTGTGTCTTTCTCCCTTTGCATCTTCTCCCCCCGTTTAGGGACTCTGTGTCTCAAAACACTACTTCTTCCACCTCTCCCCCAACCCCCAGTTAAAGTTTGATTTCCAGAAGGGTTCTGGCATTAGTCTTCATCTGATCACGTGTCACTTCTCTCAGATGCACAGTCTCAGTAGGTGAGAGAGCTGTGGCATTTGGGGGCCAAGTGTGGCGTCCCTGCACAGCTGAGATGGCACAGGCAGAAATGCAG
Source organism: Panthera pardus (assembly GCF_024362965.1). NCBI lineage: Eukaryota > Metazoa > Chordata > Mammalia > Carnivora > Felidae > Panthera > Panthera pardus. The sequence goes on along the minus strand of NW_026526688.1, from coordinate 47,008,575 downwards.
TCTCATAGAACCCTGTACTTGGAGAGGAGACAGGCCCTCTCTTTACCAGCCTTGCCTGACGAGCTAGCCATGGCCTTGGCCTCAAGACCTCACCTAATAACTGTATGGGGGAGAGGAGAAGAACATTATGAGTACTGTGGAATAAACATAATTTAGGGAGGAAGGATTTCTATTGTTGACAAATATGTATCAGATCCCTATCGAAGAGATTCGGTGCCTAAGTACAGCTCCTGTTTTTGGAGACTTTTAAATTATGCGTTAATAATGGGAATTGTTTGTAATGCATCTGCTTGTTATTTGGCAGCAACGTTGTATATAAATTAGTGTTATAATTTATACACTTTAGTATTGATTGCATTAGTTCTTTTTTATGAGCTCGTATTTTTATAGCCATAAAATATTTATGTATCAAATGTATGTGTGTATATGTGTGTGTGTATATCCAAAAACCCCACCCTTCAGGTGTAGGTTTCTTTTGACCAATCTAAACCTTTCTTTATATCATTGTTTACCTTTTTAAAAATAGTGAAAAGGAAAACTTAAACTGGACACTACATATCCCATATATTCTGCAGTGGGCCTTTCTGAATAAATAAATTTTCATTGGTGTCCCCCTAACACAAGATAAAAACTGAATTTTGAGTAGGGCAATATACATTCTTCCTTCTTCTTGTCCATTAATGGAACACTTTTTCAACAATGACTTTTGGGCTGTTTTAGCTCTGAAGTGATTATTTGTGTGTGGTTAGCTGATTGTATATGCACCAGGGTCGCTGGAGCCGTGTCAAGTATGCAGAAACCCTTATGTTCTCCAAGTTGCGGCCAGTTGTAGCAGACCTCAATATGGCTCCTTTCCTGTGAGCTGATGGCATGCGATAATGGCAACAGTTGATGGCTGTTCATGGGACTCTACAGGGATGGCAAAACAGATGACTATGCTCATAAAAATGTGTGTGCCTAGAAAAGTTGGAGAAGACTGAGTTTCATTGGGAGACCATTCTCTCAGTTACTCTTTGTTTTGCTGAGCGGAAGATGTTTGAATCGGTCCTGGTGTGCAAGAGGGTTTGATTGTCCTGTGAAGAAACAATCTTCTTTCATTGTCAGTGAAGGTCTAGAAATAGTCACCATGCCTAGCAGGAGACCAGTCCTTGGATCCAAGCATTAATGAGGAGAAGAATTGCCTCCACAATATAACATGACAAAAGGTGACACATTTTCCCGTGAATACTGCAGTCTATTTCCCCAAAAATTTCAATATTTATGCACAAAGAGAATTATTATTTTTTTGTATTTGACTAAAGTGAGTGCTGGTTTTGGGCGCATAAAAATTTGAATATGGCTTGACAGCACTTGAAATAATAATGGGGAGAATGGCCCTATCATGTATTGAACTCCTACTACGTGCCAGGTGCTTTCCATAAATGATCCCATTTAATTTTTGTAACAACTGTGAGATACGTGGCAATTTCTCTCTTTTAAAATTTGAAAGCTGGGATTGAGAGATACTAATGGTCAGTCTTCAAAATCCATGCTTCTTCTGGTCCACCACGTTGCGATCATAGTAAATTAAAAGTGGGAAAGGGTGCCGATGTCTTACTTGAAGTTCTCAAACAAGCATCTCACCGAAGAGGACACAAAGCCCCCATATTCTATTGACTTGCCTCAGGTAATACAGTTACTACTTGCAGAGCTGGTGGCGGAATACCGATCCCTCTCAAGTGGAAATTACCCTTTTGCTTTTGAGAGACAGATGCAGTGCAACTTAGCCAGTGGTTTGATGGCCAATATGGCATGACATTATTCCATTTGCATGGGGAACAGTGTTTATAACTCAGTTGGTGAGGCAAGAAGATGTAAGATGATTGTTTTGAATAGGGCACCTCTTCAGAACTTACTCCCTCACATACACACATCATGAGCCTCTGTCACCGCTTGTGTCTTTAAGCGCCTTCCTAGGAGCCATGCTGGCCATGTGTGCCCCACAGATGCCACCCTTATGGCTGTCTTCAGACCTTCGCTAATGACATTTTTCCTCTCTGACATGTCCCGCTCTTTCTGCCAAGTCAGCTGTTCATACTCCAGGTGTGGGTTATAGACACACGAGTGGTAGTAGTCTTTTTCCTTAATGAGACTAACTTTCTTTGGGTTAAAAACCATATACCTTATTTCATTTTTATCCCTTACGTGATTAGTAGACACATGGACATAGAAATTGACTCAGTTTTGCAATGCTTGGGCTCAGTAGGAAAATGGCAGACACTTGAGCCATCACTATTTTTGGCAAGTAACCATGGATCGCCAAATATGTAATTATGACTATGGTTTTGGATGGGTGCCATGTTTTGAGGATAAAGTCATTGGAAACATATCTCCCAAAGGATGGCAAACTAAGGATAACATCATTTCTACAGAAGTATGAAGGGTGACTACCACTGACATGAATCGAAACCAAAGAGTTGAAAAGAAGCTGGAGTGAATTAAGACCTGAAATAGCGGTGATGGGTTTGTAAACTAAAAGGTGTTCATAAAGAGTATAGTTCTGAATGAGCTCACATGATTGCCTTCTGCTGAGCTTTTGTATGAGACTATGTATGAGGAAGAGTATGCTTTGAAGCTATGACCATCTATAGAAATGTGAGAGGTAATTAATGAGTTCCTATAGGTCACATATGTAAGTTTTAACATTCTGTTTATCACATTAAAACAATAAAGGGGAACAGGAGGAAGGTACTTTTAATGATGCAGCTTATTTAACATGATACATCCAAAGTAATACCATTTAAAATGCAGTCATTGGGAATCGGGTGTGTTGTCTACATGTGCAGCACATCTCCCCTTGGATGAGGCATGTTTCAAGTGCTCAGCGACTCATGTGCCTCCCGTACTAGACAAGGCAGATCTAGGGTAGTGGGTAGGAATGATGCACAAACCCTGTTCTCGTGTGAGTTGCAAAATTCTCTAGAAAGCTTTAAAAAAAAAAAAAAGGTGTTCTATACCCTCTTCATAGCGGTTTTGCCTTGGTGAGTCTGGGGTGAGGTCTCTGCATCCGTTTCTGGAGCTCTTTAGGTGATTTTGAGGAGCCTCTGAGCTTCAGTTGCTCACACCAACCTCCCAAGGCTGGACTCAGGCTTCAGGCCTCTGTTCGGTTCTAATGGCTCTGCTTTTCAAAAGGTAACTCCTCACATAACAACTTTGTCTTCATGTAAGCAAGGGGTTGACTCACTGGAAGCTGACACTCAAATATCAATCTTAAAGGAATGCTAACCTCTTCTTCTCTTTGTTTAACCCTTGGTTGTGGGATAGTCGTGGGGGCTATTTGTTTTTAGTTTTAATGTTTATTCATTTTTTAGAGAGACACAGCACAAAGGGGGAGGGGCAGAAAGAGAGGGAGACACAGAATCCCAAGCAGGCTCCAGGCTCTGAGCTGTCAGCACAGAGCCTGACGCGGGGCTAGAACTCCCGAACTGTGAGATCATGACCTGAGCTGAAGTCGGGCTCTTAACCGGCTGAGCCACCCCGGCGCCACGAGGGCTGTTTGTTAATGTGGATGGGCAAGTGGAGAGTTGAAAGTGTCTCTCTTCCAGCAAAGGTGAGTGCCGGGGAAGTTGTCTTCACTCTGTTTGCAGCCTGGCTCAGATGCCCAGTACTTGTTAATGCTCTGTGTAGAAACAGAGTCAGTAAAAAGGCAGAAATGTGGGAAGGTTCTGTTTCAGCCTGTGGCTAAATGCATTATTCTTTTAGCTACCCTTTTAGTTTCTTGATGCTTCTGTTTATCCAGCCACAAAATGTGGTAAATGCTGATGTATAAGCCCTCAGAGACCCCCAGGTGAAAACACTGCTGTGCTCAGTATACCGTGTCACCTTAGGATTATGGTAAGCTACACAGCATGCCCGTAAGTTAAGTGAGTGTTTATAGAAATTTGAACAAAGCTGTACTTTAGAAGGTCAGATTGACTTGCTCAAGGACAATACATTTCTCAAGGGCTCTGATTCTTCTCCCTCAGAGCCAATTGACTTTCTCCTATTTAGTGCTCAAGTCTTCTGGCTTCTCTGCCTGCCCTTCAGAGGGGGTAGATTGGCAGGCTTTGGGTTGGTGAAGTTTGCTTTTTGGTGACATAATAGTGATCTGTTTTCTAACCCTCTCAGGGTTGGAGCAAACCTAAAAACTATCTAGTTTAACCCCTTATATGATATTTTGAGCATCCTTTTTAATATCCTGACATTTCCCCCTCTATTCTATTTTTTAACCACACAAGTGATAGGAATTTCACCACCTCCTAAGATAGTCCATGTCACGTATTTTCTCTTTTAATTTAGCTGAAATACTATTCCTGTAACTTCCCTCCTTTGAAGCTGTGTAGGACGCCTAAACATGACAACCCTTCAAGTATTTGAAAATAAGGATCTTGGCTGTGATTCCTCGCCCCTCCATCAATATATGCCACCTGCCTTTTCTTCTTTGGGCTGTGTGATCCTGAGTTCTTTCAAGCGCTCCTCCTAAAACATGGTTCTAAGTTTCCTTATTTTCCTCTGAATGGACTTCAGGGACTATGGAGTGAAGGTGGTACTTTACATAATATCTGACAAAGGCAGATTCATAAAAAGATGGAAGAAATAAGGAAAATAAAGGAGCAGCAGAAACCTATGTGAGGGTTTTCTTTTTTGAATAATCATAGAATTCACAATTTAGAAAATACTCATGCATTCCACTGCTTGCATTACTTTTGTGAAACCAAGTAGGAAGACAGTAGTCATCTTTCCTTTGCTAACTCTCCTTTCTAGTATTACACTAGGAGAGTTGTTTTGAGGTTAACTTAATATGATTAGTAAAATATCTTGTGATGATGTTGCATAGGCATCTATCTACTCCTGTTTCTTAACTTGAAAGCATAGATCTCTTGTATCCTTGGCAAACTTTAAACTATTAAAAGGGTGGTATTTTTAGCTTCAGAGTTGCCCCCATATGCCCCTTTTGAGTGTTTGAAATTAAACAGCAGGGAGATTTAGGCGGAATGTTCCAGGACCATTATAGTTAGCTAGACCTCTGAGATGCATTCAGCTTTGCAGAACTAACAGAGTACTTAATCCACGTCATTGCCAGGACTCTAGGGTGCGCGCCCATTGGAAGGCATTTATTTCCCAAATTAAAAGCACAGCAAGTAAAAGCCAAGGTATTATTTAAGCACATTTATTGACTCCTATTCTGCTGCTATTTACTAAATTTCTCACTGATGGAAGATGATGAACGAGTTGATTCGTGCAATCACTTGGCTCCACTAAAGGTGAAATACATCTTCCTTGATTTATTACTCTTGCATTGACAAAACAGCTTTTGGGAGAATTGGAGGATCTACGGTATGTAGTTCCAGCTGGATACAGTATGTAGAATTCAGGGTTTCTTTTTTCCTCTTTGGAATCAATTCCCCATTGAATTTTTTGCTGGATAAAATCACCCATAAGGAGATGTAGACATGCCTGGGACTGAGGGACAGTTTTCACCTCTGTCTACCTAAGCCCCTACTTTCGCTTCTTCCAGCGAATGTTCACACACACATAGGTGAGTGTACACACACACACACAAGTGTGCATACGTGCACAGGTAAATGCAGATCTTCATAAATTCACCTGTGGCTACGTCAGGCAGCATCTACCCAGACACAAAAACGGAATGAGAAGTCCAGAAATTTTTCATACTACTACTGTACGAAATTCTCTTTGCTGAACTGCTTCTGGGATCAAAGAATTCCTCGTGCTTTAGTAGGATGGATGCCAAACAGAGCTTGATATCTTTGTCCACTATCAGCCTTGAGAGACAGGCTGCTTTTTAAATAATGGGTAGCCATATATAGTAGATACAGGGGTAACAAAGTGTGGGTGAAGTAGGGATGAATTGTTGATTGTAGGTTATTTCATTAGGGTATTTCCTGTTCTGTGATCCTTAGATCATAGAGGAGGATCCTATGATCCTTTGTCCCTTTTTGTACACTGACCAGACTAGACTAGCTTTTATTTTTGGTTCTCTTGGACAGTTTTGCCCTCCCTGATCATCTCCAGCATGAAGTCAACCTGATCAGACTAAGGTTTGCTCTGAAAGGCTCATTTATATGTCACAAGCTTCTGGGGAATATTTTCCTTTTTCTGCTAATAAAATGGCAAGGTGCTCTGTGTCAAGGCAGCTGAGAGCCTATGCATCTAAAACTCATTGATGCAGTGGGTCTGGTGAGTGTTAATAGAGTTGTAGTTTACAAACACTTATCAGCAAAAATTTTTTTTCAAACTAGATCTTGTCTGGAAGCCCAATATTCGAAACAGATAAATGGCATAGTTCTCAGGTTGAAGCGAGGATGGCGAGACCAGAAGCCTAGGGCACTGATAGGCTGAAAACCTTGCTCATGTGACCTACCCTCTTTCACTGACATGAGTCTGGGGAACTCAACAGTATGCCACCCCACATTTTTAATTCTACTTCTTGTAAAATATGGATGGTGTTTCTTGGCTCTCTTCTGCCCCACTTAGGATGCTTTTTGCATTGTGCAACATAAGGACACTATGCTTGTTTTCAGAAACTATGACGTACACAAACACATAGAATGCACACACACACGCACTATAATTCTTGTTGGATATCCGTACATCTTAATGAATACTTGAGATTAATTAACGAGTCAGTGTTGAATCCTTGACCAGCAAAGGACTCCTCTCTCAGAGTTTTCTATCACAGCTTAGCTTGGGGAAAAACAATTCTGCAGTAGTAAGGAAGAGACAGCTCACTAATGAAAAACAGCAAACCATTCCTCACTGAGGGGGATAGTGGTTGCTCTCCTGAGCGTTTTTGCTTTTTATTAAAGGTGTTCCAGTCTTCCAAATAAATAGTAAATAATCACTGGAATAGTAGACAATTTACAAAGAAATTTAATATAGTAATTGATCAGTCATTGAGAGGATGGGAGTTGTTGCTAGGCTGGAGCAAATCCATCTCTTTGCCCCAGTTTGCTAGTTAAATGGAAAATATGGTAGCGATGAAAGTGAAATCTGTTGGTTATTTTCTGCTTCATTTACATTGTATACAGCACACATCATAGTTGATTGTCAGCATGAATATGGACTGTGCTTTTCAAAAACTGCATTTGTCCCCTTTTATCTCTTTTTTGATAAGGCAGAACGGGGTGCAGTGGGGTTAGTATCTTTAAAAGGTCAAGAAGTGTTGGCCAGAGATTTTGAACGTATAGGTTTTTCATAGAGATACCAATGAACTGAGGTTGTAAATTAAGCACTGGATTAGATGTTTTACCATGTGACCTGTTTTCCCATATGAATATTTCAGTGGATAGAGTATCACTAACTTAGTGTTTTATCTCTGTGGTGGAAACCAAAGCAAGTTTGTTCAACCACATCTGTTATTTACAATGTCAGCCTCAAAACTCTAGATATATGTGCCACAACATCTTTAATGCCTTGAATCCAAATTCTTTTTGATTATATTATTGTTGTTATTGTTTTTGTTTTTTGTTTTTATTTTTATATTATATTTTATTGTTATTGTTTTTGCTATTATTGTTATTGTTATTATATTATTGTTATTCCTTAACCTTTCAGGTTTGAAAATATCCCTTGGGCAAATGAGTTTCATAAGCGTATTCTGCATGGTATAAAATAACACGTATTTCCCAATTTTATCAGTGTTATCACAGTGCAACTTATGCATAATAAACTATCTATTTAAAGGGTACTCTTTGATGAGTTTTGACACCATCCTAATTAAGATACAGAATATTTCCATTACTTCCAGAAATTTCTTGATATCCCATTGTGGTCTTGCCTTGCCCCAGCCCCACCCTATGACAACTATTGATCTTACATTCTGTGTTTATGTAGAGTCTAATATTTTGTTACAATTTGCCCTGGAACTACCTTTTAAAATTTCAAGACCTAATTTTTTGCTTTTGGCAAACAATGGTAGAATGAAAAATAGAGTAAAGATTATACTCAGTTTTCCTTTTCATTTTTGGGGTATAAAGACTCTGTTATGTCATCATTTACATTAATAAAACACAAACATTATATGTTTATGCCAAAAGGGTTTTTTATGAATAAAATCTAAAAAAAAAACCCTCAGAATATATCTGTCAAGATATTCGTCATGGAATCCTGATTTTGTAGTGTACCCTCTGTGTAACCTTGGGAAAGTTATTTAACCTCAGTGTAATTGTAAAACAGGGAAAGTAATGCCAACTACATCATAGTGTTATTGGGAGGGTTAAACCGGTTTAGCCACAAATAATATTTAAAACAGTATCAGGCAGATGGAATGACCTCTTGTTGTTATTATGATTATTATTATTATTATCATCATCACCATCCCTCCCCAAAATATTTCTTAATTCTCCTATGTTATTAAAAGATAATATATTATTATGACAGTTAAATAAATCAGAAAAACTTGGGAAACACTCAGCTGAAAGATATCTAATTTTCGTTGACTTGTTTCATGAAATAGTTTCTCCCTTTCTGGCCCTGTGGTACTGTCCAAAGTTCTGAAAAGACCCATACACTTTTACTGTTACTGTTACCCTTTATACTGAATATTTTAATTCTGACTAGAATCACTTGGGTTAGAACATCAAGGTTAGGCATAATTCTATGAAATTAATGTTGTCTGCTCAGTGGCAGAAAAGCACGAGAAAAGTGTTTGATGATGGAAATACTTGGGAAAGTGGGTTGCTTGTCAGTTAAATAACAAACCATCCCTTATCTCTCTTGCACCGAAATAGCATTTTGTGTATTTTTCATATTTGCATAAGAGTAAAGGTTTCCAATTTCTCAATTCAGTTCGCCAAATAGTTGGCTGTCCTGCCTGAGTACCTTTGGTCTGCAATCACTTTGAAGGCCAAGGCAACTTTGTTTAGTGCCAGGAACAATTAACTTACCGAAACTCTAATAAAGAGTGTTTTATTTAGTTATGCAGGTAAATAGTGAATTTGTAGTTAAACAGAAAGGATATTCATAAATTTGTGAGATTTCTGGAGGTCAAGGTCTGTGTCATATACAACATTATGTCCTTGACAGTTAATAGTGTTGACACATAGTAGGCGCATAAATTGTTATGTAATTGAATTGGATACTTAACAGATTTCCAAGGCTGAGTCTGAAAGCTAAAATTTCTCTTCATTGACCATCATATTTTTGAAGACTTGGATGATAAGTTTCCATTGGTATGCCAAATTTCTCTAAAAATAGCAAGAATCAAATTATAGGATGGATAATCTAATGTAGTGGTTAGGGCCCAAGATGAGATAGGTCCACCTGGTCTGTGATACGCACAGGTACCTTGAAATCTCCCTTTGCATCTCAAAATCTTTATGTCCTTGGTCCATTTACAAAGAATAGAATATTGAGTCTGAAATTAAATAGAATATCCTCTATCTGGATTTTCTAAAATTACTTTCTTTGATACTGGAAATAGAAGAAAAACTCACGAGTAACTCATAAAAAAAAGCAATTGTAGTTTATATGAGTTTAAATGAACTAATTTCTATCTCAGCCCCCCAACAAAACGTAATCATAAAACTTTAATCAATTCTGTTTTGAAAGAGTACTGTTAAAAATAATTGTATATTTTACTAGCATAGAATACAAACAAAAATGAATAGAATAGTCTTGGACAGTATATTTATATTTAATTTTCATATCTTTTTAATAAACCATCAATACTCATAAGCCATAATAATAAAGTACTATTGTAAATATTATAATGTAAAATAATTCTTAGCTTCATGTTAATGAAAAGGACAACTTTTAGTGATAATCACCCTGCGTTCTAATTTATATCAGTTAAATGATGATGCTATCAAGTTACCTTTTTCTGCTTCCTAGTCTCTTTTGTGATATATGATTGTAGTATATTTTATTATTCTTACCTTGTTTAGAATGTAACTTTTAAAGTTGCATTTTTTTTAAATGAAGGAGTCAAAATATGTAACATCATGATAAACCTTGGGATAAAACACTAAAATCTATTATTTGAAAAGTAAGGGAAGTAAGAATTTTAGCCTTTATTGAAAAGTCTGGTGGATTTTATGAAATCTTATGCTAGACTTGACATTAAATTAAATATAATCAATTTCATATGGATTTTTATATATTAGCTCATTTATAATACTGAAATATAGAAATAAATTTGGTAACATTTTAGTGAAAAGGTAGCAAGTTCTAATAAGTGGTTTAGGGGTGTCTGGGCAGCTCAGTCGGTTAAGCATCCAACTTCGGCTGAGGTCATGAGCTCATGGTTCGTGGGGTCAAGCCTCATGTTGGGCTCTGTGCTGACAGCTCAGAGCCTGGAGCTGTTTTAGATTCTGTGTCTCCCTCTCTCTTCTGCCTCTTACCTGCTCACGCTCTGTTTCTCTCTCTCTCTCTCTCAAAAATAAACATTAAAAAATTTTTAAAAAGAATAAGTGGTTTAATTTTAGATTTCAAAAGATATAAATTGTTGCATTAGAATTTCTATGAAATTATTTTTTTTATTGGGTGTTGGAAAAGGAAAGGTTTTTACTTAAAAATTTTTTCTAAGGTTTAGTTATTTTTGAGAGACAGAGACAGAGACAGAGTGCGAGCAAGCATGAGTGGGGGAGAGGCAGAGGGAGAGGGAGACACAGAATCCAAAGCAGGCTCCAGGCTCTGAGCTGTCAGCACAGAGCCTGACGTGGGGCTCGAACTCACGAACCGCAGGATCATGACCTGAGCCGAAGTCAGATGCTTAACCAACTGAGCCACCCAGGCTCCCCAGAAGGAGCGGTTTTTAAATTATTTTAAGTAATAGCTATGTAACAACAGAAACAATATCTTTTTAACTTCTGACATGGAAATGTGGAACATTTGTTTTAACTTTTTATACAGTATTAACTTATTTTGATAAGACACTTTCCCACAAATAAAATTAGCATTTTTCTTGCTCCTCTTCATTTTCCCTCCTCTCCCTCCTTGCATATTTGTTATTCACTTGCTATAAATTTTGAGTGATTACTACCGTGGTACATTTAATTTAGAAGTGGCTCATATAACATTCATTAGGAAGATTGTATTTCTAAAGATACACCAAAATTTAAGTGAGTTAGGTGCCTGAAAACTGTCATGAGAGTTCTTTACTAGATCAAGTTTCATATTTGAAAAACCCTATAATTTATGTTGTAAGAATTAAAATATATTCTTTGGCAAACGATAGACCCAGAGCAATGATGCTGTCAATTATTAATTTAAGGATAGGAATCAGTCCTTGGTCTTTTATTATTCAAGTTGTGTGTGTGTGAGAGCGAGACATACACACACAGAGAAAGAGAGGTTTTTTGTTTTGTTTTGTTTTACATTAGCTAGTGCTAATTTTTATTTTTAATTGTTAGCATTGTTATGACTGGAGTGAGTGTGGAGTATGATTTTCTGAAAGGGGTTAAGTGATTATAAGGGGTCAAAAACAATGATCTTTTATTTGGTTATATGAGAGTTTCACCAAGTCTTTTCATCTTTATTTCATGTGTGACTATCTGGAATTTTGTTTTGTGATGTCTTAACACGAAAAACAGATTAATTCAGGAATACTTATGAAGAATTAAATATGACCCATATACTAATACGTTAAGGATTGCATTTCACTTCAGGAATAAGAGGAAAGGCTACCATGTAACTTTATAATAGCATGAAAACATTCTCTATCTTTATTCTTAAATTCTCATCATTTCTGCCATTAATTTCTAGGGAAAACTGAAAAAATAAATTGCTATCTAGAGTGTGACTGACTTGATGATACAGAAAGGCTCTACTTTCTGAGAACTGCAGTTCATAGGTAGAATGGCCATGCAAGTGGTAACCATATAGTACAACAGAACCACCTGTTAGCCATAATCCAACTGGATGTATTATTACAACGTTTCTAAGCATATGAACTAAGGGGAAAAAACATTTTTTGGAGATGAAGTGAAAATTTTCTTAACAGCAAAGAAATGTAAGATCTAATCAACTGAGATATCTTAGTGGGGGGTGGGGAGATATACTATAAAACTTGAGTTTCAGGTGTTAGAACCTGGGTCTTTTGGGGTATTGCCACATAGCCTATAAAGAGTATTCAGACTTCCCTCTAAGGATAACTCAAAAATGCAGTCAACCTCTGAGCTTGAATTTCTGGTTATTTTGGGAATTGTGGAACACTGGGAAATTAATTCCAAAGTTACTTTGGAAGGTTACACTGTGGTGGTCGAAACGCTTATTTCCTTGGGAGTAAGCATTTGTTAAAGTCTTAAAAACTTATAATATGAGGTAAAGTAGAATTGGATCTCACTGTTTTAATATTTATATAAAAAAGGTTTAAAAAACTTGTGGTTATAATATTCAAAAATATTTGAACTGCTAGAAAAAGTAGATTAGCCTGTAACTACAGTTTTAACTTATTCAAATTTATAATTTGAATAATTAAGTTATAACCATGATTTTAAATTGAGTCTTAGTAAGATTGTAAACATTATTGGAACACTTAACTTATAAATTTTGCATTTCTTTACATTATATTTTAAATATATTGATTTTAATATTAATTTAATTACTCACTAAGGCCTATATGACAAAATTCTAAATGTATAAATGCAGTTTCAAATGTTTGAAGATGTTTAAATTTATAATGAAAGAAAACATTATTCAAAGCACCCTTAAAATAAGTTTATTAGATTTGGAAATAGCAAATTGATTTAGTTTAAAAATTTAAGGAAGAGTTTGAGCTTATATATGTTTTAAAAATTGAATTTTATAACAGAAACTAAAGTAAAGCTCTCAATAGACTTTCTGTTCTCAAAAATTATTATTCAGGGCACCCAAAACCATATACTTAGCTGAGAAAGTTTCTGGTATTTTCAGCAATTGGCATTCAGTTTTGTTAACTGATGAAGTCATCTTGAAGTCTTTGGAACTAACATTAGATTTTACCATATAAATGCTAAAAAAAACTCCATTCAGGGGTCACCATAGGAGAGAATCAGAATGTGATCATTGGATCATGAGGCAGAGGTTCCTGGTAACTCCTGAACTCTTTAGGGACTATAACTTGTTAGATTCCCTACTGTGGGTCCAGTATGGGGTGGGGGGGGATGTGGGGGGAAGCCTGGAGCCTTTTTTAAAATGCAACATTTAGCGCTAATTAGCATATGATTCTACGTTGGGGAAAAAAGGAAAATATCTACAAACTATTTTAAATGCATCTTTAATAGCAATACTGGGATGTTCAATTTACTACTATAATGAAACTTCATTAAAACCTCTCATTTTCATGTTTGGTTATTCTAAGGGACAAAGTATGCTTTCATGTTCTTAGCTCAGATACTGCATTTCTCATTTTCATTATAAAAATCTAAACATATGGCATGACTAGTGTTTCCTTGAAAATCCTCGTATTTTGCCCATATCATTGACTTCTTGATTTACCAATGTGTGACATTTTTTTTTTCTTTAGCATGGAATGAGTAGATGATACATATGTAAAATAAAGCTACAATGAAAAAGATATATAATCCCTCTGATCTGTGTAGAATGGTCAGCAAATTTCTCTTCTGGCAATACAGACTTTCCCCCCTGTATGTTACAGTGTTAAGCTGAATGTAACAACATCTGTAGGTGATTGCCAGATGAATACCCATTAAATAAGTGATAATATCTATTCCAGAATTAAGGCCAACTAACATTCACACCCTGAGTTGTGTTTTATTAGCTTCTTGTAACATCACTGTGTCTTCTCCATCCTGACTCCCTCTCTTCTGAATTATGCTTTGCAGTGGTGCCATTGACTACTATCAAAGGACACTATAGAAAAGCGACCTTTAGAATTTTTTAAGTTTAATTTGAGAGAGGGGAGAGAGAGTGGGGGAGGGACAGAGAGACAGGACAGGGAGAGAGAGAATCCAAAGCCGGCTCTACACTGTCAGTGCAGAACCGAACATGGGGCTCAAACCATGAGCCAAAGTCTTTTGCTTAACTGACTGAGCCACCCAGGACCCCCTAGAATATTTTTAGGTTTACTGTACAGATATTGTTACGATTTTTGTTCATTGGGTACAATGTCCCTTTTATGAGTGCTCTTTTTTAAAAGTGTGTGTGTGCGCGCGTGTGTGTGTGTATATGTATATTTACATGTATATATACACACACGTTTTTATGTATTTTTTTTTTTGAGAGAGAGTGAGCGTGAGCATATGCACAAACCCTAGAGGTGCAGAGGAAGAGAGAGAGAGAATTCTAAGCTCAGTGCAGAGCCTAAGCAGGGGGCTGGATCCTACCTCCCTGGCATCATGATCTGAGCCACAATTAAGAGTCAGATGCTCAACCAAATGAGCCACTCAGGAACCCCTTACAGGTGCTCATAAAGTGAATTGGTTTGCAGCTTTCTGGACTTACTACCAGCAACAGGTTTCTTCTCATCAGTTGATTTTTTTTTTCTCTTCTTGTTGATCTTTTGTAAACTGAATAGCTTTTTCTCATGTGAAGCCAGAATACTGAGTCATGTGTTGAATGATTCAGTATTTTAGTTCTGTCTCCATTTTAAGTCTCTGTTTTCTAGCATTTTAATTCCCGTTTCTTCTGATTTATATTTTCTTGGTATATTTTATATCTAATTGTAAACCACTTTACATCTACGTTCAAAAAGACCAAAAAGAAAAAAAAAATGCACTGGACAGGCAGACAGACAAACCGGTGTTCCAGAGGTTCTTAAGAAAGCCCTGTTTGAAAATGGTATGACACAGGAAGAAGGCCGCCTGGAGTCTTGCTTCAGAACGACCTGGGTTTGAATTTTCCCTCCATTTAGAAGTCGTGTGTCTTTGAATCAGCTAATTTAAGCTGATTTTCATTTAACTCATCTATCTAATGGGAATAAAGTTATCTATATGTTCAAGCTTATGTGAAAATTAAAATTACATTCATTTGTAGAGTGCCTCACAGTGTCTCAGTAGTGAACATGATTAGGATAACCTTAAAGTTTATCATTCAAACAGACTGCTTTGAGGGTTAAAAGGGGATACTATTACTAATTATTCAGGACAGTCAGCATGAAATCAGGCCTGGTCTAGGCAGAGACGTATGGTCACCTTGTATATAGGAAACTATAAATGCCTTTACATTCACACATGCTATCAAGGATCACTATTTATGGTAATATATATACGTATATACGTACATATATACATATATACGTGTACATATATGTACGTATGTATGTATTTCAAAGACCATTTAACATAAGACAAACATATCACCTTTAGTGGAAGGTTTGTGTTCATCTTGGCTTTTACATAATTTGTTTGCTTTGGCAAAATCTGCCTCAGATTGCAAGAACTAAAATACAAGTTTGAAGTTCAGGCTAAAACTTCCGTTACGGGCGCCTGGGTGGCTCAGTTGGTTAAGCATCTGACTTAAGCTCAGGTCATGATCTTAAGGTTCCTGAGTTCGAGCTCCGTGTCGGGCTCTGTGCTGACAGCTCAGAGCCTGGAGCCTGCTTCAGATTCTGTGTCTCCCTGACCCTCTTTGCCCCTCTCCCACTCATGCTATCTTTCTCTCTCTCTCTCTCTCTCTCTCTCTCAAAAATAAACATTAGAAAAACACCAAAAACCTTCCATTAATGAAAGATCAAGAGCATGTAACGTAGAGAATCGGTGCTAGAGAATTTAGAATATCAGCTTAGCCAGGAGCAGGGAACACTTATCAGAAGCCCATTTACTATAATTAGGGTATGAGGTTATAATGAAATGTCAGGTAATTCAGAGGTCAGATCTGGCTTCAGGGACAACAGGGGTAAACCTGTATATGGGAATAAAAGGACTTGTGTGTGAGGGATAGAACGATACCGAGGCTGGAAATCTGTCTAATAAATTAGACAAGTATGGTTCAAATATTCATTTTGCCAAGCTGAGTGTGTATAAGCAAGCTTTTAAAACTCTCTGAGCCCTCTTTCTAGATCTTCTAAGTGCGTAAGAATACCCACCTCACAGATCGCTTTGAAGATCTGAAAAGTACTTAAAATAGTGCCTGCTGCCCGTTAGGCTGTCAGTAAATGGTAATTATCATTGTTCCCCGGTGCAGTGGCTGCCTTCCACGGGCAGACCCAGTGTGTGCCACTGTTAATAAAATAGCATGAAGGTAGCCTCGTTCTTCATTCGCGGGAAACCTGAATATGGTTGCGATATTCTCAATTGACGGTTTCTCTGAGATCGATGTCTTTGCCCTTTGGTGTTTACCGCTCCTTGCCTGCCGGTGGGCAGCAACAGATGACAAAACAAATGAATGAGCAGTATCAATATTTCATGCTGTTCTTCCCAAATCAACAAATTGCAAGTGTTTCACTACTTGGGCAACTTTAAGAACCACTGTCGGCTTCAGAACGCCATGTGTCCGACATAATGAATGCTTGCTTTAGAAATCTCTGGAGGCCATGGAACAGCAACTTCCTCATTTCTCAGGCTTCAGCTTTCCTTCCTCCGAAGGGATGGTTGGACAAAACTGGATCCGAGTTTCCTGTCACTCCCAGAAAGTGTCATTTTCTAGCTATGGAAGTATCTTTTCCTAGGACAGTTTGCAGAAGAGAGAAATAATCCACACCCTTTACTGACTTCCTGCTTGAATCGAAGTGTCAAAAAAATCTCTCAGACTGGCATAATTCATGTTTTAAAGGTAAATGAGATAGGAAAATGATTTTCAGTTACAAGATGATGTATTCAGTTGTACTATGTAGGGATCTAACACAAAGCAGGTACTTGGAGATTTGGTATCCCCCCTCCCCCCACAACTTGCTTACTAATTCTGTTTTCTTCCCACAGTTGTCCTAAAGTTCAACTCTGCCACTCTAGTGACCTGTATCCCTGAGCAGTAGCAATAGGTCCCTGGTGGTTCTAACTAACTCCATCCTTTTGTTTCGGAGAAATGTTTCTTCATAGGTAAGAAACTAAGCATCGCCATCTGGGCTTATCTAAGATCCTAAAAGTCCTCCGAATGTGTGTTGATGGTCTCATTTTAGAGTCCCCAGTGCATCATTGGAGCACATCACAGGAACACAAATCACTTTTAGAGAGTGCATTCTTCCAAACTCAGTTTGTGTCTCTCAGAAAATACATCCACTTCCGGCAGCTTTTCATGAAGCACGACTTGGGAGGAGAAAAAATTAAAGCATGAATTTTAAGATTTTAATTTTTCTGTTTTGTGTGTGTGCGTGCGTGTGCAGGCCTGCGTGTTTGTGTTTTTTAATTTGATCCAGTATCTGCATAGACACATAGTATAGTGACTACTTCTTTTGGGCCTTTCTCCTGCATTCTGGCCCGTTGTTAAACTTGAACCACACTGAACTTGAAAACCCTTCAAATCTCACTTTCTCCACACAGCCTGCCTTGGCTGCTCTTGTCTTGATTAAAGGCAAGGAATATTAATGCACGTGGAAGTGCTATGCAAATATTAGTTACTGTCGCCAATTTTTATCTTCCCTAAACAACTCTGCCACATAAAACATTTGTCACAAATTAATTTGTATATATTCTTTGATTAATGAGTGTTATTTTTGTCTTCCTAGTACTGTCCCTGATTCATGTGTTTTCAAATATATTGTTCGATGATTCATACATGGTGATCTTATCTCCATGACTAGACTATTAATGTTCTAAGATGAAGGCAAGGACCAGATATTATCTGTTCTGTTCCCTTAACTGTGCTTAATAAAGGTCTGCTGTTTAGATATTTGCTAAAATGCTGGCTGGTGAAAGATTTGCAGGTCTTTGGGGCATGCAGTTTTCTGTTGGTGTACCTAACTCCCCATTCTCTGCCATAACATTTGGTCTTCTTGTACTGTAAGATCTTTATTTTTTCAAACACCTTGTTGAGGTGTGATGGGCATGTAAATAGCTGTGTATGTTTAATGTGTAAACCTGATGAGTTTGGAGTATCATCACTGATGGCGAAACCAACACTGAGAGCAAAGCCACAGACATATGCAGCACTAC
Organism: Panthera pardus; assembly: GCF_024362965.1. Lineage (NCBI taxonomy): Eukaryota > Metazoa > Chordata > Mammalia > Carnivora > Felidae > Panthera > Panthera pardus. The sequence goes on along the minus strand of NW_026526688.1, from coordinate 46,990,567 downwards.
TGTTTGCTTGCCTTCCTTTCCTTTATTATTATTGATATATTGTAGTATGTGAGTCTGAGTGTGGATCTTAACATACGATTTACCCGTGTCGCAAAGTTTCCGTATACAGTATTGTTAGATATAGGCACTATGCTGTTGAGTGGATACCTGTTGTTTATCTTGTCTAACTGAATCTTTGTACCCTTTGCCCACCCTTTCCCCATTTTCTCTTCCCCTCAGCAACTGGTAAAACTCTGCTCCTATGAGTGTAACTATTTTATTTTATTGTTTTTTAAAGATTATTTATGTATGTATGTATGTATGTATGTATTTTAACATTTATTGATTTTAAGAGACAGAAAGCACAAGCAGAGGAGGGGCAGAGACAGAGGAGGCAGACAATCCCACGCATGCTCCGCACTCCCAGTGCAGAGCCCACTGTGGGGCTCGGGCTCATGAACTGTGAGATTGTGACCTGAGCCAAAATTAAGAGTCAGACACTTAACCGACTAAGCCACCCAGGTGCCCCAAATTGAGAGAGAGCGAGACCCAGGAGAGGCAGACTGCTAAGGAGAGAGAGAATCCCAAGCAGGTTCCACTCTGTCAGCACAGAGCCTGACGTGGGACTCAAACCCACGAACTGTGAGATCATAACCTGAGCTGAGATCAAGAGCAATTGGCCTGTGTGCCCATCGAAGAGTGAATGGATGGAAAATGTGGTCTTTTTATGTCTGTCTTATTTCATATGGCGTAAGGTCCTGCATATCCATTCATTTTTGTTGCAAATGGTATGGTTTTCTTCTTTTTTAAGGCTGAATAATATTGTGTTGTGCGTAGACACCACATTTACTACCCATTCACTCTTTGATGGGCATACAGGCCAATTACATACCTTGGGTATTGTGAGTAACAGCAGTGGGCCTGGGGGTGCAGATACTTCTCTGAGATTCTGATTTCAGTTCCTTTGGGTAATAATCAAAAGTGAGATTGGTGAACCCTATGTTCTATTTTTATTGTTTTGAGTCATCACCATACTGATTTGTATAATAGCTGTACCAGTTAACATTTTCTCACCCACACTTGATGTTTTGACTTTTTAGGGGCGCCTGGGTGGCTCAGTAGGTTGAGTGTCCGACTTCAGCTCAGGTCATGATCTCATGGTCTGTGAGTTCGAGCCCTGTGTCGGGCTCTGTGCTGACAGCTCAGAGCCTGGAGCCTGCTTTGGATTCTGTGTCTCCCTCTCTGCCCCTCCCTCCCTCGTGCTCTGTCTCTCTCTTAAAAATAAACATTAAAAAAATAAACTGATTTTTTAATAATAGCCGTCCTAATTGGTGTGAGGTGCTATCTCATTATGGTTTTGATTTGCATTTTCCTGATGATTAATGGTTTGAACACCCTTTTATATACCTGTTGGCCTTTTGTATGTCTTCTTCGGAGAAATGTCTGTTCAGAACCTCTTCTTACTTAATTGGGTTGTTTTTCTTGCTGTTGAGTTGTAGCAGTTCCTTAAATATTTTGGATATTAATCCCCTATCAGATATATGGCTTGCAAATATGTCCTCCCATTCCCTTGGTTGACTTTTTATTTTGTTGATTATTTGCTTTGTCGTGAAGAAGCTTTTTAGCTTGGTGTTGTGCCACTTGTTAACTTCTGTTTTTGTTGTCTGTGCTTTTAGTGTTATAGCCAAAAAAATCATTGTCAAGACCAATGTTTAGGAGCTTTTTCCTTATGTTTTCTTCTAGGAGTTTTACAGTTTCAAGTCTTACATTAATTCATGAATCCACTTTGAGTTGGTTTTTGTAATATGGTGTGAGATAGGAGTCCAATTTCATTCTTTTGCACGTGGATATTTAGTTTTCTCAATAACATTTATTGAAGAGACATTCCTTTTTCCACTGTATATTTTTGGCACCTTTAATAAAACTAATTTACCATGAAAATGTGAGTATATTTCTGGGCTCTCTATTGTGTTCTCCTGGTGGATATGTCTATTTTTATTCCAGTACCCTATGGTTTGCAAGCCTCATTTTACTCTACTTTGTAATATTGTGCTTCACAGATACAGCACTTTTACAAACTGAAGGTTTGTGGCAACCTTGCATTGAGTAAGTCTTACCAGCACCGTTTTCCCAATAGCACTTGCTCTGTGTTTCTGTGTGCTATTTTGGTAATTCTCACAAAATTACAAACTTCTTAATTCTTATATTTATTATGATCTGTGATTAGTGATTATGACTTAGTGAAAGCTCATATGATGGTTAACATTTCTTAGCAATAAAATATTTTTAATTAAGGTACATAGATTTTTTAAATAAATAATGTTATTGCATACTTAATAGACTACAATATAGTGTAAACATAAATTTTATATGCACTGGGAGACCAAAAAATTCATTTGAGTCACTTTATTCATTTTATTTTATTGCAGTGGTCTAGAACTGAGTTGGCAGTATCTCGGAAGTATGTCTGAATAGCTTTGGGATATAATTTGAAATCAGAATATGTGATGCCTCCAACCTTGTTTCTTCTTCAAGATTGCCTTGGATATTTGTGTTCTTATGGGATTTTTTTTTTCTCTTACTATGAAAAACACCATTGACGTTTTTGTTAGGGATTGCCTTAAATCTGTAGAATGCTTTGGATACTATCGACATTTATTCCATATTGTTATGCAATGTTAATTCTTCCAACTTACGAACATGGGATACCTTTCCATTTATTTGTGTCTTCAGTTTCTTTCAATGATTTCTTTCCGTGTTTTGTAGTTTTTAGTGTATAGATCTTTAACCTTCTTGGTAAATTTATTAAGTATTCTATTTTTTCAGTTGTATTATAAACAGGATTGTTTCTTAATTTCTTTTTCAAATGGGTCATTGTTAGTGTATAAAAACATAAGTGATTTTTATATGTTTATTTTGTATCCTGCATCTTTACTGAATTCATTTATTAGCTCTAAACTTTTTTTGATGGGGTCTTCAGGGTTTTCTATATAAAGAATCATGTCATCTATAAACAAAGACTTTCTGATTTGAGTGTTCTCTGTTTTTTTATTTTTGCCTAATTGCACTGGCTAGGATTTCCACTACCACACTCAATAGAAGTGGTGAGAGTGTGCATTCTTGTTCTTGATTTTATAAGAAAACCTTTCAGCTTTTTACCTTTGCGTATGATATTATCTTGTCATTGTGACCTCTATTATGTTTAAGCATATTCCTTTTGTGTCTAATTTGTTGAGTTTTTATCATGAAAAATGTTTTATTTTGTCAAATGCTTTTTCTGCACCTATTGATGTAATCATATGCTTTTATCTTTCATTCTACTAATATGGTATATCACATGTGTTGATTTGTGTGTTGAACCATCCTTGCATCCCAGGGATAAATGCCACTTGATAATTTTGTGTGATTTCTTTAATGAGCTTTTGAACTTGGTGCCCTAGCGTTTTGTTGAGGGTGTTGGCATCTATGTTAGTTCATTAGGAAATTGGCCCATAATATTCTTTTCTTACAATGTCTTTATATGATTTTGGTATCAGAGTAATGCTTCCCTCATAGAGTTTTACTGTGTCATTCCTCTTTAATTTTTGGAAAAGATTGAGCAAGATTGGCAGTAAATCTTCTTCAGACGTTTGGTAGAATTCACTTATGAAGCCATCTGCTTCTTTTTGTTTGTTTGTTTTTGTGGGAAGATTTTTTTAATTAAAATTTTTTTAATGTTTGTTTATTCTGAGAGAGAGAGCGAGAGAGCGCACGCACACACGAGCAGGGAAGGGGCAGAGACAGAGAGGGAGAGAGAGAATTGTGGGAAGATTTTTGATTCCTGAGTCAGTCTTCTTCCTCATTATTGATCCGTTTAGATTTTCTGTCACTTCATGATTTAGTCTTGGTAAGTTTTATTTTTCTAGGAATACATGCATTTCTATGTTATTTAGTGGTGTTTATTGTATCAGTTATAATGCCTCCTCTTCCATTTATAATTTCTTTTATTTTCATTTTTCTTAGTAAAGAGTTTGACGATGTTGTTTATCCTTTAAGAAAGCAACTCTTAGATTTGCTAATATTTTCTGTTGCTTTTCTTATCTCGATTTTATTTATTTCTGTCTTGATCTCTATTTCCTTCCTTCTGCTAAATTTGGGTTTATTTTTTCATTTCTGGTTCTTTGAGGTGTAAAATTAGGGTGTTTGAGATCATTCTTTAATATTAATGCATATTAGTTGTTCATCACGATACACTTCGTTCAGCCTTGCTGTTGCTGCATCCTAAGTGTTTTGGTATGTTGTCTTTCCATTTTTGTTTGTAACAAGATATTTTTTGATTTCTCCTTTGATTTCTTATTAGATCTATTGGTTGTTCAGGAGTGTGTCATTTTTATACCTATTTATGAATTTCCCAATTTTTCCTCCTCTTGATTTCCACTTTCATATCATTGTGGTTGGAAAAAGATATTTGTTATGATTTTGTCCTTATTAAGTTCAAAGACTTTTTTTGTATCCTCATCTATGATATATCCTGGAGAATATCCATGTGCAGTTTAGACAAAAATTGCATTTTACTACATTAGAAGGACTGTCCTGTATATGTCTGTTAGGTACATTTGCTCAATAGTATTAAGTCCACTCTTAATAACTTTCTGTCTGGATGATCTATCCATTGTTGAAAGTGGGGTATTGAAGTCTCCTTTGGGTGTACAGCCTAGTGGTTTGAGTTTTATATACGTTATGAAATGATCACAACAGTAAGACTAGTTACCATCTCTCACCATACAAAATTATTGCACTGTTATTGTCTGTATTCCCAGTACTATATTTTGCATCCCACAATTTATTTGTTTATAACTGAAAATTGGTATCTCTTAATCCCCTTTACCTATTTCACCCATTTGCTACTCTCATTCCCTCTGGCAACCCCCAGTTCTCTGTATTTATGAATTTGTTTCCATGTTTTTATTTACTTTATTTTTTTAGATTCCACATACAAGGGTATTTGCCTTTCTTAGTCTGACTTGTTTCATTTTGTTTAATACTTTCTCTAGATGGATCCATGTTGCTGTAAAATGAACTATTCTTTTTTGTGGCTGAGTAATATTTAAATGTGTGATTATATCACGTTTTTATTTAATAATCTATTGATGGAAACTTAGGTTGTTCTTATCTTGACTATTATAAATAACACTGCAGTGAACATAAGGGTGCATATATCTTCTCAAGTCAGTGTTTTTGTTTTCTTTTAATAAATACTCAGAAGTGGAATTGCTGGATAGTGTAATAGTTGTATTTTTAATTTTTTTGAGGAACCTCCATACTATTTTCCATAGTGACTATACCAATTTACATTTCCACTAATAGTGAACAAGGGTTTCCTTTTTCCACATCCTCACCAACTCTTTATTATTTCTTATCTTTTTGATACTAGCTAGTCTGACTGGTATTAGGTGATATCTCATTATGGTTTTGATTTGCATTTCCTTGATGATTATCATGTTGAGCATTTTTCTATGTGTCTGTTGGCCATCTGTATGTCTTTGGGAAAATGTCTATTCTGGTCTTCTGTGCATTTTTTAATCAGATTGTTTTAGTTTTTTGGTGTTAACTTGTAGGAGTTATTTTTATATTTGAGTATTAACTTCTTACTGAATGGGTCATCTGCAAATATCTCCTTCCATTCAGTAGGTTGCATTGTTTAATTGATGGTTTCCTTCATTTTCAAAAGCTGTTTAGCTTGATGTAGTCCTAATTGTTTATTTTTGCTGTTGTTGCCCTTGCTTGTAGAGATAGATTAAAAAACATATTGCTAAAACCTTTGTCCAAGTGTTTCCTGTCAATGTTTCCTGTCAGTGTAAGGTTTCAGGTCTTACATTTAGGTCTTTACTCCACTTTGAGTTTATTTTTGTATATGGTGTTAGAAAATGGTCCAGTCTCATGCTTTTTCTTGTAGTTGTCCAGTTTTTCTAATGTCATTTATTGTAGAGACTGTCTTTTCTTTATTGTACATTGTTGCCTCCTCAGTCATAGATTAATTAACCATGTAAGCCTGAGTTTATTTCTTAGTTCTCTTTTCTTTTGATCTATGTGTCTCTTTTTGTGCCAATACCATATTGTTTCACTTGTTTTAGCTTTGTGGTATAGTTTGAAATCTGGGAACATAATACCTCCAGCCTGTTCTTCCTCAGTTGCTTTGGACATCTGGGGTCTTTTGTGATTCTTCATATATTTTAGGATTATTTGTTCTAGTTTTGTGAAAAAATCCCCCCCCCCCAAAAAAAAATACCAGTGGGTATTTTGATAGGTATTCAATTGGATCTATAAATTGTCTTGGGTAATAGTGACATTTTGACAATACTAACTTCTCTAATCCATGGTCATGATTTATTTTTCCATTTATTTGTGTCATCTTCCGTTTATTTCATCTGTGTCTTAAACAGTTTTCAGAGTATAGAAATTTTACCTCCTTTGTTAAATTGTATTCCTAAAATTTGTTGATGCACTCATAAATGGGGTTGTTTTCTTAATTTCTCTTTCTGATAATTCATCTTAGTGTATAGAAACCAAACAGATTTCTCTATATTAATTTTATAGTCTATAATTTTACTAAATTCATTCTTTAGAATGAGAAAGAATGAGAGCGTATGTGTGTGTATGTGTGTGTGCTTTATGGTAGAGTCGTCAGGGTTTTCTGTGTATAGTATCATGTCATCTACACATAGTGACAGTTTTACTTCTTTCTTACCAATTTGGGTGCCTTTTCTTTGTCCTTTTGATTGTTTGCAACCAGTACTTCCAATACTGTGTTGAATAAAGGTTTGTTAATATTTTTGTGGTGATGTATTCTGAGTATTTTCTCTTTCTGTTTTGAGTGTCTACTACAGAAAAGGTTTTTTCTTTGTAATTATCATGAGATTTACACAAAATATAATATAGTTGTAAGTCTATTTTAATATGACAACTACTTCAGTCATACGTAAACACTCCATAATTTTACTTCACTCCTCCATATGTTTTATGTTATTGATGTCACAATTTGTATCATTTTTTTATATTGATGCCACAATTTACATATTTTCACATTTCAGCATATTATATACTGAGATATTAAGTAGGGAAGATATTTGGGTCAGTGTGGGGCAACATAATAGGTTAATGAGTGATGCTGATTGAAAAGTCTATACTAGGTGTTACCTGTGAGAGGCAAGGGAGAATCGTTTCCATATGCAACAGAATCCAGTTTTTGATCATGTATCATTATCATTCGTCTAAGATCAAGAAGGGAGCAACCAACAAGAAGGAGATATTCTTCAAATAGGGACCCAGTAATTTGCCAATAAAATCCTGATTCTAAGACCTATTTGGTTTACACAATAACATACTAACTTTTTAGTGTTGTCTTTGTACATCACCTGTTCTTACCAAAGCCTATGCATCCTGTTGATCTTGTGTATCCCAGTAAAATACAATTATTATTTTTACTTATTTTCCCTATATTTTGTAAATTAACTGAACCAAATTTGGTTATTCATAATCATTAAGTGGTCTTGGTGCTGATTTATTATTGTTTTTCTTTGCTTTTTAATGAGCAGTCATTGGAGGTAGGGAAAGTTTCATGTATCTTCCTTCATACACTAGTTGCCATATGCCAAAGTATATTTTGGACCAAACCGTCCTACAAAAACCAATATTTATTGGAATAAAAATGTGAAATTAGTCATAATCGTGTTAACTCAATAGCGATATGCTATTCTTTTAACAGCGATATGCTGTTCTTTTAAGAGTTCCATCTACAACTTGTATAAAAAAGTTGACTACAGCAAACACAACAGCTATTCTAGAGGCAAGAATTATTGAATATTATAATTGGTTTTCATAATCAGAATCTTCTGTAATTGTGGTGAGGTTCAATGCTGTTTAAAAACCAAATCTCAGGTGCCATTTCAATGATACAGAATTTGTGTAACTAGTTCAGTCAAGGAGATATATAATATTTCTAGCCTATCCACACAATTTGAAATTGCACCACAAAATTTGCCAATGAAAACCCATTTCAAAAATCTTTTATGCTATTTAATAAAAATCTCTTTTTCTGATCAGAGATAAAGATAACTGGAATGTTTTAGTAGCTACTATATCCTTTAGATTATCTGAGAGCCAACCCAGTTAAGACAAGTAACTACCCTTGGTTGTAAATTAAAGCTCTGCTTATCATATATTCACACACAAATGCATGCGTGTGTGCGCGCGCACACACACACACCTGACTATCCTTAAATATTTTAGCATATATTACAGATATTACAACATCATTTTATAATGAGGGCCATTAGGCTCAGAGAGGTTAATCAACTTGACTCTGAATTTACAAATAGTAACTGGAAAAAGAGAGTGTTGACCCCTCTCTTATGTTCTTATAAAGAACATTCATGCATGTTCTTTATAACCCATTATTCCTCATGAGCTTATTCTATCTCTGGGTGCTAAAATTCAAATGGCCCTATTTATTTCACTAAGCATGATATACTCCTTGGTACCAAGAAGGAAATGCTAAGGACTGCTGTAAAATATTTATCTGTTGCAACTTATTTCTTGGGGCACATAGCGACTTCTGTGTTAGTCAATTTGCTGTGGATGACAATGAGGTACCGTATCTGGGGAGGAGCATGGAGATGATTCAGTAGGAGTTAGTATCAACAGGTCAGTAAATTACTGCTGGCAGGGGGAAGCAAGCCACAGAAGCTGGCATGCCCAGATTGAACTAAATGGGAAAAAGTAAGAGAGATGGGAGTGGAAAAGCTCCCAGCTAGATACTGCATAGAAAAGGTGTCTTCTGACTCCATGTGGATGCAACTTGGGTAAATGATGTTGGTTTAGTTCTTTGGTGATTTCCAAAAGATAAACTATGGATTCCAATGAGAATGTGATAAATATCTAGTTCTAATCAAGAAGGACAGCACTGTATTATTTCTGCTCCATATCTTTTCCTGCTGATGGTAATAACTTCACACTACAAAGAATTCTCTTTTCTAACAAACCATGGTTAAAAGTGTTAAGATTTCTTTTTAATGAAGTGGTGCTTTCTGAAGTCATTCCCTTGAGGTCTGATTGCTGCCATAAAGTTAGCACCTGAGATACAATATAGAATTTGATTTACATACAGAATTCTATATGTTAATGTATCTGAAAGTGATATATTAGGTCAAAGTAGCTGATCATCTTTCGTCATGGGAACAGAAACAGGAATTGTATGTTCTATGTTGATCCTCTTAGATACCTAAGAAAGGGCCACTTTCTTCCCTGCTTCTAATATGGAAATTGATGATATTTATGTGCTTTCTGTGGCTTATTTTTAAACATATATTTTGGTTGAAAAAATGAAATTCTGTGATATAGCCTAATAAGATAATTTGGTATTATTTCTTATCCAATTTTCAAAGGCATTTGTGAGGGGACTTTTGTTTATTTTTTGCTATGTATAAATTTGGTTTTACTTTTAATTAAGGTTTAGTTGACATAATATTATATTAGATTCAGGTGTATAGCCTAGTGACTCAACAATTACATGCCTTAAAAAATTCTCACTGTGACACATGTTAACTACACTTCATGAGGGGACGTTTTCTTAACTTCTTTCTGAATCTTCATTCTCCTGACAGCAGATGACCGAGTTTGCAGTCTTTAGTGGAACAAACATCAAGGTCCCTATCTCCTTTCTGTCCTATTGAACTGTATATGTGTTACAGTGCTTGGTTTTATGCTTTACTTCATACCTTTTGTACATTCTGCTAGTTCTTTCTACTAACTCAAGTGATAAGCTGTTTCGGGGACTTGGCTAGATTCAGTTTGGAAGCATATTTAATCCAAGATTACTGGAAATGTTTAGAAAATGTTTACCTCCTAGAAAGTAATCAGTCAGATTTTTCCCTGGTCTTTGTGGAAGGACCTGATCGGTTTTCTTTTCTCTTTTAATGTAACACATAGAATGAGAGAGAGAGAGAGAGTGTGTGTGTATGTTTGTAATGCGTGTGTATGTGATGATGAATACATATACACACACACTTTTCCCAAATTCATTCATCTGCTAAAATCATACCAGAGAAGGAAAAACTCTTGTTTGTAAGTAATGCTCACCTTAGGAAAGTCAACAGCAACAGAAATTATAGGTTACACTTTTCTGACCTGGGCCATCTTAAATACAGGTCTCTTTGACTCCAAGGTTTCTATTCTTTCAATGATATCATGCTTCCTTCTAGAACTGTATTTGAATCCCAACAGCCCGAGGTAATACAAATCTGGTAAGAATTATCATTGTTGACTGTAAGAAAAGGATAATTTTGATGAGTAATTGTGATATTAAAGGAAGGGGAAACTATGGCTAGAAGTCTTATTTATAATTTCTGGTCCATTGTAATAATTCATATTACCTCCCTTTCTTCACTTTTAAAGTGTCCCAATTTGGATGAGAAATTACAAAGTCACTTTAGCTGTGGGTGATGTTTTTATCCTGGGATCCAATTCATTGTTTGTTTGTTTGTTTCTTCCTTCCTCCCTTCCTCTGTCTCTCTGTCTCTCTCTCTCTGTCTCTCTCTCTCTGTCTCTCTCTGTCTCTCTCTCTTTGAGGGAGAGGGAGAGAGAGCTGGGGAGGGGCAGCGAGAGAAAGAGAGAATCACAACTAATCTCCTCACTGTCAGAGCGGAGCCCAATACAGGGCTCTAACTCACAAACCCTGAGATCATGACCTGAGCTGAAATCAAGAGTCAGATGCCTAACCAACGGACTTTTGGTCAGTTGAGCCACCCAGGTGCCTCATTTTCGCTTTTTTTAATTCTTTAAAAGTTCCTAGTAAAATAGTATTTTTCTAAGACATATTGTGAGTCTTAAAGGACATTTAAATTACTTAAAAATGTGTCTGCTGATTGGGCTGTAGTGCCCAATAAATGGTCAGTTGCATTAAAACAGAAGGTAATTTGGGTGAGCTAAGTCGGACACACCACATTGTAAGAGGAAACATAACCTGGGGGGATTTATTGTTCATGCCATTCTCTCCATCTAGTGTAGAGAATTTCAGAAAACTTCAAGTTATTCTGCATCTTCTCCTTTGGAGTCTGTTGCTATAATTACAGTGTTAAAACAGTCACAGGAGAACTTCAGAAGGTCTGGAAATTCCACCATATTCTATCAGGAAATAATACTCCCCTGTCTTGAAAGTTTTCGAAATTTTCCTTCAAAAAATCCTGTCGTTTTTGAGGCTCTTTTCCAGTATTTTCCAAAATTCCCCCTCCCACCACTTCCTTTCTTGCTCCTTGTAGAATTTTTAGCTGCAGCAGCAACACATTTTCTCATTCATTTGAAATTAATCTCTTTTAATAAACTGACTGGCATAGAGTAAAGAAAGAAGGAAGGCAACAAGGAAGGAAAGGAAAGGAAAAGAAAAGCCATTACTATGGAAATTCCATTGCATTCTGCCTCCATCAGATTAGGCTGATTGTTGTTCCATATGCTTTTTGACTCCTGGAGTTTTATTAGTTATTGTATTAAGGCCATTAGAGAATGTTTTAAAGACCTGCATTGAGGAAAGGACTTAAGTGAAGGATTAATTCATTTGCCTTAAATTTGGCGGTGGTGATCATGAGTTGTTTGGAAAGCTGAAACATAATGCCTTATTTTTCCTTAATAAATGTTTTCTCCCCAGCCCTAATTACTTTCCTAGATAGACTCACCTGACCCAGATTCCTTGCTCTGCAAGTTCATAACCCTGTAGAGCAGTGCTGCTGAAAACGTGGAGGGAGGACAGGCAGCGTCAGCAGCATCTTTCAAATTCTCAGAACTGTAATAAATTCAGTAAAGTTGCAAGAAGCAAAATCGACATGCAAAAATCAGTTTCATTTCTAGACATGAACAGTGAAATGTCTGAAAAAGAAATAAACTATCTTATTTACAGTAGCATCTCAAACAATACAATATTTAGAAATATGTTTAAGGAAGGTGAAAGATCTGTACACTGAAAACTGACTTTGCTGAAAAAAGACGAAGAGGAAAGACATTTTATGTTCTTGCATCAGAAGAATTAGGGTTGGTAAAACGTCTATACCAGTTAAAGCCATCCACAGATTGGGTGCGATCCCTATCAAAATTCCAATCTCATTTTTCACAGAAACAGAACAAATGATCCTAAAACTCAAATGGAACCATAAAAGATCCTGAGTAGCCAAAGCAATCTTGAAGAACACATAGTTGAAAGCGTCCCATTTTCTGGTTTCAAATTACACTACAAATCAATAGTTACAAAATCAGTGTAGGACCAGCATAAATATGGACACATCAACCAATGGAACAGAATCGGAAGCCCAAAAATAAAGCCATACGTATACAGTCAACTAATATTTGACAAGGGGGCCAAGAATACTCAATGGGGAAAGGATAGTCTTTTGAATAAATAGTGGTGAGAAAACAGATTATTCACATGCAAAAGAATAAAATTAGATCCCTCTTTTATACCCTTCACAAAAATTAACTCAAAATGCATTAAAGATTTAAGTGTAAGACCTGAAACAGTAAAACTCCAAGAAGAAAATAGAGGCAATAAGCTCTTGGATGTTGGTCTTGGCAATGAGTTTTTGGATAGGACTGGTACAGGGAGGGTACCTTTCACATGGGGGATTTATTTAAGGGCAACAAGGGTCAGAGGGTCCTTCTTGCACGGCTATGTGTGCAATCCCTTTAATTCAAGATAATTAATATGCCAAAGTGGCATATTATGGGGTGACATAGTCTGTCCCCCTTCAACTTCTAGTGACTAGCGTTTGTTAGTATGGAGACTTCAAAACTTTCTAATTCCAAGTTGTTGCTAACTGTGTTGAACTGCTCGTCATTACTGGACCAAAGTCCAGATTTTCCTCTGTCCCCCACTCTCAGGTTTTTCCCTCATTGGGCCCTTCCACTGGTACATTACATCTCCACTCTGCTCTGTCACCAAAATCTGCCCATTTTCCAGGATGCTGTATGCGTGGTAGCTCATTCATAAAGCATTTCCTGACTCTTAAACTCCCCCTCTAAGAATACTGGTCTGTGCCCCCACGTTCGTCTAAAATATCTTGTATCTCCTTGATATTTCTTCATTAAACAAATATTTACTGAGTGTCTGCTTTGCCAACGAAGTAAGAAAACAGATTTAGTTCCTGCCCTTATGGAGCTTATATTTTCTGTGCTTGGGAACTAGAATTTTTCTCATGTAATTTAACTCATTTCACATCATGTTGTCAGTATTTTTCCTTCTTTTATGTGTTTAACTGTATTGAAAACTCCATGAGATCATCCTGCCTCTCTTTAGCTTGCTGTTGTTTATACATAGTAGTTCAGTGTATTTTAGTTCCGTTGAGGACCTCTCTATATTATAACTAAAGGGACTCTATCTAACATGTGTTGTGATTGCCAGTTTTTGACCTTTTGCCTGCAGCGTTGATCTGTTTAGCCTGACCTTTGTAACTGTTCTATGCATTTCTGCCTTTCAGGAATCTATTCCCATTTGTGATGTTGTGATTTATAATAGGTAACATATATTTAGTCTTTGACCCCTTTTCTGGCACTGAACTCCTAAAACGCTTGGAATTTCCAGAAATGAGAGTAATAAAGGTGTTTTTGTCATGTTAAAGAGGCTTTCCAAAAGCACCTAAGGATGGGGGCTGGTTGCCTGGAGAATGGATCCCAGGATTGGAGGATTGGAACTTTCAGGCACCCGTCCCCGACAAGAGGGGCTGAGGGTTGAGGACAATTGCTAATGAGCAAATATTTCAATCAATTATGCCTAAGTAATGAAGCCTCCGTAAAAACCAAAGAGGATGAGCTTCCGGGAGCTTCTAGGTTAGTGTCTACGATGCTTCCATGTGCCACCATGCTGGGCTGTAGACTCCCATGAGGACAGAAGCTCCTTTGTTCACTACCTCACCATATGTAACTCAGCATCTGGCTGTTGATTCTTATCCTTTTATGTCCTTTGTAACAAGTTGGTAATCTAGGGAGTAAGCTAGTTTGCTGAGTTCTGTGAGCCTCTCTAGAAAATTAATTGAATGCAAGAAGAGGTACCCCTGATTTATAGCTCATTGGTCAGAAGCAGAAGGTAAGAACCTGGACTTCCGATTGGCATATGAAGAAGGGACAGTCTTGTGGGACTGAGCCCTCAGAGTAGATAGAGTCAGAATTGAAGTGAATTGTAAGACACCCAGCTCCTGGGGGAGAATTGCCTAGTGGTACAGGGGGAAAACTTGCAGGCATCTGAATTGGTCCTAGAACCTTACTATTTATCTTCCTGCTCCACAAAGCCTTTTTAGACCATGTGGACCCATAATGTTTCCTTATAAAATCCTCTACTCTGGATATTACTCTGGATTTTTCTGGAACTGTTTAGTGACACATTTTTGTTAAGTTTATGTTATACTAGACGTGATACCTCAGCTAAATGTTAAACTCCTCGAAGGCCAAAAATACAAATGTAACCTGTTTAGCACTTAGTAATATGTCTTGTCCAGGAGTGCTGAATAAATCTAGATTGAGGGCACGTATGCTAATCCACGCCCACATGGCTCAGTAAAATTTCATCCTTGTCACTTCTGGTGACCATTAGCTTGCATGCCCTGTGCCTTGCCCATAGCAGGGGTATTACTGTCCTCTACCAATAAAGAAAATATCCTCCACGAGATAGCCAGCCATACGCTTATCTGCGTTTTCTATTCTGGCCTACTCTCAGTTATTAATTACCCTGAGATCTATAATAATCTGCAGATTGGTTCTTTACATTGAGACTTAGGAAGGCAAAAGGGCTTTTGAGTTTGTATAATGATAAAGTAATAATCCATGTGATACCTTTTGACACAGGGTCTGTCATCTACATTATATGGGGAGAGCTATGTACTGTTTATAAAATATACTCACGAACAAATGAAAATTAACTACAGTAGTTTCTGAAAGCCATTTTCATCCCCTTCAGTAAGAAATTAGTAATATTTTTTTTTATAATCTAGGTGGCTAATTGAGTTGTTCATTTACTAGCCAATCCTTGGCACTAGGTGCCAAGCATGTTAAGTTTTGTATATGTATTCCTTTAATTTTTAAAAAGTTGTTAGAGAAAGAGAGCATGGGAGTGGGCGAGAGGGGCAGAGAGAGAGAGAGAGAATCTTAAGGAGGGTGCATGCTGATGTGGGGCTCATTCCCACTGCCCTGGGATTATGATGTGAGCCGAAATCAAGAGTTGCCAGCTCAGGCACCCTGTGGTTGGAACTATTATTATCTCAGTTTTACAAATGAAGAAACAGGTGTGGAGAGGTAAGATGTGCTCACCCAAAGGTGTTGAGCTAAGGTTTCAACTCTGGAAGAAATGGTCTGGAGTTTTATAATCTTGTCATACTCTTAAACTGTATGCTCTGTTGAAACTTTGGCTCTAACATATTCTTATCTGTGTATCTGTGTGGGCCCTGCTGGGACACTTCTTTCCTCTGTCACCAAATGGAAGTCAGTTTCAGTTTGCACTTGTTCCTAAAAGTCCGTTAGCTCTGTCGCTAAGCCTTCACTGCCTTTGGTCTTTCTCATAGTTCTTTCAAGTTGATGTTGTGTTGCATACTGTGATTGTGAGGAGAGATTTGAGGTTCCTTTGATAAGGGAAAGCCACTTCCTGTTGGGAAACAAACCTAAACTAGAACTTTCTTTTGTGAGGCCCCCGTACTTCCTATGAATCCCCTTTCTTCACTCCCCACGCTCATGCAATGAGCAGGCATTTGACATATTTGTTTAATGAAAGAGTTACATAGATTCTTCTCCATATAAGGTGTTTGGACTAGCAGTACCTGTCCAATTCGAAGTGCGGTACTTGAGGCATCTGGGTGGCTCACTGGGTTAAGCGTCCAACTCTTGATTTTGACTCAGGTCACCATCTCACAGTGTGTGGGGTGGAGCCCCATGGTGGACTCTGTGCTGACAGCTCGGATTCTCTGTCTCCTCTCTCTTTGCCCCTCACTCACCTGTCCCCTCTTCCTCTCTAAATAAATAAACATAAAAAAGAACATAATTTAAAAAAACCCACAAACCAGTAGCAACCACTTAACAAATTCTTAGTGTGTGAATGGATGTTGAGTCACAAGTGCACTATGCAAATCGGTTAACTTAATTGAGCTTCAGTGTGTGTGTGTGTGTGTGTGTGTGTGTGTGTAGAAAAGAGAATTCCAATTTCCTTCATTAACAAACATTATCAAGCCCCAAATCCACATGATGCTATCTTAGTTGCCACCCAAAATTAGCTTAAAGGAGACACAGTAGAGGCCTTTTTTGAATTCTTTAGGATTTAAAGCACAAAAACAGTGTTGCTGATGAACTTGCACGAGGCATGCAGACAAAGAAGGGCATTACATAGAAAAATAAATGGATATTACTGACTACCATTCCATGAGCCGCAGGTATGTATTGTCCAAATGGACTTATGTGAAAGGTTTCTAATGGAAAGATAACAGACGTAAGGCCTCTTCAGATGGAGACATTAGTATTCTGATCCAAGAGCATCAGAGGCATTAGTTTACTTTGAATATTTTCATATCTTTTTACCACTGGGGCCTTTAGTATTGGAACAAATTGATGTCTAGAGTCCAAAAAAGCTGTTTAGTATGTGATAGTAGAAAATTAAATAATGCATTTGTCCTGCAGGCTTCTGGCTCTCACACTTATGCAAAATCGGTAGAATACCCACAGCCTCTTTTTTGAATGTCAGATGTCTTCATTGGAATGGGAGGCAGTCTATTTAATTGCTGACCTCAAATGAATGGCAGGAGGATGAGGTTGCATTTCTACATCTGAGTTTCTGTGCCTGTCTCCAATAGCATTTGCTGACACTGAGGAAATGAATTATCATCCTCACATTCAGAAGTTTTTTTCTAGTCATTACCAGTGGTGCCCATTCTGTACACCATCTCCATCGATGTGGAGATTTCAGATTTAGGAAGTGAATGTATTGTATTTTGTCAGCCTTGAAAAATGGATGCATTAGGAAGGATATCCAACGCAAAGTTAACTTGGAAGCGGGTGGCATTAACCATCCAAGTTCAAATTTCTGGCAACTCTTGGTCACACTAATCTATATGATTGTAACTTGAGGGATGACCAGAATCTGCCTTGACAACAGAGTTCTAAGAGCAGTTAGGAGTAAAGCAAATCAAATAAGAGAATCATTCTGTTTTTTTTTTTTTTTTTAATGTTTATTTTTGAGGGGAGGGGCAGAGAGAGGGAGACACAGAATCAAAGCAGGCTCCAGGCTCTGAGCTGTCAGCACATAGCCTGACACGGGGCTCGAGCTCAAGAGCTGTGAGATCATGATCTGAGCCGAAGTCAGATGCTCAAGGGACTGAGACACCCAGGCGCTCCTTGTTCTGTTTCTGTAACAGTTGGTTTTAAATTTGTTTCTGTGGGAACGGAAAAGAGGGTATAAAGTCCTCTGGCATTTTCTGGGTTAATGTCTCCTCCTAATTGCTGTTTGGCCTAGTTCTTTTTTTGTCTGTGTTCCCTCCTTGCAGGGCTCCTGGCTGCTTTGCATCTCAAGGGGGTAGCATATTCAGGACTCCACTTTCCAATGTGGGTTTCCAAAAGGCAGAGTGAGACATCTGCCACCCACCCACTCTCCTGCCTACCAGGACATTCCTCATTCTCCTTTAGCTGGAGTGTAAAATTAACCTCCTGCCCACACTCAGTGGAAGGGGCTGGCTTTGGTTTTTGTAAGCCATCGTTTTCTTTCCTCTCCTCCCCCCACCTCCCCACACAGCATATCTCCTAATGGCAGAAAAATACAGAATCAGAGAAATAGATGAAAGCATTAAGAAAGAAAGATACGGACACCTGAGTGGCTCAGTCGGTTGAGCGTCTGACTTTGGCTCAGGTCTGTGAGTTCGAGCCCCGCGTCGGGCTCTGTGCTGACAGCTCAGAGCCTGGAGCCTGCTTTGGATTCTGTGTCTCGCTCTCTCTCTGCTCCTCCCCTGCTCACACTCTGTCTCAAAAATAAATAAAACATTTAAAAAAATTTTAAAGCAAAAAAGATATTAATACTTGACTGTTTCCATTGCATAGCGTATTAAATTGCACAATACACTGGGTCTTGGGGTCTTGGGTTTATGACCCACCATTATGATCTACCAACATCTCTCTTGCCCAGTTTCTTTATATTATATAGAAGTGAATGGAGGGTTGCCTGGGTGGTTCATTCGTTGGACCAAAGTGTGGGACTCTTGATTTCAGCTCAGGTCATGATCTCTCGGTTCGTGAGATCGAGCCCTGTGTTGGGCTCTGTGCTGACAGCACGGAGCCTGCTTGGGATTTTCTCTCTCTCCTTCTCTCTTTGTCCCTCCCCCGTTCTCTCTCTCTTCCTCTCTCTCTCCATAAATAAATAAACTTAAAAAAAAACACGAAAGAAACGCATGGAAGGGGGAAAATAACCTGTGGCCATGACTGTTGTAGTAGTGGTTCTTAAACCTCTTGGCCCGGATAGGTAGAGATCCAGAGCTTACAGGAGGTCACGGCATACCAGAAGAGACATGTGAGAAAATGCAAGCAGACTTTTTTTTTGTTTTTGTTTTTTTTTTTTTTCACTGATTCAGAGATTCAGGAGTTACTGGTGAAGGGGATCAGAATATGCCACCTCAAAATATGCCACTCTGTCACAGGGGTTATTTTGAGCCAAAAGCACTTGAGGGAAAGCAAACCCAAGAAGAGACCTCTGCTTTCTCCTTCTTTGCCTAAAAGCAGGGCATCAATTTTTTTTTTTTTTTTTTTTTTTTTTCCAGTGGTGAATGCACCCTCCTCCCTTTTCCTGTGCTGGTAGAAAGAAAACAACCTCCGAAGCACCAGAGGTAGAAAGTTTGCCCTGAGAGACGTCTGTGCAAACTGATGTTACTAAAATAACCCTTATCTTTCATTAGTTTCCAAGCATGGTCACTTTCTCAGTTTCCTGCTTGTGAGAGCTCAAGCCCCTTTGCCTTTGTACAGTCCTTTCTTCACAACTTACCACCCTTTATTAAGATGATAGGTGAATTCTCAAGCCTAATGATTTAATTGGGTTTTTGCTTGTTTACTGTGAACCTACCCATACTCATAAAAATGAAAAACACTGAAATATATTTACCTTTTTTCCTGTTAACCTGGAGTTTTGTCTTTTCCATTCACCAACCCCAGTGACACGCCTAAGAGTGTAGGGGGCAAGTTTATCCTCTCCTACACTGGTGAAGAACTGTTTCTTATTTATCCTCTTTCTAGACTCAGAAAAAAACTTCTCTAGAGCTCATTTATAACTCCTAGCTTCAAATGAAAAATATCCCATGCCATGAATTTCCTCCTTTTTTTTTCTTGAATATTTTTTAGTGTTTATTTACTTTTGCGAGAGAGAAGGAAAGGGAGAGAGAGAGAGAGGGAGAGGCGTGAGTAGGGGAGGGACAGAGAGAGAGAGAGAATCCAAAGCAGTCTCCATTCTCTGTGCTGTCAGCACAGAGCCCGATACAGGGCTTGAACCCACGGACCGCAAGATCATGACCTGAGCCAAAGTCAGATGCTTAAGGAACTGAGCCACCGAGGTGCCCCATGAATTTTCTCCTTTTATCCAACAAACATTTATTGAACCCCTTCATTAGTAAGGCTTACTTCTTGCTCTCATGTGGCTGACAGTCTAGCAGAGATGATTTTTTAGGGTGCATAGAGAGTTTAGATTTGTTCCGGTAAAAATTACCATATAGATGGAAGGTACCATGCTATCTAAACCCATCATGCATCTATCTATCTGTTAGTCATTCATCCATCTTTCAGTCCATCTATTTACATTGTTGTGCTTTCAGATATGGACTATATAAAGTAGTAACCATAGTAAAATAATGTTTTAAACTTTTAAATACTTAAAATTAAAAAAAAAATTAAATTAGAAATGGGTGTTCTAATATCATGTAAAAACTACAGATGACAGCTGTGAAACAAAATACAAAATGGCCAGGAATTTAGAGACTGTACTTTCTATTTAAGGTAAACCTAATGGCCTGAATAACTCAGATATTTAAGTATTATTTTAAGGAGAGAATCCATTTATCCAGAGAGGCAAGCATATTGCGGATTCCATATGCTGTGAGGAATCTCATTGGAATGTTACCTAGCATCATAATTAGTTGGCGCTTCTGATTTTTTCCCTCATGGTGGAACGTGGGTCACTAGGCTGCTATTGTCTTTAGGCCAGTCATTGTAAACTGGTATCAGAGTCACCTGGAGGGCTTGCTAGACGTGAAAACACAGATCGGCTGGGTACCGTCCCCAGGCTCCATTTAGTTTTTTCAAGCCTTGGATTGGAGGCCCTCCCACGTTAAAGATTGGTGAACTTCAAATTTTGACTCTGTGGGGGTGGATGATTCCAGGGATGGGGCCTGGAATCTGCATTTGCAGGTCCAGCTCATGTTGCTGGTCATGGAAATGCACCTTGAGATCCAGCCCTCAGGGACACAGCAGGTCACCAAAATTAGAAAAGCTTGGGTGAGATTAACCCCTCTTTGTGGATGTTTAGTGGACAGTTGGGGATCATCACGTGCACCTATTGTGTCCTTACTGCCCTGTGAGCCTAGGGTGATAATCACAGCATCACTTTGCTTAAAGTAGAAATGTGTTTGGTGAGGCAGGACCTGCCTGACCACAATGGGCCACGGGAGAAAGAGTTATTGATGGAATTGACCTTATCTGTCAGATTATTTGTTAAAAGTCAAGAGTTATTAAATCCAATAGTGCTTCCCATCATTACATAGGCATCTTGGTCTTAATGCTGCATTTCTTAGTAATGTTATCTGGCTTGTTAGGAAAGGACAATGGGAAACACAATTTGTGGGCTGGGTATGGGGCCATTTTCTTAGGTGTTGCAAGATGGCACTCACTAAACATGTATCTCACTCTTAAGTTTCTTAGCAGCTGTGGTCTTTGAGATACATAGATGATACTATGCTGTTACCTATTTGACTTGGAGTGCATTTAGACAAGATTTTGTCTTGGCTCAGAGATTTATTAATGGATGCCCTGGAGCAGATTTTCTTATTGTTTCCAACTGGGCCACATTTCCTCCTCTGCTGAGGGGATACTGGTACCTAGCCTTAATTAGGGCTGCTTCAAAGATGAAATCTTACAGCCTGTGAAATGAGCGACATGTAATAAATACTTAATTCTTTCCCTTTCTTTGTATGTCATTTGCTTAATATTAAAAATTTTAAAAATTAATTGAAATTCCCGATTTCAGACATAATTGGAAAGATTTTTTGGTCTCAGGACGTTTCTGTGTTCTTTAAGACTCAGACTGGAGGCCTCCCAGTCAAAGACTGAGCAACTTCAGATTCTGGCCACCTGCTCCCCTTCCTGTCTTTCCTCCTCTGTCTGAACAGGGTGGCAGTGGCCAAGGTCTAACTGTGTCCAGCTAGTCCATTCTTGCCATACTATTTATCATCCCTAAGGTGGCAAGTTTGAATATGTCTTTACACTTCTGATAGCTACTGATAACTTACCAATTTCCATCGTAATAGAGCCAAGTAGGTCCCTTTCAAAGGAGTCTGTCAGGCTGTTTGAAATATGTCTATCCTTTTGTCTTGGGAGCTCCCTGCAGGCAGGGATATAGAACCTGGCTCTAAGTGGGCAAGAAAGCTTGGAATGGCATCTAATACCCCAAATCCATGAGGCAGGGACATGTCTAAGGGCAATGCTCTGCTGCTTTACTAATTTTCCAGGGCCCTCGTTCCCTGAGTCCCTTAGGAAACTAATGGGCAGAATGTCTTTGAGGACACGGTCTTGTTTACTCTTTATCCTTGTGCTTGGTGCGGTGTCCACACAGTATGGGCTCCATCACGATTTTTGGATAAAAGGAAGTAATAAAAGAATTTCTGTGTGATCCCAAGTCATCCAAGAATCTCATGAAAGATTGGCAAGCACCTTTTTAAAAGACCCATTCAAATTGGCAGTGAAGCAGGAAGCATCCTATTAAGGCCTTGTGAAACTGTATTAGTTTTCAGCTCTTTGGTGGACTGCTTTGCACCTTAATAATGTAGCTGCAGGACCGTCCCTGCTCCTACAGAACAGAATGTTGGAGCCGTTTCTTAGAGATTGCCCAGGGCAGTCCCCTCATCGTACAGAGGAGGAAACTCACCGCCCTTCTGGGGAGACTGTTTTCTGGCACAGAAATGCCTACCGATACCTTTTCCTACCTTGTAGTGAACCCAGAAATGAGTTGTGTAATTTAATACGAGTGACCATCAGGATACGTTCCACAGAGAAGCCCTGCTAATGGTGGTTATTGACCCTGTCAGTTGCTTGCTGCTGAGGGCTCACCTTGATTGGTAGTTGAAGAGTGCTACCATTTTCTGAGGCCACCAGCACTGACCTGTTGGCCATGGGATTCAGTCCCTCTTCACTCCAACAAAGAATCTTTAATTAATAGCATCTAAAGGAAAACAAATAAGAGAATGGGGCTGCCATGGAAAGCCCTCACTTAGGCCACCAAGGAAAACCAAGAGGCTGATCTTAAGTAACGAGACACTTCCAGGTGGATGAAAACAGGTGCACCAAGAGCAGAGCCCAGGGATACTGGAAATTGTTGGGACACGTCCAGGGTCAGAGACATGATCCAAAAGGAAAGCAATGAAATAAAACATTCTAAGCAGCCTTTTTAAGGCCAGGGGGACTTCATGCAAGCTTCAGATTTTATTGGGTTTTCCTGTTATTTCTTATTTTTATCCAAACAAGTAGCATTTTCATTAGGTAAACAAATCACTTCACTCTCCTCTGTTTTGTGTTCTCCTCCCTTTTTTCCTTTTTTGGTCTCTGCTACCATGCATGTGTGGTTAAAACATCTCAGTAGGCCTGTGAGCCAGTAGATATCTCAATGGAAATTGTTGATTGATATATATTAATAATTTTTTCTTGTTCTTTTTCAGGGTGTGGTATGGCCAGAAGGAGGGTACTATTAAAGAGGCTGGTTGATTTGATTTCATAAGTAGTTCTTGCTCCCTATTGATGACAACCTTTTGTACCCTGGTGCAAGCAAGAGACTGCTGCCTTCATTCATTTGGGGTGTCTCAGTTAGGTGATGCTAGAGAATTTCCAGCCACAATGCAAAGTCTTTAACTAGAAATGATAGTATTGCCAATAACAAGGAGAAGCAGGCTAATAACATTTCAATTTTTACATTCTTGGCCCCGTTTTTCTTTCACGCTGAAATGTTATTGAAGTATAACTGCTTGTTGAACACACATTAATTCTGGAATTTGTGGTGAATCCAATCACACATAGCTGAATTCACCAGCTCACTGCATAAGCCTTTTGACATTTGAGGCCAAATGTTCAAGTCACAAAGCTGAAGGTCGTGGTGTGTATTAGACAAGGAAGAATTAAGAAGATACATAGCCCCCACGATCTCTTGCACAGTCTTTTCAAACCTGTCACCATCACCAATGCTTTACTTATTAGATTAGGTGAAGGAAATGCTTTTATTTATTTGTTTGTTTGTTTATTTATACAGGGCTTAGTTGTGGTGGTGGGTGGAGTCCACTGGTACTAACAGTCAAATGGGAAAGCCTCTTATTTCAACTGTAGACCCTTCCTGTTAAACTAATGAGCCTTCTGGTTTGATTTCTTCCATGCTATTGTATATATTTTTAGGGTTGATTTTATGCCATTGGACACTCCTTCTATAACTGGCAAACATTTGCATGAACACGGCTCATTAAGTATTTTTAGATCTGCCCTGGCCTTTGCAGAATGTGACTGAACTGGAGAGTTCTATTGCACAGGATTCAGCTCCCTAAACACGGGAAGCGGTGACAGCCGCTTGTGAGGGGGTCAGCCTGCTCCTTTGAGCAGGAGAGCCGGTCCCTAACTGATCTGGAAGTTTGGCGTGAAGGGAAAGGGAAAATAAGCTCACTTTTGCATAAAGTTAGAAAACTTGGATTTTCAAATTTTATTCCCTCCTGGAACATTAGAAAGACTCTGCACTAGGCAGTGAGATGGCAGTTGCTAGCCTGGCTGCTTTCGGAGCAACAGAGCGGGAAGCGTTCCCTTTGCAAAACGTTGCTGAGGCTTGCTTTCCCTAAAAGAGGTTATAATCTCCCCAGGGGGACTGCCTTCGACAGTTTGAGAGATGCTAGTTTGGAGCAACTGAAGACACCTCATGGAAATGCAGGTTAAAACCAAGTCCACATCAGGAAATGGACCAGGGGCTGTAACATGAAATGCAAAGGTTGAACTTGAGCACTTGCAGTTACACCAGGACCACAAAACCTCTGAAACACACGTGGCGTCATCAACGGACTCAGAATCCCCTGGGTGGATAGGGTTTGAACCAAGGAAATGCGGTGGCCACAGTGCTAAACCACAATGCCAATTAATTTTTATCCATTGATTTTTTGACAGTATGTTTTATTTATCACACCTGCATCTTTCTCCCTCTTTGTTTAGAGTGATGCAGGAGCCTTTAAAGGTTTGCAAGCTGCCCGAAGCCTTTGCTCACGTGTTGGGGACAATTTTCCTGATCGGTCTGTTTTTCTAGGTGTTTTTCTCTATTTCTCGCTCTGTTCTGTGCATATGCCCTTCAAGCTAATTTGGATCGCCCTGTCCTTTAATCCAGCGCAGTTAGAAGGCTCACTTGCCCTCGCCATCAGCGGCAGTGATTCATTCTATTTATATTTTCGGACTTTGTTCATCCAGTGGTCTGTTTATTTGGAAAGCAAAACAGGAAATGTGGTTAGGATGATTCTCATTATTGGCTCCTGAGCGGATCCTTACCCAATTATGATTCCACTTCTGCATATAGGCAAGTGAGGCAGACTAGATTCTGGTGCTTGGGGTTGCTGGATGTGACAGGGTTTTGAGTGTGAGATGGGATTGACATGATGATGTTGTTCCCTGAGTCGTTAGAATAAAGTTACAGTGCATTATACCCTTTGACAGGAGAGGTGATGGGGAGCTGGTAGAGAATGGACATTTACTGAAGGGTGATTGTTGAGAGATTCCATGTTCCGTAGGTGGGCTAGGGTCTTTCAGTTCCGGGGCTCCCTGTTTCTGGGTTTATATCTCAGGCTTCAACATTGCTTGCATTTCGAAGCTCCTACTTCTGTGCTATGTTCCGAGGGAAAGAGGAGTGTTGAGGCTTGTGTCTGGGAAGATTCCATAAGCAGAAGCAAAGCGGAGCTGTGTCAGGTGGTGGAGAGCCCATCCATGACCTGAAGGAGGTGAGAAAATCCAATATACACGACCATTAATGGATCGTAGCATGTAATGAGAGCAATTCCACTGCAGTTTGGAGAAGAGATGCATCCATCCCGCTCTTTGAATGTTGTTAGAACTGGAGGAGCAAATGAGAGAACAGGAAGTGGTTATAAGCGTGTCTTGGCGAGATGCAGCCTCTACATGAATGAAGAAACACTACTTCCTTAGTCCTCATGGCACCCCAGTGAGCAGGGCCTGGGAAGTCTGCTTCTTGGGCAGGTGAGGGTGGGAAACCCTTTGCTTAAGGTCATAACTATGTTTCTGGAATAAAACTGAAATTGGATCCAGTCGCCCTTTGGAGAAGGCTGTAAGTGGGATCAACAATGAATAACAAACTGCCCACTGGGCCGGGTACAAGACCTTCGGCTCTCTCTATGGAGCTGGCGGATGTTAGAGGTTCTTGAACCCAGGCCTTTCGTAGTCAGTGAGGAGACAGATACCCTGGGTAATCACATGATACCTGTGTGAGCTTTCTGGTGTTCTTAAATGTGATTTTAATCCTTAGAAAAACTATTTAAGGGCTACTTTCATTTTGAGTAAGAACATTTGCTTTATTAAAATTAGATTCAAAAATTGAGTTCTTTCTTAAGCTTTGGGTTCAATTTACAAATCTAATTATTTTACTAAATCTGGCAACTTTAGCAATCACTTTCAAAGGGTTTTTTTTTTTCCCCACAACCTAGTTAATTAAATCACTTAAATATTTTAAACTGCACTTACAAATTTAAGATACTCGATTTTCTTTTTAAGCACTTAAATTGTCTAACAAATAAACTCTCTCATGTGCTTAAATAACACTTGTAAATCCTATAAATTAAAATTGTAAATATGGTGGGTCTTAATTCTTCTGCACATTACAAGATTATTTAAAACTTTAAGTTGGTAGCTATAAGAAAATTTTCCTAAAGTTTTAAAAGTTAGGGGTACCTGGCTGGCTCAGTCGTTGGAGCATGTGACTTGTTTATCTCGGGGTCATGAGTTTAAGCACCACACTGGGTGTGGTACCTACTTAAAAATAAAAAAGACAAAAGTTATTCAGTTATGCCTTATTTAAAACTTGAATAATACACATGATTTCTTAGGTATTCTATGTTGAATTCTCTTAAACAATACAATAGTGTATTTAAAATATCAGCTGCATGGGGTGTCTGGGTGGCTCAGTTGACTAAGCATTTGACTTCAGCTCAAGTCACGATCTCATGTTTCATGAGTTTAAGCCCCACGTGAAGCCTGCTTCACATTCTCTCTCTCTCTGCCCCTCCCCTACTTGGTTCTCTCTCTCAGAGATAATAAGCATAAAAATAAAAAAAAATCAATTGCACAAAGAATATTATTAAATTTAACAAATATAATAATAGGCTAAGACTGAATTTATAATTTTTGTACTTTTTTTTAGTGTTTATTTTTATTCTTGAGAAAGAGAGAGAGGGAGAGACATGTGTGCGTGCACATGCAAGCAGGGGAGGAACAGGGAGAGGGGGAGGTAGAGAATCCTAAGCTGGCTCCACACTCAGCTTGGAGCCTGATGTGGGGCTCAATCTCACAACCATGAGATCATGATCTGAGCCAAAATCAAGAGTCACACACTTAACTGACTGATCCACCCAGGAGTCCCTGTACTTTTTTTTTTTTTTTCTTCTAAATTTCCCTAGGATTAAATGACACCCACACCCAATGAGAAGAAGAAAATGGCATACCAAGGGGAGTGGGGTTCTTGTCCTAGCATAGGTGAGCTATAGACCCAAAATAACAGGATGGAGCAAACAACTTGGTTTTTGCCAAAGACATTGCCCTAATGTTGGGTGCAATAAAGTAGAACTTTAAAAGGGGTTTGATCTCATAGCTCTGCATCTCCAGTTTAAGCAATTTCGGAATCTCCTCACAAAGTTGTAACCGCCTCTAGGCATGTAGCTCACAAGGCAGAGTTTTCATTGTTGCTACTTTTTTCTTTAAGCCTGAGAGAGAGAAAGCCCACCAGCGGGGGAGGGGGAGAGAGAGGGAGAGGGAGGATCCAAAGCAGCAGAGCCTGACGTGGGGCTCGATCCCAGGAACTGTGAGTGAGATCAGGACCTGAGCCAAAATCAGCAGTTGGATGCTTAACTAACTGAGCCACCCAGGCTCCCCCATTGTTTGTACTTTCTTAAGTCTTCCCCTCTGGAGCATCACATCCTTATGTAATGTTTCTGATACCTCTTCGGAGTGGATGAATGTTGACTCTGTATTCTCAACAAATGTTTTCTTCCTGGCACAACCACAACTTGTTTGGGTAGATGCTAAAAGCATTTCCAATCGGATTTGCATGTGTCACAGCCTTGCCTGAATGTGTTCCCACAGACTGAAGCGATGTCCCGTTTCTCCCACATAGCATCCGCCCCACTATACTGCTGCGTGCTGAATCCCAGGATGTGTTTCCTTTATTGATCTAGCCCTCGGAATTTTAACAGTACTTACAAAAGACAGATCAAGAAGGCAAATGGGAGTATGTATGCAAACCTGGAAAGTCACCCATGCTAATGTGAAATACAGCTACTTTTAAAAGTATGTTAGGCATAGCTTCTTTACATGGGGCGCTAATGATCTCAAGGGAGGCAATACCTGCAGCACTTACTCTGAAGCCAGACCACCTGGCTTTGCCTCCAGCTCTGTCTCTCATGGCTGTGTCTGTAATACCTGCTTCTCTGGTGGCTCGTCTAGAAAACGGTAGTAGCAAGTCCTGTCCCAGAGCCCTGGAACGGAAGCTTCGAGAACACCAACAGTTGCATCTGTTTGATGATCGGTGTCTCTTCCGCACCTGCAGTAGCACCTGGATATGATATTTGTTCATTTAGCTAAACGTGAAGTGCTTCAAACGGTGACCGGCATGTAGAAAGTTTCCAAATGCAAGTGGGTTATGATCATGTTTTGGGGACCACATGCCTACAGCCTAATCTCACACTGCTCTACAGGGAAACAGTTGACGATGATTCCCATGCCAGCAGTTTCGTGCCTGTATTGATTTGTGGTATGTGCTGTTAATTTCACCTGGAGAAAACCCTTGGTAAGCTGAATTACTCCAGCGCTGGGGTGCCCGGGTTAGTTTTAACTTCTGGGGTCCTTGGGTCTTCGGCTCAGCATGTGTGCAGCGTTCGTTTTTCCCTGTTCTCTTTTTTTCTTTAAACTGTCTTGTCCGTCAGTCTTCTTTCACTCTCAGCCTTTTTCCTGTTTTCTTCTTTCGTGCGCCCTTCACTTGGAGGCAGTCGCTGAAGGCCGTTTCTCGGCAATTTAGTTTCATATTTTATCTAGTCTTCCTGGCCCATCTTACAGACCCCTATCCCTGACCATTTCCTAAATCATAACCCTCCCCCCTCGCATAATGTCTACCGTGTTCCCAAGCTCTGATAGCAGAATAGTATTTTTCTCACACTTGAGACTTTAGTGGTGTTAGAGTCCTCCATTCTCTCCCCCAGAACCCCGATGGCAGTCAGTGTCCTGTCTGTCCTCCCTCATACAGTGGTCTCCACATCTGCTACTCACACGATCACCGTATCTGTTCAGACCCTTATTGTTACCATCAGCGCTCCTCTCACTGGCCTCCCTACCTCCGTCAGACACTTCCTCACCCACTTGCATGGTGCTGCTAGAGTTGTGTTCTTCATAACAAAATCATATAATATTTCTCCATGCTCAGAAGCCTCTGGAGAGTCTCTGTTCTCTCATTCCCAGCTTCACTTCCCATTACATCCTTCCCATATACCTTTGATTCTTTATGTGACACCCAGTGTACCCACCATCTCTTACGTGGTCTTGTCCCACTGTGACAGGCGCAATAATACCCTCCACCCTGTCCTAATTTCTAGAACCTGAGAAGATGATAGGATGCCTGGGAAAGGGGAGTTAAGATGCAGCTGGATTGAGGGTAATAATCAGTCAATCTTAAAATAGGGAAAGCATCCTGGGTTACTCAGGTGGGCCCAGTGTAATCACAGGTGTTCTTAAAAGTGGAGGACAAGGGCAGGAGAGAGAGTCTGAGGAGGGTGTGACTTCAGAAGAAGATATGTGTGAGATGAACTCCCATCTGCCGTTGCTGGCTTCGAAGGTAGAGGAAGGTTCCCCAAGCCAAGGCATGTGAGTAGCTTCCGGAAGTCGGAAAGGGCAGAGGCGAAGAACCTCCCTTAGGGCCTCCAGAAAGAAACATCACACCTTGAGTTAGCCTAGTGAGATGCATGTCAGACTTCTACAGAACTGTAAGGTAATGAATTTGCGTTTTCGGCCACTATGCGTTCAGGAAGTAATTTGTTACAGCAGCGATAGGAAACTACCATACCCACCTTCATGCTTCTACTCAAGCTGATCATATTGTTGAAGGCAAGCTTCCCCTTCCACTGACTTCTTGAAATCAGACAGACTGCGGGTTCTAGTGTAAATCTTACCTGCTCCCAGACTTCCTAGATACTTGTAGTCAAAATCCATGTCTGTAACCCTACCATGCTTACCTAAAACCTTGTGTCCTCCCTCTGTCAGCATTTTCTCTCTTTTATTAGATACGTGTGTGCACCTCTCTAACCTTGGATTGTGAATGTCTGGAAGGTAGGATTCATACATTATTTATTTTTGTATCCCTTCACCAAAGCTTTACATTCAAGCCAGTGCTTTTTTTTTTTTTTTTTTTTTTTTTTTTTTTGCATCAAATTGTAAAAATGCAACACTCTGTATATGGTGCTAAACATGAGTCCTGAATGCCCACAAGATGGAGATATTTCCTTAAAAAAATAATTTCCTTATCCCGTGAGACCATTTCTCTTTGACCCATTTTGGAAATGGAAACTCATTTCTTTTTGGTTGAAAATGAAAACATTGGCATTTCAACAGTCTTGTATTTGTAATTGTAGCTTACGACTAAAAAATAAATAAAATGAAAATTTCATTGACTATTTTAAAATAAAGGTTGGTCTGCACATACATTGGAATTAAATATATTTACTTAAGAGGACTTATGTAAACAGCAAGGGAACATGTTCACCAGTGCAGTGTGGCTGATGGTGGACCGTCTCATTGAGCATTGTTGTGTTACATAGTACATTTTCTGTGTTCTAGTTAGGAAGAGGTCAGGAGAAAATGAGGAAACTGTCTTGCTACAATTTAATTTCAGGTTTTCCATTGGAATACAAATTAAAGTCAAGGATGCTCTCTCCCAGGGACTCTTTGATAAGGGGCAAAATTCCAGGTTATGTGAACATACACAGCTGTAAAAAGATGAGAATGAGCACACTCGGGATGTCTTCTGAATCTTCTCCTGATAGGCAGGTCTTGGATATTTGCGTTGAGAAATTCATATGCCCTCATCAGTTTTTAAGATACCCGCTAAGTAATGGATGGCTAGTTTCTAATGTCCAATGCCCTTTTCTGAGAACTCAGCTGAAGCTACCTGTTCTCTTTCCAATGCCAAATTCATCCCAGAACTGTGTTCTGGAAAGATGAGAAGGAATGTGGGAGGGTGTGTGGACGTGCCGAATTAGTTGGTTTCAGAGTGGGTGGACTGACAGTTTGAAAGCACAAGATAAGCCATGAAGGCAGGATGGGAATAATTTAAATTCAGTTGAAATAACATGAGATTGTCGGATCCATCCCCTTAGATATGCAGCATTAATGTTCAGAGTAATCCAGGGCCATTATTTTATATCTGAACACATCCTAGCCATAATGACACTAAGACTGGCAAAAAGAGAAACTTCAGGCTTGTTTGAGTAACCTGTCAGTAATGGTCTCCAAATATTTAAAGAACTTGCAGATGGAGAAGGAAGAAAATTATCTCATTTAGTGTGTCTTGTAGGGCAAAACTATAGAACCAATGGGCAGATGTTGGAGGGAGGTAGAGTTTGTTTACTCTTACAAAGCATTGTCTTACAACAAGAGCTGTGTCATCATGGAGCACACTTACAGTAACCAAAAGCTTTCCCCAAAAGTCTAGATGGTCACGTTTTAGGGAAAGGTTGGGTGGCAAGTGATCTTGGATGATCTTCTTGATTTTTTTCCTACCAAGCCTAAAATTCTGTGGTGTTCTCAGAAAGACACACACATACACACTCTTTATGAGTTTTGTAAGTCTCTGTAAAAGAAATAATAACCGAAATTAAAATGACTACTAGAACAGACTTTACTAGCTGTTGACTTTTGTCAGATAAATGAAGATGGCAAACCCAATGCAGTGGTTGTTGGAACCAACTTAAGCTGGAAGCATCTTTCTGGTATTGGGTTTGCCAATGCTAGAGGTTATGAATGAACCCTGGGAACAATGTGAGATGAAGCCTCAGGTAAATAGGGATAGGAAAGTGCTGGTGAAAGAGCTCACCAGCCCTTGTTAGCAGCTGATACCTCTCTGTTTTGCCTGCACTCTTTGAAATACTAAAATTCTCCTTCATGTTGGGTAGAATAACTGAGTGCAGTGAGAGTTGTACTTCAGTGCTCTTTTTTTCCCCCCTGTGAAGGAGGAATGAGTTGTCAACCATGGGTACCAAATCCCAAGCTTTCCTTTGCACAGCTCTGGCCCCCATGTTGGTAGGGGCTTCTGTCTAAGGCCTCTGTCTCCTTGAGGGATTGTATTATGGGGGTCAAGATTCTCTATTCTTTCAAGTTCTGTCACAGCCTGGATGGTTTCCAACACTAACTGGATTATCACCTGGCCAGTGGCAGCAAATTGCTCGGGGACTTTGAATCTTGCAGAATGCCTGGAGTCCCATTCTGCTGTCGCTAAATACCTCCTGGCAATGAAGGTGTGATTTCCTTGGGGCAGTGCTGAGGACTTTTTAATTAGGATTCTTCTTTTTAGCGTGCTACCTTAATAGGTGGGTTAGAAAAATAAATGAGGCTGTGGGAGAGCTTGGGAAATGGGAGAGCTCTTGTTAATTGGTGTTAGAAATGGGAGAGAAGTGGCCAGAGAAGGCTCTGCAGTGTGGAAGGTGGGAGGTGATGAGGGTGGTAGCTGATAATAGGAAATAATCTATGATTACACCTTTTTTCAGCAAGTTAAAAATGTTCTAGTGATGTGACAGGAGCTATTAGACTGTTCTGATCAAACAAAAAGCAAGTTTTATGGATGACGTTTGTTATCAGACTAGCATAGGTAAAAGCTGCTAATTATCAAGAGGACATATACTTAGTTAAAACTTGGAGCCAACTAGATTCGACTTAAACTTAGACCGTTCATTTAGGCTCCATGAGGCTCATTTTCTTCATCTTTAAAGCTTGCACAATAATGCTTGCCTAATCCTATTATCTTGCAAGTTAAAGGAAATGAAATAATGCAGTGAAGGTGTTTGGGCTGGTATCCACCCAGAGGTAGTATTCAAGAATTAGAATTAAATGGCATTTTCAGGACCCAAGCTAAGGAACATATAAGTTCCCAAAAATACTGCCCCCCTTTCCTGGAACAGCCCATATTGAGTGCATATATTTGCAGGGGTGGGGGTGGGTGGGTAAGAAACTGCAGCCTTTAGTTAATAACTCATAGTGCTTCAGGAGACCTATTTAATCACACATCTGTGCTTTAATTTCTCGACCATTCCATGAGTTTCATAACACTAACTGCTCCTTTCTCACAGAGAAGCCACAAAGGTAGATATTACGAATCTATGCAATATTTTCATTGTACCAAAGAAGGGCATTTGAAGGAAACTGTAATGTGTTTCCTCAAGACCTGAGTGATCAATATGAGGTTTTCAGCTCAAAATCAGATCTCCTGACCGCATTATTACATTTATGCCTGACATACATCAGTTTTTATACCTTAAGAGAAGAAGAAATCTCAAAATATGATAGAGATTTAGGGATATGGCAAAGGCTTTTTTTTGTTTTGTTTTGAGTACAGGAAATTCTTTGAGTGAAGGAAAGAATTGTTGGAACTCTTTGTCCTTCCTGAATGCCTGATGGACACCACATAACGGCTAAGCTGCTTCTTCCTTGTCAACTGAGTACCAGGGGTGAAGGACATTGTAAACATGGTATTGGGCAAAACACTGGTCCTGGTAACTGCTTTTCAGATTTGATTTCTGAATGATTTTCCAGTAGAAAGTTAAGTAGAATCATGAACAAGTATTCAGCCAGGAGCTAAGGATTAAAAAGTAGATACGACTAGTAATTGAGGAGACAATCATGCGTAAATACTTGCAATTAACTGAGACCTGTATTGATGTAGCTCTGCTCAAAATTGGTTTGGAAACACCCCAGGATGGTGTGGGGGATTGTACGGAAAGACTCTCCTCTTTGAGAAAGCTCTTGTGGCCATAGCATAACATGATACAATTCTATGTAATTTATTCATTAACACAACAAACGTGTTGAGCATCTTCTGGTCCTGGAGATTTGTTGGTTTGTGGAAAATCAATTGTGCATTCTGTCATTAAGGAGGTGATGGTGTAACTGAGAAAGGAGAACCTACACATACACACTCAGTGTGAGAATTAGCATAGGATTGCTTTGCCTTGACTGGTAGAGCACAGCTTAGCATCAGTGGGTGACAACCTACCACCCACCCCCCATCACCACCAAGGCTTTGAATTTTTATTACCTATATTAAAACACGCTTTCCTAGAGATTAGCTTATTTAAGCTTTGTAACAACCCTTTGAGGTTGACTTCCTGTTTTGTAACTACAAAAACTGACTCTGAGCTTTAAAGGGTAGTGTTAAGTTCACATCGCATGTTATTATAGATTCCACTACTTGAACCTAGATTTCCTGATTCTAGTATCTTGCAGCTAATTCCTTGATCATAAGCTGTCTGCCCACCTGCTACCTTTTGTTCAGATCCATTGCCTGAGGACTATTTGATGACCTTGCTCTGTATCTAGGGATGATGGATAATGTTTACCCACTAACACCTTGATCACCTCAACATTTATTTAAAACCCCCAATATCCAGGGAATCACCACTCTAAGATATTCCTTAAGTAAATAATCTCTCTTGATTGGATATATGCTGTAGAAGGTTTGATTAAAAGATTTCACAAGTCGGGTGCCTGGCTATCTCTGTCATTAGAGCATGAGACTCTTGACCTCTAGGTTGTGTATCTGATCCCCCTTTGGGTGTACAGATTACTTAAAAAAATAGGGGCACTGGGCTTGCTCCATTAGTAGAGCATGTGACTCTTGATCTTGAGGTTGTAAATCCGAGCCCCATGTTGGGTATGGAGATTGCTTAAAATCTTAAAAATTAAAAAGACTCCATAGGAATAGAGAATGGTGGAATGTCTTCCCCAACCCTGCAGCTGGAAGGCATGGCATAAAACTCATCCTGTTCTAGCTAAGAACAAATTCATTGAAGGCTCTCATAATTGCAGTGAATTGCAACACCTTGCAAACCAACATATAAAATACTGGGAAAAACACTGAATTTTTTCCTGTGTTAATTCAAGTTCCCTAGTGGACTTTAAAGCAGTTAATACCAAAAGTAGTGAAAACATCTAACTATTGCTTTAGCATATTCTGTCATATTACATCTTTCTCTTGTTGCTGTATATCCTTGTTCTTCTTCATAGCAAAGACTTAATTAATACTCTGAGATCTGGTAATGTTTTCATGATACGATAGACCACAACTACTTTTTTTTTTTTTAATATATTTTACTTAATGAATTAAGCAAGCACATACTGGTAGGCACATCTTTTGCCTGATGGCTATTGTAGAATGTGGTGTTTGGTGAGTATTTAAAGATCCATTGAGTTATTAAAAGAGGAAGCTGCCATTACCACGAGATATATTGATGCTTTATTGTGGATTACTGCCAACCAGTTAATGGCTACATAAATTAAAACAAAACAAAGCAAGCAAATACTTCACTGTTTGCTTTGTGATTCAGTACTGGACAAAGTAAAGCTGTTGAATTTTCTTAGTCCCTGTCTAAGGAATTAAGACAACAAGAATAAAATGAATAAGCAAACAAACAGCAGAATCAGACCTATAAATACAGAGAAAAAGCTGGTGGTTGTCAGAGGGAAGGGGGATGGGGGAATGGGCAAAGTGGGTGAGGGGAAGTGGAAGATACTGGCTTCTAGTTATGCAACAGATAAGTCATGGGAAATTAAGGGGACAGCATAGGGAATATAGTCAATGGTATCGTAATAGTGCTGTATGGAGACAGATGGTAGCCATACTCATGGTGAGCCTAGCATAACAGCATTGTGGAATCGCTATGTTGTATGCCTGAAACCAATGTCCACTATACCCCCACCAGAAAAAAATAAAGTGGAAAAAGACAAGACAGGCCTCAAATACATAGTGTTTAAATGAAGTTTTCCATGAGGCAGAAACTAGGGATTGAATCCATTATAAAATAGCAAAAGGAAACTTGAGATTTGTATAGTTAGATAAGATCTCCTCAAAAGAACACCTACCTCGCCCATAGGTCAGAACAAAGTTCCTGGTGAAGGAGCATGTATGTGTAGGGGTTTGGGGTATAGACAGGGGAATGCTGCCCATGCAGGAGTGAGCAGTAGTAGTTTCAAAGCTACATGGAAAAGAGGTAGAGAAGCTTTGGTGAGCGCTGGACTGGGAGAGCTGCCCATAAAGCAGGTGATGGTGAATGATTTCTAGAGCCATGAGTGGGTTGTCAGGATGAGCGGGAGGTTGATACGTGGTCTCAAGCTGAGATGGATGGTTGAGTGGGTAGAAGTTAAAAAAAAAAAAAAAAAACAACAACAAAAAAACAAGGACGATTTGGAAAAACTTTGAGAAAAGTGTGAGGCTTTTGATCTGAATGTGAAATGCCCTGGTAAGCAAGCAGATGAACTGTAACCTTGTGTTTTAATGGAAATTAAGATACGGTCTGACAAGAATGATGGCATACTTATAGGAAAGGATGTGGGAAATAGAGACCATTCCAGGAAAATAAAAATTAAAATAGGCCATATAGTCACTATCACCATAAAGCCCCTTGGTAAATAAAAGGGGGGAGAAATGATCTTTGCTCAGATACTCTGACCCAAGAATCTTCTTGAAGTACAAAAGAGGAAAAGTGACTTGCTTAAAAGTCCAAGAAGTATTTGGTTGGCCAGATTAGTATGGGACCCAAATGTCCTCTTGGACTGGATTTTTCCAAGATATGTGGCTTGTCCTGACTTGAGGAATAATGAGAAAGTGTGAGAGATACAAAACAAGGATTTGGGAGGTGGAAAGCCTCACATAATGGTGGGATGTTGGAAGCCGACTTTTTCATGGGGGTTTAATGGCTCAGGTGTGGGAATACCAAAGGCACGTCAGAGAGGCAAACCAGAATTGTTGTCCTATAGGCTGACTGAGCAGTGAACCAGGCAAAATAGAATGTGAAAATAATATTCGAGTTGTCAATTGTAGAGTGTAAGGTTTCTTTCAACGCGATGGCCCTGACAGTAGGTGACAAAACTTCCAAGAAACGAGTGAGCGGATGACCTCTATTACAAAGAAGGTGTCAACCTCAGTTGACAACATGGGAGAACTGAGAGATGATGTAGTATCTGGAAATAGACCAATCAAGTTCATCTTGGGGGGTGGGGAATAAAAGGAAGACTGAAGAAAACAACCAACTAGAAAAAAAAAATACATTGTAAACTGGGAAATGCAGTTATTCTAGAAGGTGAGTTCCATGAAGGCACATATTTTTTTGTAAGCTCTGTTCACTGCTGTGTCCTCAAGCTTCAGATTAGTGCCAGACACATGGGAGGAATCCAGTGTTTGTTGAATGTTTGGATGATAAGCACATCCCTCTGATACTTTTCTCCCCCAAACTTTGCATATGAATTGGTGCTCACACTGAATTAAAAGATCCCTGTTAAAAATACTTTTTATTTAAGTTGAAAGAATTCCCTTTACAAACTCAAGAGCCCCCTACAGCTCTAAGAATGATGTGAAGGACATCTCTTCCTCTTAAATCAGTGTGGTCAACCAGGGGCATTGAATGGTAATGGGTAGAGACCACTATGATGATACTTAGATTCCATTTGCTTGGGGACGTGAATCATGAACTTGCCATATGTCCACACAACTGACAATGCAAGGGTGTTATTTTGTGGTGTGTGTATGTACGTGTATGTGTACCACAGGATGTTTACATTCAGAGGCAAACCAAGGAGGTAAAACCAATTGTGGTTTATTTTTGCCCTTTATTTTATTCACCCCTCTCCTGATGATTTCCCACAGTTCATTCCTCTCCTTGTCTATTTTTTGATCCTTACTATGCCAAAACAAAACAAGAATTTTTGTTTGACAACGTTTTGTTTTGTTTGTTTTTAATCATTTTCAGTCTACTTGTCTACCTTGTTAGAACTCCAGAAGAAAATGTTTCCCAGCTTTCAAACCCAGGAAAAAACAACTTTTGAGAGGTGGACACTATGGGAATATAGGGGAAAAGATCCTTCTAGATATGACATATATGCTAATATTGTATGTGAATAATAATTATTGCTGTCATAGCAGAGATTGTACTCACTAAATAGTTCATGAGCTTCCTTTTTTTGTTTTTTTGTTTTTTGTTGTTTTTTTTTTTTTTTTTTTTTTTGCTGGTCTCCTGAAACTAGAGTGAAGCCATGGGACTAGTTCTGGCCACTGAACAGAAATGTGATGCGTTACTCTGGGGCAGAGGTCGTTGAAAGCCAGCATGATGCTTTGTCTCTCCTTTTTGCTGCTTCAGCAACCCTGAAGGCCATGTGTTGAGACATGAAGGTGGCATCACAAGATGGCAGGGTTAAGGGTCCCTGAGTCTTGGATGGGGGTGGTCCCCCATTGACCTGCTTCAGATTTTATGTGAGCAAGGAATAACCCTTTATTGTATTAGGCCACTGGGATTTCATTGCTTGTTGCACTAGCTAAGCTAAATTATCCTGCCTAATAAAGTTTTATATAAGGTTTTAGTGAACTGAACCACTTTATAGTGGTGGAAAGGAGGCCCACCAGAGGAGTGAATCATAAAGATCTCCTTAGGTGGGTGGGGCTGATAATCGGAGCCTCAGCAGGTGAGATCTTTCATTATGTAAATCACTTAAATACAGGGGATTGAATTGTGAGAAGGAAACAGCAGCTGAGGTCACTGTCCTTCCCAGAGGATTCTGGGAGGATTAACCTGGACTTTTAACATTTGGGGGAATAGGAAAGAATATTCCGGGAGTAAGGGGAATGTTCTTTGCTTGTTTGGTTTTGCTTTTGCATTGCTTGTATTTTTCTTAAACTTTAACAAAAATGTTAAACAAGAAGGAGTTTAATTCAGAAATCCTTAATGGTATCAGTGACCATCAAAATGAGAGCACCCCAGTGTGATGGTGAGGCAAAGAGAGCTGAGTCTGGGATCGCTGCCAGTCTGTTTTTCTCCACCCTGCCTTTGTTTGCTAGATATGCCTACACAGCAGTCACATTCAGACTCCAGAGGTGACTTAAAAGCAGCTACAACCACTTAGAAACTGGCCACCTTCTTCCCTGTGCTGGCTTTGTCCCAGGACATGAACTTTGGGCAAGCTGTTCTTTTGCACGTGATCTGTAGGACCTTTAGCCTTCTAAAGTACTGCAAGCTTATCTTGTGCCTCCAGCTCTGAGCAGCCCTTCCTAGTGAGCCCCCAAGGGACCCAACCAACCATAGCGTAGGTCTGACCCCTGTGAACAGGTATGTGGGAGGAGAAGGGGGAAGGGAGGCAAATTTGAAGAAGGTGGGGGCAAATTAGTCTGTATTCTAATTCTTGGTCTGAAGTTTTTAAAAATTGTGGCATTGATACATGCACTTGACACACCATGACCATTAATGCCCTTTTGTGCATTAATGCTTTTTGTGTTCTGGGTATATGTGAGGAGCCGGCCATCTACACCATTTTGGAGAGGTGTCATTTCTTCATACTCTTGAGCATCTGTTGATTAGCAACTTGCAGGTTCTAGTATCCTCCCTGTCAACTTGATCTACAAAGCATCCATTGGGTGCTTGCCCTGAAATAAGCAGTTCAGTGACTATATCCATGAACACTCTTTGAGGGCAGTGTTTTGTTATCATTGATTTCCATCATGGAGCAGTACCTTGCATACAGAGAGACCTCAATGAATGTCTCTCGCACTGGATTTCAGGTAGTGCTGCTGTGTGAGAGTTGGAATAATTATTTGTAGCTTGGCCCTGTGTATTGTCAACTCTTGATATTGGGTTAGGACCAGTGTCCCGGGATCACTTTTTAATAAGTCTCCTAAAGACACTGCTGCAGACACCTGTTTTAGGAACCAGTGAGTTGGGTCATGGACCCTTGAAAGTATGCTGGAATAGCAGAACATCAGCCTTGAGGAACAGATGCCTGGGGTCTAGGCCTGGCTCCGCTGTGACATTTCACCTCTCTGGGTATTGCTTTATTCATGTAGCTCTAAAGGTGTGCTACTAAATGCCTGCAAAGTTTCCTCCCAGCTCTACAATTTGAATTCTTTTATTCATATCTGCATTTTCCCAGGAGTGCAGTTTGGGTGTTGTGTATGAAGACTGATAAGGAGAAAGGGACATCTTCTGTGACAGACAACATGAACGCTCCCTGGCCTTGACTTGGCCCTCACGATACAGGCTCAGAGCAGTAAATGCCTGTCCTCAATACCACCACTGACAAATAGCTTCCTGAAGTTTATTTCCAAGCCAGGTTTCCCTTCTCTGTTGTTTCCTGCCCTGACTTCTACAAGGCCATTTGTCCTAGATTATCCTCAAGTGCAGTACAGACCTCTGCAGAAAATAAGATGGCCTCTCTCTACAGCCTTCCTGTTTGTTTTTCTCCTGCAAACTCAGGCTGGAAAAAGAAACCAAGGATTATGCATATGTATCTTAGTATTTCTTTCAAGCTTCATGGCCCAGGGTCTGGAGGTTGAGTTGCGATGCTTTGATCACCCATTCTGGCATTAATACTTATTTCCATTCTGTTCTCTCTCTCCCTCTTTTTCCCCCCACCTCTTCCCTTGCTCCTGGAATTAGGCCCTTCTCTTCAATGTCTGCATCTCATTCCTTTTGTTATCATTATAGCAGGGCACGCGTTTGAATGTTGAGCAACAGCCATTTCATTTATCAGGCAGCTAGCCCCCTTGTGGGTCCTTCTGGTTTATCTGATGTGTTGCACTTGAAAAGACCCTCCGTCTAATCTTCTAAGGTAATTTCCTTTGTACTGTAAAAGACATTTGCCTGCTTTTGAGATTCATTTCACTTAATTTTGAAGTTATTCCAGGGTTTAGTTTTAATGCATTCAAAACTTAGAACATAGTCCTTTTCTTTCTCTCTCTTTGATTAGTTTAAGAATTCATTTTCATTTTTTATAATAATTATTCCTACTGTACATATTGCTTCCACAAGCCCAAGACTCATGATTGTATTTTACCTTTCCTTGTTTTGTTTTGTTTTTTGTTTCTTTCTCATCCATTGCATATCATTTGGGTATTTACCTGCATGAGTCTGTATCACATCATTGAAAATCAGCTTCTTTTCTCTTCACAGAGGATTTTTATGATGCTCATTGTTAAAAGACGCCACTGCTAATGATGGTTTTTTGTACCAGAAAAAAATTTCTTGAATTTGTGCGTATGGAGAAAATTTGAACCGAGCACAGACTATTCTGACACCCAACCCAAGACAATCATGTGTGGCTATTAAGCAACACTGAAAGAAGAACAATAGTAAAAACTAAAAACTAGCTACATTCAGAGTCTCCTGTACAAGAAACTTAATGCTGCGTTATTATTCTGCACGTTCTAGTTATTATTCTGCGCATTCTACCAAATACTCATTAATCAACACTCAGTGGTTGCATCTGGATACACAGTACAACTTACAAAAAATTACAAAAATCCTTCCATGTCTTGAATGCTTGCAAGTAATCACACAGACAAAAGTAATGAACCACTTCAATTGAGTTTCTATTTCTATTTTCATTATCAAAACCAGTGACTTAAGTTGGAAGATACTCTTTGAACATGATCATCGGTACATGCAAGTAAATATTCATAAAGAATTTTTAATTCCATGCTAGGGAACTGTCATCACGAATGAAGATGGATAAAAGGCCTTCTATTAATCAATAGATTATTTCATTTTAAGAAACTGCATGCAGATATAATCTTGCTCTTACCAGTGCTCTTCCTTTCCATTGCCCTTAGATATTGACACATCTTAGGTATTCAGAAGCTATCGTGAAAGAAGATAAAAATCCAGACTAATCAAATACAGATGGGTTGGCTACTTCAAAAAAGTTTTTTGACTTTTTATTTTGCTTATTTCATTATGTGACAAACCTATGTGAGCTCCCTTGAGATAGTTAACACAGTGACCTTAGCTTAAATGTTACCATACTGACTTTGGTTCTTTCAAACTGGTGACCAAAATGACTTGGAAGTGGACTTCAACAGTCCATAGGTTAGAAGCACGCCATACAACAGCTCTTTATCCTTCAGTAGCTCTTATGGAAGTAAGCAACTTGTTATCAAAAGGCTGTAACCTTATACTCTAATATTATGATAAAGACATGTAAGCGGACTTGGCTTTTGCGATTTCTTCTAAGATTCATATTTCAAAACCCTGTGTTCCACCAACCCGCAGTCTTGGTACAAAAGTTAGTTGTTCATAAAGGAACCAAATTTCAAGCAGAAGACCATGTTTTACCTACAGGTATATATCCATCTCTGGAAGGAGAAATCAACACTGAGTTCCGATCCTTAATTTCGGTTTTATTTTAAATGTTTTTGAATCTCAGATCTGAAGCTGATGGTATTGAAATGTGTTAATAACATTAAACATTCTATGCTTTTTGATCAAGTGTGAGGTATCCGAGGAAGCAAAAAGTCAAGTACAACATTCTTTAACCTGCTTTTAATTAGATCATTAGGGATTTAAGGCTCGATTGGTTGAATTACACTGCAGTTCCTCACTCTTAGCTATTGAGTTTATTTAAATTACATTTCAAACTAGTCATTATAGAAGAAGGTTTTAGAAAATTTTCTGGGCGAAATAAAGGACAACTCTTTGGAGAGCATGATGTCTTTTTAGACTAAAGAGACTTAAAGAAATGTCATTTGTCTTTGGAGCTCAGAAATAGGAAGGTAGTTTATAGAAACATCTTCAGTCCTGGATTGCTTCATTTTTGTGTCTCATCATACTGTTTGCTTTGAGGGGCTTTGAAGAACATTTATTCCTGCCTTTTGATGGTGTGGACACATGCAGAAGTACTAAGTCTACTGTGCTTCACATGGGGCAGAAAGTCACCTGGAATTTTGAATAAATTATTTGTTAACCTTTGAGAGGCCTTTGATTCTTTATGAAGGTAAAGAATTACCTTTATCAGAAAGGAAGTGCAAAGAAATTAAAATCAGTAATTGCTGGGGCGCCTGGGTGGCTCAGTCGGTTAAGTGTCCGACTTCAGCTCAGGTCACAATCTCGCGGTCTGTGAGTTCGAGCCCCACGTCAGGCTCTGGGTTGATGGCTCAGAGCCTGGAGCCTGCTTCCGATTCTGTGTCTCTCTCTCTCTCTGCCCCTCTCCCATTCATGCTCTGTCTCTCTCTGTCTCAAAAATAAATAAACGTTTAAAAAAAATTAAAAAAATCAGTAATTGCTGTTCTCTAAGTATCTGATTCCAGGGGCAAAAGTGTCAATCCTAGGACTGCGGAGCCATTCATTAACAATGTGTGCATTGAAATTTGGGGAATCCATCGCTGTGTCCTTTGGGTGACACTACTGACCTATCTCTCTCTACCATGTGGTTCTAATGATGATCCCCTGATAACTACTATCTTTTTGAGTTAGCAATGAAATGCTAGAAATCTATTCAAGATCATTTTAGTTTCCATTTATTGTGTTGTGTTTCAGTAAGAAATTAGTGATTTAGATGTAGTATATTAAACACATAGTCTTTACTGATGGCATATTTTCCTGTATTTGTTCTTAAATGTATGTGATTGCACTATTACAACATGGTTCTTCCAAGGAATAGGGAAACAAAAGTCATAAGTAGCAATACACACTAAAATTAAAAAACAAAACAAAACACTAAGCTAAAAAAAAATGAAACTAAACAAAACAGCCCTGAGGCATTTTAGAATATCTAGAAGAAAGGCTTTGTTTTATCAGAAGAGTTGTCAATGAGATTAAGAAGTCACTATATTTTGAGAATTATTTTGTTTAGGAATTACAGGGATCTGATCTTTTTTTTTTTCTTTGGAGTTCCTGAAGTATCTTAAAGAGATTCCTTAGTAGAGAAAGATGAAGACAAAGTATTTGTCATTGTTCAATTCTGGTTGGTATGGTAAAACAAAAATAAATATTATTGAGGGCCTACTGTATGTAAGGGTCTATTCTAGCTTGTTGGGATACATCAGTAATTAGAAGACACAGATCTCTGTTCCAGGGCTTACATTCTGGCAGGAGTGGAACAAGAAATATATAATAAGCCTTATAACTAAGTGAATTCTATAGAAGACTAGTAGGTGGTAGGAGCTGTGAGAGAAAAACAGAATAAGATAAAGGAAGTTGGGAAAGGTTGCCACTTATCAGGAGTAGTTAGCATGGTCCTTATTGAAAAGATAGCCTTTGAAATTAAAAAAAGGGAAGTTGCAGACATCATTGGGGTGCCTGGCTGACTCAGTTGAGCATCCGACTTCGGCTCAGGTCATGATCTCGCAGTCTGTGGGTTCAAGCCCTGTGTAGGGCTCTGTGCTGACAGTTCATGGCCTGGAGCCTGCTTCAGATTCTTATGTTTCCCTCTCTCTCTGCCTCTTCCCCACTGTGTGCGCGTTCTCTCTCTCTCTCTCTCTCTCTCTCTCTCTCTCTCTCTCTCTCTCTCTGTCTCTCTCAATAAAAAATGTAGATGTTGTTAGGAAAATTTTACTCTATCCTTCAAGTTTCTTCTAACTGGTCTAAGAATTATATTTACTTGAAACAAATTAATGGGGGAGGGGGGAACCAAACACTTCACACATACGGAGGCCCAGTAATAGAGTTGGAACCCAAAGAAATGGCCAAGGCATGCACCTTTAACACATCTTAAAGAAACATAAATCTGTAAGGAATTGATGGAACAAAGAAATCTTATGTTTAGGAGCTTCAAATAGTAAGGAAAAGTAGCAGTATTTATATTGGCTTCTTTGGACCTGAATTCTCTATTTCTGACCATAAGGATGTCTCTATTTTCTGGTTTAGGGAGGGTACTTTTGACATGGGAGTTTTATTTCCAACTTTCTGGAGACAGAGGAGTCTCAGAGTGTTCCTCTCCCACTGGTTGTTTCTTAAGTAACTTTAATTTAAAAAAAAATCAATATGCTTACCTCAGGCCCCTACAATATCAAATAAGAACATTGTAGGCAGAGGGAAAAGCCCAAGCACACCCTCTACTGTGGAAGAAGCCACTGGGATTGTACAAGAATGCATATATATTTGACAAGGAAAATATATGGGAATGAGGAGTCATGTGAGGGTTCTGATCAAAGCATGAAATGATGTGACTTACACTTTCCAAGCCATCACTCTGGTTTCCATCACGAGCCCAAGG
Organism: Panthera pardus; assembly: GCF_024362965.1. Lineage (NCBI taxonomy): Eukaryota > Metazoa > Chordata > Mammalia > Carnivora > Felidae > Panthera > Panthera pardus. The sequence continues at coordinate 46,945,840 of NW_026526688.1, read as the reverse complement.
AGAAAATAGTTGTGAGGCTAGTAAATTATTTGTACCCGCAAGATATTGTGTTTGCTTTGATCATTCTAGTAGCAGTGGCTGTATTAACAAACAGGTCTAATTTGAATATATCCTGGACGGAGAGCCACCAGGATTTCTGGATAAGTTGAATTTGGGATGTGAGAAAAGTCTGTCAACAATGACTCCAGTCTTCTTGATCTGGCTTCCTAGAACGATAAAGTTGCCCTTAACTAAGGTTGAAGAGAATTTGGTTAGAATGAGTAAAGGGTAGGGATTGTGTGTAGTTGAAGATGAATGACAGTTAAGACTCCTAAGTGGAGAGATGCCAAGTCGAGATGTGGAGTTGCATCTAAACATCTGTCATTGGTGAACTAAGTGAGAAACTGAGAAGGTAATAGGTCTTTTTGCAAAGGGTCTCTGTGCTACACACTCTTCGTTAATTCTGTGGATGAAATAATCATTGGTCAAGCCAACTGACTTTATTTGCTTTTTAGCATGTAAAGCTGTGCACATACTTTATCCAGCAAACATTTCCTACCAGAGGAAATACTTGACCTTTAACATTGAATAAAGTGCTCACATCCCATCCAACGGGCAGAGGATTAGAGCACAGAAGGCAGAAAGGTGATATCATTCCTGTTCTTATCAGTGCTGAGGCAGTGTGTATTTGCTCTTAGCAGTGCAATTAGTGAGTGGATAACAACCACACACACACACACACAAAATAAGTAAAACCAAACCTCATCATATACAATGGATTTGTATTGGCTCTCTAACCCCCACATACCTATCATTTGATGACATATTTCTCTAACATAAATACCCAACGAATAAATACTCTTCATTGAGAGTACTTTCTTGTCCACCACTGGGTTCAGGTGTAAGGGTTATCCTTATACAAAGTGTAATACTGAAAAAGGGTTAAAACAACAGATTTGTAAATCTCAAACTGCTCACAATCTCATGATCTCCTGAAGTCAGTGGTTTCATTAAAAAAATGTTACTTTCTAATTATGGTCCATAGGCATATGTGATGTTTGGATGTTATGCGAATATGGGTAGAATTTGATATTTAAAATTTTTCACTTAGCTTTATAAGATGCTGGATGCTTTATGTTCATTTGGGTTTTGGTTTTTGTCTTTTTTTGTTTGGTTTGGTTTTAAATATCCCATTCCAACACCCATGAATTTTCTAGGTAACCAATGTGAACAACCTGATGGTTAGTCCACTGCACCTTTGTGTGTGGTGTTTGTTATATATTAAAGAGCACATCAAAAGAATTTTCTTGAAAACTAGATTTGAAATGTGATAGAAATACCCCCAGAGTATACATAATGTGTGTCCTTTTAGGATCTTAACACATTTCTCTGTAGCTAGACTGAATAGTGAGTATCTCTCCAGGCCTACAGATACAGGTGTCATCGTTCTTTTTAAGATCTACACAATATTCTTTGTTATTAATTTATCATGACTTTTAGTTTTTCCTCTACTGATGGACAATCAAGATGGCTTTACTTTTTTGTAACGTCATTTTATACTGACGTTTTTGTACTGCTCACTAAGCACTTTATGCAGTGTGTGGCATAGACTAACCACACAGTAAATGCTAGCTATTATTGACAGATTTGGCATGATAAGTGCCGAAATTGGAGACCATTTCTCTCTATCTCCTAAGCCTGTACTCCAACATGGTTGCTAGAACTCCCCCCATCCCCCCACAACTTCCCCCTTCTCTTTCTCCTCCTCACTCTCCATTCCTCCTTCAGTAACAGCTAGAATGCTTCTGAGTCTTAAGCTCCTCTTTGAATTTGAGACCAATGTCTGACCTTATGATGGATGTTTCCATATATATAATATTTCACTCTAAACTTTTGATTTGAAACACAAATTTGAGTTGTTCCTCCAAATTTGAGTTGTTCCTCCAGTGCTAGTTCTTCCCTAAATTAAAAGATAACTGTATCAATATTACCAATATTCCTTTACTCATTTGTGCCTAGAACTCACCATCCTGTACCCTTTTAATGCCTTCACCTCCACATCCAGTTAATCACAATAATATGTGGATTGGATTCCTCCTTTGTCCCTCAGATACCTTTTTATCCCCCATTTATCCTCATTTTTTCCTAATTAAAATACTTATGACCTCAAACCTAATGACATGCTTCTGTCTGTATCCTGTCAAATATATCCTACTGTATACCAAATTAAGATGTTAGAACATGCTTTATGAGTATCATTTTCTATCTAAAACAAGCCAAAATTCACCTTTTAATCTACGGATTGGAAGTCACCAAATCATGGCATTTTTTGAGGAAGAGACATTACACTAGAACAAGGCATCTCTTCTGTGGAATTCAACATGGCCGTGGTCATAAGTGGTGGTTTGGGTACATCTGACAGTGTGATCTTCACTTCTTCCCAAGGGAGATGTTTAAGTCTTAGATCACTTAGATTTTGAGTATGTTCTTCCCAAACTTGTGTTAAACATTCTATCCACAGATTTTTCTTAATTTTTCCTTTTGAAATACCAGAATAAGTCTCATTTCTCTGAAATATAATTTTCAAGTCCATGCAGAATACTACTGTATCATGGATCCCATTCTTGGATGCAACTTCTGACTTTTATGTTGCTAATATAACAAACTTTCTAGTTCCTTGCCATTCTTGGTCAGCCCATTATGAATGTAGTAAAAATCCTCTTAAAATATAGACTTGAGCATTGAAAACAGTTGTCTAATTGAGAAATAATTCATTAATTCACCAGTATCTGTTTGAATACTGTTAAAAAATTTGAGTAAATTTTAAAGATCTTATTGGCTTTATTCAAAGATTTATGAATCAGGCAGCATCCAATCTAGCAGATAGAAAGGAGCTCTAAGAAGCTGTACAAAATGAAAGGTGTGAGTTAGTAGGCAGAAGGGAGTATGAACAAAGAAATTACACTAGACAAAAAAGCTGGTTGGCTATTTCAAGGTCACATTCCCTTAGGGGATAATAGGGATCTATCAGAGAGATTACCTAACTCATGCTGGTTAGGTGCTATTTATTTATTTTATTCATTCATTCATTCATTCATTCATTCATTCATTTATTTTTAAGGAGGCTCCACACCCAGCACAGGGCCCACGGGGGCTTGAACTGAAGACCCTTGAGGTCAAGAGTCATATGCTTAACGAACTGAGCTGCCCAGGCATCCCTGAATAGGTGGTTCTTGATTGACTGGTTTAAAATGCCATTTCTGGGAGAACCAAAACTAAGTCTCAGTTTCGTGGCTTGGTGCTTAGCTTAGTGACTCTATTTTGAGCCTGGTGTCTTGTATTTAATGGTACTTACCTTGTACAGATTTGGTATGTCAAATGAATAAAGAAACACAAGTACTAACATTCTGAAACTTAGGAGAGACTACAAATATAGATGTTAAATCTAAAAATGGATATAGTTTGCAAAGTAACTACAATTGTCATTAAAGAGATCCTTCCAGGGGCGCCTGGGTGGCTCAGTCGGTTGAGCGTCCGACTTCAGCTCAGGTCATGATCTCGCAATTTGTGAGTTCGAGCCCCATGTCGGGCTCTGTGCTGGCAGCTCGAAACCTGGAGCCTGCTTCGAATTCTGTGTCTGCTTCTCTCTCTGCCCCTCCTCCACTTATGCTCTCTCTCTCCATCAAAAATAAGTAAAATATTTTTTAAAAATTTAAAAAAAAAGAGATCCTTCCAGTTTTAGTTTCATGAAGAGATTCTTTAGTTTCATGTGTGCTGTTCAGTCCCACATGAAATAGGAGCGAGGGGCGCCTGGGTGGCGCAGTCGGTTAAGCGTCCGACTTCAGCCAGGTCACGATCTCACGGTCCGTGAGTTCGAGCCCCGCGTCAGGCTCTGGGCTGATGGCTCAGAGCCTGGAGCCTGTTTCCGATTCTGTGTCTCCCTCTCTCTCTGTCCCTCCCCCGTTCATGCTCTGTCTCTCTCTGTCCCAAAAATAAATAAACGTTGAAAAAAAAAAAAAAAAAAAAAAAAAAAAAAGAAATAGGAGCGAGACTTCTCAGCAGGAGTTTTAGATCTTGGTGGACAGGCCTCCACATTTTAGATCCAACTGTTGGCAGCACAAGGTGATACATATTTCTCTAATCATGAGCTATGTAAGTTAGAGAAGATTCCTTCTTGCTAATTCAGAATGACTTCTCAACACCAACTGTTAGAGTTGTCTACTGATGGTGATGAATGGGAACAGAATTTGTCACCCAAAAATATGCCTCTTTGGCATAAGATTCTTTTAGGCTGATCTTTTTTTTTTTAATTTTTTTTTAATGTTTATTTATTTTTGAGACAGGGAGAGACAGAGCATGAACAGGGGAAGGTCAGAGAGAGGGAGACACAGAATATGAAGCAGGCTCCAGGCTCTGAGCTGTCAGCACAGAGCCCGACGCGGGGCTAGAACTCACGGACCGCAAGATCATGACCTGAGCCGAAGTCAGCCGCCCAACCGACTGAGCCACCCAGGCGCCCCAAGGCTGATCATTTTTTTAACAAACAGCTCAGAAAATGGAAAAGTTACCTTTTTGTAAGAGACATTTATGCTTAAAAGGGAAATCTCCATTTGTGAGGGTGTTTCCTTCTCTGTACCAGGAAGGGAAGGATGACTTAAATCTCTATAAACTCTGATCTATGTAGACGACAATAACATAAATCTGTATAACAACCTTACTCCTGTTCAGTGTGTTTTTCCTGGTAACCTCCCATAACTGTGTCGTCCCCCCCCTACTTCCAATATCTTTTTGTCTTTAGCTAAAGATGTTGTTTATGGGCGTAGCTTGGGCCATTTTGGAGAGTTGCTCAGTTTTCCTGAGTCTCTCCCATGTGTATAGGAGCTCTACACGTTGTTAAACTTGTGTTTGTTTTTTTTTTTTTCTCCTGTTAATCTTTTTATTACAAGGGTGTCTTAGTCAAGAACTTGAAACAGTAGAGCAAGTTATTCTTCTTCCCCCACAGTGGCCAGGTTGGATGAATTTATGTATCTGCTAAGTTTACTGGCCATAGATGATTCAAGATACGTAATTGGTATTCATCATCAGTTACCAATGGGACGTGTGTGAGAGGTAGGTTGGTCACATTTGGTACTGCCACCAGACTAGTCTCCCTGAAGCACAGATTGAGTTGGGTCACTCATAAGGGTGGTTTACATGGAGCAGAATTTGGCTGGAGAGGTGGAAACTTATCGAAGAACTGGAGCATTTTAATTTGATTTATGTCTTTGTAGCAATATGATTCTTCCTCCAGTGTTGAACTCCCTCTCAGAGTGATCCAAGAATTTATTTTTCTCCATTATTATAAGAGACAGTTGTTAAGACACAAAACTAAGGGTTTTTCTTTACCCACCCCCCCCCCCCTACCTAGAAGATCCTAGAAGATACTGATTCAAAAACACCACTCATAGGAGCCATGGTTGAATTAATCAATTAGTGTAGGATGAGACATAGGAACAGAAACAAACATTTTAATTATTTTCTTCTTTAGGCAGTCAGACTGTTTTTCTGACATCTGAGGCTCAAAGTGTAGTGAACACAGGGTTGCTGCGAGTAGAGATTCAGACTGGTTATTTGTGCTGCATCCAAATGTGGGGAGAGTGGGAGGGTTTTGTGAACACTGGCCAATCGATCGGCTGCCTCTAGAGACCTGGCTTCAGTTCACAATATAATCATATCTAGATAATGACCCTTAAGGGAAAGCTGAGTTCCTTTATCTTTGCCTGTAATAAATTACGCATATTTATATTTAATCACCAAGACATCAATGTCAAGTTCCTTGTCAAAAACCTGCTGTGGAGGGAGGGGAGGAAAGAGAAGAAAAAAAAAAAGGATATCTCTGGAAACCCCCACAGAACCTTTCTACTCCAATTTTGTGTGAACCTTCCCAAAGAGCCAAAGTTTGGTGTGGCTTCTGCTCATTGTCTAGGCTTCCCCTGGGCCATCCAGCATACTCTTTAAGCCAGAATCTCTGGTCAGTCCTCTTTTCCTAACTCTCCCTCAGTCTGTCATCAGAAAGGTGTGGTTTTTTGTTTTATCAGAAAGTTTTATCACTTATGCATCAACATCTATTTCTATTCCCATCATTTTCTCCATCCTCACTACCAGTTTCTTGCGTTGGGCACCATTTCATGGCTCGTGTCACTGAAACAGCCTCCGGACTGGTCTCCCAGCACTCACTCTGGCACATTGAAGGCCATTCTTCATCTGGAAGAGTGATCTTCTTAGAAGTAACTTGGGAGGCACCGCTCCCCTGCTTAGACTTTCTGGTGGCTTCCTGCTGACTTTGCAGTGAAATTAATACAACATTCTTCAGGGGCCTCCAAGGGCTCCCCTCATGCCCTGTGGCTCTTCTTAGGTCTTTCTTCTTCCTTCTCACTTTGGTTGTCCAGTGCCTGGAACACACTGATCTCTGTCCTGCCTCAGGACCAGAGTGGTCTTTTCTCTGCTTTGAATATCCTTCCCTAACTGTGCATAACAGTTTCCCTCTGCACTATTTTGCAGGTCTCAGATAGAGGCCACCATTTCAGAGAGGTGGTTCTGATCAGCCTATTTAAAATAGGTCTTTCCAATACTTTTGACCCTGTTCGCCTCTATCTTGTTTGTTTCCTTCAGGTAATACATCACAAACTAATTAATTTTTTATCTACTTTTGTTTTGGTCTTTCTCCCGTGATAGAATATATATTTCATGAGATAAGGGACCATGCCAGTCTTGTTCGTTGTTGTTTTCCCAAGCAGCCAGCTTGGTGTCTGAGCACTGTTAGTGCCCAATAAATAAATATTTATTGGTAATCATTACCACTGAAGTAGTCTTTCTATGCCCTTACCTGTAGGTTGGAGCCAGAGATGAGACTGAATTTAATGGTATGCCCCTATGAGAAAGCAGGGCTTTGTGGTGCAATCCTAGTACAGTTTCTTTTTTTTTTTTTTTTTTAATATTTTTAAAAGTTTATTGATGTTTGAGAGAGAGGGAGACAGCATGAGCAGGGGAGGGACAGAGAGAGAGGTTACACAGAATCCAAAGGAGACTCCAGGCTTGGAGCTTTCAGCACAGAACCCGACACAGGGCTTAAATTCTCGAACTGCGAGATCATGACTGGAGCTGAAGTCGGATGCTTAACCGATGGAGCCACCCAGGTGCCCCCTAGTACAGTTTCTTATGCAGATGTCACATGCTGCATGTTCAGCCACAGTCTGCTTGGTGGATAGGTGGTGCCAGTATGGCATGATTTGTACAAGGATCATCCCAGTACTCGTAACGGTTTTCCTTGACTTAATTGATATGGGTTCTAGCATTCCAAAAACAAAAATGTATCGAGATACTATGTGTGTTTCACCATGCCAAGTTCTTTGCCTCCTTTATAACCACCCTTTGGGAATGGTATTATTATCACCATCTTCGTGGAGAAGGTGAGGCTGACAGAGGTTGGATAGTTTGCCCAGTGTTGATGTAGCCAGCAGATCCTGGATTATAATCGGCCATTCTGATGTCAGTTCTCGCTATCTTAATGCTAATACATACATTTGGTATAAATAAAGGGCCTCCCTTTTTGTTGTATTTTATTACTATTTTTTAATTTTTTAAAGTTTATTTATGAGACAGAGAGCCAGCATGAATGGGGGAGGGGCAAAGGGAGAGAGAGAGAAAGACACACACAGAATCCAAAGCAGGCTCCAGGCTCTGAGCTGTCATTACAGAGCCCAGCTCGGGGCTCAAACTCACAAACCATGAGATCATGACCTGAGCTGAAGTTGGACATTTAACTGACTGAGTCACCCAGGTGCCCTAAGAACCTACCCTTTTAAATTGTTTTATTTTCACTGAGGCAGGGGTGTTGTGGTAGTAACATTCTCAGTCACCACACAATATTTCAATAATTTCATTGGTTCACTCTCCTCTGTGACAGAGAAATACATTGAGAAGAGACAAACCCTGGGGCCCCTGGGTGGCTCAGTTGGTTAAGCGTCCAACTTCAGCTCAGGTTATGATCTCACGGTTCATGAGTTCAAGCCCCATGTCAGGCTCTCATGCAGAGCCTGCTTTGGATCCTCAGTCTCCCTTTGTCTCTGCCCTTCCCCTGCTTGCTTGCATGCTCTCTTTCTCCCTCAAAAATAAACATTTAAGGTTAAAAAACAAAACAAAACAAAAACAACCTGAGAAGGTGAATGCAGAGAAAGCAGGCTAGGTGGGAAGGTAGGTAATGCCGTGATGGGTAAAATCTCCTATCATCTATTTTACTGTCAGCCTTAATGTTCATTTTGGTGGTTATGAACTTAACAGTAATAATTGCCCCTGTATCCCTAGGACAGAACCAATATTTGTTTCCGGAATACCTTCAAAATGAGTTTCCTGAGAGATGGACAAGATAGCTGGTATATGTTTTCCTTAAATTTAGTACTATTTTCGGAATTCAGTGAAATAAGCCTTCTGGTGTATCATACGTAGGTATGTGCTACACACGGTGACTTTATATGGAGAGCTTCTCATTTAATCTCCATAACATAAGGTAGGTAACTGTTACTCCATTATAGAGTGATGCGGTCAGATTCACATAAAAATTTAGGCAATTGGATATTCCAGAGCATACGTTAATATCCAGCAAGGTAACCTGCTTGCCCTGCTGCTTTGTGGTGCTCCCCATGAAAATACCGCTGATCTCCTCAGTAGCACTGTGGTGGGGCCAGTGAAAAACGACAAAGGTGTTGAAGACCCACACTTTGCTTGCCTGTCCTTGTTCGCCCTTTTACTAGCAGTGAGACCCTGACACAGTTGTACTTCTGCGGTGGCTGAGGCTTCTGATGATAAAGTGGAGATCATCAGAATCTAAGAGCGGTTCCAAGAACCAAATGAAATAGCATGTGTAAAACCACGGTACGCCAAGGGGAGGTGACCAAACGGTGTTTCCTCACCATGGTCTCCACTGTTGGCATTGATATCTCAGGTAGGAGTTGCTCATGGCCTCCCCTGGCTCTGGTCCTTCCTGCTGCTGCTGTCCCTCATGCCTTTCTGCAGCTTGGGGATCACACGGAGGACCAGCTGACTATTTCTCAATGCTTCAAATGTCATTCTGCTGCTTTTTCTAGGCAGTAATTTACCTTTGACAGTGATGGATTATTATTCAGCTTTGATTCATAGCAGGGTTGCCTTATAAGGACGGAGTGGCATATCAATGAGGAGTGCTGCTGTTTTAAATATGGGAAATATTTTCAGTAATTTCCTAATTAGCATGAGTAGATAGAAAAGCCATTTGCTGAGCTCGGTGAGGAGCACGTTCTAAGTCCTGTATGCATACATGTGGTTCAAATTCCTCTGTGGTGGTGATTCATCCAGCAGACACTGTCTAATGGGATCCATCCCCTAAATACATAACCTAGTGCCCGGGTTGAGGACAGTGAGCTACAGGTTCCATCCAGGTACAGGTGCTGACTGTGAGTGTGGCCCAAAGAGACATTTGAAATCTTTGTCTGAGTGTCTCTTTTTGATAAATGTGAAAATGGTCTTTGACCTTTCCTACTCCATGGGAAACTTACAAGGATTTGACTCTGAAAAAAATCCGAACTTAGAGTCAAATATAACATTATTCACTTGGTTTTAGTTTAATCATCGTTAACTGGCTTTGGTCTCATGCAGCAAACCAGTCATAGTCAGAATGTGTGTGATGTGTCGTGAGGGAATCGGGTAAGGAAATCTAATTAAATAATATGTCTATCTTTAAAGCTAGAAAAAAAATGCAAAAACTAGGGGAAACAAAAAGAAACCCAACCCCGTACTTCAGTGAATTCAGTGTCATTATTCATATGTAAGCATCACACATTGCCAATTTGTCCAGGAAGAGGGTGCCCAGAGTGTTGTCCTTCTATCGAAGGAAGAATCCTTATCTTCTAATGTATCCTGTGACTGCACAGTTTAGGGAACCAAGGCCAAGAGATGTGGAGTGACTTTCCCTGGATCATACAACTGACTGTTCACAAGGTTGGATCCTGAGTCTTAAGACTCCCAGCACAGGACTCCTGCTTACAACTGGACAGTGACAGAATCCTAGTCATACTGTCCAACCTCAGGTCATAATGTCATAACTGAGATTTAGGAGATGATTTTTATTATGCTTAATGCCTTAAGCGATTTTGGTCCAATTACTCCTCTTATCAGAAGGTAAACATTTTCAGAGTCTGTGGAACCTCGCCATTGCTGCCCCTCTTGTAGAGGACCGCTGCACAACATCCAATGCGTATACCTTTTGAAACTAAAATGGTACTTGGCATTATGAGTAATTTTATGTGTCAATGTGGCTGGACAATGGCCCAGATATTTGGTCAAACATTCTTGATATTTCAGTGAAGGTGTTTGTTTTTTGGAATGTGATTAACATTTATTTATTTGTTTTTAATTTTTGAAGTTTATTTACTTATTTTGAGAGAGTGAGCAAGAGTGAGCATGCATGAGCTGGTGAGAGGCAGAGAGAAGGAGACAGAATTCCAAGCAGGCTCCATGCCATCAGCACAGAGCTCGAACTCACAAATTGTGAGATCATGACCTGAACCAAAATCAAGAGGCAGACCTCAATCTGATTGTGTCACCCAGGGGCTCCTGGGATTAACATTTAAACTGATGGACTTGGAGTAAAGCAGATTAACTGCTGTAATGTGGGTGGACCTCATCAAATCAGTTGAAGGCATTCATTAAACTAAGCCTGTTCCCCAAGCAAGAAAGAATTCTGCCAGTAGATGGCCTTTAAACTCAAACTCTTCCCTGAGTCTCCAGTCTTCTGGCCATCCCTGCACATTTTGGATTTATCACACCTCCACAAACATGGGAGCCAATGATAAATCTCTCAGTCCTACTTCTCTCTTTGCATATAGTGTCATACCTCATGAAACTTAGCAGAAACCACATTATTTTTTTTATGTGTGGCCACAGGGACATTTTTTTAAATTTATTTTTTATTTTTTAAAATTTACATCCAAATTAGTTAGCATATAGTGCAACAGTGATTTCGGGAGTAGATTCCTTAATGCCCCTTACCCATTTAGCTCATCCCCCCTGCCACACCCCCTCCAGTAACCCTCTGTTTGTTCTCCATATTTATGAGTCTCTTCTGTTTTGTCCCCCTCCCTGTTTTTATATATTTTTTGCTTCCCTTCCCTTATGTTCATCTGTTTTGTCTCTTAAAGTCCTCATTCGAGTGAAGTCATATGATTTTTGTCTTTCTCTGACTAATTTCACTTAGCATAATACCCTCCAGTTCCATCCACGTAGTTGCAAATGGCAAGATTTCATTCTTTTTGATTGCCAAATAATACTCCATTGTATATATACACCACATCTTTATCCATTCATCCATCAATGGACATTTGGGCTCTTTCCATACTTTGGCTATTGTCGATAGTGCTGCTATAAACATGGGGGTGCATGTGTTCCTTTGAAATAGCACACCTGTATCCCATGGATAAATGCCTAGTAGTGCAATTGCTGGGTCATAGGGTAGTTCTATTTTTAGTTTTTTGAGGAACCTCCATACTGTTTTCCAGAGTGGCTGCACCAGCTTGCATTCCCACTAGCAGTGCAAAAGAGATCCTCTTTCTTTGCATCCTCGCCAACATCTGTTGTTGCCTGAGTTGTTAATGTTAGCCATTCTGACAGGTGTGAGGTGGTATCTCATTGTGGTTTTGATTTGTATTTCCCTGATGCTGAGTGATGTTGAGCATTTTTTCATGTGTTGGTTGGCCATCTGGATATCTTCTTTGGAGAAGTGTCTATTCATGTCTTTTTCCCATTTCTTCACTGGATTATTTGTTTTGTGGGTGTAGAGTTTGATAAGTTCTTTATAGATTTTGGATATTAACCCTTTATCTGATATGTCATTTGCAAATATCTTCTCCCATTCTGTCAGTTGCCTTTTAGTTTTGCTGATTGTTTCCTTCGCTGTGCAGAAGTTTTTATTTTGATGAGATCCCAGTAGTTCATTTTGGGTTTTGTTTCCCTTGCCTCCGGAGACGTGTTGAGTAAAAAGTTGATGCGGCCAAGATCAAAGAGGATTTTGCCTGCTTTCTCCTTGAGGATTGTGATGGCTTCCTGTCTTACATTTAGGTCTTTCATCCATTTTGAGATTATTTTTGTGTATGGTGTAAGCAAGTGGCAGAGACCACATTATTCTTTCTCCAATTGATCCATGATTAATATAGATGTTGGTATTGGGAAGTCGTTGTTGCTGTAACAAATACCTAAAAATGTGGACATGGCTTTGGAACCAGGAAATGGGCAGAGGCTGGAAGATTCTTGAGGTACTTGTTAGAAAAGGCCTAGATTGCCTTGGAGACCTGGTTGGTAGAAATTCAGATGTTAAAGGTTTTGTGGTAGATAGAATTTGTAAGTAATGAAGTTGGATGTTTCATTGAGTGAATTTCTAAGCAAAATGTTGAAGGTGTAGCTGGGTTTTTGCTTTGTGCTTAGAGTAAAATGCCAATGGAGAGAGATAAATTAAAGGAGTTGTTAAAAAGAAACCAGAACTGGAACATTTATAAAATTCTCAGCCTATCCACATTGTAAAAAAAATGAGAAAGCTTTTCTGGAGAGAACTGCAAGGGTGGGCAATCATTTAATAAAGAGATTTAGGGTGTGACTCATGGATCCAGTCAGCCGTGTCAGCAGAAGACAGGAATAGAGATGGGGTTATACCAGCAGAAACACTGCCAGTTTGGAATAAAGGGAAAGAAATAGGATGAAATGAAAGCAGACTGTCAGATATCTGGGCTTCTATGGGATGGAACAGTAGAGTTGTCTGGCAGTGCCCATGCCTTGTCCTTCAAGGAAAGGGAAGAATGACCCAGAAGGAAATTGAGAGATTGACAAAGCTTCCATTGCCACCCAGAGCTCAGAGGGCACAGGTTTGAGTCAAGATCGTCTCTGCCTTGGTTTCAGAAGGCAGGTCACCTCCTAGGTCTCAGTGGGACAGCTTGCTACTCAGGACCACAGGGGCTGCACTGCCAACCCATGGGAAGGCAGGGGCCATCACCCTCAAGGGTGCAGAGGACAAAGCATCAAACCAAAGTGGATTATTCTTGAGCCTCAGAGTCAAATGGACTTTGCCCTGCTAGGTTTCAGACTCGCTTGAGACCCATGATTCTTTTCTCCTTTCCTGTTTTTCCCTTTTGAAAGGAGACTGTCTACCTGATGCCTGTCCCACCCACCAATGTGTTTTGGAAGCATATACTGTGTCCAGTTTCACAGTTCACAGCTGGAGGGGAATCTTGCCTCAAAATAAATCTTACCTCAAGTCACACCTGTGCGTGATTTACATAAGATCTGGGACTTTCTGTTGATGCTGGTTTAAACTTTGGGAATTATTGGGAAGGGGGGTGAGTGTATTTTGTGTGTGACAAGGACATGGATTTTGGGGGGCCAGAGGATGGAGTATTATGAGCTGAACCGTGTCCCCCCACATTTCATATGTTGAAGCCCAAAAGCCCAGTACCTCAGAATGTGACTGTGTTTAGGGATAGGACTTTTAGAGAGGTGATTAAGTTAAGATGATGCCATTAGGTTGGGCCCTAATCCAACCTGAGTAGTGTCATCATAAGAGGAAATTTGGCACACAAAGACATTGGGGATGACAACACACAGAGAGAAAGGCCATGTGAGGACACAGAAGGTGGCCATCTGCGAGCCAAGGAGTGTCTCAGGATAAGACAAAGTTGTCCATACCTTGATCTTAGACGTAGAGTCTTCACATCTGCAAGGAATTAAATTTCTGTTCTTAAAGCCACGTACTTTGCGATACTGTGTTATGGCAGTCTTTTATTTTTTTAATTTTTTAAGTTTATTTATTTATTTTGAGGGAGAGTATGTGTGCCAGTGGAATAGGGGCAGAGGGAAAGAGGAGATAGAGAGAATCCCAAGCAGACTCCATGCTGCCAGCACAGAGCCTGATGCAGGGCTCCATCTCATGAACTGTGAGATGATGACCTGAGCCCAAATCAACAGTCTAATGCTTAACGGACTGAGCCACCCAGGGGCCCCTGTTATGGCAGTCTTAGAAAACAAATACACTTGGCAAACTTTTCTTGAGTATATCATTCTCAACTGTTCACTTGTTAAGGTCAGCTGTATCTGAGATTTCCTTCCATATACATGATGCTTTGGGTTAGTTATTGTAAAAGTTAAACATTGCAGCCCAGGGTATTATACCTATTTTGCAATCCTGAGACATTGTCTGGTCTAGGTCCAACAAAAATTTATACTGAATCACAATTACATTCAGCTTTAATTGTATGCATATGTTGTTTGTTCATGTCGAAGATCATTTTTCAGTTTCCACAGTTAATAAAATATCGCCCATTTAAAAGCGAGAGCTAATCACTATTCATACACAAACTTTGACTTCACTTACATAAAGCCCCAGTGGGAAGGATACATTGTAAAGATAGCATATTTATTATAATATATTTTCTTCTTAAAATTGTGTTAGTTGTTATTTATAACCAGATCTTTCCTTATTTAGCAGTTCCATTTTCTCTCTTTTGGCAGCCATTAGAAACAGCAGTACAGAATTGCCTTACTTATTTGGCTTTATTGAGGATTTCAGAGGCTTGTGGAAGGGAAATGTCTAGATAACCAAAGTTGTCTTTTGTGTTCCCAAACTGAAACAAACACCCTCAAATCTTGGATGGAGATGTCTTGAAGCACATTATATAATGCCTTCGCTTGGTACATCAGATAGAGTGGACCTGCGTTAAGTATTTTTGATTTAGGATTTTTGTTATGAACATTATTATTCTTCTGACCTCTGGGAGACGGGAGCTGAGGAGATACTAACGACTTTGGTGCTGGTTGTCATTTCACCAAACGGCTTCCGTTTCCTCTGTGCTTTGAGCTCTTGGGGATAGTTTTAGGATTTTACTTTTTTATCAAAATCTTTCATAACTGTATCTGGTAGTTTCATTTTCTTCCTCTTCACATTTGTCTATGGCATTCCTTCTCCCCATTCCTTATTTTCTTTTTTAAAAACCACTGCGTGCTTATATAATTGAACTGCCTACCGTTGTTTGCAAAAGCAAGCACAGACAGGCTGTGATTATAGGCCTAATTTATAGCACTTGAACTTCACAGTATTAACATTCATCTTTAAGGGATTACCAGTGCTTTCCATTTGCTTGTCTATGTTCAGGTAGTTGAGGCTGCTGAGCTGAGCTTTAGGGAAAGAAAGTATTTTTATAGCAGATAACATCAAGCAAGGACCTCTTCCAGAAAGTATCTCTTCCTGCTGTTTTAAGTTTTTGTGCAAGTGAAATGTAAATGCTTTGTTTTAGAGAACATATCATTCATTTACCATGCAGTAACTTTTCACAACAAACATTAATGGAGTTCTGAAGATCTTGGCTTTTAAATGTGACTGTTAATGTGACAGACCTAAGTCTTTAAACAATAGGCCTACGTTTGATAAATTAGACTCCACTTGACTTACATCAGAGATGTCCTTATTTAAGGGTATCATAATACGAGAGCCTTACATTACCATGTACTTTAACTGATTTTTACAAACTAGATGTTTTAGATGCTTCGTTTCTGTAAATGAGGAACCCAAGCATTATTATCCGTGGTAGCTAGCAACATACTAAAAAACAGATCTCAAGAAGAGGGCAGCACTTGAGAAATTGTTTCCCTGTGGGAGGAGATCCACAACTCAAAATATTTTTTTTTTTCTTTCAGCTTCTAGGAACTGTCTTTAGGGATTGAGAAAATGGTACTCTGTGACACATGTATCCTTTTGGTTTGATTTACTTTTCCCATCCCCTGCCTTATGCTTCTGATATTGAAACTGCATTTTCTTATTTATTCTCCGCTCGGACCTCGATCTGCCAGAAACCATCAACTACGGGTATTACTGTCATTTGTTTCTGTAGGAATACTTAACCAGATCATGTGCTTTTGTGGTCTGCATGTTTTTTGTCTCGGGGTGGAGGGGGTGTTTTCTATTTTTTGTTTTGTTTTGTTTTGTTTTACTCTGTTCTTCTCTGTCTTAAGAGGACCCAGTGCACCTTTGAACTTGGGAAGACCATGTTGCATGAGACATGCATCTGATAAACAATAATTACCTCATCTCAAATATTTAACTAGCTAATTGTCTTTCTTTTCTATTGCTTCCCGAATGCTGCACTTTTCTTCTTTGAGCTCTTTCCGAGAGTCTAAATGTGAGTCTGCATTTCTGGCCTTCATTTCCTTAAGCAAAGAATGAGCTTCAACTTGTGGTCAAATGAAGCAGATAGCTGCATTATTCCTCAGTTTGCAGGGCTTACAGATTGATTTCTCCTCTCTTTCACCTGTTTTCTTTTTATCTTAACTATGACACGATGTGACTTAGATGAGATAACTCTGTCAGTGGGGAATGCGGCTACATCAGTGTGCAAAAGGCAGAGAACTGGAAGGTGTCTACCAGCATATTCGTCCTGAATCGAGGAAATGATGGAGTTAGCCATCAGCGGTTGAGAACTTGGGTCTCAGAAGCCATCACATGCATTATGACACTAAACATCCCCTTGTATCTGTACTTTAATTTTATTAACAATTGAGATTTGCTTCAGTGAAGCCTGTGACAAAAACCAGTTGACTTTGTAGTTAAGCATCTGTTTCTAGTCTTGAAAATAGGCAGCCTGTTATCCATGTGGCTGAGAGGGAGTGTCAAGGTTGTATGTGTTTTTTAAATGTTGTGTCACAGAGAGTCTGGAAACCAATTGGCTTAAAACTCCATTGTGTTTCCTTATGTTGTTGGTCCTATGTTTATAAATACTAAATTTACTTTTCCAGTCGGCACATAATATAAAGGGAGCTTTAGGTTGTTTAGATCATGGAATTAAAAAAAAGTGAACCATCAAAAAAAATCCAAACCCAGAAATGGGATTAAAACAAAACAGTTGCTGTTATAAATATGAAAGAAAACAAATCTAATATTGAGTATCTGAAATTGTTTGAATTAAAGAGAATATTGAGGTTTCGATGTAAAGTTTGGTTTGTAGCATGCTTTATAATGGGTTTTAATGGATACTTTATTTTCTTTAATTAAAAAACTGCCCACAATATTTCTATGAGCAGGAGACTTTGCATTTCTAGGCTTTACTAAAATATGTACAGGAGAAAGTTACTGAAATTGATAGGTGGATTTTTCTCTTAAGCAAATAGAACGTCTTTGAAAATATTTTTAAATTAATTTTATTTTTCATAATTTTGAGATGACTAACATTTGAGCATAAGGAGAGAGGGCTTAAACCGTCTTTTACTAGTAGATGGATCCCTTTGATAAAATGGATGCCAACTGAAGAGTCAAATTCTCAACATGATCTTTCTCATTGTCCTGTCATGCTTGTCTCCATTTTTTAAAAATTTTTATTTATTTTTGAGAGAGAGAGAGAGAGAGAGCGAGAGAGAGAGCGCGTGCAAGCAAGCACAAGCTGAGTAGGGGCAGAGAGAGGGAGATGCAGAATCCAAAGCAGGCTCCAGGCTCTGAGCTGTCAGCGCAGAGCCCAATGTGGGGCTTGAACCCATGATTCATGAGATCCTGACCTGAGCCAAAGTTGGACGCTTAACTGACTGAGCCACCCAGGCGCCCCTTTGCTTGACTCTTCTAGATATTTACCCATCATGCTTGTCCATTATGTTCTAAATGTTTACCCATTATGCTTGTCTCTTCTGAATGTTTACACTTTCCTTTTAGTTGGCTCTCCTTGTCCCAAACACTATACAAATACACAAACTACCTTCTCTGTGAGATTATTGGCACTTAGTGCTTTAGTTAAACTGCATCATTTTATGTTTAACTTGCAGTAATGGAGTGTCTGATTAAATCTTTACCATCTCTGCAGAACAGTTCCTAAGTGCATAGTGCAAAATGTTTCTGAAGAAAATGAAATAATGTATTAAACAGTGTTTTGCATTATAATGAACTTTTGGGGACATCTTAGGATAATTAACCTTAACAGAAGTATGATAATATAATAACATCTTTCCTAACCCTAGAACCTTTACTTTTACTGCAGTATTTTTGATACTGTTTAGGAAAATCCTGTGTGTGAAAGCCAAGTATTATTATACTCATGTTACAGATAGAAAATCTATAACCTCTAGAAAGAATTGATTTCCTAAGAATTACAGATAGATGGTGACCATTTATGAAAAGCCCTACTCTCCATTCAATTGTTGGCTATTCAAACTATTTGTACACACTGGTAGAATTCTAATTTTTAAAGTGTGTGCCTTGCATAAGTTGAGTCAAATGTTTGGAATATTTATTCAGATGCAATTGTCCAGAATAATTGTGACAGATGAGAAATTTGTCCCCATCTACATCAAAAATTGTCAGTTATCATTTTTGTGATTTAGTTCAAGTGCATTTTAATTGTTTTACATATATATTTTTAAGATGTTATTATTTTTTTCAAGTAATCTCTACACCCAACATGGGGCTTGAGCTTACAACCCCGAGATCAAGAGTCACATGGCTCTACCAACTGAGCCAGCCAGGTGCCCCAATTCTGTTTTACAAAAAGGGACTTTCCTTTGCCCTGCTTTAGAAATCTCATTTTAACACCTTTTTTACCCACAGTTTCAGATTTATTTCCCCTAGGCATGGTCTTTAGGGTTCTGGGTTTGGATTAAGGAATGATACGCAGGAGAGGGGCTCTAGTGAGTCTTGGAGCTTACAAAGGAGTGATGGGGTGGGACCGGACACCTGACAGCTAACCTTATTGCCAAGTGATGGTTGGGAGCTTATTTTCAATCACAGGAAAAAGCCAGAGAGACTGAAGAATCTGGACTTGCCGTAGGTGCTGTCATAGCTCAGAGCAGAGGTGCAGGGAGAAGTCAGTGTATGCAGAGATAAGGAGAGGATGTCAAAACATTTTTTTTTTCCCCAGCAAAATTTTGGAGGAGTGTGAACATTTCTATTTGGCTGGCAGAGGCTCCTTCTATAGGAGAAAAGCCATGATTCTGAAACAAGCTTTGTAATAATTTCTGCCTGATCTTTAAGGAGGTAGAACTTTGCCATATTTGCATTCTGGCTGCTCCCCTGGGAGCTCAGAGACCAGCCAGCTTGTTCATTTCAGTCCTCAGTTTACCTGGGTACAGTGGAGAAAAGGATGCTAGGTTATTTCCCAGGTATATTAAAGACTGTGTGTGTATGTCTGTGTGAAAATTTAATACTAAATAACAGCAACAATCTCCTATCCTTTGGCCCATCAAGAAAGGAATTTAATATTCCTTCATAAAAGGCATTGCTATTAACTCTTCCCAGCAGAGGAGTTATTCTTTGAACAATGTTTATTTATTTATTTGTTATTTTAAGTTTATTTATTTATTTACTTTTTTAATGTTTTGTTTATTTTGAGACAGAGAGAGAGCATGAGTGAGGGAGGGGCAGAGAGAGAGGGAGACACAGAATCCTAAGCAGGCGCCAGGCTCTGAACTATCAGCACAGAGCCCGATGCGGGGCTCGAACTCACAAACTGTGAGATCTGAGCCGAAGTTAGATGCTTAACCAACTGAGCCACCCAGATGCCCCTATTTATTTATTTTTGACAGAGAGAGAGACAGACAGACAGAGAGAGGGAGTGAGCGAGCAGGGGAGGGGCAGAGAGAGAGGAGAGGAGAGAGAATACCAAGCAGGTTCTGCACTGTCAGTGAAGAGCCTTAAGTGGGACTCTGTCTCACGAATGGTGAGATCATGACGTGAGCCAAAATCAAGAGTGAGTTGCTTAAACAACTGAGCCACCCAGGAGCCTCTGGAGAATTATTTACAGTCAGGTACCAGTCCAGGTGCTGAAGATGGGCAAAAGGGCAGAAGCACATGCATTCTTTGCTTGTGCAACTTACATGGGTGGAAGGAAGGGCGGTTATTAACCCGAGTCATCATGGTGGTGAAGGTTTAGTTACAAACTGTGTTTTTCTGAAGGCAAGAATTGTTGTTCTATGAGACCAATAGCCAATGGGGCAGATTTAGGCTGCGGGGTCAGGGTCATTCCCCTCATGCTGATTCTTGGGCTCCCACCCAAGGGGGAATAGAAATGGAGCAGGTGAAGATGGGGTGGAAGAGGGTTGTAGGTGAGAATGTCACTGACCCAGGAGAGGTGTGGGGAGGGAGGGATGGGTGAGGGGGTCAGCAGGCCAGTCATGCTGGGTCTTTTATGTTAATTTAGGAATGTGGAGTTGATGTAAAGACTTTTGGAA
Source organism: Panthera pardus (assembly GCF_024362965.1). Taxonomy (NCBI): domain Eukaryota; kingdom Metazoa; phylum Chordata; class Mammalia; order Carnivora; family Felidae; genus Panthera; species Panthera pardus. The sequence goes on along the minus strand of NW_026526688.1, from coordinate 46,925,611 downwards.
CCCAATAAAGGGTTTTTAAGCAGAAAAGATCTTTCTGGCTGAAGTGTGGAGAAGAGTATGTTGTGGGTACCAGAGCTGATGGGCACAATGGTGAAAGCTGTTGCTTTCCAGAAAGATGATGCTATTTTATCTATTTATTTTTTAATGTTTGTTTATTTTTGAGAGAGAGAGAGAGAGAGAAGAGAAGAGAAGAGAAGAGAAGAGAAGAGAAGAGAAGAGAAGAGAAGAGAAGGGGAGGGGCAGAGAGAGAGGGAGACTGAGGATCTGAACCAGGCTCTATGCAGTCAGCATACAGCCTGATGCGGGGCTCAAACTCATGAAATGCAAGATCACGACCAGAACCAAAGTTGGACGCTTAACCAACTGAGCTACCCAGGTGCCTAACATGGTGCTACTTTAAAGCAGAGCAAAAAGTTGGGTGAATTGAGATATTTTGGTAGTCTTATTGGCAGAACTTAGGAATAGGTTGAAAATAGAGATGAGAGAGAGGAGGGAGGGAATCAGCATGACTCCTATCTATGTGATTTTTGAAAACTATTTCATTGTGAATCAATTGACACACCACAAAATTCACCCATTTTTAAATGTACAACTCTGTAGATTTTAGCATAGTTGTAGAGTTCTATTGCCAACATCACAGTATAGTTTTAAAAAATTGAGTATCATTGATACACAATGTCACATTAGTTTCAGGTATACAACAGTGATTCAGTTTCTCTGTACGTTAAGCTAGGCTAACCACAGTGTAACTATCTCCCACCCCATACAGCACTATGACAGTACCACCGACTATATTTTCTATGCTCTGCCTTTTATTCTCGTGACTTACTCATTCCATAACTGGAAGCCTGGATCTCTCTTTCCCCTTCACCTATTTTGCCCAACCCCCTATTCCCCGCTCTTCTCCGGCAACTGTCATTTTATTCAGTCTAATTTTAAAATGCTTTCATCACCCTAAAAAAGGAACTCAAGCCCATTTTTAGTCCCATTTTAGCCCATTCCCATCTCTAGCCTGAGGCAACAGCTAGTCTTTTTTTTTTTTTTAAGTTTATTTATTTTAAGAGAGAGAGAGAGAAAGAGAGAATGAGCAGGAGAGGGGCAGAGAAAGAGATAGAGAGTCCCAAGTAGGCTCCCCACTGTCAGCATGGAGCCTGATGTGGGGCTCGAACTCAAAAACCTTGAGATCATGACCTGAGCTGAAACCAAGAGTCAGATGCTTAACCTACTGAGCCATCCAGGCGCCCCAAGGCAACAGCTAATCTACTTTTGTCCTTTATAGACTTGCCTTTTCTGGACATTTCATATCAATGGAACCACACAGTGTGTTTCTGTCTGGCTTTTTTTACTCAACAGTATATTTGAGGAGCATCTATGTTGTAGTTTACCCATGCAGTTTGAAACCTAGTGGGTCCTTTCTTTTATAGAGGTAGCACCAGAATAGAGACAGGATCGACAGTGAAGAAGGGAGAGGTGATGAGTTAGGTTTTAGATATATCAAGAGTAAGGTGCCTCTTAGATATCCAATGGGATTATCTAATTTATAGATGGTAATCAAAACTCTGAGCATGGATTAAAAAGCAAAAGAAAAAAAGAAAAAAAAAAGTGGCCTAGGACTGGACCTTGGGGAGTCCAACATGTTAATAGTTGAGTATAGGATGAATTTGAAAGAAACCAAGAGGAAATATTCTTTGAGATAAGAGGACAACAGCAAAGTGATGAGAACATTTCTAGGACAAGGGAGTCGTTAAATGTGTCAAATGATACAGGTATGTCACTTAAGTTGGGTGCTGAAAATTTCCATTCGTTGATTGTCATGAAAGCCATTGGTGATGTTGGTGAGAGTTATGTGGATTGGATGATTTTGGTTTGAGTAGGTTAAAGGTTGGGTTACAAGGAAAAATGAGTGTAGGGCCACCTTTTGTGAAGGAGAAGAAAGATACTGGAAGATAGATCTGAATACTGTGTTTTGGTAACATGATAGAGATTTTAGTGCAACTAAATATTGACCAGGAGAATCAGTGCAGGAAAACTGAAAAGCTGTGTGTAAGAAAGAAAGGCAACATGGTAGGTGAGCCTCCTAGGAAAGTGGAAGAATAGGATCAAAGGCATACTTGCAGGAAAGGGAAGATGGATGGCCTTCCAATACACCAGGTTGAAAATGTAGGACTGGGGGTAGAGCTGTGAGTAGATTTATGGTTGGGTTTAGGACTTCTGTTGCCACCCTGTTGATACCTTTACGTTGATATGGCTGGCCTGTTTCCTTAGGGGTGGTTGGCTGGATTTAGTCATGAGGCATGATCACATAGCCATGTGTATAGAGGAGCCACAAACTTGGCTTCATTAGGTCGAAACTCATCATCACTATATGGAACATTCGAACCCTATATAGCTGACAAGAGCAGAGTTTTTCAGAACTTACCCTATATATTTCCATGACTTTCAGTCCCTATGCCCTTCTTTCTTTCCCTGGGTAGATCCTGCTCCCTAACATTGGCTTTCAAGCATTCAGCAATTTTTTGAAATTTCTTTGCTTGGAAACAGGAACTCTACCAGCATAGTCCAAAGCAGGATGCGAATAACACTGCGGTAAGCACCTCTAACGTTTGAATCAGCAGTTGGCTCCTTGGAATCTCTGTACTTTAATCACAACAATTGATCTGCAAATCAAGTTGAGGGAAGAGCTTGGGGATTGGTTCAGACCAATAGCTTCAGTAAATGAAATGTTTCTCCAGCTAAGAATACACAGCACACCACAGGTGCAATTATGACGGGGAGCAAGATTCAGTTTCATTTATTCCTGTCCTCCTGCCAGTTTGTAAGTCCATGCGTTAGCAAACAGTTCAGACCAGAGGCCTTATAAGCATCTACCTTAGGTCAGTAATTGCACTTGGGAGGAATCTTGGTTTATTTAGTCCCCTCCTCTGTGTAAGATGGAGTGGTAGCCCTGCTCTGGGTTAGTTCTCCCTCATGGACATTTGTCTCTTTGATTCATTATAACTTAATTGACCAAAATGGCAGAAATCTTCCCACCAGGAAGACCACACGTGATTCAGTGACTGCATCAGGTTCTCTTGTTGGGAAAACTTTGTTCTCTGGGGCCAAGACTTTTAAACAAATGTTGTAAATAAATTTTAATTATGCCTGGTCCAGCTTCATTGAGCCACAGGAAGCAATTTTTGAGGAACTTATTGAATCGCCCTTGAAGGTTCTGGTTTTAATGTTGGAAGGCTTTTGAGTAGGGCAGCTTGGAGGGAGGGAGGGGGAGGTAGGGGAGATGTTACAGGCTTTTTGTAAGGCACATAAAAAAGGCCCATCTTTGGGGCACCTGGGTGGCTCAGTTGGTTAAGCATCCAGCTTCAGCTCAGGTCATGATCTCATAGTTTGTGAGTTTGGGCCCCACGTTGGGCTCTGTGCTAACAGCTCAGAGCCTGGAGCCTGCTTTGGATTCTGTGTCTCCATCTTTCTCTGCCTCTCCCCTGTGCTCTCTCTCTCTCAAAAATAAACATTAAAAAAAAATTTTAAAAAGAGGCCCATCTTTATTTCCAAGCAGGGCATCATTAATCTGTAATGGGTAATGCCCTATCTTGCTTCTTGTTTATTGCTCATTAGTTGGAACATTGCATGATACAGAAAAACCTCCATGACTCATGCACATTCAGATATCTCACCACCCCCCCTCAACGTTAATGTTCATGCTAGAAATGGAAAACATCGGATATTCTCATCAGATTTTGTGCAAATGAAAATATCACACTGGGAATGGGTAAATGTTACCTTATCCCCACTCAAACCCTAGACAGCATCCACCAGCAACAAAAACAAATTGGTACCATCACGTTTCATTTTAGATAATTTATTTCATATTTGAATGGCATCAAGTCATATATTCTATTACTTTTACTTAGTTTTCAAGGAGATTTGTTTTTACCTCTTTTACTGACTCTGCTAGGCTTATGTTAAACGCTTCTGTTAACTTCCTAAGTGACTAGTCAAGCTGTGTGTACAATGACTTAAGTATTTCCTCCTCTGGAAAGTCCATTTGACATCTCTTTTCTGAGCTTGCCGTTATAGTACACATCAAATCATGTGCCCTGGGAGCGTTTCCACCTTGCCTACTAGACTGTGAACATCTTGAGGGCTAGTTCTTCTGAGGCTTTGCAAACCGTGGATGATCAGTAAGGAGTGGGGTTAATTGCATGCATATGAATGAATATTAGGGCAATAGATTAGGCCAGATCATTGGGAAACTCACAAGATGTTGTCCACTCTGAGGGGTGGGTGTGGGTAAATGTGACATTTAAGAAATTGGTTAAGGGGCACCTGGGTGGCTCAGTTGGTTAAGCTCAGGTCGTGATCTCACAGCTCGTGATTTCAAGCCCCGCTCAGCTTAGAGCCTGTTTGGGATGTCCCCCTCCCTCTTTTTATGCCCCTCCCCGGTTTGCTAGCTCTCGCTGTCTCGCTCTCTTTCAAAAAATAAACATAATTTTTTAATTGGTTAAAAGTATAACAAAAACTATCCTGTAATAGGGGTTCATAAAACTGTTATAATTATTAAGTAAAATTATAAGGCAATAAGTGAAGAAAAAGTAGCAAGGAAGGTTTCTTTAGGCATTTAGAATACCACAGTTCTTAGCCGTTCCTCTCTGGGTGCACTGTGAGCCTGGTGACATCAGGGAATGTGTCCGAGTTGTGCACCACTGCCTGGCACATTCCCTGATGTATAGTAGGTGCTAAGTAAAAATCTGATGTCTGATGATCAAAAACAGATGGACAGTCAGCCATGAGAGTGCTCTGTGGAAAGGTTCACACAGGTCACAAAATGTGATCACCAGGGCAGTCGATAGAAGCCTCTCTGTATAGAGAGGCTTTAGTGTCAGAAATAAATTCTCATAAGAATTCCATCACTTCCAGGTGCTTCCTGACCAAGGTTAAAAGCAAAAACAGACTAAAGTGGCCAGCCTAGAGCTTGCTAGTCCCCTAGGTCTGGCTTTTGTGCTGGTGGCTGCTTTCTGTTAGGTTTCTGTACAAAGCATCCTAAGAAAGCAGGAAGAGAGCTCTCATGTGCAGATCACCCGGGACCCAGTCAGTGCTGGGAGGGAGAGAAAAGGCTTCTGGGAAATGTTCTCAAGTTACCCAGAGCCAAAGCCTAACTTTGGCATCTGTCTTTCTGGGGTTGTTGATGTCTCTGTGCAAGGGCAGGTGGACAGATTCTGTAAACCAAGCATGCCAGGAAACCTCTCTAGTTCTGAGTAGTTAGCATCTTAAAAAAAAAAAAAAAAAGACAGGAAGGAAGAAACACAAGTTTAAAATCACTGCTCTCTCATTCAGAATTGAAATAATTATTTAGATTACATTACCCCACACTTAGTAATTACCCCCATTGAATTACCTGTCTTACCATCATGAGATCATATTTAATGAATACAGATTTCCTTGAGGCTTATATACTTCCTGCTCTTTCATTTTACCTGTGAGCAAATAACTATCTTCTGCTTTATTTGATGTATTAACAAATAAAGCTTTGTGTGTGTTTGAGGGACTAATTCATGTTTATTCAATATGGTTTCCTTTTTTTTTTAAGTTTATTTAGTTTGAGAGAGATTGAGACAGTGTGAGTGGGGGAGGGACAGAGAGAGAGAGGGAGAGAGAGAATCCCAAGTAGGCTCTACCCCGCCAGCACAGAGCCCCATATGGGGCTCGAACCCACAAAACCATGAGATCATGACCTGAGCCGAAACCAAGAGTCGGATGCCCAACCAGCTGAGCCACCCAGGCACCCCACATGTGGTTTCCTTTCTTAATCTCTGCATTAAATAAGTGTGGTAGGTGTTGTTATAACTTGCATTCTACTTAATATTTAAAATTTGTGTGGTGTGTATGTATTTTATATGTAAAAATGAGAATTTAAAATGCAGAAGAAACTGCATTGTGAGGACGCTACTTTTCAGCTACCACTAAGGTTTTTTGTTTTTTTTATAAACGTTTTATTTATTTTTGAAACAGGGAGAGATAGAGCATGAACAGGGGAGGGTCAGAGAGAGGGAGACACAGAATCTGAAACAGGCTCCAGGCTCTGAGCTGTCAGCACAGAGCCCGACGCGGGGCTTGAACCCACAGACCGCGAGATCATGACCTGAGCCGAAGTCGGCCGCTTAACCGACTGAGCCACCCAGGTGCCCCTACCTCTAAGGTTTTATGAGTGTATTAGTCCTCTTTGGTAGATATAAATGTGTTTGTCTCCTGGAGCCAATTATCGACATGGTTTACGGAAAGTTACCCCCCTCTTAATTTCTGCACAGTCTCCCTACGGGTAAGCACCTCCTAGAAGAGCTTACCTCAAGCACACACAGAACAGGGTGGGGTGAACTTAGAGATGAGGGCTGCCCAAAAAGTTATCCTTCCTACTAGCCAGAGTCCTCTCTAATATAAGAACAGGTACTATGCAGAAGCAAGCAGAGTTGTTTTGGCTATCTGTGAGCAGGCTCAGGTTTCAGGGCTGTCCTTACTACCCTGGATGAAAGCTCACTGAACTTCAGTCCTGATATTTAATAACTAGCTTTTATTAACATATTGTATCTCAAAGGGCCCTCTAGTGCTTTCTAAGACTGTGTACTAAGTACTTTATATGGATTTTCTCATTTAATCCTCAAGAAGACTCTGTGATGTAAACACTGCTATTTTTTTTAGATACTACTATTTTCAATTTATATTTTAAGAGACAAGGAAACTGTGCTTCTCAAAGCGTGGTCCATAAGCCACGAGCTTCAGTATCACTTCAGAATTTGTTAGAAATACAATATGCCGTACCTTTCCCCCAAATGACTTAATCAGAGCCTACATTTTAACAGCATTCCCAGGTGGGATGCCTGGGTGGTTCAGTAGGTTAAGCATCCAACTCTTGATTCTGGCTCAGGTCACAATCTCAGGGTTCATGAGATCGAGCCCCTTGTTGGGCTCTGTGCTGACAGTGGAGCCTGCTTGGGATTCTCTTTCTGCCTCTCTCTCTCAAAATAAATAAACTTTAAAAAAAAACAACAACATTCTCCTGTGATTTGCATTTGCAGCATTCCCCAAATTCACACAGCTAATACTGTGGCAAGTCCAGGACTCAGAGGCATTATTGGTACCAGCCTTCACATCTAGGTAAAATGACTTGCCCAAGATCACAAGCTGGCAAGTGTCAGATAGGATTTGACCCCCCCACCCCCCAAAACTCTGCATAGTTCACTCTCTGTGCTACAGTTGTATTCACTTATGGAGAAATTAAGAGTAAGGAGAGCATGAGTTTTTGTTAATTAAAATGCTTAAAAGCTGTGCGGGAAGTTTTCTTAATAGGAAGGGAGTTAGAATTTTTATTCCCACTCTCACCCCTGGTGTTCCTCCCTCCCTCTGAATCATCACCCTGGAAGAGTGTATATTAAAAGTGCCTCCTTGTGTCTCGTGCTATCTTAAGATCTAAAGAAAGCGAGTGGGACAGTGAGAAGAACATTAAATATAGCTACCTTCTATGCATGCTAGCTGTGTGCTGGCCCAGTGCTTATTACCATTTACATATCATTTCAATTTCAAGAAACCTATAAAGTAGGGAATATTATCTCCTATGATTTGAACCCATGAAATGGTTGCCATGTTTGGCTGACCTTAATTTACAATGGGTCTTAAAGGATGAGTGAGAGGCAGGAAGATAAGGAAGGTATGGGGGTATCCCAGTTGGGGGAAAGTAGGAGATTGAGTTTAGAGAGAGGGAGTGTCACATTCTTGGGACTTTCTGGCTGGAGTGAGGCAATAATTACTAATAACTTGTCACTTCGTTCTGGCATTGAAGTACTGTTGTTAAAGGGCACTGACTCTGGAACCACAGGGCCAGGATCGAATCTTGGATCAGGCGCGATCAACTGTGCGACCTTAGGCACGTTATGTAACCTTTCTGGTTTTATCTTTGCAGTGTGGAAGGAAGAGCACTGTGGAGAGTTCATACACACGAGTGCTTAGGCATTGCCTGCCATGAGTGCTTTTTCAGTGTCAGCTCTTCGTATTCAAGCCACTTTGGGAATACAAAGAAGTATTAGACAGAGTCCCTGTAAATACAGCTAGGGAACTATCAATCTACTTGTGAAAGAGTGCAGAAATGTCTAAGTGGGATGTAGTTCGTTGATTGCGTGAGAACAAAAGAAGGAAGACAGGTTTGCCCCAGGCTTAAATAAGTATCTTACTATCTTAGAGTGTTTACACACCATTCAAACCCTCTACTTTGTTGGCTCCTTTGTTCTTTCTGGCCATTATGATAGAGTCCCAGATTTTAATGTGCATCACAATGTTCTGGGGAATGGTTTAAAATGCATATCCTTGAGCCTTGTCTCTAAAAGCCTTGTGTAAAGTCTGGTGTAGGACTCAGACATCTGAGTTCTCAAAAGTCCCTCATTTGGTAATGGTGGTTCTATGATGGCTTTTTCCCTTATAGGAAAACAGAATCCATCTTTGTTTTTCACTGCCCAACAACCTGTCTCAACCCTCAGGTTCCCTCTGTAAATGGAGGAACGACTAGGACAGACATCCCCACATGCCAGAATGATAAAGGAACCATGGTTCTGGACTGGGTACTCTTTGATGGTATGAGCTTGCTGAGGGTGATTTGGATCAAATTGGGAACAATGGGTAAGGATGTCAGCAAGTTACAGGAATACTTCGAAGATTTGGGGAAAAAGAAGGATCCCAGTACAACTGAATGTCAGAAGCTACTCTGGTAGGCTGGCTTGAAGAAGTAGAATCGGGTGTTGAAGAAATAACATGGGGGTCTGAGGAGGGGCACGCAGTATTGGAAGCTTGTGATGGAAGGGAAGTTAGCCTTGAGAATCAGGTGTTAAGTTGGGCTAATTTGAGACCAGCTGTAGGATAGGGATGTAGGCCATCCTTATACCATTGGGCGGTTCGTGGTGAGGGTCAGTGTGAATAATAAACTCAAAAATACAAATCCTAAGGGGACAAGAATATGCAATTCCAGTGGGGGAGTAGCTAGTTGCCTGATAGTATAGGACGCAAATGGAACATATCGTTGTTATTACAAAATTAGCCACATATTTGAAATCCTTCAGCTTTACATTAAGAATGGTCTAGGCGGATTTATTTTTAACACTAAGTCTGTTACCCCTTATGACATAGTGTATACAAGTTGGGGAAGAGGTTTTCACAGTGTTGGCTCTGGACCCAGACCTGTCTGTGCTCAAATGCCTGATTTTCTGCTCCCCCATTGGGTGAACGGAACAGGTTATGTAACCTGTCTGTGCTGTTTCCTCAGATCCAGAGGATCATTGAGATAAGTTAATATAGTGAAGTGTTTCAAATAATACTTGACACTGAGAAATTTCTTGATGTTAGATAGTGTCATTATGTTTTTTTAATCAGCTTCAAGTGGTATAAAAAAGGCCTAACTTAGATCATTTAAATTATATGGATGTTTATTATTTGATGCAACATAAGGTATTACTTTAGCAGTTCAGTAAGGATATCAGACAACCAAGTTCTTTTGAACTTTATACTCTGTAATCCCCAGTGAATTGAGGGCAGCCTCAGGCTGGCTCCACCACTGGTAACTAGATCACTATAGTAGTTCTAGCCCTCACATCCAGACACAACATTGTCTAGTAGAAGAAAAAAGGTCCTTTCTTCTTGGGTGTATCTTTTTAAGTCCCAGAGTCCCCCAGCATACTGTGATTCATATCTCAATGGTCAAAATTGCTTCCTGTGCCTATTACTGGCAAAGCAAATGGTTTGGAATTTTCCTGATTGACGTAAGAGATTGCAGGGCATCATTAAGGAGAGGACTAGATAGGCTTTTTCTTCAAAAGGAGGAAGACATTAGTAAGCAGTAGTATCCATTAGAGATACAGGTAGAGTCATTCAGCATCGTAAACAAAGAATCTGAGCTTCAAAAATTTAAATAGTTTGCTGAAGGTCACACAGTTAGAACATGATGAACCAGTTTTTGAACTAGAGTGTTTGACTCTAAAGCTCATGATTTAAAAACTCTTCCTTACAATGTGATTCGTAGATCTATTTGCTTTGAGTCGCACATACATCTTTTTGGAGTCTGAGAGCACCGATGAAGTCATTGCAGGGGATATTATGAAATGGAGTGTTCAGAACAGGGCAGCTGTGTGTCCAGCATGGGCCCGTGACTCTGCAGGCGTCTAAGGATTGTGAGTTGGAAGTGACCTATGAATCCAGAATGGGGCACACATGACTTTGTGGGTCAGGGATCTTGGAAAAGAGTTGTCAGCCATCCAGGACTAAATGAGATGGACCATATTGCCTTAACTGATTTATTTAATGTCATGTTGGCTTTTCAGAGTCATGTTTGACATATTAATTCATACTCTTTTGGAGTGTTTTGGAGGGGTGTTTTGGAGGGGTGTTTTGGAGGTGTTTTGGAGGGGTGAAGTCTTTGGGGGCACATCTCTATCATGGCTTCCCTTCTTATCAGCCCCTGTTGACAGACCCACAGTGTGGGTGAAACACTGTGGCTATTGATTCCATTAAAGGAAGTGTACCCTTCGCTCTGTGTAATTAAGAATGGCTTCATGGCGAAGGTGCTGGAGGACAATGACGATAGAATATGGTAGATGGAGTAATTGTCAGGGGTCCCTGGTTACTGATCAGAGAGGATTCCAGAAAAATCATAGAAACCTTGCTCTTAGAACTGAGTAGGTTGCAAAAGCTCCAGTTTAATGGAACAATGCTGGACACAGAGTCAGAAGCCCTCGCTCTGTCGCTCCCTGGTCCTGATTCAACTCCCAGAGTTCTTCTAAGAAATGAAAGGGTTGAATGCATGTAGGAACAGTTTAAAAGTTAGACACTGCCACCTAGGAACCTCCTGTCATCCAGACACTCTGTCACCTCACTGTTGAGACATCAGTGCATTCTCAGTGCAGTGACTTTGGAGGTTCTTTTGTCTGTTCTATTTAAATTTTCAGATGCAGCTGGGGAGAAAAGTGAAAACTCTGACCTCGGTCTAGATCATTTCAATTTTTTAAATTATCCTCATTTACTGAGGGCCTGACATTTTGACTTTGTCAGAGCACTGGAAATTTTCTAAGGAAAAAGATTGCATTTCTCTCTGGAGACCAGTGGGAAACAAAGACAGGGGTGGTTTGCACCAGGCTGATACATTGGGGTCTCCTCTTTTCATGATAAAATAGGCAAGTCCAGAGTGAGGCCTCCAAAAGGACAAACCTCACCCTCTTTGAAGTACTGCGGGGAAGTAGAGACTGGCTTCACATCTTTCCCAACTTTCTCCTCAGAAAGAGGATTCTAGAGAAGGCACTGACACAATGGCAGAAAACCAATTTTGACAGAAGGCCAGGTGGCAGGAGGGTAGGGGCTGTGTCTCTCAGAACGCTGTTGAAGCACTAAGCCTCTTAATGACACAGGCTGGTGATAAGCTTACGCAGAGCCGAGAGGGGGAGCACTGGAAAATAAAGATGTAGGGGTTTGTTTGCAATCTAGGAACGAGCTGGAGGTATTTGGCAGAATCCTGTCGCCTTCAGAAAATGGAAGTGAGCACCCTGCTCAGGTGTGATTTCGTGAGCCTGTTTTCAAAACTTAAAATAATCGTTTGAATTTATTATTAATAGCTAATGTCTAATGAAAATGTAAAACTCGTTTATCTTCTTGGAGCATGGCTGCCACTCCTCAAGGCAGATTGTATAAATCGCATCTTAATAGATAAGCCCCTCAGGAGTCAACATGTCTCCTGAGAAGCTGATACTTGGCACATTCAGGTGTGGCTGGTTGCCGGCACATGCTGTCTTCCCATGGTTTCTGCTGTGTCCTAGGATAAAGGTCTGTACTCTGAAATTGGGTAGACACCAGAAGTAGTATGTGGTGGATGGAGTTTGGGGCAGGGGGGAGTAGCAGCATCACAGGAGGAGCACCTTGTTTTCTTTCTTGTGGCTCCATCAGGGACAGTGCATGTATTGTCACATCAAGGTGGTAGCAATAAGGGCGAGAGGTCTGGACTCAGCCCTTCCTGGGAGATGCATCAGCTCAGAGAAGGGAGAAGGGAGGTCCAGGAATGGGGACTGATTACTAGGGTCCCTGCAGTCAGGATGGGAACCCAAGGCCCACATAGATCCCATTTAAAGATCTTCAGCTTAGGGGGCACCTGGGTGGCTCAGTCGGTTAAGCGTCCCACTTCCTCTCAGGTCGTGATCTTATGGTTCATGAGTTCAAGCCCCACGTCAGGCTCTGTGCTGACAGCTCAGAGCCTAGAGTCTGCTTCAGATTTGGTGTCTCACTCTCTCTCTGCCCCTACCCCAATTGTTCCCTCTCTCTCTCTCTCTCTCCTCTCTTTCTCTCCAAAAAAAAAAAAAAAAAAAAAAAAAAATGTTTAAGAAGAATAAAGATCTTTGGCTTGTTGGGGGTAACTTTTATTGATTGATTGACTGATTGATTGTGGCTTACATAGGTGTCATGAAAGTTCTCCTGATCACCTTCCCTGCTCTGTGCTCTTGTCACCGTGAAGGACTTAACAGGAAAATTGATGTGTGCTAAAGATACTAAAGATGACATGAATAAATCAATGTCTGGTATTTATATAATGTCATACTTAAATTATTAATTCATTCTTGACAGTAACAAATGTACAGTAAAATTTACTAATTTAGACTAATTGAGGGAAAGGCCAATTATGGAGCAAAGCCTCCATTACCTGGAATCCAACTAACAAGACCAAATCAATCAATTCCGGGTCTTGCGGCATTTGTAAGAGAATTCACAACTCTTAGGAAAATCAAGCTTTCAGGGCCTTTCTCCCTCAAAAGAAATTTCTAGATTGTGTCTTAGGGTCAATGCAAGAGTACTGACTCTTTCACTGAAATCCGGTCTTTCCCTCTACTTAGCTACGTGAAATTCTACAAAATCCCAAGAAATGCCAAGAAAATACCCAAATGAAGTCTTGGGTAATTCTGATTAACATGATCTCTAGCTCGCCCTCAGCAGCTCGGGACCAGTGTGCAGAACCAAGTTAATGACAATAATAACAACAATGCAGATTTCAATATAGTTAACTCGATAACCAGCATTTTCTGTGGTTTAAGTCTTAATTTTCACAACTACCCTTGGAAGAAAGTTCTGTGTTTACCCCTCTTTTACCTATAAGAAAATGGAGGTTCAGAGGGTTTGAGTTAATTACTAAAGGTCATACTTGTATGTGGTAGCAGGGATCTGAATCCATGCTATCTGACCTCAGAGCTGGTTCACTTAGCCACCACCAGAACCTTCTGAGCATCAGGCTATTGGAAAGAGAGATGGTCTTCAGAGGCAGTGATGGACTGCATCATCAGATGTGCTCCAACAGGAGATGGACAATACGATGATGAGAGTTCAAACATTTAAAGTATATTGAGATGAGGGGCGCCTGAGTGGCTCAGTTGAGCATCCGACTTCTGCTCAGGTCATGATCTCATGTTTGTGGGTTCGAGCCCGATCAGTCTGTGTGTGCTGACAGCTTGGAGCCTGGAGCCTGCTTGGGATTCTGTGTCTCTTTCTCTGCTCAATCACTTGTGCTGTCGCAAAAATAAGTATTAAAAAATAATAAAGTATATTGAGATGAGATTATATTTAAATCTTATTCCAGCTCTGAGCTACTATAATTCTAACCAGGAAATATACCTGGCCAAACACCTTATCCCCATAGGTGATAATGGGGTTATCAACTAGGGTTGATATCAACTAATGGATATCAACTAGGGTATGACACATTACATATATAAAGTATAAATTAAAAAATTTGGTAAATTTCCCGTTCATATAGCCATGCAGTTAATGAGCTCTCCAACTAGATTACTGAGTGGACATACTTGGACTCCATATGGAATGGAGTCTTCTGGAGTCCTTGAAAAACACAAATCTTGTCACTAGTTTCAAATTTTTTCCTTCCCTGGTCTTATTTACATTTTTAATTGACTTGGTGAACTTAGAGGTGTATCAGGATAAAATATCATCATCCCAATGTTTTTTTTTTTTTTTATGTTTATTTATTTTTGAGAGAGAGAGTGAGTGAGCACAAGCAGGGGAAGGGTAGAGAGAGAGAGAGACAGAGGATCCAAAGCAGGATCCGCACGATGTGTCAGCACAGAGCCCCACCGCGGGGCTCATACCCATGAACCACAACATGACCTGAGCCAGAAGTCAGATGGTTAACCTACTGAGCCACCCAGGCACCCCAAAAGATGATCGCTTAAAATTAGGGTATAAATTAAGAATACTATAAACTGTTTATAGCCATTAAGTTACTGAACTTGAGACTAGGTTTTGATGTCTTTGTTACACTGTACTGCGATTTAGCGTGCATTCTGAGGTCTATTACCCAAAGACACATACATAGGGAAAAAAAATGAATACGGGAAGGAGGTCTGTCTTCACATATTAAGACACTAAAAGAGCAATCTGGCCTGCAGTTGCCTTCATTAGTTACCTGACTTCATTCTCGTTGGCTCTTAGAAAGTTTTACCATTATCTATAACAAAACTAATTAGGTTTGCTAAGAAGAATTTAAATTACATTTCTTCCCTTGCCAATTATTACATAGAATTCTAATAATCTGACAAAGAGCAATTTCTTGAACTTGGGAGGGTATAACAATCTTGAAGAGAAACACTGGCAAATATTTTAGTTACCTTCTCCCAGAGACTTACTCCAGGTAAGGATTCTCTCTCTCCTTCTGCCCTTTCTCTTCTCCTACCTCATAAAGAAAGGTGATAAATAACTATTCTTTTTAGTACCCACTTGCTCACAATTTTCCCTTTAGTATTCAAGATACAGAAGTTTTTTAAGAGCTGTTCTGAAATCCTTCTTAGCATTTTAAAGACCTACTTGCATCACCCAGAACAACTGACAGGATTCACCGCCTTACTGAGCACCTACTGAGTGCCAGGGACTTGTGGAGCTGCTCGGGATTCATCTGTGGGCCAACTGGATACAAGTCCCCGCCTTGGTATATCAGATATTTCTAGTAGAGGAGACCGGAGTAAACCACATACATTATAAATTAGAAAAAGATCTAAGAAGTTAGAAGGGGTAAAGCATGATGGGATAAGAAGTGAGTATTTTAGAGTATGAAGAATTGAGATTGAAGACCGGCACAGGTTGTTATTAAATAGAGATGTCGGGGCGCCTGGGTGGCTCAGTCGGTTGAGCATCCGACTTCAGCTCAGGTCATGATCTCACAGCTCGTGGTTTTGAGCCCCGCATTGGGCTCTGTGCTGACAGCTCAGAGCCTGGAGCCTGCTTTGGATTCTGTGTCTTCCTCTCTCTCTTCCCCTAAGCCACTCGCATTCTGTCTCTGTCTCTCTCAAAAATAAATAAACATTAAAAAAAAATTAAAAAAAATAGAGTTGTCAAGGTAGGCCTCAGAGAAAAGGTAATATCTGAACTGATGAGAAGGAAGTGAGATCACGACCTCTCTTGTCAAGAAACTCTAAAGGTTTATCACCTCACTCAGACTCAGATTCCCATGTCCTGTAAGGCCCCATGTGTGTGCTGGGCCTTCTGCCCTTTATTTTCATTTCCTCCTCATCCCATGCACACCTGGCTCCCTATTGCTTCCTTTGGTTCTTCTGGTATTGCAGACATGCTCCCACCTGAGGACCTTTGCACTTGCTGTTTTGAGTACTTGAAATATACTTGGCTAAATATCTGTATGTTACCTCACCTCCTCTGCTTCCCTAAACCCTCCTTAACTGTGCTATCTTAAGTTGCAATTCCCTCTGACCCAAGAGCTTCAAGCCCTCTTACCTGCTCTCTTTTTCTCTTTAGCACATTACCGTCATCAAATATGCTATACACTTAAAATCAGTAAAAATGTATATATTGTCTATCTCCTCCCAAGAATGTCAACCTGAAGGGGAAGGATTTTGACCTCGTAGATCACTGAGTATTCCACTCATAGCACAGTGTCTGGCACTGAGAAGGCATCACAGATACTGTTTTGGAATGACTGAATCACGTGTACGTGGCAGTTGTTGGCTTGTTAAATAGGTTCTTTCAAAATCTGGGAGAAGAGTTTGCCTTTTAAAACCAAATAATGCATTAAACTGGTCATTTTGTTCACATCCTTTAACATTTTTAAGCTGTTACAAAAATACACTTCCTGAGTGTATTGCATAAAAGTCCCGACTAAGTAAATTGGAATCCATTGGTTATCGTTACAAACACAAGCCACATAAAAAAGCCGTTGATATAAAGTCCAGGGAGGGGAATGTCTTCCAAATAAAAGAAAATAGATTACATTAAGTTGTTCAGTACAGTGTTTTAATAGTAGAATCCTTATTGCCCTCCTGTTATCCAACTGGATCCATTTTATCTCTTAGCAGCCACGTGAACTAACATGCATGAGCCCTACCCAGGGAAGCCTGGTTGAACAGTTCATGCACAAGACTGAAGACACACAGTGCTTGTTTGCAATCCTCTCTCTGTCATTAACTGGCTGCAAACCCGTTTAGCCCCCCCATGCCATCACATACCCGTCTGCCAGGCTCTTCTCTAGTTAGGGAGTGAGCAAATGAGGGCTTTTGAGGGAAATCTTTAAAAGAAACATTATCAGGATGCGTGTGATCTATCTCTGCCTCCCAGAGCAGAAGGAAGTCACTCTAATCAACCAGAAAGAGTCAAAGCCCAACAAAGCAGGCTGGCTTGTGTACAGTGTTCTAATCTGAGGGGATAATCTCACAGTTTCTAGGAATGAGGTGATGGCAGAAAATGGTCTTTTTGTCCTTTGCATCCAGACCTCAGAGATGCCACAAACCCCTTACAGCTTTTAACGTGGCTTTACTTTGTTCGAATTGAGCGTTTCCTTGGCTCTTTATGTCTGGAAATATTCTCTCTTTCCTTAGTGGCAATTCAAACACAAAGAGAAATCAACATTTTAAAAATTCAGATAAGCAGGAGTTAGTTTACAGTTAGAGATTGTGAGCACACTGCTTTTGTGTGATAATATTTGAAATTTATTTCCACAAGTTATTGCACATTCATTTCTGGAGTTTTCATTGCAGAAAATTGCCAGAAGGAATGGATTTTGTCTTCTTCAGCTGGCAGAACAATTTTCCACCTGTCGCCCAAATATTTGATGAGAAGGATTATGTTGCCGGCTCTGAAAGTTTATACTGTGGATCCTTTGGAAGTGAGAGGTCCCTAATGAAACTACTAACCTGATATCAGGGTCCAGCTTGCTAAGGCTTCTGTGGAGCTGTGGAGGGATTTCTGGTGGTTGGGGCAATTTCCAAAAGACTAGTTTCAGGGACAGAAACGTACGTGTGTTTGTGCGCACTTTCTCAACTGGCTGCATGGCAGCAGATGTTTTTCTTCTTTTGCGTTGTATTCTTGTATTCAGCAAAACTCCCGTGGCCTTGCCAAAGATCTGAATTAATTGCCTGAAATTATTGTTATTCATCTTCCTGGTAAATGGAACCAAAGAGAAGCAGTGGTGCATGGGTACAAATGAAATTGTCATTTGATTTCGGGTTCATGTAATTGACTGTGTCCATTGAGTTTTATATTCCTGCATAGTTTGTTAGGTATATAGCCAGCATAGTCTGTGCAATCAACAAAAACAGATTTCAAAAATCCATGCATAATGGCAGCAACCTTTTAAACTGTCAGAATAAATATAAAACTGTTTTTCCCTTGTTTCTTCAAACACTTTATGGACATTGTAAGTAATAATAATATCGCTGCTGTCAGAAGAATTTTTCTGAAGCATGGATTTTACCGTGCTGTATCAGGATTGTTCAGTTAACTCAGAGGAAGGGCTCACATTCGTCAGCTGACTGTCCCTGGATAATGAGACCCTGATTTGGATTTTCTATCTTATTTTCCCCTATCCTCTGTATCTTACAAGCCAGTCAAACCCAACAGTTGTTTCCTGCATATTCCTTGCAAATGACCCAAATTGCCATACTTTAGTTGTTGTTTCTCGTCCTATTTATCAAATTTAAGTTTTAAATACCCATTATGACTTAAGACAAATTCTGCTCTTTCCAAAAATACTTCTATGAAGCATGCAGCTGGAAAAAATGCCTTACTTTGTGAACTCAGATCACTTCATAGACCTTGTTTATGGAATCTTTCCGCTTCTATTTTTTTATTTCCATCGATTGCGTACAAATCTACAATAAGACAGATTCTATTATTAAGAGCATTTCGTTAGGTTGTTGACATGGACATGATAACCTCGCTTCAAGCTGAGTTGTGTGTATTTTCTTCTGAAAACCTGCTCCCAGTTTGTACAGGATGTTTATGCTTTGCATAGCTCATTAGTGTCACCTGGCTTGTCGTTTGGTGTTGGTCCACCCCTGGCAGAGCCACCCCAGTGTGCTGAGGGCTTCACCAAACTGCTAGAAGCTGGTGCTAATCATAATCTGTCCTTGTGTCATGTTGTCAACTGATGGAAGCACAACAACATTCACACTAGGTGTACCCAAGACACGGAATGGAAGAGCTGACCATACATCCTTAGCTTTCCTTCTCTCTGTGTTCCCTCCCAGATGTACCTTCCCAGACCTTTCCCTCCAGGCTCACCTCTGAGCTCCTCCTTCTTAGGGCACAAATCAGCGAATATCTTTGCTTCCCTACGTTGTGCTTCTCAAGGAGAGCTGTATCATTCTGGGTCCAGACAGTGTGCAAATGTACAAGGAATCCACATGCAACATCCTTTTGGAGTGTTAATTTTACTTGCATATATGGGGTCATTTTGTTTTGTTTTGTTTTCATTAACTAGATATATCATAAAATTCAAAATTTACCTGGATGTTAAGATGAAATAGTTGATAGCAAAAAAATGCCTTGTATGTGGTCACATGGTTTGCTCATAAGAGATCTGTGATGCTCATAAGAGATCTATGTTCTTCTCTGCCTTTAGGATTATTTCAATACAATAATTTAAAAACATTAGGATTAGAATGTTTGTAGCTGATCGATTTTGTTCCCTCTCGTTACCTTCTTTTTCAAGACTTTGCCTTCTCTTCTCCCCAAAAACCAACTGTTTCTGCCCTATCTTCGGGAATGTGCCTCTCTTTGATTTCTCTGACCAGGACAGCTGGAAGGTTGATTGAACAACTAGACTGTCGTGCAGTCTTGGTCAAAGAATTTGGGAACCAGATGTATGGGTAGAGAAGAATGGAAAAGTAGGAACTGGTTCCTGCCAGTGGCATGGTGGTTCTTCAACAAAGCAAATCTTAACATGGAGGATTAATTTAAAATAAGTGGTGTTTTTGTTGTTTCATTTTATTTTTATTTTATTTTTTTAAATGTTTACGTATTTATTTTGGAAGAAAGCAGGGGAGGGGCAGAGAGAGAGGGAAAGAGTGAATCCCAAGTAGGCTCCATGCTGTCAGTGCTGAGCCTGATGGGCTCAAACTCATGAACCATGAGATCATGACCTGAGCCGAAATCAAGAGTTGAAGGCTTAACCCACTGCGCCATCCTGGTACCCTGTTTGCTTCCATTTGTAAAGGGAGGGAAATGAGATTAGGAAGGTCTGTCTACTCAGACACTCATGCACTCATGTCACTCAGCACACTATACCTGTGCTGTTCTAGAACTATAAGATATTTCAGCAAGCTGTTGCCACCTCCTTGACTTAAACCTGGGATGCCACAGGGTTACTGAGCAGTTGGGGAAAGCCCACTATTTCCAGCATTTCACAATGCCTAATGAAAAAATGTGCATTTATTCATAACACATTTTTCTGATTTGGGCTGGAACTTTTGAAATTCAGTTGGGTTATGTTGGAAATAATGGATTAATCAGAGATTCTGATTATTTGTTGTCTGACAATTTAAAAAAGTACAGTAAAAAAACCACATATACCTATCTTTAACCCTGGTTATTTTTAATTATTATTTATTGTGAAGTGATACTCTTTTTCTGTATCTACTTGGTATTTTTTTTTAAGAGAGAATACCTGAGTCAGGGAGGGGGCAGAGAGAGAGAGGGTGAAACAGAGAGAGAGAGAATCTTAAGCAGACTTCACGCTCAGTGTGGAGCCAGATGGGGGGCTTGATCCTGCAACCCTGTTATCGTGACCTAAGCTGAAATCAAGACTCAGATGCTCAGCCAACTGAGCCATCCAGGCACCCCTTCTTGGTATATTTTTAACACAAGAAATAAACAGTATAGATAAAATCAAAGTACTTTTTCTTTCATACCTCTTTCCATAATCTTTCTCTATTTTCCCAGCCACAGCTCCTCTTGATAATTTAATATCCTTATATTTTATTTTTATATCTTAGCATACATTTATGTACTTGTGAGTAATATTTATTACATTGCTTTATGCCTATGCTTTATAAAATTTTATGAACATGGAATCCTACAGATACATTCTGTAATGTGTTCTTTTTCTTATAAGTTGAGATTTATCCATGTTGGTAGATTGATCGATGGTTCCTTCTTATTGCAGTATAGTATTCTATTCCACAAATATGTTTTACTTGATTTATTCTGTTCATAGTATAGAGGGATATTGATTTTACTTTTTGTCTAGAAAACATCTAGAACATATTTATGCATGCTTATTTTGGCTCATGTCCTGGTGGAAATTTCTGTATGTCTCTAATTAAAAAGCAGTGGGTGAAATTATTACTTAAAAAATACTGGTTGGTAAGCAGAATCTTTTAAATGATATACTCCAAAGGAAGGAGTGCTCAAAGGCATCAAAAGTCATTGACATAATGTACCCCTCTCTCTATGAATAGGGTTGAATTTAAGTCATCTCAGAAATTATCTTTTTACCCTTTGAAAAAATACTGGACTAATGATGCTGGATGGGCTAAAGCCCCATGAAGGGAGGCCTCATGCCCCTCACCAAGAGGGTTCTTGGCTTTGCATGAGAAAGAATTTAAAAGGAGGCCATTTGAGAAAAGGTAAAAGATTTAAGTTGAGGAGTAAGAAAGGAGCTAGTTCATAGACAAAGTAGCAGTGTCTCTTCTCAGATGGGGAAGAGGAACCCTCCCTCTTTGCCTCTAATGAAGGATTTTATAAGTTTTTTTGTTTGTTTTTGTGGTTGTCTTTTTGTTTGTTTTGGTTGTGTTTTGTTTTGTTTAGCTAACTGTATAGGAATGCCCAATCTATATGGCCTTTACTGCCTGAGGAAGTAAAGTCTTGTTGTTTTCTTTGAGTCAGATCTTGTGACTCCTTTTATGACTTGCTGACCTTCAGGTTAAGGGTCATCCTAAAACCAAAATGACTTTACTTTGGTCAAATTGTCTTTCTTGTGTCTCTTCCCTCCTACATCAGTAGGACCCCACAAATCCCTTGGTTACATATTTTAGTATCTCAGAACACTAGAGTTAGGAAATTTTTCATAACATTTGACCTAAAATCTTACTTATCTAATTAAAGTCCCATTTTCTCTTACTTTTCTTTGGAAGTAATGAAGACCAGCTTTACCTCTGTCCGTAAAATAACCATGTGTTCTCATATGCTGACTGACTGGAAGTGTTTTGTTTTTGTTTTTTCCTTCTGCCTGCATAAGTCCAGTCTCTTAAGTTGTTCTCCTAGGATTTCTTGCCTTAGGTCATGTGTGTAGTTCTAATCAAGGCTTTTTCAGATTGATTCATATCTTACTTAGTTTACAGGGCTCAAAACTTAAAAAAAAAAAACAAAAAAAAAACAAAAACAAAAAAAAACAAGAAGAAGCAAACAAACCAAAAAAAGTCTTACAATTGCCTTGAACATGGATGACTCTATTCCCTCTTAGGTTTTATGTATGACTTTCTGTATTTATACTTATGTGTAGATATGTATATATCTGTCCCTTTATTCAGGAAAAAAAAAAAATATATATATATATCATGTTCCTTCTTCTTAGCAAGCTTTTAAAATTTATAACGAATATATATACTCGGCACACATCACACACTGACAGTACTGGGTGGCTGGATTATATTTAGCAGGTAGCCTATTAGGTTGACCAGTTATTCCTTTTGATATGTTACACAGAGGCAGTTTTCACTATTAGACATTTACTTAGTTGATAAAAGGTGGAGGATATGATTTTTTATCTACAAGAAGCTATGTAAGGAAAGTAACTAGCAGGATTGTTTTCAATAGCAGATCAAAACAACACAAAGTAAAATGGCTGCTGATAAGAGAATGGGTAAGTAAATCATGATATATTCACACAATAGAATACTGCAGTGAAATGCACGAACTCTAACCATGTGACAAGGATGGATTTTAAAAACAATGTTGATAAGAGACTCTTAAAAACTGAGAACAAACTGAGGGTTGATGGGGGGTGGGAAGGAGGGGAGGGTGGGTAATGGGTATTAAAGAGGGCATCTTTTGGGATGAGCACTGGGTGTTGTATGGAAACCAATTTGGCAATAAATTTCATATATTAAAAACAAAACAATGTTGAGTGCAAATAGCAATCAGAAGACCCGAAATGTCCAATAAACATATGAAAAGGTGCTCAACATCAGTAGCCATTAGGGAAATACAAATCAAAGTCATACTGAGATACTACTTCACACTCATACTAGGATGGCTGTAACCAAAAAGAAAGATCGTAAGTTTTGAAGAGGATGTGGAGAAATTTGAACCTTTGAATGTGGTTGGTGGGAATGTGAAATGGTATAGGTAGTATGCAAGAGTTGGCTATTTCTCAAAGAGTTAAGCATAGCTACCATATGACCCATCAGTTTTATTCCTAGGAGTATATACCCAAAAGGAATTGTATATCCACACAAAAAACAGTGCTTGTGAATATCCATAGCAATGTTATTCATAATAGTGAAAGTTTCCCCAATGCCCATGAACTGATGAATGGATAAACAAACCATGGTATGTTATTGGATAATATTACTTGATAATAAAAAGGAAGGAAGCCCTGAGATATGCTACAATATGAACCTTGAAAACATTCTGCTCGGAGAAGCCAATTACAATCCGTGTTATATGATTTCATTTATATGGAACGTCCAGAATAGGCCAATCTGTAGAGACAGAAGTGTATTAATGATTGCTAGGGCCGGGTGGGGGGGAAGGAAGACTAACTACTAATGGATACAAAATTTCTTTTTGGGGTGATGAAAATGTTCTAAAGTTTGTGGGTGTGCCTGGCTGGCTCAGTCGGTAGAGTATGCGACTCTTAATCTCAGGGTCATGAGTTTGATCCCCAATGTTGGGCCTGAAGCCTGGTTAAAAAAATAAGCTTATATTGTAGTGATGATTACATAACTGTGAATATGCTAGAACCATTGAATTAGACACTTGAAGTGGGGAAATTTTATGGTATAGAATTGTATCTCAAAGATCTATATTTTTAAAAGCAATCAGAAAAATCCATGTAGTCTATTGCAATTTTGATGAAGCTCAGAAAAAATCAACTAAAGAATATGTTGTCTATAGTTATATACCCATAGGGTGAAACCCTAAACATAAAGAAGGAAGTGATCTTAACAAAAGAAAAGAAGAAGTAAAAACATAGCATAGGGTGGTGGTGGTTAACAGTGGGTTCCAGACAGGACATCCTATCAGGGGGAACTATGGAGCCATGGTGTTGGGAATGTTCTGTTTCCTTAGGATGAGTGGAGAGTTCCTTGGGTTACCATGCTTCATTCCTTATGTATTTACATTATGTATATCGTTTTAACCATTGCTTACTACGAAAATGTTTATATGCGTCAAGGACTTTATAATAAAAATTGGAATGCAGCCTTCTCTACCTTTTGAAGGAGATAGTGCCCCTGATATTACTAAAGCTGTAGATGTTTATACCATTTCTAGACCATCAGACAAAGCATGAGACAAAGGGTGACGTCCAGTAGAGGTGGCCCGTTGCATAGGCAGCATGTTAATGAGTTTCCAGTTGTATAAATCTGAATTGTTTTGAATTAGAAAATGGAGGGAATACATTTTTTTTCCCTAAAGGAAGGTTTTTTTTGTTTGTTTTACTCTTAGAGAGAGAGTAGCACAGGAGGAATAGGTAAGTGTGAGAGGTAAGGTAGTAGAAAAAGGTTGAAACTACACGGGGAAGTGGAAAAATTCCTTTTATGAAAATGACTATTGGAAACCAATTGTGATTGTTTTCCTGTCACAGAAGAGGAATTGCATCAGTGACATAAAGAGACAGTAGATAAACTGAACTAGCATAGAAAGGGAGAAAAATATAGGAGCTAAGAAATGCTTCGTCTGCCAGACTTCTCCCATTGACTCCTTGCCAAGATTAGGAAGAGTTGATCCTCATGCTGAGATTTCCAACCCCACGAATGGTTTGGTTGGTGAGAATTTCATTTGAAATCCCATTTGAATCTTAAAATAGAAACAAACATATATATGTTTATCCTTGGGTTGTAAGATTATTCTACCCTCTGGACCATCCCTATTGACTTTTTTTTTTTCTTTTTTAACATTTATGTATTGTTGAGAGACAGAGACAGAGCATGAACAAGGGAGGGGCAGAGAGAGGGAGACACAGAATCTGAAGCCGGCTCCAGACTCCAAGCTGTCAGCACAGAGCCCGATGTGGGGTTCGAACTCATTGACTGTGAGATCATGAGCTGAGCTGAAATCAGATGCTTAACTGACTAAGCCACCCAGGCGCCCATTGACTTTTTAAAATGTCTTTCTCCTTGTGTCTATGTCCATTTTTCAAAATTGTAAAAGTAATCTGGTATTTTTTAAGCAGCTGCTCTGAGGTTGTTACACACTTATTTAAATTGGGTTTCATCAGCACCTTAATGAACAAACTCTCTCTAACCCAGCCTTAATCAAAATGTTTTTTAAAATTAAAGCAATGAGCAGCTCTATGTGCCTCCCTTAGATATTAAAACTTGAGATGCCTTGAAGAACCATCCACGTGATTGTTCGAATATCCAAAGTCTGAGGTTTTACGAGCTCATAATACCCAGCCCCACCAACATTGCACACGGCACCCTTTACTAATCCTAATATCCTCGAGTAATACCTGTTAATTCTAAAAGTGAACATTTAAATATGTTTATTTTGCTCTCAGACTATTTTTGGAATGAATTCTGTGACAAGTGGTGTCACACTTGGATGTCTAAAACCAGATTTTAGAAATCATTTTTCTAATCAGTTGTGCACCCACTTGGCAGTAATCTGATCTAAACTCAATTCTCTTAGTCTTTGATGAGCTCTCATGTGGAGCCAAATCTAAATTCCCTCAAAGAGCAATGTTTCACTTGCCCTTTTTCTGATCAGTGGAGCCCTCCCAGAACTCCACAAGCTTGCTAAGATGATTACAATGAGCTCTGCGATTTCAACCAATTCCTGAAATGCCTTGGCATATTTTTACCCTGCAAGATGTTTATGCAAAGAGAGGTGGTTTCATCTAGGAGGAAAGAAAAACTTCAAGGTAACTTTGGGTTTAAATGTCAGATTTTTTCACTTGAATCTTGGTTTCATGTGGCAGAAAGAACTCTATTAAGAGATGTGTTTCTAGTTCCCTAGTCTGGACTCCATCACTAGCTAGTTGAGTAAACTTGGCCAAGTCACTTAGGTTCTATGATTGGCACTTTTCTTGTCTGTGAAATGAGTTAAATCGTTTGACTTCAATAGTACCTGCTATCATTAGCACACAAAGTTTCCAAAGGTGACTTTGGACAACCTGCCCCTTTCTGCCTTTTGCATAACAAGGACACCCCAAATGTCCATATAAAGTATTTTTTCTTAAGCACATGTCTCCAAAATACAGCATAATGTTGACTTTTGCCCTTGCTCTGAATACTTGCCTCAGAAACCTGATTAACAGTGTTTACCAATTAGTGATTATCTTTGCTATCTACTAACTTTGCTTAAAACAGATCTATAGGCAACAAATTGCATTAAATAGATCTAGAATTGTTTCCTCCTTTAAGTCCTTTGGTGATTTAAGACCTATTTTTACTCCCACTTGCAATGGTATTGTTGTGTAGGCTTATCTAAAATATTACTTTGCGATCAAAAAAGCAAGTATGAAGACATAATGCTATATCAGTAGATAATTTTTGAGAAACTACAGATCTGATTATTCACTTGGACAGACACATGGATAAAATTAGAGTTTCAGAACAACTTAAAATTCCTTTTAGAACCTCTGAAATTAAGAATGCACTCTTTTGACTCTTTAACTTTTTTTTTGTTTTGTTTTAATTGGGCAGAAAAGCAATGTATTACTTCAAAGATATTCAGTCATAGTAAAAATCCAGTGCAGCTATTAAAAAGAAAATCTTCTTTTCTCTCCCTGCCCTAGAGTGTTCATAAAGAGTCTACAGATATGGTCTGTTATTTTGTGTGTGTCCCAAATATAACTGGCATAATTATCTTCATATTTGGCTCATTAAACATTACATTCTTCTGTGAATCACTGCTGTGTGACAATGGCCCAGGAGTGAAATGGTTTCCTGTGAGACAAAGGGGAAAAAAGCACGATTCTGTTCTCGTAGTTTTACCTTTAAGTCTACTGTTGTCAATTGAGAACATTGCTTTGATGTATAATTAATCTAACTGAAGTCTAGTGTTCTGCACTTACTAATAGAAAACCAGTAATCTGCATTTGCGGCAAGCCCAGACCTTCAACCAAACCGGGAGCCCACATTTATCTTGCAGGTTTGTGTTGTTCCCTGCAGTCATAGGGAGAGAAGCACATTCTTCAGAAAGCAACTCCTTGAGTCCTTGGACACCAGAGTTATAATAAGAGGGGAAGCTTGCCTCATCAATCTCGTCTGGGTCTGTAACACACACGCGGCCTCAGAAGCATGGAGTTTCTTGGAAGCCAAGTGGATTCCCATATCTTCTCCATTTTTGTGGTTTTCCTGGTGGTTTCTTCTGGGATTCGTGTGAGGTGGGGACTACAGATGTAGGCTAAAATGGAAGACAAGTGAATTGTTTTGTTCTTTGCAGTGTCAGCATTTTGATCTCTACGGGATTGTGTCCAAGAACTTTAAATGTTGAGAGATGAAGGCTTATTTATTTTATTTTTTCCCATATGAAGGAAATCGTGTTTCTGCCATCGAAGAAAAGGGAAGTATCCAAGAGGAATAAATGTTTTTGTCACCTGTACTGGTTTCCTCTGAGTATTCAATGGCCCCCAATTTCCAATAATTTCTAACGACCTGTGAATGCCCGTTTTGCTCTATTAAGTGCCTATTGGCATATCTGATCTTTCAGTACCCTCCATAATGACATTTGTTCAGGCCCCAGAGCCAGGCACACTGCCCGTGTATGAGCAAATGATTACTGGTATTTATTATGGGTCAAAACTTTGTGTGCCCTCACTTCTGTTTTTATCACATTTTATCGTGGGCAGGTAAGGAAAAGTCACTTGGACAAAAAAAATTAAATGAAAACACTTTGTAAGTTGCACTCAGACATTAATGAGTAAACAATTATAGGATCCTTTGTTGCTTTTTTTTCCTCTTTGTTCTGAATTGAGACTTTCAGGATCTTCCCTTATTCTTTTGCCCAAAGGACCCTTGTCTTGCTAGTGGCATTACCTATAGCAGGTAAACAAGAGGTGTTGTTTTGATTGGAATCCCTTATATGTGGTGGTTAATCATTGTGTTCCAGAGGCCCCTTCCCGAAAGATGGGCAATGTCCAGTCAGATTTACTGTGACTTCTAAAATCAACTGGTCATTTTTATAGACAATGTAATATATTACGATCCAGTGGGAAAATGCATTTTTAAGTCCTCAGTTTACTTTTATAGTTTGCATCCTAGGGATTATATAATAGGGATGGAAGGGTAATATAGCATGCATCTAGGGGGTTTTTTAGTGAGCAGATTCTACTGCCATTCTCGTTAGCTCTCTCCAGGACTTTTGTGCTGCCATATTAAACCTCATACTGTCAACTTCAAGTATCGTCGTACGCTGATTTTTAATGCCTTGACTTTGTTTTCTTCTGATAAAAGTACTTAGTGTGTTTTCTGTCCACTTTGCAGTGAATGTGTTAAATTTTAATTCTAACCAACTATAACCTCCGGTGTTGACCTCCTGTTTGAGGGCCCTTAGGTTGATGATTCTAGAGTTACCTAAAGATCAATTCCAAACAAGTGTTAAGTTAAAACATTTAGATGAAATTGTACCTGAAGAGGATACAGTTCTGTTTTGAAAGTAAGGATACCAGAAAATATTTCCTTCCCCAGATTTTCCAGTGCCATTGCTTCTGTAAATTAATATTGGAAATGGTCACAGAAACCGTTATTTGACTAGGTGAGTATTGTAGTCCAGCTTGCTTTAATGTGTATTTCGGCTTCCAAACAGACTCTGAGACAGGAGAAGTAGAAGATTGATAATGTAGTGATATCAGCATCCATTCTTTCTTTTCCCCTCTTAATCTAATAAGAAAATTTTGATCGTTTCCTGGACTCCCCACATCTTTGCCCTGGAATTTACCTCTAAATGTTAGGAAGTGTTTCATTCCTTCTAGGACACATAGATCCTTTTGATTGATGGTTTAATATCTCCCCCCAAAGTACCAACTAGTATTGGTTGTTTCTTTAAATTTCAAAACCTGTTCAGTAGTAACACAGGTCATTACTGATCTCCTGACCCAGACCCTAGGTGCCAAAAAATGAAATGCTTGCTCTAAGCCGTGGATCGCTCCAAGGTTTCAACCTAGTGATGACAGGTAGCAACTGGAATGGTGATATGGACGTGTTGTCTGATTCATATTCATTTATATATAGAGGTGGAGTGCTGAGATAGCTAAATAATTAAATCACATCATGTAATTAAACTTACTCTGTTAGAGTGCTCTCTTTCCTTCCATTGTTCTTGCTGACAGCATGCATACCAGGTTTCACCCCAGTGCAATTAAGCTGATTAGGTAATACTAAGCCGCTCAAGTATGTAGTAGGCTTTTCTATTGTTGCTTTTTTTTTCCCCCTTTCCCCTTAAGCTCCATAAGTCAAATGCCAGATTCTCGATGTACAACTTCGGGTTTTCAGATGATGTACATAAAGCTCTTTACTAAACACATTAAAACAAAGGCTGGTGGCCTTAATCCTCAGAGAATATTCATGTTCCCAGAATTGGTCACTGGGTTGTGATCTTAGACATTGTTTTCTTTTTTTTTTCTTTCTTTTTTTTTTTTTTTTAAATTTATTTTGAGAGAGAGACAGCAGGGAAAGGGCAGGGAGAGAGGGAGAGGGAGAGGGAGAGGGAGAGGGAGAGGGAGAGGGAGAGAGAGAGAGAGAGAGAGAGAGAGAAAATCCCAAGCAGGCTTCATGAGGTCAGCACAGAGCCCGATGCGGGGCTCCAACTCACGAACCGTGAGATCATGACCTGAGCCGAAATCAAGAGTCAGATGCGTAACTGAATGAGCCACCCAAGTGACCCAATACTGTTTTCTTAGGGAAGAAAAACGTTTACTTTTCCCTTCTAGGTTCTTTGGCTGGTATAATAATTAAACTGACACAAGGCAGGGTTACAGGAGGAAAAAAACAAACAAACAAAAACATAGAAATTTAATTGTATACATATGGGAACCCCAAAGGTCTGGGGTTACCAGGCAGGTAGAATATTGAGGTTTATATGTCATTCTGAGCTAAGGAGAAGAAGGGTTTGGGGTCTGGAACTTCAAGGCAGGGGGAGATAATTCATAAGATGGGAGGAACAGCGTTTGGTTAAAAAAATTGTATCTAACTATATGATAGATAGAGATATCTATATATAGATACGATTTTTTAACATATTTTTTTTTTCCACAGGAATAAGTGTTTCTGGTATAAAAAGTTATCTATGGTATTAGTTCTCTTCATGGTATAGGCTCTCTATCCAAATTCTTTTAGGCAGTTCAGAGAGAGGTGTAAAAAAACAAAAACCTCTCACTGAGTATTTTAGGTCTTGATTGCCTTGAGTTTACAATAATCCACATGTCAAAGGGTCATATTTTGGGGTCATGTATTCTCCTCCCTATGAATCCCACCTTTGAAACTTCCCCAAGAAATTTCACAGTCCAGAAGTTGAGTTGGTAGATTGCTGTCTTTGAACCAGTCTCTTTGTCCTGATACTAGGTCAGTCCAATTAAAATCCTTTCAAGCAAGCAGTCAAGTATTTATTAAGAGGCAGATCTATAGAAACAGAAGAAAAACAGGAATTGATGATTGGAGCAGACTCTAGTCCTGGTTTCCGAGTTCTGAGGAGAGCCAGTCAAGAAGATTTCTAACTGTCACCCTCGAGCCATCTTCAGATAGAAGGAAGGTGGGCATTGGCAATCGTACACATTTTCCTGGTTTGCAGTTTGAATGTCTCGGGTGATCTGAGTGGCCTACACAGCTGTAGGCGCAAAGATTGTCTATACATACATAACCTGTTGTGATTTCTTTGAAGTATATATCACGTCTAACTTTAGCTTGCATTGCTTCAGTAAAAGGACAGTGTCATTTCTCAAGGATTTCAAATCAGAAGGTTGGAGAATAATTGGAGGGGTTAATTTGCAGAGTTATAGCCAAAAATTGGAGAAAACTACAATAATCTAGGGCACAACCCTGCTTACAGGTGGAAATAAAACCTCAAAGACAATTAAAAGAATGAGAATCTGATTTCCATAAGTGTGTATTCTACTGAAACGTAATTTTTCTCTCCATGATCCACCCCCATTTCTATCGAAGATAACCATAGTAAGACTGATTTGTTTACCAGTTCAGTCTAGTTTCAGTGAAGTTGGCTTGATTACTTACATAAGGGAAGCAAGAATAGTGATTGACCATAGAGAATCTTTTAATCTGTTTTGCTGGAACTTTTTATAAGGAATCTCAGATTAGACTTAAAAGCTTTTCAAGGCTTTCAGATACCCTGAGCATCTTGTACCCATTGCCTGTCAGGACATGACCTTCCTTACCCTGTAAGGCTGCTGGGAACCCTATAAACAAAGTGGCAGGCCAAGGTTCCAAGGGACCTTATTGGCTCCATAAAGTCAACCGAAGTTCCTTCAAGTTGTCTGGCTTGTATCCGACTCTGTGCATGATTCTCCCAAACACTGCATTCTAACCAAAGCATTGGTACTATGACTAATGTTTTCACTTGTGTCCTGCTACAAGGAAAATAGATTCTTAAGGAACATATGCAAATAATTACATTACCATGAAAATAAGAATACAAAGAGTTTCTGAATTCTGGAGGTGAATTCTGAAGGGATCAGGTCCAGGAGAAAAAGACATTTCAGTCCTGCTTATATTACAAAGGTATATTTTACCAAACTGCTGTCATTGTTCACTTAAGAGGAAAGGTTTCCTTATATCTGGAAAACAAAATACTAACCAGCAGTGTTTCAAACAAAAAGTCGTAATAATAATTATCCTCATCACCTTTTTCAACCCCTTGTAATTCTTGTTGATCATGATATTTGGTTAGCAATTTTATGAAGCCATCAGTGTTTTTTTTTTTCCCCGTTAAAGTTCTGTAATTTCATATCCAGTTCAGTGATAGAACCTGAAAGTCATTAGAAAGCTCTGTCATAGAGTACTTTTCACAATCCTTTCCATGAATGTCTCCAAAAATGAAAGCGAATCAGGCAGGAGCAGTGTTGCAGAAGCATCTGGGTAAAACAGCTAACTTCCTGTGAATGACAAACTTAAAAATCATAGTCACTGAAGATCAGGGAATCGTTCATCATTGCTAAGAAAATTTGGTTATTTCTGTGGTGCACAGCATAACGTTATACCATGACATAGACATACCAGATTTGTAGAAATTTCATGCAATTTGTAGGACATTCATATTAATAATATTTACCTATATAATCTAAGAAGCTTTTTTTTTTAAGTTTTAATTTATTTAAGTAATTTCTTCCCCCAATGTGGGACTTGAACTCATGACCCTAAGATCAAGAGTCAGATGCTCTTCAGACGAAGCCAGCCAGACACCCCAAATATGACCTAAGAAGATTTATTACCATTTGTTTGACAATATTTCCCATGGAATTAATAGACCAAATAAGCCTAATTAGTGTAACTTACCTCTTTCTCTTTTTCCCTCCCCCCCTTTTTAATATGCAGGGAGAACAAATCTTTTGAGACATTTCACGGGTTCCTAAAAGTTAGTTTGAGGCCAAAAAGACTTCATTTAGAAACTGAATTTTGGGAATTTTGTCTGAAATACCAAAAAGCTTTAGACATTTTACTAGGATTACAGATAACTATGAAAAATACTGAATTATCCGTTTAACCAAACTGACAAAAAGATTTCAGAGACAAGTATAGAAGGGTACTTAGTCTAAGCCAGACTCCACTCTTTTAGTATCAGAAAATTTGGGTTTACTTAAGTAATCAAAGAACCTGATGATAAAGATAATATGAAGCACAGGTAATTAATTTGATAAAACATTAAATATTTGTTTCTAAGTGAATTACTTAAAAGGTAACCTTTCACAAATCTTATCAAGAGCCGACTGATAGTCCAAGAAACTTTGTCCTTCCAGCAGATTTAGATTTATATGAGCACACTATTGGTATTAAAGCTTAATTTTAAAACTCATAATAATTCAATTTGTAGCCAACTCTATCATTCAATATTACTTTTTTTTTTTTTCCTAACTTCCTGGTCAACTTTCTTTGCCCATAGTTGGTGCTTCATTTTCCTCCTTCCCATTCTGAAATAACCATTTAGGCAAAATCACCTTCCTGCCCTCCCCTCCCTTTCATGTTTATTTTTGAGAGAGAGAGAGAAACAGGCAGAACACTAGCAAGGGAGGCACAGAGAGAGGGAAACAGAATCTGAAGCAACTGAACTGTCAGCACAGAGCCTGATGCAGGGATTGAACCCATGAACCGCAAGATCATGGCCTGAGCCAAAGTTGAAAGCTTAATTGACTGAGCCACTCAAGTGCCCCTCACTTTCATTTTCTTCCACAAAAATGCATCTCTGTACCTTGTACCTTTTCTAACAACGACAATTTTACTTACATGTAGAATTTTCCTTACATACAGAATTTTTTGCCCCATTATTTTTAGTAGCTTTAATTGTACATTAGAATTCTTAACCCTTAGAAACTTCAATTTCTAGTTAAAACCAAGCGCTTGCGAACTGTCATACCAAAATTCTTTAAATTGGCAAATTTGTGGGGCACCTGGCTGGCTCAGTTGGTTAAGCATCTATCTGACTTGGGCTCAGGTCATGATTTTGCATTTGGTGGGTTCGAGCCTTGTGTCAGGGTCTGTGCTGACAGCTCAGAGCCTGGAGCCTGCTGGGGATTCTGTGTCTCTCCCTCTCCCCTTCCCTCAGTCTCTCTCTCTCTCTCTCTCAAAAATATTAAAATAAATTGGCAAATTTGTGAATTTATTTCAAAATTTCTTTGAAGCATACAGTTTCTCATAGTACAGTTTATTTTGTATGTGGCACCAGACATTTTTAGTGATAGATTCTATATATCTTTAGTTTGTCTGTAATAAGAAGCCCAAAGTGGAAAAACTTGCATTCAGTAACCATTGTTCCTGTGTTTTATTTGCAAATGATCTAGATAGTCCACGAAATGCCATTTTTTAAACCTAGGACAACTTTTACCAGTGGAAGTCAAAGAAATTTAGCTATTTTTAAGTAAACATGGCATAAAACAATCATTGTTGAAAAGTTTCCTGAAAAATTCTCATCCTACTTATATCTATTTAACACACCTTTTTAACTTTTTTTTCAATATATGAAGTTTATTGTCAAATTGGTTTCCATACAACACCCAGTGCTCATCCCAAAAGGTGCCCTCCTCAATACCCATCACCCACCCTCCCCTCCCTCCCACCCCCCATCAACCCTCAGTTTGTTCTCAGTTTTTAACAGTCTCTTATGCTTTGGCTCTCTCCCACTCTTTTTAACAACAATTTTTAGATTCCTTTTGAAGATCACATGAGACACTAAAGCAGTTAGCCATCATCTTATCTTTCTTAAGTTATTTTAAGTTACCTTGACAAGTTTTGTAACAGAGATAGCTTGAGTTTGACTTTTAGTAAACACAGAATATAAATAATTGTACTTAATGCTGATAACTCTAAAAGATATGTCTGTATTTAATAAACCAAGATAATCAGGGGGCACCTGGGTGGCTCAGTCGGTTGAGAATCAGACTTCAGCTCAGGTCATGATCTCGTGGTTCATGATTTCAAGCCCCACGTTGGGCTCTGTGATGACAGCTCAGAACCTGGAGCCTGCTTCGGATTCTGTGTCTCCCTCTCTCTCTACTCCTTCCCCACTCATGTTCTGTCTCTCTCTGTGTCTCAAAAATAAATAAGTAAATAAAATAAAAATAAATAAATAAAACATTTTAAAAATAAACCAAAAAATTAAACTAGCTTTTATTTACCAGAAAACTCATATGAGATCTTGTGAACTTAACATTTGAGTTAATTTCCATTATATTTGTGAGATTTAGAATTATTGAATATGATAAGCATTTATTTGTCTTTCAGCCAATTAAATAGAGCTCTTCACAAATTAATTTTGGCAATAACATCTGGAGGTAGAAAATGTCATGTATATATAACATATGTCCACCAACAAATATAAAAAGGCAGACACAGAGACTCCATAACTTCCGTTATAAAATTCTAGCTATAAATCAGGTGCAATACAAAACTCACTGGTTTATGAATCCTGGTGTCTGTGGCAGGTGGAACAAGATAAAGTTACCCACTTAAGTGGTTCAAGGTTTTTACTAATATTCGTGGAGAAGTCTTTTCTTTTTTTAATGTTTGTTTATTTTTGAGAGAGAGAGAAAGTGTTGGGGAGGGGGTGGGCAGAGAGAGGATCCAAAGTGGACGCTGTGCTGATAGCAGGGAGCCCCAAGCGCAGCTCCAACTCAAGAGCCATGAGATCATGACCTGAGCCAAAGTCCGATGTTTAACCAACTGAGCCATCCAGGCATCCCTGTGGAGAAGTCTTTTAAGATTTGTATTTGCCCTTGACAGGTGGTCTTATGAAGGCTGTGGGCCAGATTTGGGCAAAGGAGCTTTTGTAGCAATCTCTCCTCCCTTTTTAAGTCTTAGGATATAGTTTTAATTCCTCCTGGGGTGTTTACACTTCAGAGACATGGTTAGATTTACATCTTCGAGGGACAGATAAGAAAGAATGCATGTTTTCTCCTAGGATGTTTGGAGTGTGTTTGCCTCTGAAATCTAGGGTAATTTTTCCTTTTTTCTTAAGTGCATGACTATTGTGCTTCCAGTGTCCTGATTTTTACAGTATCTTCACATGTATGAAGGCAAACAGGAAAGGGTGGGTGGACTTGGAGTTGCTCTTTGAATTAGCATTTTGTGTCTCTCAAGATTCGAGTTGTAACTCAGAAATTGTTGATTCTAACTCTTGTTTGCTTGTTTCTTTTGGTTTGCTTTCGTTTGGCTTACATTCCTGCAAGCTATGTTGAAAGAACTGAGTGGCCTTTTCCGTTGTAAAAATCCATTATTTATAGAGTTTGCTAGCCCACCCAAGCACACGATTTTGAATTTGCCCTTTTATATCAGGGAGAGTAGTGTCTATTAATACATAAATTCCAAGGTTTTTGTGTTCTGAAGCTGCTGGGTTTAGAGCAGTGTGCCTTTGAAAGATCTGTGTAAGGCATCCAGCAAAGGCCTTTGGATGTTCTCCTGCTTTTTGAGTGCCAAATTTAACCTTAGATCAATTCACCTTAGGGGATAAAGCCTCTCCTTATGTTTGGTTTAGCCCTTGAATATCAGCCTCTAGCTGGACCATTTCCTGGTCACGTGCAGGAGGGCCCAGGGGATTTCTGTCCATCTGTTGCCTCTTTGAGGGAGGTTTCATATGAGGGGGTTGGGGTGCTGGCTTGTGTGGTAACTACAGTATTATCCTGGTTGGAAAGAGCAACTGTTAGTAGCCAAACAAGTTCCCTGTGAGTGGGGTTGTGAATGACCATTAAGCTTTTTTTTTTTTTTTTTAATATTTTGGGCAATCTTTTTTTAAATTTTTTTGAATTTATTTATTTTCAGAGAGAGAGAGTGCTTGCACAAGTAGGGGAGGGGCAGAAAGGAGAGACAGAATCCCAAGCAGGCTCTGCACCATCGGCACAGAGCCTGATGCAGGGCTCAGAGTCACAAACCGTGGGATCATGACCTGAGCTGAGACCAAGAGTCGGATGCCCAACCAACTGAGCCAGCCGGGCACCCCTGACCATTAATCTTTTTAATTCCCCTTTAAAACTGGTAGATTCTTCTAAAAGTAGGGATAAAGGGCTCTATAAATGACATCTGCTGCTGTTCAGGGAACTTGAGTTCTTTGAGTGGAAGACCATGATATGTGTATAAAAGCCATTGCTTAGGAAGCACTGAAGCTGGTAGAGGCTGATTATGGAGCCCAGCAGGCTGGGCTCAGAGGCTGATATGGAGGCTTATTGTTTATCTGAGATAAACTTCTGGGATAAATTTACCCCGGATATACTTCTGATAAATATGCTCCCTGGCCTTCTGCATTTACGTGAGCAACATCTACATTTTGGGCCTAGAGATAAGGCTGGAGTGCTCTGTAAATCTTGGAGGAAAAGGGAAGCTAAAGCAGGCAGCTGAGCATTTAACCCATTTTCTGGGGAAGGTGGAGGTGTTTGGGAGGTAAGGGAATTTGGGGGAGGCAGTAGTGCCAGGTCTCAAAGGGAAATATATGTTGGCTGTGGACTTTAGTTTTTTTCTAAGTCTAATTTCTGTTCTTTCATCTTATTAAGGGAGTCACTAAGGCTAGCCATTACATTTCTTTGTATCTCCTTTTTTAATTTGGTCTTTCACTAGGAAGCAGTAAGACAATTTCTTTAGGATGAAAGCTCTCTAATTTTTTTTTTTTTTTTTTTTTTTTTTTTTTACCAAATACAGTTTTCTTAATTCAAAGAATCTCGCTATTGACGAGTAAGATCTCTTATTCTTCATAGCTACTCAAACCAATAAACATTTTTATGGCTTAACCAAAGATGCAAGAGGCATCCTAAAGAAGCCCTTATCCAGGGCGTTCACTACAGAGTTAGCCTAAGAAAACAGAGACCTTAGGGTCATGGGTGGTGAGAATGGTGTAGTGGAAATGGTGTCTGTGGTCTCTCACAGGATCATGGAAAACCTCTAGTCACAGACCCACCAATTTGTGACACCAGGAAGGCACTACTGGAATGAGACTTTTCCAGCACTAACAAGGCAATGGAGATTGAGATGACAAAGGCCCTTATTAGACTGGGACCCATATGAAAAAATTTCTCTGGGGGCTGGCATTGCTGGACAACAAGAGTGCTCTTGTGAACCTCGGTCTTAGAATGTCAGTCTACTCAATGGGCCACACAACACACACCTGCACTTGCCCCATTCTGCTGGCAGAAACCTGAGAGAATATTCTCACTGGTCACAAAACCAGGCTCTCAGGACATAAAACAAGATGAAAGGAAAACCTATCTGGTTTTTACATAGCAGGCCCACAGCAAAGTTTAAACAGTTTAAACATGGGTCCAGGAACTCACCAGTCTGTGAGGCCATCTGGAAATGTCGCCTAATAGAACCTATGCCTGTGTTCTACCCTGTGGTTTTCTCTCTTAGGACAAT
Source organism: Panthera pardus (assembly GCF_024362965.1). Taxonomy (NCBI): domain Eukaryota; kingdom Metazoa; phylum Chordata; class Mammalia; order Carnivora; family Felidae; genus Panthera; species Panthera pardus. The sequence goes on along the minus strand of NW_026526688.1, from coordinate 46,888,094 downwards.
GACATAAAAGACTAAAACAGTGGCCATCGCTTGGAGGAAAGGGATCTATAGTAAACAAGGGTACTCTTAAGAGATTTTTACCAGCGTCGCTATACCAAAGGAACTAGTTCACACGAATATTTTCTCCTACTAGTCTGAATTTGGAAAAAAATAAAAGGACTTTCACCACTTTCACTTCCACCAGATCCTATAGGCAGAGATCCTGGTGACTGTCGTGGGAAAAATTCTTATCTTCTCCTGGCCCCTGTCAGAGGTCCCAGGATGTCTCAGCTGTAGCAGTTCTGGGGTGAGCAGTGCCTAGTAAGTGGAGGGCTCCATGTTGGTGCATGAGATCTGCAGGGGAGGAACACTTTTCCCTTCTCCATTCTAGGTTCTTTGGCTGGACTCATAATTAAATTGGTATAAGACAGGTTAACAGGAGAAAAAATGGTTAATTTCCTGCAACCCCAGAGAGTTGAGGCTCCCAGATAGGCAGTTGGGGCTTATATGCCATCCTGAGCTGAGGAGAAGAGGTGAGGCTATGAGACTTCAAAGGGGAGGGCAATAATTCATAGGAAGGTGGGAGAAGCAAATGCTCCATCAACAAATGTTTGCCTTGTCATGTGAATCAGCCTTTGTGGTGTAAAAAGTTATCTCTGGTATTAGCTCTGCTCCTGGTCCACACTCTCTAAATTCTTTTAGACAGTTAAGGGAGAAGTAAAAAGCTCTTCTTGAGGCTGTTGGCCTGATTGTCTTCATCTTAAAATAATCCACATGTCAACGTGGTATATTTTGGGTCACGTATTCTTCTCCCTCTCACTTTGTAAGGAAAAAATACACAAAATTCTTAGGCATTTTTTGTAGTGCTGAGTACTCAGGGTTCTTGCTGTGGCAATTTTTTTTTCCTCACAAACAAAATAATCTATTGGATGGAAGTCCACATTAGTCTTTTTCCTATCCTTCCATCTCTGAATTTTCATTTAATAATTAATAATATGCTAATTATTCTACTATATACTGAGTGCTTATTATATGCCATATAATAACTTGGTAAACTTAACCTTCTTGAATATATACAATGTTTGCAGTACTATAGTATTCTTTTTCTATGTGGAAGGATTTGGAGGATAAAGTAGGTTAGATATCTTGCCTAAGATCTTATAACTAATTGTAAGAGAGACTTAATTTGACTCAAGCTCTAACTCCAAACCCACTTTTGTTCCCTTGTCTCAAGCTGCCTCTTGATAAAAAAAATACTGGAAGGAACAGTATTTGGGGTTTCTAAAACAACTTGGTATAAATCTGTTTCTGACAGTGTCTGACATCCTCTCTAAGGAGAATAAGGAAACTAAGCCCCCTCTCTTGTACATATTCCACCTCCCAATCAGATGACTGTCACATCAAATCAGGACACACTCTGTTGCTGGTCACTAGTGGCGCATTGTCAGTCCTTACCAAATACCACATCTCGGCAGGCTCAGCTAAATCTGTGTATTAGGAAAAATAACAAAGGAATTAAAGGATTTCATCTGAGCATCAAAACTTCATCCTCATATCAACATCTTCTGTGATTTCCAGAAGAAAGATTTTGTTGTGCAAAGAAGTTCATCTCATTAAGAAATGGAAGACAAATCTTGTGCCTTTTACTTTTCTTTATGAATCCTCCTCATAAAATATTGATTTTTTTAAAGATGTAAGTTCTTCCCTGCATAAGACCCTTTTTGTCTAGGGCTAACCTTTTTAGTCAAAATTCTGTTGCTTGTGGAATAGCATACCTGATCTTTTGATATCTGTAACTCAAAATTGGTGATAAATGAAGGAGTTAATGGATTGGAAGAAATAACGTGTAAGTAAGGTGTAATTAGCATGATTAGGCACTTGATACTGAAACAATGGAATCTATGCATTTAAATTACCTTGTACTTATTTTTAGAGATCTGTAGCTACATTTTTCTTGAAACTGTAAAACAGTTAAAATGGTACAAATGTGAATAGGCAGTTTATAAAAGGGTAAATGAAAACAGTTGATAAACATGCTTTAATATTTAGCTTGGCTGGCAACCAAGAAGTATATGTTAATTAATATTCATTTTACCCATCAATGAACAAGTACCACAGAATGTTTAGTGCTGGTCAGCATGAGGAAAACTGGTAAAGTTCTACAATGTTGGTGGTGATGTCGATTTGCAAAGTCTTTTTGAAAATAAATGTAGCCGCACATCATATGCATTTAATACATATTTGGTACAAAGAGAATGGTGACAGAGTTTCATCAGGGCTTGATTTATCTGTTTATTTAGATTTTCTTGTTCTTTACCTTCATGGGACCGACAGTCTAAAGGAAGGTACATTGGTAGGCATGAATGATGATAGAGTAGTACAAAGTATCATGGAAGGATGCAGAAGAGGAATGTATCCCAGAATTTTTGTTATTCCAGCAGGACTTCACATATGACGTATTAACTGAACAGAGCCTGAGGAATGAGAACAGCCTCTAAGAAAACAGGGAGAAATTAATAATGTAGGCAGAAGGAAAGTCATGGTGCAGATAGATCCCATGTGAAGAGCATTGAATCCCTGGAAGAATTGACCATCCCTGTGGTCAGCCTCCTGGTGGTGACGTGATTAGGTGTGAAGGGAAACAAGCAGATGAAGTCTGGATCAATGGTAGTAATTCAGATAACAGTGGTAATGATTAGATGCAGGGCATTAGGAATAGGGATGAGAAGCAGTTAGTGAATTAGGAAGATATTTAGGAGACAGAACTAGAAGGACTTAGTGATAAATTGGATGTGGGTGCTGAGCAGGAGAAAAGTAGGTGATGTGCAGCCCTGAGAAACTTGGGGAACCCAGTGACTGCTAAGGTCACCTTTCATGTAAAGAACTTAGACCAAAGAACAAATCTGAGGGGCCAAGTATTAAGCTGTGTTTTAGGCATAAGAACTTTGAGGGGTTTGTGGGGACATTTATGTGAATATATCCGTAGGTGTTTTCTTGTACATATTTGAATGTCCAGAGAGAGAAATGGACTGAAGTTACACATTTGAGTCTAATTGGAATATAGATGAGTGGAGCATTATAATATCAATGTAAAATTAAAGTTTGGAAATAACGCTTATATAGTAAGGAAATGGCAAGATCAAAACTGATGTATTTACTCTCAATCATTAAAAATCTGGTTAAAAAATCAGGTTAATGAAAAATGATACCATGACAAAATGAAATAACATCTCACAAATATGCATAGAAAGCCCAAATATTCAATAGACGTCTGATAAAGAAAGATACGGGAATGAAATATAACAAACTATGAATACTGATAGTCTTTGGGAATTGGGTGACAATGGATAACAATGTTTTGGGGAATATATATATTTAGTGATTTTTTTTCTGTAATTTTACATCTCATAATAAGACATACTTTGCAATAGAAAACATACCATAAAATGTTAAAAGACTACGCTTTTTGTGTTTGATTTTACTAGAACATTGTCAAGTTACAGGGTCATCATGAAAGAGATTTTACAAGATTATATTCTGGGTAAAATTTCTCAGTAGATGATAACACAAGACTTAGTTGTAAATGTTGTCTTTTGTATCCTGTCCAAATGAAAGCAGCATAGCATAATGGGGAGAATATTATTGTAGATGTCAACAGAGAGATTTCAACTTAAGTTTGCTCCTTGTAGCTCTTTGACAAGTTGTTTCACCTCTGTGGGGCTGAGATAAGATTGGCCCAGATTTTATCTAAGATGAACTACCACTCTGTTTTGCCTGAGTCCAGTGTACATACAAAAAAAAAAGTATCAAACCGTGTTGCAGTCAAATTGGCCCATATTAAAATTTTGAGATCTGTGATTTATGAATCACCATCTGAGTTTTTCAAATGTGACCTGACATGTAATGGAAGTGTGTTTATTTCAAAGGGAATTTAGTGTTTGTTCCTTATGCTTTTGTTTCCCACCTTTTGTTTCTTCTTTTTGTCATAAAAAGATTGAAAGTCTCTGCCGTATTCGTGTGCAGAACATAAAACACGAAGCTCTTCCTGAAAGGTAATTTTCCAAGAATGAAAAATATGAGAATAGTGTTTGATTGTTTGGTTTTCTGTCATTCAACGTTGCATTAAAACAACCATTTTTCCATAACTATGAATGGCCTCACTCTTGAAAACTGTCAGTTACAAATGAAAAGCGATAACACTTTGAAAAGCAAAGCCTTTCCCAAATCCCGCTAGGTTTTCGGAAGAATTTGAAAACTAGTCAGTGATACACATTCATACACAAATGTATCCATTGTTGGGGGGAAAAATTAAGAAACAATTTCTAAGCTTCATCTTATCTACTATTCTCAGCGAAATATTACTACATTTTATAATGAATAAGTTTTAGAAATCTTATAATCTAACCCTTTACATTTTTTCCTAGGGACAGATTTGTTAGTTTTTCCCTGATTTATGAATTTCAATACAATACAAGTTAGACACTATGAAGTAAAATCTGGAAGTTGCCATAGTTTACGGAGCCTTTTATATTCCTTCACAGGAACAAAGAATTGTTTATGTATATATTCACACACCTACAACATATGTGTTTACATATTTACATAGGTATATAATTCTATTTGTGTGTATATATATATATAATTTTCTTTTTTTAATGTTTATTTTAGAGCTCGTTTAAAAAGTGTAGTGAAAGCAAACAAAAATTTAAATCCCACTAATCTCATCACACATATAGAACCACTGGACCACATTTGGCCTCTTATTTCAGAGTCCCTTTGGAAAAACTCTTATCACGGGAACAAGTGTCTCATGCTGAATCTGATTGTACACTGAGTGTTTCTATTAAGGAATAAGGCCTGCCATCAGGGATACTACAAAACCTCTTGACTTAGACGCAATGTCAGAAGTCTGTTTTTCGTATAGGTCAAGTGAGAACCCAAGTGGTGGTCACTTTAAAAACAGAAACAAAACCTTTCCCCGTGGCCTTGGGAGATAGACTACTTTTGTTGGTGTGGCTGAAAGAATAACTCCATCCCATGGATCAGAGCAAATGTGGTTTCTCCCTCATTCATAGTGTACGCAAAGAATTAGTTTAACCTGGCTTCGGGGCCCATGTTGTTAAACCAAGAATGTTCTCTTTCTGTAATTTGGAGGCTACTCTGTGTCTACATCTCAGAAAGCTCTTAGTCAAAGACACATAGAAACAGAGATGTTAGAGCCAATTAGGGCCACTGATTTAGCACAGGTATCAAAGCAAACTCTTCAAAATGTGAGTTCTTTTCTTTTTTAGTTTTTTTTAATGTTTATTTATTTTTATTTTTTTAAAGGTTTATTTTATTTATTTTGAGAGAGAGAGTGAGAAGGGGAAGGGCAAAGAGAGAGGGAGAGAATCCCAAGCAGTCTCCATATTGTCAGCACGGAGCCCAACATGGGGCTCAAACTCACGAGCTGTGAGGTGAGCTGAAGCTGAGCTGAAGTCAGACGCTTAACCAACTGAGCCATCCAGGTGCCCCCAAAATGTGAGTTCTAATGAAGATATATTTAATTGTCCCTGAGTTTCTAACTTGCATTCCATGGTACATGCCATGACCTCAGTTGGAATGCCTTCTCCCATTTGTTTCCCTGTTTAATTCCTGTGTCCCAACTGTGCTGAAATGTTTTCTTCCTCGCGATGTTTGCCACAAACCCTCCCAAGGCAAGTTGGGCTGCCTTTCCACAGTGCTCCTCTCACATTGTGTGTATACTTCCAATATACTGTTTGCATGTTTGTTGTTGCTCTCTAATTTTTTGTGTCTAATTTAGTGTGTGAGCTCCTTGAGTAAATTAACTGTGTCCTATTCATCTTTGGATCTCCAAAGAACATTGGCTGACCTTAGTAGGTATGGACACATATGTCAAAAGAAATTAATATATTAAGGTAAACTATGAAAATTTAGGGAGCAGTGAATGTGCTTTTCTAAGCTCTCCAGAAATCTAAAGTTTCTCATTCGAGGGACCAAGAACAGAGAAACTCTCCATGTTTCTTTGTGTTGTAAAGATCGTGTACAATCTTCTACTCTGCAAAATTTAAGATCTGCTCAATGCAATAATATCTTAGACTGACAGTATAGAAGAGTGACACAGGTAAGGTGAACCATGCAAATGCAGGGAAATGTAAAACATTGCAATTTTATTAGATGTTGGGAAGAAGGTGGAATAGTTTGAGTGTGAAAAAGAAATCTCTTATTGAGGCCTAGGGAAAGAGTCTGTGTTTCATAAATCGCATTAAATATTTGGTATGTAAAATTCTGGCTTTGCTCTTTCACTCTGTGGGTGCCATGCATCCCCAATCTAATTAAATAACCATATGGAGACAAGCCACATTTCTGTAAATGAAAGCAGAGAACCCCGGCTCCATTTTGTTGTCTTAGATTATGTAACTTGGTTTCCCTCGTCTGGCTTTCTGCTCCGACTCGCACATTGTGGACCAGTATGTTCACAGACATTGAGTGGAATTTAAAGAGCGATTTCGAAGGTGCCTTCGTTTACATATTGCAGTGACGGGGGCTCTGGAATGCTATGACATCTCCTGTGGTTAATAAGTGCCTGCCTATTAAAAGGAAATGGTTTGGGGATCTGGCCAGCAGAAGATCCATTGTGTTGTCACACTGCTTTGCATGGCGACCAAGTGCCTGGTGTCTGGTATACACATTTGCTACATGTTTATTGAATAAATGCTTCGCAGCATGTTTTCATGGGTTTTGACCTAACAGAGTTATGCTACATACATGTGGGTACCAAATAGTAAAAACAGGTTACAACCAGCAGTTCCTATCATGAGGGCTCCAGATGAAAATAATAGTCATCATCACGAAGCTGAAATATGAATATTAGTACAAATATTAGGATACTGAGCTTGGGAATGGAAATCATAGAGATCATAATTATAAATATGTTTCTTCTTTGTAAAAGTTTATTTATTAGAGAGAGGGAGGGAGAGCACTTGGGGGGAGGGGCAGAGGGAGTGAGAAAATCCCAAGCAGGCTCTGGCTGTCAGTGCAGAGCCAGACGCAGTGCTTGATCTCATGAACTGTGAGATCATGACCTGAGCCGAAATCGAGAGTTGGACGCTTAACCAACTGAGCCAGCCAGGCACCCCATAAGTGTCTTCCTTTTGTTTTCTGCTTTTTATCGAGACAATGATGTTAATGGTGGTGGTAGTGGTGGCATATTTTATTTATATAACATTTAGCCATTTACTGTGTACTTTTTATCTATGTTATCTCACTTGTAACATCACAAAACACTAATAAACTTTTTTCACTAATGAATTTTAATCACTCATTTTTTGTTTGTTTTTGACAGAGAGAGGGAGGATATAGGGGAGGGTCAGAGAGAGAATCTTAAGCAGCCTCCACACTCGGTATGAAGCCTGATTCTGGGCTGGATCCCACTACCTTGAGATCATGACCTGAGCCAAAATCAAGAGTCAGATGCTTAATTCACTGAGCCGTCCAGGTGCCTCTAATCACTCATTTTTAATTTTTTTTTAATGTTTGTTTATTTTTGGGAGAGAGAAAGAGACAGTGTGCACAGGGGAGGAGAAGAGAGAGGGAGACACAGAATCTGAAGCAGGCTCCAGGCTCTGAGCTGTCAGCACAGAGCCTGACGTAGGGCTCGAACCCATGGACTGCAAGATCATGACCTGAGCTGAAGCCAGACGCTTAACTGACTGAGCCATCCAGGTGCCCCATCACTCATTTTTATGAATGAGACAAATAGAACCTCATAATTAAGTTCTTCAAGGTCACAGAGGTACCTCAAAGTCAGATTATTTGATTCTAAACTTCCTCGCTTTTGCCAGATGTATCCTTTGTTTTATGGTAGGTTTATTGGGTGGACATTGAAACAAATATGAATGTTTTGTACCAGGGAGAATATAGGCATACTTTGAAGCTAGAAGAGGGAAAAAAAAATGAAGTGCATTGCAAATTACTCTTGGAAAAAAAATGAAAATAATTTAGAATTTCTCAAGGCCCATTAAAGCTCAGCTTCATTTATACTCTAATGCCGTGCAATGCCGTGCTGATAGTCCAGGGTCTTATGAATCCCACTTTGGAATGACTTTGGCCTCCAGTATGCCCAGTCCTGTTACAGATTGAAAGATCAACCAGTGGACTGTTGGCCGTTTTGTAGGGTTAAACATGATAGAATGGCAATCCCCTGACCCCAGTCTCTTTTTCTTTCTGAGGTTCACTGTCTCCTTTTATACTCCTTGTTATTTTGAGTTTTAGTGGTTAAATATTCCTGCTTAGAGATGAAACTTTTTCCAGATGACACATTGAAAAAGCTTTCTCATTACTTTATTCTCTAGCACTTACTCTTTGCCTTCTTTGTTTTCTGAGCTTAGTGAGGATGGCTAGTCATTTGATTTTAATTAGTTAAGCACTCACTGTGCTGTCCTCTCAAAAATATTTTTCTTGGGGCACCTGGGTGGCTCAGTTGGTTAAGTGTCCAGCTTCGGCTCAGGTCATGATCTCATGGTTCATGAGTTCAAGCCCCACATCAGGCTCTGTGCTGGTCATGTAGAGCCTGCTTCTCATTCTCTTTCTCTGTTCCTACCCTGCTCATGCTCTCTGTCTCTGTCTCTCTCTCTCTCTCTCTCTCAAAAATATATAAAAATTAAATAAAAATATTTCTTTTCTCAAGACCCCCTCTAGACTGTGTCCATAATATACCCTTCTGACCTGGAATCACAGTCCTGCTAACAGGATAACTGTGAGTGATCTTTAAGATGTATATTATACTTAATGCAAGCTGTGAGTTAACACACAGATAATATTTTATATCTACTCTTGGTTTTACCAACTGCATGCTACTGCCATAAGGCACTCACTCAACGTATCAGACTAGAATGAAGTTGTGAGGTGATTGGAGTACAAGAACTGAGTTAAAATGTGGAGCCCCATTTACCAGCTGTATGACCTTAGATGAGGCACATAATTGAAGGATTTTTGCAAATGCAAAACCGGATACTTACCATCCCACCACAGAGTTTGTATGAAGCTTAAGTGACCTAATCCATGAAGAAGGCATATCACAATTATCTGCAATCATTCAGTAAATGGCAGCTCTTACTTTTGCTCTCTGCTATCCTAGTTCCCATGTTTTTTAGCTCTCCAAAATTCTTTTAAGTTTATGTATTTATTTTGAGAGAGAGCACAAGCAGGGAAGGGGCAGAGAGAGAGCAAAAGAGAGAATCCCAAGCAGGCTCCAAGCTGTCTGTGCAGAGCCTGATGAGGGGTTCAATGTCACAAACGCAGAGATTGTGACATGAGCCTAAATCAGGGGTTGGAACTTAACCCATTGAGCCATGCAGACGCTCCTGTCCCAAATTCTTTAACACTGAGAGTGTTGGATTTCAATAAAGTGAAGCTTGGAGCTCTGGCTTTGTTTAAAAAGGAAGATCTTGGGGCACCTGGGTGGCTCAGTTGGTTAAGCGACCGACTTTGGCTCAGGTCATGATCTCACAGTTTGTGAGTTCGAGCCCCACGTTGGGTTCTGTGCTGACAGCTCAGAGCCTGGAGCCTACTTCAGATTCTATGTCTCCCCCTCTTTCTCCCCCTCCCCTGCTCATGCTCTGTGTCTCTCTGTCTCTGAATAATAATTGTTAAAAAAATAATTAAAAAATAATTAAAAATAAGTAAATTTTAAAAAGGAAGATCTCATTGTAGCAATGAAGATTATTTTCTGCAAAAACAAGAAAATCTTACTATTAGTAGCTTAAATAAGTAAATATTTTTAAAAAATTTTCTGGAGGTGGATGCCTCATGGTGTTATTTCCACCTGTATGTTGTCGGAGCTGGTGGTAGCTCTGTGCTCCTCTGGGATTTTTTTTCCTCTTGATCTTCCCTAGTTAAGGCAGGGACAAAAGGGAGAAGGGACAGTACCCACCATACCCATTTCTTTTATTAGGAAAATAAAAGCTTTCTCAGATATTTTTCTGTTTATGACTCATTTGCTAGATGGTTGTTACATTACCATTCCTACCTGCAAAGAAGTAAACTGAGTTTATGATTTCTCTAACCTCTACTGTAAAAGCAGTATGGGAAAAGGCAGTTAACTGGGTCATATGGTCACCAGCATTTGTCACACCAGGTTTGAAACATTTCTCTGAATTAGAAAGCAGTGGCAGATGTATTGAGATTATAAGAACATTTACCCTGGAGCCCAAAAGTATTCATGCAGTCTTCTGTAAAACTATTTATTAAAATAAGTTGCTGCCTCCCACCCCCTTCAAAGAACAGGTGCTGTCAGCAACTTCCAAGTGCCTGAAAAGTGCCCACTTCACCTCCTTTTTTCCCCATCACATCCCTTTGGCTTGATGAATCCCCTGAGAATTTCCTGAGCAATTTAGTTCTAAGCCACTAGGTGGGGTTGAGCATGGCAGGTCTCTCCAGTGCAAGAAGGAGGTAGATGACCCTCAGCCTTGTGGGGTAAGGAAGTGGTATCTTCCTGGAGGTAAGCCTGCTGGGAAAATCCAGCTTTCTAGCATCACAGAAGCCATCTGAAGAGCAGGAATTTGATCCTGAGCCCAGTGAGGAACTTGGAGGAGGGAAGTGGAGCTTGGGAACAGTGTTAGGTAAACACCACTCCCAACACTTCACTATAGAAAACTAAATCAATCAATCACACTTATTTCATTTCTTTGTTGGAAGGATACAAATAAATGGTGATACATATGCAAATATACCTGTGATCTCACCTTCCCACTGCCACCCCTTTTCTCTTTGTTTCTTGTTTTCATGGATCCTGGCCCTTTTCCTATGCATACATGACTTTGACATGGCTTCAATAATAATTAAGATGTAATGTTATAGTCTGCCTTTTTTGTTTTTTTCCCCTTGTCTGAACATTAAGATTGATTAATTCTTAATGGAGATAGCCAGGACACTTACCTACCTACTTTTCTATTCCACTCTTCTGCTTTGTTTCACATAAAAGCCGAACTTGTTACTTTATTTAAAGGGTATTTATTAAAATAGCGGGAGGGTAGCCTAATTGCACTCAGATCTCCGTTTTGTGAATTGGATGGTGTGAGCTTGATGTATTTTGTGATCTAGTGCCTTTGTCATTTTATTTATTCTGAATAAAGGTGGCCTTTCTATTTATTTAGAGACAGTTATTTATGATGCTCCCTGCCCCCGTTTTAGGAGTTACTTTGGAAATTCGTGCATTGTTACTAGTTAAGTTAAAACGCATCATTCAAAATGTATGCCGGTGGCTATTCATTCAGGCTCCCACCACAAGGTTTGGGTATTCCTTATCAGGTGACCCTTTTCTGCAGCAATGAATTACTTTGGACAGAACGCAAGGCCCTGGTGGGAGTGGAACCTGTTTGATGTCCATATAAAATCTCTTAATATCTTTGTCATTTCCTCTAATGCATGGATTTACAAAAGCCTGAGGGGACTTAGTATTTATTGAAGATGGAAATTGGCATGAGCAGTCAGTAACGAAATGAATTAATATATGATCTATTTTATGAAGCCTATTGAAAATATAATTTAAAACTTTAAGAAGAAAAAAAAATATACCTCTCAGATTCTGTCCTGACCCTTCTTATTCCATATGGCCTAGACACATTTTATTTTCTGAGTGAGTTCATTGTACTTTTAAGACATAAACTGTTTGTTCTCTTGCTATCTAGGGTACATGCTTTATGATGAATTTTTGAGACTTCCACTTACTTACACATGAGCTGGCTTTTCTATTGCAAATACATTTGGAAGGTCATAGTATCCGAAACTCTTTGGTATGTGAGGTTTTTTGCCCTTAAGTTGATGTATTTAGTGGGAAAAAATAATTTGGAGAATCAAACTCTTGTTTTCATTCATCATGGTGGCGCACATGGTGTTTGTTCCCCCTGGCAAGACATATTTTTCACAACTTGGTGTCTTTTGTTTTCTTCTTCACACAGAAATATAATTATAGACAGTAACACCTCTTATGTCCTAGCCCCTTACCCTTTATTTGCATTTGAGAATGCCCTCTAAAACTTAAAGTCTTACCCCCCTAATATTGTGGCTTCTGTTTACCTTTGACAGTGCATACTGATGTAGGTTGTTGACTTGAGTGCAAATAGTAAGAGGGCTGTTTGTTGTCCTGAATTACACTGAAGGTGCACAGAGAGCCAGGTTAGGTCCCTGGACGCACCCTACCTCCTAGGCTCCCTCCTGATGAACTGGATTATTCTCCCAGTGCTTTTTCTAGGTCCCTTTTTCCAGCTTCATCCTGGAGACTGGTTTGCTCTGAATGTGAATAACCCTTTCCAGGGCACAGTTGATCTGGGTACTGAAATTCTTGCTTTCTTCATCCTTTCCTTGGAATGGCCATTGAAGGCACACTTGTTCCCCCTGGTCATTTCCACAGTGCTCACTGTTCAGATCTTGCTTTCGTTGACTTTGTGCTAGTTTCCTGGGACTTAAGTCCTTGAGAAGTGTAGTGAAGAGGGAGTGAATCAAAATCTTGGCTTCTGTTTTTTTTTTCCTTTTTATTTTGCTTCTCTCATCAGTTCCCTAAATTTAGGGGAGAGTCATGTCCATTTTTTATCTTTGAAAAAATGTAATTATGGGTCCAAAAGTAAAAGCTTATGGCTGTTTTAGTGATTTGTTTAGTTCATAGCCTTGAAAGTGAGATTCACAGTATATGGAGGGGGGTGTTGAGGGCAGAGAATTTTTTAGCCATGGGCAAGCAGGACAAAAGTACATTCCTTTTAGAATGTTCAGTAAATTGGTGAGGTTTTGGAGAAAACCCTAAGATAGAATGCCAGCCAATCTCCAGTTTTATACGTAGAGAAAGCATTTGTTTTTTGTTTGTTTGTTTTTAACATGTCTTATGACTGAGTACCCTCCGACAACATCGTCATTATCCACACTCATTTATAGGAGAACAAAAGCTATTTCCACCATCATTTCGAAGTTTTGAGGCAGCTTGGGGCCGGTGTTGAGGTAACCACTCACCAGACTGCATGTTCAGAATCAGTCTCTCACCCCACAGATACTTGACTCTGTTCTTTCAGCAAAGACCTGCAGACTCACAACTGTGGTTTGAGGGAGTCTCCTATTCCTTATTTTCATTTGTCCCGTGACCCTGAGGGTGTGTCCGGATAATGGTACCATGTTATATAGTTCAGCCTCTAGATGAGAAGTCATCTGCACGGGCCTTACGAGCATATTGTATTCATATGATGCAGTGTTTTTCTGGACAGATTCTTAGAGCCGGTGTGGGCTGTGCTTTGCATCCTGATGTGTGTGCTGTCAGTATGGGCAGCGTTCTAACGGCCTCTTCAATTTCGCAGGAGCTGACAACGGCGAAACCCTCCCCGAGTCCATCCCCTCAGCTCCTGGGACACTGCCTCATTTCATAGAGGAGCCAGATGATGCTTATATCATCAAGAGCAACCCCATTGCACTGAGGTGCAAAGCGAGACCAGCCATGCAAATATTCTTCAAATGCAATGGCGAGTGGGTCCATCAAAATGAGCACGTCTCTGAGGAGAGTCTGGATGAGAGTTCAGGTAAGAATGGGAAGCAATGGGAGCAGATCCTCACGTTGTTACATTGCTGGGGAAAAGTGTGAAAGGCACCCACCAGTTCTTTATTTGAATGAGGTCATATTAACATCATCCAGGAATATAAGATAAAGTGCAATCGTGTGTTTAAATGACTCCACAGCTCCTTGGCTAGTCTACTCCTCTGTGGTACATGGGCATCTTTTTATCCTGCTCTATATAACTTTAACACCCAGTTTGGGACAGAAGTGAATATTCTCACTGGAAATAAAGCCAACCAGTCACTGCTTTCATTGTCTTAATTCTAAATATTTTTGGAGGCAGATCTACTGAACACGTTTTTAAACAGCGTAATTTTAGTTGCTCTGATCTTCCCCCCTAGATATTATTCTTGGGTACTTCATTCTCCATGGTTGGTGGTTTCTGGGCCTTCTTTAGGTTCTTTTGGTAACTGGTAGAGCCCACATTTGATTACCAGATTTGAATGGGATCTCCAGTATGAGAGAATTTAGGGACCTTCTTTATTAATTTGGCTAATATGGCTGATGAGTGGTGATAAGAATAATGATTACCAGCTGGTGTTTACTGAGCACTTACTGTGTACCAGGTCTCATGTAAACATTTGACACACATTATCTCACTGTCATCACAACAGCCATCAGGGGTAAATCACACCATCATTACCTTCTTATAGATAAGGAAACTGAGACTCAAAGACATTAGGTAAACTACTGTAGGCTTGTGCTAGAACTGAAAGCAAAATCATTGGACTTAAAAGTTCCAAAATTTGTAAATTGTTAAATTTTAGTGTATAACAGAAACTGTATATGCTTTTGAATTTTGGCTGCTCGGACTACCTGAAAATGTAGCCTCACCCTAAATTCAAACTGCTCTCACCCTAAGTTACTGACTTTGTTAATCCTGAGTCACTCTCTAGATGACAGATTTTGAATAAGTCAAATAGCCTGAGTATAATTAGGAAGTTGCAAGTCAGCTTAATTTATTAACTATATACCACTGCTCTTCTATATGCTAATGGCCTTTCAGAGTGTTCAAAGAAGGCTAAGATACAAACACTAATCTCTGAGGCTTGATTCCTCCTGATAAGTGGAAGTCCATTATGCCCATAAGTGCACTTATCCTATGGAGGATTAAAAAAAAGATTATGCCTAATTAGGATTATCAGGAAAGGTGTGGAAGCATTCACATTTGAAAGGGACATTGATGACTAGGTAACTTAATTAGGTGTAATAGATGCTACACTAAATGGGAGAGACAAGGGTCTCAGTAGCCTGGAGGTCAACATTAGTAAATGAAAGAAAGCTTAGTATCTTTTCAGCTGGAAGTTTGATCTGGTTGAGATAGAATATTGGTGTGGAATAGCAGCTGATGGCTGGCAAACTTCATTCATTAGAGGGCTCAAAAGACCTCAAATATGAAGTGAAGAGTACCTTACTTTTATGAGTATCTTGGTGGTGGTGGGGATTGATTATATTGACGTTTGAGAACGCGATGGCTGGAGCTCTGCTTTGTGAAATGAGCCTGCACAGGTGTTTGGAATGGTAAGAAGCAAGAATGGATGAGTCAGGAGACTTGGATATTTCAGTTGGGGGAAAGAAAGGTCTGCTTCGAGTGGTGGCCACAGAACTAAGAACTGGACTTCTGATGTGAGAAGCACTTTAACAAATCAGACTTAATAGCTGACTGACGGGGGTGTCTGGGTAGCTGGCTCAGTTTGTTAAGTGTCGGATTCTGGGTTCTAGGTCAGGTCATGATCTCTTGGTTTGTGGGTTCGAGCCCCTGAGAGCATGGAGCCTGCCTGGGATTTTCTCTTCTCTATCTCTCTCTGTTTCTCTCTCTCTCTCTGTTTCTCTCTCTCTCTCTCTCTCTCTCTCTCTCTCCCCCTGCTGCCCCACGTCTCTCTCTCTCAAAACAAATAAATAAATTTAAAAAAATAGCTAACTGATGGAATCAATGAAGAAGATGGAATATTAATCTCAAAAGCAGAAGGGGGGTGGGTGCTATTGCTGTGAGTGATTACATTAGCAAGGAGAAAAGGCTGAGATCATTGGACAAGCTGAATTTGAAATACTTAGGAGAGATCATTAAGAGCTGTAGATCTGGAGCTTGTAGAGTTCAGAGCTAGAACAGTAGACGTGGTGGTCATCCAGAAATAACGAAGCCATGGAAATGAGTTGTCCACAGGCAGTAAGGAATATGAAAATGAAATGGATCCAGAGAGTGACTTCCTTAGGAGTCAGGAAGAGGAGTATCAACAGTTAACAAACAAGCAACCAGATTACACTCTGTTCCAAAGCAAGAAGTGAAACTTAGTTCCAAAAGATCTTCAGGTAATACTTTGTTGCTGCCTGGGGATCAATAAAGAAGACAGAGAACTAAACGTTGTGTGTGTGTGTGTGTGTGTACACACACACAGACGCACATGTATATATACACACACACGTATATATACACACATATATATACACATATACACACACACGTATATATACACACATATATATACACATATACACACACATACGTATATATATGTTAAACCTTATAGAATTCTGAACTCATTTGGGACTGCAGTATAAATGCATAACTTCAAAAGGTAGAGAAACACCTAACACTTTATCACAATTTCCTCTTGTAGTTTGCAACCAATATGAGGAAGGAAAAAAAAAAATGGGTCTGCTTTAGAGATGTTGTTCTTCTGACCAAAAGCATGCTTGGAATTCTGGAATCTAGATCTGAGAGCTGGAAGGGACCTTAGTAATAACCTAGCAGCCCTGTTTTACAAAATACAAATCTTTAGTTCTAAGAGCTACAACCAGTTGATGGCATAGCTGTTTCTAGAACCCAGATCTCCTGGTTTCTACTTCAGATATATTTCCTCCACACTATAAGCCATCTTTACATACAGATTTCTGTGCTTTCCTTCCTAATAAGAATTTTCACAAATTCCCTTACTGACATAAGGATGGCTTTTAGCCCATGGCTCATCATTTTCCATCGTGAAGCTTTTTCATATTTCCATTTCCCAAGTTTATAATCCCATAGTTATTCCTTTGGGATTTCTTTATCCTTCATCATTTCTGCCATCTCTGTGAGAGCCAATCCTTTTTCCTATGTCATGTTTCTGGTAGACAAGAGTTTATAGCATCTGAAGATACAGAGAAATTTCTAGGATTGCAAATATATAGTATCTTTCTTCAAATGATTTAACATAATTCAGGCAAAAGAGGAAGACAGAGCCAACCTCAGTGTCAGCAAAATGTCTGCATTTGTGCCCCCAGGATTGGGATCTTAGATACTCCATGCATTGGGAGAGACTGAGTCATGAGCAGAGCAGCCCCATTTATCTTGGTGTGTACACTTGAAAGGAAGATTCTGAAATCTGGGAGAGGGCAACAAAGGGAAGAGCATTTGCCATGTGAGCAAAAGCCTGTAAAACAATGGGAGAATGTGAAAGGCTTATATATCTTATATTCAATTAGTCCAACTGGAAAGGACTCAAATACCAGTGGCTCAATGAGGCTGTGTTTTATTGTCCGATGTTTCTGGCCTAGATTCTGTCCAGTAATGAACTCACAATAGCAGAATCCCATTGGGTAAACTGCTCCAAATGAAAGATGGGAAGAACATTGAAAATGGCCAGGTATTTTTTTTATACCAGTCCTAGAAAATCCTATATCCATTCTCATTGGAAGACCTCTTGGTAAGTATTGCAAGCCAATTTAACACTGCACCCTCTTGTAATTTCACAACATTCTGTTTTGTTATTGCTTCCCCCTTTTAATTCCCCTAGCATTGCTAGGCAACTCCATGTCTTGCAAATAGCAGCGTTGATTACATTCTCTGTTTCCATGTAAAAGTCTCTTCTCTCCACTTAAAGAAAAAAAGAAAAAAAAAAGACCAATAAAAATTCACGAATTTCAAAGGAACTGGGAAGAACAAAAAAAAAAATCATAAATGACAAAACCTGAAGAGATTATATACCAATTTTTTGTTGAGAAAGAATTTAAATTTTAACAGCTACCTTTTTGGAAAGAATTTAATAAGTACAACCTTTTCTTCCAAGTCATTTTGATTGAATCAATAGGAAAAAAAAAAAATGTCTCTCCCTAAACAGTTTTCTTCTGTGTAGTTAATGAAAATCGCTGTCTACTGCACACTGCAATTATGTTTCCTAAGCTCTGTATTAATAGAGGAATAGTGGAAATCGGAGCAAGATGAGTGCAGATGGTGTATGCCGAGCCAATACATAAGTGCAATTAAGGTTGGAAGCAAAATGGCCTCAGGTATTGAAAAATAGATGCATTACTTCCCTTGGGTTCTTCAGTGTGGAGCTCCAGCACAGGGCTTGACTACCTTTACAGACTTAATGGCTTTTGATTGGGTCTGTAAGACAATTCCTGCTGGTCCAGGAGGAGGGAAGGACGCCAAGAGGACAAGGAAGTAGGACCACATTTGAGCAGAGGTAGAGAATTGTTCATGTTCTTTTAAGAAGTCAGAAGTAACTGCTTATCTATCGTTGGCCAACATAGTCTCCATCTGAACGCTCCCAGAGAACCTTGATATTCTCTACTTAACATTTTCTTTCTTCAAAGTCCTACTGGGAAATGCATAAGACCGGGAGTGTTTTGGAGTAGACACAGAATCTTTTGTATTTTCCAAATTGGAAGCAATAAGTCCTTTCAGTTGTTAAAGGCTGCAAACTGCCTTTGGTCTTTCTGGTAATTTGGCCCCGTCATCTAAGAGTTCAAATAAGAAGAAAAAGGATTGTGTGTTTTCACACAATTTAGCTCAGAAAACCCAGAGCTAGAGTTCTTTCCTGCAAAAGGCACAATTTATTTGACATGAGTTACTGTGTTTGCACAGACATGGCCATACCTCTTAGTAATGTACACTTTCAGTTCTCTGCACAAGCCAAGGGGTCCTCTTTTGTTTTGCCTCATTTCATTTGGAAATATGAGAACTCTTCTTCCTTGTGATTTTCCTCTGTTAACATCTGGAGTTGAGAGGTAATCCCTACCTAGGAATCACGCCCCTGAGAAATGGCCAGAGTGCTCAGTAACAGAGAAATTAAGAGATTTAATGTAGTAAACAGGCAGACACACGCACACACACACACACACACACACACACACAGAAAAGAAACAACGAGAACCAGGAAAACCCATCCCTGGCAATGAAGGTAATGTAGCCTGTGGGAAGCTTGAGTTATCAATAAGCTAAACCACTTCTTTATTGTTCAATAAAAACAGAAGTTCCCTTAACAATGCTCCGTGGCTCTTATCTTATTCTACCTTGGAGATATTGAACTCTAATGAGTGAAATAATGTGTATTCCAATGTGTTATGGGAAAAGTCTCAACTCCGGTAAACTAATATTTTTCTTCTTAAAGAATATCATTTCAGGGCTTTCATTGTGTGTGATTTCCTTTTTAAACAACTGGAGTCCCTCTCTAGGGATAAAAGGTTAATGGATTGTGTTGAGAAAAGGGAGAAGAGTAGAAATAAAAATGTATTAAATCTTTAAAGTTTGTATCTAAGAACTTTGCTGTGCTGGTGATGGGGATTTGAATATAGTTTCTTCCAGAAAACCATTAATTTGAAGTTGCCTTCAATGATTCACAAATCACCAAGGTACATTTGGGAAGCATATATTTTAGTCCACATAACACAGAAATAATCAATCTCTCAAGTGTTCCATTGACAGTTTGTGGGTTTAAAACTCACTTTTATAGAAATGTTCTCCCATCCCACCCTGGATTTCATCTTGCTCATCCCTGTGCTTTTCAGAGAGGACTGACATATTCTTAAAAGGTTTTCACGAAAATGCTATGCATTCTTTCCATAACCTTGTGACAGAGTATAGAAGACCTTGTCTCTCGTGTCCAGTTGAACCATACCTACAAAAAAATTGGCAGCCACTTACACTCACTCCATCCTTAGCAGAGAGAGACAGCAGCTCACCATTTATGTAATTTAATAACAATTCCTGACAGGGACCAGAGATTTGTTGTACATACTAAATTCTTTACCAGTGCCTTTGGACATTTTCAGTTTTTTCTGTTCATACGACACTCAGAAGTATATTTATTTGAAGTAGGAATTACAAGAATCGAAAAGAAACCCTGAAGACCATGTAGTGGTTAAGAGCATGGGTATCAGTGTTAGACGATACCAGGTTTGTTTGGAATCTGGCCCTCACTTTACAAGCTTTGAGGTACATATGTTACCTAGCTTCCTTCAACCTCAGTTTCCCCAGATGTAAAATAGCTATAATTATATCTATCACATAGAACTGCTGTGAGGAATGCAGAGTCCCAGGGCCCAGTGTATATACAGCAAGTGCTCAATCAAGGGTAGCCTTGAAAGGGATAAATCTGAAATTGCTCATTATTATTATTATTTTTTAATGGGGCAAGCGGCTGTTGATTACTCTTCCAAAAACAAACAGAAAGTTGCGAACTTTTATAATTTCAAATAGACAAAAGGGCCAGTATTATTCACATGCAAGTAACTGTCTTGCATAGAATAACCTCTCACTGGCTGGTGATTCATTCCTTCAGTTTACATTCACGCTGTATGTAATTCTCCCAGCCATTGGTAGCGCTGTGAGAGGTAGAAGCTGTATGATATATGCCTTGCCCTCAGGGCATGATCTACTCCCCGGAGGTAATTTGAGTGACCTCAGGAAACAGAAGTCACTTATTGAGGCAGCTGGGTTGGAAGTCACAATTGTTGCCCACCAAGCTATGAGTGTGATGTCCCAGTGAGTCATCTGCAGGGTGATGTCCTCTAAATAACCCTACTTTGTCTACTCCTGGCTCTAGTTTCCCTCTCTCTGCTATCAGACAACACTATCCAGTTAATTTGCTTTCCTCTGCCAGACACCTCTGTGCTGATTAATTCTAATCTCTGGTGTGGAAGAAACTGGAGAGCTTGAGTGTATTCTTGGTTTCTGTACTTAACTCTGAACTTGTGCTTCTGAGGAATACGTGTAGTGGTTATTATCTAGGGGAAACTAAAGAGTATTCATTAGGCATTGCACACATTCAAAGGATGACTATTTTTTTTTATCAAAATACATTTTAATCTTGTTGCTAGGATGGAGTGGCAAAAGACATTTAGCCCTAATTAAGCATCTGCCAGGAAAATGAAATACAGTTCTACCTTTTAATTATCTACATTTAACTTACTATTTTCAATAGCATGTTGGCCTGAAGATATCTAAGGTCCCCAAAGTAATGGAGGCACGCTTCCGTGAAAATGCTTCCCTAATATGTCAGACTTCTGAAACTTTAAATATGTGTCCCATCTGTGTGTCCTTCCCAGAGCCTTGCTTGAGACGTCAAGCTGACTGGGTAAGGAGACAGCCTTCATGTCCCCGGTAGAATGGCATCCACCCCCAGAAGCTCTTGCTGCATGGAGGGGTGAGCAGCCCCTCTTGTGTGGTCCCATAGCGCTTCTCCTGTCATGGCAGTTCCCATGCCGCCTTGTCGGGGTAGGTTGAAATGTCTCCCCCCTTTAACCTGTAAGCTCCTTGAGGGCAAGAATCTTGCTCATCTGCTTTGTCACAGTATCCTCAGCACCTGGTGTAGTGGCAGGCACAGTATGATGACTCACTTATTTTGTTCAAATAATGTACATTACAAACTGTATAACATCTCTGATGTATTGCCTATGATAGGGGACCTGCAACAAGGTACGCATAGAGACAATAATAACATGATGTTAAGATGAAATCAGATACTACATGTGGTTACCTTAATAATAAAAGTAAAGGGCTATAAAAGGGTACAATAATCAGCAATGATAATAATGCTATTCAAAATATGGGGAAGCTTCTCATTTTTCAAACATCTTTTTTTTTTTAATTTTTTTTAACGTTTATTTATTTTTCAGACAGAGAGACACAGCATGAACGGGGGAGGGGCAGAGAGAGAGGGAAACACAGAATCGGAAGCAGGCTCTGAGCCATCAGCCCAGAGCCCGACGCGGGGCACGAACCCGCGGACCGCGAGATCGTGACCTGAGGCAAAGTCGGACGCTTAACCGACTGAGCCACCCAGGCGCCCCTCAAACATCTTTTTTTAAATGTTTACTTATTTTGAGAGAGAGACAGAAAGCACAAGTGAGGGAAGGGCAAAGAGAGAGGGAAAGAGAGAATCCCAAGCAGGCTTCATGCTCAGCACAGACCCTGATGCAGGGTTCAATCCCAGGACCATGAGATCATGACCTGAGCCAAAATCAAGAGTCAGACTCTCGAGCGACTGAGCCACCCAGGTGCCCTGAAGCATGTTTTCTAGGCTCTAGCCCTGGACTAGTAAGAGGCACATGAAAAATATTCCCTTGTGGAAGTGGTGGGCTTTCTGCCTCCTGATGTGTGAGTTGTTTTCTGTCTTCTCCAGGGACCATGGGTAAGGAAGGACGATCTCACAGCCGAATGCAGGCATCGGAGGGGACTGAGAAACCTAAGTAGGCAATGGTTCATTGGAGAAGGCTCTTGAATATGAGACTGTTGCTTTTCAAGAGGAGTTTCATTTTTCCTTTTTCTTTCCCAAAGAATTGAGGGAGGAGGGCCCTGTGCTACTCATGAAGTTGTATTGGAAATAGTTGTTTGGAGCTTTGTCTCTGGAGAGCAGTTTACTCATTCTCTCGGTTAATCCCCAATTGTGAGCCATTACAATGTGGAAAATAAAGCACAGGTGGTGAAATGCAGAGCTAAGCTGGCCCAAGGAGAGGGTACAGAGCATCAGTTGAGAAAACAATTCACCAAAACCCAGTTTGCTGGTTTTTTACTTCTTCTGTGTGGTTTTGGGATATGAAAGATATGCCAAGGAGGAAGAGGGATCCTTGACTTCCCTTCTTGAAACTTAGTTATTCAGTTTAGTAAAGCTAAGCATCCTGCTACAGAGAACTTCCAAAAGATTGAGGGACATGAAGCTAGGAGGGGTGGGAAGCATCAGGGAATGATGTCAAATTCCTCCCCAGGTGCCCATCACCAGGTGTATCTGAGAGCAGGCTGGCAACAATAACCATGGCAGGATGTTCCCTTTGGGATTTGTGGAAGTACGATAATGAGCAGTAGATAAAAGGTGTGGGACAGCTATTAGGCCACGGGCTGCAGTGGGTGTGGTGCTGAATGTGAAATACTATTCCAGAATTCTTTCTTTGCTAGGGAACAAGTCAAGACTAAGACTCAAAGCCCTTTTCATAAACGGTAGCCAGGAATAAATGATTTGCCTTCTTTTTCTCTCACCGTTGCCTTCCTGCTGTCTTCTGTATTTCTCTTCTTGGAACACTAACACGTATACCTTCAATTAGTTTGAAAATTCTGTAACTTTCAGTCTCCCACCAGGATTAGACCTG
This sequence comes from Panthera pardus, assembly GCF_024362965.1. Lineage (NCBI taxonomy): Eukaryota > Metazoa > Chordata > Mammalia > Carnivora > Felidae > Panthera > Panthera pardus. The sequence continues at coordinate 46,865,176 of NW_026526688.1, read as the reverse complement.
CTAAGAGTAACTAGTGTTTTCTATCTGATAAATAAGGGGATTACAGCAATAACTGCTGTCAGCATTTTTCTCATTTAAACAAATAAAGCTGACAAATGATGAAGGTCTGTGCTGTTCTGTTATGTTTAGAACATGCAGAGCAATTATTCATCTGCTGCCAACATTAGTCTCCGTACAACCGAAACATCCAACAGCGTCGAAAGCTTATTAGCATATCAGTCCCATAGTCATATTTTTATATATTCTGTAAGACGCCAGTCCATTACAAAGGCTGATGGTTATAATTTACACAGTAATTTAAAGGGTTGGACTTTTCTGTGCTTATTAGAGTTACACAAGTCATCAGGTGCAGTGCTGCTCTTATTTATGAGATGTCACCTTCTGTGTGCCTGGGATTTTTGCTCCTCTGTAGTATTTCCCGTGAACAAGTTAGCTGCCATCTCTTGAGGTGGGGAAGTAGATGGCCATCCCTGCAATGCTGTTGGATGAACTTCAGCGGAGGGGTGTGGGCAGTGGTTTCCTTAAATAGAGCTGCTTTCCCTGGATGTTTGGTCATGCTCACACGTGTGTGTGTGTGTGTGTGTGTGTGTGTGTGTGTGTGTATCACTAGACAGCGCTATAATGGAGATTTGAGAGAGAATATACTATTTAAAACTTTTTTTATTCAGTAGAATTATTTCTTGTTACGGTAGAGATAAGCATAATAGATCCACAATGGTCATGATTTTCCAAGAGGTCTCCTAGAGGGAATGATGTGACAAGACTGAAGACTTCATGTTAGAAGAAAGGTCTAATCCAGACAGTGTATTTGGCCAGACGGGGGTGGAGGTCATGTCACTTGTGGCCTTTTATTTTTATTTTTTTTAATCTATTTATCTATTTTGAGAGAGAGAGAGAGAGAAACAGCATGCACGTGTAGGTGCAAGTGGAAGAGGGACAGAGAGAGAGAGAGAGGTAGAGAGAGAATCCCAAGCAGGCTCCACGCTATCAGTGCTGAGCCTGATGTGGCGCTTGATCTCACGGACCTTAAGATCATGACCTGAACCAAAATCAAAAGTCAGATGCTTAACCTACTGAGCCGCCCAGGCGCCCCACTTGTGGCCTTTGCAAGGAGCCTGCCACCCTGATGCAGCCTGCAGGAAAAATACACTGTGTTTGCAAATAGTTGGTTTATATTCATTTGGCTGCTTCAATCTAATGGGAAAGCCCCGGTGAAGAACTTGTAAATGAGCTGTCCCAGTGTTGCAATTGTGACTTTAGCATTAGTCTGAAGGAAGGGTTGCAGACTTCTGGACACGGGGTAAGGTAAGGTCAGACCTTCATGGTGATGGTCCCCGGTCTATGGTTTATGCTTCCCCAAAACAAATATGCAGCTGTCTGTTCATGTGTCCACGTTTAGTTTCTGTATGGGATGCACTGACATGTTGGGGTCTTACTCACCCTGGAGGGATGTCCTGCCAGAGGGTGCTGCCTGATTCCTGGAGAGAGCAGATAACTTGCCTGTAAGAGTGCCTTTTATATGCAAACAAACTGTCCAGAGCCCAGACCCTGAGCTACTACTTTTATTAAGCTCTTACACTTCAGGGCAATATTCACTTATGCTCATTTCAGGACCAGCTACCTGACAACTGGGGACAGCCATTATGTTCCTGAGCCCACTGAAATGATTCAAACTCGACAATTTTACACCTGTTTACCAGGTCCTGTGTCTTCCCATGGAAACCACAATAAAGGCTCTTGCCCCCATTTTCCTGTGCCCCTTCTGCCTCCTAGCTTCCCCAGGTGGCCCTGCATGGTGTAATTTGCCTCTTGTTTCTGGGGATTTGTGAGAGTAAATTGTTCCCCATCAGCTTGAACCCATTTCTGACCTCTCAAGCCTATAGAATGTTTCTCTGATGAAACCCCTGATTCCTAAATGGTAGGCATATTCTGTCTCCGCATGTCTCTGCACTGTGACAGAGTATCTCTGACCTCTGGGTGCATTGATTTGATGTTCTGTCTCATCCCTTTCACTATTCAAAGTAGGGTCATCCACCGTTTGCCTCAAATAAAAGAGAAAAATATAACACAAGCCCTCATCCCTGCAGTCTCGTTCCTTAGTTTTGTTTATTTCACATTATTTTCGAATCCCCGGCATGGGCGGCCACACTCCGCTCTGCTTTCTGTCCTAACCATCCTGTTTTGTTCTCTGCTTCGTTTTTATTCTCCTTTTCTCTTCACCTCCCAACTCTGCCTCCTCCTCGCCATCATCCTTCCACTCACACTTTTTGTTTCTTTAAGTGCGAAGACAAAAACACCACCATCAATAAAAACACCTGTAGGGCTTTTTTTCCTATTCCCTGTGGAACTCAGCTTTTGAGACCCTTACATCTCTGTGGGGGGGGGGGGGGGAGAGTGTACTTTTGCACTTGGCACAAACAGGGAAACATAGATTATCAACTGTCATGAAGATGATTTTCTATGTGTGATACCTTCTAAAATGTGAGGAAGTATAACTCCAATTGTACGTGGTGATTTATGTGGTCATAAAACTCTCTCCATCACACGCCGTCAATAACACGTTATTGATTGGGTAGAAAGGAATGTCTCCCAAGCCTTGACTGATGGCACACCTCCGTTCTTGTTCTTTAAATCCTACCACCACCCAAGATAAAATCACATTCCACCTCCTCCATCAAGAGCCCCTGGTTCATTGGATTGTACTGATGATTCTGTCCCATGAATTCCTTTTGAATTTAAAGGAAAAAGCATAATTATGCACTTCTTGTTTCTTTAAATGTTCCCTGTGTTAGTCTTATTTCCATAATTAAGTATAAGTACCTAAAATACAGGGACAGAATTTTAATTTTTGAGAAGGATGTGCACGTGGTGCTGGTTTTGCTGTAAGACAGATCTAGGTTCAGACCCCAGATCTTCCATTAAGAGACTGTGTAACTGCAGACAAATGACTTCGTCTCTCTTAAGACGGTTCTTTTGTCTGCATAGTGGGGATGCCATAGTTCCTACCGCGTTAGTCTGTTGTGAAAATGTAGTGAGTGAGTAGGTTGGAGGCTTATATGATGCTAGTATATAAGTGCAATTCAATAGGCATGGTCTCTTTTTCTCCCACACTGCCTGTCCCAGAGAAAGGCACAGCCTCAGCATGTCCGGTGAACGGAGAGAGCTTGCTGACTGTCAGGGCTGCTGTCCTGCCTGTGATGATTGAACTGATATGGCTAGTGATGCGTGTCCCCTTTCATCCTTGGCACTCTATGCAAGGTGACTGTTCTTCCCAAAGAAAGATAGGCCGATTGTCCTTGGTCAGAGGTTTGGAAGAAACTCACGCTCCCCAGTAAGAAGTACCAAGCACATTTTCTAACCCTTGGGAGGATGCAAAGCAATTAATGATAATAAATATTGAGAGGTGGCTGTCTCAGTTTTATCTTATTTTGCAGGGGTAGCCTTAGCTCCTCTTTCAATAAGAGCCTCTCCTTCCTTTACCTCCTCACACCATTGCTACAGTGGCCTTGCTGGGCTCTCTCCTCAGGGCTTTGAGACTCACGTAGTTCAAATTGTCTGCATTGTATTTGTTGTGTGAAGCCTTGGAAGCTGAGGCAGGGCCCTTCCCTGGTTTCCCGGCCTGTTCACACACATTCACTGTTCCCTCTTTCTCCTGAGCCACATTGCTAGATCCTTGCCCACTGCCATACCCAGGGATAGGGCCATTTAGAACCACCTGGAACTACATCTCTGTGGTCTGTGTGCTGAGGCCTCGTTAGCCTCTAGAATCCCAGCAGTTAATTGTGGTACTGCATTCCTCACCGTAGGCTTTACACCAAGCAAGACAAAGAAAAAGCATCAAGTCGAGTTACTGTGAAAATTATTGTATGGTATTGGAGCCACATTGGTTGGTAATACTTTGCACTCATTCTTTCTAGCTTACTCAGCTGTTGGAATTTAATTAGCAGCAATATATTATTGTCAGAGTAATTAAAACCTCGCCTTGATTAAAAACAGAATTGTTTAATTAACAAGAGAAGGTTTGGCTATCCTTAACTTTTGGTTTGAAAAATACAGCGGCCTCAGTTGATTTGCTCTGTCTCCCCATCAGGCTTGAAGGTCCGGGAGGTGTTTATCAACGTCACCAGGCAGCAGGTAGAGGACTTCCACGGGCCAGAGGACTACTGGTGCCAGTGTGTGGCATGGAGCCACCTGGGGACCTCCAAAAGCAGGAAGGCCTCCGTGCGCATAGCTTGTGAGTACATTCTGGGTGATGTTCTTGTCTGGTGTGAACACGGGCCGGAGTTCATCGGAGCTGAAGAGGGGGCTTTGGAGGTGCCAGGTGCTTCTGCAGAATATCGATCAGAGGACATCCAGGAGGCATCACAACTGTCTCTGTCTCTACCAAATTTACTCTTTAAAGCTGTGTTTTAAATGTTGAAAATTGCCTCTGGAGTACAATCCGCAAATCAGGTTGGCTCCGAGATTCTGCCGAGATTGTCAGATCGCAGGTGTCTTGACAATGCTGGGGGTGGGGAGGGGAATGGTTTCTGAGAGAAAGAAACCCGTGTAAATGGGTTCTACTATTCGTTATCAATGACAAGGTTCAAGGGGGCATTGATGGGAAAAGGTGAGCAGTGACTATTTACTGCACTTTCCAGCAGATCTGCAAAAATAAGACATTAGAGATTAAGGGATTTGTAATAGCCTGCTGTTCAGCCTCTTGCTTCTGTATCTTAAAACATGGAAATGGGCTTTAAAACTGCATTTGTTTGACCCACGTAGAACTCCAAAAAAGAAAAAGGGGGGTGGGGGAAGAAGAAGAAAATTGCTTTTCAGGAGAGTCCAAGATGTTTTTATCATATTTCAGCATCAATGTTTTCATCATCTCAAACAGACTTAGAAGGACAGAAACTTCCTTCCTCCTCCCTTAAAATGTCTTCATTCCCCTACCACCATTATCCCGCCGTGATGGGTCCCCATAAAATCTCTTTTGTGAGCCCAGGAGTGTAAAAGCTCCTCCAGAAAGAAATTGAGAGAAGGAGGACAGACTTGGTTATTGTTGTTTTATTCAAATGCTGCCTTTTGAGAGTGCCATAAAGAATACAGGACAAGGGGGATTTATTTGAGGACTCAAGGAATTCATAGCAGATGTCGATGGTTTTAGGGATTGAGAATAGGAATGAATTGCTATTTGCAGAGACATTTATGTTTCTTGGGAAATGAGATCTTCTTCTCAAAATACGCATTTCACCTTCACTCTCCTGGCAATTTGAGAGGCCCTCTCCTGCATGTTGACTGGGCCCTAGTAGGCCAAGGAGAAGAGGTCATTTTGTAAGCTGTGCTCTTTGATGTAAGAGCCACAGGAAACCGTTGTCCTGTAGTTATTTAGTTAATTTTAGCCAACAAATACTTTTTGACTCTAAAGTAGCAGGTCAGCTGACAGAGGGGATATGTTTGGTTTTACCTTAACACAACCAGCTCTGTGATCCCTGCACGGCTTCGGCCAGGCTAGTCGGCGCATTTGACCCTTGTCAGGGTCAAATTTCCCAGTCTCTCTCTGGGAAAAAAAGAGAGAACAAGCAGCACAGGGATTTCAACATGGCCTTCCTCAATTTGTGGCTTTTCCACATCACTTTTCCTCCTCTTCCTCTATGTCTCTGAGGTCCAGGTGACCTATTCTGTGATTTATTATAAATAACATCACACTGATCTGTCACCTCCAGTCTCTCTCACCTCCATACTTGCTCATTTAATTTCTGATTGTCACCTGCTTGCTAGAAAGCTCCGGGTTTTCCCCTGGCTTACAAAGTTTAGCAAAGAATGGCTCCCAGCTCACCTTTGTTCATTTCCCATAACCTTCGATCATGTGCGCTATATCCTTCCAAGCAGTTGGCTGTTCTGCAAATCACTGTCGTTTCTCTGACATGTGCCTTTGCTCCTGCAGTTTCCTCTTTGACCATGTGGACCATGGTGGTTAAGACCCCAGGAGACACGGCAGCCTTGCTGGTTACTGGTTCCAGCTCTACTCCTTAGTTTTGTGATGGCGGACAGTTTACGCATCTCTCTGTGTCTTCATGTCTCCAGTGATGAAAGGGTGCCTACTTCATAGAATTATCGCAAGACTTACAGGGACTGATAACTAGAAAGTATTTCAGATTGTACCTGGCACAGAGGTAGGCTTATCAGTCATGAGCTATTTGAGCCTCCATAGAACCAGCATCACTCTTTAGGAGGCGTGTTAATACTTACTAAAACTAATTACACTGAATTAAAATTGTAGCGCCTCAGTCAATTTTATGCAGATTATGGCTAATACAGTCTCTTAAAAATACATGCTAGGGCAGCCCTAGGATCTAACTCTTCCAAGCATGATAGGATCAAAGGATGTTACAAATGGAGAAACCTTTTCCATCATTTCTTGACTTTTTTAGAGGCATCTGATACTTTTGTGGTAACAATTACACCAATCTCTTCAGGGTTCAAAACATCGTTTTGACATTCTTGCATATGATATGCACATATGAATGTGATGAAGATGTGATTTTTAAGTAAAAAAATTATCATTAAACCCTATGTTATGCAATTAATGGTATCTCCTATATTTGTAACATATTTTTAGTTTCCTCCTATGTCGCAAGTGACAGATTTTTTAATTGATTTAAAATTATTTATGCAAGTCAAGACATGGTTCGTCATTAAATATTGCATTTGACTTGGGGACCAGTGTACATTAAAATGTAAATTGAAATTTAACTATGTTTAATGCCATTAAGCATCAAAAGTGGAGGGGAAAAAACTGCCTTTAGGACCTTGCTTGAAATTCTTTTCATTTGCTTGTAGGAAAAAAAAAAAAAAGCACTTTTTTTTTTTTTTAATAACTTTCATGTTTTGTTGAAATAAGATTTCTGGCTGCTATTTGCAAGTACTTCCCAGCAAATAACACATTGCACATGAGGATAGTCTTTATTCCCAATAAATGAAAAGCCAAATTGGATATAATTGTCACTATGTTTCTCCTTTTTGAGATTGGTTTTTGAAGTACTAAAGACATCTTAATGTGCTAAATAAGGATTTTGATAGATGAATGTAGCTTATGAATCTGATGACAATTGTCTTGAGGGGACTTTGCAAAATTAGTATCATTTTTATATTATTCATTAAATTATTGTAGTTCAACATCAGAGCTCCTTATGCTTCCTACATTTAGCCAGTGATGCATTAAGAATTTAACAATTTTGAAACCACAGCCAGCAGACCTTCCCTGGCAGCTGACGCCTCCCACCAAGGGGTGTATGTATCGACTGCGGTGACTTGACATGATCGCACTAGGTAATCACTGGCATGATATCACCTCGACATCGTTCAACTTTAAAGGGAAACAGGATAAATACAAGTACTTTATTTATTTAACTCGTATTTTTCTTGACACGGCCCCACCCGCGTTTTCGGTTAGATATGCAGATGCCTGGCTTCCACCCCAGGCCTGTTGGGTCAGATTCTGACCCATGACTCAGTAAGTCCGGTGCAAGGTCTGAGGTTCTATTATTTTCAAGAGCTCCTAGATGATGCTGATGTTGCCAGCCGGTCTGTGGGCCATACATGGAGTAGCAAGACCATAAAAACAAACAAACGAACAGAACCTTTATGACACACGATTTGGGAAATACTGATTTAACCTGTTCATCCATTTAATAGCTGAATATATTGATAAGGCGTCATCATTTAATAGCTGAATAAATGATATTCAGAAGGGTTAGGTGGCTTGACCAAAGGTCACCCAGCAGATGGTGCTTTGCTACTAAACCTTGTTGACTCCTTTCTATCAACTGGAATTTGAGAACCGTCCTAGCAAGAAAGGTTCACGTGCACGTAAGTTGTTTCCTTGAGGGAAGCAGTGATTGCTTTTCCATTCCGTTGCTGAGGAAATTCCTCCTCATGGTGAAGTTCCTGCATATGTTGAATATATTTCAGTGCATGTAAGTTACACGCGTTGTACGTGTACATGAAGTCAAACGCATCACTGCCTTCGTGTCCCAAAACCAGTACAGGCTTTGTTTTAGTAACCAGAGTGCCTGTCATCTTAAACTATTGTCTTCTCCTTAATAATTCCACAGTGTGTCAGAGAGATGTTGGCCGCCTTCCAAATGCCCGGGGCTGGAAATAGCCGAGGCCCCGTCTCAAAAACGATTTTCTAAAGGTAAAAATAAATAAATAAAGCCAACCCACACGTACCCCCACCAGGTTGGCAGAAGCCCGTCTCCAGGGAGGGACTCCCACAGGCCTTCTCTCGTTTGTCTGATTCTACCCAGCTGGAGGTGGTCGGGCCGCTGTAGCATCTGTTGGTTCTGCTGCTGGACGGTTGTCAAAACCAGGAATATTCAATTATTCGGGGTTGTTTATTTTCATGTGTGAACATTTGGCTGCTTAGCTATTGCTTTTCTTTCCCGCTTTTCTCCCTCTTCTTCATCTGCTTACACAATGTTTTGCCTGTATCATTAACCCTTGATCGATCACTCGCTTCTTGAGACTTGGGCCTTTTTTCCCAGTAGAAGAGCTGGGGCTGGAGAGATGGGAGCCTGTGCTTGTTAGAGTCACATAGCAAGTTGGCCGCTTAGAATGAAACACAGCAGGAAACCACTGTTTGCTCGATTTATTTTACTTCAGTTTTTCATTTTTTTTTAATGTTTATTTATTTTTGAGGGAGAGCAAGAGAGCATGAGACAGATAGAGGGAGACACAAAGGAGGCTCCAGGCTCTGAGCTGTCAGCACAGAGCCTGACATAGGGCTCGAACTCCTGGACCATGAGATCATGCGTGACCTGAGCTGAAGTCGGACGCTCAACCCACTGAGCCACCCAGGCGCCCCTTTGTTGATTTTTTTTTTTTTTAAAGAAAAGATCTATAAAGTATACAGCCTGAATATCGTTTAAATAGGCTGCTTTTTTGAGGCACGCCTAAAATACCTATGCAGTTGTGCCAAGAATGAGTGAAGAGTTTAAAGGAGAACCTCATTTAAAAGCTATGAAATTCTCTACCTCATTTTCCAGGCACACATTAAAACAGTATTATTTTTATTTGTTTCTTTTTGGAGGGTAGTGGTATCTTTTTGAAAACTATAGAAGAGAGACATCCAATTAAGCCTCCATTATGGATCTCAGCTTCATGGCTCTGATAAATAACTTCACCTGCTAAAAACTGCCGATGACCCCCTCCTGACAGCAAATTAAATAATAAGAATAAATGTAGGCACATCTGCCTGATATTCAAATGCAGCCTTAACCTACTTTTGTAGCTTTGTCTCCCACTACATCCCTGCAAGTGTGCTGAGATCCCACTACGGTAGCACAGCTTAGACTCTGGGACATGAGACTCACTTTTCCCCTCTGTGATGTGCTCATATTCTTTCTCTTCCCTGGAGCATATTCTCAGCCCCACTGTGCACCATCCTGCAGCTTCCCACCTAATTCCTACATCCGAGGCCCGTCTCGCATGCTGTCTCCTTTATGAAACCTAGTTGAACAAATCCCTTAATACTAATTGACCTCAGCAGCTGACACACCAACTGAGCCATCGACAAGATACCTCCCTGTGGTATCTCCAGCTTCAAAACTGAAAAATCTAAATACCCACCTCTCTGAGTTCTCATAGCATTTATTTAGCACTTATCCCATGGTATTTATTATAATTTGCATAGAGTCACAGGTACTGTGAACTTGCTGGTGGATTTGTTCCCTTTCTTAGAATGTAATCTGATGTGAGATTCGACTGCATTACCCTCATTGTCTTGACCTCTGAGCCTACTGCAGAGACTTCTATATGACCCTTGTATTAGGAATGTTTGGTTTGAAAAGGCAACCTTATCAATGCCAGATATGATTCTCTGAAAGGGCATTTGTTAGTTATCTTGATTGGGCCACGGTGCCGACATGGTGTCTGGCTTCTTAGTGAATCTGTAGCTTACCGGGACATTATTATAAGGATCATATTTGTTCTCCCTGCCTTGTGCACTACTCCTAATAATCTTTACTGCCATAAAGAGAGGGTCAAAAGGGATTTCGGAGCAGGTGAATCATTACAATCATACAACTCTGTGATACGCAGTATACGCTCTGAAGGAGACCTTGGCCGCCAGCTCCACCTGCTCTGTTCCCTTCCTCCCTTTCCAGAACATGGAATTTACTCACAGGTTATGGGGAAAACTTGTCAAGACCTCTCTGTACTTGGTGGCGATTGCACAAAACCTTGAAACCCTCCTTCCTTCCCCTCATCGTGGAAGAATGTGGCCAAAGTGAAGAAAAGATATGATTTTACTCTGTCAATGGTCAGTCCTTTCCTTTAGACTGAAATTAATTTGCAGTTGACCCTTGAACAACATGGGAGTTAGGAGCGCTGACCTCCTCCCATGCAGTCAGAAATCCACCTTTGTAACTTTCGACTCCCAGTGACTTAACTGCTAATACCCTATTGTTGACTGGAAGCCTTACCTATAACACTAATGATTAACAAATATTTTGTATGCTGTGTATATTATATACTGCATTCTCAAATAAAGCAAGCTAGAGAAAAGGAAATGCTATTAAGAAAATCATAAGGAAGATGGGGCGCCTGGGTGGCTCAGTCGATTAAATGTCTTTACTCTTGGTTTCTGCTCAGGTCATGATCTTACAGTTTGTGAGTTCAAGTCCTGCATCTGGCTCTGCACTGACAATGTGGAGCCTGCTTGGGGTTTTCTCTCTCCCCCTCCCATGCTCTCTCTCTTTCTCAAAATAAATTAATTTAAAAATCCAAAATCATAAGGAAGAGAAAATACATGTTCATTACTGTCCAGTACGTGTAGAAAAAAATCCACACAGATGTGTACCTACACAGTTCAAACCTGTGTTGTCCAAGTATCAACTGTATGTGAAAATTACTGAAGGATATGAGAGTCTGGGCCTCTAGATGAAGCTGTGCACTGTGTAAGGGCATCTAGCCATGGAAGGGAATGGGGAGGCTGAGAAGCATCCCACACGCCAGCAGCCAGGATGTGTACCTGGCACATGGTTGCAACCGCCTGAGGGAAGGGTCTGGTTTTCCTACGCACAGAGGTGGTATTTTCAAGCCTGTGTTTGCGTGTGTCTAATTTACACAAAGGTGTCACATTGGCTTGTAGCCACAGGACTAGGTACATAATTTGTGGTACCGAGTGCAAAATAACAACGTGGGATCCCTTGTTCAAAAATTAAGAATTTGAGGCCATCGAGCAGTCGAGCATGGGGCCCTGGGGAAGCCCACTGGTCCCATGCCCGTGAAGCTGGATGTCAGTGGCAGTGATGCGATGGTTCAGGAAATCACCTCCTACAAGATAACATCATAGGGTCTGAGTTTTAAAATGCATGTTTGGGGTCAAGCTGGTAACTAGATATGCCCATTGGCACATTATTCTTTTGGCCACGTCCTCCTGTAAACTGTGCCTAGCTAGGCAAGCAAGGGGTGCATGCCTGTTGGCGATTCTCTAGAAGGAATAACTGCATGACGTGAGCAGGTGAAATACACACTAATAGAGGTTTTAATTTTTTTTTTAATTTTGACATAATTTCAGACTTCAGAAAAGTTGCAGTGTGTAGTACAAAGAATTCCCCGAAGTCTTCTGAGAATCATCAAATGTTGCTTTGGAGTTCTCTTTCTGTGTTGATAATATGCTTTCATATGTAGATTATTGTGGTTTGTTTTCTGACACGTTTAAGATTAAATTGCAGACAGGATGCCCCCTTTCCCTTAAATACTTAATCGTGTATGCTTTTTAAAGAACAAGGATGTTTTTTGACATAACTAGTAGTATAATTATGAAGAAATTAACACTGATACAATACTATTATCTAGTCCTGAGACCTTATTCATATTTCACCCATGGTTCAGTAATCTCCTTTGTTACAATAACAACAAAAATTCTAGATCATGGGTTACATTCAGCTGAGAGGTCACTTTAGTTTTCTTTAATCCGGGTAATTTCTCAGTCCTCTTTTGTCATTCATGACATTGAGTTTTTGAAGTGTAAATGTCACTTATTTTGTACAATGTCCTTTCATTTGAACATGTAAAAGGAAACAGCAGCCACCGAAAAAGGACTCTCATTGGTCACATCTGGGACAATTTGAGTATCAAAATGATTGAGAGAGATGGATTATAACTCAGTAAATAAGAACCCAGAAATCCATACTGGTATTTTGAAAAACATGACTGAATGAACATATGAATAATGGAGGGCAAAGGGAGAGCCCTCCCTCATGGTAGAGTAAATGGATCAGTGTGAAAGGAATGATGGAAATGGAAAATCATAGTGGCAACATTAGAATATTAGAATATTAATTGATTCAGACAAGTATCACGGATGCTTAAACTAGAGGGTAAAAGTTTCAGGAGTAACAGGATGTTTGTATATCCTCAAAGTATCTCTCCACAAGATACTTCTTAATAATTACCAATGGGAAATGAGTAGCGTTTCAGTGGAAAATCCAGCCCTATACCATCTTAATCAAGTGATCAGTGTTGACGACAGCAATGGGACCTGTCGGCAGTGTATGTCTCCAAATGTGATGGACAGAGCGGACTGAATCACTTAGTGATGTTTCTTCCAAAAATGTCTGATCTATATTTAACCGGAGGGAAACGTTGGACAAACCTAAATTGAGGAACGTTTTACATAATAGGTCATTTTTAACTTCACATGTCTCTCAAAATGCCAGCCCTGTGTGTAAAACCGCAGGGATGTTCTGGGGATACAAGAAACTTCAAGATAGACATGCTACATCTTTTTGTAGCATCAGTTATCATTCCCCTTTTAGGTCAGTCAAGTATAAACATGGATACAAGGGGTAGAAGGCAATATGTCCTTAAATTGTGAAAATGCAACTTCATTCTTCAAAGCCACTTTGTGTGGGACGCCTGAGTGGCTTAGTTGGTTAAATGTCCGACTCTTGATTTTGGCTCAGATCATGATCTCATGGGTTTGTGGGTATGAGCTCCTCATCAGGCTCTGCACTGACAGAGAGGAGCCTGCTTGGCTGGGATTCTCCCTCTCTCTCTCTCTGTCCCTCCCCACCTCTTCTCTTTCAAAAACAAAACAAAACAAAACAAAACAAATTTGTTCATGTCAGGTCTTCTTAGGCTCCACCCATAAATGCAGTGGAGATAGGAATTTGTTCTCTTCTGCCAGCAGGGGGCACTTCAGTAGAAAGTGTGAGAAATACTGTACAATAAGAGATTGTGATTCTATGAACAGAGTAGAATGATTTGTATGGAATTGATATAAATCGTGCTACTTTTGCTTCACGTGTGCACAATTGAAAACACCCACCTTAAAAATGGGTATTCCCAGTTAGCAGCACTTTGCTTTACAACATACCCCACTGTGGATGATGGAGCAGGGGGAACCCTCCCCAAATAATATTCCTTCATGCTGCTTATTGCCAACCATTATTTGACCAAGAAGAATTTGCAAAAAAAAAAAAAAAAAAAACAAAACACAGCCTCCACCTTTTTGGGAAATAAAGGCTTGATTCAGTCTGCTGCTCTTGTGGTAATTAATAAACCTTAAACTTCCAAGAAAATGGCCGTGTCTATAAACACTTCAGTAAAAGTTTATCAGGGAAGAGGATATAGGTTTTATTTCATCCCTTATTTTCTCTACTAAAGAAACCTTCTGACGGAGAAGCAAAACAGAAATAAAACTTTGTTAAATCTTTGAGGACTCTGAACCTAGTGACAGTATTCTTAAATTAGTTTTGCATCTGTCTACCAGAATAAGAACATTCCAGAATTTGATAAGTAGCAAAGGAATGCTAACTTAGATGAGGCAGTGTTAGCTATCTATGCGTAATTAAGTATCTACCATGTTCTAGATAGCACAACCATAAATAAAATTCCATCCCTTCCCTTGAAGAGTTTACAGTCTAGCCATGGGCCATACTTAAAAACAAGTATTTTCAGTGGTTCATGGCCCGTGGTAAACTCCACATGTTTTAGGAGTCCATAGGAGGGACAATTTGCTGCTTGTCAAGATCTATGATATACTTCCTCCGTTAATATCTGAGCTAATTCCCAAGGAAGAAGGAGCATTAATAATTAAAAAAAAAAAAAAAAAAAAAAAAAAAAAAACAGATCTTCAGGCTAAAGACAGAGCTTGGGTAAAGGCACAGAAGGTGGAACAGTAGGAACTACCACATGGGAAACAAGGAGATGCAGCTACCAGCTAGAAGTAGAGAGATCACATTATGGAGGGTGTTTGAATTCTCTGCTGGGTTTACATTCATCCAGGATGTGGTCTGGTGCCATCGAAGTGTCATAAGAAGGACAATGATGTGGCCTTATTTTCTAAATCCCCTGCCATCCCATTCACTAGAGACAGAGTTAAGGGGAACAAGATCTGAGCAGCAGTCCAGGAGTGAAATTATGTAAATGGTTAAGGGATGAACAGAGGAAGAGCCATGAAGAAGACTGAAGATGGGAAAGAAAAGTTGAAGAGGCCCTGGAATGTGCAAGAGGGGGTGCAGACTTGTATGAAGGAATAAATGGTCCTCAGTGTCCATGCCATCCAAAGATCAAGTGAGCGGGGTCAGTGACATTTGAGAACATAAAGGTTTCCGTGGATCTGGGCAAAGCAGTGTAATGAGAGGAGGGGTTAGAAGATCATAGTGGATCTAAGAATCCATAGGAGCTGAGAAAGCAGAGGCAGTATGAACATCCCATTCCAAAAATTTGACCGAAGAGAAAAGCTAGAGAAAGAGCTAGAGTTAACCATTTGAAGAATAGACTGCAATTTAATACAAGCATGAATATTAGGAGAGTTCATATTCTAAAAGCTCATGGGAATGGGAGCAGCAGAACACATGAAGAAGGAGATGCCAGAAGAGCTGGGTTTGTGTTCTGGACTCAACTGACTGGCTTTGCTCTCTCGCATAGAGACCCCCAAACCTGCTGCGTGTGAGATTCACAGGAGAAGCACTTTAGGATTAAGATGACTGGACCTCACTCAAGACGCATGGAATCAGAATCTCTGGGAGGGGGGCCCACGCTTATTTCTTGTAACTTTTGCTGTCTTCTCCTTCTCCCTGTCCACAACTCAGTTTCTCCTGCAGGTTTCTCCTTCTCTTCCCACCTCTAAATATTGTAGTGTTTTAGCTCTCCCTCTTGAAATCTCTCCTTAAGCCACAGACTCTCCCCAGGTGAAATCTTACATTCCATGGCTTCAGGTCCTGTCTGTTGACTGCTGATGACTCTCAGCCCTGACCTTGCACCTCATCTCCTGACCTCTCTATTCACTCCTGATAGATCACTGGATCTATCTAGTAGGCATTTTAAACATATGCCAAAGAAAATTCTCTTCGTTTTTATTCCATCAACACTGCTGCAAATCTGTGTTTATTCTCTGGTTGTTCCTGGTTCAGAATTGGTCCTTCAGGTGCTCCTGACGAGGCCTGGGAGTCATCTTTGTCTCCTCTGTTTCTTTCAGCCACATCCCATCCAGTAGCAGCTTTATCTCCAGAACATACCCTGAATCTATCCACTCCTCTCCATTGGTACTAACAATTGTTATTTCTTTACCGTGATAATCGCCTCCCTCCTTCTAGTCTTAACATCTTAAAACCCATTCTCCACACTGAAGCCAGAATGGTTATTTAAAAAAAAAAAAAATACAAGGGTGCCTGGATGGCTCAGTGGTTTAAAGCGTCTGACTCTTGGTTTCAGCTCAGGTCGTGATCTCACTGCTCATGAGTTCAAGCCCCAAGTCAGGCTCTGTACTGGCAGTACTGAGCCTGCTTAGGATTTGCTCTTTCTGTCTCTCTGTCCCTCCCCTGCTTGCACTGTCTCTGTCTCTCTCAAAATAATTAAATAAACTTTAAAAAAAAAAAAAAGTACAACCCAGATCATGTCGTTCCCTTGGCCATACTTCTCCCTCTGGCTCCATGGGAATTAACCGGCTCCTCTTACTTACCCTTATACCACAATGCTTCCTTTCACTGTCCCAAACACTGGGACTATGTTTCTTCTTCAAATATCCATGATTGTCCCTATTTCATAGCCTTTTGCCATTCGCTTTCCCTGGAAAACTCCCCCAGACCTCCAGGGGGCCAGCTCTTTCATGTCAACTTTAGTCCCTCCACATTTTTTGTTAGGTCTCTTTATAAAACTTAGTCTAAAACATGGATTTTGCTACCAAAAAAGTGAACAATTTGTGCTGACGTGGCATCTTAGATCCTTCCTGTTCTGGCAAGATTGATTTAAGGGAAAGCAAAATACAGTGTTCCTTTCTTCCACTCAGTTGCTATATGGGGCCAAGCAGAAGACAGGGATGCTAGATGTTTGTGGTATATTCCAGTGTTTATGTGCTCCAGACACTGGCCACATCCCGTCCTGATCGACCTTCCCAGCCTCGGGGAGACCTGGAGTGGGAGAAGAATCGAAAAAGCTAACATTGCAGGTTAAAAAAATGTATTCTTCTCACTGTTAGGTTGGCTTTTTTCTTTTTGACTCTCTTCCCCCTCCTTTTATTCCCCACCCCCATCTCAGCAGTACTAGTACTGAATTGTAATGAGATGGTGAGTATTGAAAGCTTAAGGTTACTTTTGGGTCATTTCTTTTTAACCTCATTGCTCATTCACATCCTTCTAATCTGTGGAGGGCTGCAGGGCACTGAGAAAGTCAGGAATGATTCTTCATGTCTTTGTTGTTCTTAAAACTCTGTCTGATCAGCCATGGAGTTCATTTTGCATTAACTATAAGTGAACACTGGTGCGGCTTTGTGGGGCGGAGCGGCGTGGGGGTGTGTGGCTAAGCAACATCGTGGACAGGGAATCCAGACAGTAGAAAGATGAGCAGTGGGACCTTTCATTACACTTCTTCAGAGCTGGGCATCCTAGTCTTCTCAATGATTCCTGGGACTGCACTATTTTTTTTTTCCTCCATCAAAAGGACTTTGATTCAGTGTCTCTCTCTGTGTTCATCTAAGACTCAGTGTCCCCATTCGCAGAGCAAGTAGACCAGTCATACTCTCAAACCCATAAGATATGGAGCTTTATAGGTATGTTGTCCCTAGAGCATTCAGTGGAACATGATATAAAGATATAATGTGTGATTTATTAGCTTTATTTTAATTTAGTATTTTAAAAACAAGGGAGCACCGAGTGTCTATATTTTCACCTAATAACTTTTCCCTATTGAAGATTGTTAAGATCTGCTATTTAGGTCAAACTTCAGCTATCCTTTACATACTGATACAGCCAAATCAATATAATTGATACACAGAAGGTGCCTTTACCGGAACTTGGAGTCAAAGCCAACCTCAGAAAGCCTTCTATAGGCATGGTCCCTTGTATGGAGTCCTACCCATAGTCCTTTGCTGTGGGAAGCAGTGTTGGTCAGCCTGGGTGGCCATGCTGTGTACCTGTCACGTCCATGGGACCAAGAATGTACACCTGAGTTTGCTGCATAGGAGTAAATCCAGTCTGAGAGACCCTCTCAAGAAGGATTAAAGTGATTATGTATTTCTAGATTCTTGCTTTTCTGTGTATGACTTGATCCTGAAGAAGAATCAGTTGTTGGCAGAGGCAACAGAAGAGGGCAAAGAAGCATGTTGTGGTGGCCCTGAGACATGAGAAGGCATGAGTGAGTGCAAGCAACAGATAAGTAGGGGCCATTAAGACAATAGACAGGAGGCAATTGATTAGGAGGGGCAGAAGTGACAGGCTGTCTGTGTGCTAGGAGGACTATGCAGTCACCCATTTAGTAGAATAACACTGGATCTCCACGTCCTCTCGCTGGGCCTTGTTAGGGTCTCTTTAAGACCTACTTGTCTGTGATGTTTACTCTTTCTCTCAAGCCTAGTCTGTGGTCTTTCTTGGTTTCCAGTCAGCCCTGGACTCAAAATTAACGTTCTTGTCCTTCTAATTTTCAGTAAATACTCAATTTTTGATGGAATCTGAATGAATTTTGCTTCCTTGTAAACAAAAGAGGCCAAATGCAATGGAATGTGTTGCATTGGGAATAGCTCAATAGAGAGCAAGTTAAATTAGTGCTCAAAGCATTTTGTAAAATCACAGCTGCTTCGCTCCACCGTAATGTGTCTCTGTTGCCGAACGCTGCCTTCACAACACCACTGTTTGCCTGACAGACTGTGCCACTTGTTGTGCAAGGGGTCGTGACACACAGTACTACTTATAAAGTGATTTATGGATAAAAGCAATTGGACATCAGAGGGATTGCAGAGCACAGGGAATCTAGCAAAGCCCCAGAGTTCTTCCGTGGCCCTGAAAAACAGCCTTGAGGAGTCTCTGCATGACAGGATCCCTGGCATCAGTCAAATGCCTTACTGTCCCAATCAAGAGAGCCTGCTCATTGCTTGGCACCGGGATGGGATCAGGGACAATGCAGAGAGGCCCATGGGACTCAACTATGGCCAGAGGGGTCACCCCTTTGCTATTGCTGCAAGCTTTCACTTGGCAGGAGGTAAGCCTACAGTATTCAACAATTTTAGGAAAGAGAAACGCACATGTGGAATTGGGCTTTGGTGCCAGTTGTCCCGCAAGGAGACACGGCGAAATCAGAACTAAAAGATCCACAGCAAAGACAAGAAGTGAAAGATAGGAATAGCCTGGCATCAGTATGGATCAGTGGTCAAGAAATGTGCAGAGTTCATTGATCTCAGTAAGGCAGAGGGCTTAAGACAGGCTGGCAAGGAAAGCCCATACAGAGGAAGGAATTGGCCTGACAGGAAGCCTTTTATATACTTCCTCTGGGAACTAGAGTTGGTAGCTGACTTCTCAGGCCATAAGCATCTAGGGCTGGAGGACTGAGGCAGAACCAAATGGGGGCACCGGGCCTTGACTTTCATTTTGCTGGCATCCATCTGTTCTGCACTTGGACCAGCTTTTTTATTCCAACAAATGATCTGTATTTGGCTAAGTTACAAATTCCTTTTATGTGTGACAAACAGGATTTGCTGTTCCTTCAGAAAAGTATGGGTGGGAAAGATTGAGAGCTGATTTGCATATTGGTGTTGCTGGACACTAATGGGACATCGTACTGTCCTCCTGAAATCTTAACAAATGACTAGGATTATGACTATTAAAAAAATGACTATGATTTTTCACTGCCTGATTTGGTTGGAATGAGTAAATTATTTTTATTTCATTGCATTAACTGCCAGAACATTGAATGAGCCGATAACTCCCTGGTGTTGCTGAGCCGCAAAGAACTATTATTCGGAATTGAATTTTTATTGATTTTCTTGTGCTACAATGACTTTTCTAACATAGTAGCATGAAAGGAAAATGAGAAAAAGGCCAAGTAGGGCATAGGGTGAGGAAGGGGAGGCTGCCGCTTCCCATGGCCTCACCCCGATGGACTACTTATTGGCAGGCACCGCTGACTCGGGGTGATCTTGTTGCCGATGAGATGATTTACAGGTTAGCCAAGCACCTGGCGTCATCACCTTGCCCTCCTCTTCCCTTCTGCTGTCTTTGTTTCCAGTCGCTTTGGGCCTTGTTGGCATTCTGCTGTAGACACGAACAGGGCAGTGGGGTGAAGGAGGAGCAGAAGTAGAGAGGGTAATGTTCCACACCGGTCAGTGCTGATGTTTGTTAGCACCTTAACGCGTGCACACATGGGCGCACACACGGGCAGCATGAGTCAGTGTTACTTTAGCATCATTATAGTACCTTCATCTCTTCGTGGTTTTGCTTTTTCTAGTTATCTTGACTCCTGGAGACCTAGTTGTATATTAAGTTTATAATAGTCATTCACATGAGTTGAAATGGAAATGCGTTCACTCATTCAACAAATATTTATTGATGGCTCCTGTGTAGTCCAGACACTAGAGGCAAGGCGGTGAACAAAACAAATGAAAAATGTTGTCCTTGTGCACAGATTCCTATGAGTAAAATTAATATTTTAGAATTCACAAAAGATTGAAAAATAACAGTCCTTTTGGTCTCCTTTAAAAAAAAAAAAAGCTTATTTTGAGGCTTATTTTGAGAGAGACAGAGTGCAAGTGGGGGAGGGGCACAGAGAGAGAGGGAGAGGGAGAATCCTGAGCTGATTCTGCACTGCCAGAGCAGAGTCTGATGCGGGGCTCGAACCCACGAAGCCATGAGATCATGACCTGAGCTGAAACCAAGAGTCAGTTGCTTAACCGACTAAGCCACCCAGGTGCCCCACTTCCTTCTTTAACAGACCTGAGAGGAGTGAAACTTGCTACAATAAATGGAAACAAAATGGACTTCTTCCCTGGTTTCTGATCTAGTTTAGAGAATCTTGACAACTCCTAGGAAAGAGTGGCTTTTTTTGGACATTATTTTTTCTGGCTATAAAAATAATCCATGCTCATTATGGAAAGTTTAGAAAATGCAGAAACAAATGAAGTAGAGAATTAGTATACCCATATTCACCCTGTAGCAAGTCTTTGAAATGTTGAGTTTCTCCTCTGTAGGGCTTTTCCTATAGCATATATAGTAATCCCACACCAGTTGCTATTTTAGAATTTTAAAACCTTCAGTCTTGATGTGTATGTATGCAGTTTGGTTCAGTTCCCTTATACAAAGTAATGTGAAAATTATTATTTCTCTTCTTCCCAGAGACCCATGTGAGCATGATTGTAAGTGAGATCAGAAGGTGGAAATCTATTTATATTCCACCCTCTCAATATATATGAATAGAAGACCAAGTCTAATAAAAGAGTGTCCTTATGTGATGTGATAACTTCTGGAAAGAGAGGTAGCTAGGCAGGCATTTTGCAAGAGATTTGCAAGAAAGAAACAAGAGCATATGTATGCAAGAAGAATGTTCTAAGCCAGCAAAGCCCGATTGAAATAGTAAAAGTGGTACAGTGTGTATTATGTAGGCTGTGTGAGGCTCTACCTCTGTTTAGACCTATAACTTTTCTGAGGAACTTTCCTGGAATCACTCGATTAAGTTGGGTCCCACTGTGATAGATTTTTACTGAACTTACTACTTCTCTATCTCGTCACTCATGAATACACATTTTTAATGTTTGTTTATTCATTTGGAGAGAGAGCACATAAGCACGGGAGGGGCAGAGAGAGAGGGAGAGAGAAAGATTCGAAGGAGGCTCCACGCTGCTGGCACAGAGCCTGGCGTGGAGCTCAAACTCAGGAATGGTGAGGTCATGACCTGAGCCAAAATCAAGAGTCGGATGCTCAGCTGACTTAGCCATCCAGGCGCCCCCATTAATCTTAATCTCTTGTTTAATGTCTGTTCTTCTTGTTAGCATGTATGCTGTGGGAGTATTGGGACGGTCTGTGTGAGGCTGACTAATGCACTCCACTGCCCATGGTCAACAGCATGAGTGAATGAAGGAAGCTGTTGCACATATACTGAAAACCTGAAGGCAAAGTAGGAGAAGGCCTGCCGACCAAAGCAGGTTTTTAATGCAGATGTACCTACTTTTATTTGGAAGTAGATGCATTCTATAAGAAATGTATTACATTTTGAGGAGGCCAGTTCTCACATATTAGAAAATATATATAAACGATAGACACCATTCACTCCATGCTTTTTTATCTTATGTAGCAATTTATTCAAACATTTACTTGCAATGTAAATATTCTTTGAGCTTTATAACGTCTGTGTAGTATTCCATTGTAGGAACGCACCAAAAGATATTAGCCATTCTTATATTATTGGACATTTAGATTGTTAGCAACTGTTCAGCATTATAAGTGGAGAATTGAGCAATGTCACCCTTCCACATTTTTCTAGGTAGCTGTGTAATCGTTTTCCTAGAAAATTTTAGAAATAGGTTGCTTGAATTATACAAATGAATCCTTTTAAATAATAACTTTATTGAGATATAATCCATAATACCCTGCAGCCAATGCATCTACTTAAAGTATACAATTTAATAGGTCTTTTAAAATTGTATTTATTTATTTATTTATTTATTTACTTACTTACTTACTTATTTATTTTTAGAGATAGGGAGCATAAGCAGGGGGAGAGGGGCAGAGTGAGCAAGAGAGAGAATCTTAAGCAGGTTCCATGCTCAGCGTGGAGCCCAACGCAGGGCTTGATTCCACCACTGTGGGATCGTGACTTGAGCTGAAGTCAATATTCAGATGCTCAACCGAGTCACACAGGCGCCCCTACAATTTGATAGTTTTTGGTACATTCTCAGAGTTGTGCAACCATGTTCAGAGTCTATTTTAGGACACTTCCATCACGCCGAAAAGTAAAACCGTTCCCATTAGCCGTAACATTCCCCTCGCCCCTTGCCCTGACACCTGCAGTGCTTGGCCATCACGAATCTTTCTGGCTGTATGGATTTGCCTCTTCAGGACATTTCATATACGTGGGATCATACGATATGTAGTCTTTTGTGTCTGGCCTCTTTTACCGAGCATATTCCTTTCAAAATTCATCTGTGTTGCAGAAAGTACTCCAGTATTTTATTTCTTTGTATTGTCAAATAATATCCCACGGTATGGGATTATTGTCAAATAATATCCCACATGTTGTGCATTTATTCATTAGAAAGTGAACATATAAATGAACTGTTAAAGTAATTTTGACACATCCTCTAGCTTGCCCTTCATGTTGACCCGTTTTCACACTATCTAGCAGTGTTTAAGACTATCTAGTTTTCCATCCTCTTTCCAACACTGGGAATTAGTACTTAAAGAAACTAATAAAACCAAGCCTCTTTGGAAAAGTTAAAGAGACATATTGATGCTTTTTAAATGGGCATTTCTTTCATGATTAGGGATATTGGCCTTATGATTGTCTCTATTAGTTGTTTCTCTCTTATGAATGTTGCCTAAATGCCCCTTTGCCATTTTGTTTTAGGGTATTTATCTTTTTTGTTTGTTGTAATAATGCCGTTTGTGTAATAAGGCTGTCCAGCCTCTGCCCATAATGTTGCTTGTAATGTTTGAGATTGAGGCCATTTTTTTTTTCCTTCCAGGATTTTATTTAAATTCAAGTTTGTTAGCATATAGTGTAGTATTGGTTTTAGGAGTAGAATTCGGTGATTCATCATTTCCATATAACACCCCGTGTTCATCACAACAAGTGCCCTCCTTAATGCCCATCACTCATTTAGCCCCATTCCCTGCCCCCCTCCCCTCCAGCAACCCTCAGTTTGTTCTCTGTGGTTAATAGTCTCTTATGGTTTGCCTCCCTCTCTGTTTTTATCTTATTTGATTTTCCTTTCCTTCTCCTATGTTCATCTGTTTTGTTTCTTAAATTCCATATGAGTGAAATCGTGTGATATTTGTGTGTCTCTGTTACTTCACGTAGCATGATACCGTCTATCCATCCACATCTTTGCAGGTGGAAAGATTTCATTCTTTTCGATGGCTGAGTAATATTCAATTGTGTGTGTCTGTGTGTGTGTGTGTGCATATGTATGTATACATACCACACCTTCTTTGTCCATTCGTCAGTCGATGGACATTTGGGTTCTTTCCATTATTTGGCTATGTTGTTAGGGCTGCTATAAACTTTGGGGTGCACGTGCCCCTTCAAGATTGAAAGTTTTTAGTTTGACATGTCTACCAAACATTATCTACCAATCATTTCCTTAAGGATTCTTCTTTTAATTTTCTTTAGAAGGGCTTTCCCTATCCTAAGATCCAAATAAGTATCTTGTGACTGCTATGGTTTTATCATATATTAATTTATACTTTTCATTTGAGAGTCTTTGAAAAATTTTCCAGTTTATAATTAATATGTATATCTGATTTATGAAAAAGCCTCCTCCTTTTAATCATTGCAGCCTTATAATAGGATTTAGTAATTGTGACCTTTATTAAGCTGTGTTATGTACCCAGTGCTCTTAAGACGATTTTACACGTATTAGCATTTAATGCCCACAAAACTATATGTGATGAAAATTATTATCCGCATTTGGCAGATGAGGAACCTGAGGCAAAGAGAGATAAAAATACTTACCAAGTCAAGGTTCTAGTAGGTGGCAGACCCAGAATTCAAATGGATGCTCAGTCTCCAGCCCCACCTTCTTCAAAAGTGTGCAGTCTTACTAGTCGAGTTCTAGAACAAATGACCTAGGAGTTTAAATCCTTATCATTACTTAACATGCATGCTTATGAGGTGTTATGCATTTCTTTTTCCAGAGTTTTTGGATAATTACACGAATATTCCTTGCTATATCATAAAAAAGTTAGATTTGAACATTTTCAAGTGTGTTTTATTGCCCACTGCCAAATGTTTTGAAACCACAACTTCCAAATACTTACTAATTCATTACTTTGAGCCTCATTTTTAAAAAAGGTAATT
This sequence comes from Panthera pardus, assembly GCF_024362965.1. NCBI lineage: Eukaryota > Metazoa > Chordata > Mammalia > Carnivora > Felidae > Panthera > Panthera pardus. The sequence goes on along the minus strand of NW_026526688.1, from coordinate 46,840,906 downwards.
GTTTTTTCAGGAAGGGGTGCAGCTGATTAAAATCTCTCTTGTCTCTGCCGTGTCTGAGACTGTATTGTTGTTAGTTTGCTCATGTATAATAACTTGTTTGGGAAGAAAAATATAGTACCTGTGCTCTTTTGTTTTTTTTCTTTTCCTCAAAAATAAAAACATAGGGGTGCCTGGGTGGCTCAGTTGGTTAAGCATCCGACTTTGGCTCAGGTCATGATCTCATGGTTTGTGGGTTTGAGCCCCACATCCGGCTCTGTGGTGACAGCTCAGAGCCTGGATCCTGCTTCAGATTCTGTGTCTCCCTCTTTCTCTGCCCCTCTCCGACTCATGCTCTGTCTTTCTCTCTCTCTCTCTCTCAAAAATAAATAATAAACATTAAAAAAAAATAAATAGGTATGATTAATTATACCCTGGTATATGCTAATATAGGAAAAAGTTCTAATCCTAGCCTGATTTTTGTTTCATTGTCAATCACTTCTTTTTTAAAAAAAATATTTATGTAGCTTTATTGAGATATACCTAATCAATAACCTTGTGTAACTTACAATTTGCCATGATTTGGTATCCGTTTTTGTTGTGGAATGATTATCACAGTAAGGTTAGTCAACACATCCATCACCTCACATAGCTACATATTTTCTTTTTTTTTAAATTTACTCTCTCAGTAACTTTTAGGTAAACAGCACAATATTGTCAACTATATTCACCATGCTGTATGTTAGGTCCGCAGAACTTACTCATGTTTTCACTGGAAGTTGTACCCTTTGACCTCCATCCTTTCCCTCACTTGCCAGCTCCTGGCAACCACTAGTCTTCTCCTTGTTTGTGAGTTCAGCTTTTTTGTATTCTATATATAAGTGAGATCATACAGTATTTGTCTGACTTACTTCATTTAGCGTAATGCCCTCAAAGTCCTATCTGTGTTGTCTCAAATGGCAGGATTTGGTTCTTTATTTTTATTTTATTTTTTAAATGTTTGTTTGAGAGAGAGAGAGGGAGAAAGAGAGCATGAGCAGGGGAGGGGCAGAGAGAGGGAGAGAGAGAGACAATCCCCAGCAGGCTCCATGCTGTGAGCACAGAGCCCAATGCAGGGCTTGATCTCATGGTTGGTGAGAACTTGAGCTGAACCAAAATCAACAGTCAGATGCTTAACTGACTGAGCTACCTGGGTGCCCCTGTTTTTTTGTTTTTGTTTTTTAAGCTGAATAACACTCCATTTTGTGTGTGTGTGTATGTGTGTGCACATACACATCTATGTAAACACACATGCACACACACACACACCCCACTCCATCCATTCATGCGTTGATGTACACTTAGGTTGTTTTCATGTTTTTCTGAATAATGTTGCAGTGAGCATAGGATATAGACATCTTTTCGAGATGGTGATTTTATTTCTTTTGAAATGGGTTTGCTGCATCTTATGGTTGTTCTATATTTAATCTGGGGTGGGGGGAGGAGTCTTCATATTGTTTTTCATAGTGGCTCCTCCAATTCACTGCCCCTCCACCAGTGCACAATGCTTCCCTTTTCTCCACATTGTCATCCACACTTATCTCTTGTCTTTTTGACGATAGCAATTCTAACAGGAGCAAGGTGGTATCTCCCTGTGGGTTGGATTTGCATTTATCTGATGATTAATGATGTTGAGCACCTTTTCAAGTACATGGTGGACATTTGTGTGTTGTCTTTGGAATAACGTTTATCTGGGTCCTTTCCCCATTTTTTTTTTAATGGATTGTTTGTTCTTTTGCTGTTGAGTTGAATGAATTCTTTGGATATTTTGAAGATTAGCCCCTTATTAGAAATATGGTTTGCAAATATTTCCTCCCATTCCATAAGTTGCCTTTCACTTTGTTGATCATTTCTTCTGCTGCACAAGAACTTTTTGACATAGTCCTAATTGTTTATTTTTGCTTTTGTTACTTGTGTTTTTTGTTGTCATGTCCAAAAAGTTGTTGTCAAGGCCAGTGTCAAGAAGCTTTTTCCCTAGAGTTTCTTTTAGTCGTTTTATGGTTTCAGGTCATACAATTAGGTCTTTAATACATCTTGAGTTAATTTTTGTGTTACAAGGTAGGGGTCCAAGGTAATTCTTTTGCATGTGGTTTTCCAGTTTTCCCACCACCATTTATTGAAGAGATACCCTTTCCTCATTTAGAATAATTGTAAACCTGTCAAATATTAGATATCTGTATATGTGAGGTTTTATTTCTGGGGTCTCCATTCTGCCCCACTGATCCATGTGTCTGTTTCTATGCTGATAATGTATTGTTTTGGTTACTGTACCTGTGTAGTGTAGTTTGAAATCAGGAAGTATGATGCCTCTAGCTTTGTTCTTTTTTTTTTTTATTATTTCAAGGTTGCTTTGGGCCTTCAATGTCTTTTGTGGTTCCCTGTGAATTATAGGATTGTGTTTTCTATTTCATTAAATAATGCCACTGGAATTTGTATAGAGATTGCATTGAATCCATTGATGACTTTGGATAGTATAGAAATGTTAACAATATTAATTATTCTAGTCCATGAAATTGTTAGTTACATCAGTTTGTTTACTCCTGAGATACTTATAAAATTATGTTTCTAATTTTCTTAATTTTGTTAAAATTCAAAATTTTTAACTATGACATATTTAGGATCTTTTTTTTTTCTTTCTAATACTATTTTGCCTTGTATCCAGTGAGCTCTTTTGCAAACTCAAGTCCTTTTTCACCTCAGAGAAGAATTATTATCATTCTTAAATAGGTTATCATTTATTTTCTTTCTTGTTTCTTTCTAAAATTCCTATTCTATTTAATACTACATTTCTCTATCTCAACATTATCTTTTGTTATTTATTTTGTTCTTTTGCTGGAAAATTTATTATCATTTTATAATTTTCCTCTTAGCACATGCATTCAACATATATTTGTTAAGGACATGCTCTATATCAGGTGTTCAGTAGCCCTGAGAGTATGAGGGCAACCATCTCAGATATAAAGCCCCCCCTTTATAGAAATGAGGAGAACAGTGAGGAGTAAGAAATTTTAAGAGCCCTACTAGAGGAAGCCTCATAAACTGGGTTTTGTTGGTTACATAGCTGTTGTCTCTTGCCTCTAAGGCCACTGGTATATAGTTTGTAAAGCTGGAGCAGGTACCTCTTTGCCAGATCCTGGCTCCCTGTAAGGCTCCACCGGTAGGGGGCGGGGGAGGAGACTAAACAGTAGAAGAGGGAGGAAGTCTACTTGTTAATTTTCTGTCCCTGTCAGCATCACCCTAGTAGAGTTTCTTCATCCTGGAAGTGGCAGTTGCTTCTTGTTTCCAGCTTATTATTTTGTTTCAAGTACTAACAGAACCAGCTTTGTTAGGACCCACAGAGATTCCAGCACCAGATTGATGGACAGTCTTTCTTCAGAGGTCTTGGTCTTGATTTCTTAAATCCCTCTTCCACGTTCCTGAGGTGCCAGCACCCATGCCCAGTGCTTCACAGCTCTGTAACCCCAACCTCTTCTTTTGGTCCCCTCCAACCCCTCTGCTTTTTTCCTTTTCCTGCCTGGATCCTGACTGGATCCTCACTAGTTTAGTTTTCTGCAATATTCAGGATGCTGTTTACGGTCTCCATGGTATGTATATTTCTAATTCAGCACTTATGTTGTTTTTTTCTTCCCCCTGTATAGTGGCAGTTTTCTTGATCTCAGATGTTATCCTATTTATAACTCCCTACTCTAGATTCTCAGTTGCTATTTCGTTTTGACTTTAAAAAGCTCAAATTAGAAGTTCTATAAAAATGTCTCTTGTTTCTTGTCTTAGAGGAAGCCATTGAATCTCATTTCTATGGTTTGCCTCCTTTATTTGTAGAGTTCTTTTTATATGGCTGGGGATATTTTCTCTACTACTGGAAGTTGCATGGGTTCCTATCTAAATCTTTCAAGCCTCAGAACTAACATAGGTGATCAAAGTATGTAACTTTGCCAATTAAGAAACTAATCAGGTTAGATGACCTGTGGTGGGAATCAGAGGTAGAGCTGGAAGCATGTACCTCTGTGTCTAAGGGTTTATTTCCATGACTTTTAGTATATTTCATAGCCAGCTGGAATTTGGTCTGTTTTCTCTCCTTAGGAGTCAGAAATACCAAAGTTCTACCATTAGCCTCAGGTATGGGGCAGGACTCGGTGATGCTTGTGTTTCTTACTTGGTGTGCTATCTGGTGTGTGGCTGGCTGCTTGTTATGAGCTGGATCCTGATACATGACATCATACTTTTCCCCTGACCCCCTACTCCATCGCTGATTTGCCTTTCATCTTTGTCTCTCCTTACTGAGGAGTATTAATATGCTTCTGGCTGGAACCCTGCCAGTGAGTCCCAATGTCACTTGGGGAGAAGCAAGAGGTTGGGTAGGTCCCTCCTGTAGTTTGATCCTGGCTGGATGAGACCCACTAGGTGTTTCTTCTTTATAGACATTACCCTTTCCTACATCCCAGTGGGAATGCAGGGCTTCCTTTTTTAGCTGCATGTTTACCTATTTTATAGAGCTGTTGGGAATGGGGAAGTATATTGGATGTTTTCATCCCAACTTTCCTTTCACCTGCCAGTGTATTAGAGTAGTGGAGTGAGGAGCTAACCATAAACTATGCGTTTGGTTACCATTTCCATTTCTCCTGAGCAAAGAAAGGAAATAGAGCTGGAAGACAAAACAGAAAGTCCCACTCTCTGTTTTATGTGCTTCATCTGGTTGAATACAGATTATGTGGTGTTGTCAAAGCAGCAACCATTATTCAGCAGCACCAAGGGAGGCTTCATTTGGAAAACAAAGCAATCAAGAAAAACAAAATGGCAAACAAACCAAACAAAAATAGCCACAAAAACTCAACCCTTTCCTTTAGCAAACTGAGTGTTCACAAAACTCCTGTTGAAGTCATGCTCACACTCTGTGCTACACTGGTTTCAGTCCAGTCCTGATGAGTGAATGAATCAGAAGGAGGAAGGATTTTTGACTCACAGCTCCCCTGGGGGAAAGCAAAGGAAACTTTGTGGCCAAATCGTGCAGGAAACTGGAGATTTTTCACTCTAGGGTTTATTCACAGTTCTTCACTCATGGTTTTATCAGCAGTCAGGTGACCCTTATCACACTTGCAGTCAGAAATTCTGAATCAGACTCTTAAATACAGTAAACAAACTGAGGGTGAATTAAAAAAAAAAAAGAAAGAAAAATAATAAAAAAAAAGAAATTCTGAATCATAAGTGCTATGGCAGTTTATGGATCTGGAATAGAAGGAATCTGGCTTCATGATTTGGGGGGCAGGAGAGAAATGAGAAGAAGGATGTGCCCCCTGCCTGCAATGCAAGTCCTTTTAAGATCTGTTGCCTCGTATATACTCATGAAGATCCCTGAATATATAGCACTACTGACAAAAGGCGTCAGTTGCTTCTGGGAGGGAAAACATTAAGACTAGAATTGGGAAGAAAGTGAATACATGGATGGTTCTGCTTGTTATTCATCCAGTGTTTCTGACTTGCTAAAAGCAAGTTTAATGTATTTATACAATTTGTAAAGATGTAACTGATTCTGGAGCTCTTGCTCTTTACAGGGAACATATTTCATGTTAGTGTAAGCACTAAAGAAAATTAAATCAATAAATCCACAGCCTGTAATTTGAGATACTCAATTGAAGAAAAATACATTGTCTGGGAGGGAGGGGGAACCGTTCACATCGAGAAAGACTTGTAAAAGCCGCCTTTGTTTTACTAGTGCAGGATTTCAGGTGATGGCAGGAGTTAAGCCTGTGCTGTAAAATCATCAGTGCTTTGTGACACCTCGCAACAAGCGGAGACCCGCTCACACTTTGGTTCTTGAAGCAAGCGCTCAACTGGAAATCCACTCAAGCCATGCTTTCTCTCTGAACTCTCTGGGTCCTTCTCCCTAAGAAAGTTTTTGCTGGCTATAGCAGGCAGAGACCGGATGTCAGGAAGCTCTGTGCAGTTTTTCCCCCTCGCTGGCATCGATGTTCTCCATGACCACTGGCAAACCAATTAACCTCCCCGGGCATCACCCTTCCATGTGTAAAAGGTTAATAGTGCAGCTTGTTTGCAAAGTGCCTTGAGCCTTCCATGAAGGGCACTACCCAGATACGCAGCATTGCTGTTTGACTGGAGGGCGTTGTATTTTTTAATTATATGTTTGGTTGGATGGGTTATAGATTTCGTGGTGGTTGAATGTTGCTCCATTCTCCCTGGTTACACATAAAGACTAATAGGTAATCTCACTCTATTACCATCTTCTAGAGCCCCCTAGAGGGTTAAGGAAAAGGCAGAGGTTACAGATTAATAATGCATTCTTTAGTTAATAAAAAAAAATCATGTGCATCTCAACTGCACAATTATGGCTGTGGATGGCAACTTATTAGGTCAAGTGTGTCATCAGATGCTAAGCAGATTATGTTGGCAAAGACTCAGGAAATGAGTTGTTTTTTGTTTGTTTTCTCTCTGCGCCCCAGTAAACCTTTCCTCCTTCACGGCAGCATGGAGCATAGGAAGTTCTGTTATGGTTTATTTCAAATATTTGGGAAAACGATTTTCTCATGTCTGGAACTCCTAAAAACGGTGACTCTCTGTGTCGACCCAGTTTGCGACATTAAGCTCACTATTTTATTGTATTTGGACCACATGTGAAGAATATTGGCCCTAGAGCAAATTGTCCTATACCTCACACTTTTGTTGTTGTTGTTGTTTGTTTGTTTGTTTTGCAGATTTAAGGAAAAACTTCGAACAAGATCCACAGGGAAGGGAGGTGCCCATTGAAGGCATGATAGTGCTGCATTGCCGGCCACCCGAGGGAGTCCCTGCTGCTGAGGTAAGACACTAGCCCTGGTCCCAGGAGGGAGAACAGAGTCCTCTGTGGTCATAAGTGAAGTGAAAGAGTCTGTCTGGCATTCTTGCTCTCTGGACCCAGTTGCTAAAGGTGAAGATACTGCGAAGGAAGTAAGTTGGAAGAGGAGGTTGTCTCTCGCCTACTTTGTTGTTGACACAAAGCTCTTGTGAGGTAGCCTGAGTAGGATTTTGGTCTGTGTTCTTGATTTCAGTGACCTCGGATCTCACAGGTGGCATCCTCTGTGTCCTCAGTCAGTCGCCTGGGACACTCTGACATGCACCTTGGGTCATGGCTCAACCTGTCACGTGAAAAAGTGCCCAGGGAAGGACATGACCCTAGTGCCACAAGTTTCACTAATGTTTGTACTCAGTCTCTGTTTACTTACGGAACAAACATCCACTGAGCGTTTATTATGCTGTAGGCACTGTGCTGGGCATGGGGAATATAAAAAGTGATGAAGCCACAGGTCTCCTTCATGGTGGGAGTCTAGAGTCCAGAGTCACTCTTGGTTTTTGCCCTTGCATGTTTTCTAGGACTTCTCCTATACTATTAGAATCTAATTGTCAATGATGACACATTGTGGTCATGGCAAAGGCTTCCTAAACCTTTCAGGCCCTCTTAAAAGATGTTCTCATAGATGAGTAATACAGTCATGAAGGTGATACTGAGGGTGAAGGGGGGAAGTACAAGGGAAGCTTAATAGAATGATAAGTTTATAAATGAAGGCCCGAGTTGAGCAGTAGATAGTTCAGTTGTGGATCTTCTGTGGGAAGCTAGGAAAATGTCTTTAGAGCTGTGGTTTGTTTATTCACTGAGAGGTAGAGATTTAACAAAAAAGAAGAAGAAGGCTTTACCTCACATTTTCGCTAAAATTGCTGTGGGATTTTGTAATTGGAAGGACAAAGGAATCGAGAAAATAAAAGGGAGCGGAAAAACACACACACTTGCATGTTTAGACAGAAAGCATGCTGGGTGGGCACTATTGAAAGCTCAAGTGGTTCACAGAAATGAAGCAAACGGACTTGAAAATTAAAGTGAACATTCCATGCATGATAGGAAATGATTAGAAAGGAAAATGCTTATTTTTAGATTGTTATTTAATGTGAAACAGGAAGGTTTTTGGTCCTTCTCTTGCTACCTTTCCATTTCTTGCAGAGTGTGCTGTAGTTTCCAGAGCAGGGTGAGAGGCCGCAGGGCGTTCAGTGCACAGGGGAACGCATCACTCTCATTCAGGACACCCTACTGCTCTCAGGAGTCTAGCGTGGGCGTCAGCAGTTTGCTATAAGCACCACCTACCTCTCAAAATCCTGATTTACAAATGTCCATGTGGGGGGTGCCTGGGTGGCTCAGTCAGTTAAGTCAGTCAACTCGGGTCATGATCTCAAGGTTTGTGAGTTTGAGCCCCATGTCAGTCTCTGTGCTAACAGCTTGGAGCCTGGAGCCTGCTTGGATTCTCTCTGCACCTCCGCTGCTCTCACCCTCCCCTTCCTCTCAAAAATTAATAAACCTTAAAAACAAACAGCCAACCAGCCAAACAAAAAAAAACAAATGTCTGTGTGGACAGGAAATCTTGGCGGGGGGGGGGGTGATCCCTGTTCAGCTCCCTACACCTTCCTATTCTCCCTTTGACAACAAATGACACTTTATTTTAATCATGTTTATGTTATTAGGAATAAATCTCAGAGCCAGGCTGGCTGATATTAAATGAGGGCCATCCCAAGGAGTAAGCCAGGGCTACAGGATGGTTGAAAAGAGACATTCTGAGCTGAGAATGAGGGAGAGCTGTGTTTTCTACATTTTGTGTTATAGGATGGATCTGGAGAGTGTTTCGGCTGCATTGTGGGTTAATGGGCTATTATGGAGCCCTGATAAGCATTTATAGCATCATCTTAATGCAAGAAAGCATCTCAAATCCAAACACCAGGGTTTCCTTGGAATTTATGTGTTGGTTACTACCTATATCTGCACACCAGTATTTACAGCTCTCTTAGTGTGTGCAATAGCTTACATGGTTGGTATTACCATCGACATCTGTGTTTTTGCTGATGGGCGGGCAGAATGACAGAAGAAATCAAAAAGGGTAGAGAAGGAAAGGGAAAATGTACATACCCTTCCCCTGTCAGGGTCTCCCATGATGAAGATGTCTGCAGTGCCCGTCATGCGGTCTCCAGGTCTGCAAGAGTGCACCACTGTGCTTTCTGACTTCACAGTCAAGTGAGGATCCTGTAGTTAGCTAATGACTCTCCAGGGTGGCAGTGATAGGAACTGTGTTTGGAAATTGATCAGTGATGTAATTGTCACTGTGAGACACCTTCCATTATCTTCCTTGCGCGGGAATGTTCCTCCCTCTCCACCACGTGGTTCCCTTGCTGCCCACCTCCTGTGGGGCCATGGGGTCATCACTGGAAGGGGTTGTGGCTAGCAGGGCCACTGGTATCTCAGTGGGTTTTGCCCTGCAGTGGCCTAGGAGGTCTCCTCCTTGACACATCGAGAGGCATCTTGGGGGCAGGTCCAAGTTGTGTTTTCCTAAGACATGTACAATTGTCTTCTCTCTGTAAGGTAGAACTTCCCTGGCAACTAATTCATCTGTTGACCACAGAAGGTGGTTTGTGTAAGCTCAGGAAGAGCTACCCTTTATAGAATGTCCCCATGTGCCAGGTTCTGTGTTAAGTGCCTTCGCTATTGTTTCTCTTGTTTTTATGTTTATTTATTTATTTTTGAGAGAGAAAGAGAGGCAGAGAGAGACGTAGACTGAGAATCCAAGCAGGCTCCACACTTTCAGCGAGGAGCCCGACATGGAGCTCGAACTCCTGAACTGTGAGGTCATGACCTGAGCCGAAATCAAGAGTTGGACACTTAATAGACTGAGCCACCCAGGACTCCCTTCTCTATGTCATTTCACTTGATTTGCAAGTGAGATGGTAGAAGGTTACAGGTATTTTCATGTCCATCTTATAGGAACTTGTCCAAGCTCTTGGATCACTAGAAAGTTATTCTAACCTTAAAGCTCAGATCATTTTTTCTTCTCTAATATTTTTTTGTTTTGTTTTGTTTTGTTTTGTTTTTAATTTTTTAACGTTTATTTATTTTTGAGACAGAGAGAGACAGAGCACGAATGGGGGAGGGTCAGAGAGAGAGGGAGACACAGAATCGGAAGCAGGCTCCAGGCTCTGAGCTGTCAGCACAGAGCCCGACGCGGGGCTCGAACTCACGGACCGTGAGATCATGACCTGAGCCGAAGTCGGACGCTTAACCGACCAAGCCACCCAGGCGCCCCTTGTTTTGTTTTTAATGAGACTCTGGGTTCATTTAGTTTTCCCCAAGCTTTTTGAAGCTTGAGAGCCCAGAGGCCAGTGGTAACATATCTGTTTGCTATGCTCCGGACCTTCCACCATTAGAAATAGAGATTAAAATTTCTTCTAGCTAATATGCCAATCCTAAACCTTCTGTAAATTCTTTGTTCTTTTGTTTCAAATAAGTAATCTGCTGGCAAAACGACGAATAGAGCAGTGATAAAAATAGAGGTGTTGGGAGCTCAGGAGGACGAGGAGCCTGGAGTGGGGCATGTCTAGAACCTCTGTGCTCCCAAGGGCCAGGAGCCTGGGTTTGATGCTGTCCTAGGTGATAGGAAGGTACAGGATTTCCAGAGTTACAAGAAGGAGGCCATGGAGAAGAAAAGGAGACATATGAAAGGGGAGACAAGAGACCCCAGGGTGATCTCTACCCTTACTACAATTTTTCCTACATCTGGCTGTAGCCATGACAGAGCTCATTGTCCTGAAGGGTCAAACACTGACTAGCACTTCCCAATGCTGTGACTGATAGCAATTTACTAGCCACCCTGAACCTCCGATTCCTCATCTGGAAATAGGAATGATATTTTCCTTGTAGGATTGCTGGGAGACAAAGAAGGGGGGGTGTGGGGAAACAAGAACATTCAAAACAGTCTTTAGTATCAAATAGTAGAGATTATTGTGGTTTATCTTCTTCCTTTTTAGCCTAGTCTTTCATAAAGCTTCACAAACCTTTAATTCTCAGCAAAGATGGAGGGCAGCCTGGTGGTCGGAGAACCAGATTAAAACAGAGACTCTTGTGATATCTGACGCATTTTCAACCCTATGAAAAAAGTGTGCTTCTCAGACCATCCCTCCTCACCCCAGACTGTACGTGAGCTCTGCCCCTCCAGCCTGGGCCCCCTGTTCTTCCTTCACAAGCTCATCCAAGGACAAAGACCCTTATCAAAAGCTCTCTGCTTCCCTCTCTTTTAATCTGTCACATGGAAGAAATAAATGGTTATTGACAGAAGCTGGTGAGTATCTGTGTTTCTGTACCTTGCTTTACCCCATTGAAGAGTCTTATGAATGGTAGTTGCAGGAGTAGTAAATACACTTTCTCAAAAGTAGCATATGAATTTGAAGATTCTTACCAGACTCATTTGCATGCTGGTTTGGATGAAATAACAGGTCACACACTCTTTCCAAAATACCTACGGTTTGAACAGATGATAATTGAACCTTTCCTAAACTCCACGAGCTCCTATTGCTGGATGTATTAGAGCATTTTGTCACTGCAGTTACTGTTAACCTTAGCCTTGGGACAGTTCTAACTAAAGATAGCAACTTTAGTGTTTGACACTTGTTGTTTAGCTAAAACCAATTGGCTCTTTTCAAAACAATTCATTATCCCACACTGCACTTTTTTATATTCCCCAATTAAATGGAAAATCTATCTTTCATAAAAGTTAGAAATTATGTCCAATGAAAATCCGACATTTTAATGGTTTTCCACAGATTAAAATTGTAGAGTTCTCAATAAACCCTGATTTACTGATGTTGGCCATAAAATGGTTATTGCTGTTAATAAAGCCTGTAAATCTTAACAGGTTATATTTGCCTTGGACAATAAAACTTGCCATAAAGGCTTAGTGTCTAAGGCTAATTCTGCTCACATCAAGGTAAACAGCCTACTCAAAATAATTCAATGTCTTTGAGAGTTAAGGCCCCAAAGCTAAGCGACTGACAGATTCCAGCCTTGAGCCATTGCCTGCCAGGCACTGTTCTTGTTTTAATCTCACTGAGGAGTCATGACCTGCTGGAATTAGAAAACTTAAGAAGGTCAGAGGCCTTAGTCAATGCACTGTGGGTAAGGAGAAGGTTCCCTTCTTTCTGCGGGACACCAAATCAGTTCTGTCATTGACTGATCACTTGGTTGGAATGCTTGTATAGCAAGGGGAGGTTCCAAGAGTGGAGTGAAGGGATGTATTTTCTGTTTCATAAAGTGTGTCATGCAAGTATTAGAAGCCATATTATTGTTGAGGGTTGTTGTGAGGGGGGCGGGGAATAAGGACAGGAGTTTGGGGGAAAGGGATCCTTTCCAGATGCCCAGGTGGAAATCAAGTTGTTTGAGAAGCTTTAATTTTGGTACACTTGGTGGACCATTTGACATGCTTTCTAATGTTTGTGGAATTTTGTGTGTGTGTGTGTGTGTCCCTTTTCTAAGGTAAAAGCCAAAAAAAAAAAAAAAAAAAAAGATTGTTTAGTCTTTGTGATTAAGCCCTATTAGCCTGGCGTTCTTACATAGATGGGGTGGAGAAGTGAGCAGTGTCATGATTTTTGAACTGACAGGGTATTGACAAGTGACTGTCCCTTTCCCTATGGTGTGGTTGAACATTGTCCCTGGCTGCTTGCCAGCCTGGCCTGGCTCTTTGATCTTCCTGGAGGTTTTGGGTACTACTAATATTTTTTAATAAAGTCCTTTCCTGCACGAACAAGCCAGAGCAGGGTTTATTATTTGCATTCAAGAATCCCCACATGCATCCACCATGTCTTACTACTTTAAGAATGCCTTTGAACAATACCTCAAAGTGGCCTTTGGAACAAAGCAAGTCACTATGAAGTGACATTATGGAATGTTGATATGTTTTTTCTTTGCCTGTAGAACAAGGAGGGGCACTAGAAAACCCTAAGGCCCCTTTCATATCTCTAATTATCGTTGATGTATAAACAGTAGAATCCGCCTGCTATCTATGGCTTGTTTTAATAATTCTGCCCAGACTGGTGCCAGACAGTTTTTTAAGTCAGAAGCCCTTTGCCCCTTATCCCCAGTGAGGGTATTCTTAATGAAAGGTTCATTTGTTTCGAATGTGTTCATTGGCATAAAACCCAGGAGAGAATCTTATGACATTGAACTGTTTAATACAAGAATCACTAGACTATTGTGTTTAACCTCAATCAAACAGACTATGAAATGAGAACTTTATTTTAAAAATAAGACTCTTAATAATTCACAAGAGAAATGTTAAGTGAGGTGCCCAAGTTCTGAAGCAGTGGACCTCAGGTATAAATAATTGATCTAATTTGGTGCAGCCAAAGCGGAGAGAATGTCTAATAGTCCAGATAAACTTTGCTTTGAGGAGACTGACAATGAGGACCTTTGCAGAAAGCCACATTTGATTAGAATGTATAATATTGTAATAGAAACCTAATGGACTCTTAAGAAAAGAGAATGTTGAATTGGTTAAATACTAGTAATTAAGTGCCAGTAAATTACTTCTCTAAAAACATTTCTACCAAAAAAAAAAAAAAAAAGAATCGCTATCGTAGGAGAGATGGGAAAATGAAGTTAATGTAAGTTATTTAAAAAGTGAGTTTCAGCCCAAATACCCTCATCATTAATACTGGTCCTTAAGTAAATCTTATCAATGTACTGACTTTCACCTTATCCTTATCTGGGAAGCTCTCTTTCCTTACTGAGGATGAAAATGATAGAAGATATCTGAAGCTTCTGATTTATATTTATTTTCTTTTCTCTTCTTGTTTTCTATTCCTTGGTGGATAGAACATGGAAGTTAGAATTACATTGCTCAAAGCCAAGGACAGGGACCCAAGATGAGATTACAAAAGTTGCTTAGCTGCTTTTTTTTTCCCCCTCTTCGTCTCCCATGTTATCTCTACACATTCAGTGTTTTTCATTCCAAGCACTAGTCTCTGTTATTTCCAGTCCTATCTCTGTGTCTCCCCGATTTCCCCTTGCCTGGAATGCTCTTGACCTCCAACATCTACCTGTGGCATGCACCGTCTGGGAGGATCCGTTTTCACCCAGCCCGTTTCCCCACTTCTCCCTTGGCCACCCCAGCTGACCCTGGTCTCTCTTTCTTAGAGACCCCTAATCTAATTGGTGTGGACTGCTCAGGGAAGGATGGCATTTTCTCCCTCCCCTGAAGACTTTCATAGCACATTGCTTGGAATGTTTTGTTTTGTTCTTCTCCCATCTTCTTCTTGTGTTTAACTTTTCATGATTGTATGTCCTATTTCCTCAAGGTAATTCCCCTCATGATAGCAAATGCAAATTACACTTTTCAGTGTCCTTTCCCACCCCCCTTAGCAGATAACACAAATGTACCTGGGGATGTAGTAGGTACCTGGCAAGCATTTGTGACTTAATGGATGAATATTCACACAACTGCTGTGTGGTACACAGAGTAATAAACTCTTAAATTTATCACTTTGAATTTTACATAGATTTTCATGTATATTGACTCATTGGATTCTTAAAGCTACAATTTGTAGGTAGGCAAATAAAGCAATATCTCTGTTATTGAACTGTAGTTGGCCTACAATATTCTGTTGGTTTCAGGTATACAACATAGTGATTCAACATTTATATACATTAGGAAGTGATTGCTACCGTAAATGTAGCTGCCATCTGTCACCATACAAAGGTGTTATGTATTATTGACTATATTCCCTATGCTGTACATTGTGTCCCTGTGCCTTATTTATTTTATAACTGGAAGTTTGTATCTTTTAATCCCCTTCCTTTAGTATGCCTTTCCCCCCCGCCAACCCATGCCACCTGGCAAACACCAGACTATTCTCTGTATCTGTGAGTCTGTTTCTGTTTTGTTTGTTCATTTGGTTTTTTGTTTGTTCGTTTTAGATTCCACACCTAAGGGAAATCATAACAGCAATAGTCCTTCTCTATCTGACTTATCTGGCTTAGCATAATACCTTCTGGGTCCATCTATGTTATCACAGATAGCAAGGTTTCATTTAATGGCTGAGTAATATTCCATTGGATACATATACCACATCTTCTCTATCCATTTATCTACTGGTGGACCTTAGGTTGCCACCTTATCTTGGCTACTGTGAATGCTGCCGTGAACACAGAAATGCATATATCTTTTCAAATAAGGGTGGTTTTTCTTTTTTTTCATTTTCTTTGGATAAATACCCACAAGTAGAATTACTGGATGATATGGTAGTTCTATTTTTCTGAGAATTTTCTGAGAAGACTCCATACTGTTTTTCCTAGCCATTGTACCATTTTTCCTTCCTACCAACAGTAGTGAGTGTTGTCTTTTCTCTACATCGTTGCCAATACTTGTTATCTCTTGTCTTTCTAAATAATACTCTTTCTAAGAGGGATGAGGTGATACCTCATTGTGGTTTTGATTTGCATTGATTAGTGGTGTGAAGCATCTTTTCATGGGCTTGTTGGCCATCTTTGTTTCCTTTGGAGAAAGGTCTTACGCAGGTCAATATTTTTGTCAATCTTGTCAATATTTTTAATTGGATTGCTTTTTTGGTTTTATTTTTCTTTGTTTGATGTTGAATTGTGTGAGTTCTTTATATATTTTGGATATTAACCCCTTATCAGCTATATTGTTTGCAAACATGTTCTCTCATTCAATAGGTTGTCTTTTCATTTCGCTCACAGTTTCCTTTGTGGTGCAAAAGCTTTTTGGTTTAATGTAGTTCCATTTGTTTATTTTTGTTTTTTATTGCCATTGCTTGAGGAGACAGATCCAAAAAAATATTGCTTCGACTGATGTCCAAGAGCTTGCTGCCTAGGTTTTATTCTAGGAGTTTTATGGCTTTTGGTCTTTAATCCATTTTGAGTTGATATTTGTGTATGATATAGGACAGTAGTCCAGTTCCATTCTTTTGCATGTAGTTGTCTAGTTTTCTCAACATCATTTATTGAAGAGACTGTCTTTTTCCTATTGTATATCTTTGCTCTTTTGATGAATATTGACAATGTAAGTTTGGGTTCATTTTTGGACTCTCTATTCCATTGATCTGTGTGTCTGTTTTTGTGCTAGTTTTGATTGCTATAGTTTTGTAGTATAGTTTGAAATCTGGAAGTGTGATGCCTCCAGCTTCATTTTTCTTTCTCAAGATTGCTTTGGCTGTTTGAGATCTTTTGGGGTTCCATACAAGTTGTAGGATTATATATTCTAGCCCTGTGAAAAATGCCATTGGTATTTTGAGAGGGATTGCAGTGTATCTGTAGATTGCTTTGAGTAGTAGGGACATCTTAACAGTATTAATTCTTCCAATCCATGATCATCATATATTTTCCATTTATTTGTGTCATCTTCGGTTTCTTATATCAGTGTCATAGTTATCAGAGTACAGGTCTTTCCCCTCCTTGGTTAAGTTTACTTCTAGCCATTATACTTTTTTTTTTAATTCAATGGAAAATGAGACTATTTTCTTAATTTGTCTTTCTGAGAGTTCATAGTGCAATAACTCTATTTGTAGAGTCCTTTATTCCATATGTAAATGAATGCAGAAACTGCAAGATAGCTAACACTCATTGCATATGCACTCTGTGCCAGGCACTGTTCAGTGAATCCTCCAGACAGATCTCTGAGGTAGATGGTAATCACCTGTCAGTTTTGTAAATAAGGCGACTGAGGCACAGCCAGGTGAAGCACATGTGTACTTGAGGGCACATTTACTGGATGATTGAGCCAATGATTGAACCCAGGTAACCTGGCCTCGGAGCCTATTCTCTTAAAATTCACCCGATGAAGCTTCTTTATGTGTCAGACATTGCATGCTGAGTACCAACGGAGTGACATACATGCCTGTCATTAACTAGCCCACCATCTTGTTTCATGCATATACATATACATATACATATACATGTAAGTATTAAAGTAAGATAATGGCATTTATAAACATACAGGACTGTGTGTGCACACATGCAAACCTACTGTATGTCCTCCATTTTATCACTCATGTCTCTGAGTACAGGTCTGACTTTATTGCTCCCCATTTGCAGTTAAACCCCATCACTTGATGGCATTGGCATCTGCATTGTGTTCAAGTTCAGAGATGGTTTTGCAGAGCAGCTCAGTGCCAGTGACAACTTGGGAGGGGACTTTGATGGGATACAGAAAGACTGCTGACGGAATATCTCTTTAACCTGCTCTCCATTTTTTTTCCCTGATAGGAAATGACATCCTTTATCCTTTCAAAAAAATAAAATAAAATCTGCATATTGTGTTTAAGGTTTCTCAAATTGAGAGAGGAAGCAAATGGATCACAAGGGAAAGCAGTTTGGAGAAAAAAAACAGAAGACTAGCAGTCAATCAATCAGTAGTAAAAAATTTAAAGAAAAACACATAAGGCAAGGAAATGTATGATTTCTAAATTAACCTAATGAAGGCATAGAGCTATTTCTCTGTCCTGTGCCTTTTTTTCACAGTTTAGCAGCAATAAACAGTCTTTATATCTTGAATTATGCAGAAGCAAAAGCAGTCTGGGAGGCCTCCACATAAAGAGCTGCAGTTCTGTAATTCAGCAGTAATGCTCCATGGGCATGAATCAAGAACTCCATCCCGATCCTGCTGAGACAGCATGGATTTTAATGTTTCTGTGAAGCACACCACACACCCTCCTGATTCACTTAGTAAATGCTTTTGTTTTGTAAGCAGACCTTATTAAAACAGAAACGACCGACCACTACCGTAACAGCTTGTACTGGTCATCTTTTGCAGTGATACCCAAATCCTAACTGCTGTCCGTACAGTCTGTTGGGGAGGAAAATGCCACCTTCTGGAATGCCTTTTGTTTGTAGTTAACTGTGGGTGACTAGAAGGTGCATCAGCACCATGGGCAGTTCTTCGCGTAACTGCTAGTGAAATAGAGCATGCCCATTTCGGCTTCGTGGGGTAAAGACCTGCAGACTAAGCACCTGCCTGCAGGTACTATTGAGATCCACCAGCTGATATTATTGCAGTTTAGCTTCAGTTCCAGACTCTGTGCCTGCTGAAAGAATCCTAGGTAGGCCTCTTTCATTGCACCACACAGCTCTCAAACTTCTCCACTTTGTAACATCGAAAGGAGCTGTGATCTCTCCCCTGGAGCCACCTTAGATTCAGTGCAGTAACTGCTAGTGAAAGCGTGACTTATTGAAACTCCCAGAACTTCGGTTTGTGTGAATCGCAGTGGTTTACACACCACAGATTCCAGGCTCACCACCCTGGCTTAGCAGCTGCACGGCTCAAATCCACACAGAACTCAGATTCCCTTGGCTATATCAGTTAAGCTTCCAGAAAGGAAGGAAGAAAGAGAAAGAGAGAGAGAAAGGAAGGAGGGAAGGAAGGAAGGAAGGAAGGAAGGAAGGAAGGAAGGAAGGAAGATGGAGGGAGGGAGGGAGGGAGGAAGGAAGGAAGGAAGGAAGGAAGGAAGGAAGGAAGGAAGGAAAGAAACTCCTCTGCCATGAATTCTGGTTTAAGTATAATGGAGTCTTTCTCGACTCTGCTTTAGTTACATTGGAACTGTTCTTTTAATTGTTGATTCAGTATTGACCTAGAGATCTGGCTGTCAGTCCTTGCAACAGAATCTCTATAGGTGTGTTTACTAATCGTGTGCAATATTCCTCATTCCTGCATGCACTGGCTCCTCCTAGTTACAAGTGATGGTTTAAACCTTGATATCTGTGTGCAGGGAAGAGTCAGACTGATGATTCATGTGTTGGCTCCACAGTATCATTTGGAGATCACCTTCAGGAAGCAGCTCTGGCATGCCACTTCAGGGAAACGAAAGAACAGATCTGTGTAATCACCCCCCGTATTTGATAGGCATCACTCTGATGCATCATTTGTGTGTGAGGCTGGGTGGTTTGTTTAATCTTTCCTTTTGACATAGTCATCAATGCACTGCCTGAAATACTGCCTGAAAATCTGGTATGTTTAGAAGGAGTAAAGTATTATGTGATAATGGACATTGTATATTTCCCTGGAAAAATGTTGTCTCTTGATGGACAGGGGACTCAGATTCTCATTTTTATTTACTTTTATTTATCTGTTTATTTTTTATGTTTATTTTGAGAGAGAGAGAGAGAGAGAGAGAGAGAGAGAGAGAGAGAGAGAGACCACATACATGAGCATGGGAGGGATAGAGAGAGAAGGAGAGAGAATCCCAAGCAGGCTTCGCACTATCACCACGGAGCCTGACTCCACGCTCTGTCTCAGGAACCAAGAGATTATGACCTGAGCCAAAATCAAGAATCAGATGCTTAACTGACTGAGCCACCCAGGCTCTCCAACATTCTCGTTCTTAATTAAATCATTCAAATAATAGGCAGCATGAATTGGTGCTCTGGAGAGATAACAGGAAAAAAGGATAACAAAGCTAACGGGAGAAGAAACCTCAAAGTAGAGATGGGAGTTGAACCTCAAAGTAGAGATGGGATTGTGTTTATATGCCATTTTGCTCCATCTTGTGATTTTCCAAGATAATAGACTCCCCGTTAATGGGCGCCGTTGTTGGTTATCATATATTGAGGACTACAAGCCAGGCTGTAGGCACTTACCGTACGTCATCGATTTCAGTCTCTCAGATGAATTATCATTTCCCTTTTACAGGTGTGGAAACTGAGGCTTCGGTGAAATAAATTCCCCAAAGTCCCTTAGGAAGTGAGAGGACTAGTTCTCTTTGGTTTCAAAGCCCAAATCTTAAGATAAACCAACAGAGTCTCTTGTTATTTATCATATACCATGCACTTGGGAAGCAAGGAAATCGAGATTCCAGCAGAGATATATCTGATTCCGATGTTGAGTCCTTTCTGTACCATCACAGTACCCACCCACTGGTTCTGGGTCAGCTTCGTTGTATCGGATATCAGAGCATGACTTAAAGACAATTCATGGACGGTCTCTAGGGTGGTCTAATACAGCTTTAATCTGTTGTTACTTTAGTAGATGACATACAACAATAAATGAGAGATGATCTTTATTCCTGACTAGCTCAAGCATCCAATAAATGGAATAAATATGTAAATAACTATCTAAGACAGTGTGCTACCTATAACACTAACAACAATAAAATAGGAGGTGTATAATTATTTCTGTTGGCCAAAGTGGTCAAGCAGGACTTTGCAAACTACAATCCCCACACAGGTCTTTGAAGGAGGAGTAAGAGAGCATTGCAGTGTAAAGTCCTACAGAAGTCTCAAGGCGCAAGATCAGCGTGGTCAAAAGCACACAGCTATGAGACAGCATGGTTGGCCAGGAAGTAGTTACTGTTGTTTTGAGAGAGCCTAAGGAACAAGTAGAAGAAACACTGATGTGGAGACTGTACATGGTAGGCAGGGGTCAGATCCGAGGAAGCCTCGTCTAACATCCTGAAAAACTGATTTTTTGCTCATAAGTGGTAGGGAGCCACTGAAGGATTTGAATCGGAGAAGGGAGATAGCAGATTGATTTGTTGGTTTCTTCAGTGTCCGTATTGTTTTTTAGTTCAAGGACCCGGTAATGAGACTGTAATAGGAAAGCCTAGAGGAGGTTTTAAATACATATATGTCTGTGTCATTGTTGGTACTTTTTAAAAGCCACTTACTTAGAAATAATTGTGAACTTGCAGAATAGTCTCGAGAATGAGAATAGGAAATCGACAGCAGAAGCCTGCTTTCCACGGCATGCGCTGCCATGTGCCCTGACCGCTGTCACTGCCTCCGTCGCCCCGGCAAGTGGCCGACCTGGCTTTCCAAACCCTCTTGTCATTTCTGCTGATGGGAGGAAGTGTTGGTGATGTGTGTGCCCCGGCCTTGGTGCTGCGGCCTCCAAGCACAATAGCCTCAACTCACTTCATTCTCGCAACACAGCTTTCCTAAAGGGTGCCCTCCCCTTCCCTGACTGAGAACAAAAGTAGCTGTGGAAGAGAGGGGTCAAAGATCTTGATATCAGTAGATGCCCCGGCACTAGCCCTTCACCTCTGTGTTCAGCCTGGGCTTCCCGAACTATGTGACAGAGCCTTTGAGGTGGCCTTTCCCTCCTCTGTGCTTCCTCCACATTTTCCTTCAAACGTGAGATCCTTCCATTTGCCAGTGACTTTGAGCCCATCAGAGGCATGTGCGAAAGTCGGGCTTTTCAAGCTGTACCACGTTGTTAGGGCATTTCACTAAAGCCTGGGTCCCTGCGTCCGGGGCAGACAAAGGACAGTGGAGTGTTGTCATTATTGTTTCCAGGAGGCAGGATCTTTTCATCCAGATAATGTGGATATCCTCTCAAAGGTTCTTTGGAACCACAGTCGTGGAAAGAGCTTTTGTTTTCTCTCAGATTACCTCTGCAACTCATCATGTGGAGTTTCTCCTCACATCCTACCCTTTCCCCATTGTCTCAATTACCCTTTGCATTTGATTTCACCCTGTACTCATTTGTTCAGTTGGGCGTATTCAGTCAAGTCTCCTCGTGCTATTATGGTTTGCCTTACCTCCTGCATTGAGAGTGCAGGGACCATTATTCCTTTGATTTGCCTGCTTTAAAGTCTAAAATCTGCCTCGCATTCACTTCTATACCTGCGCCTAATCATGCTCTTATTACTGGGTTTTCATCACTGAGTTTTCTGGTTTCTATTGACTTTCTGGCTCCCAGAAGCCGCGATAGATCCCCGAAGCAATTGAGGACAGCTTCTATCAGAGATCATTCCTTTCTCTTTTCTGATGCTGGTCACTCAGTACTTAACTCTGACTTGGACCCAGAGGAGCATAGAACAGAGCAGCGTTCTGAGCCTAATCACTCTTCACACTTGGGGCCTCATACTCCTCTGCTGGGGGGCCGCCTTGCTCTGTGCAGGATGTTTAGAGGCATTCTTGGCCTCTACCCATTAGAATCTAGCAGCACCTCCACCCTCACACCCCATTTGGTGACAACCAGAAGTGTCTCCAGACATTGCCAAATGTCGCTCTTAGTCGAGAATCCCTGAGACACAGGCTCCTTGGTGTAGTTTACAATCTCCCCAAGATACTATGTGCAGTGTCTAATACACTGGCTGTCATAGAGCAGCTACTCAATAATTTTTTGTTGGATTGAGCCCCACATCAACCGATAGCTGTTAACATATGCCTGCTGGCCTGTGATGACATTTAGGCAGTGGAAACCATGTCATATTCATCTCTTTGTAGCCAGCCCCTCGCACAGAACCTGGCATGTAATAGGCACTCAGAAAATATATGTCAAGGGAATGCTTAAATGAGAGGAATAGGCAGGAAGCTCTAGTGAAAATGATTGTTAGATTTTGCTGATTAATCAAGGAGTTACATGTATTGGGTGGGCATGAGCTGGACTGTGAAGGATGAAATGAATATGTACAAGAGACAGATGAACAGAAAATTGGTATGAGAAACACAGTGGTCAGGCAGGTATAAGTTCTGTTCCCTACAGAGTGGTCTCGGTCTTTACTCTGCCTCTACTCCTCCACATGAAAAAAAAAAAAAAAAAAGCCACATCGCATAACTGTAGACTGCATCCAGGGTCTTAAACTGGTGGGTCAACAATACACCATGGATGAATCCCATTGGGCCACCACCATGCAGAGGAAGTCAGCTCAAAGCAGGGAGCCTGCTGACAACCCCAAAAGGTGGACAGCGGGGAGAACAACATATTCCTGGAGTGTGTGCCTCAGTTTCCGCTGGGGGGGGGGTGGGTGGGTGGGTTCCCTTCAAAACCCAGGATGTCCACACTCCCCCATAGCTCCACTTGCCATGACTGCAGAGGAGATGTGACATGTTGAAGGCAGGAGACCTGGGTCCCTCCCAGATCCCCCTTCTCAACCTCATAACTAGGAAAGTTAAAGTCCTTTGGAGTTTCTTTAAATGGAGCTGTTAACCTTTCCTACTTGAAAGGCAAGGTTTTGGATAAAACAGTCTTTTGAAGGTCTCTTAATATCCGAGGGAGGCATCATTTACTATCAACATGTTACTAAAAACGTGTATTTTGGAATCTTAAGTAAGGTTGGTGTGGTTCAATCCAAGCCCCTCCTTTTAGTAGCTGCATGATCTTGGGCTAATTCTGTAACCTTTCTGAGCTTCAGGGCCCTCATATGCAAAATGAGATGATAATGCCTCATGAGGTTACTGTGAAGATTGACTCAACCTAGTTAATACCTTTTTTTTTTTAATGTTTATTTTGAGAGAGAGAGGGAGGGAGGGAGAGGGAGCCTGAGAGCGGGAGGAGTAGAGAGAGGGAGAGAGAGAGAATCCCAAGCAGGCAACGCACTGTCAGCACTGAGCCCTATGCGGTGCTCAGTCTCACAAACCATGAGATCATGACGTGAGCTGAAACCAAGAGTCACAGGCTTAACCAACCGAGCCACCTAGGAGCCCACACTTAGATAATCTCTTATAGCGTTTACTTTGATTCTTAACACATACCACAGTAAATGGCTGTTGTTATTAGTTATCGGCTATCGTTGGATTAGACAATGGAATCTATTAATGCTTTAATTTTCCTCTCTGTCCATAGCATCCCACTAGCAAGTTTGAGCAACTCTCTGTGGCTCCATGTTACTCTCCCACAGTGTGTAACATGTTGTGGACATGAGGTCATGTTGAGGTTTGCCTCCATTTCCCCTCTTCCTAAAACTGTGTGGTTCAACTTCATCCCAACAGTAATAGCTCATCATTTCCAGTCAGGGCTAATTCATTCTTTCCAAGCGATCACGATCTCTCTCGATTTTAGGGACATAGCAACCGTTGGGACCATGTTTTCTCAGTGACAAATCCATTTACTTTCAAAGAAAAACAGTGAAGAATGTGAACAACTTGATTTTGTCATTGGAGATGCTCTGTACCAGTCAAGGTGGAAGATCCAGAATCAATATGACTAATGGATCCAAGCTCTAAGTGATAGAGTCAGCAAAAAGGATAAATTATCGCTTCCCCCATGCCTCCTGGATGGTAATTTCTTCTCGCTGCCTGTTCCGTGATAGCCAGCGCCGTGTTCTCCGTGGTGGCTGTCAGACCAATCACAACCTAAGGCTGGGAAGCACTTGGTCAATACATCCAGTGTGTCAAGCTTTGAGTCATTTTTATGTTTGTTTGTTCCTGTTATTACTTTCTTTGGCTGAGTAAAATCTCTATTACTTTGGGCTCAGGAACGGAGAATGTGCTATGAACACCCAAGGCGTGCATTTTATTTTTATTATTTTTTTGTGATGACTTCATTATTCCCTCATGCCTGAGTTTTTCCAAAATTGTTTTTCTCCCTTCCTCTCTCTTTCAGCATCCTCTTCTTTGCTCACCATGTATTCATTTGAGCTGCACAGTAGTGAGCTCATGCCATGCCTTGGCCTTTCTCCTTCAGATCAGTGAATGGTTCCCAGACTTCTAAATTCACAGACTTCGTAAAATTACTCCCTTCACCCTTCCCTAAGAAGAGGGAGTGACTGCTGCCATACTTTTAACTGTTTTTTTTTTAGGGGGGGCGGTGGCGCGGTCAGGGAAGGATGTGAAGATATAATAACAGCCATTTTCTGTAACCATAATTCCATTGGGAAAAGGACATTTAAAAACAACACACAATCTAAGAATTGCACATTTTAAATAAACATTGCTTTATAATAAATTCATCGTATTATTCTCATTTTGCAAAACTAAAAAAAAAAAAAAGTCATTACGGACAATGCATTTTGTGAATGAATGATGTTTGTCGCCATCCTCAAGAAACGCTCGTGGAGAACAGTGGCAGAGACCATCTAGAGTTGACTCAGAAGTTGAAGATTCCTTTAGTTCTTTGACCAGTTCCTATGCATTACTCTCATTTTCAGGAATACCTCTCTCAACATTTTGTTGACGCGCTTGCAATGAAATCATCACTGCCCAGGAGAGAAATAATTTTATATTTGCCTTAAAAGCTGCACATCGGAATTTGTGTAGATATCCATGAGAACGTCACATGGAGCAGAGCCCACGAACATGTCAAGCCCTTTGGTAAACACACGTGTTACATGAGTGAACTGTGAATTGCCTTTAAGATTGACAGCGTGTATCATTCATTCACGACATGCATGACTCGTAATGTTTGTTTTGCTTTTGCATTTGACATAGGAGGTCTGAGTTTTGGGAATCAACAGACAAGAATTCAAACCCTCCTTCTGACAGTCACTGTGTGATCTTGGACAAATTCCTTTCCCTAAGCTGATTTCTTCACCGGC
The DNA here is from genome assembly GCF_024362965.1 of Panthera pardus. Taxonomy (NCBI): domain Eukaryota; kingdom Metazoa; phylum Chordata; class Mammalia; order Carnivora; family Felidae; genus Panthera; species Panthera pardus. Next base: position 46,815,832 of record NW_026526688.1, on the reverse strand, counting down.
AGGAATGAAAGTAGTGATGATGCCCCCATCTGGATTGTTCTAGGATTTGAATGAAAGGAAGTATGTAAAAATGGCTGGTACACTGCTTGGCACATAGCTTTATGGGATATCCACGCATTCCCTTATTCACTGCAAGCACGTTTCTTTAAGGGAGAACCTGGGCGTCTTAAAGCCATTCACAGTATCTCCAAATTAACTAATTGCTGTGGTTCTTCCCTCTCCACAGTCAGCCAGCTGTTTTGAGTCACATCCCATATATGTATTTGCCTTAAACCTCCTTGTTAATTTATTCTTTAAAATAGGGCATTTTCAATTACGGGAATGTTAATTATTATTTATCACTCCTTAATTATTGTAATCGACTACACGCTTATTTTGAGTACGCGTGTGTGTTTCAAGCCAGCCGTCTGTGAACTTCAGTCTCTGGTAGTCGTCTGTTTTCTACCATCACCGTTTCCTTTCCAGCCCTGATGTGTGCTGTGCAGCTGCTTTACTGACAAACATAAACTTCTCTTGATTTTTGAGTGTTCTGCAGAGGTCGGTACAGTATTATAAAATATCTTTAAAACTCTATCACTTGAAAAAAATGTTAGGAATGTGCCTTTCAGATACTCTTTTATCAAATGTTTAACACAGGGTTTGGCACTTTAATGGGCTCTCCTCGGTGTTCTAGTGGATATCTACATAAACTCTGATGGTTTATTTACTACTGTAGCTTTTAATGGAAATGTAAAATAATTTCTCTTCTGGGCAGTACCGATTTCATTGCAAACACATCAACAAAATGTGAAATCCACATAAAAAAGCAAAGTTGGAAGGAAGTATCACTAAAGCGGAGAGAGTCATTGCTACATATTTCAGATGGGCTGGTGTATTTATGGTTCTCCTACACATACTGTAAAATGTAATGTGGCAAGATTGCTATATTGTAATAAAACAATGTGGTGCTTGCTGGAGGAAAAAAAAAGGGGGGTGGTGGTGAATTATAGTAGTCATTGTACCTTGTTTCCCGTTATTGAAAATGGAGTATGATTATTGAATGCGTGCAGTGTGCATTTTACACACTTAGTTATAGATCTTGGTTTTTATGTGTGCCTGGAATATCAATATTTGCTTTACTTTTAAGGAACATTAGTTACAAATACAATAAGTGTGTTTCATTTTTCATTGAAGACATACCAGCTTCACTTTTCCAGTCAGAGTGTGCAATATATGTCTCAATGATTATTGATCTAAAAGCCCCGTTGAAAGTAAGCAAGGCTCGTTTTGTAATAAGCAAACACGCGTGTTGCTGCTATTCTCTGAAACCCATGAAGCTGGAGTGAGTGGCAATAAATAAGAGTTTAATTAAATTGCTCCTTGGCAGATAGCAGGGCTGTCTTTCAGCTGTGGTTTAGAACCTGTGCGGTCTCTTTTTCCTCTTGATGTATGTGTGGCATTCTCATTAATACTAATGGGAACCGTATGCAGTAAGGGGGCAGCTGACCCCATGTTCCATCGTGTCTGCAAAATACCACGTGGAATTTCCTCCCTTGGGCTACTCAGAAAAAAAAAAAAGAAAGAAAGAAAGAAAGAAGGAAATCTCCATGTTTAAGAAAGTCTCAAGGCATAAACTCTAGGCATTACTTTCCGTAGCGTCCAGGTGCCAAAATAACCATAATATCTTAGAAATCCTCAAAAAATGTCCATTTGTGTTTCGCATAGGACTTAGTTTCAAATTATAATTATAACCGAAAGATTAAAATAGAGCCTCCCGTTGGAATTTGACTCTGATTAGCTATATGCATATATGTGATTATGGTGCTTGGTAAACCATGGAAACCATGCTCCTAGGCTAGAAATGAATGAAAATGATTAATTAGATTCTGTAAGGTGTTGCGTTTATAGCAGGGCACATGTAGCCTTCAGCTCATTTGGGTTCAAAGCCATCTGAAAGATAGGAGTGCTTGAAAATGATTAAAGCAGAGCTAGCAAGGTACAATTTCCACTTGCTGTGCTGCTATTACTTTCCCTAGAGCACCGACTACGAATATGTATCATCCAGACATCCTCAGTGTGCTAGCAAGAGATATTTCATTATTGCTTTGTACGAGTTCAAACACTTTCAGGATAATACTATCAGGCAAACCTACGTATACATGTAGAGCCCAGATCTGTATATGACATTGCCTGCCTGGTTTGTAATTTCTGGTGTGTTTGCCCAGACATCTGACCTGTTGGTACTAGAGATATAACTCACTTAGTAAGATTCTACAGACTGGTGCTTAGCATGTTGGCGAACGCTCAGTGCTCATAACCTAGTGTGTGCTAACTCTAAGTTTCCATGGAAACTGATGCCCCACTCTCACTTACCCTCCGACACCCATCCACTAGGAAATGGTTAGAAAGACAATAACTGTGTTCATATTTCTAAATTAAGTGCAGCTGTGAACAAATTTTTTCGGGTATTTTTAAACCCAAAATAAAAAGAAGTGAAAAAAAAGCTCTCCATAAGTTCTATCATGTTAGCCTCTTCCTCCCTAATTCGTCTTACCAGCTTTATACACACCCTCTAGAGTAAAACCCAATGACCTTTAAGGTAGAGTTACGGGTACCGAACAATAACGTTCAGACATAATCGCCTGTCTTAATTAATCTAGTAATTTCTGCCCTAATTTGTTTGATTCATCACCTTGCAGTGACAGAGGAGCAAAGGGTTTGCAGATTCTTAACATATCTGGGACATCTTTATTGTATTAATTCGTCAGCATGCCCCTCCTAGCATTCATGCAGTCTTTTGCCCTGGTGAATAATTTATAGTACGTGGGTCGTCTTCTGCCTGAGAAGGCAGCCATCTTTACTTAGCAAAATCCAGCCCTTTTGTTTCTGTGGAAAATAACCCAAGATTTTAAAATCATCATCATTGAAGGAAGTTGCAAATGCCATTCTCCAGTTGATAATACTTTATAAAAATAATATACTCTCCTTTTGTATTTACTGTCACTCTCCCTCTTTTTTTTTTTTTTTTGGAAGAAAGGTGTGCATTTGGTCTTTATGTGACAGGTAATACCATAATTCATAGACATTAAGGTGACATCAGCTGTAACAAGAACCATTACTTTATATACCACTGAAAAAAGGGCACTTTTTAATTTTAAGATGTTATCAACTATAAAACCTGTCCTGATTTCAAGGTGTCAAAATGAAAAGTGTACATGTACATTGTAGAATCAGAGAAATGTGTACTATGTCTGCTCTCTGACTTTTCTCTTTCCGTTTTCTTAGTACAGAAGCTTAGAAACTTTGCGGCTCCACAAACAGTTGTCTTGAAAACCAGAAAACAAAACTCTGTCCATAGTGTTCTTGGAAACGGATTAGATATTAAAATACTAGGTACTACATAACCCTAGAGCAGTAGGTTTTATAGGTTCAACAATAAGTTAGGTTTATGAAGGGGAATAAAGAACAAGATTGTTATCATAAGCACCGTGAGAGCTGGCTTAACGTTCTATCACAGTATGAGCCTTATTCTTGGTGATAGAATAATTAGAAATTTCCAACAGGGTTGCCCCTTCCAGAGATTATCTGTATATCTCCTAGTACTGGGGATTGTCAAATCTGGATAGAATTATAATAATTATTCAGAGTTTTCCAACCTCCACTCTACAGATGAGGAAATCAATATCAGATCCAAACACAGTCAGGTTCCTGTCTGGTGCTCTATCCTCCATGTGGGGATTCTTAGGGGTCTCTTTGGTACAGAGATAGGGAGCAGACCTGTGGTAGAGTTTCCATCCAGAGCTTCTAACCTGTGCCTTTTGTGTTTGCCATTTTTCTCCCAAACTCCCAGCACCCTTTCAATAGCGAACCATTTTTTTTCTACTAAATAATGGCAGCAGGGTTTTCTGTTGTTTTAAATCAAAGAGTAGAAAGCTACTTGAACACAAGCACTTTCCTACATTTTGAGTTGTTCATTCTTCCCATAATTAGAAAAGGGAATGCTTTAGTTTCACAAAAGTGAATACAAATTCTAGAACACAGCTTTGACCTCTGTGCACTAATGGATTGTCCATTTATCACAGTCTTCAGCTAGTTCCCCTCTGAGTTGTAAAAGTGTTGAGATCATTATAAAAAGTAATCATACGATGCCTGGACTGAGTTGTGTTGTCTTTTGGGGTAATCATAAGCTTTTTTGTTTGTTTTCTTTTCCTTTTCATTTCCTTTTTAAAATTGAATGATTTATTTAGAATTTTTTCTTACCGGGTAACCTTGGTGGGGCGCCTGGATGATTCAGTCAGTTAAGCGTCCGACTTCAGCTCAGGTCATGATCTCACAGTTCATGAGTTCGAGGCCCACATTGGGCTCTGTGCTGACAGCTCTGAGCCTGGAACCTGCTTCAGATTCTGTGTCTCCCTCTCTCTCTGCCCCTCCCCTGCTTGCACTATGTCTCTCCTGTCTCTCAAAAATGAATAAATGTAAAAAAAAATTAAAAAATAAATAAAAAACATGTAATGGATATTTATATGTGGAAAGGCTTTAATTTGGTCTGTTATTTTCTGGGCTAAAATTGATTAATCCAATGAAATAAGTTTAATAAACTGCTTCCCTGACAATAGGTGGACTCTGAACTTTTTATACTGGACTTTCCCTACTTCACACAGGAAATGCTTTTTTATGAAAATGGATTTGGTGGTAAAGATTTTATTTCAGCAACTTGGACCGTATACAGACACTCTTATGTTTTTTGATTTGCAGATTTTATTTTTCCCTTACTTGCAGTTGCTTTGCTAATTTTTTTTAATGTTTGATTATTTTTTGAGAGAGAGACAGAGTGTGAGCAAGGAAGGGGAAGAGAGAGGAAGACACAGAATTCGAAGCAGGCTCTAGGCTCCAAGTTGTCAGCACAGAGCCCGATGCTGCTCGAACCCACAAACCGTGAGCTCATGACCTGAGCCAAAGTCAGATGCTTAACCGACTGAGCCACCCAGGTGCCCCATACTTTCAGTTGCTTTGTATGTCAATATATGATCGGGGATTAGTAGTCACTCATACACATTCTGAGTGGCCCTAATCTAAGAAAATAATACTTACTTCATAGATAGTTAGTGTTCCTTTGACACTGACTTGAGTTGTCCAAACTGGTTATACCTGGAGCAGAGGATAAGGCAAAGCTAAGTCATGTTAGCACACAAGAAACAGTGATGTCTTTTTTCTGTTTCTGTATTGTCCAGCCAGGAATATTATGGCAGTTAAGGGTGTTTGACAGTGGTCTGGCTCTCTCTCTCGAGGGGCCACACTGCAAATTCTTGTCTTACGTAATTTCCTGGGATTCTTGCTAGAATTTTAGGACTGCACCATCTAATCCAATTTCTCGCTCTCCCCTGCTAGTTCCTAGAGAATAAAAAAAGGTGGTTAGTTAAATCTCCCCCATCTAATTCAGTTAACTGGTTTAAAGTACTACCAGAGCTATTAGGATTAATTCAGAGCCAGAATGGGTGGCAGTGGGGGTGGGGCAGGGGATGGAAATCTGCCAGAAGTTTGCAAACTTCCTCCCTAATATAAGGTAGGCTTAAATTATGGAAAGAGCCTAAATGTCCATCAACTGATGAATGGATAAAGAAATTGTGGTTTATATACACAATGGAGTACTACATGGCAACGAGGAAGAACGAAATATGGCCCTTTGTAGCAACGTGGATGGAAGTGGAGAGTGTGATGCTAAGTGAAATAAGCCATACAGAGAAAGACAGATACCATATGGTTTCACTCTTATGTGGATCCTGAGAAACTTAACAGAAACCCATGGGGGAGGGGAAGGAAAAAAGAAAAAAACAGGTTAGAGTGGGAGAGAGCCAAAGCATAAGAGACTCTTAAAAACTGAGAACAAACTGAGAGTTGATGGGGGGTGGGAGGGAGGGGAGGGTGGGTGATGGGTATTGAAGAGGGCACCTTTTGGGATGAGCACTGGGTGTTGTATGGAAACCAATTTGACAATAAATTTCATATATTGAAAAAAAAATAAAGAGATTTCATTAAGAGAAAAAAAAATGAAAAAAAAATGAAAAAAAAAAAAATAAGGTAGGCTTCACCCAAGGGCGTAATTGTGGGTCTCAGGGATTTAAGACAGTGTGCTGGTGTCTGTGTGCACAGCGATCATTTGTGAAGGAAAGCAGTTCATCTGGATGAGAGTCTGTGACCTCTGCTTTGTGGAAACCTGGAATGATTTGAGCTGGAAGGAGTCTTCGAGATCATTTCACCATACCGCCTCATCTTATGGAAGGTGAAATGAGGTCCAGAGAGGCCTGACAATTTATGCAAAGTCAGCTCTGCTGGGTGGCTGCACCTGTCCACTCTTGGTGTTGACCCAGTTCCCTCCGATTAGCAAGTGGCAAGCCTCTTGTGTCTTGGTCCCTCCAACACATGCATGGAGTAGGAGAATTACAGTTTCTTGAAGCACAAAAGTGCCCAAGGTGTTCACTTCCACAGCAGTAACCTGTGTCTGAACAAAGTAGGTGAAGAAAGAACTTCCTCTCATTCTTCCTCTCATTCTCTCAATGTATTTTGCCTTCCAGTGCCTTGGTTCCATGCTTGAAATATGAGGATATTGACCGCGGTGACCCTTAGGGTCGACCTTCTGTGATTATGTATATGGATTATTTACAGTGGTCCTAGAGTTTTGGGATCCGTGTTCCATCAGCCTTGCCCTTTCTCTAGGATGTGTTTTAACATGACTAACATTTCATGTTTATTATGATATTATATTAGCCAAACAATAATTCCTATGCATCATTTATCCAATACTTTAAGGAAAAGATGAATTCTAACCGGGGTCCATACAGGCACGTGCACTCTGCATGTGCCTATGTGCCTGGCCTCACTCACACCCTGTCAGGCTCAGCCCTGCCACACTTTCCAGATGTAGGCACAGAAATCGGCTGCGTTCCCACAGAGCAGCCAGGGCCTTCTTGCACATAAGACCAAGAAGCAGCCAGAACCAAAGTGTTTACTCTGATATGTGCATGTGTGAGATGGGGCCAGTGGCAAATCTGTAACCCTGCTGCCCCTAGATCTGCCCCTGGAGAATGGAGTTTTTCATTTCTCCTGTCCGGGGTGAAATTCAGTCCTTTGTCCACTCATGCTTCCTTGTCAAGATGTGAGTGAGGAAATCCTGCATTATTTGGAGAATGGATCTCTTTCCCGTGGCGTTGATTCCCTCTGTGGCCTGGAACTGAAAACCGAGCTCCTTTTACTGGGCCTGTTATACAGGATGACACAGACATGTCTTCCTTGTGAACACAGTGACCACCACGATTAGAAAGTTGAGGAAGAGGGCCTGGGATCCCTGAAGGCTGAGGGTCATTTGACCTCAAATCCATGTAATTGTCCTCTGGTACAGGTCCCCTCTAATCCAAGGGGATGAGAGAACTTTCTACCAGCTGGGGCCTCGTCCCTGTGCTGCTGTGGCTGCTGCATTCACAGGTAAGAGGGGAAACGGAGTTCTCTGAAGATCCCATTCCTGAGGTCAGGGCTGGCCCCTCTTTTCACTGTCTTGTCCACTGCAGGACAGGGCACGTGGTCCATGCAACGTCACACGTCGCAGGGCCAGTCTGCTCCTCCCAGTGGTTAGGTTCATTCCCTCCCTCGCCACCAGGGGGGGTGTGGTCCAGCCAGTTCCAATAGTCCTCTGTCTCTCAGCTGCTGACATGGTGTCTTTAGGGCCCCTTTCCTAGTCCCAAACTACCCCTTGACAGCCCACATCACCACAGACTGCCTGCTGATAGGTTTCCAGCTCCTCTGTTTGGACTCTGCTTTTAATCCACTCCATCCCTCCAGAAGGGAAGTTGATTCTCCAGTACGACTTGCAGATCCGCAAGTCTTGGTAATTCTCACCAAGTCAGTGGGCCTGGGGTCTGTTCTGAAAGGCTCTCTGCCTTCCTCGGACAGCAGAACCTGCAGCCACGCTGCCCCAGATAGTTCCTGCTCTTGAGGTCCTGTGCTCCCCTGAGGATAAGATTTAGAATGTGACATGTTGGGATCACAGCTCCACCGTGTTTAGGTAAATCAGCAGTCTCTGACCTTCTTGTTAACTTGCCACCAGATTCAAAACCTAACTGCTTCCTTGCAGGTGGGCCTCTGTGTCCCGCCTGTTCCTGATTTATAAACACTTTTTCTAAACCACAGTGGATAATTTTAGGGGTATGTATACCTTCTAGTCCCATATTGAGCAATTTCTTTTAACCTCTCTTTGTTCTGTGGAATAAAGAAATAATCATTCTCTGTTTGGATCCCAGGTGCAGCCTCTAAAATATCTGGTCAGAATGACTAGAGCTGCAGTTTCTTTTTCTTCTTTTTTTAAATTTTTTTTTTTTATTTTTTTTAATGTTTCTTCTTGAGAGAGAGAGAGAGAGCGAGCGCATACACGAATGGGGGAAGGGAAGAGAGCGAGGGAGACACAGAATCCAAAGCAGGCTCAAGGCTCTGAGCTGTCAGCACAGAGCCCGACGTGGGGCTTCAACCCACGAACCGCGAGATTATGACCCGAGCCAAAGTCGGACACTTAACCGACTGAGCCACACGGGCACCCCCAGACACGCAATTTCTGTAGTCCAACACAAACATCCAGTCATGCGGAGACCCACATCAGTGGGATTCAGGCACAGTGTGGCATCACAGAGCCTGGGTTAGGCATGAGGCAGAAAGTCACTTACCTGCAGGCCAGAGTCCATGGAGCCACGAATGGTCATGCAGAAGGTAGAAGAATCTTGGCAAGAAACCAGATCAGAGCCCAGAAATGGTCCAAACCAGTCACCCGTGAGAGTTTACAAAGAAGAACACAGTTGGGTTTTTTTGTTTTGTTTTGTTTTGTTTTGTTTTAGTAAAACCAAAGAAACAACTGGCCTTTGAATTTTAACTGGACTACTCATTAACCTATACTATCTTAAGGTTTCTGAATCTCGGTCCAGATAATAATACCCAAATCCCTTGGTTGTTGGTAAAGCATAAAGGCAAAATTGTTTGAAAAGTGGTTTATAAACTCATTGCGCCTTTCCCCAGAATCACGTAGAATTTCCATTCAGTCAAGGCAAGCTATCATGGTGCTCTTCCCTAAGAACCAAGAAGCTAGCACATTTTTGCTTCTGTGTTAAACCGTAAACGAAACAAGGCAGCGCGCAGAGGAGTAACAAAGGTTACAGAAATGAAATGCTGGAGCAAACACATCCCCACTAATGGGAGCGCTCAAATGAGACAGATTTGCATCACCATGTCCTCTGGCCCTGACTAGATAGCTCCTGTTAGAGCTGTGTGAATTCATTTCCTGGGCCCAGGGTGACCTAAATGGATCTGTTTGATAGAATTAAGAGCATTAGAAGAAGTATACTGAGTTCCAGGGTACAGAGAGACAAGTTATTTAGTTCTGAAAGGTTACAAACACTGATGCAGGGGAAGAAAAATAGATGATGTGATGGTGCATATTGATTTTAAAGGGCTGGCTGGGCATTTGTAACGCAAATAAAAGGAACAGTTCTTATGGTGGGTTTGGTTTTGTTTTTTGGTTTTTTTCCTCTCTGATTTTTCTTATTTTTTTTAACGTTTTTTTTTTTTTTTTTTTTTTTTTTTTTTTTTGAGACAGAGAGAGGCAGAGCATGAACAGGGGAGGGGCAGAGAGAGAGGGAGACACAGAATCCGAAACAGGCTCCAGGCTCTGAGCTGTCAGCACAGAGCCCGACGCGGGGCTCAAACTCCCAGACTGTGAGATCATGACCTGAGCCGAAGTCGGACGCTTAACCGACCAAGCCACCCAGGTGCCCCATTCCTCTCTGATTTTTCTACAAAGTTACCCAGGACAGATACAGAGTTCTTAGAAGGGTCTGTTAGGGTTTTATTCCTCTCCTTATCCCTACCCCCACCCCCCGTCCCCGCTACCCTTTAGCACCATCATCCCCATCCTGTTGTGAGGAGAATGTACCCTGCATTTTTCCCTCCTGACTCCCATCCCTGCCCCAGCTCAGAGGTCTCATATTAAGTATTTGCATCCAAGCGTTTCCTTTGGGTTACGGTGATAAACCTGTAGAGTGATTCCTTGATTGCTGTCACACAGCACGTCTGTACACAACAAAATCTTGACTTTGAAAGGCATGTACAGTTGATCTTAACCCCTTGAGTGTCTGTCTTCTGCTTTTCCTGTCATACATCCAAGGTCTACTCACCTACCCGGGAAACTGGTTCTGGCTCTGAGGCAGTTCAGCTCTTAATAAGAAGTTGAACAGAAGTTATAATAACTCATTGCCTTGCCTGCTTGGAAAACATGATAATGCTCCTTAGTTGTAAGAAATCATTTTAACAACACTGACTGGTGGCAGTTCATTGATGAAGGCTATGTGAAACCTGCTATAAATAGCACACGATGCATGTAGTAAAGGGTTCTTCTGTGTGGCATTTATTTATTTGTAATTTATGCCCTGCCTACTTTCACAAAAGGATTTGAGCTGGCTGACAATAAAAGACACATATACAATAAGATTGTTATGTATGTAGAAATGGAAGATCAAAAATCATATGGAATGGAGAAAGGAAAAGAGTTATGTTTGTAGTGTTTTCCTCCTCATCAAGGCAGTAGAAGATTATGGTCTCAGCCTGGCCTCTCGCAGACTCACTGAGGTGCACTGAAGAGGAGACGTGTAATTCACACCCTCACAGAAATAAAACAAGTAAAATTACTATGGTGGATTTGGGGAGGAAGCTATATTTAGAAACAAAGTAGAAATCTTGGAAGATCTTATTTTGGGCTGAGAGGAGGTATAGCGGTGAAGGCAAAACTACATAGTGATGATATTTTTCCTAATCATTTAGAGTTCTGATTACCTCCTGCCCAGTTCTATATTGCACTTGCCCGGCATTATGCAGGAGCTATTGATTTGTTCTGTATTCATTTGTGTAAATCAATTTCATGGAGGGGGGGATAAAGCAAACAGAGTCTAACAATAGGTTTGATACCTACAAGGAATCATTTTTAGTAACTGAGCATCCGTCACAAAGGAGATGGTGAATGACCTAGAATTAAATAAGTAAAGGATACATTCTTTGGATTTAGATCAGGCAGTGTTGACATTTGGGGCCCCTATCACAGGAGCTGGCCTGTGAATTGTAGGAAGTTTACTGACATCCCTGGACTTCACCCATTTGATGCCCATAGAATCCCTAACCTGCCTCACTTGTGTCAATCAGAAATGGCTCCAGACATTGCCCAATGCCCCGGCTGAGTGGTGGGCAAAATTGCCCCCAGTGTAACCATTGGTTTAGGTAAAGACCTGTGCACAGACTGCTTCATGGGACAGGTGACACTAAAGAATCTTCTCCTGGATCTCTCATCCCCAATGAGGGAGTTCATCTGCCAAGGAAATGCCTACTGGTGTGGAAATTCCCACTGGGTCCTCTAGAAGCATATCCTTCCCTCCTGTCCTCATGAGGTCTTTGTGTATCTTGCCTATGCGAAAATTTTGGAAACTGCATTCCTGCACGCTTAGCAGATACATGTAACTCCAGTACCATGCAAAATAACCATTGCTATGTTTACTGACAGTCAGTAAATCATAAGTCAGTGTCACAGGTACGTTCCCACGTGGGAACAGTTCTTCATTTCTGCCTGAGGTCTGTCCTTGCACTCATTCTGACTTCCAATGGAGAAAATGCTAATAAATCCTCCTCTAATTCAACCGAGAAGAACTGTTGGAAACCTAGAAAGTTGAATTTCAGTATGATCATATGCCCGAGCACGTAGTGCAATTAATTGCTGTTAGTTTTCCAAGTGGAGAGCCAATCGCCAATTTCCTAAAGTGGTTCCCAATTTAGGAGTACACACTGTTTATATGTTAAGTCCATAGACAGATTTGTGCTCCGAAGAGCTTTACCTCTTGTCTTTTTTTTTTTTTTTTAATCACCCCACCTTTTCTTGGTGACTGAGTCACAAGTATACTTTAGCTCAGCTCAGGTTCAGTGGTTACACCAATAGAAAATACTGTCTTATTTGGATGTCATGTGGAGGCCAAGCTTCCCAGGTGCATAGAATAAATTAATCTCTGTCTAGTTCTCTTCTCCTTTCCATCTAAAGTCTTCAAGGCACTGTGGAGTATCTTGACAATTACCTTTACAATCCCTCTGTAAAATGGAGACGGAGCTGGGGGTGATGAACCCGTTTCAGGGTCGGATGGGATTAGAATTCACATTTTCATAGGCCTCTCTAAATGGTCTAGGTTAGTCTGGGGCTGGACAGTATCCGTATATTACACCCTGATGGTGAAATAAACACATGGTGGTAATATCTGAACACAGTTCAGCCTACTCGGTTGGCATGGGTGTCTCTTGGAGCTGATTGGGATTGTTCACAGATTAAAATCAAAGGGGTAAAAACATGGTGTGCTCTGTTTCCTAAGAGAAGGTTTCTTCATCCCCGCCTGGTAATGAGGATGCTTGCAAGAGACGCTCGCCCTCTGATATTATTCAAGAGCCGCGTTTTGAACTGTGGGTCTTGCTGACCCTGCTCTTTAGTCCCCATGCACCAGCCAACGAGTGTGCAACATGATAGATGATGTCCCTTTATTATGTTTCTAATTTGGGCCCGGCTGTCACTACTGGCCCTCACCGTCCAGTGTCTTGTCTCCAAGACAAGGTTTCTGGGTCTTAAGAAGGATGGAAAGGAAAAAAATGAATATGTCTATGGCACATCCTCGCATGGCACCTTTTCTTTACGCTTTTATCCTGAGAACTGTGTGTATACCAATTAAAGATATTTCACACTTTCTCATCTGTAAGGAAAGGCAGTTATTCGCTGTTTAACCCAAAACAGTGAAAAAAGGTATTTCATCTGTATTTCCTGCACATATTTTTGTTATGAGAATAAACACTTGTGTCGTATTGATTAAACCATAAGGCATAGGAGCTTAGATGCTTTGCTTTGAGAAGGGTGATAACGAGAGCCAACAAAAATAGGTACAGTGTATGCGTGTGAAGACTGGGTTGGGTTCAGAAAGAATTTCCCTGAATAAGAGTTTAGTGCCTGAAACTAGTGTCTGGCACATAATAGATTTAGTTTGAATCAGTGAATGATTTTTTTTTCTAATTAACATTTGTTAAGTCTCCTATAGGTCAGATTCAGGAAAGGTGCTTTAGATATCATGATAAGTATACCTTTTTCTCTTTGAATTACCGAGGCAGGTAACCATAATTGAAACTGAGGTATATGGAGATTGAGGAATCACGTCTCCAAGAAGAGAGCAAAACTATAGGTTACCTAATTTATCTCTATCATTTATCTGTATATATCAAGAGGTTTACAGATTTTTGGAGATTTAGATGAAAAATTGCCTCCATCAAAGATTAATGAAATTATGAACTCCAGGAGGTAAAAAGAAAAGCAATCAGAGTAAACTAAGTCATTGAAATGTGGACAATGCTAAATAGTCACAACCCTATAAACCTTGAGTATTAATGTAATCGAAAGCATAAAATATTTATTGGTGGGATGATTAGGGAACATCCTGCTGAGGGGTAGTGTAATATTAAATCCTCATCCTCAATAGTGATTAGTAAATAGATAAATTTGGAATCTAAAATCTTATTGATAACCAGAGGAGCATATTATTTAAAAAATATTGATATAAATACTAAAAGATAAAACTCAAAGGCAGGAAGGAGTAGGGGAGGGAAACTGCTCTTTTTCTTTTAAGTTGTGTAAAATCTGGCTTTTAAAGTTCTGTGCGTTTATCTCATTTTATCCTTTTGAAAAATACTTAAGGTATCTCCTATGGACCCTCATCAAATGTAAAAAGAAAAATCTAAAGAAAGTGAAAACAGTGTTTTCTACCAATTATAAAAGCTTACACTTTTATTCCTACTTTATGTGTCATGAGGTGAAACCCAAACTAGGTCAAATATATTCTAGCTCTCAAAGTTCCTTGCTTATTCAAAATGGAGGGTTCATTCACTCCCTGGCCTTAAACTTTCATATCCTGATCAAAATGTATCTCTGCACTGAGGATTATGGAATGAAGCACACAGCCCTTCAAGAGTTCACATGAACCCAGAAGAATGCAACTCACAATAAGCATGTGCTCACCACTACTTATTTTTTCTTTCTTGATGTGATGCTCGATGGACTGAGTGGCTTTAATTCAGGCTCTGGAGTCTGAGCGTTAGACGATGACATGAAGGTCCCATAAGTGACTCAACACAAGCAAGAAGCCCTGTGTTAGGAATCTCTGGCATCTTCCATTATCACAGGCCTGCCTGCAAAAGATAACCTAAAAGAATACTATAGTCAAAGGTGGTTAAACAACACGTTCTGCCCTGATTCTAAATAACCGTATCTTCTAAAATCTAAACTCCCTGGAAGCTCAGAGATGTTTTCACATTTGTCAACTGTCAGGTTTTTTGAATTCTTATCTATCGAGCAGTTCTTATTTAACAGATGACAGATTTTAAAATATGCCAGAGTCCCTCTATGTGAGCAAGGGAATACTTCCGGTGGAATCGATTTTGTAGAATTTTTGTCCTGTTTTTCTTTCAATCTGGCTCTCTGACCCCGCCCCTCATCTCTGTCTCCTTTACTCTGTTCTCTCTAATAATTCTCTGGGTGCAACTTTTAACACCCAAGAGAATGTCCCCTCTTTGGTTTCTTTTCATGTGTAGGATAGCCTTTGGGCCCAATCAAAGCCTAGAACTATAAATTGTTTAACATATATGTTCACCAAGTATGGATTAGGATTGGGATGGTGTCTCAAAGAGACAAACATCTGACATTTCTCTGACCTATATAGACTAATGTGTGAATTTTTTTGGTTTTTTTTTGTTCCTATGCTCCTATTCATCTTGTTTGATACAAAAGCAAAGTCTACTAAGTGGTATTTTACAGCTGCTGAAAGTTCCTAAAGCATTCACTGTCTTCTCAGTTTTAGGCCAGCAGAATATGGCTGTATAACATATCTTACTGCCAACCAGGAAGAAAAAAGGAGTCTACAACATTTGGGGAGGCAGAGGTCACTGGATGGTGGGCCTGATGAGATCTTTGCCAGCTGCTGACTTAAAGTCGATGGCCTGCAGGGCCCTAATGACCTTTCCCTCTGTGAGAACACATCTAACCTTCATTTCAAAAGTAATACTAGTCTTCATTAGAGATTGAGTCATATTTTCCAATTTGTAATATTTTATGACAGTGGGACATATTCCATAGCATTTCACCGGCAGAAAAAAAGGAAAGCAGAAACCAGGACTCAGATTCATGGGCTCCACTCACAGAGCCTGTGCAAAATACTGCTGTTTCAAGGTCACTTGAGGAAATAGTACTGCAGGACCTCTAAGTAGATGGACCTCGAGAACAGTATCATTTATGTGAAACCCTGCACTCATGGCTCTCTATTCCAAATGCTGTCTGAGACTTTTATAATCTAAATATAAAGGGCTGGCACAATATCACAGGGACCTTATTTCCCCAGGTCACAACTTAAAACCCTGAAAATCCCAGACACTCCGAGACATCGGTTAAGAGCAAGGAGCTGAAATGTCTCTGTGAAGCCTCTTGCTGTCCGTTTACATTTTCAGTCTGAGACTCTGAATTGTCCCGTGGCTCACTGGCCTCAGGAGTAACCTCTCCTCTGGGTGACACTCCCCCAGTACTCTTGTTACACTTGATTTTACTCTTGCAGGTGTACCGATAGGGCAGATCTTAACGCAATAATCTCACATTGATGCAAGACTTGACTGTAGTGCTGGTGTCCTCACCTCCTCTCATTGCTATAGATTAAGCATATAATTTCTGGGTCCTGAGTGTTGACGAAAGCAGTATTAGATCCTGGGTCCTGGGATGGAGAGATTTTTCTTTTACTGCATCTTTCCTTTGTCCTTATTTTATTATTTTATTTTACCTATTTATTTATTTATTTATTTGAGTGGGGTGGGGGGGGGTGCAAGTGAGCCAGGGCACAGACAGAGAGAGAATCCCAGGAGGGGCAGAGGGAGGTAGAGAGAGAGGAAAGAGAGGGAAGCAGGGCTTGTGCTCACCAATGTGAGACTCAAACTCACAAACCATGAGATCATGACCTGAGCCAAAGTCAGATGCTTAACGACTAAGCCACCCAGGCATCCCATATTTTATTAATCACATATAGTATATCCTATTTCTGAGTTTTTGCAGGTCTCTTCTCACAAAAGGGATGGGAACAACAGGAGAAAGTATGTTTTCTTTTGGAGGTTTTCCATCCTTCTCTTACCCCATTCTTCTCTTTCCCTGGGCAAGCTATCGTTGTACATCTAAGTTTACACTCAGGCTTTAACCAGAGGGTGTGTATTTTCCCTGATAAGCCACATGTCACTGGCTAACGGCGCTCCTCTGAACCCTACCAAGTGCAAGACAGCGCAGACTACTTATCAAAACAGGCGAGAGAGGAAGCATATCAACAGATTGCTCTCCTAGCTGGCTTCTTGGCTAATCTCAGAGCATTTGCTAAATTTAATTAGTACATACTCCAAAGATTACTGGAAAGTACTGTTTTTTTGGCAGGTACAGATTTAATTTTAATGAGGCATTAAGCACCTATAAGACATTTTAATGATGCACTAAGCTCACAGAAGGTACATTTTTGCATAATTACAAATTACTTTTTTTTTCCCCTCTATCTTTAGTTCCAAGAATTGTTTTCCTCTTCTCCCTGTCCCACTCTAAATCTGGCTAAACATGTGTCCTTTGTTGAATAGTTAACACCCACTGAGTGGTTTATTATCTCTGGCTTAGAAACATGCCAGGAAGTCATCCCTAGTGGAAGGGACACAATATCTTCTGGTCATCCTGCAAATTCTGTCTCCAGGAAAGTCGGAGTTATTCATCTCCCTAAATCAGGGACATTTGGGTCCAGATAACCCTTTGTTGTGAGGGTCTATCCTGTGCACAGTAGGGTGTATAAGAGCATCCCTGGCTTCTACCCACTAGAAGCCACTACGACCTCCCTCCAGTTGTGACCACTAAAAATGTCTTCAGACATTACCAAATATTCCTGACACAGGGTGAGGGTGTGGGGGCAGGTGTCACCCCTCAGTTGATAGCACTGCTCTGATTCTGTCTTCAACTCCTGAGTCTCCTTCACGTGATCCATCTCTGTTTTGAAAGCTCTACAATTGAGGTTTACAAAACAGATCAGTCCTTCCATGACTTTGACATCATTTAGTGGTTTCTAAATGTCTAAAAGTGTTGCAGAATGCCAATGGGTCAACAAAGAGAATGGAGAAGGGAATGAAATCTGGACAGGTGGCTTTACCATTCTAATTAAGCTGTATCAGCAAAACCGAAATAGCATAAAGAATAAAGCCCCAGTCTTCATCAGGCTAATAGCCCAAGACTCTCCGCATTTCCCAGCCTCACATGCAGCCCATCATTTCTCTCCTATCCACAGGTCACAAGGGGAGAACAGTAAAGCTGTTGTAGGTGTTGGGCCATCAGCTATATAGCTCACCAGTTTCAAGATTCATTTCTGCCCATGGTTTCCCTGGGCACTTTCCCCATTTGTCCCTCCACAAAATTAGAAATTATAGTGTATCATGGGCATTTGTAATTGTTAGCACGTAGTCAAAAATACAGGGTCTTCTGCGTTGAAACTGAGGCTTCTATGGAGTCCAGGTTTGTTTTTATTTTTGTTTTTGTCTTTAATTAATTATTATTATTTTTTAAGTTGGAAGGCTAAGACTTCATTTTTTTAATATAATTTATTGTCAGATTGACTTTCATACAACACCCAGTGCTCATCCCAACAAGTGCCCTCATCAGTGCCCATCACCCACTTTCCCCTCTCCCCCACCCCCGCATCAACCCTCAGTTTGTTCTCTGTATTTAAGAGTCTCCTATGGTTTATCTCCCTCTCTGTCTGTTTGTAAGTATTTTTTCCCCTTCCCTCCCCTCCATGGTCTTCTGTTAAGTTTATCAAGATTCACATGTGAGTGAAAATATATGATATCTGTCCTTCTCTGACTGACTTATTTCACTTAGCATAATACCTTCCAGTTCCATCCATGTTCCTGCAAATGGCGTGATTTCATTCTTTCTCATTGCCAAGTAGTATCCCATTGTATATCTAAACCATGTATATCTTTATCCATTCATCAGTTGATGGACATTTAGGCTCTTCCATAATTTGGCTATTGTTGAAAGCGCTGCTGTAAACATTGGGGTACAAGTGCCCCTATGCATCAGCACTCCTATATCCCTTGGGTAAATTCCTAGTAGTGCTATTGCTGGGTTATAGGGTAGTTCTATTTTTAACTTTTTAAGGAACCTCCACACTGTTTTCCAGAGTGCACCAGTTTGCATTCCACCAACAGTGCAAGAGGGTTCCTGTTTCTCCACATCCTCACCAGCATCTATAGTTTCCTGATTTGTTGTTCATTTTAACCACTCTGACTGGTGTGGGGTGGTATCTCATTGTGGTTTTGATTTGTATTTCCCTGATGATGAGTGACATTGAGCATCTTTTCATGTGTCTGTTAGCCATCTGGATGTCTTCTTTGGCAAAGTGTCTATTCATGTCTTTTTCCCATTTCTTCCAGGTTTTTGATCTGATCCTTTTTAGTAAGAATAGATTGGAAGGAAAGGTTTGGGGTATTAGCGGTTAATAGAGAAAGGGAGAGTGGGATTTCCCTTGCACCTATTGCAGTCATGTCCTTGGCCATGCTTTGAGTATTTAAAGGAAACCCTGATTTCTCATTAACACCACTGATGCCAGTAATCCATCAACAGGGGACCAAGAGGCCCGCTTTCAATCCTGTGGCTGTGTTCTTTTCACTGTGGCTGTGTTGATTTGTGCGGATTCCACATCTTCCCTCTCCCTCCATCACCCCAGATACTTGTAAGATCTTGAGCATTAAAGTTGATTGTGGGTCTCAGAACAGAAAGTTTCTCATCACACTCAGTTCTTGGGTCTACAACCTAGCATGCTTTTGAGCATCTTCAAAGCTCTCTGGACTATTGTATCAGACTGAAAATAAATCAGTGAGCACTAAGCTTGCTCCTGCTATAACCTTCACCCAGGTTCTCCTCGCATTGCTGCTTATTTCTGCCCTCATTAATAAAGAGCATCTAAGATTCTATTTCAAGAATTCATACCATTTTATCCCTTCATGGGAAAATTCTCTGATCATCTTGAAGGATTATGGTTAATCACATTTGTGCCTAACTGGGAGAAATACATGCAGACACTCAGATTCCTTGAACCCACAGGCAACCTTTCCCTATCCCCTCAAAAAAACATATTTTTAAGTGAACTCTGACTTGTTTATGGTATTTCCACTCTTCTTTTCATCATACATAATCCAAATGAGGTGAAATCACTAAGAGATGTTTTAGAACCAGAATTTCTTTTTTTTTTTTTAATGTTTATTTTTGAGAGAGAGAATGTGAGCAGGGGAGAGGGGAGAGGCAGAGAGAGGGCAAGGGACAGAGGATTCAAAGCAGGCTCTGTGCTGACAGCAGACATCCTGTGCAGGGCTGGAACTCATGAACCACAAGATCATGACCTGAGCCAAAATCGGACAGAGATCATGACCTGAGCCAAAGTTGGGCACTTATCCGACTGAGCCACCCAAGCATCCCTAGAACTGGAATTTCAGTTGACATAGACGCACATTGAACAGTAAGATTTGGAGCAGTGACAAGTGGGATTCTGGGATTGATTCTTTTCAGAATAGATGATATAAATGTAATAATATCTAGGATTCTAAAGGTCTTTGTCTCTCCATCCCACAGATCTGTTTTCTCTTGGACAAAGGGGAGCTGCAATATTCCATGTTTATCGGCTCCCATTTCTGGCACTTTGAGAGTGCACACACGTGCACACACGTACTCTGCAACCTGCCCGTGACCCACGTCTTCTTTCTGCACAAATCTGATTTTGTTGTCTTAATATAAATATCTCTTTGATGTACCCTGGAAATCTTGCACGAGCTTCCCTGAGCTAGCTATAGAGAGGAATTTCCTCTGGATGGGTGGCAGAACCCTTATTTGGCTTAATATGCTGCTTTTGAGGAAGCTGAAGCAGCAGCCTGGTCTCCTAATTAATCAATTATTGAGTCCATTGGGCATGCATTGTGTTCTGTTCAGAAGATGCACTCAGGCTGCCTGGTTTGCAGTTTTAGCCTCTAGGTGACCCTTTCCCGGAACAATGCAAGAAACTGGAGGAAAAAGTTGCATGCAAACCATAAGATCCTTTTACCCACTTGCAACATTTCTCCATCATGTGTGTGTGTGTGTGTGTGTGTGTGTGTGTGTGTGTGTGTGTGTGTGTGTATACACATACACTTTTTTTTTTTGAGTGAGTTATCACTTGTGTCGAGTACTGCCACTCTCTTTTTCAGCAAATGTAATCTAAGTGAGGTGTTTTCCTGGGCAGAAAATCTGGAGCCTCGCTTTCTTGCAGTAGCAGAGAGGAACTAGGACAGTTTCAAGTAGATGTGGGTGTGTTTCAGAAATTATAATGCTGAGAGTTTTGTTCTCTTTTCTGCCCTCTTAGACTCTTGGGGGTCCAGGTCAAGACAAATGAGACATTTAAGTCAGAGAATGATGACTGAGACCCAACTTTCTTTTGTCTTTCTTTTGTCTTTTGTCTTTCTTGTCTTTCTTTCTTAGCCTATTTATTGGTCCTTGATAAGGGTGAGGTCTGTGTTCTTTTAGGGCTTAAATTCTCTAAAAACATTTTATTTTTAAGTTTTGTTTTTAAAAGATATGTAAATACATCTCCTATACTCAAGAGATTGTGCTAAGGTGTTCCAAAATGAAACCAATACCAGAAATAACAGCAAATTCCCAAATAAAACCAGTAATAACTTACTTTTTAACATTTTTTAAAATTTTATTTTAGAGAGCGAGAGAGTACGAGTGGAAGAAAGGGGCAGAGGGAGAGAATCTTAAGTAGGCTGTGGAGCCTCAGTACGGAGCCTGATGTGGGCTTGATCCCACAACCTTGGGATCATAACCTGAGCCAAAATCAAGAGTCAGACACTGAACCTACTAAGCCACTTAAATGCCCCCAAAGCAATAACAACTTCTGTCTGTTGAGTTCAGCGAGACTATTGACCCATGGAGTAATATGTGACATGAGAACATCTGAAAAAAAAGAAGAGTAATATTAAATAAAGTTTTTATTTAATGCAGGGAACTGGCGCATACAGTTGAGCACATTTAACATATTCTGAGTACTTAAAATGTGTCAGGTGTTATGCTGGTTCCGGAACAGGCAGATGAAATACAATCTCTGCTTTAAATGTGTAGATAATTAAGGAGCAAGTGAAGTTGAGAAGCAAGGGTTACCTATTTAGATGTGGAAAAATCAAATAGAAACACACTTCACTTTAAAGAGATAAAACTTGTTTTTTAAAAAAAAAAAAAAAAAAAAAAGTCGTGACATGTCAGAAGCCATTGGAGTCAAAGACTTCAGAATGGAGCAGAGAGAGCCCTGGGAAGAACACGGGGAAGTGCTCATGAGCCCATGAAAATCCACTTACCATTATCTGTCTCTGTTCCTTATGTTGTCTTTAGTTTGGACATTATTACCACTAACTACAGTGCTTCAACATGGTCATTGAAACACTTAGGATTGTAAATTATGGACATTGGTGACATGATTGATATTTGTCAGTAATGTGTTGGGGGAGGTGGAAATTAAATGACAGTATTGTAGTACTTAAAGATTCATGCCTCTGTATGTCCATATACCTTTCCTGCTCCAAATAGGAGTATGTGTATACATATAAATCAGATGTGCATCTACAATATAAGACAGATAGCAAAGACACCAAAATTATAACAGTGTTTATAAACAGTGTTTATCACTGAATGATGGAATCGTTGATGAGTATTTGTTCTTTGTTTTCTACGGTTTTTATAATAAATGTGTTATCTGTGAAAAAGAACAGTGTTAATTTTAAAACGGTAACTCTGACTTGATAAATATATTTAACATAATATAAATGTGTATTTGCTTAGGTGAAAATGGAATGTTGCCATCAATGTACTTTTTTTTTCTTTAATATAACAGACCCTGTGCTTGCTCGTAGTTAGTATTCATCCAGCCCTACCACCTAAATGTAACACATTTGTTAACCAATAATTATATTTCTTCAAACATAGATGCAGCATTGAGTTCAAACGCTTATTCCCAGTGCAAATAGGAGGATGATTCATTAGCAGATCTTAATGATGTTTCTATCTGTCTGCCTTCACCTGCATCTTATAAACAAACAAAAAATGTACTCTTTGAAAGTAACTGTTTATCAAGAGAAAATGTCTTATATCTGCAGCCTTCCTGGTTAACTATAACTCTAAACATAATCACATGTAGACTCTATTGCTTTTTATACACAGTGCAGAAATATTCAAGTTGCTGTTGTAATCAAAAACAAGGACCACACAAGCCAGCAGTGGAACATAATTTATTTTTTCTGACCATGGTACATTTATCAAGATGCTTCATTAACATTAAAGATCCTAGTTTTGAGCTCCTATGGTGTGTGTGTGTGTTTATCAGAGAAAGAGAGAGAACCTGTCCATTTATGTGCATCGATTATGTTTCTTTTGGAACCTCCAACATTATACAAGTATTACATTTTTTTTAGTAAATTTTACTCAGTCTTTTTAATATTTAATCTTCATGTTAAGGGACAGGAGGTATGCAATAACTTTATTGATTTACTGCATTAGTTTTCTATATTTTCCAGATCCTGATCTTTGAAATGAATGCTATATAGACAAATGCTCTCTTAGTAGATTATGCAAAAATACAGTTGCCACATTTTATCTGTAGTTGTCCTTTTTCACAGTTTATCTATTGGCAATGTGCAGGCACTTCCTGGTTAATTATAAATGAAGACAAACTAGAAATAAGTTTAGACAATGGCTTTGGACTTCTTTTATCTGTTGATCTAGATTTGAGAAATCTGCTTACATAAGCATTGTAGAAAGCAAGGCTTTGTGTTTCTCTTCATCTTTACTCCCCAGGTTAGCAAGATAAAGTACTATTCAAAAGACAACTCACATAATTTGCTGTTCTCATTCCCATGAACAATAGTCAAGGGATCCAGAGTTTCAGCAATAGTCAGGTCATTTATTTCTTACTAGAGAGTAAGGGAAGTCAACTGATCCCTCTGTTGTGTATCACTTGAAAGTGTACCACAGACATGTACTGAACTATCTGAACTATCTGTAGTCCCTTGTGTCAACAGTGAATCATCGTACAGCATCTGCAGTAAGGAAGGACTGAGTGAGTGTTCCAATTAAAACAGAGGGGGGGGGGGAGGGAACCAAGTTGCTCTTCCTTATAGAATGTGGTCTCCCATTAGTCATTTGATCACATCTTTAAAGTACACAGTCATGATGTAATTATATGGCCTAGATCTAGGGCCTGAACCACATACTCTGCAATAATGTTCATCATGTGACTGTTAACATCATTAACAAATGGAACATGGGCATCCACTCTCACAATATCCTCACAGGCCTGAATCGTTAAAGAAATTAAAGATCCCCAGGTCCTTCTAAAGTCAATAGTGAGAGAAGCTGCAAAGAACAAGTGTTAAAGTGAGAACTGTGGGCGATATTTAAGTTAAGAACTAATAATGTAAAGCTATGTCATTGACAGTTGGAGTTCATTATACTTTGGCAGGGTGTGTCCCAGAAGTCTACTGGACAGGGCAAATACCACCTCGTCAAGTGACGATCATGTAAAATACCTCACACTGATTTCACTATGCAAGCTACTGGATAGGCTCTAGTGAGGCAATGCAATGTCAAGAACAAGAATTATCCGCAGGAGATGATATTGCATTTTTGTCACATATGAAGACTTAGCTTGTCACTGAAATTACATTCTTAGAGAAAGAACAAAGGAAAGGAATCTTGTCACATTTCCATAATCACATTTATAAATCAGATTTTTAGAATCATTGGATGAGAATATTTCTAGAATGGGGAAAACTTCTCAAAATAATATAGGAACACTTTTATATTGAACAGACCAGGGAAGTTGCAAACCCTCAGCTCAGACCATGAAGACAGGGATTAAGAAAAGCAACTACAGGGGTGCCTGGGTGGCTCAGTCAATTAAGCGTCCGACTTCAGCTCAGGTCACGATCTCGCGGTCTGTGAGTTCGAGCCCCGCGTCAGGCTCTGGGCTGATGGCTCAGAGCCTGGAGCCTGCTTCCAATTCTGTGTCTCCCTCTCTCTCTGCCCCTCCCCCGTTCGTGCTCTGTCTCTCTCTTCCCAAAAATAAATAAACGTTAAAAAAAAAAATTAAAAAAAAAAAAAAAAAAGAAAAGCAACTACAGTGACCCATATCTGGCAAATAATTCCACAGCACCAGGAATTGAGAACAGAGAGTAGTTGATGATTAAGGCTCTGGCTTCTGCTCTGTAAGTGACTTGGTGTGAATCTTGTGGTCATTTATCCCCTGGCTCTCCCTGCTTCCTCTCTGAGGTCATACTAACTTCCTGTGGGTTGTCAGGAGCCTGCATTAGTCTTGAAGCCATTTCTGATATGATTGATTGTTGAGAGCAGGAATATTTTTCACTCTTCTTAATGGTCAGTACCCTGGATTACAAAGTGGAGGCACTGTGGGAATGGTTGCTATTTTTTGATGTAGGACTGGACCCACAGTTGCAGGAAAAGAGCCAGGGCACTAGAATTTGCAACTGCTAATGAGCATCTATGCAAGTCCTGATGATTTTCAACGAGAAAGAGATACTTTATCAAGAATTAGGCTTTTTAAAATAATTTGTTCCTTAATAATCCCTTCAAGGTCTTATATTCTCAGTAGCTTGCCAGGGGGTTGGCTCTGTGGGCATGTGCTAGGCTCTGCACATAGAACTTTCTGCATCTATCGGAGATCGTGCTATGTTCATGTTGTGTGGCCCCTGTTGTATCGCTTGATACAACAGAGTTAGTGTGGTTTAAATGACGACCTTGAGTGGGGAGTAAAGACACACAACCTTCATATTTTCTGAAATCTATACATAAATTGGGTCAGTCCAGCTAGGATTTTTTTTTTTTTTTTCCGGAAACTGTGTATGTGAATAGGAGTTCGCAGGGGCCAGGCCGGAACAGGAAGGTTGTATGTAAATATAGGGAGCCAAAGAAAAAGAAGAAAAGCCTACCTGGAGAGACCCAAGGTTAGAAGCTAAGAGTCACCATAGAAGATATATAAATGAAGAGAACACAGAAGCAGGAAGTGAAGTCAGTTGAGAGCCAAGTTTGCAGATCAGACATTTTGAGAAATCAAAATCTGGGTATGTGGCATGAATCAAGTTATGCTTTACTTTTTTTTTTTTTTAATGGGAACTATAAAGCCTATATGTAACTTACAGTTTCAGCTTAAATAAGAATAAGGAAATTCACTGAAACAGTTTAAAAAATAAAACTTCTGGGGACACCTAGGTGGCTCAGTCAGTTAAGCATCCGACTTCAGCTCAAGTCATGATCTCACTGTTTGTGAGTTTGAGCCCTGCATCGGGCTCTGTACTGTCAGCTCAGAGCCTGGAGTCTGCTTCAGATTCTGTGTCTCCTTCTCTCCCTGCCCTTCCCCCACTTGTGCTCTCTCTCTGTCTCTCAAAAATAAATAAATGTAAAAAAAAATTTTAAAGATAAATAAATAAAACTTCTGGGTGACCGACCCCTCCAGTCCCATCCCTGCCTTGCAGCTTATTTCTCTTCCTACTAAAGATCACTTACGTTTTGAAATTTGAGCTATTCATTCCTTTATTTTCTGGAGTTTTTTGTTCTGCTTTACATATAGGATACATCCCTAATCTATTTTGTCTAATTTTGAATTTTATGTAGGTGAAGTTGCACTCTTCGGGGTCTTTGTTCATAAAATTGTGTATGATTGAGATCCATCTAAGTTGATATAAATGAGTCTGGTTCATTCATATTGACTGCTATACACTGTTCTGCTAGGTAAATATGCCACAGTTTATGTAGTCATTCTCCTACTTAAGAACCTTTGAAAAGCAATGCTGGAAGCATCGTAATTCTGGACTTCAAGTTATATAATAAAGCTGTAGTAATCAAAGCGGTATGGCACTGACACAAACAGACAAATAGATCAATAGAACAGGATAGAAACCCCAGAAATGAACCCATGACTATATGCCCAATTGATCTTTGACAAAGGAGGAAAGAATATGCAACAGAAAAAAGACAGTGTCTTCAACAGATGATGTTGGGAAAACTGTGTGGCGTAAGAATGAAACTGGACTACTTTCTTATACCATACACAAAAAGAAATTCAAAGTGGATGAAAGACTTCAATGTGAAACCTGAAACCATTAAATCCTAGAGGAAAACACAGGTGGTGAGCTCTTAGACACTGGCCATAGCAACTTCTTTTTATATATGTCTCCAGAGCAAGGGAAACAAAAGCAAAAATAAACTCTTGGAACTACATCAAATTAAAAGCTGCTGCACAGCGACAGAAATGACCAACAAAACTGAAAGGCAGCCTATAGAATGGGAAAATATCTTTGCAAATGACATATCTGATTAAAGGTTAGTATACAAAATATGTAAAGAACTTATACAACTCAGCAGCCCCCAAAATGAATAATCCAATTTAAAATGGGCAGAAAACCTGAGTAGATATTTTTCCAAGAAGACATCCAGATGGCCAATAGACACATGAAAAGATGCTCCTCATCACTGATCATCCAGGAAATCTAAAACTACAATGAGCTATCATTTCACAAACCTGTCAGAATGGCTACAATCAACACAAGAAGGAACAGGTGTTGGGCGAGGAGGCGGAGTAAGTGCAACCCTCTCGCACTGTTGGTAGGAGTGCAAACTGGTACAGCCAGCTTGGAAAGCAGTGTGGAGGTTCCTCAAAGGGTAAAGACAGAACTACCCTATGATCCAGCAGTCGCACTACTAGATATTACCCAAAGAATGCAAAAATACTAATTCAAAGAAATACACTTCAGTGTTTATAGCACCATTATCTACGATAGCCAAATTATGGATACAGCCCACATGTCCATCGACTGATGAATAAAAAGAGGTGGTATGTATGTGTGTGTGTCTATATATATATATATATGTATATATATGTAGACACACATATATAGATATCTATATATATATATATATATATATAATGGAATATTACTCAACATAAAATGAAATCTTGCCATTTGCAACAACATGTATGGAGTTAGAGGGTACTAGGCTAAGCGAAATAAGTCAGAGAAAGACAAATACCATGTGATTTCACTCATATGTGGAACTGAAGAAAACAAATGAACAAAGGGGAGAGAAACCAAGAAACAGACTCTTTTTTTTTAAATTTTCTTAAATATTTATTTATTTTTGAGACAGAGACAGAGCATGTGCAGGGGAGGGTCAGAGAGGGAGGGAGACACAGAATCTGAAGCAGGCTCCAGGCTCTGAGCTGTCAGCACAGAGCCCGACGCGGGG
This sequence comes from Panthera pardus, assembly GCF_024362965.1. Classification (NCBI taxonomy): domain Eukaryota; kingdom Metazoa; phylum Chordata; class Mammalia; order Carnivora; family Felidae; genus Panthera; species Panthera pardus. The sequence continues at coordinate 46,788,363 of NW_026526688.1, read as the reverse complement.
CCCGAACTTGTCAACCGCTAGGTCATGACCTGAGCAGAAGTCAGACACTCAACCGATTGGGCCAGCCACCCAGGCGCCCCGAGACAGACTCTTAATTATACAGAACAAACTCATGGTTACCAGACGGAGGGGGGTGGGGGGATGGGTTAAACTGTTGATGGGGATTAAGGAGTGCACTTGTGAGGAGCACCAGGTGTTGTATGGAACTGTTGAACCACTGTGAAGTGATTGACACACCTGAAACTAATGATACTATTCTGTATGTTGACTACCTGGAATTTAAGTAAAAACTTAAAACAAAAAATCCTTTGGATCATATCCAGGCTTTATATGCAAGCAGTGCTATTATTTCCACTCTTGACATGTTTCCTGCACAGATATACCTAGAGTTTCTCTAGGGAACATACCTAAGAATAAGCTGGTTCCTATTTCTCCATATCCTCGCCAGCACATATGGTCTCTTGATTTGTTCATTTTAGCCACTCTGACCGGCGTGAGGTGATATCTCATTGTAGTTTTGATTTGTATTGATGCATAGGAGCACTTGTACCCCAATGTTTATAACAGCACTTTCAACAATAGCCAAATTATGGAAAGAGCCTAAATGTCCATCAACTGATGAACGGATAAAGAAGATGTGGTTTAGATATGTAATGGAATACTACTTGGCAAGGAGAAAGAATGAAATTGGCCATTTATAGCAATGTGGATGGAACTGGAGAGTGTTATGCTAAGTGAAATAAGTCATACAGAGAAAGACAGATACCATATGTTTTCACTCATAGGTGGATCTTGAGAAACTTAACAGGAAACTATGGGGGAGGGGAAGGGGGGAAAAAGTTACAGAGAGGGATGGAGGCAAACCATAAGAGACTCTTAAGGACTGAGAACAAACTAAGGGTAGATGGGGGTTGGGGGGATGGGAAAGTGGGTGATGGGCAGGGAAGAGGGCACTTGTTGGGATGAGCACTGGGTGTTGTATGGAAACCAATTTGACAATAAATTATATTAAACAAAAAAAAAAAAGAATAAGCTGGCTAACCGAGTTTGTGCCTATCCAACTTTGCCATGCCATGCCATGCCAAATTCTTTTTCAAAGTGGTTATACAAAAGTAAACTCTTAACCAGCCATGACTGATCCTTATGGCCTCACTCAGCAACACTTTGTTTTCAGACTTCCAACTTTTTGCTAGTAAGCAGGAAGGTAATATGGCATGTTATGAAAGTTAAGTTTGTATTTAAAGAATCAACTGGTTGAAGAAAGCTTGCTAAAAAAGTAAAACCTATTTATTGCTCTACAGAATCAACTACTTACCATTTAAGGGTTTTTTTGGTGTTTTTTTTTTTTTTTTTTTTTTTTTTGCATTTCTATCCCTCTTTCAACTACTGTGTCTTAATTTCTCAAATTGAGTTACCACTCACTGTATCGCTCATAGAAAATGAGGATTTACCTTCCTTTTCCCTGTTGGCCCTCATTACGCCATACATGCACACTTTCCAGTGCCTGTCTTCCCAATATGGTTGTACTATGTTAGGTCATTATATGATCGTTTATATCAGGAGTATATAAAAGCTGTTCACAGATAAGTATAGCAGGATTACTTTTATTGCACAATATATTGTTTTCCTAACCTTATTTTTTTTTCATTTTCTTACCTTTCTATGTGATATCAAACATTCAACCCCTACGATTTTTAGCAGGTATGAAAATTTTCTTTTTATATATTCCAGCATGTTAGGTATTGAGCGTCCAGTGAATGTTACCATCTTAAAGAAATCTTTCCTCTAGGCCTCTCATCTTCTTTTATCTGGACTGATCTCTCTCTAGGCCAGACTGTCTTCTTATGATTTCCTGTGACTCTACATCGAATTTCTTCACTGACCGTTTTTAAGATCTTGTTGTTGTCTTTGGTGTTTTATTATTATTTTTTTTAATTTTTATTTTTACTGTAAGTGTGGATTTCTTTTTATTTATCCTGTTCAGGATGAATTGAACTTCTTGAGTCAACACAACTTCTTGAGGGTTGGTGTCATTCATTAATTTAATACATTTTCGACCATATAGGTCCATATTGTGTCTTGAGAATATGCTGATGCCAGTGTTGTTAGTCTGGGGACCACATTTGGACCAAACTGTGTTAGACCTTATTCTCTTTCCCCATTCCTCTTAACCACTTGATTATATATGCCTTATTTCCTGTCTCTTTTGCTGCTTCTTTGCATGTAATTTCTTGATCTGTGTGTGTCAGTTTACAGAATTTCTCTTCTCCTGCCAAATTTTTTATTTTCAATTTATTCATGAGTCTTAAATTTGAATACTTTGCATTTCTGTAAGCTGTTTCTATTTCAGAATTTCCTGATCAATTTTAATAGGCTTGTTTTCATGTATTATACTTACATATGTTCTTTTATTTAAATATATTGAGACTATATTATTTTCTGTACTTATTCATTATATATAATCGGTCTTGCAAATCAAATCTTTTTTTTTTTTCATTTGTTTCTGCCGATTCATTTATAGGACTTCTTTCCTTTATGATGAGCTCATGTTTGTTGAAATTCATCTGTAGGAATTCTTTGTGGCCTGTGCTTAGAATGTGTTTCTCTAGATAATATTTGTAAACTGTTTCTTTGAGGTACTTAGGGATGCTTCTCATTTGATGCTTCCTGAGATTTTTCTTATCCTACGAATCCTGGCTTCACTCTTTGGAAAATGGACTTTGGGTAAGAAGTTTCTCAGGAGAGACCTGTTGTTTTTGTTTCACTTCGTGTCAGCTCCAACTGTGTTTTTTTTTTCTGGTGAACCTTCAATGAGGTGTTGCCCTTTGTCAGCACCTGCTTTATGCCAGGGTCTCTGATGGCCTCCTACTCTACCTGGATGTCAGGCTTCGTCCCATCCTGGATGCGTGTCTCACTACCCCAGGGGCTAGAAGGCATATCGATGGAAAATGCCTGTTCCTAGCCTCACTTACCCAGAAAACACTTTGCGATACCTGGTTTCTAATTGTTTATCTTACTTTATCTCCAGGCTAGTTATGCTTTCAAATGCTTTTTCATATTTTATCTAGCTTTTTAGTTACTCTGTACTAATAAGGGGTTCCCTGTATGTCCACTTTGTCATAGAACCAGCATTCCCAGCTTTTTTCTTTTTCTTTTTCTTTTTTGGCAGAGCTTGGTATGTCTTTCCTTGATGTGAGTGGCTAACTTTGATTAATATGCTAGGCCAGCAATTACAGATTAGTCATGTGACTTCAAGTAACTTGTGTCGCTCCTTTGCCCCTAGGTTTCTCATATCAAAAGCAAGGGGACTAAGCTAGATAAACTCTACCCTGGCTAGATGGCTCTACCACCTCTGAAATCCTATGACTCAAGGTGATGAAAATGGAGCGCAAGATGTCCTTTGTGACATAGAAGGTCGATTAAATGGATTGACTGTGCCAGGGTGTTTAACAGAAATAAGTAACTAGGTATATAGCATGCTTGCTTATAAAATTCAACTATTCAGTTTTTCTTTTCTTTTCTTTTTTTTTTTTGATAACAAAAATAGTAATAATATTACAGAAGTTTCTTCATAGCGTAATTTTTTTAGGGTTCATGAGATTACCAGTTACTCCACGTGGATCCTAAAACTGCTTAAACTGTCTCTCTCTATTATTAAGTTTTTCTTGTTCATCTGGTGTTAGCCAATTATCACTTGGATATTAGCCAAAAAGAGTGTCATCTTCTCTTATTGAGATCTAAGTCGTCTGGTTCTGTAATGAGTATTCATATACATTGTCTTCTCAATTGGTGGTATTGGGCGAATGCCCATTTCTTTAGGTATTTAATTGGTATCTAAGGAGCTGTGCATGGAAATAATGGACTGTATAACCATCTCTCTAACTCCTTTTTATTTCAGCTGCGCTGTTAGAAGGATGGTAATCATTTTGCATTTATTCACAAAATGAAGCAATGGGGTCATCATTTTAATAATAACTGCAGCATAATAAACAATAGTTAGATATTGGAATCCCCAGAGATACACTTCATTCCTTTGCAGAATTTCCAGTTTAGTTGAGGAGACAGAATTTATGAAAAAGTAATTAATAATATAAGATAAAAGATAACAAGTCCCAGTTGAAGGTGTGGAGAATAAGTGCTCTAGGAATTTTGCGGAGGAAGGGACAAATCATTACGAGGAGAATAACTCAATTAGATAGCATGGTATACACAACCAAAGCAAAAAAAAAAAAAAAAAATTTGAATAGGGCCAGTTAAAAATTATTTTCCTCATCATTCAAGGTAAGTGGATCAAGAGTTAATCACTTCACAGGGCTTCCCTTCTTAAACATAGCCTAATTCCTATCTTTCCTTGCTTTCCCTCCCTATCATTAAGTCAGACCATAGACTTACTTCTTTTGAACTTCCATAATGTAAACCTTAACCCTTTTTGGGGTGCTTGACCCCAAACCTCCATCACTGTTAGGTTTGGTCTCAGTCCCAGAATCCATCTCTCTTTCCCCTTACTTTTGCAATCCCAGGAACATAAGTGCCAGTCACAGTACATTTCTCAAAGTCTGAGTTATTCAGTTTAGACTGCACACAGAGAAGATTTAGCAACAGTCTAGAGTAGAATTTGCTATCGTTTGTTAACCTATAGAAGGAAAAGTGCACACATGCCTTCTCATTCTTCCCATCTTCCAGCAGCTTTAAAAAAATACAATAGGCAGACACACATACATACATGCACATACACTCCTCCCAAAACAAGTATATATTCTATATAATATTATATATAACCAGTTGTTCTTTAATGCCCATTCTCTGTCTACACATAGATCTTGTTGAAAGTTTGAAATAGCTTGGAATTTTTTGTTGTTTTTTTTGCACCTTTGGTCAGACCAGGTACAGTATATATTTATATTAATGTCCATATGCAAAAGGGGGCAGTATAAAGATTTATAGTTTTTATCCAAATAACCTGAAGGGCTATGTTCCAGTTATAAATTAGAATTCTTGATTATTTCTGGCATTTTGCCTGAGATTGTGTTATTTTATAGTCTTTAAAATTTAGCAGATCTTCTATACATTTGAAATCAAGAGAAGAGGAATTTTTCATTTTCAAAATATTAGTGGACCAACCAGACACACTATTAAAACTTCATAAGTAAAATGAAAATTTATTTTTTTTAATTTTTTTTTTTAACGTTTATTTACTTTTGAGACAGGGAGAGACAGAGCATGAATGGGGGAGGGTCAGAGAGAGAGAGGGAGACACAGAATCTGAAACAGGCTCCAGGCTCTGAGCTGTCGGCACAGAGCCTGACGTGGGGCTCGAACTCAACGAGCCGTGAGATCATGACCTGAGCCGAAGTCGGATGCTTAACCGACTGAGCCACCCAGGTGCCCCAGTAAAATGAAAATTTAAATGAGCTTGGAAAAGTCCATCATCAAGACAAGAGGTTTGAATAATATGCTCTGTAACTTGTTATCAAAGACATAATGACTACATATGTGTGACACAAGATTGCATCTTAACATTATGTGTAAGGCAACAAATACATTTTTTAATATATTTTTCATCCTTAGTAAATTCACATCTGCTTAGGTCGATATTGTTCCTCTTTGGACATAAGACATGTGTTCTTGATAGACTAATATTTTTTTTTTAGGGGTCACAATATTATAAAATGGAGAAACAGGGGTGCCTGGGTGGCTCAGTTGGTTAAGTGTCTAACTCTTGGTTTTGGCTCAGGTCATGATCTCACAGTTTGTGAGTTTGATCCCCGCATCAGGCTCTGCACTGACAGCGGGATTCTCTCTGTCTGCCTCCCCCTCTGCCCATTCCCCACTCATACTCTTAAAAATAATTAAACATTTTTAAAAATGGAGAAACAACTTCATTTTATCTATACAAGAAATTATTTTTTTAAGTTTATTTCTTTTGAGAGAGACAGAGACAGCGGGAGTGGGGGCGGGGCAGAGAGAGAGGGTGAGAGAGAATCTTATGCAGGCTCCACACTGCCACTGCAGAGCCCATTTGGGGGCTCCAACCCACAAAGCCGGGAGATCATGACCTGAGCCAAAACCAAGAGTCAGCCGCTTAACCAACGGAGCCACCCAGGTGCCCCAGGAAGTTATTTGTTTTCAAACTCTTTAAAAAATTTTTAGGCAGAAGTCTCTTGCGCCACATAATTTATTTTATAAGTGATGTCTGTTCATTGTAGGTATGTCAGCCTGTACATACCAGTGTTTCAAACCCCTCTTTACTTGGGATTAAAATTATGATACTTTTTTTTTCCCCCCAAAATGTATTACATCACCTTTGAAGCCAGGGAATACATCTTCTACTTCTCCATCCCATTTAACAGCAGGCGAAGTGCAAGACATGTCATAGATGCTCTGTAAATAGATGCGTTCGTGGTCTGAGAGTGCCTAGACGTTGCATGACATCATATATATGTGTATAAAAAAAAAAAAAAAAAAGGTGAATAGTTGATGTGATCAGATGGTGGGGGGAGTTAGGAAGTGACCTTTTGGGAAGATTAATGAGTGAAATATTGTCTGATTTCATAGAAAAGCAGAAGTCCATGTGATAGTCCACGTGGCAGTACAACAAGGATAAATCAACAACGAAAGTAAGAAGTGCAGCAGCAAGGGAGTATTATCTGAACGGCTCAAATTATGTTATGCTTTGCATTTTTATCACACTTTGTTGCTCCCCGCCCCCTTTTCTTGGACCTTAGGAGTAGAAGTAGAAGCTGATTTATGAGTGAGAGTCAGTGCAGAGTGTCAGGTTTCTATAATGAGATTATATATTAAATCTAATGAAGGGAAAATATGCTTACCCAAACCAAATGATAGTGCCACGATTAAACAGCTCAAGATCCCTCCGTGGATTTGTTTAGACAATATCACAGGTACAGTGACCTCCTCTTCCCCTAGGTTTGTGATCAATTCTGTGAAATGAAGATTTATGTCTTTTATTATTCTGATGACATAACAATATGATCACAGAAGCATACACGCACAAAGTGGAACTAGTAAACGAGAGGATGCATTATGGGTATTGTGGAGGTCTGCTGAGATTAATCACCTGTGTTGCATTTTATGGGGACTGCGGACTTCCTTGTGGCGATGCAGTTATGAGCCTGTATTTACCCTTTAATTTAAATCTTCAAGGTACAGTTTTGTAAACACACAGGCGTGCATGTGCTCATACCCCCATACACACACGCACAAAATTATGACCTTATGGGGGAAGAAAACTTTGTCCTTCTTCCCTTCTAGGTTCCTTTGGCTGAAATAATAATGGAATTAATAGAACAGAGATTAACAAGAGAAAAACAAGTTTAATGTTTTCTAAGTTGACTTGTTTATTTTGAGAGAGAGAGCGAGAGAGAGCGAGCATGAGCAAGCAAGGAAGGGGCAGAGAGAGAAGGAGAAAGAATTCCAAGCAGGCTCTGCACTATCAGCATAGAGCCCGATGCGGGGCTCAAACTCATGAGCTATGAGATCATGACCTGAGCCGAAACCAAGAGTCTGAGCTTTCTTAACTGACTGAGCCACCGAGGTGCCCCAAGAAAAACAAATTTAATTATGTACATACGAGGGCCCCACAAAGAAATGAGCAGCCCCCCAACAGTCAAGGAATTCAGCTTTGCATACCATCTTGAGCCAAGGAGAAACCAAGTAATGGTCTGGGAGTTCAAAAGGGGAGGAAGACCATTTATAGGAGGATGGGAGGATCAAATGCCTGGTAAACAAATGTTTGCCATGGCATGCAGGTAAGTCTGACATAAAATGCTATCTCAGAGATGAACCATCTTTCTGGTGCAGGCTCCCTATCTAAATTATTTTAGGCAGTTAAAGGAGAGGTAAAAAGCTTTTCTTGAGTCTGTTGGCTTTGATTTTCTTCAGCTTGAAATAATCTGCCTACTAGGATGGAACATTCTGGGCTCTGGCTTTGAACCCCATCATTTACCTCCTCTGAAACTTTTTCCCTAGAAATTACACATACTGAAAGCTGAGCTGTTAGTTTGCTCCGGTATTTCATTGAGTTAATCTTTTAGTCATGAAAATTAATCTTTTAGTCAGTTCAGTTAAACAGTTGTGTCTCGTTTTAGGAAGTGATACACAGCTGGGCTCCCAAAGTTAGGCCTATATTGTGTGAGCAATCAGGTGTTTAATAAGGAAATTTTATGGAAACAAAAACAATGATCTGTGATTGGAGCAAATTATAAACCAGTTTTTGAGTTCTGAGGAGAGCCAGTCAAGAAGATTTCTTGCTGTCAAACTCAAACCCTCTTCAGACAGAGTGAGGGTTGGCAGTAGCAGTCTGACAGATTTTCCTGGTTTACAGTTTGAACATCTCCGGTGACCTTTCTGAGTGGCCCACACAGCAACAGGCATGAAGATTATCTATACATGACCTGTTGTGATTTCTCTGAAGTTTATATCAAGTGGACCAACTTTAGTTGGCATGATTTTGAAACAGACAAACAAAAAAAACAGTTTTAGTTCTCAGTTAATGCCAAGTCATAAGGGTGGGATAAAAATTGAAAGTGTTAGTTTGGAGAGTTGTAGCCAAATATTGGAGGAAACAGTAAGAATTTAGGATTCAGTTCAGTGTACAGGTAAAAAACGAAACCTCAAGGACAATTAACAGAACTAGAATCTAATATCCACAAGTATGTATTGTTACAGGGTCTACTGAAACATATTTTTTCTCGCTACAATCTCCCCCATTTCTATCAAAGATAACCAGGAAGACTGGTTGGTTTGCCATTGCATCATTTCAATAAGGTCGGCTTGATTATTTACATAAGGGCAGCGAGAATAACAATTGGCCATACAGAATCTTTTAATCCACTTTGCTGGAACTTTTTGTAAGGAATCTCCACTTGAACTTTCAAACGCTTCTTGAGGATAGGAAGCCATACCAAGAACTTGCCATCAAATTACACCTGCAGTTCATATATATATTTGGGTTAATTTGTCTCTTCTCAAGGTCCCCAAAATATCCTGAGGTTCTTGCACCTGCCAGAAAGTGACCTTCGTCACTCACCTGATAAGACTGGTGAGTACCCTGTAAACAAGGTACCAGGCCAGTTTTTCCAGAGGATCTTCTTGACTCCATAAAGTCAACCTGAGTTCCTTAAAAGCTGTCTGGGTACATCTGAATCTTTGTACATTTCTTTCATTCTAAATATGACATTCTAGCCAAAGCTTCGGTAATATAATCAATGTTTCCAATTGTGTTCTATTAGAAGGAGGACGTGTTCTTAGTGGACATCTGTCACCATGCAGTGCTTTTACAATACCATTGACTTTATTCCCTATGCTGAACTCTGTTTTCCCATGACTTACTCATTCCATGACTGGAAGCCTGTATCTCCCACACCCCTTCACCCATTCTTCCCATCCCTCACCCCCTCTCTTCTGGGAACCATCAGTTCTCTGTATTTATGAGACCCAGGCTTCTTAAATAATCAAAGACTTGATATGAAACACAGGAAATGATTTTGTCAAGAAACAAAATCTTTGTTTTAGGCACATTACTTAAAATGCAAAGGAAAACATTACCGAATATCAAGAGCAGATCATTTGTCCAAGAAAACTTTGTCCTTTTAGCAGATGAAGTAAAATTAAGTTTCAGTTTTGCATAAAGACACTATTGTGATTAAAAATTAATTATAAAAACTTATAATAACAATTCAGTTTTTAGCCAACGTGACCACACAGTTTCATCTTTTGCTTTCTCATCAACCTTCTGTATCCATAGTTTATTCTTTATTTTCCTCCCTTCTATTCAAAATTAACCAGCTTCATTTTAGGGCAAAGTATTTTTTTATTTCTCTCAACAAAAATGCATATCCATACTTCTAACCTTTTCTAACCAAAAAAACCCCAAAAACCAAGAAACAAAAACCCACTTAATTTTGATTTTGTTTCCCTTGCCTCAGGAAACATATCTAGGAAGATGGTGCTAGGGCCAGTGTCAGATAAATTACTGCCTATCCTCTCTTCTAGGATTTTTATGGTGTAAGGTCCCATATTTAGATACTTAATCAATTTTAAGTTCATTTTCATGGACATATACGAAAGTGGTCCAGTTTCATTCTTTTGCATGTAACTGTCCAGTTTTCCCAGCACGGTTTGCTGAAGAAACTGCCTTTTTCCCATTGGATACTGTTTCCTCCTTTGTTGAAGGTTAGTTGACTCTATAATCGTGGGTTGATTTCTTGCCTTTCTATTCTCTTCCACTGATCTTTGTGTCTATTTTTGTGTCAGTGCCATACTGTTTAGATTACTACATGTTTGTAATATATCTTGACATCTGGAATTGTGATACCTCCAGTTTTGTTTTCCATTTTCATGATTGCTTTAGCTATTGTGTTATTTTGTTATTCCATGTAGATTTTAGGATTATTTGTTCTAGTTCCATGAAAAATGTTGGTATTTAGATAGAGACTGCATTAAACCTGTAGATGGCTTGAGGCAGAATGGACATTTTAACAATATTGGTTCTTTCAATTGATGAGCATGGAGTATCTTTCTATTTGGGTCATCTTCAATTTCTTTCATTAGTGTTTTATAGTTTTTGGAGTACAAATATTTCACCTTTTTGGTTAAGTTTACTCCTAGGTATTTTATTCTTTTTGGTGCAATTGTAAATAAGACTGTTTTCTTAATTTCTCTTTGTGCTGCTTCTTTATTGGCGTATAGAAATGCAACAGATTTCTATATGTTAATTTTGTGACTTTACTGAATTCATTTATAAGCTACTTTATAATATAATTATGATATAATTATAATATAATTACATAATACTGTAAATTCATTTATAAGTCTACTGGCAGAGCCTTTAGGGTTTTCTATATATAGTACCATGTCATCTGTAAATAATGAAAGTTTTACTTCTTCCTTACTGATTTAGATGCCTTTTCTTTTTGTTGTCTGATTGCTATGACTAGGACTTCTGGTACTGTGTTAAATAAAAGTGGTGAGAGTGGAAATCCTTGTCTTATTCCTGACTTTAGGGTAAAAGCTCTAGATTTTCCCCATTGAGTATGTCAGCTGAAGGTTTTTTTGTTTTTTGTTTTTTGTTTTTTTTAACATAAGGTCATTATTATGTGGAGGTGTATTCCCTCTAAACCTACTTTGTTGAGAACTTTTATTATAAATGGATGTTGTATTTTGTCAAAGGCTTTTTCTGCATCTATGATCATGTTCTTACCCTTCCTCTTATAGATACGATGTATCGCATTGATCGATTTGTGAACATTGAACCATGTTTACTACCCAGAAGTTAATCCCACTTGATCATGATAAACCATTTTCTCTTAATGTATGGTTGGATTTCATTTGCCAATATTTTGTTGAGAATTTTTACCTCTATGTTCATCAGAGATATCTGTCTGCAGTTCTCTTTTTTGTAGTTGCTTTATCTGGTTTTGGTATCAGAGTAATGCTGGCCTCATAGAATGAATTTGGAAGTTGTACTACCTCTTCTGTATTTTGGAAAGGTTTTAGAATAACAGGTATTAATTCTCCTTTAAATGTTTGATATAAGTCATCTGTGAAGCCCCCTGTCCTGGACTTTTGTTTGTTGGGAGTTTTTTGACTACTGATTCAATTGCATCACTAGTAATTGGTCTGTTCAGTCGCATTGCTAGTAATTGGTCTGTTCAAATTTTCTATTTGTTCCTGCTTCAGATTCGGTAGTTTATATGTTTCAAGGAATTTATCCATTTCTTCTAGAATGTCCAATTTGTTGCCATGTAGCTTTTCATAATGTTATCTTACAGTCCTTTGTACTTTTTCTTACCATTTGTTATTTCTTCTCTTTTATCTGTGATTTTGTTTGAGTCCTTTCTCTCTCTCTCTGACTCTCTTTTTCTTTCTGATGAATCTGGCTAGAGGTTTATCAGTATTGTTTGTCTTTTCAAAGAACCATATCCTGGTTTCGTTGATCCAGTCCATTGTTGTTTTTGTTTGTTTGTTTTTTTAATTTCTATATCCTTTGTTTCTGCTCTAATCATTATTGTTTCCTTCCTTCTGTTGGTTTGGGATTTTATTTGTTCTTCTTTTTCTAGCTCCTTTAGGAGGTAGGTTAGGTTGTTTATTTGAGATTTTGGGGGTTTTTTTTGTTTTGTTTTGTTTTGCTTTTTTACAGCTCTTTTACAGGTAGTACTGTATTACTATAAACTTGCCTTTTAGAACTGCTTTTGCTGCATCCCAAACATTTTGTACATTGTATTTTGATTTTCTTTCCTTTTTTTAAAATCTTTATTCATATTTGAGAGAGAGAAAAACAGAACACAAGTTGGGGAGGGGCAGAGTAAAAGGTAGACGCAGAAACTGAAGCATGCTCTGGGTTCTATCAGCATGGAGCCCAATGTAGGGCTTGAACGCATGAACCGTGAAATCATGAGCTGAGCCAAAGTCAGATGCTTAACCAACTGAGCCACCCAGGTGCCCCTGTATTTTGATTTTCATTTCTCTCTGGGTAATTTTTTATTCTTTGATTTCTTGGTTGACCCATTCATTGTTTAGTAGCATGTTACTTAGCCTCCATGTATTTATAGTCTGTCCAGATTTTTTCTTATCGTTGATTTCTAGTTTAAGTGTTATGGTCAGAAAAGGTACATGGCAGGGGAGGTGCCTGGGTGGTGCATTTGGTTGAGTGTCTGACTTCAGCTCAGGGCATGACCTCAGTTCCTGAGTTCAAGTCCCAAGTTGGGCTCTACACTGACAGCTCAGAGCCTAGGGCCTGCTTCAGATTCTGTGTCTTCCTCTCTCTGCCCCTCCCCTGCTGCCGCTCCCTGGCTTGTGCTCTGTCTCTTTCTCTCAAAAACAAACAAACATTACAAAACGAAAAAAGAAAAGGTACATGGTATGACTTCAGACTTTGTGAATTTATTGAGGCTTGTTTTGTGGTCTAATATATGATCTATTCTGGAGGCTGTTTCATGTACAATCAAAAAGAATGTGTGTTCTGCTTTAGGATGCAAAGTTCTGAATATATCAGTTAAATCCTTGTGGTCTAGTGTGTCATTTAAAGTCACTGTTTCTTTGTTGATTTTCTGTAGGGATAATCTGTCCATTGATGTAAGTGGGGTGTTAAAGTTCTCTACTATTGCTGTATTCCTATCAATTAGTTTTTGTTGTTGTTATTGTTGTTGTCGTCATCATTAAATGTTTTCTATATTTGGGTGCTTTCATGTTGAGTACATAAATATTTACACTTGTTACATCTTCTTGGTGGATTGTCCCCTTTATTATAGTTTCCTTCTTTGTCTCTTGGTATAGTCTTTTTCTTGTCTGATGTTAAGTATCACTAGCCTAGATTTCTTTTGACATCTGTTTGCATGATACATGTTTCTCCATCACCTCACTTTCAATCTGCATATCTTTAGGTCTAAAATGAGTCTCTTCAGACAGCATACAAAAGGATCTTGCTTTTTTTATTGATTTAATTACCTGTGTCTTTTGATGGGAGCATTTAGTCCATTTACATTCAATTTAATCACTGATAGGTATGTGCCTATTGCCATTTTGTTACTTGTTTTTAGTTGTTTTTGCCTTGCTCCCTCTCTTGTTGTTTGCTGGCTTTCATTAGCGATACACTTGGATTCCTTTGACTTTATTTTTTGTATACCTGTTCCTGTTTTTTGATTTGTGGTTACCATTAAGTTTGTATACAACCTTTTCTATATAGTAGTATATATTAAGTTGATGGTTGCTTATTTGGACACATTCTTTACTTTTCTCCACCCTTCATATTATAGGCATATGGTGTTATACTTTATGTCCTTTTATTTTGTGAGTCCCTTGAGTGAGTCTTACAGATATGATACTTTTACTGCTTTTATGCTTCCTACTTGTCTTAATGTTACTTCCATTAACATTTGCTGTAGAGCTCATTTAGTGGTCATGGACTCCTTCAGCTTTTGTTTGTCTGGGAAACTCTTTATCTCTCCTTCTATTCTGAATGATAGCCTTGCTTTATAATAGAGTATTCTTGGCTGCAGGCTTTTTGGTTTTGGTTTTGGTTTCTTTTTAGCATTTTGAGTATATCATGTCTTCTTGCCTTCAAAGTTTCTACTGAAAAATCGACTGATAGCTTTATAGGGATTCCCTGGTATGAAACAGCCTTCTTTTCTTTTCCTGTTTTTAAAATCCTTCCTTAATTGCTATTTTTTTGCCATTTTAATTACTATGTGTCATGGTTTAGACCTCCTTGGTTTAATTTTGTTGGGAGATCTCTGTTTCTCCTGGATCTAGATATCTGTTTTCTTCCCCGGATTAGGGAACTTGTTAGCTATTATTTTTTCAAATAAATTCTCTGCCCCCTCTTCTCTCTCTTCTTCTTCTGGTATCCCAATAATGTGAATGTTATCACAGTTAATGGAATCACTGAGCTACCTAAGTCTGTTCTCATTTTGCATGCATGAATATATATATATATATATATATATATATTTTTTTTTTTTTTTTTTTTTTTTTTTCTCTCACCTGGTCAGCTTCATTAGTTTGTGTTACTCTGTCCTCCAGGTTGTTAATTCATTCCTGTGCTTCCTGTAGCCTGCTACTTATTTCATCTAGTATATTTTAAATTTCATTTATTGTGTTCTTCATCTCTGATTTTTGTTTGTTTTCTATGTCTTTGTTACAGGTTTTATGGATGTCTGCCATTCTTTTCTCAAGTCCATTGAGAATCTTTATGATCATTACATTAAATTCTCCGTAAGGCATATCATTTATATCTGTTTCACTTAGGTCTCTTGCTTTGGTTTTGTCCTGTTCTTTTATTGGGAACAGAGTCCTTTGCTTCCTCATTTTGCCTAACTCTTTGTGTCTCTTTCTGTCTGTTAGGAAAGTCAGCTACATCTTCTGCTTTGGAAAGTAGTAGCCTTGTGAAGAGGAACAGGCAGTGTCCCCTGTTCACCAGAACCTGGCACTTCAGGGGCGCTTCCTTTGTGCGCACTCTGCTGTTGTGTCTTGTCCACTTTGTCCTTCAGTCCTGTTGTCTTCAGTGGCTCTTGTTATATCTTGTGGGCAGTGTTTGGTCCCCGTGGTGTTAGGGGACCAGTTTGGAGCTTGAGTTGAGTCGATCAGGCATTTGCTAGAAACGTAGTAGCTCCAAACCCCAGGGCACTTTCCCTGTGTTGTCCTTTGATAAGTTTTCATTGGTGGGTGGGGCCTGCAATCAGACCAACTGTCTGCCTCCAAGACATTGCCGGCCGGCATCGACTGGTGTGTGTGGTTCTTTCCCCCTCACCCAGGGAAGGAGTCACTCTGGAGTGGTGCTGGCTTCTGTAGGAGCTGCTTGCGCACGCAGTGCTCGTGGCACCACTTTGGATGGGCTGCATCTGAGGGTGTATAGGAGAGGATGTGTGCTACCCCAGGAGTGGGCTGGTATGGGGTACACGGTTGATGGAGTAGATGCTGGTCTGCTTGCCAAGTGAGATCTGCTGCTGGGCTGTTGGGGCCAGGTTGGCCTGGGTGATGCACTCCACGTGGGCAGCAGGCACAATGTTAACAAGGTACATACTGGTCTTCCGCAGCCTGGCCGCCACTGCAGCTAAGAATGAGGCCACGCAAAGCATGCGGGTGGGGAGATGTGTTGGCAAGGTTTGTGCTGGTCTTTTTGGGGAGGGGACCCACAGCTCAGGGACTGAGGCCCACATTGTTGGGAAGGGTGGATCCAATGGCTTGTTGGAAACAAGTTACGTCGTGAATGCAGTCATATGGCTGGTTCCCACAGGTAGCCTTGTGTTGATGCTGGCTGTGGAGGAAGCAGATGGCACCTGCCAGCTCCTCTGTTCCCAGGGGCGTCTTCCTATGATCCCTGTCTCTCCAGGACCTACATAGACTTACATAAACACGCAGATGAACAGAGATCTTGTAAGCTTCCATTTTAAAATTTTAACCATGAACAGGTATAACAATATAAAACTCACTAATGTATAAATAATAGTTGGAGTAAGTTATCTGCTCAGATGAGTAAAGTTTTTTACTACTTGTGGAGAAAACTTTCAGGATTTGTGTTTGTCCTTGACATGGTAATCTTAATGAGGCTGTGGTCTAGAGTTTGGGCAAAAGAGACTTTTTGGCAGTTTGTATTAATGCATGTATGTATGTTGTCGTTGTTGTTTACTTGAAAATGGTCTCTTTATTCTTTTTTTGTCATAGCAGCGCTGTGACTTTGGGCAAGCTAATTAACCTCTCAGTCCTTACTTGTGAATTGAAGATAATTATATACCCCTTACAATATTGTTGAGTGTGAAAACATATATGTAAGTACTCATATTGAGTGCACATAGTGACCATCAGTAAGCTTTGCTATTGTTTATCATTTTAACGGGTCTCTTTTCTAATTCATTTTCTCCTCCCCCTTCTCCTCCCCCTCCCCCTCCTCCTTCTCAACCACCACCACCTCCTCTACCCCCTTTTAGTTTCAAGCAAGTGTTAGTTACCTCCTGGGGTGTTTACATGTCAAAGACATGGTAAGATTTACATGTTCAAGGGACAGAAAAACACTGCCTACCCTGGGCCTAGAGATGAGGCTGGAGTGCTCTGTAAATCTTGTAGGGAAAGGGAAGCTGAAACAGGCAACTGATTGTTTAAGGAATTTCCTGGGGAAGGTAGAGAAGTTTGGGAATGGAAGAGATATGATTGGATTTTAAGAAGGGGAAATTTATGTTGAATATAGACTTGAATTATGTTCTAAGTTTAATTTTTGTTTTTTCCTCTTATTACGGGAGTGCCCAAGGGTAGCCGTTATGCTCCTTTATATCTACCTTTTAATTGTGTATCATAGGTACCAATAGGACAGTTGTTTAGAATACTCTAAAAAATTTTTCTTTTAATATTGAAGTTTTTCTATTTCAAAAGAAACCTCTGGCTATTGATGCACAGGATCTATTAATCTCTATAGCAACTCAAACCAGTAAGCCTTATTTTTTTTAAGTTTATTCATTTCTGAGAGAGAAAGGGAGAGAATGGAGGAGGGGCAGAGAGAGGGGGGAGAGAGAATCCCAAGCAGGCTCCCCACTGTCAGCACAGACTGATGTGGGGCTTGAACTCACAAATCGTGAGATCATGACCTGAGCTGAAAGCAAGAGTCAGAGGCTCAACTAACTGAGCCACCCTGGCACCCCTACCAGTAACAGTAAGCCTTTTTTATCATGTAACTAAAGATACAAGAAGCATCCTAAAGAGGAGTGCAAATAATGCAGCCCTTATCCAGAGAGTTCACTCCAGAGTTAGCCTAAGAAAGCAGAGACCTTCAGGTCATGGTTGGTAAAAATGGTATAGTAGAAACAGTGTCTGTGATCCCTCATGGGGTCATGAGACACCTCTGGTCATAGACCCACCAATCTGTGGCAACCAGGTAGGCATTACTGGAATGAGACTTTTCCAGCACTAACAAGGCAATGGAGATTGAGATGACAAAGGCCCTTAATAGACTGGGACCCGTATGACAAAGTTTCCCTGGGGGTTGGTATGGCTGGACAATGAGAGTGCTCTTGTGAACCTCAGTCTTAAAACATCAGTCTACTCAATGGGCCACACAACTTGTGCATTTCTGCTGGCAAAAACCCGAGAGAATATTCTCACTGGTCACAAAACCAGGCTCTCAGGACATAAAACAAGATGAAAGGAAAACCTATCTGGTTTTTACGTAGCAGACCCACAGCAAAGTTTAAACAGACACCGGTCCAGTAAGAACTGTGAATTGGCCAGTCTGTGAGGCCAGCTGGAAATGTCGGCTAATCAGACCTATGCCTGTGTTCTACCCTGTGGTTTTCTTTCTTAGGACAATGACACAAAAGACTTAGATAGACTGTGGCCATCCCTTGGAGGAAAGGGATCTATAGGAAACAAGGGTACTCTTAAGAGATTTTTACTAGAATTGCTCTACTGAAGGAACTAGTTCACACAAGTACTTTCTCCTGCTAATGTGAATTTGGAAAAAAAAAGAAAAGGACTTTCACCACTTTCACTTCCACCAGATCTGCCGGCAGAGATCCAGGTGACTGTAAGAATTCTTACCTTCTCCTGGCCCCTGTCAGAGGTCCCAGGTTCTCTCAGCTGTAGCACCTCTGGGGTGAGCAGGGTCCAGTGAGTGTGGAACTCCATGTTGGTGCATGAAATCTGCAGGGGAGAAGCACTTTTCCCTTCTCCATTCTAGGTTCTTTGGTTGGACTCATAATCAAATTGATAGAAAACAGTGTAACAAGAGAAAAACAAATTTAATTATGTATATTCAGGAGTCCCACAGAGGCTTGAGGAGCCCCCTGACAGTCAGGCAATTGAGGCTTATATGCCACTGTGCCCTAAGGAGAAAGGGGAAAGAGGTTGTGACTTCAAAAAGGAAGAAGACAATTCACACAAAGATGGGAGGGGCAGATGTTTGGTAATCAATTGCTTGATTGAATAAAACACTAAAAGTTCTTTGGTAACCACTTACTTCCTGATACAGGTCATCTCTCTAGATTATTTTAGGCAGTTAAGAGAGAAGTAAAAAGCTCCTCTTGAATTTGATTGTCTTGAGCTTGAAATAATCTGCATACCAAAGCGGCACATTCTGGAGTGGCTTTCCCTGTGAACCCTATCAACCTCATCTTCAATCTTGTAGGTCACAGCAGTTTAAATGGGTATTGTCCTCACTGCAAGTGCTTGCTCAACCAGAATGATTTCTGTGACGCCTCAGCTTTGCTGGAGCAAAGGCATGAGTGGTAACTGGACCTTCACAGGGTCAACACTTGAAAAGCCTGATAAATCCAAGCTCAAGCACCCTACCACCATCACCCCACCCATTCTTAGAAGGGAAAACAATACAGAGAGAGTAGCAGTCAGCCCTGTAGAAAAGAATTTGTATGAATGAAGAAAACCATTTATAGGCTATAATTTAAAGAAGATGTAATTTACCAAAATGTCCATCCATTTCCAGCTAGCCTTTGTTTTCTCATTCTTGCTGAGAGTTCACCATTAGAGAGTCATTTGTTAGATTAAACCTTTTGTCCCAATTTAAATGCAGATGTCAGAGACTATATCATTTTTGTAACCTCCAAATAGTTATTTTTAGATTCTATCTCTGTGGACAGAACATGATAGAAATGGAATGATTAAGGAGCATGGAAAGAAGAGAGAACAGGTAAAGCAATGTATCAAAAAGGAAAAGTTTTATGTCAATTGTGGTTTTGCCAAGAGGGGTCCATACAACAGGAAGTAAGCCTGATGAATGTGGTTTTCTCTTAGTCACTTCCTCCACTCACTTTTAGCTGTTCCACTGCTGTTTTCTTCTTTAATATTCATGTATTTGAGTTCTGTGATCTGTAACCGAGACTTCATGGTATTTAGCATTGCCACATGCAGATACTTTTAAGAGCGACTCCATTAAAGATCATTTTCTCCTGGAGCATTTTGTACTCTCCAGTGGTATTTATCACCCAGCATTTAGTTTTGATCCTTGTAATGTATGCAGAACCAAAGACACCCCTTCATCACTCTCATTCTGCTGGGAGTTAGTTTATGTTATAAAACAGGGGAAATGGGAAAAAAGGAAGCCAGAGGGAAGCAGAGTTGTGTGTGTATGTATGTGTGTGTGTGTATATATGTATATATATGTATATATATATATGTGTGTGTGTATATATATATGTGTGTGTGTGTGTGTGTGTGTGTGTATATATATGCATGCATTGAGATAAAATAAAGTCATGGCGCTAGACAATTAGGGAGTAGGGTTGGGAATAAATGGATTCCCTCCCTTCAGGGCTGCCTATTTACAGCAAATTCCGGCAGACAACAACCAACCCCCTACTGCCTGATTCTGCCTGGGTTCTGATTTCTCTTCTTCCAAGAACAGAGCTTAGAACAAGCTACCTTCTCACTCTCTTCCATACACCTGCAGGCCTAAGGTGTGTGTTTAGGGGTTCTGATTACTTGGTGAGGGTCCGAGGCAAGTGAGGATGGTAGAAAGATGGCATGTAAGTTTCTGTGGCTCTCTTTCAGAGGAAATACTGCAAGACACAGCACTTTTGCATAGGGTGCCTCAGGCAAGAATGCTTATGAAATTCATTGCTGTGGAAAGGAGCTTGTTTGCAAGGTACTATTGTCTAAGTTGCTTGTTTCAAATGGTTAACATCCTAAGGCATCTTCGGCTGAGGATAGAGAAGATTCAGGATCTGGAACCCAAGATTTGGATTAGGCATGCCCATGTTACTGCCTTCCTTGTTTCTTTTTTTTTTTAAATGTTTATTTATTTTTGAGACAGAGAGAGACAGAGTGCAAGTGGGGGAGGGGCAGAGAGAGAGGGAGACACAGAATCTGAAACAGGCTCCAGGCTCTGAGCGGTCAGCACAGAGCCCGACGCGGGGCTCGAACCCACGGACTGTGAGATCATGACCTGAGCCGAAGTCGGACGCTCAACCGACTGAGCCACCCAGGCGCCCCCTGCCTTCCTTGTTTCTGTTTAAAAATCAATTTCATTTTTTGGGGCGCCTGGGTGGCTCAGTCGGTTAAGCGTCCGACTTCGGCTCAGGTCATGATCTCACGGTCCGTGAGTTCGAGCCCCGCGTCGGGCTCTGTGCTGACATCTCAGAGCCTGGAGCCTGTTTCGGATTCTGTGTCTCCCTCTTTCTCTGACCCTCCCCTGTTCATGCTCTCTCTCTGTCTCAAAAATAAATAAATGTTAAAAAAATTTAAAAATAAAATAAAATAAAAATCAATTTCATTTTTTAAAAAATTCCGAATATATTTTTTAAGATATTGTTCCCTGGTGTAATTTCTAACTTCGTTTCTGGTTTAATCTTGGTTCTGGTTTAAAATCCCCATGGGAGAATTTTGGGAAGGAAGGCCTTGGGAATGAGCCCTGTATTGGCAGAGTTTGTTGGAAAGAAGCCATACAAAGAGAACATATACTAATTACCACTTACATCCATTATTAGCTTTCCTTCTGCCTTTACACTGCTTTAGACTTCATGCTCAGGACCCTTAGCCCCACCCTAGGTTGGTCTTTGATGTCAGATTCTAGAACCCATCCTCTGAAAGATTCAGGAAATCCGAGGAGCCCTGGGCCAATCTATTAGACACATCAGGACACATCAGCCTTTTGATGAGCCATAAGTAAAGCTTCTATCCGTTATCCACCCTGTCTTACCATATTTTATCACTTCCGGGTAATCACATCAGTCACAGGTGAAGTAGATTTCATTGACTAAACAAACCCATAATTGTATCTGTTTAGTTAGTGTATGATTTTCTCACTCTTCAGGTTTCTTGTCTGCGACTCCTGAGTGGACCCCAGCCCTGATCTCGAGGCACTTCTGTTCTAAGAGGGTGCATTCACCTCACTTCCAGCTCCAGATTCTGTGGCCGAGGACCTAGCATCATGTTGCCAATATTATCTTCTCATAGGAAATAGGACAATGGGTTGCAAAGCACATTTGCTGCTGCCAGGACTGATTACTCCCATAAACAGGCATCAGTTCCAGCACCGTCTCTGTATGAACTGGATAGGACGCGTGCTTCTTTGAGTCTCTTGCTTTTAGCAGGATCGAAAAAGAAACAAAAGCTTAGAAAAAATAAAACTGTACACAGTATAGACTGATGTCCGTGAAACCTGGTTCTGTAATAAGATGTGGTCTGGCAGCCCCATCTATAGTCAGAGTTACAGACTAGACTGGTAGAGTCAAGGCAGGCCCTGTGCTCTAGCGAAGTGTAGCAGTTCGTAAAGCAGACAATGCCCTCTGGTGATATTGCGTTACCGCCAAGGTTGTTAGGGATTGCAGACGCGTGGATGAGAAAGTGAACAACCACACTCACTCTGTGATTTGTGTAAAAAATATGAACTTGTGGGAGATGCGTCTTGGTTCAAAGCAAAGGAAATACTTGTAAGGAAAGGGAAAGGCTCCTAGCGCTCCAGGGTCCTGAGGGGAAGGGAAAATGCTGAACCCAGGTACCTCCCCCCTATAAACTGACCACACCTCTGCTGATATTTTCACACAAGCAAATCCAGGCTAAAAATGAACAGCCCTGAAAAAGGAAACACAGTCCTAAACGGTTGTAAGTTTGCTGTTACCATACATCTCTTTCAGGGCCTCACTGAGGAGATTTACTTATTACTAATCATTGTGTATGTATACACCTGGGTATTCTTGGTACTGATATGTGCCAGATACAGTGCTCAGGGAGGAGGCAAACAGCCAGCCCATTCCATGGCTTCAGGCAGCCCAGAGCCTCATAGAAAACGGTTGATCTTTTTAGCACCTCGCGGCCAACCAGCCTCCCTGCCCTTATTCCGATTCATTGTATTCTAAAGACAAATCCAATCAGCTCACATTTTTGCCCTTCTTAAGCACTAGTCAGATTGACACTATTGATTGCAGTGGCAGCTGTAGTGCATTTTTGATGATTTGAGCCTTTTGGCCTAAAGGTGACGTAAGTATTCATGATAAGCTAAGAATCCACAGGAAAATAAGGAAGGGACTCATTTTCAGTAATCATGTCTGTCTAGATCGCTCGGGGTGATGAAGGGTAGTGAGGAGGGGGGTGGGTAGTGGTTAGGGTAAATATGTCTAGATGTGTGGGAGAGAAAGACACAGAGGGAGAGAGAATGTTTTCAAAATGGGAGAAAGAATTTGATCCTAATTATTCCCAAACATAATGCCCTCATTTGTATCCCAGGTACTGTGGCACTTTGTGAAATGAGTACAAAAAATATTCAGTAGTTGTTTATTTTGATGTATCCCACTTACACTAGAAAATGCCGATGAGAAGTGGCTGGTTTAAAAATAAAGGGTAAGGGCACCTGGGTGGCTCGGTCGGTTAAGCGTTCTATTTCAGATCAGATCATGATGTCAGAGTTCATGAATTCGAGCCCCACGTCAGGCTCTGTGCTGACAGCTCAGCCTGGAGCCCACTTCAGATTCTGTGTCTCCTTCTCTGTCTGTCCTTCCCCTCCTTGTGTTCTCTCCCTCTCTCTCTGAAAAATAAATAAACATTTAAAAATAAAATAACAAGAATGCAGGCTTATAAACCAAAAAGAACAGTCAATGAGAAAATGAGTCGTGACCACCAGCCAGATGTTGACCTTTTTTTATTTTGTACTGGCTACAGTTTTATCTTGCATCCAGAAAATGATTGATTGCTGTCTTCAAGGAGTGCTGACATTCTGGATGCGATATCTCTGATGTTTGTATACTCCACTTATTGACTACAGTCGAAAAGTCAGACGTATTTAAAAGGCAGAGTAGCCTCCTCATAACTCAAGAATTATAAAGTTATTTTATGGTTTGACCTATAACATGATCACCACCAACTCAAAGCCCACAAAGAATCATTGCTTTTATTGATGATGATTCCACAGCACTTGGTGCAAGCATACTTTATTTTTCAGCCAGAAACCCTGATTGTTGCGTGTTGCTGGGATGTCTGTTTAGCTGGATGAGTCCCATTGCTTGTTGATGATCAGTTCTTGAAAGTGTCCAGCAGTGTAAGAAACAAGTACAAAGCAGGTACTTAACCTTGAAAATCTGGGACCCCTTGTCTTACTTATGGATACAAGTTGCCCAAGGTAGGGACTTCTGAATTATGCACATTTTCTCAGGTCCTTCACTCACCCCTTCTCTGATTTTCAATTACCACTACTTCTCAGTTGTATTTATTCTCCATTGCATCTTCCCTGTCTTTACTGATCGCCTCATACGGGGATCTTCATCTTGTCTCTCCCTTGGTGAAGTAGTAACTCCCTATCTGGCATCTCTAATCCAGCGTCACTTGGCCCCTTCTGCATTGATACCAGAATGATGTTTTTCTTAACCAAAGCTCTTTTGGTTAAAACCCATCAGAGGCTGCTTAGTGCCTTCAGGGTTGAGTTCAGATTCCTTGAGTGGCATGCCGGGCACGTATTCAACCTGCTGTTGTCTGGTCTCATCCTTTTGAACCATTGACTTTGTATCCTGAGTGAAGCCACCTGACCATCTGTTCTGGAATCTGCTACCACATTACATTAATTTATTGCTTTACACTTGTACAAAAATCCCTTCGTCCATACTTTATTTTCAACCTCCCAAGGGCCCTGTGAGTAGGGGAAAGAAAGGGATTTTTTTTTTTTTTTTTTTTTCACTTAACAGAGGAGTAATGGGGCATTAACTCCACACTGACTTAACAGGTAAATACTACACAGAATCAACTCTGGATAATCTTTATGTAGATTGTAGAATTTGTGAGTTATCAGTAGAGAAAGTGCAATGTATATTTTTATGGTCTAGCATACTAGACTACTGGTCTTCTGAGCCTTATATTCAGCTAAGTCTTTAAGAACAATGTACTCACTTAAGATACACATATGTACATTTACTTTTCCCAAAATGATCAAATATTTAATTCCAAAGTAGATTATACTTTAATTTTTTCAACAGTTTTGATCATTTGATCATCGATTAATTTTGATAATTTGGAAAGGTAGAATTTTTAAGGCAGATAAACTGCTAAATATGTTATATGCAGATATAAAATATATACAATACATGTCACAGAACAATGAAGGAGACGAGAGGAGAGAATTATAGATTAACCTGTACACTGCATAGGAAAAAAGTCTCCCCCCTAGTGATATTAATGGAGTATTGTAAGCTCATTTTAGTACCAAAATTTAAATTAAAAAGGAAGGAGGAGGCTATGGAATAGAGGTTGTTGAAAAATCTCATTTTCAGCAAATTTGAAAAAAAAAAAAAAATCACGGAGGCAATTTAGTTTATTTTCTAAACATTCCCTGTAGTGTCGTGATGACCAAACAGCAGCTTTGAGCTAGTTCATAAAAACCAGAATGCAAAGAAAAGAGGGATAAACTGGGAAGAAACAAATAGGAAACCGTCCGATTTAATTGACCAGGTTGATTAGAATGGAAAATGTAAATGCCCTCCCCAAATGAGAAAATGGTGGATGTGCAAAGTCACTTCTTTGTGTATGTTTGGAATGTTTGTAACCCATGAAACTACCTGTGTTTTTAAGAAAGTCAATAAATAAAAACAGAATTGGAAAAAACCCACTTTTGTTAATGAAATTGTATAGTTAACTGAAGTAACCATGACATGTAAAAGAAATATAATTTTATGTAAATTCTCCTCCGTGGATTTAGGGGTTAGAGTTTTAACGCAGTGACTCACTACCCATGATTTGCACCGTGTAAGAATTGTGCAGAAATCAAGGAGTCACCTCAAATAACCAGGTAAGGACACCTATGAAGATAAAATGCGATGTGGGACACCCTCCCTTGGCCTGCTAGCCATCTAGAAATGGATTGCTTTTTTAGTTAATGTATTAGTTTGTGGCAGGGGAAAAGATATGCAATTTGAGATAATTTGTTTACCTCTTACAGACCAGGAGTGTTACAAACATTTTGAGGAACATAACTTGGTTTAATGAAAATAGCTTTTTCCTTCTGTTTAAAAACATAACATGGATTGCAGAAAATAAGGTAAACTAGATTATGATAAAGTAACAACCAACCTAGAAATCTCAATAGCCTTAAAACAACAAAGATTGATTTCTCTCTTGTGTTACATGGCCGTCACATGTCATCTAGGAGCTCAGCTTCATGATGCTCTTTCTGCAGCTCCAAGGTTAATGGAATAGCCATTCTCAAAAACACTGTGAGCTGCTGTGGCAGAGGGAGAAAGAGAAGTCAAAAGAGTCTCAAAGCAGGAAATTAAACACTCAGGCCTGAAACTGACAAGTGACTTCTGCAAACTCATTGACCAGAACTAGTCACATGACCTCACCAAACGAAAAAAGGACCAGGAGCTAAGACCATACTTTTAAAAGAGAGAGCCAGAAATTTTGTTGACTAGCTCATACTGAAAATTTCAGCAGTGTAGGTATTTATAAAGAAGGAAATGGGGCACCTGGCTGGCTCAGCCAGTTAATCGTCCAACTCTGGATTTCAGCTCAGGTTGTGATCTCAGGATCGTGGGATCAAGCTCCCTGTTGGGCTCCCCACTGACAGCTCAGAGCCTGCTTGGGGTTCTCTCTCTCCACCCCTCCCCTGTTCATTCTCTGGCTCTCTCTCCCTCTCTCTCTCAAAATAAATAAATAAACCCTAAAAAAAAAAAAAAAAGAAATTTTGATCACTGAAAATTCTATCACCCAAATAACATTTGGTGAACTACCTTCCATTTATTCATGATTTTATTTATGAGTATTTTAAGAATTGCATCATTCTTTTTGATATTTCCGTAGTATTCCAGTGAATAAATGCTCATAATTGATTTAACCTGTTAGTGACCAATTAAGTTTCCAGTTTCTTCATTATTATAAACAAGGCTAAAATTATCATCTTAGTCCATATCTCTGGATTTTAACTGATGATTTTCCCACTGAAACCAGTGGAAATTTACATCAAACAATGTCAGTATGTTCGGTTTTGGTAAAAATGACAGATGGTCCCACAAAAGTGATGTACTAATTTAGACCATTGCCTAACTAAATGAAAACATGTATTTCTCTACAATTTTGATAACCCTGCATATTTTCAGGATTTGCCATGGTATTAAGCTAACAGTAATATTTTCATTTGCATTATTAGAGACTTTTTATATGTGAGTTTCCATGTATATTTTTCTCCTCTAAATAATCTATTCAAATTCTTATCTCATTTTCTGTAGAAATTTATGTTTCCTACTGATTTTATTTTTTTAATGTTTATTTATTTATTTTGAGAGAGAGTGAGTGAGAGAGAGAGAATCCCAAGCAGACTCTGTGCTGTCAGCACAGAGCCCAGTGCAGGGCTCGTTCTCACAAACTGAGCTCATGACCTGAGCCGAAATCAAGAGTCAGATGCTTAACCAGTTGAGCCACCCAGACACCACAATGTATTTCCTATTGATTTTAGGATGATCCATGTATATTACAAAGCAGGCTGATATTTATTCAGTACATACTGGTAGAACATACTATCCAGCATCCATTTTTATTGGAGGCATCATGCTTTCCAAATTTCAAAACAAATTTAATATCTCCATTGATTTCAGTATTATAACACTGTGTCATATGTTTGAAACATCTTTTTATGTTTATCTTTAAGGCATTTTTTAGATATGTTGAACTTCTAAATTTGAATAGTCTTTGTGGCTTTTGCTTTTATACCATGCAGGAAACCCTTTTCTAGTCTAAAATCACCAGAATATTCACCCATGCTTTCTTGCGGTACTTTTGTGGCTTCTCTTACTGTATTTTTAATATTTTACATACCTGGGGTTTGTTTTACTGTAAGGAGTGAGATAGAGATACCATTTGATTTTTCAAGTGGCCAATTAACTTTGGCGAAATTTGAGGGAATGATGAGGAAAGTGAACAGAGGAGGAAAACATTATTCTTATCATAATTATTGTTATTTACATTAACAAAGGTAGAGTAATGTTCTTTAGTTAACATGCTAAAGGAGGGGCTTCATGTTGAAATGGAGCCTGGGATTTTTCTCTCCTTACCTTTTACTTCAGTGGTAATTTTTAAGTGCTACTTAAAATGTTTTCTTTCTTGGTTTCCATGATGCGTATATTTCTGATTTCTGTCTTACCTTAATATCAACGATGCATTTTTGCAGTCTCTTCTTCCCTTTTGTGATCTTAAAATGCTGCTTTTCTTCATGGTTGTATCTTAACTCCCCTCCCCTTGCCCCCGCCCCCCACATCTTACACTTTCTGCTTGATTTTATATATGCCTATAGGCTTGGATACAATTTATCCCTAAGCCTGTGAAGTAAATATGCACCAGTTGACTATGTTGGTCTGAAGCTGAAGAGAGATCCGGGTTTATGTTTATTTCAGGGGCGCCTGGGTGCCTCAGCCGATTAAGTGTCCAACTTTGACTCAGGTCATGATCTGGCAGTTTGTCAGTTCGAGCCCCACATAGGGCTCTGTGCTGACAGCTCAGAGCCTGGAGCCTGCTTTGGATTCTGTGTCTCCGTCTCTCTCTGCCTGCCTGTCTCTCTCTCTCTCTCTCTCTCTCTCTCTCTCTCTCTCTCTCTCTCTTTCAAAAGTAAACATTTAAAAAAAAATTTTAATGTTTATTTCAATGCCTTATTTGCATCATAAACTTAACTGTGTCACTGCATTAATTATTTAAGTACTCAGCTTATTTTTCTGTTACCATGTTTGTTTGTCTGTTTCTTTCTGGTTTGAGAGTACTCTTTGTATATTAGGACCAAGGTGATATTCAGTCAACGCCTATCAGTACAGCATCTAAAGATGCCCTTTTCATCTGATGTTCCCTATATCACTTGTCCAAGTCAGAAATACAGGTGCCATATTTTGACTGCCACCTCTTTAAGTCTTACATCAAATCAGTCACAAATTTCATTTCATTCAGTTTTACCCCTTCACTTCTTATCAGGGTTCCTAGTGCATACCCATCATAGTCTTTGAAGGGTTTCTCTGCCCTAGCTTTGCCTGGCCTTCCTTGTGTCATATATTCTATACATTATATCAAGTATGCTTTTTAATGTGAAATTATTATGTCACCAACCCTCCCAATTTTTTTCAGTGAATCTGTACTTTCAGATGGTAAGGTTCAAATATTGTAATGTCAAACACGTAAAGAAATCTTCTGCCTTTTTCTTACTTTTGCAAGAAAAAAAATTTCAAATCCAGTTCCACAGGTTGAACTTAAAGTATCTTCGAAGCACACACAAATAGATGCTGAATAGGCATTTGAATAGAAGAGGTTATAGCTCAAGGTCAGTGAACTGAAGGTACTGATTTGGAAATGTCCAGTGTATATCCATGAAAGACACAGGAGTCTGGTGATATGATATGCAAAGACGCTGCACAGTGAGGTGTGGAGAGGGCCCTAATCCTGAGGGCTATAAAAAAAAAAAATAAATGCAATATGTTTGGATAGAGGAGAAGCCAACAAAAGAGACAGGACAGGATTGGCCAGAAGGGTAGGAAGAGAGAACATGTGGCATTATTAAAAAAAAAAAAAAACAAACAAAAAAGGAAGAGAAATTGCGAGAATGTTCGCATCCCTGAAAGTTAAGTAAGGATGCAAAACAGTGTGCATTCAGTGAATGTAGCAACTTGGAGACCACTAGTGGTCTTAGCAGGAGCAACTCCAGTGAGTTGGTGGGGGTGGAAGGAAGCTCATAATGACTTAGAAATGAGTATTTGCCAAAGAATTCAAGAGAGGAAGGAGTTTTTGTTTTCTTGCTGATGAAGATGCTAGAATTTTGAGCATGTTTGAATATTTCAGTTCTTGACTGCTTAGTTATTTTCTAACTGTAAAAACATACTTAAAGATGTCCCACTCGCCAACTGGCATAAGATGTAGAAGATCCTAGAATGGTCTAATACATAGCAGACCATCAGTACGAGTAAAGTGTCATTAGTCTCCCTTCCCTTTCCTTCCTTCCTCTTTTCCCTCCTCCAGCTCCCCTGGGCTCACCATCCTTTGTAACAGTACAACCCACTGTATGTAGTCACTGTGGAAATACCTTTCTGTCTCTCTCTGTAATCTGCCGTCTCTTGAGTTAACTCTTCAATGTCTGTTCCCCTAAGTGCTGGGCACATTCTAATAGATACGTATAATCTCAGCTAATTAGATTGACTTGTCTTTTCAGCTCTAAAATTTGGAGACTAAATCTGTTGCCCTCTTTATAAAATAGGTTTGACTCTCCTGTAGTCTTTGTAGGTTGGGAGTGGTTAACAAGGCCATTTAGGATTTCCATCATTTTTGCAGAGTGAAAACAGTATGAACAGCAGTGGAGTGACCCAAGCAAAACAGCACCACGTTTCTGCACCAAGAACTTTTGTTTGGAGCAGATGATGACAGGTTTAGTCACAGTTCTATTCCTAATCAATATTTTGGGGAGAACACAAAGGAGGTGATGGGAATTACAGTCTACAGTTGAAAAAGCACTAGCTGAAACCACTGATCTAGAGAAATTATCCATACAAGGCTTTGGACTTTACAGTGGTGTTATTATATTAGGCATGATTTATTTTTTCTTACAGCATGTATTTTTTTTTCTTCTTTCATAGTGGCTTTGTGTCTGTCAGCTAGAAAGGAACTTGTATGGAGTGTATAGTAATCAAAGAGATGAAAGATGAATGAGGGTAGAGCTTTTTTTTTTTTTTTTTTTTTTTAAGCACTACTAACTCAGTGGCGTCTACCTGGAATGTAGATGCACTTTGGTGATTTCATTTTGATAATGCTGTAGCTGGTCTCTGATAATTGCCTTCTGTAATTGGAACAAATTTATGATTATGCTAATTCCTTCTCAGCCACCCAGTATACGGAAGCTGAGCTAATCCATACCTGTCCATGCATTTCCTTTGTAGATCATTACATGATTAGCCTTTCACTGTGGCTGATGGAGACATTTTTATTCTGAGCAGACTTGATTTCTCAAATGGTGTGTATATATGTGTAAGTGATACGTGTTGGTGTATCTTTACCAATTGTATGTAACTAGATATCAGCTTTTAAAACCAGTTTCTGATATGAACATTTGGAGCCTTTAATGCTTTAATCCTTAAAAAACTGGCTATTTTCTCAGCACTTGAGTATACATTACATGGTAGCAAAGAACAGAAAAAGGGAACTGTTAATTACTGTCTTGCAGCCACCACCTTTATTTTTTTTTCAATATATGAAGTTTATTGTCAAATTGGTTTCCATACAACACCCAGTGCTCATCCCAAAAGGTGCCCTCCTCAATACCCATCACCCACCCTCCCCTCCCTCCCACCCCCCATCAACCCTCAGTTTGTTCTCAGTTTTTAACAGTCTCTTATGCTTTGGCTCTCTCCCACTCTAACCTCTTTTTTTTTTTTTTCCTTCCCCTCCCCCATGGGTTTCTGTTAAGTTTCTCAGGATCCACATAAGAGTGAAACCATATGGTATCTGTCTTTCTCTGTATGGCTTATTTCACTTAGCATCACACTCCCCAGTTCCATCCACGTTGCTACAAAGGGCCATATTTCGTTCTTTCTCATTGCCACGTAGTACTCCATTGTGTATATAAACCACAATTTCTTTATCCATTCATCAGTTGATGGACATTTAGGCTCTTTCCATAATTTGGCTATTGTTGAGAGTGTCGCAGCCACCACCTTTAAACCTTATTTACATACCAGAAATTATGGGAGGAAATGTGAAGACGGAAACAGTTTTGAGTCTCTCCGAATGCCAGCTCTTTGTAATCTTGTTAGAGAGTTCTTGCCATCCTAAAATAGTCTTTTAAAATGAGATGGCACGTTACACTGTGTTTCGGATCACTCCTTGGGATATCACGCTTTGGAAGCCTCTTCTAGATGTTGCATCATCAATGGTTCAAACCCAGAATACCTTTTCCCCTAGCAGATGGGAATGAGCAAAGGTAGAATTAGCAAAAAGTAGGATGGACTGCACTATCGAAAACACAGCTGAAAAGCAAACGGTAGCATATGCCTTCCCTTTCAAATCACCTGCCCATTGTGTCTCCCTCCCTGTTCTTCTATTGATGCCAAGTGTGTTCAATGTTGTCTTCTGCCTCTGATCATCATTCTTGTAAATGTTTTACATTAATATGTACAAGGCTCATTCTTCCCTCGTGACGGTGTTACAGTGTCAGTAAACAGTGGATCAGGGTGTTCACTTTCTCAGAGACCATTTACCTGTCAAAATGAATTAAAAAAAATAACACGAGACTGTGGCTGACTTTCATAACTAAGGGGAAGTTGAAGGACGATACTGATCTGACAGGAGACCTACAATGTCAGAACATGAAACTCCATCATCAGAATTCAGGTTTCTACACAGGTACACACATCTGTCGTTTCATTCAGCATCAGTGAGTGCCATTCAATCTGTGATTATTAGGTTTCTATCATTTGCCTGGTTCTGCTGCTGTGTTTTCACAATTAAGCTGAATTCCTGCTTCCTTTTGTGATGCATAATCAGATAAGTGGAGTTAAATTGAAGACACTGCAGCGTAGGTGGCTTTAGAATCAATCTATACAGCCTGGCAAGTAAAGGAAGACAAAGGGGGAAACCTAATAGTACTGTTATAAATAACTTGAAGGAAGTCTTATGAAGGAGAGAGGGGAAGACAGGTGACATCTAATCTGAAAGTAGCAAAGCAAGTAATGGCCTAACCTAGCCTTAGAGGACCATACGCTCCATTATGAGCTGAGGAATGTCACTCTACACAATAGGAGAGTCCCAGTTAAGACTTATTCAAGAATGCCAAGTCAAATTGTCGGAAATGTTAAAGAGCGGCACTTTTATGTGGTCAATAAAAGATATCAGAAAATGGCCAATGTTTTGTGGCAGAGAAAGTATTTGAAGGCTATGGTTCTGGTTCTATTTTCCTAGGATGTTCTGTTAGGCAAATTCTGTAACCTGTGGAATGGGACGAAAAGGTTTTCTTTGCCTACCTTGGAGTTCTGAGGATCAAATGAGATAATGTATTAGATCTCAGTGTGTTCACTTGTGAATAGAAAGACCATGACCAAGACTTCTGTGAGTTCCTGCCTTTTCTTCATGGTCACAAGATGGCTGTCATGTCTTTAGAATCCCATTCGTGCCCAAACAGGGAAAAGGCCAGAAGTACCTAGCCCTTTTCTCAGGAAAGCGAATGCTTTTCTACACGTCACCCAACAGACTTAGATACAGCTGGCCTTCTTAAATATTTTAAGACTGCAGGCTGTATTGTCACAGCCTGATTTCATGGACTATGTGCTCCACTCACTTCTGCTTATGGCCATAAAAGCAAATAAAACACCAGATCGCTTTGAGAGGGCTAACCATAACTTTTCTTGAGTTATATACATGGACAAATACTGAGTAATTTTTGATGTCAGAATAATTCCGGCCACATTCTGACCTGTTAGTGAGTATAATATAACCAGAATGTACACAGTCAAATGAGAGCTGTCCTTTAAATCAGCCCTATGGGAGACAATACACTCTAACAATGTGGCTTTTATCAAGAAAATATTTGCAGGTCTTCCTTAGGAATGATCATGAAATCCTGACATATATTTTCAAAATTATCTTCCATGGTGGCAATCCTCTATGTTTTGATGTAATTTTGCAAATAGCATATGGTCATTCTACCGAAATCTTGAAAGTGATATGGATGACAGCACAGTGGTTGCAGGCAATTCTGGGATTCCAGTTCTGGCCTTGCCATTGACTACCCTGTATCACCCTGGGCAAGGTACTTAACATCTCTGTTTCTATATCTGTAAAATGGAGGTGATAAAAATGTTGGTCATATCATGGAGACCTTCTGAGGATTATATCAACACATGTATAGTGTTAGTGATTGCAGAAGAAATGCCTGGGAAATACTCACTGATGAATGTGACTTAAAGTAAATGAGAAATTTACTGGCTAGACCAATTTCCTAAGATGTGGAAGTCCAGAGCCTTCCCTTTAGTTCCTATGGAACCCTGTCCTTACCTCTGTCTGCTCTACTCTCTTCCACCTCTCTATCCTTAGATGCCATCTCAATTTAGCCCCTTACCAGCTACAATGAATTCCTTTGCTTTCTGTTCATTTTCTCACAGAAGTCATCATGCTTGTCATTTTGTAAGATGGTAACTTCACAGAAAGTTTGAGAGGTTACGAAGGGAATGAACGCGTTGGAAGCTGCTCCAGCCATCCAGTATTTCCTTGGCTCTGTGTCTCCTACTCCCTAAGGTAGTCTGTCTCTCCACCCTGTCTTATTGGACAAGGTTGCCTTCCCAAGCCATCTTTAGATGTAGTAGGGAGGAAAGAAACATTGATTCCTCTGATGTAATCCATACTTCGGAGCAAATACCTGAAATTCGACGTAAGACCATATGTAGCAATTATCAAGTGGCTCCCAGAATATATTTAAGAACAACTGCACCAAAAATGTCTCTCTAGATCATGTGTGTGTTCAACCCTGGGATCTAAAACAAGGCTATGCTTCTCTTTTGACCCTACTCCACGATGTAGTTTGAAGTTTTGTGTGTATGCGAATCACACCACTCTCTAAATTTGTAGGCACATCAGTTTGAGCTAGAAAATGTGTTCAATAGGTGCCATTGAACATCCTCAGGAGAAAGTTCTATGCAAGACATAAGAATATTTAAAACATTGTTCATGTTCTTAGAGTGCCACTGTGTAGTATTGTTAAGAAAATGATCACAGGCAATGAATAGCTGAATGGAGAACCTTCAAAGGTCATAAATCTGAGGTTACATCTATAGTTTATATGAGCAACTCGATTTCGTAACCAGTCTAGCAAATCCTGAGAGAGATGGCTGGAATTGGAGGATAGGAATACTTGGTAGATGCTATCAACAAATGGGTCCTCATTGGCATTTTCTCTGGGATATGAAGGAAAATTGTCAGGTTGATGCTATCTAGAATTCAAAGGAGAAGAGGTTTGGGATCCTGTCTGGGAAGAGAGCTTGCCTATTAAAATGGATTTTTTTCTTTCTGGTCTGGTTTTCTTTTTTTTTTTTTTTTTCCTTTTTTTACATTTCTTAAAGGTTAATAAAACTGCCTTCTCATTCTCTTATGGAATATTAAGAAGAAGAACATGAGCATTAGAATTCTAACATACTGTCTGATGGAAATAAACATTTAAGTATAAGGTTTATGTGTGTATATACATAGATGTCTTTGACAAAGGTCAGAAGAGGTGCAATGTTAGGTCTCATGCAGCCATTTTCACCTATAACCCAGGTCTCGAATAAGATTAACTTCCCACAAAGCCTCAATCCATTACTCTTCCAAAAGAGGTCCCTTCCCCATCCAATTACTCCTTGCTGCCTATTGTTGAGAACATCTGTAGGCTTGTCGATTCCATACCTTGGGTCCCTGGCTAACCGGAATGACTGATCAGGAACCTGCTATCTGGCATGAAATCTAATTGTCTTTGATGGTCTGCTTTTCCAGATTTGTTTATAAACTGGAAAAATCTGCAAATTGCAGGCCATCTGTACATAACACTATGCTAATAGATGCGGGCATCCTGCAAATCCATAAGCTCATTACGTCTAAGTAACTAGTTTCTTCACACACTCCTAACTGGGATTATCCATCTATACCAAATAAGGAGAAGCATGTGAAGAATTGTTTCTCTGAGGGGTGAATGCCTCCAGTAACCTTCTGCACTGGTAAGCCTCTCTGTCAAAGAGATGACCTCTTAGCATGAGGTCATTTGACTTTAGTGATACAAATGTCCCTTAGCCTCAAGGTAGTCAATGTATTGATCCCATAATGCTAATTTGAAAATTTGTGTGGCTTTCGTTAAGCGCATAATTAGGGCCCTCCAGCGCTGGCAAGCTCTTGCAAAATAATCTGACTCAATATTCATGCCCTTATGATACTTGTCAGACATTTTTCTGAGAAAGCCTTGAGAGTGGCCTCTGATACATCTGAACCATAACATGTTAGAATGATGGGGGAGGCAGAGTTAATGAAATAGAATGAACTTGAGTGACGGAGATTGAACTCCTCTTTGTGGTAATGTGCACAAGGGGCCAGAAAGCTGGTGTGTATCCATGGAGAAGAGGGAGTGAGTCTAGTTCATGAATATATTTTGTCTGGCCCTCACAATATATTTTGAGGCATCATGTTAGAATCAAGAAATAATACATGAGTGAGGCACCTGGGTGGCTCAGTCAGTTGTGTGTCTGACTGCCGCTCAGGTCATGATCTCATGGTTCATGGGTTCGAGCCCCACGTCCCTGTCTGGGATTCTCTCTCTGCATCTCTCTCTACCCTTCCGCCCCTCTTTCAAAGTAAATAAACTTTTTAAAAAATCTTTAAAAAAAAAGAAAGAAAGAAGTAATATGTTAGAATATACATCCCCATTTTCCCCTGAAAATTTGAAGCCCTGGTTACACTGGTTGCAACAGTCTGAACGTGACTGGTGGCTGCACCTTTGCTTGGGTCATGTAATCTACATTTTGTCATAAATGGCCACCACTTCCCCATACATCCTGACAGACAAAATACTCCAGAAATTTGACCTCTACCGTGATACGTTAAAAGCGAGAGATTTTTTTTTAAATTTTTCTCTTTTAAAAATTTTTTTTTAATGTTTATTTGTTTCTGAGACAGAGAGAGACACAGCATGAGTGGGGGAGGGGCAGAGAGAGAGGGAGACACAGAATCAAAAGCAGGCTCCAGTCTCTGAGCTGTCAGCCCAGAGCCTGATGCGGGGCTCGAACTCACAAACCGTGAGATCATGACCTGAACCAAAGTCGGTCGCTCAACCAACTGAGCCACCCAGGCACCCCTTAATTTTTTAATGTTTATTTGTGTGTGTGTGTGTGTGTGTGTGTGTGTGTGTGTGTGTGTGTGTTTGAGAGAGAGAGAGAGAGAGAGAGGAGGGAGGGGCAGACAGAGAGGGAGACACAGAATGCGAAGCAGTCTCCAGGCTCTGAGATTTCAGCATAGATCCCAAAGCAGGGCTCAAACCCATGAGCTGTGAGATCATGAGCTGAGCCAAAGTTGGACGCTTAATTGACCGAACCACTCAGACACCCCAAAAGCAAGAGATTTTTAAGCAAAAATGAGGTCATTGTCATTTTTACTGCACTCGTTTTATTATTATTATTTTTTTAATACCCATGTCTCTCCCAAAAGTGGGAAAACAAAAGGAGACAGAAAGAAATAACATTTTTTAAGACAAATGAGCATGAGCTCATCCCTTCGTGGAAATGAAGAACAGCCCCTTGTCTTTAATATGCAAGCAATGTGCATGGATGTCTTGCACCCAGGGCCACTTCAGTAATTTATGTTCCCTCCTTGGCCCCTAGGAACATTTGAGTTTGCAACTTCTGGTGTAGGGAGTGCTTTTTCTATCTTATTTATTAAACTATTCTCCATTTAGGAGCACTTAGCTCATCAAAAATGTTTTAAAATTTCTTTAAGTGACAAAAGCATAAATCCAAAAGCAATTTGTCATTTTTATAAGCCCGGAAAACACCAAACTGATTTCCTCATAAAGATCCTGCCGTCCGTTTAATGGATAAACTATTAGTTTACAGATAAAAAACGGGCCCACAGTTAGAAGTCTACTAATGCACTGCTTATTTATAAACATAATTGGATTGAGGGACCTCAGTCATGACACCATAAACACTAAGTACACCACAACATGTATATGTAACTATGATCCCTAATTCATCCTTTGTCAGTGTTTTTCAAGCTATGACGTGGGGAGTCCCAGCAGCAGACCATTGTATACGTCCATAGTACATGTGGGTGGGTGGGTGGGTAGGGGGTCGATTGTATGGGGGGTTCAACTTATATGGTGGTACACTGAACATCTCTACAGGGCATGATTGTCGTAGGGAAGGACATGAATGATCTCTCCTGGAGTTCTGCAAACAGTGGTCTGGGAATGGCCATGTTAAAACAGCTAAGGGTCCCTCACATCTGTGGCTCTTCATCAGTTATAAGAAATTTCCTTATCTGTTTTTCATCTTGTGCTTTCATAGGAGCATTGAACTGAGGAAACATTCCAGGGTTAAATATAAATTTCAAAACCACTGTGCCACATGGTAATTAAATGAGACTTTTTTTAAGCTAACGTGATTTTTTTTTCAGATCACTAAATAGCTTTTCGTTAAATGTGCCACAATTAACCACCAGGAAGAAAAGAACGGTTACCTGTAGTATTCTCCTAAAGCACCTGTAAACACACTACATTTTCTTCCAGTCATTTTTTTTAAGTACATGTATGTTTGTTTTATAACTTTGTGGTAACACTAAACATCTAATTTTGACTCTTCATATATGAGGAGCTTTTTCTTTCACTAGTTAAAATCATGACTTTTCATGTCTATGTAACATGAAATCATGTTTTTGAATCATAATTAATTTAAACAAAGTTCTATTTGATGTGTGGCTTTGGCACACGTTTTTCTTTTTTCCTCTTCCTTCCCTCTCCCCCTCCTTCCCTTTCTCCACCAAAAACAATTTATGGTGTTTAAATCCTTGTTTGTACAGAGAGGGAGGGAGGCAGACCATAAGAGACTAAAATACAGAGAACAGACTGAGGGTAGATGGGAGGGGGGAAGAGCGGAGAATGGGTGATGGGTATTGAGGAGGGCACTTATTGGGATGAGCACTGTGTGTTGTATATAAGCGATGAACCACAGGAATCTACCCCCAAAACCAAGAGCACACCTTACACACTGTATGTTACCAATTTGATGATAAATTATATTAGAAAGAAAGAAAGGAAGGAAGGAAGGAAGGAAGGAAGGAAGGAAGGAAGGAAGGAAAGAAAGAAAGAGAAAGAAAGAAAGAAAGAAAGAGAAAATTTACAATAATGAGAAAAAATAAATAACTAAATCCTCATTTGTAGCCCCAATACTTTCCTAGTAAATTCCTGGGATCATAATTATGAGAACATATAAAGCATTACTATCTTTAAGATTATCAGATGGAGGGACGCCTGGGTGGCTCAGTTGGTTAAGCATCCAACTCTTGCTTTCAGCTCAGGTCATGATCTCACGGCTTCGTGAGTTTGAGCCCTGTGTTGGGCTCATTGCTGACAGTAGGAAGCCTGCTTGAGGTTCTCTCTCTCCCTCTCTCTCTGCCCCTCCCCCACTCATACTATCTCTGTCTCTCCCCAAATAAATAAATAAATAAATTAAAAAAAAAAAAAAGACTATCAGATGGAGATAAATATTAGGAAGAAGATTGAAGTGGACAGGGCGAGCAGTAGAGAGGAGAGGGGGGTTACTATAATAAAAAGGACTGCTAGGCAAGACCTGAGGAGGTAACTTTGCTCTGAGACCTGAATAGAAAGTGAGATTGAGCCATGGGGTGCCTGTGGGAAAGCCCTTCCAGGCAGAGGAATCCGCACGTGTTAAGGCCCTGAGTTGGGAACTTGCTTTGAGCATTCTAGGACATGAAAGATTTCAGTAGGGCTGGAGTAGAGTGAGCAGGGGCTATTTGGGGATTCTGAGGTGGATAACTGATTGGGGGGCCAGACGGAGAAGGACTTTGTTAGCCTTGGTGTAAGGATTTGCAATTTTGTTCTAAGTGGGATTCAAGACCATTGAAAGATTTAGACCCAGAAAGTGACATGATCTGATCCCTTTGTGGACAATCAACTGTGGAGGCAAGTATGGAAGCAGCAGACAGCCCAGGTAGAGGCTGCTACTGAAAGGGGTTGCTAAGAAAGGGGATAATGGTAGAGAAGCAATAGCAGAAATGCCCCATTCTCTGCAAGGTGAGCAAAGATCAAACCACAAAAATAAAAACTATATGTATGTGTGTGTCTATGTATGTGTGTATAATTTTACTCTTTGGCATTTTGGTAGGAAAACTTCATTACATTGTCTAACTTTTCTATTAGTTGTATAGGATAATTACTCAATTTCTAATTGCCATGTATCTCTTTTTTCCTTTATCTTTATGCTGTATTACCAAGGATGGAAATACAGGAAAAAAAGGAAAAATACAGAAAAAAAAGGAAAAAAATCCTTTTTACCAAAGAAAAAAATTTTTATCAATTTATGAGAGCTCGAGCTATTGAGATTAAGCTTCCTCGGATCATATTTTTTCCTTTCTTCCAGACTTTTAGCAAATATTTTCCTAGTCTGTTGGCTATTTACTTTTGTGTATGGTTTATTTTTATATAAGTTTTCAATTTGAAGCCAAACGTCTACTTGGTTAAGGTGGTTTTAATTTCCTCTGAGCTGAAATTCCTTCAGGAAGGCTTTCTTTGATGGGGTGCCTAGGTGGCTCAGTCGGTTATGCATCCAACTTCAGCTTAGGTCATAATCTCGGGATTCGTGAGTTCAAGCCCTGCATTGGGCTCTGTGCTGACAGCTTGGAGCCTAGAGCCTGCTTTGGATTCTGTGTCCCCCTCTCTCTCTCTGCCCATCCCCCACTTGTGCTCTGTCTCTCCCTCTCAAAAATAAATAAATGTTATTATTAAAAAAAAAAAAAAAAAAGGCTTTTTTTTATTTTCAGGTGCTGGGACTCTTTTGGTTTTGGTCTCCAGAGCCCTTTCTGGCTGTTTACTCTCTGGAAGTAATTTGCTTATGGATCAGATTTGCCCAACATACTGACCAGCTATTTGTGGGGATCTCTGGTAAATGAAGATGTGGGTGGGGACATGAGAGAGCAGCTTTCTAGGTACCACAAATAGCAAGAGTAAGGCAATTAGCAATCAGAAAACCAGGCAGTTTACACTCAGAGTTTCAGAACTAGGAGAGTAGAGTGGAACAGAAGCTCCCAGACCTAATTTAAGCAGACCAGTTTGTTCTTTCCAGTGTCATAGCCATGATGGCGATTTTAAAAGTCCATTCCTCTTGGCCTTACAGTAAGCATTTCATCCCAGATATTGGTGACAGTGTTACTCCCAGCTCTTATTTTCTGGTGGCGATGTAGATTGACTTCTTTATTTTCATCTTACCCATTAACCATAAGATCCATGTAAGAAGAGGCAATGAGGGTTTT
This sequence comes from Panthera pardus, assembly GCF_024362965.1. NCBI lineage: Eukaryota > Metazoa > Chordata > Mammalia > Carnivora > Felidae > Panthera > Panthera pardus. The sequence goes on along the minus strand of NW_026526688.1, from coordinate 46,747,917 downwards.
GTTGATCTCATTTTACCCAATTCTCAAGACCACCTCTGACATTCAGTGTGTGTTTGGATATTCATCAGATAAATGAATGACTGCAAAATATGAGTGTCAGTGGGTAATGGAGGGCATTTTGCCACAGACTGGTCGTCAGGTGTGTTTTAAAATCCATTCCACTGTCCTGCTTTGTCACACTGAGCAGTGCTTTTGGGCTTGGGGTCATTATTAGCACCTTCCCATCCAGGCTGGAACATGGCTGAGCCCTCCAGGAACTCCTGGGGGTGGTGATCAGGCTTTCTTCTTTACCTCATGGTTGGCCCTGCACCACATTCCTTTTTCATCCCCTCTTGATAGTAAAAGCTGTTCTGAGACTTCTTTTGGCTGTTGTGTGCCATTTTATTTTCTAAAATTGACCTCTTCGAGGGTAGGTTTTGGATGGTGATGATTTTAGGTATTCTAAACTCTCATTAATGGAGCGATACTTGGGGTAAATTTCATTATAAAGATCATAATAGGTTTTCTTCTTTCTTTTTAATGTTTATTTATTTTTGAGAGAGAGACAGAGACAGCATGAATGGGGGAGGGGAAGAGAGAGAGGGATCCAGAATCCAAAGCAGGCTCCAGGCTCCAAGCTGTCAGCATAGAGCCCAGTGTGGGGCTCCAACTCATGAACCGCTAGATCATGACCTGAGCCAAAGTCAGAAGCTTAACCGACTGAGCCACCCAGGCGCCCCATAATAGGTTTTCTTATGACAGGTAAATCCCTTTTTATTAGAGATTGACAACAAATTGTTCTATAATTGTTGCTCCTTGTTTATTGGTAAATTAGAATTCTTTGGATTTAAACAGGAATGAGGTATCTTTTTATTTTTTTTAATATTCATTTTTGAGAGCAAGGGAACGTGAGCGGAGGTAGAGCAGAGAGAGAGGGGACAGAGGATCTGAAGCAGGCTCTGTGCCGACACCAGAGTGACTGATGCGGGGCTCAAACCCACAAACAGTGAGTGAGATCATGACCTGAGCCAAAGTCGGACGCTCAACTGACTGAGCCTCCCAGACAACCAGGAATGAAGCATCTTACACTAAAACCAACTTTCAGTTATCTTCGCCAGTGGTGGGCAGGGTATGATGCAAAGTCCCCCAGTGCATATGCTTCCTTCTGTGTGATGTCTCTTTGGTGTAGCCACCACTCTTGCTTTCTGGGTTAAATTATGGTTATAATGCGTCTGTTCGATGTCTGTGTATATACCACATGCTGGTAGCTGGAGCTAAATGTTTATTGTCAAATGAGATACATGTAGTGCTACCAAGATGACACTAGGAAGTGGAGATGTTTGGATGTGGAAGCAGAGGACAGAATGAGGAAGGAAGGCGGTCTGTTCTGGGTGAAACTGGCTTGCCTGATAAAATAGGGGCAGTAAGTGTGGAACACCCCAGCTGGGCGAGGATGAGAGGCTAGAGGAGCAGTAGGTTCCATCTGTGTCTTCTCTAGGTGCTGAAGGAAAGTGAAGGGGTGGTATGACTGCCCCAATTAAACGTCGATGCAGAAAAAGCAAGTCCTTATGAGTGCGGATTTGACCCGAGAGGATCAGCCCACCTGCCTTTCTCCATCCAATTTTTCCTAGTCGCCATTGCATTCTCATCATTTGACCTGGAAATAGCTCTCCTCCTGCCTCTACCCTGAGCCTCACAGGCAAATAACCTGTCAACCATGCTTACCATGACAGTTCTATTAATTTCACTGTTAGCCATAAGTCTAGCCTCTGAATGAACACAAAAAGGACTAGAATGGACTGAATATGATAATTAAAGTCAAGTGATTTCGACTCATTAGATTATGGTTAGTACTATAATTATCAAATATCTGTAGTGTATATCTTCCTGGCCTTCATCATATCCGTTATAGGACTGCTATTAGACCGTTCTCACCTAATATCATCCCTTCTGTGCCTAGAAGGGAAGATAATATCATCTAGGCATAGAAGGGATGATATTATCTCTATCATAATAACTGTAGTAATGTTAAATAATCACTTTATACTAGCTAGTATAACGCCAAGGGTAGGATAAAAGTGGAACTAGAAAGAGGAAAACAGGTTATCCAGGAGTGATCTAGAGAAAATAAATCAAGGTGGAAGTAGCTTGTGCCCAGAGGGTATTAAAAGTCCTCTCCTCCAGAAGAGAGGCTGGGCATTAAATGTGCCGGGCATCTAACCCACTGTCTGTTGCATCATTGAAAGAGTAACGCAATTGATCACCAAAGAAATGTATCTCCAAAACTAGAGAACACTGAGATTTGAATTTAATTGCCTGTGATTGCCCAAATGTGTATTACATTGGCCTTTTATACATTATCACACCTTTCTTAAAATTTGTTCAAATGCAAACATGGACATGAAACTTTGTCTGACAGCATAATATCCTCTCAGCACAAAGTACAAGTTCTGCATGGATGTGTTGATTTTGTGAGCTGCATTTTGGGCTTGTTATAGACACGTAGTCATTACCATCAGAGTTTGCACTAAGATGAAATATAATGAAATGACCTAATTGTAGTCACCTCTTTTCTCTCTTCCACCGCGTTTCTTAAAAATGGGTCAAAGTCAGTAGGTATTTATGTTCCTTTCCTGACTCCAGTTTATTAACTTGAGTGTTCATTTCCTGAATATACCAAATTTGCTAAATAAAAGGGATGGGAAATGGAATAAAGAGAAATAAAAAATCACTGCTCTGGCTCTAGAGGTTAGGAACGTCTGTCTCCCTCCCATACGCCGGAACTACCCACCTTCCAATTCCAGAAAAGAGGTTTGTTGGGTTTTTTGCTTGTTTTGTTTTGTTTACAAATGACTGGTAAAGTGAACATTCCTTTCTTCTTATAGGTGGAATGGTTGAAAAATGAGGAGCCCATTGACTCCGAGCAAGATGAAAACATTGATACCAGGGCTGACCACAACCTCATCATCCGGCAGGCGCGCCTCTCCGACTCCGGCAATTACACCTGCATGGCAGCCAACATAGTGGCCAAGAGGAGGAGCCTGTCAGCCACAGTGGTGGTTTATGGTAAGACCAGCCCCAACGCCAGGAATGGATAGGGAGGACGGAAAGCAAAGTAGAGGGATTTCAGTGTGTAGAGCTGAAAGGACTTCAGGGGTCATCCACTACTGTGCTCTCTCCTGCCTCTCTCATTTGGTAGGTGAGAACACGTCCCTATTGCTAGTACTGTGTTTGCTCTCACCTCTAGTATGGGACGTCCACGAGATAGTGACATTCCCGATCCCTCCGACAGTGACATTTCCAATCCCTGTCTTTTAAAACTAATCTTAAAAGTTTCTTTTCTCCCACTGTGTTTATATTTGAAAAGAATTGAGGTGGGCAACTTCCGCTTCCCATCCCTCCCAAACCCAGCATCCACCCCCAGCCTCCCCAGACCTGCTGTGGGCAGTTTTCTCTCCTGGCATAGGAAATGCCTCAAAAGCACACATCACTATTTGCTGAATGTTTTAGGTATTACATTAAAAAACAAAACAAAACAAAACAAAACTTCCCGGCTATTTAAGTAAAGTCATTCCCCTCCACAGTCGAAGAGTCCTGGGATTGGGTTTTGAAGCATTTTAAGTAATAGAAATTCAAATGCTGATATTTTCTGTCTGTACTCTAGATTTTCAAGTGCTTTAGAGATAGGTTGATGAATTCATCCTATTTTTCCTAATTCCCCACAAAGAAAATCCTGTGTCCCTCTTGTGTCAGATGAGTAGACTGAGGGACAGAGATGAGGTAAGCCCCACTGTTGCCCCATGATCGAGTGGCCAGTGTGGGTCTGCAGGGTCTCTTGGTCCCTGGATGCCAAACTCACAACACCTTGGCACAGTGGCTAGCACATAGTAGGCAATCAGTAAAAACCTCTCTCCTTTTTTTCTCCCCTCCCCATTTTTCTCTCTCAGTGAATGGAGGCTGGTCTTCCTGGACAGAGTGGTCAGCCTGCAATGTTCGCTGTGGTAGAGGATGGCAGAAACGTTCCCGGACCTGCACCAACCCAGCTCCTCTCAATGGTGGGGCCTTTTGTGAGGGAATGTCAGTGCAGAAAATAACGTGCACTTCTCTTTGTCCTGGTGAGATATGTGTAGATTCCCTTTTCCCTTCTCATCCACCAACACGATTAAGCTGGTGTGAAGCACTGAATATAACCTTCCTTCCCAAAGTTATCCTCTCCCACGTTCTCAGAATGCAGCCTTTGTCCAAAGTGCTAATGTGGAACTCACTATAATAGCAAGAACGTGGGTGAAATACCTCCACTGGGGGACATATATATAGATGATCCTGGACACTCACCATCAGTAAGCCATCATGCTCTGAAGTGTCTCTTTACTAGCCATGTTTGGTGGGGCTGAGCCATCTGCTTCTCTCCTTGGGTTCTCCCATCTGATGGCACAATAACTAGCAGGGATTGAGTTGTCTGTGAGCACAAAACAGGTAGCAGACATCTGACCCTTTATCATCAATTACCAATCAACTCACCTTATCAGCTTTGTATTTGTTGACAGTAAAACCAGCAGAGATTGTACAGTATCACAGAGTTGCTATTTTGCATTTGGCCTGTTTGCCTTCCTTTCTGAATAGACACTTCCTTTACCAAATATGGCTTTTATAAGCTCTTTTGTTCATCTCTTCCTGGCTCTAGCCCAGTTTATACAATGAGGAGTAGATGAGATGGAGATGACTTTCTTTATGGAAAGCATGTCCTCCCACTGAGAAACAAATTGATCCTAGGCCTCCCGTGCATTATAAAACATTAACTCCAAGGATGCTAGGCTAGAGCCTCGGGTCTTTAAAATTTCAGATCTACTTCCACTGAAAGCTAAGCTGAGGCTCTCACCAACAGCTTATTCCTGGAGTTTCCTTCCAAACTCCTATTCAGTCAACATTTATTGAGTGCTTACTATGTGCCAGGTACTGTGCAAGCTACTTTTATAAATGCGATGTCATTTAACTCTGTGTTGTGAGTTTTCTTATCCCCCAGTTGACAGAAATAGTAAAGTAAGTCAAAGGGATTGCTGAGGAGCCAATAAGTGAACACAATCAAGACAAGTTCTTGGACATTTTGCTTTCAAGTTCAGTATTTTTTTGTTGTTGTTGTTACCCTGTTCTTGACTAATTGCTCTCGATTAAAAATTGCACGATCTTAGCCCACATACGCATGGTTGGACTATTCCTAGGAGGTAAAGGGACAATTGCCTCAAACAGCTGCCATTATCTCTAGGGTCAATTTTTAGTGGAATTAAAATTAGTTTGTTCGTTTCTACATACAGCAGCAATCCATGACCCATGAAATTCTGTTTATGTTAAGTCCTGGTATCTTGGGGCTTTGACTGACCTGTTTTACTTTAATACTGTCAAAATACATATAGGTTTAACTTTTTTATTGTTTAGGGCTTTTAGGGCTTAAAGATAGTTCCTACTACTGTCTAGTTCTAAACTGTCAACCCACAAGGAAGCGGCGATTACTAGTGGTTACTGCACATACTTTACCCGTCCATCTAAGACACAGCTGGGCATGAAAGACTGAGAATGGAATGGGTAATGACATTATTAGCCAATCCAAGAGCACTGATAATGTGAAAGCTTGCCTAAATTCAGTAACTGGTCTCCTGAAATAGCAAGAGAATTACACCACCGCTTTTGTTAGCCTCTGTCTTTAGGAAGGAAATCACGGAGAGAAGATAAGCAGAATTATTTTGTTTTTTATGGTGGTGGTGATTTCTTTAAACTCCAGCTTTAAGGACAACAGCAGTCCTGGGGTGAGTCTCCTGACAGCTGCCCAATTCATTCTAACAAGGCTTCCATTTGTTTCCCTTAAAGTGGATGGGAGCTGGGAAGTATGGAGTGAATGGTCAGTCTGCAGCCCAGAGTGCGAGCATTTGCGGATCCGAGAGTGCACGGCACCACCCCCAAGAAACGGGGGCAAATTCTGTGAAGGGCTCAGCCAGGAATCTGAAAACTGCACAGATGGTCTCTGCATTCTAGGTAACACCTTCTGCTTCACATCTTCAATGTTTGTCCACAATATGAAAGGAAACATGGTGACCATTCATTTGCTTAAATATGTTAGCAGAAAGCAAAGTCATTTGCCAAGAGCAAAAAGGAAATGAGTGAAAAGAGTGGAAACGTAGACAAATACATTTGTAGTAGAGATGGGGTCATTTTAAATATTTTCTCACTAGAACTTCCATAAGCAAGTGTACTTATTAATTGAACCAGTAACTTTTTTAGAGAACTCATTTAAGAAAATGTTTAAAATTACCTTTTAGATTAGCAATTCTTTTAGTACCCACCATTTTTAAGTTTGATGAAATTCTGTTACTGATCACCATATGCTTTTATTTCTTCCAAGAGTTTCACCGCACCATAAAGCATTTATAATATATATATGCATATATGTAAAGGGGTGTGTGTATGTTTGTGTGTGTATATGTATAATTTTAATAATCTCCAGAGACCATGGTTCTATGGTCCAGGACATGTGTTGTGACTGTTACCTTACAAATGGAGGGAAAAAAAACGACACTTGCAAAGATGGGTGACTTTGCATCAAAATAGAATGTTGGGTTCAAAACTCCCAAGCTTTGCTTGGTTCCTGAGGTTATATTATTACCGTCTGCGAGTGACAGTCTGCCTGAGTAAGACAGTATGGGAAGATCGAGTCATCACATAGACAGGTTTTAATTTGGTGCTGTCCCTTACTAGCTTTGTGACTTGAACAAATCAGCTAACTGCTTAACTCCTTTATGTGAGTACTGAAAACCTGATTACTGTCAAGGCTCAATGAGAAAAGAATATACATGAATATTTCATGGCACAGAGTAGGTGCTCAGTAAATATTAATCCCTTTTTCACTTGCCTACCCAGATGAGCTACTTGGTTTCGCTGAGGCCCTTAAAAAAACAAGAGATTCAGGACACATGTGTTCTCTGGAACTAAATAGCTGTCTTGGAAAATAGCTGGCAAAAAATAATATAGCTCAGTAGTTTGTCATCTTTTCAGGAATATGTGTTGCTTTTTATTTGGAAACATGACAGTATGAAGGGATTATCTAAGTTGGATTTATTTTTCTGCATCAATATGACTGGATAGCCTTGAAAGCCAGCATATTCAAACATGCTAACTGTTGTATTTTCACAATAAATCTAGATGGCTAAAACATTAGTTAAAAGGATAATACATTGAAGTGACCACTTACTGATAGCCCATAGCGCCTTCATTTTCTCAGTGCAAGTGCTGAGGACCCTAAATGTGTCAGGTATACCGCAGAGACTGTGACAGAAGACAACCTTGCCACCAGTTTCTGTGATGGCAGGGCCATGCTCTCTAATATTCCAACCATCTGCCTTCCTTAGAAGGCCATCTCTCTTCCAAAATGTAAGGAAACTTAACACAAGCAATAGCATGAAGTTTAAGGAAATGTGTTTTTGACCACCCTTGACTACCACATTTTTTCTGAAACACTTTTGAGGTGTGACTTTTTTTTTTTAACACGGAGCCATATATTTTGATACAATGAGGCCTGCAAATCTTGGCTGTGTTCTAAGAAACCATCAACAATATAACTATTTGGCTACTGGCTGAATTTTAGATGATCGTGATAATAATCTTCTTTATTCGTCATCGTTTGGATTAACACCTGGGGAAAATCTGAGGCTATCAGGCTTCAACCATAGTTGACTAAAACTTAAGTCTTAGAGGTGCTAATGGAAGAAGACAGACGACGGTTAGCTCTTAAGAAAGAATGATCAAATATATGAATGCTACTTATTCCCACTTGTACTGTGGTACACAGGCATTTGTCACTGGAGTAAGAGTTCTGTTCAGGGCCAAAAGGAGTTCCCAGCACTGAAAGTGTACTAGGTCAGCCTAGATCTCAAGTCTAAAATTAGAGAGCTGTTTTAAGGTTTATATATACATAAGGTGTATGTGTGTGTGTATATATATATATATACATACATATACATATATATATATATATATATACACACTTATACAGAAGTATACTTATATCTATCTATCTATATATGATATATATTAATTATTTATAAGGAAATGACTCATGTGATTATGAAAGCTGGCAAGTCCAAAATCTTTAGGGCCCAAGTGTCTATTCAAAGACTGTTTGGCAGGAGAATTCTCTTACTCAGGGGACGGTTATGCCTGAAACGGCTTGGACGAGGCCCACCCACATCATGGGGGACGCTCTGCTTTTCTCCGTCTGCCAGTGTAAATGTTGGTTTCATCTAAAAACACTCTCACAGAATGATTTTCAACGAAATATTTGGGTACCTGATGACCTAGTCGAGTTGACACGTAGGCATATGTGCTTGTGAAGTTCCAAAGCTTAGCTCTTTCCTTAGAGCCAGCCATGGCCATAGTTCGGGCAGTTGCCCTGGGCAGTTTGTTAGTAAACTGAGCGAACCTCTCTGTGGATCTTGGCCATGTATGGTTTTAGTCACACGTGTGTAATTCAGTGGCTGTTCGGTATCCATTTTTCTGTAGTGGAAATAAAATAGAGGACGAGGAGGTTTGGACTATGTGTGGCACTGGAGCCAAGATCTCTGTTAAATCCCTCCATGAATTTAAAATGCTGTGTGAGCCTTTCCTCTCTCTCTCCATTCCTCTATTTCCTTTCCTCCTGAAGCATGGTTTTTCTAGCATCCTTTGCTTCCCTAGTACGCATATTGAGATGTCTGTCAGCTATGATCAGAGACCCTTGATGGCAACAGTGACTCAGCTTTTTGAGGGAAAAAGAGTGAAGCCTATGAAACCATGGAGGTGTATGAGGTCTGTTTTTACATCAGTGGGAAAGGGATGTGTTTGTAAGAGCCCAACAGCAGAACATGTTCTGCCCTTTTAGACAGAACGGCTACCAATACCAACAGAAATGAATTACATTTTACCATCTCTGCAGGAAGCGACGAACCGCAGTGTGGTTAAATAGTGCCAACATCACTGCACTTGTCACTGGTACTCTGCCAAAGTGCTCTTGCTAAAACTAGCTGCATCAGGATAGTGCTCCAGTGAAGGCTGGGTTTGATTAAAATAGCAGTGGGCGACAGCTTTATGGGAACAAGAGCTTTGTGAAGGATCTAGGTCATGTTATAATTTGGGAATTTCCATCCTAATTTTTTTCCTTTTGTGCCAAACATGACCCTGAAGCAGTTCCTCAATTCCTAACTTCTTTTGGTGGTTTAACAATGACATTGCTTGACTCTCGGATGACCTACAATTCTTAGATTTTATTTAGCTTTGAACAGAATAGCTGGATTTCCTTGGTTGTCCCCGAGGGTTGCATTTCTCCTGGAAATGCAGCCGCCAGCTCTGAATGATCACTTTAATATTTGGTGTGATTGTTGCTTGGTCAGTTGTGACTGGAGCACAGAACCTCAGTGTTCTGCTATCACAGATGGCCACACCTAAATGCTCTCCCCAAGAAAATAAATGCCCCAAGACTAGTGAGAATAAGATTCGGCAGTCTTTGCCAATAACAGTCCAAGGATCGAAATTACAAGCTAAACTAAACATCCAACGCTTTTATGCCAGAACATTTATCTTCCAGAAAGATAATTATGTGGTATGATTGTCAAGAAACTTTTCTAAGCTTAAAAACCAGAGTCCGGTAGTTTTCTGACCACTGCCCTTTCTACTTGCTGTGAACCTAGTGGCTTCTGTCCTCTAAGGATCACAGCCAGGGGTCAATAGCAGGTGCATGCCTCATTGACAGGAACAGAAGGGTGAAATTGGTGGGGTGTTCAGCCTGAAGCTGAGGAATAAGAGAAGCCCTCTCCCTCTCCCTCTCCCGTTATTCTAGCAGATATAAAACTAAGGGCTGCGGTTTGAGAAGATTAAATCAGTCTGCTTCAGAGGGGATTAGTTACCTAGATGTGTCATGAGACTGAAGCCAGAGAAATGCCACAGGGGTCTGAAGGAGAGAGGAAATATTTGAGGCTGAGCTACCTGATAGCTAATCCATCCTTCTTGTCAAGATGTAATATAGGTCAGTTCAACATCCACAGTTCAACAACCAAAATATCAGTTGAATGCTGGTTTGTTCTCATTTCTGATGGGTACATTGATAAGAGAAGGCTGAATAGGCAGTTGGGAAACTAAATCAAGGGTAAAGACATCTATACAATAGCAGGTTCCAATCAACATCCCCAGGCTACATCTAATAATCTAACCACATTGTCTATTGAATGATCTACTTAAATGACCTAAAGGAAACACCTGAAAAGGTGAGCCTGTAATCACATCAAAGTAAAGGTTGCCTTGGTAAGCATTTTCTCTTGGACACTCTAAGCTTCATTGTTATCCATTACAGTGATTACCTGGGTCCCTTCCCTGTCTTTCCTGGGGCACCGAAGAAGACAATTTTCATTCTGGTTTAGCTCAGTGCATCTATTGCAACCCTTTCTGCTGGTGGTTTACAGGACGCCTACTTCTTATACATAGGGTTATAAAGGGCAAGTTTCCGTTTACCAAAGCAAAATCCGTCCTTTCCTTTCTCTGGGTAAAGGAGTCAGGAATACCTGCTTGACTCATTCTTAAATGTTTTGTTGGGTAAGTTCATATTTCAGAGCCAGCTGTACAGCACAATTGCTTAATTATAGCATAAACTCTGCATAGCAAAATGAAAATGGCAACAGCAGGATAGCATGCTAGTGCAAAGCATTCTTAAGTTGTCATGCAGTTTATTACTGCTTGCTAATCCTCCCAAGTAGTTTTAATATTAAAAACCCATTTCCATTCCATTGATAGTACATAGTAGGTGCTCCTTTTTCCACAAAAATTTTTCCTAGAAATACCCAACAGCCGCCTTTCTGAGTAACAGTTGATCAATTCAGAGTCGCCATCATGGACACTGCATGGCAGAAATGGATATAATATTGCAGACCCACGGGAGTAATAAGAATGGAGATTTGGACACATATGGTATCATTAGCAGCTCAGCAACAATCTCTCCCCCATGCCCCAATAAACACTTTCCCATTATGGGACCCAATCACAAAGCCTGTGAGTCACAAGCTTTAATGAGACAGAGTGGAGTGGCTCATGACTAAAGTTTCCATTGTGCTTAATTAAAAAAGAAAATAAAGCAGAGATATTGCAATACTCATGTGTTTAAATGAAAGCATTTTTTTTTTTTTTTTAGTTGTACAAGGCTAAAACTGTCATTTTTTTTGTGCCATGCCCTGAGTGGAATGGAGCATAAAGAGGATAAAGAATAAACCATATTCAACAAATTACCACAAAATCTCTCCCCTTTGTCATCCACCCACTGTAGACTTCTCTACTTGTAGCCTTGTTAATAAAAAAGATAAAGACATCGGATCGTTTTTTGAACATAATCCTCCTTCCAAGTAAGGACTGGCTTTCATCCACTGGTCTGTGACAGATGTGTATTTCATAAGTTATTGAAAATCTATGGCCCTCCTTATCAACCAGCTCTGAAACACTTAAGATGCCTTTTCCTATCCAGGAAATTCCGTCACCACTTTCTCTTTACTTCCTCATAGACCCGGGTGCTCTACCTACACTGTCATGACAGACGAATCTAGGGAAGAATTTCTCTCTCAGCTCATTGAAATCAAGGCAATTATTGTGCCCATCTCTCTCTTCCATCCACTGTTTCCTATTCCTATCCACTCCCTGCCCACGTATTTCAATATGTCCTTTTATACTAGGCTTACGTTCTTTTGGTGGAATTGGACAGAATGTGCTAAGTCGTGCTTCAGAAACATGATCTCTGGAAGACTGTTTATCTCAGGCACATCTTGTTAACTTTGTTCATTTTATGAGCAGAATTGAAATAAAACACCTCCACTGTAAATAGGAAGGACTTTAAAATTAAATTTGGGCAGCTGGAGAGCAGGATACATTACCTCCTGATCATATTACTTAAATTGGAAAAAACAAAAACCCAAGAAAAGTAAACAGACAAATAAGAACAGATCCCCATGACAATGTGAACTCAAGACAGCCCATTAGAAAGCTTAAAAGCATTTCTTAAGGAAGTGAAATGTCAGCTGTAGAACCAGAGAGTTGATGGGAACACGTCTATTACAAAGAAGAGAGAAATATTTTTTAGATGCCGTATCCAGGAAGCACAGGGAAGGCATCAGTAGGAAGGTACAGAAGTTGAGCTCAAGGGTGGGGTTGGCTGGCCCAGGAGGCTTACTAGATCTAGCATTCAGAGCAAAGACTGACTAGCTTTCAAAGGTCCTCTGTGATTCTGAGTTGACACTGGTTATTCTCTCTCTTTTTTAAAGATTATTTAATTTCAAGAGAGAGAGAGCAAGGAAGGGATAGAGACCGAAGGAGAGAGAGAACCCCAGGCAGACTCTGCACAGAGCCCGACGCAGGGCTCAAACTCACGAACAATGAGATCATGGCCTGAGCCAAAACCAAGAGTCGGACGCTTAACCAACTGAGCTACCCAGACGCCCTGATTATTCTCTTTTTGAAAGGTTAGAAACGGACCTGGACCTAGAAATGAATGAGCTGAGCCTTGAGGATTCGAACATTCATCCCATAGATGAAGAATCAAAGCTCTGGGGTCAGATTGCTTGAGTTTGAATTGTTTTTGCAATCCTATGACCAAGTTTCTTAACTTCTCTAAGCCTAAATTTATTCATCTATAAGATAAAAGTTCTAATAGTGCCTATTAGAAAGGGTTCTTTTTGAGGAGGAAATTACTCACGCAAGGCATTTAGCATCCATAATAAGCACTCCGTTTGAGTAAATAATTATTCTGTGTGTATGTGTGTGTGTGAGTGTGTGTATGTTCTAGTAAAGGGATTCCTGTGGCAGAAAAAGTATGTTTTCCATATTCTGCAAAGTATTGACACTGTGATGCTTTAGATATTTTCTTAAAACATTTCCTAATGCATCTGATGAATATAGTGTATCTAACGAAATAAAAGGTACTTGTCAGGAAAATTTTTAAGAGACACAAATTGTGTTCTTTATACCAGCCAGTTCCGATTCATAGTTGTTGGAAAACAGAGTTTAGAAATCAGGCTGATTCGTAAGACTTTGTGTCGAACCGAAGTTTCAATATCCTTTCTCAGAACTTCTGAGTGGCTGAACAAATAGCTCTTGATCTGCCAATCGTCCTTTGCAGGTGGGATTTGGTCCCACAGGAGACAGGTGATTTATGAGGTCCCAGCTAGTATTAAAAATTGTATGATTCTCACCACTAATTAAAAGTCACTCAAGGGGAAGGCCCCAGAGAGGGACCTAGGTGATCCCCAAGGGAGACCACCAGTCCTCACAATACCGACTCGGGGATTATATAGGTTTCCTTCATGCTATAAAATACACATGTTCTGACCACCTCATCAGAATATCCATTTTTTAAATTTTTTTAATGTTTATTATTTGAGAATAGTAAATTAATAAATAAAATAATTTTTTTTAATGTTTATTATTTTGAGAAAGAGAGCAAGCAGGGGAGGGGCAGAGAGAGAGGGAGACACATAATCCAAAGCAGGCTCCAGGCTCTGAGCTGCCAGCACAGAGCCCGATGCGGGGCTCAAACCCACAGACCCCTGCGAGATCATGACCTGAGCCAAAGTCGGCCGCCTAACTGACTGAGCCACCCATGCGCCCCCAGAAAATCCACTTTTATAAAGCAAGTCCTCATGTCTCCAACACAAATTCAAAACTTCTTTTTCTCTGGAAAAAAATTCAACATACACATTATTATACTGTATAGCAACCTACAGTTTCCAGTATTACCCATCTGTTGCCAGTCATCCTAGATTAATGATATTTGTTACCCGTCTGGTACCTCCCCGATTGTACATTCCCATATCTGAAAATTAGCAATTTTGCCATATTTTCCCATACTTAAAAAAATGCTTATTAGAGTTGGTTGTCAGTAACTATGGATATCCAAGTTCCTTTTTGGAAGTTCTCCCAAATTAGGCTTTCTGCATATAAAACGAACTATGTCCATTTCATTAGTTCTGAGAATCCAGATTCTGCATTTGCAGTATATCTAATCAGGATTCAACAGTACACAACCCTGGGTAAGAAATATTAGTCTAGACTAGAGAAAGATTTAATGCCTGAGATCATAGAGTGGTCCAGCTATAAAAGAAATGGCAAGAACCCAATCAAGGAAGTGATTTAAAACTGAGTAAAGGATTCAGCGGCCTCTGGGGTGTACTGAGCAAAGTGAATTAATAGAGAGGAAACCTCTTTGTGTTGATCCTACCATTTCTCCTTAAATTACAAATGCATGTGTCTCTTCAAGATCATGGAGAAAGGCGGTACCTAAAATGAAGATATTAACATCATCAATAGACATCAACATCACCCTGGCCTTCCCCTCTCTCCAGAGAAGTGTCAGTATTACAGTAAGAAAAAAACCTGGCTTTGCGCACATGTGTTTGGCAGAGGACAGTGTTAGTGCTCAGTGGAATGGAAAATTGCCATGATCATTTAGAAAGAGACCATGGGGTAGCGAAAAGGGCTCTGCACCAGGAATCAGGAGTCCTGGGTCTTAGTTCAGTTGTTTCGTTAACTAATACTTGACCTTGAGCAAATCTCTCCAGATCCTGTGCCTTGTATGTTCATATCTATTAAAAAGAGCAGGTTGGGCAAGATGATTTCTAGGTTTCATCCCACTAAACAAACAAACAAACAAACATGAAATTATTATATTTTAAAAGTAGCTTGCATATATATGTGTATGCATATATATTTCATAGGTTATTTTGAATAACATAGTTAATACATGTGTACATGTAAAATATGAAAATAACACCACTGATATGTCAGTGCTTTCAGACATTTGCTTTTTAGCCAATTTTGAGGAGTAATTTTAATTCGTTCCCACCCAAAATTAACCATTTGGACAATTATTATATGCAGCGTGAGGAAGGACAACTTTTAGATTAAAAAAAAAAAACAAAAACATAAAACCATGCTAGTCTTACCTAGGAAATGAATCATCACATTAGGCCTTTAGCATTCCATTTCAATCCCTTCATTGAGAAACTACACCACCCTAGGAATTTGTACAGACTGTAGGAAATTTATGGACCCTGATTTTGTATTCAACGCAAACTTGGATAAGTATTCAACAAGTACTATATTCCATTTACTGTTCTAGGGACTTAGAATAGGTGGAAAACACGTAAATAGACCTTATATGCAAGTAGCTCAATCTATAATGTAGGTAAGGTAGCTTCGAGACTGATGAAGCTTAAAAAAAATGTACAAGTCAAAGGATTCATCATAATTTCTCTTTAAGCAATTTTTTAAAAAACTTTTTTTTTTTTAACGTTGATTTATTTTTGAGACAGAGAGAGACAAAGCATGAGCGGGGGAGGGTCAGAGAGAGAGGGAGACACAGAATCCGAAGCAGGCTCCAGGCTCTGTGCTGTCAGCACAGAGCCCGACGCAGGGCTCAAACCCACAGACCGTGAGATCATGACCTGAGCTGAAGTCGGAGGCTCAACTAACTGAGCCACCCAAGCGTCCCTAAAAAACTTTTAAGTGCTATTAACTTAAGTAATCTCTACACCCAACATGGGGCTCGAACTCACAACCCCAAAATCAAGAGTTGCACACTCTTCCAACTGAGCCAGCCAGGCACCCCTCTTTAAGCAATTTTTTTTTTAAGGCAAGACTGATATCCTTTGTATTTCAGTGGTTATGTATTTTCTTAGCAATTGTAAATAGTCATTATAATAACCACCCTTCTGAATCTCACCATCCCCATCTATTCCCTACCCAGACTTTCCTATGATCCAGCAACAAAAGGGACAAGTCTAGACACATCGGAAGCCACCATAACCCTATGTCAAGTCTGGATTTTCTTTCTTTTTTTTTTTTTTTTTTAAGTTTATTTATTTTGAGAGAGAGAGAGAGAGAGTGTGTGTGTGTGTGTGTGTGCGCGCGTGCACACGCGTGTGCGTAAATTGGGGAGTGGCAGAAAGGGAGACAGAGGATCTGAAGCGGGTTCTGTGCTGACCAGAGCGCCCAATGCAGAGCTCAAACTCACAAACTGTGAGATCATGACCTGAGCCCAAAGTCAGATGCTTAACCAGCTGAGCCACCCAGATGCCCTAAAAGCTGTTACATTTTTAAAGAATTTGGGTATCACTCGTACCATAAGGTTAAAAAAGTAATCCTCTGGATGTTAACCAATAAATGATTCCCTTAATTCTTTAAATTATATAATCTAATCATTGTTTAGTTTTGAACGTGTATGTGTTTCTATTGTGGTTGGAAGGGAGGGAATCAAAGAAAATTAATTTATTGGATAGAAAAAGGATTTTAATAGACAATTTTCCTTGGAGCATAGTTAGAAACATTGCATTTTATCACTTTGAGGCCAATTTCTGATGAAGTCTTTGTGGACCCGTTCTTAAAAGTGTTTGCAATGACCCAAGAGCATAGTTTACCCTGTTAATCTATCAGAGAAAGAAACCAACACATAAAGAACCAGTGAGAATGGATAGAACTTTGTAATAGAGATGGTATGAATTCTAGAAATTCAAATGATTTAGCTAAAAATGAAATATGCAGGGGCGCCTGGGTGGCGCAGTCGGTTAAGCGTCCGACTTCAGCCAGGTCACGATCTCGCGGCCCGTGAGTTCGAGCCCCGCGTCAGGCTCTGGGCTGATGGCTCGGAGCCTGGAGCCTGTTTCCGATTCTGTGTCTCCCTCTCTCTCTGCCCCTCCCCCGTTCATGCTCTGTCTCTCTCTGTCCCAAAAATAAATAAAAAACGTTGAAAAAAAAAAAAATGAAATATGCAAATGTTCCTTGTGAACATGGAGACACTGACTTGTCTCAGTTTAGGATATGCAAAGGACATTCCTATAGAGAGACCTTGGATTTGAAAGCAGGGGATCTTCTATCTCCTGATGCACACTAATCGTGTTGTGACTGAGGGGCAATTCTGGAAAGTCATTGTCATCAGAAGTGACACCCATAAGTTCCCTGTTGTAGTAACTGCCTGACTTTCCCTAATAAACATGATGGGACAAGGGTGGGAGGGATTCATGAGGAACCAAGAATTGAAGTAATGTGCATCGTAAATCCACCCTCTAAAAAGTAATTTCTGAGCAGGAGCTTTGAAACGTGAACAAAAAGAAAAATACAATAAGGAAATTAAAAACTAAAGAGAATAAAAACTGGAGGTGTGATATGTTTTATGCTCTTTGGGTTTTTCTGTGGTTTTGATCATTGGAAGCATTTGAGAAACACAAGAGCTGGTGGTGATGTGTCTGTGGGTTCTACTGCCTAAAGGAACTTTCAGCACCGAGAGGAGAAGAGAATAGAATTCCCACTTGTCATCTTCAGGGTCTGCCTGACATATTCAATCACAGTGGTGTTGCCAATGCAAAGCAGGCCTTGTGTTTATCTAATTATCTGCCAGAGCTGATACAAGGCAGATTGGCCAGGCCCTGGGATTTCCTGCAGCCTTGGATAGCATTCAGAAAGCATAACACTGGTCCTTAATTATTTCTAGTTATGAGGGAGAGGGAAAGCAGGAATTAATGAAACACATTGGTAATCAATAATGGCAATTTCTTTTCTACCAATCAGTAAATAATCAAGCAAATAACTTTTAATTTCATTTTTCCTGTTTTTTTCTTTCTGTGATTCTCTGGTTGCTGTGCCACTTATTCATAAGCTAATCATTTAAATATGATTTATATGTTAGAGACCCATAACTGACACTGATTAAAAAGTATGAAATAAATCAAATGAACAGTTCTGAAGTAATACATTTGAAAACAAAATCCACATTGTATATAGTTTTAAGGAACCCCTAGCACAATGAGCTCTATGAATTCATGACCCTGAGATCAAGTCTCATGCTCTACTGACTAAGCCAGCCAAGCACCTCGTCCCCGACATTGTATTGTAGTGACTATAAGTAAGATAAACTATCCAGAGAGGTGAGACATTCCTGTGAGCCAAGTCAGGACCAAAAAGTTCATGAAGGAGACAGAAACTTGTATATGCCTTGGAAACAGGATATCTTTATACAGGAGGGAGAAGGGCATCCCATGGAAGGCAATATGGTGGGCAACAGCACTGAGGTGAGCCTGAAGAATTCAGGGATCAATCAGACTAGAGCTTGGATTTGTGTTGAGGTGCTATAGAAACTAAGTCATTTTTGAGATGATGGGACCAGTTCCTAGAAGACTGGAAAGGCAGGCAGAGCAGTTGGCTATGACTTGCAGGCAATGTGGAATCATCATAGACCCTCCTGTGTGCCGATGCTAGAGAATGATTTCAATGAATAAAAGAATAGAGAATGGGCAAGAAAGAAGACTGACTATTCTACCGACTTCAGAATCCGTTCTTAAATACTTTAAGATTACAAAGAATATGGAGAGTCAAAACAATCAACACATATCTTTTTTCTTGGGCAGGGGAGGATGACGAAAAGGATTTCAAAGCATAGGACCTATGAAGGAAATAATAATAAAAATGGTCTTTGGAGATGAAAAAATGGGACGTGACTGGTTTAGTGAAATTAAAGAATGGTAATAATCACTAACTATAGTGACATATGTAAATTACTGCCTTGGAGGAGAGTTGCTGTCTGGGCTCACTGTCCTGGTGGGTATTTAGTCATACTGAGTGGGCTCTGTGCCTGAATTAAAAAAAAAAAAAAAAAAAAAAAAAAAAATTGGGACATAGACTCTGGTATCAAACATACCTGTGTAGTCTTTAAAAGGCATAGGAGCGGATTTCAGATAATCACCCACAGGTTTTGAGGAACAGTCTCTTGCCCAGTCTGTGAGTTGGAGTTGAAACCATCTGTCCTCATGTCCAATGTCTCCTCAGGCCTGCTCTCTTTACAACCCTAGGGTATGGGCTAGGCTATAGGTAGCTGGCCACACTTGTTTCCTAGCAGAGAAAGGATAAGGGTGGGTGTGGGTGGGAAGGGAGGGGTACAGCTATAAATAGCTTCTAAGAACAATGGATACCATGGAAATGCTTTGGGAGCATCTCCTATAACAAAGGAAGCAAGAGAAGTAGAGATGAGAAAGAAATGAATCATTTCCAAAAATGAAAATCTAGATTGTCCTTTTTCACTTTTTCTTGTATATAAATATGTATACTTCTATAAACACACACACACAGCACAAAGGCAGATTGCAAAACAATATATAAAAGACTACTCCATGTCTTTATAGTAAAAGTGATCAATTAGTATTGATCTTCCATAGTTTCCTGCAAATATATATGTATATACATATGCATGCATAAATCTTAAGGGGGAAAAAGCCTGCACTTTGTATATATAACTTAATATTAATGATAGTTATCTCTTGGTTTGGAATTATGGGTTGGGTTTTTTGTGTGTGTGTGTATACACACACACACACACACACACACATTTATTTATTTATTTGGATACACTGTATAGTGACTGTGTAAATATTAAAAAGGATTTTTAAAGAAAACATGACAATTTAAGATATACTTCTGCATTTTTCACTTGCAAATACACACAATCATTATAAGACTGAATTATAATGACATCAATTTCCATTTACCCAGAAGGTACCTCTCGGTGCATAAGTTAGACCCTAGGCGAATTAGTGATTCTCCCAAACTACAACTCAGCTGCCACTCGCTCAAAATTATATTTCTCTGCCTGCAAGATACAGAAGGGATGCTTCTGGGTCCATGTGTATACTACAGCTACCCCAGAGCTTCTCAGGGAGGCAATGACTAACTGAAGTTGGGTACATACAGCCCCAGATTTGTGGTCAGGAAGTGGTGTGCACTTGGTAATCACAAAAACACAGATCCCAGTTAGTCATAAGGTCTTGGACTGGGGCCCAGGTATGGGTATTTGTTTAAAAAGCTCCCCAGGTGATTCTAATGTGGAGCCAACATCAAGAACCATGGCCCTAATGGATTAATTTACTAAGGGGTTATTTGAATATGGCCTTCGAGAGAGGTAAAACAAAAGCAGAGAGGATGCAGTTGACCAGGGCCAAGGGGATGCATGGCCCTAGGCCTTGTGAAAATATGATTTTGCAGACAGAATAAAAGAACATGGAGTGTGGGGTGGGCAGTTCTTTCAAAAGATAGTGAATGGTGAATGGGTAGCCCTCTCCCTCAAGTTCACAGTAGAATAATCTCTGATCAGATATTTCAAACTGGGGAAAATGTTTAATGATAGCAACTTGTTGTCAGGATACTGGTATCTCACAAAATCCGGCAGAACCCAATTTTGATGCTGATGCCAGGGTACTGAAGTTCTCTTGGCACCAGAGGCTTCCAGACTTTTCCATTAGAGAATACACAGTGACCCACTAGACCTCAGCATAACAAATCCCACAGTAGAGCAGTGGCCCTTTGAATCATTTTACTCTGCTTTGGGAACTCATTCCACATGGATTTCTGTGGAACTTCTTCGGTTGTTTTCTGTAGATTTATAGTGGGCCAAAGCTAGGGACCCCGCAGGGATCAATCTTCTGGTCATTGCCTTTCTTTTTTCCTACCAGGAAACTGATGGGTTTCATAAAGCAGAGACTAGGACTTGAACACAAGTTTCTTAACTCCCTTCAAGTACTCCTGAAATTCACTACTATTTCTGATTTGGAGATATGACTTGCCTCCCTGTACTGGCATAAAGGGTCATGTTTTTACTCTGAACCAGTGATAATGTTGATTTTATTCATAGTGTGTTGAAATTATATTATTTATTGATATGGATCATGTGCTAACCCTAAGCTATTGGCTTTGTATTTATCATGTTTAATCTCAGTAGCAATGTTCAAGGATGGTATTATTCCCATCGTACTGTGGCGAACACTGTGGTCACACAGAGGGAATGAAGACCATTCAGGATTGAAATCCTGTTCTAATGCTGAGTGTCTGCACTAATTCCACTGTGCCATTGCCAATAACGACACCAGACCTGAGTCACAGGGGGAAATGCCCCACCTCTCCTGCCTTATGAGCCCTTGTGGCCTGAGTGTTTCTCATTACCCTAGTTAGCCCTGGCTTTTCTCTTTTCTTTGATACTTTTAGATGGAGCAAGCTGGGGAAGAGCAGAGAGAGAGAGAGAGGGAGAGAGAGAGAATCCCAAGTAGGCGCCACACTGTGAGCACAAAGCCCCATGCAGGGCTCGAACTCATGAACTATGAGATCATGACCTGAGCTGAAACCAGGAGTTGGAGGCTTAACTGACTGAGCCACCCAGGTGCCCAGCCCTGGCTTTTTAGCCCCATTCGCTCTTTGTTCCTTTAGAGCTGTACCTGGAAGAACTCTCACTCCCGTTTTTTTAATAGCCTGGCTGTTATTTAATTTATTTTCTGAGAAGTGGTTCTGTATCTCACCTGTTTTTAATGGAGTTTCATTTCGCTACCCAGCATAATCTTTGTTCCTGTGGTTTAGAAGGAAGAAAATGCTGTTAAACTCAGCCAGAGTCCTAAACAGATGTTCTGCATGTCCCTGTGTGTTGTGTTAGCAATGCATCACTTCCAGACGTCTCGGCCTGGCCTGCCGGCGTCCTGCGCCCATGCCAAATGCTTTCGGATAGCCTGCAATAAGCAAAACCCGAAGTCAGGTTAAAACCACCAAAGTCACTGGATTCTACTCCTTGAGTGCATTAGCATCTGGACTTGGGGAGGTGCCAACCTGCTCTCAGAAAAAGTAGCAGCACTGAATCTGTGCAGAGAGGGGGGTGCAGGTGTTGTCTGTTTTAAGACACCTGACTGTAAAAATCTGAATGCAATCATGCCCACTTGAGCAAATAATTATCTTTTATGAAGATTTTTCATTTAAAGAGAGATTTGCCAGAAATCATCCTTCGCCAGTTAACTTTCTCCTTATAATGAGAAAAAAACAAAAATGGCGGTCCATTTGCAAGAGTGTGACCTACAACTTTGAGAAGCTACTTCCATAACAAATCAGACAGCAGGACACACAAGGGCTGGGTTCAGTAAAGCACACCACAAAGGTTTTCTGTCAAAATTGGTATTAAGTGCATGAGTGGGTTAGGGGGACACATATCTGGTAGAGGATTCAGAATATAGCTGGGTCTGTCTGCTTGGGAGGGGCTATGGTTCAGTCAGAGAGTATTTATGAAGTTCTCCAGTATATACCAGGCTGTATTTGATTCCGTGAAAAACATAATCCACATTGACAGTGTTCCACCCCCCACCCCCACTTGGCTCACCTTCAGGCCGGTGGAGGTAAGGGACCCTGCAAGGTGACCTCTCAGGGTCCCCCTACCATAGTGTGATTCTGTGAATGATGAGCAGCAGCCTCGAAGCTTGTCATCTGATCATGTTCCATCTAAGTCGGAAGAGGGGGACTGATTAAAGGGAGGTCACCCCATGCAAATCTTCTAGAATCTTGCATTGGTGACCAAAGCACAGTCTTCTCAGGTTTCTGTGTCATGGTGGCATTGTGTTGGCCTGGGACAGCCAGGAAATGGGGACTGGGAAGTAGAAAGACTATAGTCGAAGGCAAAGTTAGCCACAGGCACCAAGTCCCAGAGTGATTTACAAGGTTATGCAGTGATGGCAGACAGGGCAGGAGAGAGTGGCTGGAGGGCAGTGGGGAGAAAGGATAAAAAGATCTCACCTGAGGGGCACCTGGGTGCCTCAGTCGGTTGAGCGTCTGGCTTTGGCTCAGGTCATGATCTCACGGTTTGTGAGTTCGAGCCCCGCATCAGGCTCTATGCTGAGCCTGGAACCTGTTTCAGATTCTGTGTCTCCCTTTCTCTCTGCTCCTCCCCTGCTCGTGCTCTGTCTCTTTCTCTCTCTCTCAAAAATAAATAAACATTAAAAAAAATTAAAAAAAAAAAATCTCACCTGAGCCTGAAATGTTTTTTCTCTGTCCACTTCCTGTGCTTGCTGCTGTGATTACAGAATGACACTGTAATGAAGAGAGATCGTACAAATAGTAACATAACAGAGCAAGGAAGCAAAAAAGCGATTTATTAAAAGCCTCCAACAAGCTCATAATATTGCACCCATACTCCACAAGAATGGACAAATGGCGTGGTTCGGACCTTTTTATCCAGGCTATGATAACTGCTAAGCCAATGTAGGATCCCTTTAAATGTGTATTCACCAGCTCACTTTTCAATCATCACATACAGTGAAATAGCATCCCTTCCTTACCTGAGCAGTCTTCTGGCTGTAGAGAAACAAGGGGACATGTTGCCAGCTCAGTGCTCTCATCATGCTGATAAGAATCTAGCAAATGCAACAGAGAGAAACTCTAGTAAGCCTGAGGAGAAATTTAAAAAAAAAAAGAGAGAGAATGAAGCAATCACCCTAGAAAAATATTGCAAAGGAGAAAAATAAGAAATTAGAAAGGAAAGGAAAAATACGGACAACATAATCCATATTGTCTGCAAAAAACAGAGAAAATGTTTCTTGTATAGAGGTGGACGTAAAGTGATATAGGAAATCTATCTGCTCCATGTAAATTTATTAAATGAAACTCTCTTTTTCTCTTTCTTTTAGATAAAAAACCTCTTCATGAAATAAAACCCCAAAGTAAGTTATTTTTCCTCTTGTGAATATAATTTATTCTCATATTTGCTGCCTTACTGTTGTATTTGTTTAGGAGCCAAAGAGAATGGGAGGTTGTAGGAAAAGACCCAGGGTTTTCAGGGCACCTCCTCCTTGGGTTTGGGTCACAGATCAGAGGTTGAAATTGAAAGGACATATACACACCCCTCCCTCAGAGTAGGAGTAAATCTCCCGTGATGCTGCCTGCCTCAAAGTCCATTTCTCTGCAAATGCCGTCTAGGATTCTTATTGCTGAGCAGATTGGTAGCATTAAAGTTAATAAATATTTGTCCGTACAAGCTTTCATGAGAGCAGCCTTGGGCAAGATCCGAGACTGACTCCAAGCCTCTGCACCTAGGAGGAGACGGGGGCGCCTAACACACAACCGAGAAATCCATGGCAATTTGGTAGATTAGAAACCAGGATTGCACAGTGAAATCAGCAGAAACTGAAAATGTTGGTGGCCGTGTCAGTTTGAGCTCCCCACACGCAGGCTTGGTTCCTGGGAAGGCCCGCCTTTGCATTATCTCTATCATACACATCCAGTAGATTTGGGCATAACAGCACAGTGAGAATGGTTAGCATCTCGGCATTTGACCCTAAGGTTTTCAGTCATGGCTGAACTTTAGAGCCACCCGGAGGCCTTTTAAAAACCCCAGTTATCAGGCTGTACCCCCAGACCAATGGAATCAGAATTGGGGTGGGTTAGAATCCCTATATTTTTGTTTAGGATTTTAAAACTTTAATGCATAGTTCAATATGTAGGATTTTTTTCTTTTTCTTTTTCCTTGAAGTATATATGATTATGTTCGTTTGGGGGTATACAACATAGAATTCAACTTTTACGTACATTAGGAAATGATCACCATGATTAAGTCTAGTTACCGTCTATCACCATACATAGTTATGACAATATTATTGATGATATTCTTTATGCTGTACTTTATATCCTGTGACTTATTTATTTTATAACGGGCAGTTTGTGCCTCTTAATCCACTTCACCTATTTTGCCCATTCCCCACCCCTCTGACAACCACCAGCTTGTTCTCTGTATTTATAAGTCTGTTTCCGTTTTATCTGTTCATTTGTTTTGTTTTTTTAGATTCCATGTATAAGGGTAGGAATGCTTATTTTTAAAAGATCCTCAGACTCCAATGTGCAGGTTGGGTTGAGAGTAACTATCTTAGAAAAATGTTTCTCAGAAAGCAGATCAGCAACCGTGTGCATCGGAATCTTGGGGTTTGGTGGGAGCTTGTTAAATACACCCCATCTCGGGGCGCCTGGGTGGCTCAGTCGGTTAAGCGTCCGACTTCGCTCATGATCTCACGGTCCGTGAGTTCGAGCCCCGCGTCGGGCTCTGTGCTGACAGCTCAGAGCCTGGAGCCTGCTTCAGATTCTGTGTCTCCCTCTCTGTCTGACCCTCCCCTGTTCATGCTCTGTCTCTCTCTGTCTCAAAAATAAATAAACATTAAAAAAAAAATAGAAAAAAAAATAAATACACCCCATCTCAGAATAGGACAAATGAATTCGAATCCTCGGCATACGGGGTGGGAGGGGGGAGGGGGTGGCGGGGCAGGGATGTGCCTGAGAATCTACATTTTCATATGTTCCCCAAATGATTCTGAAGCTCTCAGAAGTATGTACAGCATCCTAGGGAAACCTCCAGATAGAAGGGCCTCAGCAACACAGCTCTTAGCAATAGAAGAGTTACTGAGCTGCCCAGTTGGTTTATAAATAAGCTTGTAGAAGGTGTCCTGGCCGGTTATCTCCCATTTTCGTATAAAATGAATGGCTTTTGATCTTTTAAATCCTAGGGTATTATAATTCAGATAGCTTGGGAGAGCTAATAGCTTTTATTAGCTAACTTCTTGGAAGGAAAAGGATTCCTTCTTGTAAGGTTAGATGGAAATAGGAGCTTTGGGACAGGGGTCAGGAGACATGAAGAAAGATCCAGGAAAGCCATTGTTCATACTTTGTTACATTGCTTCAGGCAGGCTTGAGATACAACAGTGCCATTACCCGCAGAGTCTGAGAACTTTGCAGAACACCCAAAAACAAATATCCTTTTTTTTTTCCCCTGAGGTCCACTGCCCATAAAGTCATTATTGGTACTTAGCTAGTGGTCCGCTGACCTCCTGCATGCCTGATTTTGAATTCAGAGAGGTTGGAGGTGGGGAAACCTGGTTGTAGATGTATGTGTACGAGTGTATGTTGAGGGAGGGAGGAAGCAATCGGGTCGGTGAATATTTGGTGTGTGCCTCTGTCCAGATCTCAGGGTGAGAGCTGGAGTAAATAGACTCCCAGCTGCCTCCTGGTGACATAGCCAAGCCACCCACTGATCCTCACGTATGGCACCAGCAAGATCATGAGTATCCATGTGGTGGCCACCGTGAGAGTTACTTAGAAATGTGTTTTTTAAAAATTAATTTCATGCTTAGTTTGTGAGTCCTGTGCCATTCTAATTTGGTTACATCTGTACTTCCAGCCATAAACCCCACACTAGCTATTTCTAGCCCTCAGGGACTCCTGAATTAGTTTTTGCTTGGGGTTCTCGCTCATGAACACCATGCTTAATTGCTGGATACTGCCACGGAATCGCTTAAACTGTTTTAATTTGTGATTTCCTAAAAATAAAACCTGAACAGAATCAATGTGATTGCAAAAGGCTCCCAGAGGAGTCCAGCCGGGGTTGTGTAAAATGCATGGTTAGGAGTGCGTTATACAAATTCAGGCTGTGGTTGTTCAGTGAAAGAGGGGCTTAGTTTAAGACTACATGAATCATCACTGATGCAAAATCAAAGTCAATTATGAAGATAATTGAGAAACAACCTGTTCCTGTATATAGCTGTGCACATGATTCTCCACAAGGCCTGGTGGATAGAAAACATCACCCAGAGCCTTGCACGCAGTCCTCCGTGAACGGGTGGGCCAAGGAGCGAGCTTTGAGTTGCAGGAAGGTGTAAGGAGAAAGTGAAGTCTTAGGATATCTGCTGGCAAGTCATAATGACAAACTGGGGGAAATATGTGCGCCGCATAGCTCATGAAAGCACTTATTGTAAATGAGATAATTTAATCAATTATGTTTCCTAATGTACTAAACCGAATGTTTCATTTTCTGCTTCTGCACATCTTAAATTATCTTCAGGTGCTTTATGAGATTTAATCATAGTTAATAGAAACTTCATTACCATCAAATGTGCTTTCAATAAATGTTGTGTAACAATGTCAGGAGGTGCAGTAAAATATAGTAGGTTCTGAATGGCAAACACGCACCCCCAGAGTCAGACTGAAAAACGGTTGCGTTCAGACAATGGGGCTCCTTGGAGGCTTGGGGCCGCGGCTTTCCGAGAGGCAGTGGCTTCCTGAGGAGTGACTCATCCAGCACATTCACCTTAGGGCTGAAAAGGATTTCTCTGTCCCCTAAAGAAGTAACCCAGGACCACACACACAGCCTTCTCTTCATCTCCTTCCCGTATAGTTGTTTTGCACCGGGTACCGATGCACGCACGCTAAGCACAAATCCAGCAAACACTTGCAGAGTCAGCCATTTCCAGGACGGCTCCAGATGAGTGTCTCCCAATTACTTGAATCTTAACTGTTTCAGAATTGAATTTCTCCTTCTCCGCCCCTGTCCTTAATCCTGTCCTGCTTCCCATCTTCTCTAGTTCGCTCAGTACCTCACCATCTCTTCACTTTGTCCACGTGCGAAACTTGGGCGCCCTCCGAGAGCCCTCTTTTTCCTTTCTCCTACTCGTTACTCATTATGTCCTTACAGTCTGTTATCCCATCCAAACGGAGTTCATGTTCATCACCGACTCTCCGTTTTCACACTGCCCCTCTCTGTCCCTCCATTCACTCAACAGCTGTTGACGGAGCGCTTACCATGCTGTAGGAAGCAGTTGTAGAGAAGCGGCCCTGAGAGGGACAGGTACAGATTCTGCTTCCCCAGAGCATACAGTTTGAGTAGAGATGGATGGATGTAGGCAAACCAGAAAACATATAGTGCTAATGGTCAGTGTTGTGAAGAGAAATAAAGCAGGGTGAGACACTCCAGCGGGGCTGAAGGGAACGTTGCTTTTTTGGTAGAAGGTGTTCAGAGCAGATCTCTGTATTAAAATTGCATTTAAGAAGAGACCTCGGGGGGCACCTGGGTGGCTGGGTCGGTTGAGCATCTGACTCTTGGTTTCAGCTCAGGCCATGATCTCACCGTTTGTGAGATCAAACCCCACGTCCGGCTTCTCCCTGACAGCCGGAGCCTTCTTGGGATTCTCACTCCCCCTCTCTCTCTCTGCCCCTCCCCTGCTCGTGCTCGCTCTCTCTTAAAATAAATAAATAAACTTAAAAAAAAAAAAAAAAGAGGAGACCTAGAAAAAAAAAAAACCCAAAAACAGAAAAAACAAACATTCTGAATGTCTGGGGAGAGAGCGTTCCAGACAAAGGGAACACCAGATGAAAAGGCTGTGAGATGTGAACGTAATTGGAATGTCTGAGGAACAGCAGGCAGGACACCTGGAGCAGAGTGGCAGAGGGAAAGGTCCTAAGAGTTAAGACCAGAGAAGTGGGATGAGAGAGGAAACTGCCACACGGATTATAGGCCATTGTCATGACTCTGACCTTTACTCTGAACCCCTCTGAGGATTTTTTGTCATAGTGACATGACTTAGTATTTTCAAGGATAAACTCTACCTGCTGTGTTGAGTATAAATATATAGGGGATCAGAGCGGAAGCAAGACCTGTTACAGTGATGCATTGTAACAGTAATCAGTAAGAGTAATCTAGGCTATTACAATACCTAGGCTCTTCCAGTAGCAAAGTCCAAGATGATTGTGGCTTGGGGTAGACACAGGGCATTAGACATTGTAAAAATGGGTCATCTTGGCATATCTATTGAAGGCAGAAAGGATTTGTTAATGGGTTGGATATTGAGCATGAGAGAAAGAAAGGTATCAGGCATGATTTCCAAAGTTTGGCTTTGCAGCTAGAAAGATGGGGTTGCCATTGCTGATCCAGAGAGAATGTAGTATAGCAAATCTACATGGAGGATCAGGAGTTCAGTGTTCCTGACGCTAACTTTGAGATACCTATTAAACATCTAAATGGAGAGGTTGAGCAGGCAGTGGAATTATAGGAGTCTGGAGGTCAGAGTCCTGGCTGGTGACATAAATCTGGGGCTTGTCAGTGTCCAGATGATATTTAAAGCCGTTAGGTTGAAAAAGATCCCCGGATAATGAGCGTGCATGGAGAAGGGACGATAGCGGACGACTGAGCCCTGAAGGGCATCAACATTTAGATGCAGAGGAGGTCAGAAGTCACTGCAGAGAAGACAGAAAAGTTACAGCCAGCATAGTAAGAGAAAAACTAAAAGAAAATGGTGTCCCAGAAGAAAATTTAAAAAGTTGAGGCCGTCTGCATTCCTAATTAGGATTTCTGCAGTTGCCTCCCTGTTTCTAGTCTTGCCCTACACCAATTTATCTGATCTTTCTAAACACGGATTCTAGCCATACCACCTGCAATATTTAAAGCTCTTCAATTGCTTGGGGGCGCCTGGGTGGCTCAATCGGTTAAGCATCCGACTCTTGAGTTCAGCTTAGGTCATGATCTCACGGTTTGTGAGTTCCAGCCCTTGTAAGGCTCTCCACTGACGGTGCAGAGTCCTGCTTGGGATTTTGTCTCCCTCACTCTCTGCCCCTCTTCTGCTTGCTCTCTCTCAAACTAAATTAAAAAAAATAAACTAAAAAAAAAACCAAACAACTCTTCATTTGCTCACTACTATTTATAAAATAAAGTCCGAGGTACTGACTACGTATATGATCTGGTCTCAACTTTCTTAATCCTATCAGCTTCTCTCAGTTTAATCATTAGGTAAATTCCTGCCTGCCTGCTCTCCAGTTCCTGTCTTCTTCAGTCAAATAAAGCTTCTGAGCCTTCAGAATACCCTCTGCCCATTTTGGCATATAGTGCCTATTACTTATACATTCTGTTACTTCTCCCTGAAAACTCTTTTTCTCCACCGAATCCTTGTTAGACGCATTCTTCCTTCCGATTTCAGCTTGCGTTTTACTTCCTCTGCAAGGCCTTCCCCCCACCAAGGCTGCATTGGTGACTCCTGAAATGTACCCAGGATCAAAGTATTTTCCTAATTCTGTGCTATATTTTCATTGCCCTTGTACTGATCTGGATTCCCTTTCTTATAGACATCATCTCTGCCTGTAGGCAGACACTATAGAGTCTTACTTACTCTTCCACCTGTAGCATTAACCACTGGCCTAGTATTAGATGTTCAAAAACCACTTGAGTTAATGCCTTACATCCTCCTGAAAACTCCTCACCTGGCCTTTTACTGTTCAGGTGAAAATAAAGTCTTTGCTTCTAAATATTTATTTTTACTCATTCATATGCTAGCTGTTTATTATGCAGTTCTATATAAATAGTCTTGTCCCAGTGAAATGTGAGGGAAAAAAATTAATGTTTCTTCTCCACGATTCCAATACAAGTTAGAAGATGATAAATGACTTGAGAAAAGGGGAATAAAGGAAGCAATCTTTAATAAGCCTTTGTTCTGTACCAGATAGGAAGTTAAAGCCTAAAAGGTGTTACTTCCCAGAATCCTGTCCGTCAAAGAATGGCCCAAATGTGTCCTTAAAGTCTAAAAACTAAGTATGCGCTTCTCACCAACACCCATCCCATTCTGCGTCTTTTCCAAAAATACACTGGTTTCATCCACAGTGGAATCATGTGGAATCTACATCCTTTGTGATCTTCACAAAGGTTAGGGAATACCTCAGAAGACGTGTGGCCCACACTACATTTGGACATTCTTCTTTCAGGCTGTGAGGACTTGAATAGTGCCTTGATCCCATCAGACTGTTTGCGACTTTGGGACATACCTTTACATCCTCAACAGACTTCTAGGCTCTTCTAAACTAACGTTAGGCTACTGGCATCAATGCTCATCTTCTAGCAATGCTTTAAACATTTTTTTTTTCCTAATCATTTTGCTTCATCTGATTATTTTCTATTGCATACATAGAGCACTTTTTGCAAACTGCATGACTTACTTTGTCCTTCAGGTCACCCCCTACTGTGAATCAATCCAACCCATCTTTATAGGCAACATTTGTCATTTTCTTACCATCTCCAATGTCCTTATTATCCAGTTTTCATCCTATCATAAGTGTGTGCCTTTTCTTACTACCGTGTTCAATGACATTGTTGACTCTGCCCTTAATGCGACAGGATTTTGTTCATCATGTACCTCAGAACTGTGCAGAGACAGGAAAGTAGCTGGTTGACCAATGTGTTCTTCAGCATCAGAATAACCCGGGTCCCTTGTTAAAATGTGAATTCACAGGCTCCGTCTCTCCACCTGTGTGTATTTTCAAAGTTGATAGAGTTTGTGGCTTCAGTTTTTAGGATAGGAAATTAAATAAGGTGAAGTCGTTTTCTCAAAAGCTGGAGTTCAAATCCTATTTTTTTCTTTACTCTAACCATTACCTTAACCCGGTCTTCCTATCTGATGGGAAAAAGCACAGATACTTTGTAGCCAAATGTAGAGTTACCAAACAAAACAGAGGACCCCTAGTTAAATTTGAATTTCAGATAAATAAATTTTTAGCATAAGCATATCTAGATATTGCATGGGAGATACACTAAAATTATTCATTGATCTGAAATTCAAGTTTAACTGTGTCATATCTTTATTTGCTAAATCTGGCAGCTTTGCTTAAAAGGAGAAATGTGCATATCAAGAAACATTTTATAAAATAGGCTCCCTAATTGTCAATCTTGGAAGAATGGTTAAAATTGAAAGAGATATTGGAGGGGAGAGCCTATCAGTAGGAGCAAAACCTCTGAACCAAAAAAAAAAAAAAAAAAAAAAAAAAAAGAAAGAAAGAAAGAAAAACTTGCCTGAAGTACAAGGTCTACTTGAAAAAATGAGTAATCAGACTTGGCCAGAGAGTAGGGTCCATATGGATGAGAAATGGGCAAAAGTTGTTGAAAACTGGGGTGATGTAGAGCATAAAGTGTCTTGAGCCATAAGATAAATCCCTTTTGGAGTGGAATCACTTCATACTAGAGAGTTGTCTAAAGATGTTAGAGTGGCAGTACCAGAACTGTGGTTAAGAAGAGTAATCCAGTGGAAAATGGCTCTGAGTGACCAAAGACTGTGTACTAGGTAAGATGAGACTGTACAATGTGAGCACCAAGTAGGTGTCTCCTATGGAAATGGAGATGCGAGAGGCACTGGAGATGTAATAAGTAAGGCATGTGAGTGGTTTGGGGAAGAATCAATGGGGACAGAATGAAAGATGACTCTCCATTCTCACTCATGATGTCACATTACCTGAAAAAGGGACTTCAAGAGGAGAAAATATTTGAAGAGATAAGAATGACAAATCTGTAAGTCAGATGACCAATTTGAGATGTTAGCACAACATGCACCTGAGGTGGCTTCGTCCACTGAGCAGGAAGGAGATATGGGATTAGGTCTGCGCACAGGAGTTGAGGCAAGACATCTCCAATGGAGAGTGTTAGGCATCAAGGAAATAGCACTGTGAACAATTATCCCATTTTTTTTGGCAAGGAGACAGGAAGAGGGCTAAGAACTGAGCTTTGAAGTCTGTTTATAGAATGTTGAGAGTGAAGGGTAGTTACTAAACAATAAGGAAGAAGGGAGGTAAATCCAGTGTAAGGGACTTTTTTTTTCCTCTCTGGAAAGAGGGTTGGCTTGGCTTGTCTACTGCTAGAGAGTAGTGGAAAGGAATAAGACAAAGAACATTACTATTGATGCAGTAGTTATAAACAACCGTCAAGAAGGAACAGTGATTTGGGGGAAAGGCAGACTTTAAAGGGTAAGAGAATAATCAAAGGACATAGAAATACTGGACTAATTCAATTATCTGCAGCCTGACAACAGGCCAGGCAAATGTAAAAAGAAATGAAGTCAGTCTATAGATTCTGATAGGAAAGACCTACAAAATATTGTATGTAGAAAACAAAACAAAGTATAGTAAAGGAAATATAATATGGAGCCTTTAGGGTTAAAATAAATAAATAAATAAATGAAGGATATTTACTCTTCTTTTTTTTCCCAAAAGGTCTCAAAGATATTGTCAAGAGTGATTACTTCTGAAGAAAGGGTAGTTGGAGAATGTGTTTTCTCCTTGAATACTGTCCCTTTTTATACTTACTAAACATTTCCTCATCTTAAATACGTATTTCATTCTTTTTTTCTAAATGTTTGTTTATTTTTGAGAGAGAGAGAGTGCGAGCCGGGGAGGGGCAGATAGAGAGGGGGACACAGAATCCGAAGCATGCTCCAGGCTCCAAGCTGCCAACACAGAGCCTGACATGGGGCTCAAACTCATGAACCGCAAGATCATGACCTGAGCTGAAATATGATGCTTAACCCACTGAGCCACCCAGGCGCCTTTCTTTATTCTTTTAACAGGGACAGCAGCCAACCGGTTAGGGCAATTATGTATTAAGAAAACATGCATTAAGAAATGTTGAATGTTAAAAACCAATACTTTGAGTTCTTTTAAAGAAAGAGCTAAGGGGGCGCCTGGGTGGCTTGGTCGGTTAAGTGTCCGACTTCGGCTCAGGTCATGATCTCACGGTCCGTGAGTTCAAGCCCTGCGTGGGGCCCTGTGCTGGCAGCTCAGAGCCTGGAGCCTATTTCAGATTCTGTGTCTCCCTCTCTCTCTGCTCCTCCCCTGTTCATGCTCTGTCTCTCTGTCTCAAAAATAAATAAACGTTAAAAAAAAAATTAAAAAAAAGAGCTAAGAACATGGGTGTAGAGAAGACCACATCTTTGAGAAGTTTATTTGAGAGGAAGTTGGGGGAAAGATTTGGGGAGATGTGATTAAGAAGACCAGACTGTGTTTGGAGGCAGAGGGCAAGGCTCAGGTGCAGAGGAAAAGTTTGAAGATGTAAGACCAAAAGGGAATAATGAATGAGGCCAAGTCCCTGTGGAGGCAGGAGGGGACAGGATCATAGCTGACTTGATACAGAAGAGCAGCTCTTCCGGGAACAGAGAAAAAGGAGGAAACACTTGTGAAGGAGCAGAGAAATCCTGAGTGGTAGGAGAGTGAGCTCACATAGGACAGCCTCCCTTTTTTCAGCTAGAAAGAAGGGCAGGTGAGAAGGAGGGCTGCCATTGAACTAGAACAGCGCCTGGCATGTAGTAAGCACTATTCAAAAATTTGCTACTTTTGTCCTTCATTACAACAGTAAATCAACAATCACAGTAACAATAATGAGATTTTGGCAGATTAGAAAAGCTGAGGTGTTGATGGGTTACGGGGTTGTAAGACCCCAAGCACTGCAAATATAATTGGAATTGTTCACCATGTTTGGCCACGGCTGACCATCCAAAAGCTATTTTTTGATGTGGTATTAAAAAAAAAGTTGCTTCTCAATGACAGCAAGTATAAACAGTATCTTCTATTATATCGTATTTCAACATCTAATTAAATATTTTGGCACGTGAGTCTGTGTCCACAACACCGCCTGTGCAAGGGGCCAGGGGCAGGTCCTGAGATGGCTGGGTACTGGCCGTCTATGGGAGTTCAGCACAGCAACAGCTTCTTTAGTCTTCCATTTGTTTTGTCTCTCCTAGGCCTCTGTGTGAATTTTGATTGTGTGGATTCCTTAGCAATTCACTGTCTCTAGTATTTGTCCATTCAAGTTATTGGTTTTTCTCCTGAAGGGGTAGCAATGGCCGTTCTGCAGTATTTAATAGGAGATAGAATATTCTGTGTTAGAAAGGCATTTGCTATGCTCCTTTGTTAATTTTCTGTAGCTATCTAATCCTATAAGATAGATTTCAATGTGATAATATAGTTAATCTCATAACATGAGACTTGAGTTATATTCCCATTAATTAGTGGCAAGAATCAGTCTTTCTGAGGGGAATCATGTGAAGAGAGAAAGGCAAACCATGTAAACAGCCCTTGTATTTAGTCCTTTGGGGACATCAGTTCCTCACAACTAGGTGTGATGACAATTCATAAAGACATTGAACTTATTGATCCCTGTCCCTTGAACTACGAAATTCAAAGGGGCTGTGAAAGGCCATTTAGACCATCTCACCAGCTTTGACCAAAAATAAATAAAATGACTGCAGACTATTGTAAAGTTATGCTGCTTCTATTCTTTTTTTTTTTTTTTTTAGAGGGAGACTTTCTGAAAGGAAGTGTCACAATCTCCCTCAGAACTACAAGCTTTTTTTTTTTTTTTTTTTAACAACCCTCATTGTAGAAAAGGTCATTTTAATATCTAACCAGAGTCCCAATGGCTGTCATAAAAGGCCACATCCTCCTTTTCAGTCCTTGTTAGAGATGGCAAAGAGTTGGTTACTAGCGTCATCGTAAAGGAAGAGTCATTGAGTTCCTACCATAGACCTGCTCTCCTCTTGTGACAACCCTCTCCGCATTAAAGATCACCTCCAGTCACTTTACAGCTCTGCCTTCTCTGGGCCAAGGGAACCCATAAACATTTCCTCTCCGGGGTCCTAATTTCCGCAGAGCTCTATTAATCTGTGCAGACCTGTCTCTGCAGATATCCTACACTCCTTTCCAGCAATGAACGAATTCCTCAGTAGTTCCTGAGTTATTTGGAATACAAGAAATTTCTCCGTCAGCTCTAGCTGGAGATTTTATGCAACAGTTTTTTTGTTTGTTTGTTTGTTTTGTACCTCACGTTGGGTTCTTCCATGCTTACCTAGAGCTTTTGTGACTCTTGGTTCAAGGAAAATAGGGATGAAAACATAGGAAAGACATCAATAACACATTGATCTGTAAAGCTTCGTCTGTGAAACAAAGACCTGTGCCCACAGAAAGCAGAATAGCATTATCAGTCATGGGGTAATCAGTGCTTTTGTTCAAATTAACTTGGAGCAAACAAACCAGCAACACATGTGTGTATGGGAGCCAGCAGACAGGTATAAACATATATGTGTGTTAACATAAAGAGAGTCCTTGCAGCAAGAATTCTGTAATCAACCTCAGACTGTGATTTCTTTAATACTTGTCTTCCCACAGTTGGAGACCAGGCGAGCGATCATAAATAGCTGCAATGGTGTGCAGATTTCTGTGGGAAATTATGGAGATATTACTGCTTTTGAAGTGTTTAAAGCAGTTAGGGAGAATGCATTGGAGCTCAGATAATTAAACAATAAAAAGAATGATCCAAAATGAGTTCTAGGAACCCTAAGTGATCTGGGAGTTTAGAAGATTGTGGTTGGGAGGGTTGGCTGGATTGGCAAGGACAGGGGTTTGGTTTTGTTTTGTTTACTTTTTTTTTTTTAAGTTTGTTTATTTTGAGAGAGAGAGAGAGAGAGCACAAGTGGAGGAGGAACAGAGAAAGAGGGAGAGAGAATCCCAAGCAGGCTCTGCACTGTCATCCAGAGCCTGATGCGGGGCTCGAACTCATGCACCGTGAGATCATGACCTGAGCTGAAATCAAGAGTCAGATGCTTAACCGACTAAGCCACCCAGGCGCCCCTGGACAGGGCTACCTTCTTGAAGGTGGGGGACCTTGAGCTGGCACGCGACCAAGGGTTTATTTTACAATGACCTGTCATACAGGGCTATTCACTAACAGACATCCATCTGGCAGGTAAATTACAGTTGAATTCGGGGTGTGAGGCCATGCTGCAGAGTGGAGCATGAGCATTGAAATGGACACCGAGAAGCCATCAGGGCCTGGGTAGTGCCTGCACCACGCGTTCATGTCCTTAGAATGACTCCCCTGGGAAGGACCAGTGGTGGCTTCTAACGTTTGGACAAGTGATGACTGTGCGCATGCGTGTATGCAGTGACTCTGCAGCAGCTCCCCCTAGGTGCCTGCGTGCTCACGGACAGGCTTACACCCAGCGTCCTCCCTTCTCCCATGAAATTGTGGTGGCAAATATGGAACGAAATCTCAGATTCTTCTGGACCCAGTCCTGAACACACAAGAAAAGTGAATTGATTATGTTTATAAGCACTCAGGTATCCTTACAGGGAAAACCACTCTACTGTCCTGGAGGATGGATTAGAAAAGAGTGAGGCAGAGTGAGGAAAAGAAAGGAAGGAGGTGAAGTAAAAACAGTAGATAGAAGAGCAAAAAAAAACCAAAAAAACAAAAAGAAAGAAGAAAGAAGCACTGTGGCCCAACTTTGGAAGGGCTTGAGCTGTTGGTAAGGATGTCTCTTGAGATGTATACATGTGGCTTCGAGTATTTGTGTCTCCCTGTCAGGATCTCACCACTTGTCTTTTACCACCGTTAGAACCGTTAGACAAGAAACAACTAAGAATATGTTAATTCCTCCGTGCACCCTCATTTCCATTGCATGGTTGGCCCTCAACAAATGTTTGTGGAATAAATGAAATTATTAGATTCTGAAGGTTTTAATTCCCAGGACAGATTGTTCTTGTAAAGTAAACACCACTTTGCTTATCTTCCTGTAGGAGTCGATTGACTTTTGTCTTTTAGATTAGACTGTCCCACCAAATGCCAGGGTGAGCCTTATAAGGACGCCGTGCTCTCCATACAGGTCTCTCCCCTTTCTCTCTCACCCCCCAGCTCCACAGGTCCCATACTCATTTTTTTTTTAATTCTATAATTCAGTATTTCATTCTCTTAAGTCAAATAGATTCTGCAAATATTCCTGGGAAATGCACTGAACCATATCAAACACTTAAATCTCAGTCTGAAGGCCTATGTAGGGTCCTTTCCTAAAGGCGGGGTTTGTGTCTGAGAGAAGGGAGATTCTGCGTGTGTGGGAAGCAGGAGGGTGGAAACCTAGAAAACAAGACAAAAATACAGAGGAACTCACCCAACTGGTTCCCACTACTGTTTGGGCTCAGGATGTTCCCGTCTGGGGATGTCCATTTCCAGAAGTATGGTGCCTGATCATCCCCCTGGCCTCGGCTCCTGCCTATTTTTAGTACCTGGGAAGCGAAAGGGGTCTTTGGCTCTACTTTGCCAACTCAGCAGCTGCACTCAGTATGCCGCCAGGCTGTTTCTCTGTGTGTGCTCGGTTGCTGGGCAGGTGTGTTCTCCCCAGATACACCTTTTAAAATGATAGTGTCATCAGTCAGTAGTGCCCGAGGAACTGGTGGGAAGCAGGGGTGGTGGGGGGGAAGGCTAATTGGTTTCAATCCAAAGGTCTCTCCCTACTCCCGGTACCCTGGCTTGCTGCCTCTGCCGTGTTGTGTCCTCTCTGCTCTGAGTACAGCGACTCCCTTCACGGAACTGAATTGGGTAGAGGGAGGGAGGGAACATCAGTGAGAGCCCAGCTGCCCTTCCCTTTCCCTGTGGGACACAGGCAGACACTGGAACTTTGGGGCCGGTGCTAGTCACCACGCGCATGGTTCTGGGTGGCCAGAGCCGACCACACAGATGCCTCCATCCCTGTCCCTCTCCCGTGGGGACCATCATGACATTGGAACTAAAACCTAAGTCCCAGACTGTTTCTCAACACCTCCTAGGCTGCTGTGGTTATTGAAAATGTCTTACAACCCTCTCACCTTTCAAATAACGTTTCTTGAGGATGGTTTCGCTCCCTTGTGAATTATTTGTGTGTGTTTACTGCCCTATTGCTGAACGAGTTCTGCTTGGTTTCCTTGTTCACTCTTTAATTTGGTGGCGCCTTATTTTACAGTCCACTAACTTTGTTGAAAATAAATTCATTTTACTTGGGTGGTTAGTAGTACTCCTGTGATAAGTACTGTATTAGGCTGCAGTGAATGCATAGTAAGCACCATGCAATTACCAGGTGAATATATGATAGCTCTGTTTTAGCCTCTAAACCTAATACGGGGTGACAGAGCAAGTACCTCTGGACCTATTATGTGTACTCACCCCATAATCTGTAAGGAGATGGATAACCTAGCTGGCACTTGCCACCTTCTCTTTCCACATACTTTGCAAGATTATGCCTCTTGTAGGGTCGCGTGGCCTTGGATCAATCTCATGCCGAACTGCAGTAGCCATGATGAAGGTCTTCAGGAACGAACCACACGCAAAGTACAACTAGCAGACGAGTTGGGAAACAGCTGCAACCTATCTTGGGGGTTGGGAAGACACCCACATTCTCAATTCAAACTAACGCTTTTATTTTTGCTTTGCCTATGCATTCAATAGGATGGAGTAGGAGAGGTATGGGAGAAACAGCATGTGCCCTTTTAGAGACCAGTCCTCTTTCGCAAAAATGTATTAAGTCTAGCATTTAATGGTGCTGGAAAACGTTGACCGTGGACATCGGAGCACCTAGGACCAAAATCTCCATATCTCACAACAGAAATTCTCTCATGATGATTGTAAATACGCTAACCTGATGTTGTCGATGTTCTCTTAAACTGAATGATTTGTGCCAAAGCTAAAATGCCTATTTGTGAGCTCTGGTCTTCTCTCTCTTGACTCCTAGACTGTGTCTGACCTTCTCACCCTAGCCCACTCTCTGTGAATGCATGTGCCCCACGTCATATATAAGCAGAACAGTTCACCCATATTTTGTCATTGTATGTGGATCTCATGTCCTCCCTCAAATAAAAATAAGATGCAAAAAAAAAAAATGCTTTGCAGGTAAATATGACTTTCTAAACCAAGTAAATTAAGGAGTTGTCTGCTTTTACTTGAAAAATATTACATTCTTTGCAAAATTGATTGTCTTTAAGATTTTATTATGTGGTAAGCTGCCCTATTGCAGTCAAGATATTTGACTAGCGTCCCTCTGATTTATACAGGGTATTTTAGAAACATGATTATGTGTGAAAGAGAGTATAACTTATGGCTAGCTGCATATGTCATTTTCTCTGAAAAGTAGCTCCAAAAATCCAATAGCATTTCATTTTGTATCCCAGGGTGGTTCTTCGGCTCTGTGCCCATGCTGGCCATTTAGGATTTCTCTTGTGTCTTTCAGGCATTGAGAATGCCAGCGACATTGCTTTGTACTCGGGCTTGGGCGCTGCCGTGGTGGCCGTTGCAGTCCTGGTCATTGGTGTCACCCTTTATAGACGGAGCCAGAGTGACTATGGCGTGGACGTCATCGACTCTTCTGCATTGACAGGTGGCTTCCAGACCTTCAACTTCAAAACAGTCCGTCAAGGTCAGCGGCGTAGGGCCCCCCAACACCTCGTCCTCAGGACCATAGAGACTATGCTCACACAGGACCCCCAGTGTTCTTCGGCCCTGTGTGAAGGTAGCTCTTGGCACTGGGAGCCGCTAACCTAGTTGTCTTCACACATTAGGAAGCCAGGCTCGGTCGTGTAGTCTGCCCAAGTCCTTGGCTACTATGAGAATGAATGGATCTCAGTTTCCCATTCATTCACAACATATTTAATGAGGCACTTCCATCTTTGATATGTAGTAAACTTAGCACGTTATTTTATCTCAGATTAGCCAACGTTCTGTTTTAACAAGCCTGCTCTGAGGATATTTAGTTAACTAAAATGCTGATTATTCAAGTCTGAAAACCAACCACTTTACTATAACCTCCCATGCATAGGTATTATATACTATGTACTAGGTGGAGTTATTTGGGTTACTTCTATCTTATATAAGTTAAAAGGACTTTAGATAATATACGATAGGTCAGTTAGCCAGTGGGGGAGGGGAGGGATGAAGTTCCCAGCCTTAACGACTCTCACCTGCTGCCCAGGGGAGGCAATCTTTTGTTGGAGGGAGAAGGAAATCTGTCATGTCAAACTATGGCAGTACTCCTTTTCCAAACAGAGCCGTTTAATTCTCTTATGTGAACCAAATCCGTTTCTGATTGCAAGATGGAGATGAGCCATACGTGGTTTCTGGTTTCGGGCTTAGAAAAAAAATGAAGCTGTCTCCCTTCAGAAAGGGTGAAGTGTTCCACCTTGACCCTTACTGTCGATATTGTCACCTTTATTTCTATTTATTGCGCGTAACTAGCGCCAGTAGCCCCGGACAAGAAGTCTCGCTGCATGGCCGTGATTGAGTAGCAGTCGGGTTCTGAAGTGGAACCCAAGCATGTGAGAAACGGGGAAATGTCTGGCAGAGACAAAATGCTTTCCTGCTTGCCACTCACTTCTGGGCACCAAAGTTTCAGGGCTGAGTCTGCTTGGCCTCAGAAAGGGACACATCCCCTTGACTTGTTTCATTAGAAATAAATCTAATGAAGAACGGATTTGTTTTTTTCTTGTTAACCTTTATATTTTGAGGGACAGAGAGAGTGCATGATCAAGGGAGGGGAAGAGAGAGAGGGAGACACAGAATCCAAAGCAGGCTCCAGGCTCTGAGCTGTGGGGCTCGAACTCACGAACCGCGAGGTCATGACCTGAGCCGAAGTCGGACGCTTAACCCGCTGAGTCACCCAGGTGCCCCAAGAACTTATTTTTATACTACATGAGAAACTAGAAATCTTTCCATCAAATAAGAAACCAGTGTCTTAGACAATAACATTGTAAAACAGAAGAACGACAGTAGTATGTGAGACAAAGGCTTTGAAGTCAGGGAGAGTGAATCCAAAATTGCCATATGACCTAGTTAATTATTCTGTCTCAGTTTTTACAGCTTTAAAACGGGGATACTAATATCCACCTCAAAGGGTTCTTGTGAGGATTAAACTACTTGGAATGACAAGGATTAAAAGCCCTTGGTTTATGGAAGGTGCTCAACAAATGTAGCGAGTATCCGTCTAGAAGCTAGTGGTTTCCTCTTACTTTGGCACAGGATGCCAGTGTGTTCCATAGAGCAGCAGGTGAGGGGGTGGTTCCCTCGCCGAAGCATTTGGAGAATGCTGACTTGGGTAAGCTCAAACACATCTCCATCTTGCGGGTCTCCTTAGAGCTTGCATGTATTGTGACTCTCGAAAAGAATATATAGCCTTTCCAAATTTCCTTTACCATTTTGTTTTTATTTTCAACCAAGAATATCTCAAAGCTAGTGATAAAAGCAAAAATCCTTTATTCAAATTCTACTCTATCCTACATTCATTGTGATGATGCACCTCACCTTGATGCTCCGATGATTTGCACCCCGCATTGTTGTAGAGACCTCCCTTTCTGGGCACATAGAGCTGGAACCCCAGGAAGGCAAACAGACTTTTAAACAGAAGGCCATGGAGTTGACCAGGAAGTTTCAAAAGGATTTCCAAAATGAACTGTGGGGTGATCAGGTCGTTGTCCCTGATACGCCGACTCTCTTCAACCATGGACTTTTATCATATGTACATACTTTTATAATCAGGCATTTTCTCCTTAAGTTAGACTTCAGTGTAACTCTAGGCAATATTTTTGCTGCTTGGCTTCCCATAAACTTGGAGGGTCTTTTCCATAAGCTGGGAGGGTCTTTTAAGAGTGGCCAAAAGCTAAACTTCAGAAGGTGAAGGTTTGAGATAAAATAGCCATGAGCCTCAGGGATGCGATTTTTCAGGTCTCAGCGGAAGGGCCTGAGACCTGAATGCTTTTCAGTTGTGACACGGTTCTTACGTCCCCTGCCTTGCCTGGGAAAACCAAAACAAGAACAAGGCTGATGCCTGTAGAATTCAGTGCAGTTCCATTAAAAAGCTCAGCTCCTTGATTGTGCCTGTGTCTTGACACGAGAACCTCCAGCATGGGGGAAAAAAAAAGGCCTCATCAAGGAGCCTTTAGATCTACAAAGTCCTCTCTGACTTTGGATTCTTCGAGCATCAGAACAAGAGGTTGGGAAAGTCAGGGTTATAGATTTCCTACTGGCATTGCTACAAATTATGAAGATGGAAAAACAATACAATATGGCCTGGAATTGCAACATTTTCAAAAATATACTTTAAACATTTTGTCAGGCCCCCAAAGGAAAATTGTTTAATATGGTTTGGGTTTCAATTTGAGAAGTCACATTGACGGACTGATATGGGTGGGAGGTTTGGGACTGAGGGTTATTTCGTTATTCACTAATAAATGGGATTATTTCATCACAAGAAAATATCACAGCATTTCTTTTTAATATTAGGCTGAGAAAAAGATCGGTGAGCCCCAGCCGATGAAAGTCCAATTTCTCATGGTTTTGTAAAGATTTTTTTTTCGTTTGTTTCGAGACAGAAAGGAAGCCCTTCTAAGCTGCTCCCCACATAGAATCGGAGCCTTGCTGTCCCCATGTGGTGCCTCCTTTCCCTCTCAGAGTGACATATACTCAGACATGGAGTGATATGATCCGCATGGTCCCCTGACCCTTTTGTTCTGAGGACACATCATTTCCTCTCCCGGCTCCACAAACTGCCCAGAATTCCACGTGAGACGGGCTGTCACCAACGCCTCTCTGGTTATAAACAGCACTACCTCGTCACCGTGCTGTGTCACCTTTTACCATTTAAAATGAACAGATGTTATTTTTGCTCCAAACTGGATTGCAAAACATTTTTCCCTTTTTTTTTCTTGAAGCTTCTCTCTGCCAGTTAAAATAATCACATAAACAATAATACCGTAGTCAGTTGCCTGACACAGTGCCAGAAATACTTGTTTTGAAAAGATGGCATGCCAGGAACTCTGGAGAATGAGTGATTGTGGTCAGCGGCATTCAGAGAACCCGCTGTGAGAGCCAGAGCTCCCCATTCCAAGTCTCTGGTCACCATTGACTGTCCTGTGAGAGCTGCCGTAGACACTCAGCATAGGCCTGAAGGGCGGCTGGCAAGCTCACAGGCGGTTGTGCAGTTAGTAGAGGCAGAGGCGAGGGGGTAACTGTGACGCCTTTTCGTTTCCGAGTGACAGATCGATTTTCCTTCACCAGGGAACCCCCTGCTTCTGAATTCCTCCATGCAACCAGACCTCACGGTCAGCCGAACATACAGCGGGCCCATCTGCCTACAGGACCCACTGGACAAAGAACTCATGACAGAGTCTTCGCTCTTCAACCCTTTGTCCGACATCAAAGTCAAAGTTCAGAGCTCATTCATGGTTTCCCTGGGAGTGTCTGAAAGAGCTGAGTACCATGGCAAGAATCATTCCGGGACTTTTCCCCATGGAAACAACCGTAGCTTTAGTACAATGCACCCCAGAAATAAAACACCCTACATCCAGAATCTATCATCACTTCCCACAAGGACAGAACTGAGGACCACTGGTGTCTTTGGCCACTTGGGAG
Source organism: Panthera pardus (assembly GCF_024362965.1). Taxonomy (NCBI): domain Eukaryota; kingdom Metazoa; phylum Chordata; class Mammalia; order Carnivora; family Felidae; genus Panthera; species Panthera pardus. The sequence continues at coordinate 46,704,287 of NW_026526688.1, read as the reverse complement.
GACGCTTAGTCATGCCAAATACAGGTGGGTGGTAAGTGTGCGTTTGTGTCTTTCCGATCTGTTTCAGCATTTTAAATTTGCACAATTATGTCCCATAAGTTCCATTTTTTAAGATGTTTACCATCCTTGTGTCATAGCTACAAATACGGTGATTCCAGAAGTCTACTCGATTTACAGTAACTGACCCAATACATAGTATCAGTGTCCATAGACCTTGCTGTGATGTTACTTTATGACAAGCAATGATAAAGGTTCATTATGGAGTTGCCCTTTTGAATGCAAACTTCAGTTCCAAGGCTATACCATGCCTTGGTACATTAGTACAATGTCTTGGTACATTAGTACAATGTACATTGTAATTGTACAATGTACAATGAGTACAATTAGTTCTCAAGAATTTTCTTCTTCCTTTTGGTTAGAGGGGAGAGTTTCTTAATGTTTTGACAAGGCTACTTAAGGTGTACAGGCCAGTGCACTTTAACATGACATCCTATCAATGGATTAGTTTCCATCTGAGACCTAACTGGCTGGCAGAAGAGGGTAATGTCTCCTCTGATTTCTAAGCAACAAGAGTTAGGTAGTGCAATGAATCATCGCCGTTGGCCACTGACAGGAAAGAGGATTCTGCATCTGTGTTCTAGAACCACCAGACCGCACTGAGTCAGGACCATCGGGGGCCTCGACAGACTTCTCCCTGAGGTCCAGCTGACTGCCCTCTCCAAATCAATAATTTTGTCCTCTAAAATGAAATCTGTATGAGGACTAGCCCGAAGCCACCATTCCAGCTAACTGGCCTGACGGTAGCTTAGTGACTTGACACCATGTTTTACGTTGATAAGTGTTGTCTTGTTCTCCTATGTCAGTTGCTTCCTTAAAAATCGCCCTCAAATGCAGCCCTACTCATGATTTTCTTTTCTAGACTTGGAATTCTCGAAATCTTCTTTGGTCAGTGGTTTAAGACATAGTAAGAATCTCCATTTAAATATGGAGAACGATTGCGTCATTGTGTGATGTAATCCTCCCTGGTCATAATTGGCAGTCAGGAGCCTCAATGCAGAAGGAGTCGGTCAGCCCTACTTACCAAGCACTCTTCTTGGAGGAATCTATAAACTGGAAGTGTGGGTTCTGAAGAAAGAAAATGATGCAACCCCCTCCCTAAGGATAGGAAATATTCATCAGAATCATAGAAAATTGCATTTTGTCTTATCTTCACTTCCTAACCTAGTAGGTGGCACTTGGGAGGCCCCAGGTAGTTATTGGTTCCATCAGTCGGCCCACACCCTTCCTCTCTCTTCCCATCATTGTGTTTGTTTACACATATGTGGAGGGTGGGCCAAGATCAACCCATTCATTGGCTTTAATGTTCATCAAAGAAAGTGAGATAAAATCATAAAACAGATTTTTCTTTTTCTTCCCCTTTGACTTGAGAAGCACTTGTGTTGAAAACTGAAAGTTCTTTTCTTTAAAAAAAAAAAAAAAAAGAAAATGTTGACTTGTTTTGAGAGTGAGAGAGAGAAAGAGCAGAAAAGGGGCAGAGAGGGAGAATCCCAGTTAGGCTCCACACTGTCAGCACAGAGCCCACTGTGGGACTCAAACCCATGAACTGCAAGATCATGACCCAAACCAAAACCAAGAGTCCAATGCTTAACCAACTGAGCCCCGCAGGTACCCTGAAAACTAAAAGTTCTGATAGCACTGTCTGATTCCCAAACATTTCCTCTGTGAAGAGGCATTTTCAGAGTTTCACAAGGAAGCCCTGGACAAGATTGAAGCTGTTCACTGGGAATGAGTTTGAGGAAAAATAAGTGTGGGGAATTGAAACATATGCTCTGTTATTTGCAGAACATAAATGCAAAATATGCCCTAGGGGACTAAAGTGTAAAGAAGCAAGACATAGCAATTAAATTGTTCTAATGCCATCCATCCCGAATTATCGTATGGTGCCTGGCAATGATTTTTCAAAAAGGTTGGGATGGTCCCCTCGCTGTAGAAATCATTTATTATGCAAAATATGAAACGAGAAACTCAGGTGGTTCTGTTGTCATATCAAATAAAACGCTGTTGGGGTAGCAGGCAGAGTTTGGGGGAGAGTATATTTTTGTAATCAGAGATAACTGGTGAGTGACATACTGAAAATGGGCACTCCTTGGGTCAGTTGGGTGGCCCCATCAGGCTTCCAACTCTTGACCTCAGCTCATGTCATAATCTCGCGAGTTGTGAGCTCAAGCCCTTCCTTGGGCTCTGCACTGACAGCACAGAGCCTGCTTAGGATTTTCTCTCTCCCTTTCTCTCTGCTCCTCCCCTGTTCATGCTTTCTCTCTCTGTCAAAAAGAAATAAACTTAGGAAAGAAAGAAAGAAAATGGACACAGACATAAAGATTCCCCACCATGCCTCTCCTTCTTAAGATAAAACTTACCACCAACCACAATCCTGCCTCTGTGTATGACTGTCTTCTATCTCCATTGACAGTTTGCATGTTTAAGTAGGAGAAGTATGTTTGAAAGATAATCATACAATTTCTGATTGAAGGATAGATGACATAGTTTAAAGTGCTAAGGATCCTGTAGACTCAGGTCGTATTTAGGAGTATCATGAATAATGTTTCAATCTGAACACTTGAATGAGATACGATCTGTTCATCCCTTTCTCAAAAGTCCACACACATATTTATTCTGATTTGATCTGGGAGTTGACCGTCAGGCACTGATGAGCTCAAGAAAAGATTATGTCTCAGAATCTGGCTTAAAAAAATAAAAACAACTTTTTTTTTTTTTTTTTTTTGAGAGAGAGAGCATGAGCAGAAGAGGGACAGTGAGGGAGGGGCACAGAGAGAAGGAGAGAATCCCAAGCAGGTTCTTGTCATCAGCAAAGAGCCCCACACAGGGCTCAATCTCACGAACCGAGAATGAGCTGAGCCCATATCAAGAGCTGGATGCCCAACCAACTGAGCCACCCAAGTGCCTCCTGGCTTTTTTTAAAAAACAGTTCTGGATCCTAATCCCTCATATATTCAGGATTTGTGTTTCAAATGCCTACTTTGTGCCAGGCAGTGTGCAACGTTATTGATGTAATAAGCCATCATTGCTTTTTTATTTTAAACACACTATAGGATTTATTTCAAAGTTTAGAAAAGGAGAATTAATCAACGTGTCAGAAAACACAAAGTGATTATTTGGGGTGGCAGTCGAAGAATTGACTATACAGGGGGCACAAGGCAACCCTGGACAGAGGCAGCGTTCTGTATCTTGATTATGGTGGTGATTACATGACAGTATTCATGTCAGAAACTCATCAGTTTGTACTTTCACAATGGGTACAATTTATTGCATGGGAACTGTACTTCACTAAAAGAGAAAACAGGACAAGAAAAATGAGAACACAATGAAGTTCATCTTTGCGGTCAATTGCCTAAGGTGGCATCATTGCTTGAGGATAGCCACCCTTGCCTCTGTATCTAAAGAATAAGGGCTGAATGTCTCTGTTGCCATAAGGGCCTAGATAAGCCAAAAGGGAGGCACCTGAGAACAAGCGCTGTGTCAGACTGAGGGAGAATACAGAATGTCTAGGGTGTATATTCAGACTGACAGCCACACACACTGAGTAGCCTGTGCATTACAACTTCTGCTCAGCAGAAGAGAAAGATGTCCTGGAGTCCACTTCATTTAGCAACTGCATTTGAAAAAAGGATGGGAAATAAAAGAGGAACCTGATCAGAGGCTTCTAAGTATGGCAATTACAGTTCCATGGACATCAAAGCCCAGCATATAAATGGATACTCTTGCTGAAAAGCTGTAAGCAAGATTTAAACGTGCCTCATTCTTAGTGCTGGCAAAAGATACTGATGATAACTAGCATGTTACTGAATAATGCTCATAAATGTTCATCACAAATAACTTGTTTTGCAACGCGTCCTTGCATTCCTTGATTCTGCCGCGGCTAACAGGCACACAGAAGGCTATCAGGAAAGACTGCCATCTCTGGATGTAAATTACCATTGGCAACCTGAAAGCTTTCTGTGCAATTACATTAGCTCTAATGAAGGGCGAGAAAGTGAGAACTGCATTATTCAAAGAATAGGAGGATGCCCTGAGATTTTATTTTGTGATCTTACTGTGCCCCTATTTCATTTCTTTTTATAAACAAGAAGCTACGTTAAAGAGATTCTCTGCCCTCTTGGGACTCCCCTCTCTCGGCCAGTGTGAAATAGTGACTTCTCAGGAGGCAAGTGGAGAGAAGGGGCCCTTTCAAGTGCAGTGTGATGTGCCTTCCTGGGCCTGGGTGATGGGATTTTACTGAAGTTAGGCTACTGAGTCTTTTCCGATTTGACACCAGTGTGAATACGGTTACGTCGCCTTTTACCTGTCATCTGTTTTAGCTTCTGTTTGCAAACATAGGATCAAATACTGGCTATACAACAACCTACGGGGTCCCTAAGTTTATCCATGCTTTTTTTCCTTTTTCCTGCAGTTTTCTTAACAAAAGGCAGTACTCTGTTGATCGCCTCTTTAAACTTACTTTAAGGTGCATAATTCTAAGACAGTTTCATACCAGGCCTTCGCAAAGCATTAGATGGCTCGCCCATCATCTCAGACACCTTTTTAGGAAGTGACTGGATAGAGACACGACATAGCAATACCTTTGTAAATTTAGCAACGGATTAACTGATACACTGATAAACTCTTACATTCTCAGATACTTTTGCTCGTGCCTGGTCTCTGGACACCCAGTCTTTTAAGAGAATTTTTAAAAACGCTTGGAAGGCCCTAACGAAAAAACTAACTTGACTACACAGACGAATAACATGGTCCTCTTTTATGTCACTGTTGGGAAACCACAATTTCTCCATTTAAACTTCCCAAGGACGATCAGGATTTCATAAATTGCTGTGATATTTGTGTGCTGTGTGTCTGTATGAGCACCTCACAGTGCTCAGCTGAGTGCTTCAGGATAATCGGAAACTCTGCAGATAACCTCTTGGCTTTTTCTGTTTTAGGGGTGAGTTTGCTCATACCACATGGCGCCATCCCAGAAGAGAATTCTTGGGAGATTTATATGTCCATCAACCAAGGTGAACCCAGGTGAGAGACAGAAAAGGGCGGCATATTCATGACATCTTAAATGTGGGCCGGAGGGGTTGCTGAAAATCTGGAGTTTGTTAAGATAATCTGACAGGAAGAGCTATAGCTGAGATTTGCATTACTTGACCATATGGAGGGAAAAACCAGCTGCACAACTATTGACCAAAATGAAAACACCCATAGCCAGTTCCACAATTTTGGGTAGCTAATCTAGCTCACCGACATCTAGACCGCAGACGCCAAATATAAAACAGTGAATCGGTGGGCAGGTCATTAGCAGGGCGTCTCCATAAACACTGACCACCTCGCATACTCCTCTTCTCAAAACAAAACAAAAAACATTCCAGGAGGTGCTCTTCGGTGGCAGACCTTGTGCACATCCTGAAAATGACGGACCTGTCACCTCTTCAGGTCAGCAGAAGCCCTGCTCCAGGCTGAGAGAGGATGTCTCAGCTAATTTTCCTCCAGTAAAAATACCGTCTGCGTTGCAATAGCTTTCAGATCTGACAGATTTCAGCAGCATTAAATTCAATTACATGAACAAATACAAATCTTGTCGCAGTCTTTTAATGAAAGTAGTGGGTTGTTTTCTTGGCGCAAGTATAATATTTGTGGAAATGTTGCTTGCCTCCACACAAGAGAAACTTCACTCCTCTTTAGAAAGCAATTTCTCTCCTAAACTGGATATATATACCTCTGGCATTTTCAGTCTTAACATCTTGATTATTTTAGACTAGATTTTTGTTGTTGTTGTTGTTGTTGTGAGAAAAGAACACATGAAGGAAAAACACTGGAAGGAAAAACAGCCAGAGAAGCAGATGGTTTGAACAGATTCTGATAGCTGTCTCCATAAAAGGATTTGTTGGTGCCCAGTGGTTTTAACTTTCTGCTCGAGAGAGCTTGGGCGGAATGGAAGAAAAGGTTCTGCTAGCTGGCTATTGGCAAGGCTCTCAAGAGGGTTCTCGAATAGGCCTTGCTATTTCCTCAGTCCTGTAGAACTAGATCCCTTGCCTGCACACCTGAAGGCATGCTGTGGTCTAAACATCTCCATGTGCAAACAGGGGCAACCAAGGAGCAGAAGGGAGTGGGAGAGTTTATTTAGAATCTCAGTTAAGCAAACCTAGAAATGGGAGTTTCCTGGATAAGAATCACCTCTTTTTTATCCCTTTGGTTGGTTTATAGAAGAAATCATACTTGTTTAAAAGTTTAGGTCAGGGTCCCTTATACATATATCAAGGATGAGGCAGGATCCAGTCAGCCTGCCTGAAACACGGCCTTATGCAAACCTTCACCTCCTGTTCCCTTCTCCTTACAGTCCATGCACTGAGTCTGCGTTCAGATCTGTCTTCTCAAACCCAGTGTACTTCTACCTCATGACATGAGAAGCAACCTAGGGCTAGTGCACATTTTCAAAGGCACCCAATTTACAATTCACCTCAATCCCCGTCTCTTACCAGAAACTGCCGCTTAGGAGGTCAGAGCCAGAATGTGCCAACAGGCATTAAACAGACAAGGACTTATGTGGGAAATACCACTTGAGGTATCTTGCAATTGAAAAGTAGGAAGGAGAAATACATTAAAAACATGCCAGACCCCACAGACCTGGAAAGACAGGTTTGGCCTGAGGTGGTCATTTCCTGGACCACACCACTAGCTTTGTGAAGGTAACCAGTTTGGTTTCTCCATCTGGAACTAAGGTGTGTGTTTATTACTGCTGTCCAGGAAGATAGAAGCAGGAACAGCTAGTTCATCCAAGACTTCCGATCTAGGAGGTGTGCCTTTTCCTAGTAAACTGAGGATAAAATGCAATTGTAAGCAGCACATGTTCCTTTTCATGTTGCTAAAACCTTCCCAGATGTTCCTGCCTCTTAAGAAAATGGCCAATCTCCAGGCTACTGCTCATTTGTCCTCACTCCCTTTTGAGAAGCTCCAAACAACTCACAAAAAACTCCACTAAAAATAGCAAATTCCTTTCTACAACTTTTCTTAAACTTGGTGAATTTTTTCCATCCCTGCCAGGATGCTGCTTGGCTCTAAGTTCTTCAGCTTTTAATCCTGTGATTCATCAGAAGGCCACTTACATAGCTATCTAGTGTCATCTTTCCTTTGTAATGTCACTTAAAAACTCATTTTCATCTTACGCTGCCTTTCTGTCATTCTGAACCTGTGCTCAGAGTGGCCTGGTTTTCTCAAAGTCCACAGACCTGGAACAGCACTGCTCTGTCTCCTTAACCTCTGACTTTCCATCACTTGCACACACAGAATTGCAGTCAAATATTCCCAACTTTGTGCCATATTTAAAATCTATTCCATTTTCCTATTGAGGAGATATATCTGTTGCTTTTTTCTGAGTTACATCCCTGGCATAACAGGTTGATGATTTAGTGGAACTGTCACTGATCCCATTGATCCAAATTCAGTACCAGATTCCCAGAGACGGGGCTGTGTGGAATGAATCACAGGCTTAAAATAACTCCCTGTATTCAAATAGGCTCCGATGGTTATCTTTTGAAATTTGGGTAGGTTTTAAGTAAGGTGGTTCACAGTATGAACTGAATGTACCCGGTCTCTCTTGGGAGGTCCTACTTCTATTGCTGGGAAGCCTCCAAGATCACTTTGTACTTTCTGCTAAATGGAATGATGTCACTCTTCCTCAATGTCCCTGCTCTGTCTATACTTTCAGACTTGAACAATCATTCTAATGAATCGTTTCCAACCTCCAGCAGCAATCTGGACCTTTGGTTGCTCATAATGCTTAGGAAATTAACTCTGTTGACTTTTTGTACATATATACGTATTAAATGGTGTGCTGGCCAAAGACTTTGCATTCCTGGAAAAGTAATAATTACCTCTGTTTCATTGTAACTTGCAAAGTGCTCTCCCATGCGTTGACTCATTTGGTTTTTAATGTTCAAAGGAAGAGGATTTTGTACCAATTTTAGAGATAAGGGGAAAAATAAAATCTAAAAAAATGAAGGTTCCAAGAAGCAGAGAAGATTTCCAAGGGCGTGTTACCTTACCGGCTGAGCTGGGATTTGACTTCCAGATATCAGACCACAATTCCAGTGCTCACAAACTAAAGGATGCCGTCTCTTCCTGATGTGTGAGACTTTCCGGAAACCACTTTCTGACTTTGCACTCCACTTCTTGGCCCCTGTAAAGAGGCATCCTCTGGAATTGGTCTGTATGAGTGTGGAAAATTAGGAGAGGCAGAAAGGCAGGATCAAGTTGAACTTTCCTGAGAAGTACATTGGGTAAATTGCTTTGTTGCATTATAGAATTGAGAGAACAAAGACTGGAAACAGGTTCCACTAAATTGCTGAATCTGTTTCCTGAGCTCAGTGGCTAGGCGTGTGAGCTCAGGCATCAGAAGCCCTGGGTTCAGATCTAAGTTTCACTATCCACATGACCTTAGGTAAGTTCATAAGACTCTTTGTAACTCAGATGTGTCCTCGTCTGAAAAACAGTTGATCTCTGCCTTATAGGGATGTTGTGGGATTGCACGTTACACAGAGATACAAAAATCTAAACGATGACAAAATACGTATTCTTTTCCTAATTGCTACACATAACATTTGACAAAGCATTCTACCTACAGTATGTGCTCTAATCGTCACCCCAGTCCTTTATGGCAAACAATTATAGAAGTATCCGAACTTTAATAGATTTGAAAATGAACACCAAGAAAAGTCAGTAAGCTTGACTTAGGGTGTAGATTGTCTGGCTTATCATGTGTTTTGATATGACATCACAATCCCTACCTTAAGGCACAATTAGGTATATTATCCATGAATCTAGTAAGGCATGTTTGGAGAGAGATGAGGCTTATGCCTAATAATGGAAATACACCATGAAACGGACAGGGAGGGGCCCAAATTTGGGAAGACAGGATGACTTTGCAACTCAAGTGTGGGATCTCATAGAAAACAATGGGAAAAAAAAAAAAAAGAAAATGACCCCTAATCTAGTCTAAGGATTTACAAATGGGGTGTGAAGGGAGTGGATTCCCAGAGATGTCACTTGACCTGATTCTAAAACATCAGTAGAAATTAGCCAGGCAAGGAAAGGTGTAAGGGCGGTACCTCAATGATTTCCAGGCCCAGGATACATTTTCCATTATTGCTATAGTATAAGAGGGGTAGGGGAGAAGTCTGTAAGAGTGACTAAATCAGATATTTTTCCCTACTTTGAAGTCATTACCTTAAGCAGCTTCCTTCCAGCTGTACCTGGCATAGATAGGACAAAGAGGTTTCACACACTGCCCCGTTCACAGATTAGAGGATGCTTAGTGACATCACAGGAACAGGAATTAGACTAGCCTCGGAGAAAGGCAATGGCATGAAGTTGGGGCTGCCAGAACTATTTTCTGGTAGAACCCCTTGGGCTCCTCCTCCAGGATCAAGGGTATTTAAGCAGCTGGCTCAATTCTAGACTTAACCTCCTTTACTGTTGACCCCCTTCGGAGGGCAGGAAACCAGCACTGATCATTCTCAGAAAGCATGTCTCTTTTCCCAAACTTCAATTTGAAAGAAATTTGGGGTTCTTGTTGTTGTTACATTTCTACAGGAGCTTTCTGGGGGACCTTTTTTTTCATCCTCTCTGATCAGGTTTTGATAATTTTTTGTAAAGTCTAGGTGCTCCAGGGGTACTTGGGAGGCTCGTTCGGTTGAGCGTCTTGACTCTTGATTTTGGCTCAGTTCATGATCTCATGGTTCGAGGTATTGAGCCGCATGTAGGGCTCTGTGCTGACAGCATGGAGCCTGCTTGGAATTCTCTCCCTCTCTCTCTCTGCCCCTCTCCCACTCGTGAGCACCCTCACTCTGTCTCAAAATTAATAAACTTTAAAAAAATGAAGCTGTTTCGGCAAGGGAATCAAAGTGTCATTTCAGAGACTCCCCCCCCCCCCACATATATTGCAATAAGAAAATGATGTGGATGTGGCACAGCCTTCCCTCTGCCCCTCCCCCAGCGCCTGCACCCCTCCCCACCCCTTAGTCGGAGAGTAGAGAACTGGACCAGAAAATTATTATATGGAGCTTTCTTCCAAGAAGCAATAAAATGAAACCAAAGGCAAACACTCATCTCTTTTTCCAATTACACTGTCATGTGAATATCCCTGACCAAATGCTTAAACTGGAATTGGAAATATAAGTAATCTTACCCAAGAATTTACAAAAGGACACATATTTTGGCATGTGAGCTCACCCCAGATAGAGTATTTCAATGATTTTTTTCTTCTGTTTTTTGTTTGTTCGCTTTGTTTGAATGGTATGGCGCCGTGGGTGCTTTGGGGGTGAAGATCAGAAAGTGGACATGGTAGTGTAATGACACGTTACCTGTTTTTAGGGTGCCTCGACGGTTCAGTGGTTTTAGTAGCAAAAGCATGAGTTAAGACCAAATGCGAGACTAGGAGGACACAAAAAGTCACCCTGGGAAATGAAGAGAATTTCTTTCCCCTAGTAATGGCTCACAATTAAACACGGTGGTGGAGGCCACTCCCAAGGAACGACTTCCTGTAGCTTTGCCTCCCTGATAGCAAGGACAGCACGCGTGCGCGCACACACACACACGCCCTCGCGCATTGTGCCTGACAGGAGATATAAGCACTCAGAAACACCTGTAGGCTGTTTGACCTCATTTCTAGAAGAGTAAAAAGAAAACCTGGATATGTATGGCCATATTTGCAATATTGAAATTTTAAAGAAATGAGTCTGTAGTAGACCAGTGTTTGTGTTAAAGCAGGCATTTGAGGCCATTCTAAAACCTCTTGCCCCAGTGAAAGGGGAAGCCCCATTCACTTTTCCTGGGGCTCCCCGGTGCTCTGATTTCTCACAAGGTAAGGAACCCCTGCCACCAGGCTCCTGCAATTAGTGAGGCGGTCCCGGAACAAGAGCTTTGGCTCTGCCCTGACACCAGGTGACTGCCCTGCCCCAGGGGAGAAAACCTGGCTCAAAGCTTCTGGGTGGATTTGCACTTCTATTCACCTTCTCCAGCTTGGGGGACTTCCTCACTGGGTTCTGTGTCAAGCCGTCCACAGCTCAAGCAAAAAAACATGGCACCTTCTCACTGCAAAAAAGTTGGGAACTTCTGGAAGTTTTCACAGTGATTATTAGAGCTTAGTGTAGTCGGTGACTATTAAGCCCCCAGTGTCTCTGGTACAGCGGAGCAGGATAAAATACAATCCCTTCTCTAAGGAGTTTATTTCTGCTGGAGGTGGATGGTTGTGGAGGACAGAGGTTGTATATATGTAGCAGAATGATGTTTGGGAGTACAGTGGACTTTTTCTGGATTTCTAAAATTGGCAAGAGTTAGAGCTGATTTATAAAAAGAGAGAGAGAAGTGCCCCCAACATTCTAATTTCAGAGCTATTCCAGCTATAATGCCAAGAGCTAATTTTCCCACCTCCTTGTGGAACCTTCCAAGAAGCAGCATTTCATCAGCATGGATACCACCGCTCCCCGACCCACTCACACACCATGTCCTCTCTCTTCCTATTGATAGAAGAATGGGAATGTCACATTTTGCAGGACTACAGGTATCAAAAAATAAGAAAATAGGAAGTCACATTTTGCAGGAGTACAGGTATCAGAAATGGCTGGGTCCGCTCCCACCAAAGTCAAAGAGAGTAGCCCCAAGAGAATTACTCCTAACATTTGGATCATCTGCAGGAGCATTGGGCACACTAACACTTGATTTCCTCATCATTTATAAGTTTGCTGACTTGTTCCATGCTGCTAACGCCAAGGAGAGAGGCATCATTCCCAGGTTGCCATATTCCCAAAGGATGGAGAGGATTAACCCTAGCCAGGGAGGGTACGTGGATTGAAAACAGGTTTGCCAGGGGCCACTTCAGTGTGAGGCAAAGAAGTCAGAGAGCAGGGTCAAGATGCTGCCAGATGGGGGGCAGGTGGCAGAAGTAACTGGAACCCACAAGGAACTGCAGATCCGTAACAGTAACTGTTTGCAATCCCATCACCTGCACCCTCTGTCGGGGAGGTCTTTTGGAGTATAGTCACCACCCCTACCTGTACCGAAGCCATTAAGGATTATCTTAAGTCATCCAAGAAAATACCACCACCTTGCCACACAGAGTTATGTAAGGAGACGGTGTGTGTTTTCCCCTCCCTCCTTTCTACCATAATGCCTTATAGATAAACTTATGGAGGAGGGAACACAGGAGGGAGCAGACAGCCTGCTCCCTAGTTCCAGACCAAGTTCTAGAGCCCTGTGTATGTGCGTGTGCATGAGTGTGTGGACACGTGTGTCTGTGCGCGTGGGTACTAGAGGGTGCGGGTGGAATTTTGATTCCGATATAAGATTAACTTTTTAAAATGGTTTTCGGGTTTCATCGGTTTAGTAAATAAAACATTTAATAGTTACAGAATCAAAATGAGAGGTCTTCAAGGGACCCTGCTACCACGAGCAGTTCTACTAAGCATACTTGTTAGCAATTATAGCTGACCCCTTGACATGGGTTTGAACTGTGCGGGTCCACTTACATGCTGATTCTTTTTCTATAAGTACAGTACTGTAAATGTATCTTCTCTTATGATTTTCTTAACATATTATTTTCTCCAGCTTACTTTATGGTAAGAGTACAGTATATAACACATGTAACATACAAAATACAGATGAATCAGCTGTCTATGTAATTGGTAAGGCTTCCCAGTCAATACTTTGGCTATTAAGTTTTGGGGGAGTCAGACTTCTACAGAGATTCTCAACTGTGTGAGGGTCAGCACCCCCCAACCTCTGCATTGCCCAAGCGTCAACTTGTACTAGGAAAACTAGGGCCCCCTAATATCATAATAGATGAAGCCCCCAAAGCAAATCCACGTAATCAAGTCACTGATGATACTGCAGGGTGATTGATACCTGGGGTAACAAAGATAAACAAATGGTAACCAGGAATAAAGGGATAGACTCTGTTTAAAGGCTCAGGGAAGGTTTCCAAGAGGAAGTAACAATTGACCTAAAAACCAAAAGTGAGTAAAAGACATTCCAGTCAAAGGGAATAGAATAGTGCCTTTGCACAGCATCGTTTATTTTGGAACTAAGCAAATCTCAACAAAATTTGAAAGGAAGAGTAATAAAGACTAGACCACGTAGAGAGTTACTTGCTGCTGAGGGGATACTGACATTTACCTGGCACATAGGTATTGAGGCGGCTTAAACTTCAGGAGACCTGCTCATATTTACATTTCCCGTATATTATCTTCAGCTTTATTTCCACCACCACTCCCCAAGTTCAAGTCTTCCTTCTATCAGTACCCTCCTTGCAAGCACAGTGAAAATATGCCTCGTTTTGCCTGCACAGTTATTAATAACGCCCTTCTTCATCCTCAAAAGTATCTGAGTTTGGACAATAAATTGTAGTCACTCTACTTTTGAGTGTCCTTGTCTTTGTTGTGCACAAGAGATTGTGGAGGGGGGTGGTGGCGTTAATGTGAAAGAGATAAAGGTGTTGAAGATAATTCTCAGAATTCTGCCTCGGGAACTGATGATTAACTAGTCGAGAGAGATTTGCCAGCTGAAGGTCACCTGAGAGTTTGCGATAATAGTTGCACCAGGAGCCACTTTGGATTTCTTTCCAGGGAGTAAACACAGCCCTTTGACGTACAGGAACGGGGGTAGAAAGGAAATTAAAGAATAAATCAATGAAAGGCAAAAATACTATTTATAACCAAGAAAAAAGACAATTGCTGAACAGAAAAGTCCCATGTGGAGCTTTGGGCCAGACCATGTGGCAGCAAAATGTGACAATAGTGGGCATAGACTATGCCTGCCTGCTGCGTGCAGAGCGCAGTCTTCTGCTTGCCTTTGTTTTCTTTGCCCCCCTGGCTGGGTAAGAATCCACCAATCCTGGAGTCCACTGAGGTGAACTGATAACATGCATAACTTGTCAGGAAACATGTACAGACTCACTCATTGGCATCACCTGAGAGATAAAGACTGTTTCGAAAGGCGATGATGGAGGAGAATGAGAACACAGGGGTTCCCAAGGCCGAAGTTCCCACCCCGCCATGCCATCTACAGCCTGCATGGCTGTGAGCAAGTCATTTTCTTTCTCTGGGCCTCAATTTATCATCTAGAGGTCTTGCATATTATTAGCAGCATTCCAGGATTTTGGTGAGGACAATAAAGTGACATCATATATGAGAAGTCCCATGTGAAATATAAAGTGCCATACAGATGCTACATTTTGATATTTTCTTTCATATAGCCTTATTTTTTTAATGTTTATTTATTTATTTTGAGAGGGAGAGAGAGAATTCCCAGCAGGCTCCACAATGCCAGTGCAGAGTCTGACATGGGGCTCGATCCCCCCCAAATGCAAGATCATGACCTGAGCTGAAATCAAGAGTCAGACACCTAACTGAGCCACCCAGGCGCCCCTAACCTTATTATTATTTTTTTTAATTACATAGATACCAAGTTCTCTAGAGTCCATGGCATTTGCTTTAGTCTGTCCCAGTGATGCTGGGCTCTTCTCTTTTGACTGCTACCACATTTCTAGACTCAGAAGAAAGATTAATTCGGTGAAACAAACATATTAACTGCTCACTTTAAAACCAGAGCCTTATGAAGATACAAAGGACTCTCTGCATCAATTCCTTTGAGTCTACCTCTCTCATTGTGACCTGTGACTTCTACCTCAGAGGCATATGATATGGGTCCAACATTGGAATCCAGGGGGCTGGTGTTCATATTAGGAGATCAGTGACCAGTCAAGCTGGACAGGCGGCTGATGCCACATTGAATGAGCTTTGTCAGTCTTTTCTTGCTAGATAGTGATGGATAGAAGCAAACAAATTGTTTCTGTCACCATTTGTGTTCAATGCCCGGGCATAGACTGGAATCCTGCCTGTTGCTTCAAGTGAGTTTTAGAAATTTTTATTAGAAGAATCAGAATGGCAAACATCTATCCCTTGAAGGGGATTTGGCAATAATGAACCCTCTATCAGGCAGAGGGAGCTGCTGAGGAGGGAAGGCTTTTTAAGTAACAAGAAAAGGTACTCCTGACCACTAGTGCAAGGGGGAGCAAATTGCAGCCATTTGGGAAACACATTAATTCTTTCAGGTTATCAGTGCCATGCAGTGTGATCAAAGGGGCAATTAATCAAATGGTGTCTTGAAGGGTTAATGCACCTTTAGCCAAAGACTGTGCTCTTGACTGCACTGAAATCACAGTGGCTTCTTCACAGAGTCATTTAGGTTAGAATATCATGCCATTACCCCCAAAACGAGAGGATGGGAAGAGAAGAATTGAGACAGAGGGAAGAGGGAGGAGAATTCTCACGTTGTCATTTTATGGTCTGCTTTTTTTTTGGAGAGAATTTCCCCCTACGATGCTCATTACCATTCCTTCCACGTCACGCCCCCTTGGTCCACAAACAAATACACATAAATAAAAATTGCCATCACTTTCATCAAAGTATATTTGAAGCCCCTGTGAGCTCACAATGTGAAGTGATTAGAACGGTCTAGAGGAGTCTTTAATTAAAGATGCCATTGACAAGATAACAATGGTTTGTGAATGTTGTTAATAGATCTGAATGGAAGGTGGACCCTAATTCAATAAGAGGAAAGTCATCGGTTCATGAGTTTGATTGCGCATTGTAAAGGAACACCACATACTGTAATTATTTTTATTTGTATGTGTCATCATCTCTTTTATTGCCCATGCTGGAAGTAGAAATAACCTGTCCTATTAAGATATTTAATATATATCATCCTTTCCACTTCACTTAGTTATAGCCTCATAAAAATGCTGGGAGAACACACCAGCCCACACTGAGGCTGCCCTCTGTGCTTTCTAAGACAATCCACACACCCTTTAAAAAAACTGAATGACGAACCTCCTAAGTCCCTCAGTTCTAATCTCTGAGCCAAACCAGTAGTAACTTCCTAGGACTCCATAAAGCTGTAGGCAGACATGGAGTCTCATTCCGGAAATAAGGACGGGCATGCTGGTAGCTGACACAGTGGAGATAACCCAAAGGTCAACTGATACCTTGGTCCAGTGGTGTGGTGTCTTGGAGACCACAGGGGACCAGGAAGCAGAAGCAGAGAGATCCCTAGGTTCTGACTTTAAAGTGAACAAGCCACGAAAAGCCAGGTGGTAGACCAAAGAATGCTCCCCTCACCCACCCAAAGATGTCCACGTTCTAATCCCTGGAGCCTGTGAATGTTATCCTACATGGTAAAAGGGACTTTATGGGTGTGATTAAGGTTAAGGACCTTGAAAAGGAGAAATTACCATGCAGGTGGGCTCATGGAAGGGTCCTTATAAGAGGAAGGCGGGAGGGGTGCCTGGGTGGCTCAGTCAGTTGAGCTTCCGACTTCAGCCCAGGTCATGGTCTCACGGTCTGTGAGTTCGAGCCCCGCATCGGGCTCTGTGCTGACAGCTCAGAACCTGGAGCCTGCTTCGGATTCTGTGTCTCCCTCTCTCTCTGCCCCTCCCCTGCTCATGCTCTGTCTCAAAAATAAATAAAAACATTAAAAAAAATTAAGAGGAAAGCAGGAGTATCAGAGACAGGTAAGAAACATGTAGGGGCAGGTAGAACAGGGGTCTCCAGCTAAAAAATTTGAGTGGCCTCTAGAAGCTGGAAGAGGCAAGGAAATGGATTCCTCTCTAGCACCTCAAAAAGGAACACAACCTCTCTGACACCTTCACTTGAGCTCAGTGAGCTTCCGACCTGCAGAACTGTATGATAAAACATCTGTGTTGTTTTAAGCAAGTCTGTGGTACAGCAACAATGGAAACTACCACAAGCTTCTGTTGCAACCAGTGTACCTCAGTGCCCTGCTTTCCTAAGGCTCAGTCCCTACAAATACCCCTCCTAACTCTCATGCCAGTGTTTTACCTTAGAAATGCCAGGTTTGGGGGAATGTGTCCCGAGGAACATCTGTTCCTTCGACTGCCTGCCTCTGCACATAACCCTCAACCACCACCACTAACAGGAAGGGAGATTCTAGTCCCCTGCTCTATCTCAAGTGAGGTATGACTTTGGCCATGTCACTCCACCCCATGTTATGCCCTGTGTTTCCTCATCTGCACAATGATGGTATGGGGGCTGACAACTTGTAGGTCCTTTCCCAGCCTCAAATAAAATGATCCTAGAAATAGGACTCAGGGTTTGGTCCAGAGGAGTCTGGTTCCCCCATTCAAAATGTAAATGAACTGGGGCACCTGGGTGGCTCAGTTGGTTAAGTGTCTGACTTCACCTCAGGTCATGATCTCATGGTTTGTGAGTTCGAGCCCCGCGTCGGGCTCTGTGCTGACAGCTCAGAGCCTGGAGCCTGCTTTGGATTCTGTGCCTCCTTCTCTCTCTGCCCCTCCCCCATTCATGCTCTGTCTCTCTCAATAATAAACATTAAAAATGTTTTTTTAATAGTAAGTGTAAATGAACAGAAAAGTAGGTATAAAAACTATCCTAGCCGTGTGCTGCATAGACCCACACACCCCTGTTGCCTGTCACTGTAAAGTGTCTCAATGAGCTGTCATTCCACTTCTCCTGGTAGACAAGCTGAACACAAGCCCAACACTGCATGAAAGATGAGGCTTAAATTGTATCTAGGAACTGGTGGTTTACAGGTGATTTGTGATTCCTTTAGTATATTAATTGGTAAACACCTATGCACGTGTGGGTAAACTAGAGCCATTTAACGTATGCAAACACTTTAATCTCCCAGTGTGGTTTTGCTCACATCGCAGCAAACTCAGATACGCACTCTGGTGCCAATTGTAATTCCCCACCTACCCCATCCCCCCTCATGCCATCTCCCCTCCTGTGATCCTATTTCAGATAATGCTGTGTGGGTGACCCAGATCTTTAAACCCTTACCTGGTTGAGCCTTATGCTTCTATCCTCAGTGAACTGTGCTTGTCGCTTGTTGTAATCCACTGTTCTGACTGCTCCTTTCCCCACCCCAACTAATGGAATATAATGACTTGATGAGCTATAGCATTATTTCCATTTATTTATTTATTTTAATGTTTATTTTTGAGAGAGACAGAGACAGAATGCGAGTGGGTTAGGGGCAGAGAGAAAGACACACAGAAGCAGAAGCAGGCTCTGAGCTGTCAGCACAGAGCCCGACGTAGGGCTTGAACCCATGAGCTGTGAGATCATGACCTGAGCCGAAGTCAGACGCTCAACCGACTGAGCCACCCAGGCACCCCGATAACATTATTTTCAGTCACTGCTAATCAACCCTCCCAACCCGACATCCTTGCTTATCAATCCACACGCTGTTTAGAGACAGGAGAGGTAGGACAGTCCCCGTGTGGTTGTCTTTTCCAACACCATAGCATCATCCAAGGCCTAAAGATTGAGTATTTAACCTTGACCAGCCTCCAACTTGCATTTCAGAAACCTTCCCTCTCTATATTTGACAGCTGCCAAGCCCCCACTGTGTGAGGTGTAGCTCTGGCTATTTTCTCAAGATCTACACAACTTTTCTCAAACGTTCATGCCAGGGCTACCTTGCATGTGAGGAAGAAAGGAAAAAGCGTTGGTTCCTGGGCCCTGTCCCAGAAATATGGAATTGAACTCTTAATTGCTGGTGTCCACAAGTATAATTTTAAATAGCTTCCCAAAGATTTATGGACCACTTTATAGTTTCAGGACCATTTAAACACCTTCAAGAAATCTACTGTGATAAAGAGAATATTTTGCTTAACTTCTCTCTTTTTCCCCTGTTCTGCTCCTCACCCCCTATTCTCCCTTTCCAAAAGTCTTTTCTTAAATGGCAGTTATGGAACAAAAATCCTCAGGTGACCTGGCTGGGGTTGAGTGATGAGCCACACTGGCTTTCAGGGGCCCATTTCCGTAGGAGGTTCTATGATGTCATTTTCCTGGGGCTCATCTGAAAGGTCTGGTCAGAGCTGGAGAATGAGACAGGTGTCTAATTCAAAACAGCAGAAATAAGAAACCCAAACCCTGTGATTTTCATCCACAGCAATGTTAACATTCAGGTCAATATAGGAGGATTTTAATGAAAAGAGAGAAAGAGAATAATAGTTAACAGTGTGTACCTTCTTGGGTAGGAAACTTAGGAAGCTGGAGCTCCCTTGTTTTCTGAGCTCTAATTTTAAGACTAAGTACAGCTTCCATCTATCTGCCCTTTATGTCTATTCCATTAAAATATGATTTAATTATGTATCGACCCAGGGTCTGGCATAGTAAAACTATCATTACTCTCCTGCCTGCATTCCTGAGTGATACTCTGGGTAAAGGTGATCAAACCTACATTAATCTATAATATAGACCATAAGGAGGAAAGGTGGGAACCGTAATTACCAAGCACAGCATGGCAGACAACAACAACAATGAAAATCTCATCTCGAAATCTGGAGCTGGTTGTTTCCCTTGAAGAGAGTGACGCATTCCCAGCCCAGAATCGGGTCAAGTAACGTTGAGAGCAAAAGCAAAATGTGCGCAGATCCACCTCCAGACCTGCAGTGGTTAGCAGCTGCCACCTCGGAGCCGACCTTGTTCAGCGCGACCTTCGTGGCCAGTGGTGTGCAGGTGGGTGCTGCCGAATGACAGTCACTGCGTGGCTGGCTGGTGTGGCCAGCGTGGCCAAGCTTGGACCAGCTTTGCACTGCCAGCAGCAGCACCCCTCACCCTCCAGCACACGTTTATGCAGAAGTCAGTGACCCCGCTGATTTCATTATAAGAAGTCTAGAAAAATTTTCCCTGGGCCCCTATCTCCATTCATTCATTCATTCAAAAAAAAAACAAAAAAAAAACCTATTTTTGACACAACTTCAAACTTAAAGAAAGGTTGCAAGAATAATACCACTTCCAGCCATCCCATACCCATATTCACCAGTGTTGACATCTTACCAGTTGGCTGTATTCTCTCTTCTCTCCATATGTGTACTTGTGTGCATATATGCACAAAATACATATCTACAAACACACAAGTATACATATGTATTCTTGTAACCGTTATGAACAAGATGTCCTTTGATCCCTGGGTACTTGATTGTATATATCCGAAAAAGGAATTATCTTACATAACCGCAGCACAATTTTCAAAATCAGGAAGTTAACAGTGAGACAATTCTATGATCTATCCCATCAACCTTACTCAGATTTCGCCTGTTATCTGAATAACGTCCTTTATATCTACCGTCATATGCCTTTTAGTCTCCTGTAATGTGGAGCAGTTCCTAAGTCTGTCTCTATTTTATGACATGGTCAGTTTTAATTTAAGAGTGCAGATCAGTTCTTTTGCACAATGTCCCTCAATTGGGGCTTGTCTGATTCATAGTTTCCTGTAGCTAGACTCTGATTATATGTTATTGGCAGGAATGTTACAGACGGATGCTACGTTCTTTTCACTGTGTCATATCGGGAGTGATATTCTCTGTCCGTCCATCCCATCGCTGCCAATGTTGACTTTGATAACTTTGGGTAGGTGCTGTCCATCAAGGTTTTGCGCCGTAAAGTAGTATTTTACCCTTTGTGATTAGTAAGTACTAATAAGTACTCAGTACTAAGTACGTACTTACTAGGTAAGTACTAAGTGGGAAGATACTTTCAAACCCTATGAAGAGTTCTTTATTACTTTCCAAGTGTTCACCAAGTAGATTAACATCCATTCATAATTCTTGACTGAATCAAGTATTAATGTGGTTGGTTACCAAATGACTTCCAACATTTATTAGCTGGCTTTCTGTTGCATAGGACAGTTTTCCCTCATTCATTCATATCCATAGATCTCATGAGTTACGTTATTCAATGGGTTACAATCCTATACTACCATTATTTACTTTAATACTCAAAATGTTCCAATTTGGGGCCAGTAGGAACCACTTCAAGCTGGCTCCTCCATTCTTCTCAAGAAATATTTCTGAGTGCTTACAAGTGGCATTATAGACAATGATGAAAGGGAAAAAAAAATCCTTGGCCTCATAGAGCTTACATTCTTGTTTGCGGGAGACAAAAATAAATAAATATGCAAACGGTATATTGCACTAGAGGACAGTAAGTGTTGTGGAGACAAGTGAAGACCAGCTTTGGTGTTGGGAAAGGTCAGGGAATGCCTCGCTAGAAGGCATCATTTGAACAAAGACCTGAAGGGCATGAGGGAGCTGGTGATGTGGCTGGAGGAAAATTTCCAGACAGCACCCAGCTCTCCAGAACAGCAGAACAGCTGTGATTCCTGGAGGTGGGAACACGGTGGCATTTTCAGTGGGATCCTGCTGGTTGCCGGTTGAGGACTGACTGTGGGAGGTAAGGGTGGATGCATTGCCAATGTGCCTTAAATTCCCTTAAATAGCGCACATCTCTAAGGCCGCGAAATTTTTGTTAAAGCGTATCTCGTTATAATGACAATTTATTGACTTACTTAGCCATCTTCAAAAGCACAGTGCCTGTGAAAATAAGACTCTTAAGGAGGAAGGAAAGGTGGGCATTCAGGGTTGGAGAAGCAGAAAATCTCCACCCGCTGAGCACATATTAGGTGATTTTTAGTTTTATTTATTTATTTTTTTAACTCTCATCAATCTTAGAGTCCATGTTATTTTGCACATAAGGGAAGTGAGGCTCAGAAAGACCTGGCTTTCTCTTCTGCCACGAGGGATGTGGTCTCCAGCACAATGCTGTGAAGAGCACAGGGAGGACACAAGTGGGACCTTAGCATGTTCTTTTATTCACTTTTCTAATGTTCTCTGCAACAACTCTTCTCATGGTTTCCCTTTCTGGAACTGAAAAAAAGTCGCAATGTGAGTCTTTCTGTCTTACCAGATTACCGGGCAAAATGCTCTTGTGGCCATTGGAAGCACCCTTTCCTGCCATGAGTCTTTGTGGTTGGGGGCATCATCTCTGCAAAGCTGGCAGAGTTTTCCCCAGAACCCTCAGCTGCACTGTGTAAGCAGAAATTTGAATTCAACAGCCTTGTTTCCATACAC
The DNA here is from genome assembly GCF_024362965.1 of Panthera pardus. Taxonomy (NCBI): domain Eukaryota; kingdom Metazoa; phylum Chordata; class Mammalia; order Carnivora; family Felidae; genus Panthera; species Panthera pardus. The sequence goes on along the minus strand of NW_026526688.1, from coordinate 46,682,281 downwards.
TTGCCCAACAAGCCACCTGGCTACACAGTACTAGCTCTTAAATTATTGATCTTTTTATATCCGTAAGTGTTCATAAATATGCATGGCATATGGTAGGCTGGATGGATGGATGGATGCGTGGGTAGGCGGGTGGATGGATGGATGCATGGGTGGGTGGATGTGTGGGTGGGTGGATGGATATGTGTGTGGGTGGGTGGATATGTGGGCGGATGGATGGATGGGTGGGTCAAACACAAGGAAAAAGACAAGTAGCAAAAGTCGAACAGAACCAGACTTTCCCATGTGCACTAGAGTGTGTGATGCACCATGGTGATTCATATGATGGCTTTGAAGTCACTGCTGTTATTCACAGTTATCATTAGCTCACAGCAATTTTAGAAACCTGTGTTGCCTTTTTTTTTTTTTTTTTTTTTTTTTGCTTAGCAAGAGCATGGACACTTTCTTGTCATAGGTACTATGGGAAAGCTGAAATGCCATCCATACTGTCCTTATGAATCTTTATTTTGCTCAGACCCAGTTAAAGGCTTCTCTCCCCAGACTTCTGTCCTCAAATGTCCTAAGTCTGTATCCATGACTATACTTGGACTCCATCCGCCCCCCCCCCCCACCATCTTTACTTGGGATGTCACAAGAGCCAGCAATTGGACCAGAAATCTGCTAGTGGTTACAGGGAAGGGAAGTGCATCTGGTCACAGAGGGCAGGAGCCCACGTGGAGTCAGAAATTTCAGGTGTATTTTGCAGCTCCATCACTTTGAAGACTTCTCTGTGACTTTATGCTGTTAACACCTGCCTCCACAGGTGTGTGAAGAGCTTTAATTAATATTGGTAAATCTCCCTGATTGCCATAGGTAGAAGATGGCAGAAAGGGATAAATGATTATTAATCTTGGGGAAGAAAAACGGTGAGATTTAAGTTTTGCTCCTTCCCCAGAGACCTACACCCACAGACACTGTTTTCATGGTAGGAGGATTAGATATAAATCTTGATTTACTTCCTTTGCACTTGTGGAAATGCCCAGTGCCTGTTTAATGCAAAGCTCCCGTTCCCTGCTCTGCCGAAGACTCGCCGTGCTCTGCCTCTGATTCCTAATGCTGTTTAAGTTGTTACGGAGAGGAGCCTTGCTATTCACGAGTGTGAGAGTTCATCTAATTAGCTGATTTCAGTTCATTTGGCATTAAATAATTCCCCAAATTCCCATATGTTTGAACAATATGTTCAACAAGGGGGATGATTCTCTGAAAGCAATTAAATCGTTCTTTTAGGAGAGCTTGTCATCGGTCACTCATAAGCATCCCTGCCTTTCCTGCCTGTGATGAACGCAAACAGCAATTACACGGAAAGCGCTTAACCTTCTCTAATGGCCGCTGGCAGGCATCCACATGCAGGCTGCTGCTTCTGGCGGCTTGTAGCTCGCGCTGGAATTTTACATTCCCCCCCCTCCCCGAACCTCAAGTATATTGTTCTAGGCTGTTCAGAGAGCGTTTGTTCTTGCTAATACACTACTTTCCAACCCCGCCCGCCTTGCTTGCCTGCTCTGCTTAAAGGTGCATGCAGACATATTTTCAGTGCACCTGTAGCCCTGGTCGTACGGGAGGAACTGTCCACTTTGGACTACGGTTGCCTAGGTGGAAGACTGAATGTTTTAAGTCTGTCTTCAGGGCTTCCTGGAGAAGGAAGGGGATAGTGTATTCACATTCAGGGCTGTTTTAGATAGAAGATGCTCCCACCCACTTATTCACCTGGACTTCTTTTGCAGAGCATATTAGGAATCGTAAGCTATAGGATGGCCATTCCTATCTTGAGAGAGAACAAGCAGTGTCAACTAAAGCATTTCAGAAATTAATAACATGTTAGATATACTCCCAGAAAAACTGTGTGTTTATACAAGACCATGGAAAAGGGGGTATCTTTTAGTGCTAAATTCCATCTTCTATCTTGCTCAAGGGGTTGCTTTCTTAATGAGGGATGACATATTTAAATGCCCTTCCTAAGTCGGGTAAGAGAAAACTTCAGTAATAAATAACACCAATCCTAGCTCTCATGTAGCATTGTCCATCTGAGAGTCTTAAATTGCTTTGTTGTCTATATTCTGTAACACTGTATTCTTACAAGTGAAAAATACAGCCCTCTCCCCAGGGGAAAAAAAAAAGTCAGCTTGTTCAAAAACACATAAGCAGTTGGGGGAAGAATGAGCAGACTTTGGGGTTCTTCGCATCATTTGAGGGCAGAGATTAAAACCAAAAGACAGGAAAATGAAAGAAACATTCAATGAGGTGATATCATTTCCCTTTAGTTAAATTTCCCTTTCTTTTGTTTCATGACTATTCCCAGTCAATAATTCACAGTCCAGAGAAATGTGAACACTAGGTTTAGATGGAATGACTTTGACTTTAGAACTAAAATAGGAAAGAATTGAAAGATATACATTTATGTATTTGGTGGCGCACATTTATAACTGTCTCCTGCGCGATCACTATATAACCTGTGTGTTTATGCATCGGCAGAAAACAAAGGTTTTCGAAAGCAGAAGTGACACACTCAATCTGGGCATATTTGACGCATTGCTTTGTTCCCTAATAAGTTGTTTTACTAGCATTAAAAAATATTTGTAGATTGTGTTGTTGGGAGAAAGGGATCAGTCGTTCCTATAAAGCCCTCAGCTTCGGTTGTTGACAACATCATCAACAAGAATAAGAATTCAGCAGCCGGTGTGTGGCATACCAACCAGGTGTTTGCTGTATTCTATTCTGCCTATATTTCTGAAGAAGCACTTCTCATTTCGTCACAACCTAGATTTGAAACCTAAGCTAAACTCGGTCCATGTGCTTGAGTGGTTCAGAATAAATGGCTGTTGCCCAGACCAGCCATGTGCATGTAAGGTGCCGTCCAGGAGAGAATCCTGGGAAACAGTTTTGCTCAACCTGAAGAAAACCCCAGTCTGTAACTAACTTCTCATTGAAACGTACCCCCTTCTTTACATGCTTCTTGAATCCTTTCCCAACCATCAAGCCTCCAGTCGGATGGATCTGAGGTGCTCCTGAGTCCTGAAGTCACCTGTGGCCCCCCAGACATGACTGTCACCACACCCTTTGCATTGACCATACCACACTGTGCGGACGTCAGTTCTGAGCACTGGAACATCCATTTAAAGAAGAGGACGCAGCAGGGCAAGTGGGAGGTGAGACCCTATTCTTCCTTTATAAAAAATGGGATTTGGTTTTCACCTATGGAATAGATTTAACCTTATGTTCTCTTAACACGAGTCTGCTGTGAAATCTGTAAGCATTTTCTTGTTTTTTCAAAGGGTTGATGGTGTGTGTTTTACAACATCCTCAAGGTACTGGCTAGTGTTTTTCCATGATAATGGAAAAGAGGAGGAAGGGAGGATCTGGGGCTTTTCTGTTTGGTTTTAGAATACATCACTCGTATGTATTTACTCACACAGGCATGTTACCTTTATGTGCCCATCCTTGGTCCATAAAACCGTTACTCCTGTCCTTCCTCCCAGACCATGTCCCTGTCTGAATTGACTTTCCCTGTCATCTCTGTGGAGACAGAGAGGAGGCTCAGGGCACAGAGGTGGTGTTCATAAAAGAAACTTCTGTCTGACTTTACCATCATAGGGATTATAACATGTTGAAATGTTCAGCAACACAGTAGTTGGCTAACTGTATTTTGATGCATTAATGAATGCACCGAAAATTATTGAGCGTCTGTCTCCCTGTGGATATGAGTACATTTGAAAGAGATACAGCACAAGGAGAGAACAGAAGAGAGGGGCAATAAAACGAGAAAGCATGTGAGGAAGGTAACAACAAGAGACGGATACAACAGAGATTGCAGTGGAATTGCTATTTTTATGTGAAACCTCTGATTTATTTGATAGGGATTCCTTTTCTGTCTGTCTGAAGTCAGTTTGCATGAAAGCAGGTGAATTATCTTGCTGGAACACAGTGACCTGCTCCTGCTAGCCTTGGGATCTTACCTCCCAGGAGGTGCTCCCAGCAAAAGGAGTAAAAGGAAAATCTTGTTTCTTTAGGAGAAGAAAATTCCCATTTGCTGCAAATGGATTACATTTACCCTGCCCAGCTATCTCTGAACTGGCCTGTACTCTTTGCTGAAAATGCATTCTGCTATTTATTCGGTCCTGGTACAACCAGGGGCACATTTCCCAGGCATGATAGCCTATGGGCTATTTATTCCATGGGCTTCATAAAGGGGCCGATTTTGCTCTTTTTTCCATTATGTTTTGCTTTGCCTTGATTTTTACCATTTCAGTTTTTCTGTTGAGCACTTCCTCACAAGCTTTTCATCCAGATGGTGTTATATTTATGCTCTCCCCAACCAGTCACACACACCAAAGTTCTTATCAAGGACGGGGAAGTATTCTAGCCCATTTTATTGAAACCGTTTATTTAATGGTCCCTCATGAATGAATCCGGTAGAAAGAGGATAAAATATTTGAGAGAAAAGAAGTATTACCTTCACGATATTGGAAGATATCTTCAGAAATAGACCTTTTTCAAAACAAAGTTTGCTTTCGACTGTTACAGATTTTCATAAATTGGGCACTGAACAAATCACTGAAAAAAGGAGAACTTTGGAAATGAAGTTTGTTGTAACCTATAGAATTTCAATTAACTTAATATAACTCTCTCGTAAGTTCCCTACATGAGCAGTTACAATGTATTTTGATAGAAAAAAGAGCATTCAACGTCAAGAAAAACAGGACAGTAAAAATATTCTGAAAAAAATCATGTATGTCCATGCAAAGTCATTGTTAAATCACATATTCTTTCCAAGCTGAGAGAATTTAAAACACCTTTTCCCAACAGGAAGTGATGTCAGTGGAGGATGAGTCCACATCCTGTTACTGCCTTTTGGACCCCTTTGCATGTCATGTGCTCCTGGACAGCTTTGGGACCTACGCCCTCACCGGAGAACCAATCACAGACTGTGCCGTGAAGCAACTCAAGGTGGCGGTTTTTGGCTGCATGTCCTGTAACTCTTTGGATTACAACTTGAGAGTCTACTGTGTGGACAATACCCCTTGGGCATTTCAGGTCAGCCTTTTCTCTAGAATTCTTTTTTTTTTTTTTTTTTTTTTTAATGTCTATTCATTTTTGAGACAGAGAGAAAGAGACAGAGCATGAGCGGGGAAGGGGCAGAGAGAGAGGGAGACACAGAATCCGAAGCAGGCTCCAGGCTCTGGGCTGTCAGCACAGAGCCCGATGTGGGGCTCGAACTCAGGAACTGAGAGATCATGACTCGAGCAGAAGTCAGACGCTCAACCGACTGAGTCACCCAGGCACCCCTAGAATTCTCCTTTTGGTGTCATGAAAGCCTGAGGTCTCCCAAAGATCGGTATCAATAGAGAATTCTGTTGCTGAGGGTCTGCAAAATGAAGCCACCTCACTGGCTTGGTGGGGATACCCATCTTGAAGCAAGAGTTGTGTTACTATACGTCTAACAATGCTGATTTCCAAGGACATGAGGTAGCTGGCACTCAAGAAGAGACAAGGGTTAAATAAACACATATAGAGAATATTGTGTGCTGAATGATAAACTGACTACAGGAGTAATCAGAATTCAGAAAACAGAGACTCCAGGGTACGTGGGTGGCTCAGTCTGTTAAGCGTCTGACTTGGGCTCAGGTCATGATCTCATGGTGTGCGAATTTGTGCCCTGCATTGGGTTCTGTGCTGACAGCTCAGGGCCTGGAGTCTGCTTCTGATCCTGTGTCTCCTTCTCCCTCTGCCCCTCCCTGACTCGTGCTCCCACTCTCTCTCCATCTCAAAAATAAATAAATATTTTTAAAAAAAGAACAGAAAAGAAAACAGAGACCCAATTGCAATAGAGATATTGGAGAACAGTCTCTGCGAGCCCTTAGTCAACCTTCATGAATGGGTGTGACTTAGTAGCAAAAGAGAAAGGGCCACCATGTCAAGAAAGTAGAATGGCATGAGCCCCAGGAACAGTAAGAGTTACTTGATGTGCAGAAGGCAGTGAGAAAATCGCTTAAACCACCTAAAAGTTGTAGTTAGGGAACAACAATTATAAATCATACCTATCAGCAGGCAGTCATGTTATATCCTGGATACACAATCTATTAATAATTAGGGCTACTAGGGCAGAGATAGTTCAAGGTTCCTTTCCATTTTGGGTACTTTCAATCACATAAAATTCATTTTAAATTAGCTACTCGCGAAGAGTGCGAGGTTATTAATAGCAAGGATAATGCAGGAGTGCCTATGTAAGCTTTGCCCATATATAAATAGCCTAGCTCTCCTGACACACCTCATCCCAGATCCCTGCTATTCCAGTCCTGGATCATTAAGTCCATTATGCAGAGCATTTCCTCAGTAACTAGCTTTTAAGACACTGAACTGGAAAACTCATGTTTACCAATAGAAGAGCTACAACGACCTGAATCCTGAGCATAAGCCAGTAAAGGTGACGCAGTGCCACCTGTGTTCCTGAACCTTCCCTGACTATCTCTTAAGTAGCACAGGGCATTTTTGAAAGGCACACTTAGGGGCACCTGGGTGGCTTAGTCAGTTAGCGTCTGACTTCAGCCCAGGTCATGATCTTGCATTTTGTGAGTTCAAGCCCTACATCAGGATCTGTGCTGACAGCTCAGAGCCTGGAGCCTGCTTCTGATTCTGTGTCTCCCTTTCTCTCTGCCCCTCCCCTGCTTGTGCGCTCTCGCTTGCTCGCTCTCTCTCTCAAAAATAAACATTAAAAAAATTTGTTTTAAAAAGGCACACTTAATATATGGCTGCATAAAAGAGCCTTTTATCAGAGGGGTGCCATTTTTTAGAGGAAAGAACTTCAGTGTAAGTAGTTAAATCTCATCGTATGATAGCTATTTGATAATCTTCATCTTCTCTTGCCACCCCTAATAAGAACATTTTTCGAAAATAAAATACTTAACAGATGTTTGGCAATCAAAAACAAAGAGTGAGGGGCTCCTGGGTGGCTCCGTTGGTTAAGTATCCGACACTTGGTTTCAGCTCAGGTCATGATCTCCCAGTTCATCAGTTCGAGCTTCGCACTTGGGTCTGTGCTGATAGCTTGGAACCTGCTCAGGATTCTCTCTTTCCTTCTCTCTCTGCTCCTCCCTTTCTCTTTCTCTCTCTCTCTCTCTCTCTCTCTCTCTCTCTCTCTCTCTCAAAATAAATAAATACATAAAGAAACATTGACAATTAAAAAGAAAAAAAAGAATATGGGGCACCTGGATGGCTCAGTCAGTTAAGCATCCAACTCTTGATTTCACCTCAGTTCATGATCTCATGGTTCGTGAGATTGAGCCCCATGTCAGGCTTGGAGCTGGGAGTGGAGCCTGCTTGAGATTCTCCCTCTTTCTGCCCCTCCCCTGCTCACACCCTCTCCATCAAAACACAAAACAAAACAAAGAATGAACTGAGACCCTTGCTACCACTGAATAGTTGTAAAATGCATCATGACCCAAGTTTGATGTTTAGTAATTCAGCTGGATTTTGAAGGCTGAGTAAACTAAAGGGAACATGGGGTGCCTTGGAGCATTTCCAGCCCCCAGGCTCATAGGGGTAACCTACTGCCAACCAGTGTGCCCGTGAGGACCCATTCATCACATTGGCCTTGGAAGTCAGCCCTCATAACCAGTTTGGTCTCGCTTTGAATAATGCTCATGTATATTATATACCAGTGAGTTAGACATTTGCCTAAAGAAAAAAACTAAGTGACTTTCAGATCGTCTATTTTCATTCCTGGTGACTGCTACCAGATTCTACAACAGCTCAACTGTTCACAGATGACTGTGAACTTCAGTGGAAGTCATGAAAATGAGGCCCTAAACACAGCTTTTCAAACCACTATCCTTTCCTATGGGTAATATACAACTTCTTCATCAGTGCTGGGGAAAATGGCGTTCTGCGTCTAAATTGAATCCAAATATCTTTATGTCATCACTTAGGGATACTTTTTAAAGCACGTTAATTTTGCTTTAGAGAGATGTTTTCCAGTAGAAATTCTTTTGACCCCATTTGTCATCATCTATTTACCTCCAGTGATTCTCTTTCCTATTATGTCAAATAAAGCTGATTTTAAAATTGGCTTTGGTTGTACTTGTTATTGACAGGATGTATGTGACAGCTGTCATGAGCAGCAAAGGCCATGCTTTCCCCTGGGGTTGTGAGAGAGTGTCAGCCTTGGTTGAATAACTCTTCTGGCCCACAGAAAGATTAAAACGTAACTTGTAGCTTTTTGGAACACAGTCATTTACTCTGCAGCCTTAGTGTCTGGGTTTTCTGTTTCAGAAAGCATCTGGCTTTCTGGATTCTTCCCTTACCAGGTAAACATGTTCAAGACCTTCTACACAGGTTCATTTAAAGTACCTTAATATCCCAGATCATCTGTGTCACATTTTTCATGGCATCATCTGTGGCATTTAATTGGAGGAGAAAATTCTATAGTTACTAACCCATTAAAACCATTCCATTTTAGGAAAGCCTTAGCAACAGTTTACTTTTTGAACCTCTAGCAGACTTCACACATTGATATTAGTTCCCCCAACTTATGTGGTGAGAGCTGAATATACTAGATACAGTGATGATTCATGGTCTGTAACTCTGATGGAACCCTGACTTCTTAATCAAAAGTAATGTCATTTTTCCAGAAGCAATTCTGCCACAATTGCCTATTCTGGAATTAGCCTCCGTTATCACTGTGATAAAAATGTTTTGTTGTGATTTGGAAATAGATACAAGCTTGGTCGCGATCGTTGCTATATTTATTTCAGTGCATCTTCCGTATCTCAAAGAAAGAACACCTATGGGCCCAACTAGGACTGTCCTCCTCACCAAGAAAGAAGCCTGGTTGAAGATCATGGGGACATCTTTCATTCATAGCTCACTGGGAAGTTACGTCCAATAAAATACTGAAAATTTCCCCCCTCACTGGAACCCTTGGAAGGAAGACAGTTTCCAGACCCAAGTATTCTGTCCTCTTAGAACCAAGCAAGGGTCTGGCAACGTTATGGTCCCACCAAACAGTATTCCTTCAGAAGATTTTAGTACTCAGACATGTTGTCCCTTTCCAGACATGCCCTTGTCCCCTATACCTCCTGCAGGCCTGCTATGCTGGCTTCTCCTTTGCTCCTGGGCTATATCATCTGAACAATAGTACCAGTTTCTCTGAATGTGAAAAACAAAATACCTCATACAACTCAGTGAGGCATAATTTAGTTTCAGGTTTTTGAAGATCTGTTTTGATAAATACATTTACAGCTATCTCTAGGAAATTAAATCGTCTCAGATATGCTTCTGTTGTGTTGTGTTTTGTTTTGTTTTAATAAAAATCTGCCCTAAGGTGAGAGGAGAGTAAGAGAACAAGCAATGACTTCTGTCCTTCCTGCCACAATGTTTCTGTGATGATTAGAGCTGCCATTTTATATGTGTGTGTTTGACATCGCCCCCTTTCAAACCAAGGGTTGAGGAATGATGGCATATTTACGAAGCAGCAACATTTTACGACCTAGGTTTTTGTTATCGTGCTTTATCTCTTTCCCTCTCCCTCACCACACACGTATGCACACACAGCTCAAACAAACCTTGACACAGGGAAAGCAAGGAATTAAGCACTTGCCCCATCTTAGACAGAAAAAAGGAAAAACGACTCGTTTTCTTCTCCACTGCTCCCAGCTCTCCTATTCAGTACCTCTCGGTACTCATTACTTACTTGGCATTAATGTGGATTTAGAATCTAATTTCAAAGGATTTCCTCCAGATGTAGTTCTTGTGTTTATCAATAATGCAACCTTGGGAAATATTGTTCATGTAAAGCATTTAAAGGAAAACACCACAGCGACACAATTTCTGTGTGTGTGTGTGTGTTTGTGTGCACATGCTTAAGTTCAAACAGTTTTGTCTCATAAATATGTAAATTCAGCCTGCCTGTTTTAGTATCCCTGAAGCACACCTGAATATTGCTGCCTGTCTCATTAAATCAACATAAAGAGCTCACTGAGGCACAAAGCCCAGGTTTCTCCTGGCCACAACTCCGGGAACTGGATAACTAACAGCCCCCAGTGTGAAATGAGGAGGCAGACAGACTAGAACCAGCACCAACCCTCGCCTTTGGGTACACTTTATAGACAAAAAACTGGCCAGAACCTATTTTCGAGTTTAATTAATGCAGATATTAATTTAACAATAGAACCAGAGATTTACCATAAGGTCCTTGCCATATAGGAACCAGAGAGAAAAAAATCAAATGAGGATCACGCCTCACACTCAGGGTAATATATCCACTGAATGAATGACTCACAACCCGCTCAGCAGAACTGTTTGTATCACTGATTCTCTAACTTATCTGGGCATCAGAATCATCTTTAAAAATACAGAGGTCAAGGCCCAGCCCCGAGGGGACTGCAATAGGTTGTGGGCAAAACTGGGAACTCTGTGCTAAGTATAATTTATTATATTTGGGGAGTGTTTTAAAACGTTTACTCAGGAGTTTATTTCTTTAACTCTGAAGCCAGTTGTGCCTTAAAAAATAGATAAATATGATGATTAGTTCATTATTGGGCTTCTTCGTCTTAATAACTGCTTGTTTTGTTACAGAAGAACTATAATTGCTTATTATTCTCTGCAAAATCGTGAGACCCCATTAGTTGTAGGTAGTTGGTTCAATGGGTGGAGAGGAAAGCAAGCTAAAAACAGCAAAAATAAATCATGGTTGTATTTAAATTAGGGGCCCTAAAGCAGAAATTTTTAAAAGGTACCATTTTCCTCTGTGATAATTATAAGTAGACATCTATTAAATTTCTAATGTTCTCCATTCTGCATTTCAAGGAATGCTTAGACAGTATATGTAACAGTAGTGCAAATACAGACGAATTTATGTTATCTTTATATATATCTTGCACCATTGAAAAATTATCTATGGGGGCCCCTGGGTGGCTCAGTCGGTTAAGCAGCTGACTTCAGCTCAGGTCATGATCTCACCGTTGGTGAGTTCGAGCCCTATGTTAGGCTGTGTGTTGACAGCTCAGAGCCTGGAGCCTGCTTCCGATTCTGTGTCTCCCTCTCTCTCTGTCCCTTCCCTGCTCATGCTCTCTGTCTCCCCCTCAAAAATAAATAAACTCTCTCAAAAATAAATAAACATTAGAAAAATTATTTATGGGATAGAGTTCATAATAGTCTGACCTTCACATGACTCTAAAAAAAAAAATTGAGCATAGCATAGAAAAAGACAGGGAAATGTAGAAGAAATACTGGACCATAGTCAGGTTGCCCTGTTTTAGTCTTAGCTCTGTCACTAACCCTATAGCTTTAGGAAGATGGCTGTCTTTGGGACTGGGAGTGGGCTCCATATTTTCATCTGTACATAAGGTACGTGGTGATTTAAAACCGAAGTCCTCTTCTACTGTGATGAGGCTGTGTAGTTTCCAAATGTGAAAACAGCCTAGCTCTCCACTAAGGAATGTGTGACCTTGCACAAGGCCCTTCATCTTCTGACCTCAGTTTACTTCTCTGTACATGCAGGCAAGTTAGATTTTTAAAGGAAAGGGGTATTAGAGATCCTAGTCAAATATACTTTGAGGAGTCCACACTGTTGTTACTCTGTGGCTTTAATGTGGTTTTAATAAGCACACTTCTTATTCGTGATTGTTTCTAACCTCACGCCAGAATTTGCAGAAAAGAGGTTAATATACGGTCACATGCTGACTATTTTGCTTGGCCATGAATAAGCCCAGCTAAGGAGTAGAAGCCTAAAGAAAATAAGTAACTTGCCCAAGATCACATGGAAAATTGATTGGAATCGTGTGCCTCCACATTCAGTTTATAAGATTCATACTCCTCACAGTGTATGTAGTCTCAGAAGATTCTTATGCTCCTTAAAATCTGAATATCAATGATCAATGATCAATGATCAAAGCCCTTAGCACAGCAAGCGAGAATTCATGATTTGGTCACTGCCCTACATTTGCATCATCTTCAGCCACTCGCTGTCTACCCTAATCTATCCCATCTCTGTCTCATCTCCGTCCTTTTGGGCCTATCCTGCTCACTGCCCAGAGTGCACACCCCCTTCCTTTTTCTATAGCTTGCTCTGTATTTACTTCCAGGCTCAGCTTGAATATCACTTCTTCTGTTGATTTCCCAGTTCCTTTCCTGGCCTCTCCTCCCATTTGACAAGGCTATACCCTCTGCCTTACCTTAACCTCCAAGGCATCCCTGTATTTGTAAGAGTCAGATACTATATCATAATCCGATGCCTGCTATTCTGTCACTAGACTGTGAGCTGCCTGGTGGCAGACACAGTTTTCTTTCTATAAACTTAGAGCCCCCATCAAACATAGCTCTCCAGTGGACACTCATTAAATCTCAACAAGGAACCGGTGACCAGTATCTGTAAAAGGCCTCAAGTCAGCATTGGGAATGGATTCCCTCTCCTCCCCACCCTACCATGTTCCATCCACTTTTTATGACCCCCAACAGATGCCGGCCACCATGTTGTCCCGCCCAACTCCTAGACCCACAATGTTAGGAATTACCCAGCACTGCGCTGTTCAGCACAGTAACAACTAACCACATATGGATACTTAAATGTAACTTGATTTAAAGGACAAATTCAGTTCTCTACTCGCGGTAGCCGTATTTCAAGTGCTTAATAGCCACGTGGCCAGTGGCCACCACATTGAGCAGCACACACACAGAACACTGCCAACATCACGGACAGTTCAGCGCTGGCTTAAGAGCCCCCAAGAAACACCCCTCTCACTAAAATGAAGAACTGGAGACAATGACCTTGCAATTGAATCGTTTAGTCCTGAGAAAAAGATACTAGCAACCAATTAAGAGTTGCATATATGTGATGGATAAAAGCTGGACAGCTGCATCTTAGTAAGAAAGGTTTTTATTACTGTTATTCTGTACATAGGCAAGAGTCGGACAAGATAACCTCTGTAGCTGCTTTTACTCACTGATAATTGAAATGTAAGTTTTATTGTATTTATAAGCCTATTTGCCTGACTTCTCACAATCTCTTTTTAGAATCTGGGAAGATTATAGGACAGAATTAAAGGATCTCAGTTTTCTTATTTATGGTAACGCTGCAAGGGAATTATAAGTCAATTAATGGTGATTTTAAGAAATAGATTTAGGGAGATCTCTCTTATCTCCAGGAACACTAACAGCCTCACCCCAGTTGGGAGTTTAACCTTTTACAGAATTGATGTCTGTTATTTTATTTGGCTTGTCATCTCTCTAGTGATGATTCTAAGCACCACAGATTCAGGATGAATTAAATGGTTTGCTCAATGGAATGGAGGTGAATTGCGTTTGTGTTAAATGTAATTATAAAGAATTCTCAGCAAAAGATAATAGGAGTGTTTATCTTCAGGAACCAGGTTTCTTTTTTCTGAGCTAAACCGAACTTGGTAAACAACTTACTTTCTCTTGGCCTTTTGGCCCAACTTTTATTAACATTATTATAAATACAAACGATACACACACCCTGTAACATTTGTTCTGAACTGAAGAATAAGCGTTACATAATGCCTGTGTTCGTAACCAACACATGACAGGGCAGAGGGGGCACTGCTCCTACTGTCGGTGTGAAATGTGAACCCATCCCTTGATTATGGTCCTGGCAAATGAAATTCACACAGCCCTAGAAACCCCACAGTATAACTGTTTGCTAGCGGTAGGGGAGGTCTTTGAGTTTTAAAGAAAGGCATGGCATGTTTAGAAGCCTAAGCAATGCAAATAATGGAAAGCAACCATTTCTTCCTGCCCAGATCCTTCTTAGCAGCTTTTCATCCTTAGTCCTGACCTTGCAAGGCTAGAGGGGTATACAAGAAGTGTGTGTCTTTCATGCTGTCTATTTCTGGGAGACACCTGGGAGTGAGCATGCCTACCTATGGAAAGAAATGTGGCAGAAATTGGTTACTTCACTGTTGTGCCTCTTTTCTCTTCTCTGCCCTATAGGAAGTGGTTTCAGATGAAAGGCATCAAGGTGGACAGCTTCTGGAAGAACCAAAGTTGCTGCATTTCAAAGGGAATACCTTTAGTCTTCAGATCTCTGTCCTTGACATCCCCCCATTCCTCTGGAGGATTAAACCCTTCACTGCATGCCAGGTACTGGCCAGATGGGCTGCTAACAGAAATGGCTCTGCTTTAACCCACAAGCATGTCACAAACCCTGGCGAGGGTACTCCTAACTAACCTCCTCCTTTAAAAGTATGGGTTTAACCTCAAAACTGTCACAGAAATGCAGCAGTTTGGACTACACACAGGGAATTAATCATATTGTCATAAGTTCACGGGTTTCTAACGGGGGACGGGGGAGGTACATGATGCCACGTAATGGAAATTTTCTCCCACTTAAGGGAGGTTGGTTTATGAAAACCAGTTCATTACGAGACATTGTTTTCATCCTGGTCAGCAGTGAACGATCTGGAGGTCGATGCTTTTAAGGGTGACAGTTTTGAGATGTAGGGAGCCCGGGCTTGCCAGGTAGGAACAAGAGATTTTGTCCTGAATATATGAAGTGCTTGCTGTCATGTATTTTGGGCAAGGTGGGAAGAAGAAATTACGAACTGAGAGGCTAAGAAAGAATGCCTCTTAGAATCCCTTTACAAACATATAAAGATATTTCTATATTATTGTTCACATATGTCCGTATCAGAGAATTTTTAAATGTTGCAAAATGGCTTAGAGTCTTCTCAGATGACTTTTAGGGAATTTGAGTAATTGCTTAGCATAGAAAGATCTCTTATCCATGTGGGACCCTGCCACCGATTTCTCTAGAAATTCCTAGTGATGGGTACCATCAGCAGCAGCAGCTGGCTGGTCGACAAGAGTTGCTTAAGCCAAAGTCATCTGTGCTTCAGGTGACAGGACATGTCCTTAGCTTTGGAAAAGCTTCTGGTGGGCTCATATTGATCTGGAATCACAGGAGGCTTTCACACATCTTTGTTGTGTCCGTCAACATAGCCTGCAGAGCCCTGGAGGGTTTTAACCTTTCCATCCATGCAGCATTCATAAAAAAAAAAAAAAAAAAAAAAAAAAAAAAAAAAGAAAGAAAGAAAGAAAGAAAGAAAAAGAAAGAAAGGAGAAACTTGCACCAGGTAAACCAGCTTGTCAGAATGGGAACGAGGCCAATCACGGAGAGAAAAACCTTGGCTGAGCCACGAGCGTTAGAAAAGAGTTGAACCACCAACATTCTCGCCTTCGAAAATTCACCGTTTTCAAATTGGACAAGGTTGTATTTTCCTGTTTACTTCACAGGCTTCTCGTTACCTGGAGGATTGCCCCTCTGTGTACTCTTTCAGGACATTCAGGGCAATTAGAGCATCTCTTGTGGCTCCAAACAACTTTTTTGGGGCACGTTCCCTACGGCAATAGGTTTTCTGTGAATAAATGTATTGTTTATGATGTTCTGAGACCTAGGTGTTTTCTGTATCTGGGAAAGCAGTATTCAAAGTTTCCAGTCCAAACTGAACTTTAGGGCACTGTTACAAATCCTGATAGTCCTGTAAATTCCTCTGTACTAATCTTTGTAGGCTTAAAGGCAGCATTCCACTGGATCTAATGCAAGTGGCTCAGTCCAAAGTAACTATCAAGTTTAATGTTTAGAGATAAAAAAATCAGATGAAAGAACCATCATCTTGCACGAGCACTTAAACAATAATTCCAACACCAGGGATGCCACGGGGAGCCCAGGGCAGGAAAGGCATGGGGGTGCTAAGAGCCTGTGGACCTCAGAGGATACAACAGGGCCAGCCAAAGCCAAAGGGCATTGGCTCACAAGGAAACCCAACACGCTTTATTGCCAGGATGGGTTGGATTGCCCGGACGTTGGGAACTTGGATAAATATTTGCCTTCTGTAATTGACCATAATTTGCAAGAGTCTTGGAAGGCTGAGAAATAATTTAATTTTCTCTGCACCAGGAGGTTTGCCACTGAGTTTTCATTTCCACTCCATTTTACTTACCCACAAATGGCTTTCTGCTCCATTCCTTTTTTTTCTCCCCCCTCACCACCTCAGCCTCCAGTTTTCTTGCCCCTGCCATCATCACTGAAATCCCCTTGCTTATGTGAATACATATTGTGCTGGTCTTAACGGCCATGCTGTGTTTGCTCCAGGCATCAGATGCCAGCACTTTGGGGAGGGTGTGTGTTCATCCTGCTTGAACCTCATGTAGAACATGATGTGTACTGACAAACTTGGCATGGATGATAGAGAATGGCTTTTCATTAGGGCTTAGTGGATGGGAACTAACCAAGAGCTATTAGGGAGGCAGAAAATCTCACTCTTCCTGACATCACTTATAGGCTTCTCCTTCAAATGGTAAATCTCCCTGTCATCTTCTGCCATCTTCCAACTCAGCACGCAGAAGATCACTGGGCTTCCTCTCCCCCTTTCTCTAACTTCAAGCCAGGAATCTGAGAAGCGACATATTCCAATTGGTACCCAACGCCTACTCTCATAAGAAACCTTACTTTCTTCTTCTCAGAAAGGTAGAGTTTACCAAGAATTTTCAGGCCTGGGAGATATGCACTGCCTAGAATATTTGCCCTATCGGACATCAATCAACTGCATGAGAAATGTTTTTAGAACAGTGTGAATTGAGGTTGGATCCAGAGCTGTGTGAGGAGACCCTGTGTATAGGCAGACCAACTAGCTTTGAAATCTTGTTGGGTTAGATTCTGGAGGATTACAGTTAACGAAATACTGTACTACAACCCTTATTGCCCATGGGGCCAGCTGTGCTGGGTGGGCTCCAGGAAGGCTACATGAGTTCTTAGGAGAGCTGGTTACAGCAGCACCCGTTGACTTTGATCCAAAGGAAAGATTCTAGTCTTCCCCCTGCAAAAATACCAGTATCCCTTCTCTTCTTCTCAGGTTTTTAAGACTTGATCCCAGTGAGAGATATGCTATTGTCCCCTCCACAGATTTAGCAGACCTTGTCTAGGAGGTCAATAACTCTGATCTCAATCGGTTAGCAGGACCTAGGTGCTACTTAATCACACATTCCGCTATTTCTTGCTGACTGTAGGGTACAGAAGCTGCAATAAACAGTATACAATATTATTTTTTTTAATCCTACAAAACACAAAGTCAGGCTTTCACCTCCCTAGGATAAAAGCAGCTGTCTCTTCAGCATGCTTTGTGTCTTGGGCAACCCAGTGTCTGTCTCCTGCTAGGATGTGATTTACATTCTCTCCATCTGCTAGGAACCTAATTATAATGGGAATCAAAATGAAAACATTTCCGGAATTCTTTAAACACCCATAACTTTGCTACACTTGGTCCTCCCATATTACTTGCGACAGCATTCCTCTTAGCTCAGTGAGCATCTTGATAGTTTTTTTTTTTTTTAATAAATAAATAAAAGCAAAGATGATTGCCCTGAAAACACACTAATTTCAGTACTTCTAATTCCATTACCTTGAAATGTTCTGTCGAGCACTATCGGCAGTGGCTACTCGAGCCAACAATTAAAAAAATATATATTATTTTTGATACAGTCTTAAAATCAGGTTTTTAAAATGTTTTCACTGTGTGCAGTGGAACGTAAAGAGAAAAGAGAGGATTTTGTGTGTGTGCTGATTCTCATGTCTCTCTGCGAGGAAAGATGATCTCTACAAGTGGGCATTATTGTATTACCTTTCTTGCAATGTTTACTGGAGAAAATATAAGAAATGTAGCAAATGATACCAGAGAGGACACTTTTCAGTAATAAATGGTCAGTGCCGTTGTTGTTGTTTAGGAAGGTAAGCATTATCAAGTGTTCAAATCCACTGCAGAAAATGCAGGGGTAGGGGGGAGGCAGTTTAAGAGCAGGACCTTGAATTCAGCTCTGTCTGGCCCTGAAGCCCAACAACTTTTACTATGCTGTAACTACTCAAATTTCAGTTAAAAAACCAAAAACCTTCTTAGTGTTCTTAATTAGGCAAAAGCACCTATTAACCACTGAGCCCCGTGTTATAGTTACTTTCATGAAAGGGGACGGTGCAAAGTAACTCTATAAAAAGTGTACTGGTTTGAAGCAGAGTCCATCTGAGGGCTATTAAAATGAAATGGGACCGTAGATAATGGACGCCCTTGAGACTGTTTAATATGGCGGGCATCAGGGGGCCATACAGGGCCCCCATGCAAAGGATTCTTGTAATGAAAGCAGAATTCCCAGGCGATCTGGTAACGCTAGTGTCCCCCACTCGTGATTAGAGGTAAAAAAGATACTGCAATGCTATTTCCTGAAGAACGCCAATCCGCTGCTTCCTGTTTCCCTCTACGGTCAAGCCCTAACCCCCTCATTAGCTCAGTATGGTAGAGATTGAAGGCAGGAGACTGGGGAGTGGGTCACTACAGTTAGCTCTAATGAGGAGAGATGAGGATCCTTAATGGGGATAGGAAAATTGGAGAAGGACAATGACAGTGAACGGTGATAGTCAGTTTTGAAGATAGTAAAGGCCAAATAAAATGATTTGTAGTGACGAAGAGTATAATGTCGGTGATGGATAATAATGAGATAAATTCCAGACACGTAGCTCTTGCGAGTTCTCCACAGAGAGGTGGCAGTGGGCATCTGTGAGCACACAGGACCATGAAGAGTTCAGGAAGCAGACACAGAAGTATGGGAGGCTGAGATACGAAGTAAGGGTTGCCCACAGTTTACAAAATGGAAGAAGCCTTAGGAGGAGAAGCATGAAAAGAGTTGGGTTGGACAAGAAGAAGAAATGGTAGAACTTGTAAACACATATCATTATTTCTTTTATCTGGTGTGGGATTTGGTGCAGGTGAAAAGTCACTTTCACATGTTGTTGGGAAAATGACTTCCTCCAAAGATTGCCGGGGGGCCTCCCCAACTGGACCTTCTCTCAGTCCTTGTCTCTGCTTCTTGAGACAAAACCCCACTGCCTCTCCCTTGGCTCAGGATGAAGAACAAAGGAAACAAAGCCACAAAGCCCTTATGCTTCTTGCCGGGATGTGTGGTAGGGGTTAGTGCGCGACTTTCTTCTCTCAGACTGCCCCAAGCGAGCGCTCTGCTCTTCGAGTGGGCAAAAATCAAAGCCCGCCCCTCCTTGCTGGTTCCCCCAGGGAGCATCCCAAATCCAGATCCGTGAGACTTCCAGCAGAGAAAATTAGGAACCAGTGTGCACATCAGAGCTCACAAAAAACGAAGTGACTCCCAGTTCCTCAAAGTGAGCAAATTGAATTTTAATCATGGCCCCTGGTCTTATAATCCGTGATGGCTTCATCACCAGTCACACTAAAGAGTATCAAACGTCCAAACTTGAGACATCTTTTGCCACCCGTCAGTGTCAATATTGGAAGAAATTATATTAATAGCAGCAGGTAAAAAGCACATTCATGAGATGAGAAAAAGAAAAAAGATGGAGATGAACGTTATCAGAGGCTGGGCCCCTGTACTCATTGCCAAGAATCTCAGCTTGATTTGAGTAGGAAGGAGAGACCTTTTAGATGAAAGAATATCAACGACTGACCTCTGCTTCGCATTATTGTAAAGCCACGTGCCTGAGCAGCACTGGCTAGCACTGGCAAGTAAGGTGTCGGGGGGAAAGGGTGGTGTATGTAGATTTTATTATGTTCCCCCTCATTTAGTAAAAATTGCTTTTGCCACACTCAATTATCTGTAGGTCCCATGACAGTAGAGAATGAACCTCGTTTCTTACCGTTTATCTTCTACAACGTCTGGTCATTAGCGGGCACTATACACATAATTGTTGGCAGTTGAATTGTGTGAATGAGGAGTTGCCAAACAAGATTGCTGTGGGCAGCCCAGTGTGTTTGTGTCTCTCTCTGGGATGTGTGTCTGTGTGTATGTGATTGGCATTGGGTGAAATTCTTTTGCTGGTTACATTAGCAGTATTGTGGCCTGTTTATACAGTTGTATGAGTTTGTGGTGTTGGGGTAAGTTCTGATTGGTGTGTTCTTTAGAATAATGTTCATTAAGGTGAAAAGCTATCATCCTACTCCACGCTTAGGGAGAAGGACGGACCACTGGAGTCTTCTAAAGAATGTTTTTTTTTCTTTTTTTTTTTTTAGTGGAAAAACATGAGGATTAATTTTTGATAGTATTCTCATTGTGTGTGTCACCAAATGAAATCTGAGTGCTTGCGCTGTGGTTTTGGAATTCAAATGTTATCAATTGGAATTGACATTAATTACTTTTTGTGCTGCTTGGCATATGCTGGAACATTATTTCTACAACAATTCCACCAAAGTCGCTTAGGCAATTATCTCTGCTGCAATCACTGTCATCATCCTCATAATTATCGCTCTTAAGTCTCTCCTATTCGCCAGCCATCTCGGCCGGGCTCTGCTCGCCACACGCCTGTTCTTCCCCCCCTTTCCCCGCAGGAGGTACCGTTCTCCCGCGTGTGGTGCAGTAACCAACAGCCCCTGCACTGTGCCTTCTCCCTGGAGCGCTACACACCCACCACCACCCAGCTGTCCTGCAAAATCTGCATCCGGCAGCTCAAAGGCCATGAACAGATCCTCCAAGTGCAGACATCGATCCTAGAGGTGAGTCTTCGGTCTGCAGGACCACTTGACTCCATTTCTAAAGGACAGTAAGATTAATGCGCCTGTTTCAATCGTGCTACACAGGTTGTAAAAGAGCTTCCAAATGCACTCGCTCTTAATCCTCATCACCGACCAGGGCAAATAAACTTTTTCTCAGGCTCAGGAGTGAGCTGAGCTCCCCGATGGGCGAAACAACTCAACGCGTCAGAGCTTCGGCTCTGTGGAGACCCTTTTGGGGAAAGAACTGGTACAGGGCTTTTTATACACAAAACCACAAACAATCTAATCATCCACTGCGGGCTTGGACCGGAGAGTTATCATTGGCTGATGGTACGTTATGGCAGATACATACCATGAAGAAGCACAAGGTCACCACTGGGTGGTTTTTCTGCTGGTTCTCTCTAGTCTTCCAGAAATCATATTCAGGGGATTGGTTCCCTACTGCCTTACAGTTTTTCACATCCTCCAGGTTCAGGGTTCTGCAGAGCCCCATTTCCATTAAATCTAGATTCATCGATGCTATAACATACGACAGAGTCGATAGAAGTTTCTTTCTACAAAGTAAGGCAATGGAACTGCAGAGAGGGAAAGGGTATTGTCCAAGGTCGTGTCACTATTGAAGGGCAGAGTTAGAATGGGAGTCAGGGGGGCATTCACTTGGGAGTTTTTGCACAAAGACACCTGATGTCTGCCATGGCTCTGATTTACCTAAATCACTGAATGGCTTCGTGGCTGTAGACTTGGGCTTCTAGAGTAGACACCGGCATTCCCTCCTGAATGGTTATTTGAGGGGAGAGGGAGAGAGTAGCTGAGAGGCAGAATGAAGGGAGACATGGAATGCTTTTCTGAGCAACTCTTAAGATAATCCCTGGCTAGTGGAGACGAGCACATTCTATTGTTCAGCAGTAGAATATGTACATATGTGTGTGTGTGTGTGTACAGACACACATATGTATAAATATATACATAATATATATTTATTCATTCGGGCTTGGCAAAAGGCGTGAATAGTTTTATATACGTACAACTCAATTTCGTAGCCTTACAAAATCATCACTTCTCTCCATTCTCATTTTAATTCATTGTTTATGCAAGATGAGTCTTGCTAATTCCCCAAATAGGTTTTCTGAAGAGTGGATGGCTTTCCAAAGGATTGCACCTCAAAATTGATAGCTGTCTTAACTGACATGTTTGTACAGTATTTGCATTCATTATTGCCAATTAGCATTATGTGCTAAAGCAGTTTTGATAGGAAAGGTAGATCCAGAAAGGTAGGGTAGGATATTTTTAGAATCTCTTTCTTGAACAGTCATGGCATCTTGAACATAATACATTTCAAAGTAAAATGAAAAATTTTAGGAAAGTTTTAACATAAACACAAAAGGAAAGCCCAAGCAGATTTTCCTTCTCGTATTCAGAAGCAAGTGTGAAAAGACAAGACATGAAGATGCCTCTGATGCAAATTGCCCTAAACGTCTATTCACAG
Source organism: Panthera pardus (assembly GCF_024362965.1). Taxonomy (NCBI): domain Eukaryota; kingdom Metazoa; phylum Chordata; class Mammalia; order Carnivora; family Felidae; genus Panthera; species Panthera pardus. The sequence continues at coordinate 46,660,252 of NW_026526688.1, read as the reverse complement.
GTCAATGAAACAATTCCACTTTTAAGGGGCTTTTATTCTTTAAGGCGCTCACGATATTGCAGACCAACTTCTGCTATTACAGGAAATCTTTATGTAAAAGGAATGTGATAGGCTCCATACATCATGGTACCTCTGCTCCTTGCTTAAACAAATTTTTGGAGTGCAAAGTGCATGGAAGGAAAGTGAGCTAATAAACACAATCATGCCCTTTACTCTCCATCTCCTTGTCTAATGCTTCGCAAGCTTACAATCACTTTGCAATGCCTTGAAAAAGACGACATCACAGTATCTCTTGATAATAAGAGGCCAGCCTCAGAAAAATACTTAGTCACCGTTGGGCTACCACCATCCATTGTGTATATGCCTTTTAGAAGCTTTATTACCCTTTTGGTACTGGAAGGATCACATTATTAATCACTTCAAGTGTTACTGCTTGCATTTGGCCCAGCACATCCCCATCTCTTTGTAATAAACCATAGTTCCTAGGCAAATCTGTTATTTTCTGTGTCAGAAGAAAATTAAGAACTTTTGAAAGCCTCTGTATTTCAGGTACCATTTCATGTGCTTTCACATATAACCACCCTAACTCTGTGTGGATTAAATACCATACTATCACAATTTGACATGATGTAACATTCTCAGAGAGGTCAACCTTCTTGTCCAAGATGATAAAATGAATAATGGGGAGCCAGAGTTCCCAACGGAGATACCGGCCTTCAAGGTCAAAGCCTGGATTTCCATACTAGATTACTTCAGGATCTCAGTCAAGGAAGTCTAATTTAGCAGTCCTGAGTGTGGGCCTTGTCCATAATGTAAGCCTTTGTTTTAGTGGCCTTAGGCACTAGTGACAAAAATGACACCATTAAAATTTTATCTCTAAGTATGCAAGTAGGTGAAAATTGGGAGGTTCTTTCCTCAAGACTGTAGAAGGATGGCATGGGATGGAATAAGTGATCATTTGATAAGTCTTCAAGAACAGAATAGATTTCTCACATGGCAGTCCTCCTGCAAAGAAGGGTCTTGAGCGAACGATCACTCATGATCCTTCCAACCCTAGAATTGTTTCACTCTTGGCAGAAGCATACGTCTGGTAATAGATCCAGTTGAATACAAAGCATCCCCTTCTCCCTAAAAATGTCTTGGATTTTTGTGACAGATGATCCCAGAAAAAAAGGAGATACATAAAGTGCTACAAAATCGGGATTACCTACGGTGGAGACAAGATACATTCTAGACATGACCCTCTATCGATCGGGGAGGTGGGAATAATAGATCAAGTGTGAAAGTGCATATTTTATAACCTCTAGGCCAAAGGTGCTTTTAATAAGCTAGTGATTAGGTGCTTTTAAGAAACTAGTAACTAGGGTTTTGTTGATTAAAAATATCAATATTAACAATAATAAAGAAATAAATATTTTGAAGCTTTCAGTAGATACCTGAATTTTTTTTTTTTAATTATCTGCCCTTCATCCCCCAAAACAAATCCCTGCATGTTTAAGCACAGGGCCCTCAGCTCCTTCCTAACTTTAATGGATGTCCTAGTGTCTGTTTCATGGGTTTAACAATGGAGGTAATTTAACAGGAGAGGTAAAAGAGATACATATATACGTGTATCATTATCTGTAAAATATTTATTTTAAATATCTAAATCAGCGCAATGATTATCCTCTTTGAAGGCCTGTGGTTCTTAGTGTTCAGCCTCATATCCATCATATTCTTCCATGCCTCTCATGTAAATGGCTTTCCACATGAATATAATCATTCATGCCATTCTCAGACTTAAAAATTATTTCAGTGATCAAGAAAATGTATTTTTTTTTTCTGTTCTTTAGAGTGCCCGTTATTGGGTCAATCTGTAGAAGCAGGTTGATTTTCTTTAAATGTAACCTCACTGATTACCTAACGATGATCACCAACTGATTAGTCTGTAAAAGCAACAGTATCACCGATCTAAAAATTGGAGACTGAAGCAAAATAATTTTACTAAACGTGAAGAGAAGGAAGGAATCGCTAAGTAATTTACTACATCCTTCCTTATTGATGTAATAATATTGAAGAATACCGTTTTGGGGAGAGAAAGAACTTATATGGGAACTTACAATTTTCCCTTCAAGCAATTCTCTTATCTTTCTTCCAAAAGTGGTGGAAGGTTGGGGGATGATTTTTCTGTTACAAAATAGACATAATACTTGGAATTTCTCGTTGATTTACAACTCCCCAGCTAGCCAAGTAGCAGCCGCTTATCTCAGATGTGCAGAGCATGGAAATCTGCTGTTCCTTTGCATATTTAATTTAAACAATCAGAAAATGTGATGTATCTACAGGATTCTTATTACGTGGCCCAGATGTCTTTGAGAACGCACCGTAAATGTTACATAAAGTGTCATCCTTGTGCATGGCAAATATTGAAATTTGGAAACTTTACGAGAGAAAGGGGGGGCCCACTTATTAAAGTGTAGGAAAGAGAAAAAATCCTGAAGAGTCAGTCTTCTGTAACATGTTTTCACTTTGAAGTCATAACCACCTCTGTCCTGAAGACTATGTATCAGGGTGGCCTTTCCCCTGCCAACAGTAACGTCAGAGCTTGGTCAGCTTGATCAACTCAATGAGGCCATAAAAGCTCCCCAAAGCCCATTCTATTGCAGTCCTTTGTCATGGACACATACAGTGTTTTCAGTTTTCATTGGCAAGCCACATTTTCACATGTTAACACTGTTTGGTGCCCTTTCCCAGTGACAGCTACCATGTTATCTTGCATAGAATCCCTTTTTTTTCCTCTCTAGTTTCTACCATCGTTTTTAAGGACATCGGCCTGCCTTCAGTCAGGAAATTTAAGGAAACTATTTTTACTTGATTTACATTTTTAAAGGCTAAAAGAAATTTTACAAACCATGATTCAAAATGATGTTCCTCATAACCTCTTTTGTTCAGTAAGAAGCCTGAGTTGGTTCATTTTATAACCGTCCAACATATCAGAAAAGAATCACTCATTTTGCCTAAAATAACGAGTTACCCACTCAATTTCTTTTCAATCAGTGACTACTCATCCTTCAAGGCCAACCCAAATGTCTCCTCCAGGAAGCTGTCAGGAATGAGGTACACACTTTGCCGGCTGTTGGACTGGGGTCACTCTCAGCTTCTAGGGGGTGCCCTCAGGTCCTAGCCCCATGTCCCACTCTATAGGCATTTCACAGCCTGGCTATTTGCTTTCCTCCAGGCCAGCAGAAGAGATGCCTCCAGATAAGAGCTGCTTCTTCTCTCTTCTAAGGGCCACCTGATTGGTCAAGCCCACCCAGAAAAAAATACCTCTTGCTCAGGACGTAGTCAACTGATTAGAGACCTTAATTACATCTGTAGAATCCCTTGTGTCTTGTAACACATCATAATCACAGGCGTGATTCAGTTAGATACTTTTCAGGTTTTAAAATTCTGTTGGTTCATATAAATTTATCGGCAGCTATTTCAATCTCCTGGATGTCTGCATGGTCTCATGTTGGATACGATTGCTGGTATGTATGGAAATAACCAATCCTCATCAGAGAGCTCTAAATCAGAAGCGGGTTGGGCAGACAGCAGGCAGAAGCTTTCCAGCTGGCACCAGTCCTCAGGCTAGTCTAGACCTCATCACTGACCACGTATTACCAAAGCAATGTCATGCTGAAACAAGACCAAAATATTTACTATGGAATCACACACTTCTCGACTCAGACGGGGCAACACAAACTTTGAGATGATCAATATACAATCAGTTCCCCTTTGTAGCTTTCGTGACAGGTACCTGCCCAGCTAGCTCCTTTGATTAGCCCGTTCATCTTAGGTCAGCTCTGTCAAAGAGTCATTCCTTACATTGAACTAAAATCTGTCACTTTGGGGCTTCTTCCTACTGATTCTAGATATATCTCTGAGAGACAAAGGAAAAAAAGAAAAGAAAAAAGGTTTAATTCTGCTGTCACCTGACATCTCTTTGGATGTAGAAGGCTGATGATTATGACTCCCCTGATTGGAAGCCACATTGTAAATCTCCAGTACGTGATTCACCAGACTACTAGAGAAGTTATTTACAGTTTTAGAAGAAAGGGGAACATGTCAGTGTATTTTATAGAGCCCATCACTATAGGCAAGCGTTTTGTGCATGGTGTTAATAGATTTTCATAAAAAAAATAACGGTGTCAATCAGTCATGCTTCCCTTCAGACCTGACCATGCTTTCTTTGTTTGTAGAGCGAAAGAGAAACCATCACTTTCTTTGCACAAGAGGACAGCACTTTCCCTGCACAGACTGGCCCCAAAGCCTTCAAAATTCCCTACTCCATCAGACAGCGGATTTGTGCTACGTTCGATACCCCTAATGCCAAAGGCAAGGACTGGCAGATGTTAGCACAGAAAAACAGCATCAACAGGTAATTGGGGGCAACTTCTGAAAGAGGATGTCACTGAGAGTTTTGAAAAACAAAGTGGGTTGGGTGTATCCATGCGGTTTCCAGGCCCTGATATCTTTGTAGATTCCTCTGGTCGTATTTCATGTGAGGCCTGCCTTCGTATGTGGGGAAAGAACAAGAACAGGAGACTGTGTGGCATTTCCTTCCACCCACTCTGCCTTGAGGGACACAATAGAAAAGTCTTAACTTTGGTCCTGGTCCCGTCTTTAGGTTGGCTAACTGGGCCACCCACATGGGGTACAGACTCTGTCTTCTTGGTGCTTGTGGGAGATCCCAGCACAGTCTTGAACCAGTGGTCTAGAAACAAAGAAGAAAGCTTCTCACACCTCCCATCATCAGGTCACCTTAAGTGTTACGTAACCCTTAACGGGGACATGTCAGCCTGAAAAGCGGGTGCCTCAGTATTAAACATTTGAGGATGATAGCTCCCAGATCGGAAGGCAGAGGACTTAAAACAAGCAGGTGGCCCAGGCACGTGAATGTGGCCTGCTGCTTCACCAGACCCTCGACTCTGTGCTAACCTTGTGGGTGAGAGCAGAGCAGTAGAGAGTAGGGCTTTATTAGTTGCGATGAGAAGGAGCAAGAGTGATGCCATTTCTACGAGCACTGACGGGCGGGCAGCTTTGGCTCGGCTTGAAAGATAATCAACAGGGAGAGGGCAATACCTCTCTCTCTCCCCCATCACTCCTCTCTCCCCCCACCGCCCCTCCAGCCCCAGAATGAATAGAAAACAGACCAAGTTTTGCCAGAACCATTTTCTTTCTCTTTTTCTCTGGTACTTTTTTTTTTTTTTCTTTTGAGACAAAGCCTTCCTTTCTTACTCTTTGGCTTGCTCTGTCATTTCCATGGTTTGTTCTTTATTTTCACAGCCATCCTACCTGACTTTCTTCTCTGAAAGGGAGGTAGGTGTTTGCCAAGAAATGATAGAGTGCCACTCCCCAGTTTAAAAGGGATCCAGAATCCAAGAAGGGAGGACCCAACTAGAAAGCAGTCAGGCTGAGAGAGGAAAATCAAGAGAGGAGGCATTGCTGCTAAAAGAAAACGGAATTTGCAGTGACAGGCAAGCCCAGAAAGAATAGATACATTCTTGAAAGGCGTATATTGAAAATGAAAGAATACAGAAACGTATGAATGTACAGGGAAGAAAAAAATTAGGTTGAATATTTCCCAGCAATTTTGACAAAGGAGGAGATGTCACGCTTATAACCCATGCACACCATGACTATGTCAAGCTCACTTTCTGATCAACACAGGGGCAAGAATGAAAAACCAGCCCAGAGAACAGAATTTGGTTCACAAAGAAAAAAAAGGGGGGGACGTGGGCCTTGGACCCACAGGGTATCCCTGGTTCTATAACCTGTACCAATCTGCCAAAGCACACCGCTTACCAGCCCTGTTCCTTTTTCTACAAATGCAGATCATACATTTTTGCACTATATCAATTCCCTAATCCATTCTGAACATAAGAGTTGATGATTTTTACTTTCTTAATTTTGATACATATAATTTTAAAGTTTGTTTTTTTTTTATATTGAGAAAAGGAGAGAGAGCACGAAGAGGGGAGAGGCAGAGAGAGAGGGAGACAGAGAATCCCAAGCAGGCTCCGTGCTGTCAGCACAGAGCCCGATGCAGAGCTCGAACTCATGAACCATGAGATCACTAGCTGAGCTGAAATCAAGAGTCGGATGCTTAACCGACTGATCCACCCAGGCACCCCGAGAATTGATGACTTTTAATTCACCATTCACATGAAAATAATTGCCACAAAATATCTATGATGCTGTCATTCGTTTGCTGAATATGCACATGTTCCATTTCATGTTATTCTCCACTTATAGGATACCTACGAGAGGTACAGGGAGTGCCCCAAAGTCATCAGTCTGGGCCCTTCCACAGTAGGGAAAATGCATTTCAAAATGGGAGACTGAGGTAAACAACCTTTTGTGTCTGGGCTCTAATGAGCAAGAAGTGGCCGCACAGGGGCACACTGTCCCTCCGGTGTCCAGCATCATCCAATGTGAACGCTTGGTGTGCCTGTTTCCTTGCTTTGGGTTTGCCCTAAGAGCCCTTCTCCAGGAAAGCCTAAATTTCCTTGACATAGGGGTGCCTGGGTGGCTCAGTCAGTTGGGCGTCCGACTTCAGCTCAGGTCATGATCTCGCGGTCCGTGAGTTCGAGCCCCGCGTCAGGCTCCGTGCTGACCGCTCAGAGCCTGGAGCCTGTTTCGGATTCTGTGTCTCCCTCTCTCTGACCCTCCCCCGCTCACACTCTGTCTCGCTCTCTCTCTCAAAAATAAATAAACATTAAAAAAATAAATTTCCTTGACATAAGGAATACAAATAACCTACTTTATGGAAAGTTTCTAACACGGTGACCAGAAAAGGTTGGTTTTCAATCAGTGTCACTTTTTGCAGTTTTCACTAATAGCAAATTAGGATGGCATGGGTCGATACAATTTACTGTCTTTACATCTTCTTTGGTGAATATATTCAACTTCAGTGAATGGCATGTCCTGCCTACCTCTTTACCCTCAAGCTTAACCTTCCAAAAGTAGTCTAACTATGGAACGAGAATGGTTTAAATTGAGAATCAGCAAAATTGTATTCTGTTAAAAAACCAGAGAGCAAATAGTTTAGGCCATATAGGGTCTGTTGTAATTACTCAGCACCATTTGGCTCTGCTTCTGCAGTGAGAATCAGCCAGAGAAAATACGTGCATCACAGCTAGGCCGACTTGTCTAACGAACTTCATTTATAAAAACAGGCAACCTAACGGAGTTTGCTCACCTCTTATTTAAGTAAATCTGCTCTCATTTAGTAAAACTTCTACAGGATCCTGTCGCTTCAGTCAGAGTGACACCTGGAGATGAGGCTTCTCAGCTCTGTCAGCTCAGCAACCAAGTTTGAGGGGAGCGTGAGGGGGCAGACACAGCATAGAATCTTTTTCTGCAGACTGGTTGGTTCCAGCAGAAAGGCCACCAACATATTCACAGAAGCAGAATAAAGAAAAGACTACTGAAAATCACCTTGTACCATGTTATTAGCTCATTCTCACTTTGCAGAAATTGTCAAGTTCCTTTTAGGTTTTCATTATTATACCAAAAAATATATCTCCTCCTACATGGGAAGAAATCTACGTGACAGAGAGGAACAGGATTTTCAGATGTCATTTGTCACAACTTCCTGCTGCATAATCCCAAGTCACTGGCCTCTCTTAGGGTTGCAAACAATATAGCGTGGAACTGATCATTAATGTGTGTTAAAACACAAAAATCTGACATTGTCAATATGTGCCAGTATTACTGAGAGCTGTCCCATAGCACACAGACTTTCTGTTCGAGAATTCACCATCCTTGATCTTGTGACAGCACTTTTTACCTGACTCTCCCCCTCCTTTCAACTTCCAGAAGTATCGAAAAGCTAGCAAAGCAGTCGCCCTCAAATCATGAAAGAAAAGTTTTCAAAGGGAGGGGAGGGAGACATTCGCTTTTATTTTATTGCCAGTGAAAATGCTCTTGTACCCTCCTTTTGCTAAAATGCAAATGTCACTGATGATAATCTGCCTTTTTGCCAAACAACTTTCTACTTTGATCTGAATGGGGGGTGGGGGGGAAGACTGGGAATATAAAGCGAAAGGCTTAGCAATCGCCGAGAATGGGAGAAATGTCAGTAGTGTGTGCTATGAGGCAGCAACACAGGTGGCCTTGCGACTTGCCTGGCATACGGATCACGCTAAATAAGCCACACCGCCGAGCAAAGAATGTCAGAGATAAAAGTTGCAATTACAGATTCTGTGAGCAAACTTTGACGATTACTCAGGGTCCATACTCGCTGCATTTCAAAGCTGAGGTGGCACATTTGTTCTCTACGTTCAGCTGCAGTAACCCTGTGCTTCAGGGCTCTTGGCCCCCTGGGATTGCTAGGTGGGGTAGCGCGGCGAAATGGAGAATTGGTCACAGGAAAGGAAGTAGACGGTGGGCAGAATTGCTGAACAGATGCCGAACAGATTAGGAACAGAAACTAGCTGCTTCAGCCAGAAGTATCCTCCTGTGTCTAAACTTCAGTAGCACTTTGTATTGTCACAACGCTTTTTAAAAATTTTTTTTTAAAAATATTAGACAGTGAGCAAGAGCATACACGAGTAGGGGAGGGGCAGAGAGAGAGGGAGAGGGAGACAGAGAATCCGAAGCAGGCTCTGTGTGGGGCTCAAACCCACAAACCATGACATCATGACCTGAACCAAAATCAGATGCTCAACCGACTGAGCCACCCAGATACCCCTGTAACGACACTTTTTTTTTTTTTTTTTTTTTTTTTTTTATAAGTTACAGTTAAACCCACCAAGACCATACTCTCTACTTAGGGGAAACTCAGTAATCCTTCCTTGAATGAAGGACATGAACTTCTTCATCGGATACTAACTATACTTGACCTCAAAAACTTCCTTCCTAATGAACAGACTTGACAGGAATAAGAATGGGTCTCAAAGGAAGACAGTTTGCACGGCTGATGTGAGGGAGGATTCCTGTCTTTTCCCTCAGCTCTGCCGCAGTAGCTGAAATTCTACCATTAGATCATTCGTCTTTAAGGCCTCATGATTTTCATATTCCAGAAACTCTTGTGAAAACATAGCCAGCTTGACCATGTTGCTATGGGAACAGATGCTGGATAAAGTGCAGGAGACACGAGAGTGTGAGCGGAGGGGAGGCAGGCGAGATGGAAGAAAGGGTGCCAAGATGGAGAGAAGCACATAATTACACCTTATTAACGGTTTTTCATAGTAGTACACAGCTGAATCTTGAACAACACAGTTGAACCCTTGAACTGCGCAGGCCTGCTTATATAGGATTTTTTTCAGTAAATACAGTCTAGCGCTATGAATGTATTTTCTCTTCCTTAGGATTTTCTTAATAACGTTTTCTTTTCTCTAGCTGACTTCATTATAAGAATAATCTAATGAACGTTAACATTCAAAGTATGTGTTAACTCACTGTTTATATGTTATCAGTAAGGCTTCTCGTCTACCATAGGCTATTGGTAGTTGAGTTTTAGGGGAGTCAAAAGTTATACTGGATTTTCGACTGTGGGGGGGGGCGACCAACTCCCCACATTTCTCAAGGGTCAACTAAAACATATTTCTCATGCAGAGGTTAGAATAGTTCATCTGGAATGTTAACGTTCATGGGTGATGGTGTAGCAATTGTGAGCAAATGTAATTCCTCAAACCTCATGGCTGATAAGCAGTGCTGTATAACTAGTTTTTCCACCAGGACATCTAATGAGAAACAGAATCTTCTCATATTGAGGTCATCTCCTTTTATTCCTCTGTCCACTCGTTTAATTGGACGCACAGGAACAGTGAAATGGCCAGAGGGCAGTGAAAAAGGACAGACGAAGGTCGCAAAGCAGCTTCCTAATCTATCTTGAAATAACTGTCGAGAATTCACTACAAGTAGAATGGTCACAGTGCCAGCTGCCACTTGGGGTGAGGGGAGAAGAGAACAAAATCCATATGGGATGCCTGCTTCACAGGCAGGCCACTGAGGATGGCCACGCAGTGACCACTGAGACTAGATGTTCTCATTCCTGTGGTTTGGGATTTACCTTGATGAAACCAAACTCAGCTTTCTTGGTTCTGCAGGCTAGAGGCCAGCAAACACATCGTGACCTTCGAGTAATAAAAATGGATGTGAGGGGCGCCTGGGTGGCTCAGTCAGTTAAGTACCCACCTCTTGAGACCCACTCAGGTTATGGTCTCACGGTCATGAGATCGAGCCCAGCATCAGGTTCTGCACTGAGCATGGAGCCTGAGATTCTCTGTGTCCCTCTGCCCCTCCCTTGTGTGCATGCTCTCTCTCTCAAAAAAAAATTTAAAAATAATGAAAATAAATGGATGTGAGGCTGTCATTTCCAAAAAAATCACTTGTAGGACTCTTCCAAGGAAAGTGAATATATAGGGGGATAGCATTACACAGGTCCTTGGAGGCAAGAGATGGTGAGCCAAATCAGATTTTTCTGATTCTGGCCCGGGAGACTTCTGCAGGGTCTGAAATGTGAAGAGCCCTTACAGTGAAGCCAGAAGGACCCAACACAGCAAAGTGGTGGATGTTTGGGCTTCATTCCACGGAGGTCAATGACTCATGAAGATACCCACTAATATGAAGCTGAAGCAGACAACCTGGGACCAGTGTAGCCATGAATAAGCTGTATATGGTTTATAAGTGGCAGGTGTTCATCCTAAAGGCAATATGGAAAAGAAGCTTCTCGGGTCCCTCCCAGAGAACCAAAGCCATGCTCCCTCTAGCCCCAGGGGTTGGTGATAAGGGCATTGCATTCCTTCTTAGGCAAGTGGCAAGTTTGTGCTGGTGCCCTGAAGGAATAGGCTCTCCTCCTTTATGCTAATAGAGTTTTCAGAAAAGATGACCATGCCAAGGCCCCTTTATAGCCTCAATAATCCAGTTCATAAGAGCGGTCTCAAACAGCACTGAAAAAGCTTGGCAGCATCAGTATGCCTGAAGATGATGTTTTCATCATTTGAGAAAATTAAATTCTACAAAGAATTTTAACCCAATTCATTAGAGTATCCTTTAGGGATTAACTGTTTCTTTTCAATGATTTGTGAGGCGTCATCGAAACACATATTGAGTATTACCATAAAGAGAGAAGTGTAAATATTTCACTCTTCCCTCATCCGGCATTAGCGCAGTGGTCTTTCCTCTCGAAACAAATGGTGGTCATTCTCCTTCACCCTCAGGATGCTTAAAATGGCTCAGGGTTATTGAGTGCGGAAAATCAGTTTAAATGAGACCCATTTTTCCTTGATATATCCCAATGTAAAGAAAACTAGAAATTTGATTTGGTAGTTTTCATGGCCTTTCACTTCCAAACATGACACACTGTCATAGACAATTTCATCCTGTCAGGAATGAAACTGGAGAATCAAAACCAGGGTCTGCAACTGCCCTGATTCTCGTTGGGCAGCTCACTGGTGGCCCCGAGAGCTCCAGGTCTTTAAATGTTTGGCAAAGAAGGGAAGAAAGATCCTTGCCATTCCCCCTTCAAGAACCAGGTAACAGAACTGGCAGAAGGAAACCCCAAGAGGAATTTCAGAATTTCATCATCAGATTAATGGCCCTAAAAGAATTGATGCACCAGCCTGAGGGCAAGACAGAGTGGAACTCAGCATGTTGGTTTGTTGGTTTTGATTGCCTGTATCCTGTCCTCGTGGGTTTCCCATGACAATTTCCCTTTTTTTTGAAGGCACGGGGCAATAGACAGAGGTTTCATCATGGCGTCCATCTTTTACTTATTCTTGGAAAAGGAAACACCCACCTGCTTTATCCTGAAAGCTGCTTTGCTGTTTGTTGAGTACCCACTGAGGCTGAAGTTTGGGGATGAGAGCTCGATAGATGAGACAAATGCTTGTGTGGTGCCCAATTACTGCCGTTCAGTGTGAATGGCTTTGCTATTTACATTGAAAGAACCATATGGAGGGTTGGTTTTGGTCACATAAGAGGCTTTCATTAAATGAGACAATTAGGATGATAGCATGGTTATTAATATTTTTTCATTAGGACTGTGTTCCAATTCCCTCCTTGTCACTAGCAGTAGGATTCTACGCTGTTCCTGTAATGATGGCTCCCAATTTATTATAGGCAGCTTAACTTAGTTTTCACTTTTTGTACTACAAGCCCACTTGGAAAGAAGATAGATTTATTTTTAAAGGTTCTTTTTTTTTTTTTTTTTAAGTTTATTTCTTTTGAGAGAGAGTGAGCAAGCGAGTGCGGGGCAGGGGGGAGTTGCAGGGGTGGAGAGAAAGGGAGAGAGAGAGAATCCCAAGCAGGCTCCGTGCCATCAGCAGAGAACCCAACGTGGGGCCCGAACCCATGAACCATGAGATCATGACCTGAGCCGAAACCAAGAGTTGGGCATTTAACCGACTGAGCCATCCAGGCACCCCGATATTTTTAAAATAGGCTTTTTAAAAGCTAAAAACCTTCAGTTGACTTAGATGTAAATGGCAAGTTTGTAGAATATAAACATATTTGGTGCCCTCTTGTTACAGGTGCATTTGCCCCCTTCTGCTTAAAAAGGTGTTGGGTGAAATCCTAAATTCTGAATGCATTTACGGCATGCACCTGGTATGAGATGTCTTCTGTGCTAAAGACATTAAGTGGCAGCAGCTCTAATGTGGTCCCCAACTATATTTCAGTAGGAAATCCATTCACAAGAAGAGCTTACAGCTTGCAGATAGGTAGATCGGCCCCATGGTAGCAGGATTCTGAGAAACTGAAAGTTTGTCATCTGCAGTTCAAAATGAAAGGGCCACACACAGACAGAAGAACACCGAGCCAGGCCAACCCCAGCATCAGTACAGTTTGCCCTTCAGTGCGTTTCCCCAGGGCTAAGATTGAGCCTCAGACCCTCACCTCCCTCTATTACTGTTATCTCTTTGCTAACTGATTGAAGATTTAGAGGTTACTATTCCCAAAGACATTTACATTTGAATGCTGCTTTCAAGTACTTTTATTTATTCTCTAAATTCATACCAAGTGGATGCCTAGCCACTTTTCCTTTTCAAAAAACTAGCCCAAGTTATAATAGTATATAAAGACATTGGAGGGCAGAATTTTAGCAGGGGCCCTTAAATCTTCCCCAAAAGAAGAAAACAGAAGGCACGAGTCACTATTTCCAGAAATCCTCAAATTTAACCTAATTTCCATTATTAGTTTAACATGGTCATGAGTTTGAAGATGTGTTTTGAAAACTGGGATTCTGTGTAAAAATTCAGTTTTTGACTATATACATCAATCACTATGGGTCGGCCTGTGTCTAGCTAGTGAAATTGCTAAGATAGATTCATGCTCCCAATTCTCTCCTGGCTTCCACATAAAGCATGGGATTCTAATTGGGGATAAGGGATGGGAACAGCAAAGTCTCAGAAAGATGAAATTAATCATGGTAATAAACTAACTGCCCCCCACCAACCAGGAACTCAGGTAAATAGTAGGCATATAGGCTCAACAAAACAAAATTGAATTTCATAAGCCATTACTACTCAATGAACTTACATGGATAAACTTATCCGGCTGTCTCAGCATGAGTTTTTTATAGTTTCTCTCTGCTCTTTTCGGTGGGAGTTACAACAGAAAAGATAAAGTCATTGAATCTACAAGGCTTAGGACAAATGAACTGACCTGAAGACCTAGAAAGATTCTAAAGTAAATTCCTAAAATTTAGAGAGTAATCTCACCTGCATAGTATGCAGCATCTTTAGGACACCACAAAAAAAATTTTTTTTTAATTTTTTTTCAAAATTACCTCAGTCTATCAAAATTCAAAAAGGCTACCACAAAAGGTCACCCAAAGTTCAGAGCATAAAAAAGTAACAATTGGAAACATCTGAGACCAGCATAATAAACGTTCACTTCTGTAAACAGTTTTCAAAGAGAAAGTAAAAACATTGTTTTATTTTGAGGCATCCACCTAAATTCAGGGCGACCACTTTACTACTTTTGCTAAATATTCTGGTTTCAAAGACACTCACAAAATTACTTAATACCAACTGTTGCTATGAGCTCTGTTCTCTGGTATTAATATTATTCCCTGAATTGTGTGTGAATTTACCTACTGGTGTCCAAATGTACCACCATTATGAAGACAAATGGGTCACACAGACTGGGATCCGAATAATTGCAAAAGGGCAGTATGGAAAAAACCCAATAGATGCATGGTATACCAACTTTCAAAACAAAACAAACGGAAAAAAAAAAAAAAAAAACCAGTGCGTTTGCACATATGTAAATAGTTAAAATAACCCGCCTATCTTTGAGAAACAGCCTACTGCATTGGGACTTTAGGGTCTTTTATATACTAACTGTTCCCGGTGTAGACCGGGAAATGCCTACCCTACAAATCAGGACATGTGAGAACAAAATGGCCGGCAGGAGTCCTTCTCCAGCTCTGCCCCTCGTCCTCTAGGCAGGTAGAACACCTTCCCACTCCCACCCCCACCACAGATCCATGGAAATTTTTAATATTGTTTTAGGACAAAGATTTATCCCAACCTCCAAAACACATTCTGCATGCCTCTCCCAAAATTTCATTATTGCATTTTTATAGCTGGGTCTTCCTGGCAGGTCTTAAAATGTCAAAGGTCCCTGAACATTTACTGAGCACAAAGCTCTCAAAGTGCTTGAGGCAGGATGTGTGACTTGTGGTTTCAATGACTTTGGCATTCTGGATGCTTATTTTCAAATGCAGCACAAAACAAAAACTTCAGTCCAATCTTCTCTCAAAGAGCTACTGGAAATCTAGCTTATGGTGTAAAACATAGGACAGGGATCAGCACTATGGCCTAACGGCCAAATTTGGCCCACCACCTGCTTGCCTATAGCCCAGGAGCTAGAATGGTTTCAGGATTTTGAAATGGTCAGGAAAAAATTTTTTTAAAAATCAAAAGAAGAGGAATATTGTGTGATATGTGAAAACTGCAGGACATTCACATTTTAGGGTCTCTCGAAAAAGTTTTATTGCAACACAGCCATGCTCATTCATATGTATTGTCTGTGGCTGCTTTCACACCACCATAGTAAAGTCGGGTAGCTGCTTTAGGGACCATGTGTGGCCCCTAAAGTCAAAAAGATTTACCATCTGGTCTTTACAGAAACATTGGTCAACCCCTGGTATCGAATAAAGCTTAATTTGGGGGTGATAGGATCACAAGATTCTAGTCTGTCCCACAGGACACTGGTCCATTGTTTTTCAAGGGAAACTACAAACTATAAATAAGCCCTCAATAGAATGATAAAAAATCTGTCCTTTTGTTGTTGTTCTTGCTGTTCTTTCTCTTTTTGAAACAACATTGGAGAGAAATTTACCCATTCCGGAAACAAGTGTATGTTTATGGTCATCAGTCTCAAAAAGGACATGGGAAGAGTTTGTCACACAAGTCCGCCCAAGAGTTCACTCACACCTAGTCTCTCAGTTTGCCTTCTTCTCCGCTAGTCCTCCAGTTCATGTTCTGCCTGAATGTTGGGAGGGGTGTACCAATTTACTTCCAGACCTGGAGATATGGCAGCTTTCTCTGCAAACACTGGCCCATGACCAGGTAGAAGGGACAGTATTCAAAACAAAGTTCTTTTTTTTTTTTTTTAATTTTTTTTTCAACGTTTTTTTATTTTTATTTTTGGGACAGAGAGAGACAGAGCATGAACGGGGGAGGGGCAGAGAGAGAGGGAGACACAGAATCGGAAACAGGCTCCAGGCTCCGAGCCATCAGCCCAGAGCCTGACGCGGGGCTCGAACTCACAGACCGCGAGATCGTGACCTGGCTGAAGTCGGACGCTTAACCGACTGCGCCACCCAGGCGCCCCCAAAACAAAGTTCTTAAGAGGAACTGGGATCCCTTCAACTACCCACACAGGGTTTGGTTTGCCATTTCTATTTGTGCAGAAATAACTATATTTGAAGAAGAAACCAGAGAGAATAGTTTTAAGCTGGCCTTCTCCCTTTCTCAATTAAGGATTCAGATGTAGTAGAAAGTATAGCACCCCGATAAAATAATGCCACATGGCAACCAACTAGCTTTAAGCAGTCCCTTAAGATCTTTGAGTAGCCCTTTATTCACTCGGAATTACTGGATGTGTGTGTGGTGCTTGTAAATGGTAATGTGCCCTTAAAAGCTGGTCTTCTCTTCCAAGTGCTCTTAGCTACATGAGTCCACTTTGTGATTATATGCTGAATGTGGTGATAGAAAATTGTGCCATCCTCAAGACGGGCAATTCGTGGTTGACTCTCAAAAATCTGTTCAACTTATCAAAATTTCTCCAGAGGTGACATTTCTACCTGTGCTGTAAAAGTGCCTACGAAAAACTGTGACCTTTAATCTTTTGTGTTGTCTTAGTCTTCACCATAGCAAAGTCATTGTCCAAAAGGTTACCATTTGTTTTCACTGGAGATCTCTTGTCACCTGGAAAAAGCTCATAGCAATCAATTACTCAGACAATGGATATTGAGTAAACACCTGTCATCGTATTAGGATAAGGACTGTTACAGAATCAGAAGATTATCAGCTATGATCCTCTCTCTTCAGGTGTCCGTAATCATGCTGGGTAGTCAAAACTCACATGAAATATATCAGCACTTTGTTCATATGAAAATTTAAGCACAGTGACAGAATTCAGAGAAGAAATAAAGCATTTTGAGCAGAGTAGAGAAGTGAACCAGGCATTGCAGGAGTGTAAGATTTTGATAAACAGAGAGTAAAGACAGGAAGTGGGTATTCCAAATGGAGAGAATCGATTGCAAGAAGCAAAGTATTACCTAAGTCAGCATTAATGGCTCAGAGGGCAAAGGAAGATTGAATAAAAATATATATTGCCATACCTAGGTGGGGCCAGACAGAGGAAGGCATCAAAAACAAGGAGAGTAATACCTGATCATTGAAAAAATAGAATGCAGGATATATTAGAAACTTTACAGGCATAAAGATCTACAAGGATTTTGCTGTGATTCAGGCAAAAAATGATAGAGCATCAATTACATATACATAGCATGAATGTAGAGGAAATGTGAGCTGATGTGTATGTCAAAAAGAAAGCAACAATATAAAGGGAAGAGTCAAAAATAAATGTCCCGGTGTGAGAGATTAGAAGGACATTTGTAATTACTAGGATACCTGTTATAGTTTAAAAGGGGCCCAATTCGGAGGCATGGAGAGGATACCAATTTCTGATGCATTGAGTTTGAGGAGGTGGAGAGATAGCTAATCCAGGCACTCTCAAGGTCATTTGGAGATCTGTAACTAGCTGACATTAACCTGTAAGATTGGAGGTGACAATTTAAACACTGTCTGCTTGGAGTTGATAACTACTCCACTTAGTATATGAGCTCACCTTGGAAGGAAAGAAGAAATCAAAGATAAAACCTTGGGGCGCCTGGGTGGCGCAGTCGGTTAAGCGTCCGACTTCAGCCAGGTCACGATCTCACGGTCCGTGAGTTCGAGCCCCGCATCAGGCTCTGGGCTGATGGCTCAGAGCCTGGAGCCTGTTTCCGATTCTGTGTCTCCCTCTCTCTCTGTCCCTCCCCCGTTCATGCTCTGTCTCTCTCTGTCCCACAAATAAATAAAAAAACGTTGAAAAAAAAAAAAAAAAAGATAAAACCTTGACAGTCCTCTGTTTACCAAGAGATAAAGGGGTCAGATATTTTGGAAAATAGGAATGAGTTATGTCATTGTGTAAGTTAATGGACGAACTTTTTCAAGCAGGTGGTCAAGAGGGAAACACACACGCACGCACACACTCACACACACCCCTCCAGGGAGGTGAGGACCTGGGA
This sequence comes from Panthera pardus, assembly GCF_024362965.1. Lineage (NCBI taxonomy): Eukaryota > Metazoa > Chordata > Mammalia > Carnivora > Felidae > Panthera > Panthera pardus. The sequence continues at coordinate 46,642,479 of NW_026526688.1, read as the reverse complement.
GATAAGAAGGTCATTGGCAACATTCCACAGTTGAGCTTTCAGGTTCAGTGCCTCCAGACCTGCCATAGTGGAGCCTCCTATTCCTATTGTAGTAATATCCATTGCAATTCATTTTTAATTCCCTTATAGTGATTTTTATTTGTTCCTTTATTTCTATTTTCATTTTTTGTTATTCTTTTTGTTTCTTCAAATCTGTCTAGGAATTTATCTTATTTTGCTACACAAAGTAGTCCATCCGCTGTCATTTTGAACCTGTGGGAAGCTCGTCATCAGCACGATGGTGATCTTGACTCCCTGGCCTGTGCCCTTGAAGAGATTGGGCGGACACACACGAAACTCTCAAACATTACAGAATCCCAACTCGATGAAGCCGACTTCAACTACAGCAGGCAAAATGGACTCTAGTCCACTATCGTTCATGAGACAGTGACGGCCAGCTTCGGGACATTTGCTTTAAATGGGAAAGAGGCAGCTTTCGGCCCAGTGGCACTTGGGGAATTCAGCCTTCATTTACACTCAGTGAGAATCCCTGGTTGAAGAAACTGCATTTTATATAGGTGTAATATGTTAATAGGGAGAAGTACAAGCTCTCTTAAATATAAGAGGGCTCTACTGTCTCGTCTGAATCCACACTCGGGTTAACACTTTATGAACTTTCTCAGATTTGGAGTGGCGAGAATAAAAGTGAGGGCACAGCTAGATAAAAGGAACTGTGGAAAAAGATGAGCTACAATAAAGCTGGGAAGGCAGAGATTAAATAGTGCATGTTTTGAAACAGGTTTTTAATGATGTGCCCCAAAGGGCCAGCTGATTCTGGTACCAGATTGTCAGGGTTCTCTACCAACTGGCATCTGTGATGTCAGCAATCATTGTAACGTTGGCTTTTAGAAGTGAAACGGGGTTGCCAACCCATTTATTTGTAGGACTTCAATAACGTCGAGGAGGGCATTTAGAATTTAGAATCTGAGTACATCACACCAGCACCAGTTCCCCATTTATCCTAGCCACTTAGTGGAAACAAGACCAGAAGGTAAGATAGACCACAAACTAGTTCTTGTCATGACCACCTTCATTTTCTCCCAGAGACAAATCTACCCACATTTCCCCCACCTCTTCCTTACCCATTACATAGGAGCGGTTTCAAGGAGCATAACTAAACTGCTCAATATGGAAACTTATGTCTTCTAAGTCAACAAAGCAGAGCTGTCTCTCTTCCCAGCTAAGCCGCTCAAATTGCAGAGTGCTGTTAGAACACGACATATTACATGGATTTGGAGAGGAGGTCAAATCGAGCCCAAGGAAATACATGAACTACAGATGCCACACGCCTTTGAGAAGCTATCACTCTGGGTTGGAGGATGAAGGTGTTGACTCAGTTGCCCAACATTGATATAAGGGGCTGAGGGGTTCTGCTACACTTTTCAATCCAGGTTCTTGAAACTTTCTAGTCTGTGTTCACAAAACCTCCCCATAGGGCTATAGGGCATCCTCCTTTGCCTCTCTGAAAATCAGCAGATAGTCTTTGGTCTAAATGATAGGGGTCAGTAGACCTGAGGAATATGTCGACCACAATGTCCCAGAAACCACATGCGTTGTTCAGGAAGTTTCAACACCTGGTTGCTCAGCCTTACCAAGTAGGCTTTTTCTACAAGACCATTAACACAGGACTATTGCTTTCGGATTCTTTTTTGAAAAAAAGAAGCAATGGTATTGTGGAAAACTGAAGTCCACAGATAATTCGTGACCCCCCCCCCCCCATCTTAACATGACTCCATCTTTTACACTATTAAATCATTTTGATAAGCTGTCCTGGTAGACTAAAGATGAACATATCTGTTTCTGCTCCGGTTGATGTTTTAATTAGCTGTCCACAATCAGGACAAGCAAGGTCAAGGACCTAGATCAACCACAGGGCTGATCAGCTACTTAGAATTTGGCTTCATTAGAATAAAAATAGGGAAATTAGGGACTATTTGGCAGTGGGATATGGTCATTAAAAAAAAAAAAAACGTTTTTATAAGTTTTTATAAGTCCCATGTAGGAAGAAAAAATGTAAATCCCCACCGAAGTAAAAAAGAACTAGAGATAGGTGGAATTTATGATACCATGGGTAAGGCATTAAGAACTCTTAAATGTGTTAGCCATTTTCTCTAACTAAAGTGTGGTATATACAGTCCCCTGTATTGGACGAAAGGCTTTGCTACATGAAATCCAAAAGCATCTTTCTTTTCTCAGGAACCAAAGGCATCTTATACAGAACGAGCAAATCCTCTTAGAACTGCTGAGCATATTTTCAAAATACCATCTCTAGATAAGGAAAATGCCCTTTTACTAATGTCCTCTACTTGTTTATTCCTTCTGGGGAGCAACAGAGAGAAGGGCATGAGAGTGTAAATCATCTGACACCCTTGCTATCATTTCTGAAGGAGCAAGAAGTTGAAGTAGATGGTCCGTCACCCAAAATGAACTAGAGAGTTGATTGGCATGGTGGTATACAGAAAGAATCTGCATTGACTGTTGGATAATAACCTGCAGAAAACACCTTAGAGAGAACTTTTGTTAGTTTCCATCTTGGAGATGTTAATAGGGATTTAAAAATCATCCTGCCTTCCCCCTCTCCCCCCCGCCTTTCCTTCTAATTGGCCTTATAATCGCTTTCTATATTCCATGCATTCAAACAGATTCTTTTTAGACCTGATACTTTTTTTATATATTAAATGAAAAATTTTAATGTTTTCCCTAGAATCTAAATTATTTTAAGAAAAGAGATTATCATCAATCCCTCAATGTCTAGAATTTCCTCCTATGGACTTTTTTCTTTTCTTGGCCTGGGTTTTTTTTATAAATGCTCATGATCATCATACCATATTGAGTAACTAAGGATGTGAATGAGCATGATTCACCTCTGACTTCTTCCTAAGGTTCAAATCCATCTGTCAGTCCATTCTGCTCCCTCTTTTCCTTTCTCTTATTTCTGTTATAATTCTGCATAGGATTTCTACAGAAATGTATGAAATTCTGTGGCTGTCACATGGCAGGATTGTATGGTATTTTACAATAGAATTCCAAAGAGAACCCACGTTCATGAGATTCACAGACACGGCTGGGGTGTGTCAGGGAGGAGTGGAAAATGCAGACCAGATAGACTTAACTGACACTGGAACTTGTGGTTACTCACTGTGACCTAAACCCTTGTTCTATTTTAACATTTTCCTATCACAACACAAACGCCGCCCCTCTAGAAACAGAGTCCCTGGTCAGTGCAAGTGCGTACCTCAGAAGTGTTATTGTCCCAGTGCAAAACGAGCCAAGAAATTAAAAGTGGGCTGTGATACCTGGTAGGTTACTTAGAATTTTCACAAGATATCCCACTTAAGGACACATCTGTCAGTCCTCAAAAGCATTTAAGTCTAACGGTCATGCTTTAAACAGGACTTCAAATTATGCCACCAAAAGGGTGTACTTCCCAGCTGCACCAGACTGCTGCATCATAAAGTTAATTTACAGTTTTTACAACATTGCTCGTGCAGTCTTACTGGTTTACATTAAAATCCTTTAAGCCAAAGGGAAGCTCACTCTATGGATTTCAATGCAAACTTCATTTACCCGTGCAGAAAGTCTCATAAAACTCAGATGTACGCCCACAAAAATTTTATTGGCCTTTTTGTAAGAGATGAATAGGAATTGACTCAGTTCTGTTTAAAGAGGAGAAATTTTTCTCCCTTTTTATTATTTTTATCTCCAGCTGCAGGTGTTATCCTTTGCCATGGTCCCTACATTTTTCTTTCAGTTGACTTTGAGAGGGGTTATTAAGTCAGATGACTAAAACCGGGTTCTCTTTGGATTAAAAAGTTCTGGATTTATTTTCCTTGACAAAAATTCTCCACATCGCAACTGATAAGCGAAGGTGGAATATTACAGTGGTGTACAGATCTTCCTTGACTTATGAGAGGGTTATGTCCCCATAAACCCATTGTAAGTTGAAAATATTATAACTCGAAAAAAACACTTAATACACCTAACCTGTCGAACACCATAGCTTAGCCTAGGGTAACTTCAATGTGCTCAGACCACTTCCGTTAGCCTTAGCCTACATTTGGGCAAAATCATCCAACACAGAGTCTAGTTTACAATGGAAGTGTTGAAAGTCTCATGTGATTAACTGAATACCGTACTGAAAGTGAACAACAGAATGGTTACCGGTGTATTGGTTGTTCACCCCTGGTGTGGCGGAGGGGGGCTGCGGCTGCCCATGCCCAAACATCATCAGAGAGTCCTCCCACATATGGCTAGCCCCAGAGAAGATCCAAAATCAGAGTTTCTAGTACAGTTCTACTGAATGCCTATCACCTTCGTACCATCGTAAAGTCAGAAGACAGTGGAACTGCCGTGAGTTGGGGACCATCTATAATTGGTTTTAGATAGTACTCTACACTTGCCAAACTTCTGGCAAATCTGTGAATTTCAAATGTTATAAAAATCTTTTAATGTGCTTGTTTTTCCTTTTCACCATTTTTGCTGCGATTTCTTAGTCCTTCCCCAAAGGTGTGGAATAGTAACTATCAGATGTGTTGAAGGTGAAGTTCCTCAGAGGTCTTTGTTCCAGATCTGTGAAAGTCACAGGAACCTGACGTTGCTGAGAAATGTGCTTCTGTGGCCCATGGCATGGCCCATTTCCATTACTTTTTCTCATGAAACATTGCAGAGTTCTGAATCCTGGTACCTCCCATTGACCGGACTAGGGGTCACATCCATAGCAAATGGGAGAGTAAAATGTTGTCCTACAGATAGTGACAAAATTTTATGAGCCCTTCGGTGTTAGTTACCATAGCAGTGTATTTGAAAAATCGATGTTTTCGCCAAAAGCTGAACGGCCACCCTTCCCGCAGCTTCCACTGTTTTGTCTGCATAGAATTTTCCTGAACTACAAAGCAAAAATGTATTTTGTCAAATGTCACAAAGTGAAAATGTTGCTAATCTTAGATGTGTTACATATTTTGTGTTTTACTTTCCACACTCTTTCAAAAGCTGCAGTTATAAAGCTGTTTGGCTGTATTGACAGCATGTGGTGTTTTTTGCAAAAGCAGTTCTAGGAGAGCCAGCGTCTACCACGGACTCCTCACATCCCCCTCCAGGGTCGTCAGCAAAAATCGAAATGGCAATTTGTGTGCTGTGTTTTTTCAAAAGACAAAAGGGGATGGAAATCAGACCTGGCCGTTAGTCACTAGTGTGTAGTACTGTGATCTGAAGTAGGAAATTTAACTCACATAGAATAATTGTGGTTTTTGAAGCAGCTACTTTGCTTTTTCCTTTTGCTGTGAAGATCACGGATTTGGAATGTCCTCATGAGGTGGGCCTAAGACAGTGACAGTGAACTGTGCGTCTTAGCGCCCACCCTCCATCTGAACCCAAAGATTAAAAAGGCAGTAAGCTTCATGTTTAGGCCTGAGCTTAACAATGTCCTCCTCCACCTTTAAGATTAAGTTGGACAGAGGATACATCCTCTTTTCCAAAAAGGTATAGCCCTGAATTACAAAATTGATCACTAAATTTCGTAAGGTAACTCTTTGCGTGAGTGGAAATGTGTCTCAACTACTTTTACAAAAGGCATGATTACAACAAAAATGTCCTTTTGCCTCAAATCTTTCTTAACCCCCAAGAGTATTTCACTATTGCAAGCATTACTTCCGTACAAATTCCAAAATTGGATAAATGCTACAAGTCCCTTAAAATTAAACAGATATGGAAGATAGACATTTAACTATGGTTCTTTTGAATCATGAGAATATCAGGAGGGAGTTTGTAAGCAGAATATCTTGCCTTATCACCTCCATTATTGAAACAGACATTACAATCAGAAAGAGATCTAATAATTCCAATATCCCTCATTAGCAAGCTCTGATGATGCCTGAAATAAGAGCACCCCTTATCAAGAGGCTTTTATCTAAGCCTTATCAGAATTAGCTAAAAATTTCAATCAGAAACACTCTCTACAGTCCAGCCTAGATTATGAAGGCCCTTCCCATTCAACACGTCTCAAGAAGATGAAAAAAATTCAGTGTGGGAATTTTCTGGTGAGGAAAACAATATTCTCCTTTCCCAAGTTGGAATCAAGACGGATCTTAAGATTTCCCGTTCTTCACAATTGTTTCTAATTGGTACACACAATGCGGTATGTGTTGACCTAGAAATATTGCAAATACAAGCAGTTAGAGGATTAACTGGTTGCTCCTTCTAACCCAGACTCAAAAAATATGAGTAATTGTTTACCACCATTTCTGTATGGAAGAATTTTAAAGCAGATTTCATTTTGTCCTGTTTATTTTGGGAAGGTGCGTGGGGGGTGGTTTTTTCAAGTGATTCATATTTCAAACCCATACCACTCTCAACTTTCATTTGATGTGTTCAAAGCCAAAAAAACAAAAAAACAAAAAACAAAAAAAACAAAAAGCAGAACTGAACACTTAGTTTGACATGAAGCTGAAGGACTGAGCAAAGCCAGAGGAGAGTTTGAATAAAGCATGGCCTTGGCTTCATACCATACTTTCTGTGCCTTGTATTATCAATGTAAATTCTGAATGTTGTACAGTAAATACTGGATGGACTTCTTAGAAAAGACTGCACTGGCTTCTTTTTCAGCACATGTACATATCTATATATATATATACATATATATTTGGTAATGCCAAACAGCTGTGTTATATTGTACTGAACAAAATGGACCGTTTGGATGTTTTATGTAGAGTTTGCAAAAAAAAAACAAAAAAAACAAAAAAAAACAAAACAAAAAAAAAAAAAACTGGATGGTTACAGACTTTTCGAGCTCAATGTACAGACGTAAATGACCGCATATCAGTTATTTATGAATAAAGAGTCTTTTATTGACATTTTAGGATACTCCATGAGTGGAAATTTGAAATGCCAATAAGGACCCCCTATATACACCCTCCTGCCACATCCTAGCAGGAACAGAATGCCCTCCACATCAAGGACAATTTCCAGATACCTGTTAATATATTGAACCTAATTTCTCCTTCTGGCCTCAAGAATGAGACACCCAGAGGCTACTGGAAACAAAGATGAGACTATCTTCTACCTTTCTCAACCCACCCACCACGCACATACACATAAGTACCCTTCGGTTATAGTTTTACCAACTGTGAGAGAATCCAGCCCTACACCGTAATTGGGGTATCATTCATTCACTTTAGTCCTCAAAATGCTTGGGTTATTTTTTTATAGACAGTATAGAAATTCTCTGCCTCTCCATGGGAGAAAAAATGTTACCAAAATAAGTATGGCGTTGCACGTTTCAAATGCAGCTTCCCTGAATCTGTTCAAATGGTTTTAAAAATGCTGAGTGCTCCCAGGAATTTAATCATAACTACTTAGAGCCGATCAGAGTCAGACCCAGTTTAAACAGTATGATCTACTCAAAGATGATTTCTGGGCTATTTAAGTTAGATCGTTACAAATTAAAAGAGGTCAAAATTCCAAAATTTCCAAAATTCATATTTAAATGTTTATTCCTTTTTGAAAGAGAGAGCGAGCGTGCACGCGAGCAGGGCAAGGGCAGAGAGGGGGCTGGCGGGCAGAGGATCCCAAGCAGGCCCTATACTGACAGCAGAGAGCCCAACGTGGGGCTTGAACCCAGGAACATGAGATCAGGATCTGAGCCGAAGTTGGATGCTTAACTTGACTGAGCCACCCAGGCACCGGTGAAAATCATCTTTAAACAAAATATAATCTGCATAGTAAGATAACAGCTTTTGGACCCCCCTACCCCTCAAATTAAGTTTGGGAAACTATGGCATTAAATGACACCACATTCTCTAGATTTCTGAAAACCATTAGGTGTATGATGGAGCTAATGTAAAGGGTGGATCTCCAAAAGAGGAGTATATGCAACATTTTCTAAACATTTTGGACCACGTCATTCTTTTCATGGATCATCTTATAGGACTAGTAGGGATGGGTAGGAATATCCACAAAGTGGCTGTGAGTCATTCCAGTGCTTTAAAGCTAATTAAAATATATTTAAGTTACTGGTGGAAGGAGAATTAATTTCGTTAACTAGGTAAATCAGTAGGATTAGGCCGAACCAAGCCAAAAATTTCAGAACTATTTGCTGGCATGCTTGTTTATTTTTGTTTTTGTTTTAGAGGGAGAGAAAGAAAGCACAAGCAGGGAAGAGGGGCAGAGTGAGAGAGAGAGAGAATCTTCAGCAGGCTCCTTGCTCAGCACAGATCCTGAAGTGGGGCTCGATCCCAGGAACTGTGAGATTATGACCTGAGCTGAAATCAAGAGTCAGACACTCAACCAACTGAGCCACCCAGGTGCCCCTAGAACTTTTTTTTTTTTTTTAACGTTTATTCATTTTTGAGAGACCTAGAGAGACAGAGAGTGAGCAGAGAGAGGGAGACCTAGAATGCGAAGCAGGCTCCAGGCTCTGAGCTGTCAGCACAGAGCCCAGTATGGGGCTTGAACCCCAAAACCCTGAGATCATGACCTGAGCTGAAGTCAGACGTTTACCTAACTGAGCCACCCAGGTGCCCTACAACTATTTTAATAGAGCAAACAAGTCCAATCTGAGTTGGTCAGGTGGAAGAATGCTGTGGCCAGCAGAGAGATTCAGATAAAACTACCTCATTTTCACAAAAATGGAAACTATCAGCTTGAGTCTGTAATTAGCTGTTCAAAATCCTTTTTCTTTCTTTTTTTTTTTTTTTAGGTTTTATCTAAAAAATATTTTGTCTACCTAGGAGCTGATTCTGAGTGGATTAACCTACTTTGGGCTAATGTTTATTCTCTGTAGCCAACATGTGTTAGAATTTGATCAAACTTATTCTGATAGGATTGACTTATTCATTCAAAAATATATATTTAGATTGACTACATGATAACAAAGCCTGGGTTCAAATCCTGCCTCTCTCATTTAGCATTTAATATCAGACAAAATACTTACTGTTTCTACTTGGTAATACTTCATAATAGAATTTTAGATTGTTTCCAAAGTGTGAAGATTAAGTGAAAGAAAAAAAACACACACACACACACAGATACATGTAAAGTCCTTAGCACACTATATGGTCCTTAGTGAGCAACTAATGAGTGATTTTACCTTACTTTAGAAAGACATTATGTATGCATGGTAGCTAACAAAATGTGTTTGAGATCAACATAGCAATGCTGAGTCAGCCATTCTCTGGACACGTGACTTCGCCAAGAAACTACCTTTGAAAGGAGATAATCCTATCAAGTTCACTGGGTACAAAGTCAATGTTCAAGAAATAGTATAATGACTATACACATCTCTAGCTCTCTCTGGCCGGTCCTGCTTCTGAGCAGAGGTATCTTAGAGTGTTCGTTATATAAACACTGTAAAGTAACAGGGCCAGAGATGTACTTGATTTTCATCTTTCTGATAGCTAGCTCAGTTACTTAAGGCAAAAAAAAAAAAAAAAAAAAAAAAAAAAAAGTCTTAAACCCTGAAATAAGTGAAATATAAAGGTTAATCCTTAATACATTAAGCTTAAAAAATACTCTAATAAGGTCCACTATATCCGCCTACATAAAATGATTTTAGGAAAGAAAGAATTGGAGTCAGATGATAAGGCAAATACATATTTAAAATCTATCTATGGGGGTTCCTGGATGGCTTGGCTGTTAAGCATTTGACTTCAGCTCAGGTCATTATCTCACAGTTGGTGAGCTCGAGTCCCACTTCGGGTGAGCCCCACTTCTGTCTCTGTCTGTCTGTCTGTCTCTCCCTTCCTCCTTCTCTCTGCCCCTCATGGGATTCTCTCTCTTCTCTCTCTCTTCCCCTCACACACTTGCTCCCTCTCTTTCTCTCAAAAATAAATAAAATTAAATAAAATTAATAAAATAAACCTGTCACTAAGACCAGTAACATTTTGTTTAAAATACTGATCTTGCATAGAGTAGATGCTCCATTAATGAGATGACCCATTTTCTGGTTTTCAGACAACACAAAGTCCTTAAAATCATAAGAGTGTACACAAATTAAAGAGTAGCTTGGGCGTAATTAGTCTCTATATGCCAGACCCTCTACTCTAAGGTGGGCATTCATAAATAAGAAAAAATCAACTCAACCTTCACGAAGCTTACTCTCTATCAAGAGGTTATCATACCATCAAACAAGTGCTACGAAAGAGGTGAGCACAGACTGTGAAGGGAGAATAGACAGGTAAAACCAGGTGGTGTTGTAGGAGGAAAAAGAACATAGACACGTGGTCATTGGGCTAAGATTTCAAGATGGTGTATTAACATAGAGCTATTTCTATAATAACACTCTGCAATAAGCCCCATAATTTGTGACTTAAAGTAACCATTTATCATTCCTACAAATTTATGGGTCAGCAGGGAGGTCCTCTTGATCTGAGCCCTGCTTGCCTATCTCAGCTGAATTCATTCCTGTATGTGTTGTTATTCTGGGGGTCAGCTGGGCTGGCTCTTCCAGACTAGGCTCCTTACATGTCAAAGGGCTAGACCAGTAGGACAAAGCTCTGCCCCATAGGTCTTAGGATGCAATAGGTTAGGCTGGGTATGTTCTCCTGGTAAAGGCAGAGGAAGAAAGCACGTAGAGTGTTTTGAAGAACAGTCTTGGAACACCATCATTTCTGTGATATTCTACTGGCCAACATAACCCTGAGATCAGCTCATTCAAGACATAGAGAAATAAAATCCAACTCTTGATGGGAATTGCTGCAAAAATCACAGTGCTTTAAAGGGTATGAATGCAGGAAGGATGGAGAATTTGGGTCATGGTTTCAGTTTCTCCATCAGAGAAGAGTAAGAATTTGTCAGACGAAAATAAAGGAGGAAAAGCATTCAAACAAGAATATTAATATGGATAACTAGATTCCTAAGTATTTTATTCAGGAGAGCCTACCATATTGCTTTTCATGCTTCTAGTCTTTATGATCCACTGGATCTTCCACAATAGCATTTTCCAAACTTCTACGCTAGGTTATTAGGTACTGATCCTTACATTTAGCCATATTTGGGAAATGCTTACTCCCATTCTTCTTTATTGTAGGAATTCTCAAAGGGTTTGCAATACTTTTCGAATACTTTCAATCTGCTAGGTACCTAGCATGGATTCACCCACGTAATCCCCTGGCAACCATATGAAGCCAGTGCTATCATTACTAACATTTTGTAAATAGGACAGCCAAAAAAAGAATTGTGCCAATAGGAATTTTTAATCCTTTAGCCAAGGCTACAATGTCTACAACATTTTCCAAATATTTATCACTTCCTCCTACTTAATGAGCATGTAGTAACATCTCACAGTTAACATTTTGGGATTCACTTTTGTAAAGATGTAGAAGAGATAGGGCAGGTCCTCCATTCTAAATTAATTCAGTCTAGGTTTTCTTCAACTTTTTTTTTTTCTCATCTACCAACCCATTTCTTTGCAGTTTGCAAAATTTCTCATCTGTGAGCATGTGCTAAGCCCGTGGCAACCTTTGTAACATTTTAGTTCTTGGCCGTGAACGTTTGATTGAGCCACATTCCTCGATAGTTAAGTTAAAAATACACACTTAAAACTGAGAAGAATGAGCTGCGAATATTTTGCCCCACCTTATCAAGACTACTTTAAAGCCTGGACGCCTCTTTACAATTAAATGACTTGTATCAAATAAACTTGCTTTTTGTAAGCTCAGAGGAAACGCCAACATATCCTTCCTTTTAAAGGGGTGAGTGTTAGGTGTCTAGTCACCTGGCAGCTGAAGAAGATGCTGCCCAGTTAAATAGAAAGAGCCCAGAGTAGGTTAAGAAGGCATTAACTAACGAAGGCTCTAATCTTAGCTGTCATGCCTAGCAATGGAGTCTCAGACAATTCATTTTACTTTTTGAGTCTCAATTGCTTCAACTCTAAAATCAGCATCATGCATGCCCTCTCCTACTTCCTATATCTGTCTACAGCCAAAAGAAGATATTACAGATCAAAATATTAGACCAAATTGCTAGACATGCGGGTAAGAGATTTTAAGTGACAGACATGTTCATCTCCTCGGATCCCTAGGTTGAAAAATTTGGGTAGAGTACCCAGAAAAATAGAGATGGTCTTCTTCTAGCACCTGAGCTCTAAACATCCACATACTTTGAGAAAGATCATCATTAGGAGGGTATGCTTGACAATATCAAAAGCAAAAGATTACATAAATGCTTAGGTCAGCTACAGATTTATCATCACCGAAAGAGCTGAGGAGTTAATACTTCTGGCTTTTAGGGACCCAAACTATCAATCCTTTTTGTCATCCTTTACACTCTTAGAAAAAAACAGAAACAATTTAGCATTTAAGTGTGCCTTCTCTTGACTCACCCCTTTACCCAGGTGTTCAGTTTATTAAAAAAATAATAATAATAGTTATTGTCTTCTTTGGGGGAAGCAGCCTATGAACAAAGGGAACAAAAACTATCCCACTCACAGAGATTTCATTCTTCCGAAGGAAGACTGAGAATAAGGACTAAATAAGGAAGATCTAGAGTGAATTAGACAAAGGATAGAAGAATGGAGTGTGTGATTCGGGTTGTATTTTTTAAATAGGGCTGTCAGGCAAAATCTTACCAAGATTGGCACTAGTGACATTTAGGGCCAGATAATTCTTTTTAGCGAAGGGCTTTCTGTGCTTTGTACAATAGTCAGCAGCATCCCTGATCTGTACCTACAAAATGCCAATAGTTCCTACCAACTACGACAGCCCCAAAACACCTCCAGACATTTCCAAAGATCTTCTACGGAGCAACCAAAGCTGAGAACCACTGGTCTAGAAGATGTTGCTAGGTCACAGAAAGCAGCTGAGCTAGGATCAAAGATCAAATCATTGGAGAATCAAAATTCGAGGAATTAGAGCAGGGAAGTAGAAGAATCATCTATATGTATACTCAAAAATCCAAAAATTTAAATGGGAATGTGTTGCAGACGATGACAGTAAGTCAGAAGCCAGCACTTCCGTGAATAACAGGAATGGATTTGGGCATCTGTAGATTATTACAACCAGCAGAGATCGTGGTTGATATTATCTCAAAATAGGAGTATCAGACCGTGGAAAATATTAGGGAGAAGAGAGAGAGGTGGTCTGGAAATGGCCATGAGAAGGAAAGAGAACTCTCCCCCCACTTCTGGTGGTACAGAAGGTATAGGCGAGAAAACAGCGATCACAGAAAAGATCACAGGGGAAGTAGTTTAAGAGCCAGGCTTCACTAAGAGCAAGAAAAAGAAGGAAATGTTCAGAGACATGACATGCAAAGGAGGAAGAATTCTCCTCTACTCTCATTGGGTCCCTGGCTGGGCCTAGCAAACTGATACAGGGGCACCCGGGTGTCTCAGGAGGTTAAGCATCCGACTTCCGCTCAGGTCACGATCTCACGGTTCATGAATTGGAACCGCACTTCTGGCTCTGTGCAGACAGCTCAGAGCCTGGAGCCTGCTTCAGATTCTGTGTCTCCCTCCCTCTCTGCCCCTCCCCTACTTGCACTCTGTCTCTCTTTCAAAAATAAACAAACATTAAAAAAAATTTTTAACTGATACAAAACACGTGGACGGGAGGAAAGCATGCACATTCTATTGAATTTTCACATGTGCAGGGGAGCCTTCCCAAGCCACTGAAGTGACCAGAACGGGAAACTTTTATACCTTTTGGACAAGGAAACAATAAATTGGTGAAGAATTCACAAGATGAAGGGATTTGGGTGCAGGGTAATAAATGGTGAAGAAGTAACAGGGCCTGTTTATACAGCCTTCTTGGCCCTACATTCCCTGTCTCTGGTGATAAGGATGTCTTCCTTCCTCCCCGTACAGGGAGGATCCCTTCCGCAGGGGACACGTAGCTCCTGCCTTCAGGGAAGAAGGGGGAGAGGAGAGGTCAGGGTGGTTTCCTGTTTCCGCCATTTTCTCAAGCTCCGTCAGCTTAAGATATTCAATATGCCAAGGTGTCCTGAACCCTAAAATACGGCACCTTGGCATATTAAATAATGTAAGGCATTTTGGTGATGACGGAAAGCACCAGGGAAAGGTTTCACAAGTTGTGAAAGTGGGAAATAGGTCAGACTTACAACCCCTCACAAGACTCATGGTCCAACGGACAGCCTCTGGTGGCTCACCTCAGCAGGGATGAAGGACGTGGTAAGAGTAGTCATTAAAACTGAATAAATTAATTAAGCAATTGATTGATTAAAAGTTCACTAGGTTTACCTATTTAGACATTATCTGTTTTGTGTCTAGAAACTTTCTTCGAAGTCCTGTGAGGTAGATAATTATACGCTTATTCAAACAAAACAGGAATAGAAGGGAAATACAGCGCTTGGCAAAAAAATTACAAAGCTAGTCGGTGGCAGAGTTTAAACCAGGTCTTCTGGAGTGCTATTTCTCCAAAACAAATAAAGTTTTTGTTTTTAGCCACACTATGTGTAGAACAGAAAGTCTTAATTCAAGGGCAGACTGCAGGGTTTCTAACAGAATGAATCACCCAGGCACACAGTTAAAGAATTCAACTAGCTGAAGCTTCTGGGGTCTGTAAGGGTGCCCTCCTGCATGGGCTTCCCATCAGGTGCTGCTCACAAGAGGCTTCTGGAAGCCCAGTGCTTCTGTTTTAAGGAGAGATCAGCAGCCCTGACAGATTGGAAATCATCAGAAGACACAAGAGTTGGTCAAGACATGTTAGCACCGTCCTGAGGCTTCCTTTCTTCCTGGTGCAATCAGAAGAAATGAATACATTAAAAAAAAAAAAAGTGTTCTGGAAAGGAATGTATTCATATATCTGAAAGATTATCTTTGTAGTGAATATATTTATGTAATTCTTTGTATTGTGAAAAGAAAATGTTTCTCACAAAGTTAAAAACACGCAAACACAACATGAACATATGTCAAAGATATACTTAACTGATTAATGAAGAAACTGGTTAATATTAGTTCAAAGGAGACCCTGAAGAACGCATATACACATATGTACACACATACATGTACATGCGCATGGGAATTCTGAAAGGAAAATGCTAATAGATGCAAAACCAGTTAATGTCTCATGCCCTATAGGACATTGGCCAATTTTGTGGCCAATATATATTAACATCCTGTAGTACAAAAAAACATATACTGTTTGTGGTTATCTTCTCTGCGAAGTATAACTCAGTTGTATCTGGACAAAATTCATTTGCATTACTCTCAGCTTGCTATAGTTTAACTTCTCCCCCTACAGACCTATAATGTAAGCAAGTCAACAGGGGTCTAAAGCTACACACCCCTGCAGAAGCAAACAGTCCCCAGCTGGCCAGCTGAACACCACCCAGCACTTCACTGAAGAGACACTCAGTACATCCTTTTGTCCGTGTTCAAGTCTTTGACAAGTTGTTCTTGACAAGACTCAGTGTGTCTTGAAAAATCTCCTGGGAGACTTTTATTTGTGCAGCATCTCTCAACAACTTTCCAAGTCACTACTGTGCTTTGTTTTGTGTGTGTGTGTTTTTTCCTTCCATTGCCCCAAGAATTGGCAGGTCTGTTTCTCCTCTTTGCCACCAACATCAGTAACTCAACATCTGAAGCCCTTGGGGGAAGACAGAAGTCACATGGCTTCTCCTACTATCATGTCCATCTTTGTGGAAATCGAAACAATTGCCAGTCCTGAACTTGTTTGAGAACGGTTTTTCTTAGTTACTGGAAAGCAGTGAGCCTGTGGGGGAGGAGGGGGAAGGGGTGGACAGACTCTGTTTTGATGTGTGAGGCTTCATCCATCACTGCCATGTACCAGTGCCCCTCTTTTTCTTTCTTTCCTGTTTCCCCCCATTTTCAATATAATTAGACTCTGGGGGACTTGATATTGTCTTCAAATATTTGAAAATCTGTCATATGGAAGACAGATTACACTAGTCCTGCCTGGTCCCAAGTGGAAGAACTCGAGCCAATTCTGCAGAAATTACAAGATTTTTTTCCTTTTTTTTTTTTTTTTTTTTTTTTTTTTTTTTACCCCCTTATAGGAGGCACAATTTTCACAGAGCTGTTCAAATCTGGGATGAGCTTTTAAGGAATCTGAAAAGCTTCTGGTCATTTTGATCTACAGCATTCATTGAAGTATGCAAATAGTGCCTATACTCTCTTTATTGACATTTTTTTCAGTTTTGAATAAGTCCTTCCATCCCAAGACATTACTAAAGACTCTCTTCTCTTTCCCTTCAAATTGAGATTCTTTGTTCCTCCTCCTAACCAGATCTACATTCACTAGTTTAGGGATGAGAAACTGTTTTGATAAGGGCAGAGTGTAAACATTAGGGGCTACAAGGTCTCCACTGAAACTATTCAACTCTGCCACTGTCACAAGAGAACAGTCATAGACCATATATAAACTAGTGAGAGGGGCTGGGTTGCAATAAAACTTTATTTATAGACACTGAAATTTGCTTTCCATACAATTTTTATGTGTCACATAACATCACTTGATTTTTTTTCAAGAATTTAAAACATTTTAAACTATTCTTATCTTAAATAAGCAGATAGCAGCCTGGGGTTGGCCCGGGGGCCATAGTTTGCCAACCTCTGCCCTAGCCTCTCATTACCTTCAGGACGGACAACTTGTCCAAAGAACAAAATTAAACTCATTGACTTCTCAAAAATGACTCTGAAGGTTGAGAATCTGCTGAGGTTTAGGGAAAAGAAGTCTTCATGTATTGATGCTTTTTATCTAAGTGGGCAGTTTCAGAAAGTGGTTTCAGTTGAAGATGTAATGATAGGGATGTGTGTGTGTGTGTGTGTGTGTGTGTGTGTGTGTGTGTGTGTTGAACACAATACCTGGTGTAAAAATCAGAAACTCCATTAGGGAAGTAGGAGGCACAACTGTATTTGTTAACACAACTCTTTCTGTGGCCAATCCCAGCTCAAGTTGTTGGTTCTACGCTTGTCAGAGAGCTTCTTTGGGATAAACTACTCCGTAGTCTGGCTCACAATAAAGTTTGACTGCTCAGACACCACGTTATTGCCTTGTAAAACCAGAGCATTCCTTTCTATTATTATCCATTTCAGGCTTAAATATAATAGATTACAATAAAGACTGTCTTCATAAGATAGGTTTAAAAATTATCTCCCAGTCCATTTGGTAGCACTTATGTTAATACCATCCAGCAGATCCCCAAAAGGTAGGAACAAAAAATTTCCATAGCACTTACAAGATTTTTTTCAAAGGGAGGTTCTGCTGGAGGAACCAGGAGACGGGCAAGTTTTAAGGTATTTCATTCTGTTTTTTACCTGTTTGTCTCGATAGATAAGGTTTCATCCATCACTGCTGTGTACCAATTCCCCTCCTTTTCTTTTATTTTTTTTTTCATTTTCAATATAATTAGACTCAGGGGGCCTTGATATTTGTCTTCAAATATTTGGAAGTCTGTCATATGGAAAAGGGATTAGACTTGCTTTCCCCATTCCCAAGTGGTAGAACCACAACCAGTTCTGAAGAAACTACCAGGGAGAACTTTTTTTTTTTTACTTCCAGTTCAAAGATCCTGAGTCAGTGAATTGTTGCCATTATGTAATAATAGCAACAGCATTATTGGATGGTTTACTATTGTCATGTACTCTCCGGAAAGCTACATACTTAATACGACAATACGGTGTGTACTACTGGTATTTAAATTTTACAAATGATATCAAGGCCTGAGAGGTTAAGTAACTTGCCCTAAATTACAGAGCTAGCAAATGAGAGATTCTAGATTTGAATCCAGGTTTTTAAAATTTATGCTGCTTGGGGCACCTGGGTGGCTCAGTCAGTTGAGGTCCAACTCCTGGTTTCGGCTCAGGTCATGATCTCACGGTTTCCGAGTTCAAGCTCCACGTCGGACTCTGTGCTCATGGCATGGAACCTGCTTGGGATTCTCTCTCTTGCCCTCTCTCTCTGCCCCTCCCCCACTCTCACTTCACTCTCACCAAATAAATACACTTAAAAACATTAAAATAAAACTATGCTGCTTCTTTGTAGTGGTAGTGTGCAATGAACTTTATGGACACAATTTGTGTCCCATGACACATTTTAATCTAAAATAGAAGTAAAAGATGTAGAATATATGCTTGGAATGCCTGACAGCTGTTAAGTGAATGCATCCACATGTATACATCATGAATATGTATAATGTATAATAGGACACTATTTACATAGAATTTCAAACACGTAAAATAAAACTATAAATTACTTAGGGCTACATACGTGGACGTTAAGATATCCACATGGATGGGAATAAAATATATCAAATGAAGTAGCTACCTCTGAGGAGTGAAGGGAAAGAAACAAATTGCAGAAAGTTAAGAGAAGCTTTACTCATACATCTCTGAAATATTTTGGTTCTTTAAAAATGGGAGAAGATAGAGTGAGCACACGAGTGACAGAGCATGACAGGAGCAGGGATAGAGACTAAGACAAAGATGAATTTGAAGCAAAGAGGACTAAAATGAAAAGCCTTTTTTGAAGCAGGTGTGGATACATATGTTATTTTGTTTTTTATACTTCCTATACTTTCTTGATGCATGAAAATTTTCATTTAAAATATATGTAATTACAACAAAATTCGAGCAGAAAATCTTTCATGGAGCTCTGTGACACATTAAGTCTTCATCTCTTCCATCTCTGCTGCTTACAAAAATGGCACAAAGGGATGAAAATGGCTAAAAAAAAAAAAAATACACAGTCCATAAGCCCACAAAGACAGGATGAATGGAAAAGAATCAAATAGCAGTAGGGAAAATTAATCTGGGTACAGGAGTGTAATTGAAGTAGCTTATCTGAGTAGGCTGAACCCCAGACCTGCAGGGTAGGAGTCTACAGTAAAGCATTCACGATGCTTAGCAATCAGCCAAATTATAAATCATTCATTAGTTCCACAAATATTTATTGAGGGCCTCATATGTGCCCAGTGCTGTTCTAAGTGGGGATAAGTAGCAACCAAATGGTGAAGGGGGTGGGGGGAAGCAGAGTCACTCAGCAAGCAGGATTCATTTTCAATAATCCTGTGAAATAGGCTTTAACAATTGCAGAGAGACTCCCAGATCCTTCCCCCATCACACCAGGTGGCTGCCCTGTGTGGAGTTGTTTAGTTTGTAGAAGCTGAAAGAAAGAAGCTGTAGAGAAAAGAGTTCACTAAACAACTGTGGAGTTGTTTAGTTTGTAGAAGCTGAAAGAAAGAAGCTGTAGAGAAAAGAGTTCAGGGACAGCTACAGAAAGGAATGTGTGCCATCCTTAGGACCATGAGAATGACAAGGGATACATTGAACAGTGAGACCATGGTACACCCTTCCCACACCTCTTGTCTCAGACAATGCTTGTACCACTCATGCAGGAAACTGGTGGATTCTTCTGTGAGGAAATAAACACCTCTGAGAGAGAACATTGGATACTGCTGTTTGGAGGTCCTCAAACAAGACAGGCAGGGTCAACCTAATTACCCAACCATGAAGCTTATCAGTTGACAAGCCCTGCCCAGCCACAGAGTTTTTGAATAGGGGTCTGCTTATGTTCTTCATTTTAAAATATGAATAGAAGGCCAATGACGACCAGACATTTGAGGAGAGCCTCAAGAAGGCAAAAGGATATCAAAATAGAAAGAGAATAAAATAACTGAGGAAAGTAAAGACGATAGAAGATTAAAATAAAAATCAAATACAAAACAACAAAAAAATACTTAAAAATATCTGTGGTTACTATTCTTAGAGGGATAAGATATACAAGTATAGAACATGAAAATAACATATTTATAAAAGTATCAGAAAACTAAAAAGAGCTTGGAGAACCAAAAATAGGACAACAAAATTGTAAAATAATTCCACAGAGGGGTGCCTGGATAGCTCAGTTGGCTAAGCATCTGACTCTGGATTTCAGCTCAGGTCACGATCCCACGGTTCATGGAATCAAGCCCCACATCAGGCTCCATGCTGACAGTGCAGAGCCTGCTTGGGATTCTCTCCCCCCCCCCCCCCCCCCCGCCTTTCTCTGCCCCTCCCCTGCTCAAGCATCCTGTCTCTCTTTTTCAAAATAAATAAATAATTCCTTAGAAATATTTGTGGTTTCAACCTAATGGTTGAGGAAAACTCCTAAACTTAGAACAAAAGACATGAAAATTAGACAAGAAAACATAAGTAAATTAAGTAATTAAATTTGGAAACTAGTATTCATATAATGGCAATTCAAGAAACATTGAACATTTAAAAAAGAATGTTAAATACTTCTAACATTTAAAAGACATTGTCCCCCAAAAAACAAAACAGACAAAACTCAAATGACAGGGCATGACATACATTGAGAATGCTTGTGAAATACAGAATGAAAGAAAATAAAAGATCCACAATAAGACATGTTACTTTAAAATTTCACAACACCCCTAACAGAAGTTCTTAAATGTTACTAGAGTAAAAAACACAAAAGAACATGAAGAAGGTTATCATTGGTCTTCTCTATTCAAAGGGAAATGATTTGCAATCTGGAATTCTATACCTAACCAAGCTATCACTAAGTTAGGGGGACACACAACAAAAGGCCTTTTCAGACAGGAAAGGTCTCAACGTTTTCTTTTCTTAGGGAACTCCGGGAAGATCCACACATGAAAACGAGGGAGAAAACTCGGAAGAGAAAAATCTGGAACCCAGAAAATGGAGATGCAAAACAAAAGAGAAGCAAAAGGGATTCCCAGGATGATGGGTTCTGAGATGGCTGCTGTGCTTCAAGCTTAGAGGGTAACCAATCCAAATTGGAGCAGAAAGTATCTGGGTTCTGTGAGCAAGATCTCCAGCAAGAAAATAAAACAGAACACCTGATATGTTTGAATATATTCAGGTGATATCTTCAAAACTGTTAGAGGCTCTGGAGATAGATTTATGAGTTATACAGAGATCACTAAGCAAAATTAAAACGTGATCATGGGGTTCCTGGGTGGCTCAGTGGGTTAAGCATCTGACTTTGTCTCAGGTCATGATCTTGCGGTTGGTGAATTCGAGCCCCCCATCTGCCTTCTGCTGTCAGCATGGAACCTGCTTCAGATCATCTATCCCCCTCTTTCTCTGTCCTTCCCCGACTCATTCTCTCATAAATAAACAAATGAATAAATGAATGAATAAATAAATAAATAAAATATCATGAGGGCCACCAGGAAGGACCTAACATTTTACCAGAAAATGTGATTGTAATGCACTGCATGGATCAGCCGTGAATGACTATTTCCTAGTCTTGACAATATAAACACATAATAGTAATTTAACAAGAAATGAGCTAGAACTTCATCAGAAGAAGAGAATAACTAGATTGAGAGATATTTATGAGTGAATGTAGTTGTGTTGTGTGACTTTGTGTATGTATGTATGTGAGTGGGCATGCTAAGTACTTAAGAAAATTAGGTTCTCATCCTCGCTAATTGGTATTTTATGGAGAATATATAAAGCTTAAAGAAAATTCAAGAAAGTAGTACAGGAATAGTATTTACAAATACAGAAGTAAGTGTGAAAGAGTAGCCACAAATTGAAAGAGGTTTCCTCAGGAGAGCAAGAATTAGGAGTGAATGGCATAGAGGAGAAAACTGCTAATTTTCAGGGTAAGCTTAGAGGTACCATTTAACGGTTTAAAAATTTTATGTGTATTTTACTGTAATAAAGGCAGAAACAAACTACTATGCAACTAGACAATGGGGGTATTTTCATAAAAACAGAAGGATTTCCATGGCAAAGGCAATTCATGGTCGAAGGAAAGAAGAAGTGCCTACATGAAGTGGAATGCCCCCAACATGCATTTGTTCACTTTAAACTGCAGGAGGGATTAAAAAAAGAAACTTTATCAATCATGTCAATGCACTTAAAAAACCACAACTGAGTGGAGCAGAAACCAGCAGGAGGCCACTGGTTAACCCTGTGATTGTTGTTTCTGTGAAGTTTTACAGTTCCCTCACCACCTTCAGTACCAAGCACACTTTTACAGATGCAATTAAAATTATAATTATCCTCAGGCCACATGGTGTTCTTAGGGGTTGTTATGTGTATTAAACCTGATTAAAAATATACCACGAGTAGATGTCTTTTCTGACACATAGAAGATTCAATCCAAGTCAGATCAATGATGTAACATCACTTCAGGCTGTGGGAGCTGAAACAGGTCAGTGCTACAGTGGCAGCAAGAAAGATAAATTGCCTACCAGAAACACAAACAACCAAATATCTCATCAGACATCAAACATCTCTCTGTGCCGAATTAAAAAGAAAAAAAAGTATTTCAAGCCCTAGAAAGTGAATGCTCAGCATAGTTTGATCAGGAAACATGAGCTATACAAGGAATTAGATCATTCAACAAAAATCGACTATATCCTTCCCATTGGGCTAGGTTCTTTGTGAAATACAAAGGAAGTGTAAGATATGGTTCTCGCTCTCAAGAGGTAGGCCGTTTGTTGGGGATTCATGACTGGCATCTGTGAAATGTAAAGGCAAGATTTGGAAACTCTTAGGATGAATAATAAGTAACCAAAACTAAAGGCAAAGGTGGAGAATACAGGACTCAGAACAAGGGAATTAGGGGCAAGAGGGTTCATAGGGAAAATGGCCTTCAGTGAAACTTTGGGAAATGGGTAGGGGTTTGGGCTGGTGACTGGACAAGGTTTGAATTATTTATACTTTAGAAACTTAAGTTGGAAGCAATCACACTGTGTTTAGGGTTGGGGGGTGGGTGGAGGGGAGCAAGAGGAAAGTGGTCAGAGTGTATCACGTTTGCTTTTTATGAATTTGCTCTAAATTCTGGCTTTAGTTCCCTTCCAGTCCTTTAACTTTTTCTTTGGGAGACTATGCCAGCATCAGTTACCTAATACCCACATGGTAAAAAACATTTTTCAGTGTTGTCTTACTTTTAAATTTCCTTTGTTGCAACAGTGGTTTTTTATATTAAAGTCATTTTCCTAGTAAAATTATTGCTGACTGCAAATACTGTCTTGAACACACCATTGAACGTTTCGTCTAGCATAAAGTTGGGGATCAGGAAGTGAAAAATGCATTTGAAAGTGATTGGCCATTCATTTTAAACAAAATGGGGGAAACTAACAACAAGTTGGGAGTTTAGCTTTTCTGCAGCCAAGGTATTTCCATCAGCAACCTGTGCCACTGCTCCCCCGAGGGCCTTTTGGGAAATATTCTGTAGAAACTAGATCTTTAAGACTGACAGATGCCAGTGGACCATTAGGACATCCCCTAAATTCCCACTGTTCACTTTGCAGATAGCTAGAAGAAATCATGGAGACCTACAGACCTAAAATCATGGGCCATTCTAAATTCAGATCAATCAGAAAAACTGAGTAAAGAGGGGAAAGATGGATCTTTCTCTTAACTATTTCAGTCCAGTTGTTCTCGGATTCTGTATGTTGGTTGGTTAAGCCGTCTATATACTTAATTAAGAAAGGATTGCTGCTAAATAGGAAAAAAAAGTTAATTTCTACTAATCTGATACTAAACTATCCATAATAGAGATTCAGAGTCTGCTTTCTGTCACATCCAATTTTATGATATTTGCAAAAATATCTTACAAGATATTGGCAAGAATTAGTCAAGTGATAAAAATGGCTTCATATAACTTCCCTAATGGCTGGAAAGAAATGTCTCTGGAAAGAGGCATCCTTTCTCTTCTTACTTCTGGGTGAATAGATCTTGGCTGTATGAACACTTGCCTGGACTTTATTGTTGTTCTAGTTTTATATTGACCTCTCTCAACTCCACTGTTCCTCAAACAGCCTCTCAGGGTAAGGACCTTCATCCCTGTCTTTGCCCAGGTAAGGTTAATAATCTAATTTAGCCATGACCCTTCTGAGCCTATTTAAGTTTTCTGATCTGCTTTAAGATCAGAGGCATTAAATGTTAATAAGATTCAGACTACAACTCCTACCTTAAAGGGAAAATTGTATACATGGAGTTTCTTTAAATGTGAGCCTCTCATCCCTGGAAATTCTTATGACAGGATGACGATTATTGCTTTAATTATTAAATGTAAAAGGCCAAAGGAAGCTGGGCGGGGGCGTGGGAAGCAGGGAAAGAAAGTATTTTTAAAGTATTTAATACTGTCTGCAGTGTCGTAGGCAAAATCCAGTAATACAAATCACCTAAGCAAGAGTGACAGAGAAGGAGCCCAACACTAAGCCAGCAATATAAATAATACTCAAAATATGCAAGATACAAAATACACAAAATGCCCAGCAAGGAGAGATATTCAATTCTGACACCAAGTTCAATGTATAATTCTTCACCCCCACCCCCCACGCCACCAAGCAACCCTCCAATGCTGCTGGGTATCATACAATATAACTCAGTTATGACATTATCAAGAGATACCATCAGACCCAAAAAGTTGAGGGCTCAGTCCCAAAGGGCTGTGGCCCCCCTCTATAGATATCAACTACAAACTGAAATTGTCACCTGTGCTTCTGACCCACTGACTATAGATAGGAGGATCCCACAGCCCCTCCTTGGGTTTAGTTACTTTGCTAGAACAGCTCTCAGAACTCAGAGAAACATTTTACTTACTAGCTTGCTGCTTTCTTCAGAAATAGCCAGATGGGGTATCAGTTAGGATGGACATTGCTTTTGAAGTTGGTGTTGAGGAGACTTCAGTGCTCTGATGAAATCTCAGAGATGAGGCCTTCTGGCTAAGCGTCTGCGATTTCATATTGTTGGAGCATTTGCTGTGTCCCTTGGGGTTGCAGCTTTCTTGAAGTTTGCTGTGGCCAAACCAGGAAAGAAGGCATATGCAGATTTCTACAGAAATTATGATTCCATGAAAGATTTTGAGAAGATGAAGAAGGCTGGTATCTTTCAGAGTGCAAAGTGATTTTGGAATATAAGGGATTTCTTTGGTTTGAGTTCCATGGAAGTTTGTTACTGACCTGTGTTCCTGAACAATGAAACATGAATCCTGGGTTATGGAGTAGTTTCTCTTGATAAATAAACTAACAAATATTGTGGACAGTAAAAAAAAAAAAAAAAAAAAACAAAAACAAAAAACAAAACAAAAAAGAAAGAAAGAAAGAAAAAGAAACAGCCAGATGGAAAAATGCATAGGGTAAGCTACCATGATTCAGGCAGCCACTCTTCTCCAGCCGCCATATCTTCATCAACACAAAAGCTCTCCGACCCCCGTCGTGTTGGGTTTATGGAAGCTTCCATTACAGGGTCTTGGCAGGTCAAATCATTGGTGATTGAACTCCACCTCAAGCCCCTCTCCCCTCCCCTGAGGTCAGAGGTGGGACTGAAAGTTCCAACCCTTTAATCACCTGTTTGGCTTTACTGGCAGCCCCACCCTCAGGTGCTTTCCAATAGTTTCCTCATTAATGTAACAAAAGACACCTGTACCACTCTCGTCACTGGAAATTCCAAAGGTTTTAGGAGCCCTATGCCAGAAATGGGAACAAAGATCAAATATATACTTATTATAAAGTATAATATCACAAGGAGTAAAGTAAGCAGGTTCCCATTTTATCTCAGTAACCACTTAACAGGACTAGATCAGTCCAGAGTAAAGAATGTAAATGAAGGAGTACTGAAACTCTAGAGAGTGAGTTTGGAGGTAGCTGGTCTCCTGAAAACATCTTAACTGTGTTTTCTTTGGGTTTTGTAGAGCCAAGCCCATGAAGATTAGATGATTGCCTCAACCGAGCAGAGAATCAAGACTAAGCTCAGAACGTTTAACAGAGAATTTTAGACTAAATAGCATCTTTAGTGGAGAGGCTGTTCATGGAAATAGGTAGGGAGAACTAGAAATTAGTGTTCAAAGATCCTGAGGTTTGGAATTGGAAAAACCTGGATCTGAGTTCCCATTTCATCCCATTTACTAGTTGTCTGACCTTGGGTGAGTTACTCAACCTTTCTAAAAGTCATATGTCTCTTCTGTAATTTGGGGAAAATAATAGTAGATACTTCAGTGAGGTTTTGTTTTATTTGAAGACTGAATAAGAGAATGTATAAGAAAGTCACTAGCACAGTGACTTGGCATGTAGCAGTGTTCCATAACTGTTAGTGGTTGTTATTATTAGGTCCAGGAATTAGATTGTGTTTATCTTTCCCTGCTTGCTGGCTCCCTAAGTATAATGGAAAGATCATATTCCATCTATGATGTAAAGGCAGAGCTTTCTAACAGAATTCTGTCCTTAATAATATAGAATTAAATAGCATTTGGGGGTCAAATTAGGGCTATGACTATAAAGAATTTGTTCTAGATCTTCCATTGTATGCAGAGACCACACTTGTTCCAAGCAGGATCCTGTAGCTAGAGGCCAAAGAACCTGGATTCCTGTCACAGCCAGGTAGGTACCCCAACACCCACATAATCTTGTAAAATCTAAAGTTTCTAGTGCCTCAACTTCTCCATCAGCATACATGGACTGCCAAGAATCCTACCTTGCCTGTGGACTGCTTTAAGGACTTATTATTAACAGTATATGCAAAGGTGACCTGAGAATACATGAGCTGCTGAACACAGCTGGAAGTACTATGATGGTGTATAAAAAACAATTAAACTTTATGAAATGCCTGCGACATATCAAAAGCTATTAAAACATTTAGATACATCATTGGTATCACCATTATCATTGCATAATAGACAACTAGGAGGGAAAGAACATTCAAGAGAGGATCAAAGACATTAACACAGCCATATAATATACACAGAAGATCATTTCTGTTTGTTAAAAGGGATGCAGTATATCTGATAATGAAAGGAGCATTCCTATAGACCTCATAGAACAGAATCATTTACAGAGTATATTGTGCTTAGATTCCTCTCTACTAAAAAAAATGTCATTCTTCTGTTACAGATGGTTGATGATGCCTGAAATCTGATTTCCTGATAAGTAGGGCATTGCCCACATTGTTTTTGCTATTAATATTGATACTGAATGAGGTGGAGTACAATGAGGTGAATTTCTTGGCTGTCCTCCATTTAAAGTTTTATATTGGGACAATTCATTCCATCAGGTTCTCGCTCTCTTTAAACTATGTTGTCACAGACTGGAATGACTTGAAAAATATTCATGATGTTAAGGAAAAAACAAAAACAGCTTACCAATTATTATTCCAGTTTTACCCTATACCCGAGGGTTAAATGACCAGAAAGGAAATTCCTCTATATGTTAATACCATTAATGGGGTCACCTCTGGGTAGTGGGATTTTTAGTGCTTTTAATATACTTCCTGATACTCTTCAATATTCTCTAATTTTTTTTCAATAAATGTGCATTATTGCTTTTTTCCCAGCATTATTGAGATAATATTAACACATAACTTAGATAAGTTTAACATGTACAACTTGATGATTTGACACACATATATATTGGGAAATGATTATCACAATATGGTTAGTTAACACCTTGATACTATATAATTATGTTTGTGCGTGTGTTCATGTGTGTATGGTGATAATATTTAAGATTTCTCTCGACAACTTTCAGGTATATAATACAGTACTGTTAATTATGTTCAGCATGCTGTAAATTAGATCCCCAGAACTTATCCATTTTTTACTAGAATTTGTATCCTTTGCCCAGTACCTTACCATTTCTCCACCCCAGCCCCTGGCAACCACCATTCTACTATTTCTATCAGTTTAGGTTTTCTAGAGTCTACATGAAAGTGAGAACTTACAGTCTTTGTCTTTCTATGTAGAACTTATTTCTCTTGGCATATGCTATCGGGGTCCATCCACATTGTCACAAAAGGCAGGATTTCCTTCTTATAGTTGCCTAATATATATAATCACATTTTCTTTATTCATCCATCTGATGATGAACACATATATATGATGCTGCAATGAACATAGGAATGCAGATATATTTCCAAGGTAGTGATTTCATTTCCTTAGGATACAACCAGGAATAGGAGGCTGAATCTGATGGTAATTCTATTTTTAATTTTTAAAAAGATTTTGTTTTTAAGTGATCTCCACACCCAGCATGGGGCTTGGACTTACAACACTGAGATCAAGAATGGCAGTTTCCACTGACTGAGCCAGCCAGGCACCCCTAATTTCTTGAGTGATCTCCACACTATTTTCCACAGTGGTTGCACTAATTATATTCCTACCAACAGTAGGAATAAGGGTTCCCTTTCCTCCATAGCATCAGAGTTCCCTTTCCTCCGCATCCTTGACAATACTTGTTACCTCTTGTAATTTTGATGATGGTCATTATAACACATGTGAGGTGATATCTCATGTGATTTGATTTGTATTTCCATGATGATAAATGATGGTGAGCATTTTTCTCATGTGTCTGTTGGCCATGTGTATGTCTTCTCTGGAAAAATGTCTGTACAAGTCTTCTGTCCATGTTTTAAACATATTATCGACATCATCATCATCATCATTGCTGTTGAGTTGTATGAGTTCCTTAAATATTTTGAATATTAATTCCTTATCAGATAGATGGCTTATAAATATGTTTTCCTATTATATATACTAGAGAATATAGTCAATGGTATTGCAATAGTGTTGTATGGTGACACATAGTGGCTGCACTTACGGTGACCATCATGCAATGCATAGAGTTGTCCAATCACAATGTTGTACAGCTGAAATTAATGTAACATGGTGTGTCAAGTATACTTCAATAGAAAAATAGCAGAGAAATAAAATTTTCCCTGTAGAAATACCAAAGCTTAATTTTCAGAACACTGACCTTTGTTTTGAAGTATTAAATCTTGAATAGCAGTTACAATTTTTCCTGAAATTTAGATAATGGATCTGACTTTGTTGCTACTGAGTATTATTCTTGTTAGCAAATGGAAAAAGGATAACTTTGGGGGGGAAAATGAACTTTGAAGTATTACCTTCTCTTCAATCTTTTGGAAGAGTTGAAAAGTTTTATCAATTCTGCAAAAAATTGGTAGACTTTGCCAGTAAACCATTTGATCCAGGCCTTTTCTTTGTTGGAAAGTTCTGGATTACAGTTTAAATCTCCCTACTCATTATTGGTCTATTGAAATTTTCTATTTCCTTATGATTCAGTTTTTGTAGGTTGTATGATTCTAGGAGCCTATGTGTGTTCTTAAACCTGAAGTGAGTCAATTGTAGGTAGCATATAGTTGGGTCTTGTTTTTTTAGCCATCCAGCCACTATAATGTTTTCTGACTGGAAAATTCGATCCACTTACATTTACAGTAATTACTGATAGGTAAGGACTTAGTATTGCCTTCTTATTGTGTTCTGGCTGTTGTCTAGTTCTCTTGTTCCTTTTTTACTCATTTACACTGCTAACCATTTAACCTTGATTGCATATAAAACACCAACTTTATATTATAATCCACTCCTCCATATTTTACATTTTTGATGACATAACCCAGCTCTTTTTATAATGTGTATCCATTAACAAATTATTATAGCTATAGTTAGTACTTTTTAAAAAATGTTTATTTTTGAGAGAGAGAGAGAGAGAGAGAGCGCATGCATGCTAGTGGGGGAGGGGCAGAAAGAGAGGGAGACAGAGGATCTGAAGACACGGCTCTGCACTGACAGCAGTGAGCTGGATTCAGGGCTGGCACTCAAAAGCCAAGAGGTCATGGCCTGAGCTGAAGTCAGACACTTAACTTACTGAGCCACCCAGGTGCCTCTATTATTAATACTCATGCTTTTTATTTTTGTTTTTATTTTTTAAAGTTTATTTATTTGGAGAGAGAGAGATAGTGTATGTGCACATGAATGTGGCAGAGGAGCAGAGAGAGTGGGAGAGAGAGAGAATCCCAAGCAGGCTCCACACTCTCAGTGCAGAGCCTGATGCAGGGTTCAAACCCCCAAACTATGAGATCATGACCTGAGCTGAAATCAAGAGTTGGATGCTTATGGGGCGCCTGGGTGGCTCAGTCGGTTAAGCGGCCGACTTCAGCTCAGGTCATGATCTCGCGGTCCATGAGGGCTGTGAGTTCGAGCCCCGCGTCGGGCTCTGTGCTGACAGCTCTGAGCCTGGAGCCTGTTTCAGATTCTGTGTCTCCCTCTCTCTGATCGTCCCCTGTTCATGCTCTGTCTCTCTCTGTCTCAAAAATAAATAAATGTTAAAAAAAAAAAAAAAAAAAAGAGTTGGATGCTTAATGACTGAGCCACCCAGGTGTTCCAATACTTTTGATTTTAGATCTTTATACTAGAGTTAAGTGATTAACACGTTAGTATTAGATTAACACTACAGTGTTAGAATATTCTGAATCTGACTATATATTTAGTTTTATTAGTGTATTGTATATTTTTCTACATGCTACTAATTAGCATCCTTTCATTTTAGCTTGAAGAACTCCTTACAGTATTTCTTATAAGGCAGGTGTAGTGATGATGAAATCCCTCAGCTTTTTTTTCTTTCAGAAAGTTTCAATCTCTCCTTTATTCCTGAAAGATAACTTTGCCAGATAAAGTTTTCTTGGTTGATGGATTTTGGTTTTTTTCTTTCAGCATTTTGAATGTATCATCCCACTTTCTCCTGGACTGCAAGGTTTCTGCTGAGAAATCTACTGATAGTTCAATAGGGATTTCCTTAAGATATGAGAAAACATTTTTCCTCTTGTTACTTTAAAAATTCTCTTTTTTTTTCTTTGATTTTAGACTGTTATAATGTATCTTGGGGAAAATTGTTTTGGGTTGAATTGTGAGGTGACCTGTTAAAATCATGAATTGGATGTCCAAACCTCTTCTCAGATTTGGGGAGTTCTTAGCTATTGTTTCTTTAAATAAGTTTTTTCTCACCTCTCTCCCTCTCCTTTCTTTCTGGGATCACAATAATTCATAGATTGTTTCTTTTACTCATATCCTATAATTCACATAGTCTTTCTTCAACCTTTTTCATTTTTTCTTCTTTTTGCTCCTCTGGATGATATCAAGTGACCTATAAATTCTATAGGTCTATAAACTATATATAAACTATAAACTATTATAGTTCACTAATAGTTTCTCACCCTCATAAAGTCTGTTGTTGAAGGATTTATTGAATTCTTCAGTTCAGTCATTGTGTTCTTCAAATCTAGGATTTCTGGATTTAATTTTTAAGAGTTTCTACTCCTTTGTTGAATTTCTCATTTTGTTTATGCAATCTTTCGTAATTTCCTTTCGTTGTTCATTTGTATTTTCTTGTACTTCATTGAATTTCTTTAACAGGATTATCCTGAATTCTTCCTTAGACATAGTTCTTCGTTCTTTTAGTTTCAGTCATGGGAGTTTTATTAGTTTCCTTTGGTGGTGTCGTGTTTCCTTGATTATTCATGATCCTTGTGGTCTTAGTTGGTGTCTGCACATTTGAGGAAATCGGCACCCTTTCCAGTCTTTACACACTGGCTTCAGCAGAGAAAGCCTTTCACCACTCAGCCCAGCCAGAGATTCTGTTTGGGCCATCTGGAGGTGTCTGTGGGAAGGTTTAGCAAGTAGATCTGTTGCCTGGGTCAAAAGCTGGGAAGTCCTGGTATATGAGTATGTGGAACTAGCCTGGTGCCTGGGTCTGTTGGGGCAGCCTTGAACCCTGTATTCAATGAGGCAGACCTGGTGCTTGAGTCTGTGGTGGTGGGCCTGGGATCTGGGTCTGTCTGGGGGGATCTGGATGCTGGGTTCTCCAGGGCCAGCCAGAAACTGGGGACTACTGGGGTGAACCTGGTATCTGGGTCTGCAGAAACTGGTTCAGTAGGGGGATGGGCAAGGAGTCTGGCTTCACAGAAGTCAACCTGGAAGGTGGGGCCTTTGGGGACCTGCCTAGCTAGCCTATTACCTGAGGTTTGGGGGCCAGATTGATGTTGGATCTAAGAGGGCCATTCTGATGTTGGGGTGGCCAGGTGCTGGGGTGGGTCAAAATCATGGGTCCATGATAACCATCCTCATGCTGAACCTGACCAGGGTCCTGGGTTTTTTAGGTGACCATTTGGACCTTAGATTTGTAGGAGTTTGTTAGGATCCTGGGGCCACAGGATCAGCCCAGGGCCATGGAAACCCACAAGTGCTGGGATGTGCTGGGAGCCTAGGCACACATGACCCTGCCAGGAGCCTGTCATGCTATCTCTTTAGTTGTCACTAGACTAGCAGCCTCAGGAGCAAATTCTATCATGTACATTTCTCTCCATTCTAAGAAGAAATTATTTCAAATGAACAACATGAAAAAAATAAATAAAATGAACATCATATTATATATTATATCCTCAGAATTTTATGTATATTATAATTGAAAGTTTGTAACTTTTGACCACCTTCCCCCAATTTTCCCATCCTCCACCCATGCCCCCTACCTCTGGTAACCACAAATCTAAGATGTTTCTGGGTTTGGAATTTTTAGATTTCCCATATAAGTGAAGTGAAACAATATCTGTCTTTCTCCATCTGACTTGTTTCACTTAGCTTAATGCCTTTCATGGTCTATCCATATTGTCACAAATGGTAGGATTCCTTCTTTTAATGGCTGAATAGTACAGTATTCCTGTGTGTGTGTGTGTGTGTGTGTGTGTACATACACCACATTTTCTTAAGTTCTCATCACAAGAAAAAAATTGTAACTATGTGACATGTGGATCTTAACTAAACTTATTACAGCAATCATTTTGCTATATGTATATATAGATGTATATATGTATAAATATATATGTATATATTTGCTATTATGTGTGTGTATATATATAAAATCTTTCTATTGTACACCTTAAACTTATATAGTGCTATATGTCCATTATATCTTAATAAAACTGGAAAAATCTCAGAGCCTTCTTGAAAAAGTTAATAGCAATATGTAGCCCAAACACTCTATGCATAAAGAGTAGGGGCAGATCACTCATTTGGCCTCAGAGAAGAAGGATCAGGAATTATTATTAATGATAATAATATCTAGCAGGCATTGGACATTCCCATGTGGGGACACTGGGTTGCCCAACTCCAGGCTGAGTCATTCACATCATAACAGTTGTTAATGTAGCCCCCCTAGTTAGTTCAGCAGTGGTACTGCTGCTCTTTCCCTGCAGTTTCTTGAACGCTGTGTGTGCTTTATTTCACCTAATCTTGAAAGCAACACTGAAGTAAGACTCATATAATACATGGTAAGCATTTATTTGATAATCATTGTGTGCTAAAAATTATGATACATTAATTATATAATTTAATCATCACAATAGTTCTGTACATTCGGGGCTATTATCATTTCTTTTCTCATTTTAAAAATGAAAAAACTGGAGATTAAAGTATCTAATTTACTCAATCAATAGCTATTAATTTACAGAGTCAAGGTATAGGGATATGTCTTGATCTTCCAAGATTGGAGCTGCCCAAACTTGAGCCTGTTACCAAATATCTACCTTGTATCAGGTAACTGTTAAGCATACCTTCAAGTTAATACTAACTGGTTGTATTTAAGTATCTCACATGAGATAATGAGCACACCTGCATGAGTTATAGACTGCATTGACTAAGCTTATAAGATGTCCATAAGCCATGCAATACATTACACAACTATATTGGACAGGCCTAGTCCTTTAGGAAATATGATTTAGAGCAAAGCACTATCTGGAAGTGTGTGGTTTGTTAGAGTCAAGCCCCCCTCTTGGTACATATCACAGATGTATAGTTTAAAGTTCTTTACATACTTCAAGCTGTTGGTGAACTAAGATTACTTGTTGTCAGACTCCTGTGACTGTTTAACTCAATACTAAGAACCAATCCATAATGAGGAATAAAAGCAGATCCTTTCGTAAAAACTAGATAAAAGTCAGTAACACGTAGTTACAGATGTAGGTGCATCAGTATTATGTATGTGACACTTTTACTTCATCATGTACATAAACCTAACTCCCATAAACATCAAGTCCTGATTTGCTCACATTTATAAGATCCCAAATATGTCTTATTCCTATAGCCTTTTATTATTCCTCCACTGATTTAAAACAAAAACAAAAGGCAAAGCAATAGAGGATGGGTCTTACAAAAATTGTTTTGTGTGACAACAGACACTTTTGGTTGACCACCCAACCAACCCAGTCTGATCTTCCTTACTGGTAGAGCATCTGTTGTGTTTGGGTGTTCTTCCTCCACTCATTATATGACTCAGGGTTAATTTCTGATTTGTCCAAGTTACAGTATCTCATTTCTTTGTCAGCAGTTGGTTTAAGGATGGGTATCTAACCAGCTCCAGATACTGTGATATGAGGTGAGATCTTGCTGGGAGATTTTGGGGGAGAAGTTTCCTCATTCTTAAAGAGGGACAGACAAGGAAAATATAGTCCCTTTCTTCTATTGCTCTGGATTCCTGGAACTACAACATATCTTGTAAAATGGGAACTCTTGATTTCCCTGTCTTGGGGCTTTTAAAAAACATTTTTGTTTTTTATTTTTATAAAAATACATGTACTTACTTGAAAAAGATCAAATGATCTACAATATTTATTCTAATGATAATTAGCAGCCCCCTGTACCCATTCCCAATCATTCATTCAACAGAGGTAGATGCTATTAACTCTTTAATTTTCTTCTATCTACTTCCATGTTTTCAAGTAACATTGCTATTTCTTAGATTTTTAGATTTAGACATTTAATTTTTTCTTTTTTTTCTATTTTTTTATCATTTATTTATTTTTGAGAGAGAGAGAGAGAGAGAGAGAGAGAGAGACAGAGTGTGAGCAGGGGAGGGGCAGAGAAAGAGGGAGACATAAAATCAGAGCAGGCTCCAGGTTCCAAGCTGTCAGCACAGACCCTGCCATTGGGCTTGAACTCATAGACTGCGAGATCATGACCTGAGCTGAAGTTGGACGCTTAACCAACTAAGCCACCCAGGCAACTCACATTTAAAAATTTTTCTTGATAAAAGATGAAGATTTAACTCTTACACTACAACTTCCACATAACTTAAAAAATTTTTTTTTGATGTTTATTTATTTTTGAGAGGGAGAAAGAGAGACAGAGTACAAGCAGGGGAGGGGCAGAGAGAGAGGGAGACACAGAATCCGAAGCAGGCTCCAGGTTCTGAGCTGTCAGCACAGAGCCTGATGCAGGGCTTGAACTCATGAACCATGAGATCATGACCTAAGCAGAAGTTGGACGCTTAACCAACTGAGCCACCCAGGCACCCCTCCACATAACTTTTATTGCTCTATCCTCCCAACATACTTATTAAATAACTATTCAGTGTTTACAGTTGAGCCAAGTGGGGTAATATATTGTCTTCATGTACCATTTGTTTTCCTTGGAGTTAACATTTGCCTCAATTTTTTTCTTTTGTATAGTTTTAGGATATATGCTGTGGCTTCTCTCTAAGCTTCCTACACAAACTGGAAAACTTCTGTCAGTAAAGCTAAACTCACAGTCTATGACTTCCGTTTTTTTACATGTAGCTTATCAATGTTGGGAGAGGAATAGATAGCCTACATAGTAGAATTTGGAGGAATGGCAGCATATCTTTCTCTACCCCCCTTTAAACATCTACCCCACTGTCTTTATTGATATTTTGGATTTTACTTTCAACAATTTATTTCCTTCTTTTTAGTTATTAGGTTATCCTGATACCCTTCTGTGAAAATGTATATTCTTACTAGAAGGAGGTTGATTACCAGAGTAACCAATATGGTAGTGTGACCAGATAGTGCATATATTTTTTCCTATGGCAGAGAGAAACAGAGAGTGGCATTGAAAGGCTAATAAAGGGAAGACAGCAATAGTAAAGAAGTTTTTCTTGTTTTACAGATTTACCCTGCCCACCTCTGCCATAGGATTCTTTATGTTTGTTGAACCACCAAAGGAGAGAGCATTAGCTGGGTTTGAGATAGTAACATACATACCCTATCATCCCTTGGAATGTATAATAAATGGGCCTTGCCTTTAAAGGCCATAACTATTAGTCTAATCTCTCTTTGAAGATTTTTCTTCAAAGGTGAATGGAAATGATGATTAGCATACCCACACACTCTCACACACATGTGTGCGTGCACACACACACACACACACACACACACACACACACATCTACACGCAGAAAGCCACCTAAAGAAGAATGAAATAGACTATGGGGCTTGATTTTGGCCTGCTGAGTAAGAACTCCCGCTGTATCCTGTCTTTTTCCTTCTACAGCAGTGTTGTTTCCAATAGTGAGTGAGTAGAATAACAAAACCAAAAGAGTCTGACATGAAAACAGTTTTGCTTTGCTGGCATCCACAAAGATACCTTCAGACAGATTAAACAGTTTGAACTGCAGGTGATGTATAGAATAGAAAACCAGTATTTTCCTTATTCACATTTTTTGGTTACATTTGACAAGTTTGAGAATGCAATTTCTCCATGGGCAATATTGACACGATCATTAGGTTGAGGTTTAACAGCATGCAGCTAACATTCGTTTCCCCTTGTGTAGCTTGGATCTTAATGTATCATTTAGTGAATGTCCAGCTACATCAGTTAATGTCAGGGCTAGCTAGCTCCAGATTTACTCAGTTTCTTTCATTTGCTTTTCTTCTCATCCTTCTCCCATCTGTTAGTAGTTTCAGCTAAACGCAGCTCAATCTAGCATATGCAGGAATGTGAGTTTAAGAAATCATTTTATTAATCCCCACCCCTAAGAATAACCACATTCGATGATTTGCCTTGAATTGAGGCAACCGATGGGTAAGAACGTAAACCCTGACCACTACAGGGATTCAGAGTAGTACAGATATTTGTGAGGAACTGAATAGAGCCTGATAGAAACCGGACTGCAGGGAGGAAATATCAGGCTTTGAGAAAAAATATCAGCATAAAGAGGGAAGGAGTCCAGCCCAATAATATGGCATAAAGTGGAGGGAAGGGTATTTCTGTGTACATTGAAGCTATGTTTGAATGCATCTCAATCCAGTACCCTACGGGGAACACAGCTCCCTTGGGAGGAGAGGTCTGGGTGCTAAACTTGTACTGACTGCATTTTTTGCAGGTGGTGGCAAGAGCCTGTGTTGGGATATGCCTTATGGCTATAACCATCCCACCACCTCCTCAGTAAATTTTATGATTCTAAAAGTAAAGGGGGAAAGAATTTCCCTACAAGCAAGAGAGAGAGACAGAGACAGCGAGAGACCTGCGCATCAGGCATCTGGAGGTAAGGTGGGAATTCCAAACAGTGAGGAAGTGAGTTCAGAAGCCCAGAGCCAGTGAATAAGGGGTATATGTGCAGCAGGGGTTGAGGGACAGAAAGTAATATTAGCACAATCCATTTTGAGCAAGGGTAGGTGATATCAACTAGGGCAAGCACTAGAAGATACTGGGGTGGCAAGAAGAGCAGAGTCTGGGGCCCCACTAAATGTAAAACAAACTTCCATGTCCTTTTCATAACTCTCTTTGAATGCCTGGAGAAATACAATGAACTCCTGCTATTCAGCAGAAGATTATCAATATTATGGATGTAGGGTCTAATGATTACAGGGATCTGACTTAGGACCCATAAGGTGGTGAGCTTGGTGGGCATTAAGAAATTTTATAAGGTTGGGGCACCTGGGTGGCTCAGTCGGTTGGGCATCCAACTTCGGCTCAGGTCATGATCTAACAATCCGTGAGTTCGAGCCCCGCGTCGGGCTCTGTGCTGACGGCTCGGAGCCTGGAACCTGCTTCGGATTCTGTGTCTTCCCTTCTCTCTGCCCCTCCCCTGCTCATGCTCTGTCTCTCTCTGCTCAAAAATAAATAAAAACACTGAAAAAAATTAAAAAAAGAAATTTTATATGGTTAACATATACATATAGACACATAAATGAATATATATGTATATTATCTGCATATTGTCTATAATAAAAATGGCACAGCTTTATATATGAGCCTCATCTGAAACAAAGGCTAGGGGCACCTGGGTGGCTCAGTGGGTTGAGCATGGGACTTCAGCTCAGGTCATGATCTCATAGTACATGTGTTTGAGCCCATACTGGTCTCTCTGCAGTCAGCACAGAGCCCACTTCAGCCTCTGTCTCCCTCTCCGCCCCTCCCTGCTAGTGTTTTCTCTCTCTCTCAAAATAAATAAATAAATAAATAAATACATAAATAAATAAATAAAATAATAAACATTAAGAAAAAAAAAAAACAAAGACTAATGTTTGCTTTACAACTAAAAAACTCAGAGAACTCTGAGAAGTGATAAGACGTGCGCACAACTATTAAGTATATTATTTTTCTCTTACGAATAAACCACATCCAAGAGGCAACCAAATGCATGTATTTCTTGAGTGGAAAATGGTAGTGATACCTTTCTTCTGGAAGCTTTCAGGTGCTATGTTTTCATAGTTAATACGAAACTGAAATATTGCGACGGAGAATCTTGGTTTGGCTCTTCCCAGCCCCTCTGGCCCCTCAGCTATATGGCTTTAGGCCACCGCTCGGTCAAATAGTTCCCACCATATGGTGCTAACAAAACACTGCTATTTCCATTCTCAATGAAGTGGCTACAAAGAACTGACAAACCGCTAAAAGCCTAAATAGCTAACAGTTCATTAACTCTGTGTCGTATTTGGGTCATGCACACGAACTCCTGGGTTCTCTTCCCGGTCCCAGTCAGGAGATCTGAGGGCCACTAATTGTTCCCACGCGGCGGCTTTCGGGCTACAGTGTCACCATGCACCAGCGAGCTCCGGGCATCTGTCGTCTGCGGCGTCGCCCCTTTGTAATTGGGTCCATCTTGAGGAAAGCTGCGAAGCTCTGGCTACAGATCCCCCCTTCCCTTTTGGTGAGATAACCAGCTCATTAAATCTCAATGTGAAGGGCATTTTACTACGAAGAGTCAAATCCAAAGATTTACTTGCCCATTTGTCACCTGCTTCCCCCTCCTGCTTATTCCTTTGTATTCGCTAATGGCCTTTCTCGAAGTTATATAATCCTGTCACGGGTATAAAAATATCACTCCAAGGCGGCTCATTTGGCCTAAATCATTCAGCCGTTAGCGATGACAGGGCGGGTGTATGAACCACACTGGAGGCATGAGGACAGCTGTCCCCAACTCTACTCGTTGTCACCAGGCTAAGAAACGCAGAGGTTTTAATAAGATCATAAAGTAGAGTGACATGGACTGGGATGATGGGTAGTTTTCATTTGCATGCCGAATGCCCGGGATAATAAATTAGAGCAATTGAGCAGAAATGGGCAATTTGATTATTCAACATTTTTCACCACCGGCCCAAGCAGCTGGCCCAGGAACGGTTGTGTTGACTTTTCTCCCCGCGCCAGCAGGCTGGCGGGGCCCAGGTGAGGGCAGAGCTGTCACTGTCTCCAACCCAGGCTCTGGGAGCCAGACCCGGGCTTGGCGGGTGTGAACTGATGACCCGGAGGAGGAAGGCTTCATGTGTCTTTGCAGCCGAGGTGGCCGAGGGGGGCTGGCTGACTTTCTTTTACTGCAACAGGCCCACGCTGATGGAGAGAACACCGGTGCAAAGCACCCTGAATGCAGCAATTTACATTCCTGCCAGAGGGGCTCTCAGTCAGCAGGGTTTTCCTGCAGAAACTCGAATATAGTGTGAGACTGGTCTTTAATTGATTCACTCCGGCCAGAGAGCTCCAGGCCAACTCTTCCACAGTGTTACCAAACTATATATATCATATAATATATTATATATAAATACGTATTATTTTATGTATATGTTAATTCTATATATTCTATAAATTATATATTAAACAAATATATAAAAATATATCATATTTATAGACTTATTTAATATTATATTATAATATTTATTTAATAATTTATATAATATAAAAAATTATAAATATATTTATATATAACATATGAAATATATAATATAATATATATAAAATTATAAACCTTGTGTATAAATTGATTAGATAGGGCAGAAACATAAGTAATTATGAAATTTTATGTTTACTATGACACAGGATCATCTGAACCGCTATAAAATTCTTACTGTTCATTTGGGCTTCATGCTCTTTTTTTTTTTTTAATTGATATTTCATTAAAAATAACTTTCAATGTAAGCTTTTTGTTAAGAAGAAGGTGGATGATGAAGTTTATCAGCATTGATGAATGCAGAATGACTTCCTTACAGATTCTCATAGGCGCCTGTAAAGCAGTTTAAAGTTATGTTCAGAGCTACCCCATGGCTTTATGTGTACCTGATTGATAGCCTTCTGTTTAGACATCTTGTTTTCTTCATACCGCAGTATCTTACAGTAAAACTAGGTGTTAGACATCATGTGTCTCGACTGCTCTTGAAAAAAAGCCTTTTGGTTTTCTTGATTTGTCACTTCATTAATGTTAGATACTTGGCCTCACACCCTGGTGTCATGGAGGGGTCTCATACTTTTAAATAGTACAAGAACTCCAAATTGTTCAGCACTAAAATTGATTTTGAGGTCACAACATAAAAAACTTACCAGTTCAACCACTGAGACTCTACTTTATTGATGTATAACAGAGGATTATTACCATTCTTAGGTGCCTTTTAGGGTGGGGTATTAGTGTGGATATATATATATAGACATTTGTGTGCATGTTTGTGTATGCACACATTTGTACATAAACACACACACATTTGCATTTACATGAAAATTCATTTTGCTTTTGAATTAGCTTAGTGAAGAAACTACTCACCCATCCAGTGACCATGCAAACACATTTGGAACTACTCTTCACAGATATTTTCATAGTTATATTAGAAAAATTAGCATTATTACTTTAAGTTAGATAACATCCTATATTAACCAAATATTTGCTTCCTGTTTTTCTCCTCCCCTTCTTTCTTGTTGTTAGCTCTGCTTCCTTTTGCCGTCTCAGTTCCTCTGTCAGCAGCCTAGAGAGACTCACAAAAAGGATATACCGGAGCGGTACAAAACCCAAGAGTTTTGGGTTTCAGGCTGAGGGTCCTACCTGAGGCTGTGACACACAAAAGCTTACAGGGCAACAGCATAGTCAGGCTCACATTGGAATAGCAAAGGCATGGGCTCTGAAGTTCAGAGTCGAGTTCAAATCCTCATACAGGTACTTATAGTAGTGTGACATTTGACTGGGTTGTCCTCTGGGCATTGGTTTTCTTATCTATAAATCAGGGCTACTCACTGAGTTACATCATGAGATTAGTTGTGAGGATTAATTATGTGTGACTCACTTAAAATGGCCCAGCGTTCAGTATTTAGACCTCTTGTCCTCTGTCTACACTCACTCCCTTGGCGGTCTCATGAAGTCTCAGAGGACTTCAAATGTCTGTAATGCTGATGACTCCCCACTCTATTTCTCCAATACTGACCTCCCTCCTGAACTGCAGACTCGTGTATCAAACTGTCTACCTGATGCCTCCTCTGGGATGTCTAACAGGCATCGAAACACATCTCCAACTGCACTCTGCACCCCCTGTCTCTTCATCATCTCTTTTCTTCTCGGACCCCCCCTTCCCATTCCTTAGGCTGACGTCCTTGGAGGCACCCAGGACTCCTCACTTTCTCTCAAACTCCACATCTAACTCATTTGTAGTCCTTTGGGGTCTAACTTCAAAATAATTCCCGAATGCAGTCATTCCTCACTATCTTCTCTGCTAACAATCAGCCTGACATAGCTGACATTTATAGACTACCCCGCCAAACAATAGGAAAGTGCACGTGCCCTTCAGTTGCTCCTGAAACATTTACCAAGATAGACCACATCCGGGACATAAAGCACATCTCAGCCATCATTACCTCATTCCCAAGGCGCTAGAGAGCTTCCATTCGCCCCCTCCGATCCACCATCTACCAGGCTTTCTTTCTCGTCCTCTGGAGGCAAACTGGTGTGGGCAATTAGGCATCAACAAACCTTTTCTGCAAAGTAAATATTCAGGGCTTTGCAGTCCAAACGGTCTCCGTTGCAGATACTCAGTGCTGCTATGGTGTGGGAACAGCTGTAGATAATAAGAAAATGAAGGAGCACGATTCTGTTCCAATAAAACTTTCTTAACAAAACACAAGCAGTGGGCTGGATTCGGCCTGGGGCCAACACCTGGACTCCATCAGGGTCTCACTTGCCCTGTGGACCCTACAGGGTTTGGTCAGTGGGGGAACACTAGCCAGGAATGAGAGGGAGAGAGAATGTTGGCACACGTATTCCACAGGCACCTGCAGGGTCACGGCAGCCTGGCTATGTCCCTCAACCAACAGCTCGGCTTCCATTAAGCAGCCCACTCCATCAGGTACTCACTCTCTCTGGGTTTTTACGACACTTTTCCCCTCACCTTTTCAGCCTTTGGGGTGGTAACAGTAAATGCTCCATTCCTTGCGGGATCCCGGCATCCTGCCCGTTGTTTGGAAATAGTCCCTTTGCTAAACTGTTCCTCAAATTACCCACTTTAGTGTGCCAGTGTTTCAGCTGGGACCCTGACTGATACACTCAGATTATAGCAATAGCCTTGTGCCCACCCTCCCCCCACTCCCCAGTCTATTTTTAACACAGCAGCTAGAATGATCCTGCTAGGACTGGTAGTGCTGGGTCATGTCACTCATCTGCTCAAACTCGTGGCTGTGTATTTTCTCAGAGTAAATGCTAAAGTTCTTACTCTGGTCTATAGGCTCTGCACATTTGCCTTCTACCACCCAGTATGTCCCATTTCATTTATTTCTATTGCCCTGTCACGCCACTCCTGAGTCATTAGCTTCCTCGCTGGTGCTGGAACACATCAGGCTCACTCGTACCTCAGGGCCCTTGCACTGGCTACTCCCCCACTGCCAGAAATGTTCTCCCGAATACCTGCAGGGCTTCCTCCCCACCACTTGGCTGACTCCCTGGCATTTGCTCAAAAACAGCGAGGACCTCATTTCACATTTTATGTGGCCTCTCCTCCTCCACTCCTGGCTGCTTTCCCAGGTCTATTTTATTTTCTGGAACACTTACCAGGTTCTAACATACTCTACAACTTACTGATTGCTCGTTAATCTCTCTCCCCGCTCTAAGTAAGCTCCATGAGGGCAGGGATTTCTATGGCTTGCCATCCATAGTGACATAGGCATTCAGTACGGACTTAATAAGTGACTTACTAAAATTAGGAAGTTTTAATAAATAAATAATTTGATAAATTAAAGTGATTTGTGGAAAGTACTCTGGATTTCTAGTTGGGAAGCCTGGTCTGGAATCCAAGTTCTGCTTAATTTGTCCATCATTCCTTTCCTCCCTCTCTTTGTCGTTCCCTTCTTCTGAGAGCTGTTGAAATAAGTGTTTGTCTTTAAAATTGCACAGATACTAACAGAAACCTTTACTTAAAAAAAAATCACACAGTATTCTCACCTCCTAAGCCTTTCAATGTTGATTTCAATAGCCAATGTTCCTTTCCAACCATTGTTCATGCATAGATATAATCTTAAAATGATAAGCATAACATAGGTACTGTTTCTGAATTTTATGTTTTCACTTAATTTTTCCACAATGAAAATGGCTCTCCTCCCACCCCTCCCAACTCCAGTTATTCTCCTTGAGAAAGAAATGAACAGCACATA
This sequence comes from Panthera pardus, assembly GCF_024362965.1. Classification (NCBI taxonomy): domain Eukaryota; kingdom Metazoa; phylum Chordata; class Mammalia; order Carnivora; family Felidae; genus Panthera; species Panthera pardus. Next base: position 46,599,076 of record NW_026526688.1, on the reverse strand, counting down.
AAATATGAAAAGAAAAATAAGAGATACTAAAATCTCACCACCTAAAATACCACTATCAGTATTATGCTAAATCATCCTTACGGGCATCTCTTCAGGCATTTGTGTATGTGTGTGTATACACACACACACACACACACACACACATACCTATATATATATATACACATATACATATACACACATACATACACATAGGTACGCACATACATACACACATATACATGCATATATACATATATACATGCATACATACATACACACATATACACACGCATATACACATATACCTACATGCATACTTATATACACATACATATATACACACATATACATACATATATATACACATATATACATATGTATATATATTCAACAAAAAAAGGACAGCACTAATGCTATTTTTAGTCACCGAATCTATTCAAAAATAAATAACAATGCAGCATCTCTAACCAGGATATTAGAGGGATGTACAATATTTTATCCATAACTTTCTCCAGTTTGTTTCACTTTCAAGTTGGAATTTCAACGTTTGTTTGTTTTCCGAAGTTAAGCAGTGCGATCTCTCTCAAACTTGAGTATTTTGGATCATTTTAAAGTCAAAATAAGGTTATTGTAAACCCTGAGTACTGACTTCGGTTATTTTGTGAAAACGTTACTTAATATATACTAACATATAACTCAATGCTTCCTATGTTTACAGTTCTCAAGTAAAACCAAAGCAAGTTTACAAATTAAATATAAAAACAACACTATAAAATCAATAAAATCCAAATTAATAACGTTAATATGATGCATGGTACTATTTTGATGACATTAAATTACTAATGTTTGGTTTAACGATTGAATGATACAGCCTCAAATTTGAGCCTATATTTAATTTCTCTCAGTATTTTTACTTCAATAATACAGAAAATGTTAATTTGTAATTGTGTTTTACAAATGAGTGTTAATACCTTTAAGGCATTGCTGGCTAGTTCAAGTTAATCATACCACCTACTTAATCAAAATTGCCACCCATCAATTCATGATAGCAAATTTTAATGAAGTTTCATTCTGTAAAGTTGTTTTGTTCAATTAAAGATACTGGTAATCTTAGCATTGCTGCATTATTGAAGTCTGCTTTCAAATGGCCAATTTTCAGTAGAATTAGGAATGGCAATAGTAACCACTTAATTTTCACTGCAGCTTCCTATTATTGTGCTGATCCACCCAGAGACGGGCACCTTTGCAGGATGGCGACCAGCAATCTGCCTGTGGCCCTGACAGCTTTGGTCCCACTTTAGTTGTCTGAGGTTGCATGGCTTGGGGTGGCTCCATTTTCTTACTCCATTTCTCTAGTTAAATCGCGGAAGGGGTGCCTAGGTGGCTCAGTTAAGCTTCTGACTTTGGCTCAAGATCCGACTTCGGCTCAGGTCAAGATCTCATGGTTTGTGAGTTTGAGCCCCACATTGGGCTCTCTGCTGTCAGTGCAGAGCTCACTTTGGATCCTCTGTCACCCCCCTCTGTCCCTCCCCCTACTCTCATGCACACACTCTCTGTCTCTCAAAAAAAAAAAAAAATTAAATCATAGTAAAATACTGATTTGTAAGGTGTTCCCCTGACATTATTTGGTTATCACTTGGATGAAATATACTCACAAACACAAACTCAGACTTTTAAATGATGTGGTTACTACATGGTTACATTTGGTTAAAAGATGGTCAAAGAGGGGCGCCTGGGTGGCTCAGTAGGTTAAGCATCCAGCTCGGCTCAGGTCATGATCTGAGACAGAGCCCTGCGTCAGGTTCTGTGCTGACAGCTCAGAGCCTGGAGCCTGCTTCAGATTCCGTGTCTCCCTCTCTCTCTGCCCCTCCCCTGCTTGCAGTCTGTCTCTATCTGAAAAATAAATAGACATTAAAAATAAATAAATAAATAAATAAATAAATAAATAAATAAATAAATAAGATGGTCAAAGTGATGGTAAAGGTGCTTTTGTTTTTCATATCGGGGACCACTATGACTAAGTACAACATGAGCACATTTTCTTAAAGGTCTCACTGGCCCGAGGGCGCAGGAGTCTGCATTATAGATTGAGAAACATAGACATATGGGTTTCTACATGGTTCTGAGCTCAAATGATAGCTTCACAACGTATAAACTATGCAAACTTGGGCAGTTTACTTAACTTGTCTGCACCCCACTTTTTTTTAAGTTTGTTTATTTTGAGAGAGAGAGAGAGAGAGAGAGAGAGGGAGAGAGGATCCCAAGCAGGCTCCACAATCAGCGTGGAGGCCCCCCCGCCCCCCACCTGGGGCTTGATCTCACTAACTATGGGATCATGACCTGAGCTGAAATCGAGTCAGACGCTTAACTGACTGAGCTGCCCAGATGCGCCATCATTTTCCCTATTTGTAAGATGATGATCATTCTCACTGGTCACATGAGAAGAATCAACGTTGGGGAGCTGTAGTGAGAGGATTTAATGAATTGTGACAGACCCCATGCGCGGCCAGAGCACAGTGTTTGGGAACTCTTTGTTGCCCTTACAAATAGTACAGCTGATGGAGCCTCTAGCCCTGGGGAAAAAGCTTTAGCAGTTCATTTGCGGAGTTCCTAAATCATTGCACTGAGTGGGTGATTATAGACTTCATCACCAGCCAGATATTAAGACCCAGTTTTACAGCCACAACATTACATAATTTTCCAACAAGCAAGGGGATAATCATTTTACATGTGACCAGTCCCTGATCTAAAAGAAGCATTTTTCTTTTCTAAGGTTAAAACCCAAACTCAGTCCGGAGATGGCAGGCCAGTTAAATATGCATCTGAATTATGGGTTGCAATACTTTTAAGGAGCAGCGTTCAGGGAAGAGGAACTATAAGGCAATTAAAAAAACTTTTGTGGATGATTAAGTGTTTGAACAGCTTTTCCCATCTGATGGCAATAAAGATAAGAACTGGGGTTGATTTTGATGGCTTCCATCTAAAGAGTAGCTTTTTTTTTTTTTTTTTTTTAATTTTAGAGAGAGAGAGAATGCACACAAGTGAGTAGGGGAAGGGCAGAGAGAGAAGGGGAGAGTGAGTCTTAAGCTGGCTCTGTGTGGAGCCCAAGGTGGGGCTCAATCCCACCACTCCGGGATCATGATCTGACCCCAAATCAAGAATCAGATGCTCAACCGACTGAACCACCCAGGTGCCCCTAAAGAGGAGCCTTTAAGTCATTTTGTAGATATTTCTCCAGACTTATTGCTTCTTCTGGAACTCCATGGAGGAGAAGGTAGTATACTGGAACAGACCATTCGTAGACACACAAGTGCGAGACATCCTCTATTACCAATATCTACCTACTGAGAGATAAAGCAAATCTTTTATTTGTATTTATTCACCTGTACACTATTTGAAGCATAGTCCACTTACTACCTTCCCGGACAACGTGCATTTTCTCATAGATCAAAGTTAGGTGAATAATTGCTTTATGCTGGGGTCCACTGTGATGCCTGGTAAGATTCACCTGTAGATGGGCCATGATAAGTTGAAGATCACATAGTGACCGGGACCTAACACTGAGCTCAGAAAAGAACCCGCTCTCCTTCCTTCATGACAACGCAGAGTTCGTTTTTGTCCGGAGTCAGTGCGGGGGATGAGCCAGTTTTTAAAAAACCTCTATCTAGTTGGTGGATTTAAAACAAACAAACAGGCATATAAGGGAGCTGAATATAAGTGACCAGGGGAGGCTGGAAACCTAGAAATGACACTACTGTGTCACCCCCGAAGTAACGGGGGCCTCTAAGCCTGGTACCGACTGACAACAGCGTGCTGTAAGCCAGGGATTAGATCCAGTGCCAGAGCAAAGAAATGTTCCTTTCCCTCCCCACTGGAGCCCTGGCCACCTTCCGTCATTATTTCCATTATCTCTTCTTCCATGAGGCCACCTGGCCACTGCCAAGCGTTTCTCAGCTGACACTGTTGATTGTGTTTATTCAAAGTCCTCTGCGGGTCTCGCTCTGCCTCGGCGTTCCCCCCACTGGGCGGTGTGGGGCTGTGGAGTTCTATAACTTCCTTTCAACAGCTGGCAGCTACAAATTAACTTTTTGACTTCATTAGGCTAATATGCTGAATTATCCCTAATTTGGAACACCTGAGGCACTCCCCGCCGCCTCCCTCTCCTCTCCAACCGCCTCCTCTCATCAATCAGGGGCCGAGTAGCAGGGAAGCAGCATATGGAGCCAAAGGCCAGCTTGGGCAAAGCCTACACGTGTTTTTCTACCCTGGCCGAAGAACAGAAAGGCCTAGACCTTTGCAATCACCACATCCTGCGGTCAGGGCTGGCGTGAATACAAGACACAGCTGCACTGCAGAAATAGTGAATGTGACCAGACAGGTCAATCATCCCCCTGCCTTTGGGGCATGCGTCGGTCCTCCAGCAAGTCCCATCCTGGATGGTGGGACTCAGAGCTGCCTTCAGCGGCAGGGATAACTTATTATGATTGCCTCCGGCATTCCCAGAAGTCAGACTAAGCGGGAGAGCATTCCCTTTTACCCCTCCCCGTTTTCCCAGCAGTCAGAAGGCCGAACGCTTTTACCTTACACAATCAGTGAGACATAGGGCAAAAAAAACCACCAAAAAACAAAAACAAAACAATCCAAGACCAACCCTGCCCTCCCCCCCCCCCCCCCAAGTTTTATAGTCTTTCTCAAGTCATACCTGCATTTCCTGACAGGGGATCCTGGCTTGCTTCCTTCCAGCTGGATTTCCTTAAAGCCCCAAAATAGTTCAACACAGTCTATAAAGTTGAACAAAGATCTTCCCACTATCCTGTCAGGCTCAAGTGCCAATTTTCTTCCCAGAGAGTTTTCCCTAGAGGGCACTGAAGGAAAACCAGCACAAACAGAACTCTTAAAATCTCTTTCGGATCCATGGTGCACTGCTCCCTGCAGTTTTAGCGGATAAAACTCTTTTCATCATATGGCTCTCCTGGAACCTTCCCTCCCTAAAAGCTTGGCCTGAGAATGAGGCTGGGGAGACGGAAAAAGGCAGATAAACAAGATTTGCTGGAACAAAAAAGCCAAAACATCCCTGACTTAAATCTTATAAGGGGAGTTACACTTTGTAAAAGCAATTCAGAGGCACTTTGTACATGGAGCAGTCATGGAAATAGTTTCTTAGAGATAGAATTGGAGCATAGGAAGTGAACGTCGATGCCTGGAATCTTAAATTGGATATTACTTGGTTTTACTCCCCTTAGGGTTTGTTTTCTGCAAGCTTTTGTTTTTATAGTTTATGGTTCAGGCAACCCTATGTCCTAATTTTCCTAGGACAATCCTTGTTTACACTTGTGATCCTAATGAAATTTTGAAAAGGGTCTTCTACTTTCAAGAATATTCCAATTAGAAAAATAAGTTACAGGGTCACCCTCTGACCTGTGAACTTCCCAGTGACCATTTGTCCGATCTCCCGACTCAAGATGATAGAGTGGATCGGCTGCTTTTTGAGAATTTAAATTAACATCATGAGAGAAAAGCTAGCATTTCAAAACCCATTTCCTCTCTGTCACCTTTTCCTCCTCATACAGGGCAAAAAAGTGATCGAGAAGCCATGTGTTGGAAGGAGTGTAGAATTTGGAACGGTAGGGGCTTGGGTTTTAATTCACCTGGTGACACTTTGAACTTCGGTCAAGTAAGTTTAGCTCTGTACCTCATTGTCTTTGTCTAAAAGATGAAACTATATAAAAGATAACTGAAAGTGTTACATAGGGATGCTATGCTTATGGAACCAGCACAGAGGCTGGGAGAGGCAGCCCGAGCAGGCTGTAAGTAGATGCAGGTGGAACAGCCTCGGAGTAGCAGAAGAAAGGCTCGAGGTTTGGGTCAGATGATCTCCGGTTGAGTATTTCCTATGTAAGCAAATAGCTATGTAACCTTGGACAAGCCCGCCAATTTCCTTCCCTCAGTTTCATCTAGGTCTGGCCTAACTTGCACTTTCTTTCTTTTAGTGGTAAAATGAAGTAATGCTTATGAAAAAACTTTATAAACTGTAAAGTTTGTATTGATATCAACTATCATTTCCTGATGCTGTTTTGGAAAATATTCTTATATGTTATGAGAAGGTGGTTCACGTTACAGTCTGAGCGCGGGAAAGTGCACCAGACTTGAGAATCAGGGTCCTGATTTCTGAAGCCCCGAGGTCTGCCTGGAGTGGGCTGTGAGCTGAAGTCAATGGGTGGAGGCGTGTAGAGGCGAATCAGTTGTCAATGAAAGAAACACCTTAATGATCCTAGTGGTTGGAGACACTTTGTCCACTCTGTTTGGCTGACACAATTCATTCCTTACCCAAGAATCACCTTCTCTTATTTTCTGGTAACAGACCCCTAATTTTAAGGTGGAAAAAGATTCTCTATCCCAGTGGAAGTTGGGATAGACTTCTGTTCCTAGTCCTCTGTTCCTAGTCCCAGTGGGTGAACTATGCTTGGTTTCAGTTGGATGCGTGATCCTGTTCGCTCGTGCCAGAGATCGTCTTAAGCGTGAGCTCAAGTTTCAATTTTGGCCAATGAGGCATAAAATGAAAGTATGAGAGATGGAATTTCTCTTCCAGTATAAAAAGACAGACCCTTTCTCCTGTTCCTATTCCTTGCCTTGACTGCATCATAGAAGGACTTTGAGGGGCGCCTGGGTGGCTCAGTCGGTTGGACGTCCGACTTCGGCTCAGGTCATGATCTTGCGGTCCATGAGTTCGAGCCCCACGTCGGGCTCTGTGCTGACAGCTCAGAGCCTGGAGCCTGTTTCAGATTCTGTGTCTCCCTCTCTCTGACCCTCCCCCGTTCATGCTTTGTCTCTCTCTGTCTCAAAAATAAATAAACGTTAAAAAAAAAATTAAAAAAAAAAAAAAAAAGAAGGACTTTGGTGGCTGCCATGCAATCAAGAGATGCTGCCTTGAGTGTCCAGCTCTTGACTTCAGCTCAGGTCATGATCTTGCTGTTCATGGGATTGACACCCACATTGGGCTCTGCGTTGAGTATGAAGCCTGCTTAAGATTCTCTCTTTCTCTCCCTCTGCCCCTTTCCCTGCTTGCTCTCTCTCTCTCTCTCTCTCTCTCTCTCTCTCAAAGAAAAAGAAACAAACAAAACACAAGGAGAGACCACATGCATGAGGATGAGCAGCCAGAAGGTGAGGACAGTCTCACTGCCATTGCTGAACCATTGATCACCTCAGGAGTGTCTACCATTAGATCACTTAGAGGAGATCATGAATGTATATGTACTGTTTGTTCCACTCTTAGACATACAGCCAGACGAATTCCTAACTGACACATCCCTATAAGACACAATTGGATAAGTGAATCCAGTTTCATTTTTTCCGGTGTTTTCTTTCAACTGTCTTTGGCGATTAACAGTTTGGCTGAATATTTTGCTTGGGTCATGAAAAGAAGACAAAATATCAGCTGCAGATACAGTTCTCTTATTTCATTTTTTTAAAATGTATTCCTACATATTTGCAAAGATAAATGTGGAAATTACAGGGTAGCAAGAGGATGTTGTTTTCTAAAAGGAAAGGATTTTTAGACTCCCAATCAGTGGATGCATAAATTCTTCTGTGATGAAGCCATGAAATGTAACTCATTCAATTGGTCTAAACATTTCAAATTTGTATTTTTGGAGCCTGGAATCCTTTATGTCTTCAGACCACATAATACGTGTGTAAAAACTGAGTAAAAAATAATAAAAATAAGATTTGAAAAACCACATTGGGCTTCCTTGTCAGCAGTGGTTCCATTCTTATGTGTCAGAATTAATGTTTCACACATAGCAGCTCATTAAAAAAAGTAACCTTGGAACACAAGGTCAGGTGGAGATTTTTTTTTAAGATGTGCTAGAAATTACGCAACCATAAAAAGCATTCCCACTAATTATCTTGGCACTCACGTTATGCTGACCATTTTGTCACCAAGTTGGAGGTGGCAGAGTAGAGAACCCCCTCCATGCTGTCTCATGCATTGCTTTGCTCAATTTTCTCTCAAACTCATTTACTCAATGTGCATATTTATGCAAGAGAGGGTAATGAGGTAGCCAAAGGTTATAGGGGGTGCAAAGGGCTTTTGGATGAGGAGAGCATTGGTAACTAGCGAGGCCAGCCTCGGGCTGTCTGAAATTGAAATTTGGGGCTAAATTAATAACTCAACCTGAGCACATGCAGTTTTATAGTAAGTCTGTCTCCTCTATGGTTGACACTATGTAGTTTGACATAAAAGGATCTCTAGATATGATAGAAAAAATTAAGTTCAATACTATTCCATTGAAAGTAGTGCCTTTTTTGGGGGAAGAAGACAAACCAAAAGGGGTGGTGGGACACCTACTATTTAAACTTTCTCCAGAATGTGCTTTCTTTTTTTTTTTTTAAGTTTATTTATTTTGAGAGAGAGCATGTGCATGTGCACGCATGCAATAAGGGAAGGCACAGAGAGAGGGAGAGAGAGAATCCCAAGCAGGCTCCATGCTGTCAATGCAGGTCCCCATGTGGGGCTCGATGTCCTGAATCATGAGATCATGACCTGAGCTGAAATTAATTAAGAGTCAGACGCTTAACTGACTGAGCCACCCAGGCGCCCCTAGAATGTGCTTTCATATTTTGGTCTGTAGAATGTGTTCGCCTGTGTGTAGACATCAGTTATGATCTTGCACGTAATTATATGCACAAACAGGCATCTCTTCTACAGTTAACGCTCCTCATGATTCCCTTCAAAGTCAGTATCAACTAGGGTCTAGGTAAAGCTCAGGGGCAGGGCAAGATGTTGATTGGATTCATGTCAGTGCTTTTCTTTTATTTAATTTCTTTGCATTTCAGGACCAGGAACATTGAGATAATTTCCCAAAGTTATAGATATGGTGGGGTATTTATCCATATTTTCAGTATGGAAAATGCCCCCTTCAGGGGAATGCTCCCAGGGGGAAAAATGCCAAAGGTGACTATGAATAAACAAGAAAAGGATACCTGGGAGACATTATAGATTGGCCACTGAAGACATTAACTTACAGCTATTCTGTAGACCGAAAGGCAGTCACAATCTGAGGCATCACTGAAGCAGATTAGGATGAAAATAGAAAAGAGAATCCTACCCTTGTCCCAAATCGTGTTTGCCTTCCCAGTATTGGATGATATACTTGATTATGTTTCAAAATAGATGTAACCTCTTGATAGGATCTAGAAAAGGACACACTGATTGGAAGAGGAAAGGAGTTTGCTATAGGATGGCCAATGAACATTCTCTGAACTATACACTGTGGGAAGCCATGGCCAAAGCATGACTGACTGGTGGCTTTGTTGGAGATAGAAATAGCATTTAGCAAAACTTGCAATTTAAAGTCCTCCAAAATTGGACAAATCAAAGGATTCTTTCAAAAAAAATTTTTTTAACATTTATTTATTGAGAGACAGAGAGAGACAGAGAGTGAGCAGGCGAGGGGCAGAGAGAGACACACACACAGAATCTGAAGCAGGCTCTAGGCTGTGAGCTGTCAGCACAGAGCCCGATGTGGGGCTCGAACCCATAAACTGCAAGATCATGACCCGAGCCGAAGTCAGATGCTGAATCTACTGAGCCACCCAGGCGCCCCTGGGATTCTTTTGTATAAACAAGGAATCCAGGATTTAAGTGATCATTTTAATGTCATCCAGAAGCCACACTGGAACCGTGATGTTGTGATGAATGCTGCAGTGGGTTTTAACTTCCTAGCAGTTCTTTGTGAGCTGGGATATGAGGTAAATAAATGACATGATCTCCAAACTCTGTTCTGGCGATCTGGTGTTATGGTGCCATCTGATCATCCGTGACAGACCATTGATAAGGGCCGTCTCTGGTCACTGATAATGCACAGATTGTGAAGCAGTCTATGTACTTTTTCAGCAAGAGGTGCTCTGTGATTTCCTTTATTCCAAGAATTGATTCTCTCACCAGTCCAGGAGTAGCCCAGGGTGAAAGGCAAGACCTTTTCCTCTCCTTTAGCACAACCAAGAATAAAGGTGTTTAAAAAGTCTCTTTTATTTAACTTAAAAAAGGTACCTCCTAGCTACCTGTTCTTTTCTCACTTTTTCTCCAATAATTCAGCCAGAAGCTGAATGACAGGCATGCTAAGCTTTATAACCAGTGCCCCCTACAATTTGGCCCCAATTTCTGCTCCCAATCTAATTTCCCACAACTCAAACCCCAAGTCAAACTGAACTGCATTGTTCTTTCCAAAGATGCCCATTTTCATGTTCTTCAAACCTCCCACAGTGGCCTCTTTTTCTAACTTCCTTTTTTACCGTCAAGAATGATCTGGTCTCCAATTTCACATAGAACCACAAGTACAACCTCAACTTACCATGGCTGAATCTTCAAACCCTATGCCCAGGGCTCATCTTCTCTTGTTTTTCTGTGTTTGTTTGTTTTTAAAATTTTTTTAAATGTTTTTTATTTATTTTTGAGACAGAGAGAGACAGAGCATGAGCAGGGGAGGGGCAGAGAGAGAGGGAGACACAGAATTCGAAGCAGGCTCCAGGCTCCGAGCTGTCAGCACAGAGCCCGATGCGGGGCTCGAACTCACAGACTGTGAGATCATGACCTGAGCTGAAATCAGACGCCTAACCAACTGAGCCACGCAGGCGCCCCTGTCTGTTTTTAAACTTGTTCTTTCGCTTGTATCTTTCCTTTATCTCCTAGATCCCTGCTGCCAGGACTAGAACATGCTCAGATCTCATCCACTGTAAAAATACCCTCTCTCACTGTCACTCCCCAGTGACATTGCTCTTACCAATAATACCTGGTACCTGATACTAAAGACATTGCTCTTACCAATAATATCTAGTACCTCTACAGTTATAAGCATATAATAATGATATAATTCACTATATAATGTTTTTCTTTCCTCTTGATGAAAGTGTTATGGGTTTGTTTAACTCACTACTGAGCAGCTAATGCCTAGCGCCATGTCTAAGCTGTAGTAAGGAGGTATTCAATAACTTTTTGATGACTGATTAATAACGTGAGCGAATGAAGGAATGGATGAATAATGTTCTTTTTCGGCTTTTTGCTCATATTGTTCCTTCTGTGTATCAGAATGCTCTTTCCTGTCCCTATTTCTCTTACCCAAACCCTACAGTCCATCAGTTGATATTCAAATGAACCATACCGTATTGCCCACTTTCTCCCACCCTGGCAGGATTTCCTGATGTCTCTAAGTGAAAATAGCTGTTCCCTCCTCAAAATGCTCATCGTTCGAAGCTTCTGGTACGTACAGTCTAGGAACTTGTGTTCATGACTCTTCTTCAGTAAAATAGTGAGTGCTTATTGAGGACAGGTTCCAATACAGCGACATCATGTATCCCCCACAAGAACACGGCTTTGTACAGGAAAAGGGCTCAACAAGACCTAAGCTAATCAAATCATTCATTTGCTCCTTCACTCAACTATTTATTGAGCTTCCATTAAAACCCAGATAAATGTGCCAGAAATAAAATGATGAACAAGACATAGTCTCTGTCTTTTTTTTAAGTTTATTTTATTTATTCTGAAAGAGAGAGAGCATGTGTGCAAGTGGGGGAGAGGCAGAGAGACGGAGAGAGAGAGAATCCCAAGCAAGGTCCTCACTGTCATCACAGAGCCCAACATGGGCCTCGATCTCCCAAATCATGAGATCATGACCTGAGCCGAAACCAACAGTTGGACTCTTAACTGACGAGCTGTGCAGGCACGCCTAGTCTCTGTCTTTACAAAACTTATGGTAGGGGAGAGAGAAGTATTCACAGGAAACCGTATTAATGTGGTAGGTATTAATGGTAAGGATAACTGTGAAAAGGGGCACAGAGGGCAGCTTGTTGGATTCAGAGAAATCTCTTCAGAGAAAGGTAGACCTGAGTTGAGTCCTAGGATGAGCCAAAATTGGCCTAGGCTGAGGGTGCAGAAGGAGGCACATGTGAACAACTTCAACGGTGAGCCCAAGAATGGCAAACTCGGGGAACCAAGGGTCTGGTGTGAGGCTAGGGGGGCAGGTGGAGGGGAAACCACAGCTAGATCTCTATGACCTTTATTTAAAGACAAAAGGGAACCACTGAACTGGAGAATCATATGACTGGGTTTGTGTGTTAGGAAGTTCTCTCTCTGGCTGTCAGAGATGCACATGTGCTCACACTCACAGACAGACAGACAGACACACACACACACACACACACACACACACACAATGGGGACTTCCTCGGTAGAAGTTAAACTCCCTCATCTTCGATTTCCCTCTCTCCGTATACATTTTCTGGGATTTACCATTTGCCCCTGAGGTAAAGTGTGTTGTGCATCTTGTCCTTTGGTCAATTTTTTCTGTGAGACTTTAATAGTCTTCTCAGGTTGTTCAGAATTAATGAGACAAATGTCCTCAATCAAGAAGCAATTTAAGAACATGCTGCTAATTTCAATGAGTTCTGTAAATGAACTAATTTAATACCAGTTGACCTTTTTATTTAGGGAGAATGATTTGTGGCTCTGTTTTCCTGATTTGTGCCTACAAGCCCTGGCAGTCTGAATGGGCATTTTGAGCCCAGGGGTAAATATTAATCATGGAACCAGGATGGCGTACTTCTAAGTGGAGTGTGGAACATTCACCTCAGTGAGGAGGTGGAGGGTATCTTTTAAGAGGAAGTTCTTGACCATGTTTATTAAAATGGAAGGCCGTTTATTAAAACGGAAGGCATTTTATTTCATTAAAATGAAATAAAGAATCCTATAATTCTCAGGTGATATAGCCCAGGCAGAAAGAGGCTGGTGATGTTGAGATTTTAACCATGTCCTACAGATTTCGGTACCCTATTCTTTTTAATTTTTTTCACCTCTTTCAAGCTGGGCTGGTACGAATTGCTTTTTAAAATATTTTTCTTTATTACCATAGAGGAAAATCTTACCTCCTGAATACGACTGGGGCACACTACGTGATACTTTGGTGATCTTTCCATTACCTCTGTCTTTTACCACGTCATCTAGTAAAGGACCAACATCTCTGCAGCATTCCCTCTAAGATCAAGCTATCAGTAGGAATGTATCTGTTGCTGATGACTTTGTGTGAAAGGTTTTGCCTTAAACCAGCAGATCTACAGGTCTACAAACAATGAGAAGATTTGACCATGCCATCATACCAATACAAGGATGAAATATTGTTTCTTTCACTGAAGCCGTTTCCATTTAATGGGAAAGTATTGTTCTAAGTATGGTTTAACGTTGTTGAATCAAGGCTGAATCAGCAGCTTTGAATGCCTGGTAAACTCAATCTTCTTTGAAAACCAAGGGGGAGGAAAATTGAACTGATAAAATCAGGATAGAGTAGAATTTCTTTTAGAAGTGGTTAAAAGCACTAACCACAAAGGAAATGATTAATAAAGTGACTACATTAGATCCAAGAACTCCTATTCATAAAAAAAAAAAAAGATAGTATGAACCAAACAAAAAGGGAAGCCACAGAGTGGGAAAAGATATTTACCACACATATCACCATTAAGGGGCTTGTATCAAGTATGAAAATAGAGTTCTTGCAACCATATAGAAAACTGGCCAAAAGTCTTGAATAAGCATTTTGGGCAAGAGGAAATCCAATGGTCAATGAATATTTGAAAAAGAGCTCAAGTTCCTCAGCAATCAAGGCCATGCAAATTAAATTTTTGGATGTCATTATCTGCCCATCAGACTGGCAAAAGTTAACAAATTGAACAATCCATCTTGGTTGGCCCCGACCAAGAAAAACAGGAACTCTCACATACTGCCGGTAGGAGCAAAACTATGAAGTCTGCGATGAAAGACACGTTGACATTGCCTAGAAGAGCTGAAGATACACGTCCTCTGTGATTCAGCATTTCCACTTGAAAGTGAGAAAGTCACACACTTATTTGGTAACAGGTTGTTCCACTTTAAGAATCTGGAAGAGAATTTGTTTGGTTTTGTTTGGATGTGAGAGAGACTCTGAAGCAAGTGTAGGATAATAGAGAATTAGGGAGTACATAAAGGGACGTTTGCACAACAAGATAGGAAGGAAGGAAACAGAGTGGAGCAAAGAAGGAAGAAAGGAAACATGCAACAAAGGAAGGGGGGGAGGGAGGAAAAGAGGAAGAAGGGAAGCAGGCAGGAGAGAAGGGAGGGAGAGAAGGAGTAAGGGAAGATGTTTTCTGAGGCTTTTGGCAAAATGAGTTCTTGATGAAGAAACTGAAAAATGTTTAGATTTTGATGTTCTGCAGACCAGATAATTTTCCTTAATTTGTATGGGATAGTGACTAGGATAAAGAAACCATTTCTTAAATTAGACACTATGGTCTTAACTTTTTTTTAATATTTATTTACTTTTGAGAGAGGGAGAGTACTTGCATTACATCTACATTCTACCCCAAAAGACTGATTTCACATAATCGCTATTTCTGTAGATTTATCCACATTTTTAGTCTTCCAGTTGTTCTGCATTTGTCCTGAAATCCACGTTTTCGTCTGGGACTGCCTTCCTCTGGCCTGAAGTATTTAATAATTCTTTTTGTGCACATCTACTGGTGAAAAGCGTCACTTGGTTTTGCTTGTTTGGAAACTTTTTATTTTGTACTCATTTTTGAAGTATATTTTTACTGGATATAAAATTCTTTGTTGGTAGTTATCCACCCTGCCCCCCACCATCATTTTATTTTTGTACTTTTTTAGTATTTATTTTTGAGAGAGACAGAGAGAGACAGAGTGTGAGCAGGGGAGAGACACACAGAGAGAGAGAGAGAGATGTAGAATCCGAAGAGGGCTCCAAGCTCTGAGCTGTCAGCACAGAGCCTGATGCGGGGCTCGAACCCACGAGCTGTGAGATCATGATCTGAGCCAAAGTCAGATGCTTAACCTACTGAGCCACCAGTGCACCCCTAGCTGGATACTTTAGATCCCAGGCCCCACCTCACCCAAAAACGGCAGAAAAATGTCTTTTTTTGTTATTTATGAAAGTAATAGCTCTCAGGCATTACCACTCCTATCTTCTCCTCTGTTTAGTGATGTTGGGGGAAGGCATCATTGTTGCCTGTGGAGGATGAGGAAAACAAATGAGCAGCTGGCTTGGCCCTGTCGCCCCTTTCTATGATTCTATGATTCTTACCTTTTGTTTTATCACCTCTGTGCTTCCTCAGGTGGAGCGGAAACATAGGAGGAATTCATCATTGTCACGCTGGGTAGCTTATCTTCAGGAATTAGGGATACTTACTGAGGTGTATAAAGCAGGTTAATGTAAAAGTTTCTGAGCTTTTAAAACTACGTATACGTATATCATATGTATATCCCTATCCTATGTGATATAGGATATCAGGTCTCTTGGGTTAATTTTTACTAGTTCCATTAGTCCCTTCTAGATCCTACCTGCGTGTTACATGCTGTGTAGCTCCAGCAAAGCGTGTATTTGGCCATGGTACGGTCAGGCTGGGACCCACAACTTCCAAAGGGGAATGACGCCTATCTCAGCCAGTTGGTGAAATCTTATCCAGGACTATGTTGGACACTCAGCCAAAACCTTTTTTTTTTTTTTTTTGATTTGATGTCAACAAGTTTATTTACCATGCCCTGTTTGCTCATTTACCCATATTTTCTGATCTCGAATTGGTTCAAGACACTGTGCTATGTCTTATGGGAAATATAGATACAGGGAAGATGTGGTCCCTGCCCTTTGGAAGCACTCAAATGAGGAACTAACTGTGGCATTTTTGGTACTATGTTAAGCAGATGTCTACAGAAAATGAAGGTCTTTGCAAGCTGGAAGCCAACTTTGGTGAAGATGCAAAATTTACACACTGAGCACCAATTTAATGCCACCAATTTTTTTTTCTTCTATTGGGTAATTCATCCATCCTTAAGTAACACCCAACACTCAAATAAAAAGCAGTAACTATTATCAGTGACAGAAAGTAGTTAGCGACATCATTTTAACTACCTGATACAACTCTGGGAAACCGAAGAAATCTAATGCATGCCTTTAACCAAGGAGTGTGTGTGCCAAGTGGGTTATTTGAAGATGCATTTTACTTCTTCAGTAGCATGAATGGAAACTTTTCAAGGGAAATTCATCTGGTCTCTCTGTCTTAATATGCTCTGTTTATTCATGTTGAGTCTGAGCTACATGGGAACAGAAACATCTCGGTTACTGGTGTTCTCCGTCTTGAGCAAAGTCTCACAAGTGCATATACTCCAGAGTTAGTAACATCTAAAGAACAAAAACAAAGGGAGGGCATAGGAGTATAGAATAAAAAGCATAAGGTATCTTTTATTCTAGGATCTTAACATATATTGCCTGAGGCCTGAGACTGATCTTCTTCTGAAAGGTAATTTCACAAAGAAGATAGAAAATGACATATTGGTGACTTTATTAATTTATATTTTATCCAGTTTTTACTTAGGCTTCCAAGGTTTGAGTGATTTCTATTCCTCCAAATTCATTTTTTTTCTTTCACTGACTTCTAGCATAATTTGATTCCTATGTATCTCATTGATCACTATTAATCAAATAGAAAGAGTAATATCCATTTTTCTATTTCCAAAGGAAATTGTTATGGATATCAATGATGAAATAGAATTACATCAATACACTAATATCCTGAGCCCTTTAGGGGGAAAAAAAACCCACTTTACAAGTAGTCTTTGCTTTTTGATAGCTTTAAATTTTGATGATATACTTATCTAAAAAAATGCTTACAACGCACTTATATTTAGTATTTATTACAGGCAGCATTCTGAATATCTGTCACTTTTCCTTAATGTGGGGGAAAATCTAAGTGAACACTTGGCGGCGGAAGGCCATCTGGTGTTAATGAGGAGTAACTACGGGTTTCTGTGAAAGCTTAGGAAATGTGTGTCCTACCTCTTTGTGTTTTCCATTGTGCGTTTTGAAACACACGCCACACATCCAGACAGGCTGTACAGGAGGCCTTTCATTATCACTGCAGATTGGGAGCAGTTATGGCGCCTTTTTGGTACTGGTTTTACTACGTTATGGTTTCATTTTCATACGTTTCAGATTTGGCTTCAGAAGACATTTGAACTACCATTTGACGATGAAAATGTGGGATAATTTGAGATTTTATAAGATAGTACTACAATCCTGCATAAAGTTCCGACTCAGAAGACTCTAGAAAGTAGTTTCATTTTCCTGCTGAGTCCTTCGGCTCTGCTCTTCCTTTCTGTTCCACTTTGCACAAAGCAGGGACAGTATCACCTCTGAGATTAATATAAAGCTCTCCAGCCAGCCCATTCTTGCCTGCGCAGCTCTGCCATTCTTTGGGTCATGAGGTCACAATCGTGTCA
Organism: Panthera pardus; assembly: GCF_024362965.1. Taxonomy (NCBI): domain Eukaryota; kingdom Metazoa; phylum Chordata; class Mammalia; order Carnivora; family Felidae; genus Panthera; species Panthera pardus. The sequence goes on along the minus strand of NW_026526688.1, from coordinate 46,581,783 downwards.
CTTGGGGCATCTGGCTTTTCCAACTCCTTGGGCCTATAGGAAAAATGGAAGGACTGTGTGCTTTAAAAAGAACCCAAGTGTCTAAATTTCTAGGGATAGAAACACGCAGTTAAGGACCTAAATGCAATAATTGCGGGAGGCAAGTCACAGGTGAGAATATCATGGTTATTTTACATATTTTAATCTGGTCAATACTGGAGACAGAGAAAAGATAAAAGTCATCCTTTACCCTTGGTGAAAAGTTTCAAAACGGAAATTTCAGAAATGATAACTGTAGAACTTATCATATTTGATTGTTTGATGTGAGAACAAATAGACTCATTCCGTTGCTTTCGTCTCATCTCATTTGTTTGTTTATAAGCCCAAAAGGACTCACTCGGGATGGATTCCTCTAAAGAAGTGACTTGGAATTTAAATGGACCTGAAATTAACGTTGTTCTCTTTGGCAATTGCTTTCTCTCTCGCAGTATAATGGATGATGTTGTCAGTGATTCACTCAGTTTTGGGAAATAACTTTTGTCACCTAACCTGTTCATTTCAATGCTTTATGTTTCAGGCTGATGAAGGCTGAAAAGATAATGGAGGTGCCTCCTGATAGGAGACTAGATTTGGGAGCGTCTCTCTTTTTTCCTTTCTCCTCCCATGGAGAATTCTGGAAACTAAGTGGATCAATTTCTGGTGGATAATTTAAGGTGTAGGGCAGACTAAAATTAGTGGGGATGGAAGGTCCAATCTCTCCCTTTTTGGATGATGTCGTTAAACTTCTCAGTGCCTCAGATTTACCTGCGAAGCGGGAGATAAAATGTGAAGTGGGCAAATAATAAAAAATATATATTTTAAAATTGTGGCTATTCTCTAAGGGCTGGTGCTGCTTGAAATGAAGCATTTTGCTATGAAAATGGATGGGATGCTTTTTGCCTTGCTTGGATGTCAGCAAGTGTAATTCATTAGTGGTCTGAAAAGTGCTTTGAGCTAATGGAATGAGAGGCACTGGAGAAATTTGAACTAATATTATTAAAAATGAAAAATTGCAACAGAGAAACTTATTTTCCCCAGAACACAGACATCAATATTGAGTCTAATATTGCCAAAAACACCAGGTTGAAAAGGGAAAAACACCAGTCACTCATCTGGACATTTTGTCTACACATTTCCAAATTACCAGTTTGACTGATTTTGTTTTCCCACCAAATTGTATAAATTCAGGGTTTCTCTGAGAGCTGAGATTCTTGTTCATTTTGGGGGTACCACCGATTGAAATCTACACTATCTGCTATAAATTCCTCCATCACACGACCTTGTTTTATTCTCCATAACTCTATGTTGAGCTGCAAGGTCACATTTATTCTTCTCAGCCTTTCTCCATACAACCCTCGAAAGTCATATTTCAAATCAGTGCATGTCCTCATCTTGAGAGACTGTCGTATTCATCATATTACCGTAGTAATTAAGATGGGACATTCTGAAGCCAGTGTAAGGGGTAGTGCAGATTTCTGAGAATATGAGGGACATTATTGCTTTATTCACATTTAGTTTTCCCACTATAATGTTGAGTTGGGTATTAATGAACACAATTAGGGCTTTTTGATAGGGTAAACCTTGGAAACTATTCATTATTCTGTTAACAGAACCTTGCTAATTTTCTTCTAAATTAAAGTACTCCTGTTGAGATGTAGATTATGTTTTATAAGGCAACACAGTTGGCTCTCACTTTCCTCCCTTTGTTTATTGATTTCTGTTTTGTTGTTGTTGTTGTTCGTGGAGTCATTCAGGTGAGTTAAAAATAACTTTGAATAATCTTTTAGGGAAGAAACATACTTTATCTAAATGGTAATGATTTTTATCACTGCATTTCCCTTTTGATGTATTATCCAAATACAAAGACCAAAACAATTAATAATATGTATTTTAAGATGTACCTGCTAAGGCCTTTTTGAAAGAGGAGCCTAACTTCCTCCTTCCTTTGAAAATTATACTTCATGCCTTCCATCAAGAATCTTAACTCGTATTTTGTCATTACTTCGTAATGCAATGTAAAGTGCCAGCAGCAACCACAGAAAGTGAACATTACAGAGTCTAGACATATATTATGTAGATGCTTCTAGCCTAATTACCAAATAACTCTGCACAGAGAATGGAAGGTAGCAAAGGTTAAGTGTTTGCCTTTCAATAAATTTTAAGCCAGGATGAACTACTCTGAGCCTTAATGCAGAAGCAAGGTTGGCTCATGCTAATTCACAAAAATATGTGTTAACACAATATTTTATTGTTATTTTATCATATTCCTCAGCTGCAGACAGAAGCAGCTCTTTCTCATTAATAGCCCTGAAAATCAGAATTGGAGGGAACTCAAGCAGTGAATGACTGCTTAAGCCGTCCTTTTAGTGGGAGACAGGGAGGCATCAGACTTGGCCTTCCCAAGGGATGCTTTCTTTATTCTCATTCACTCTTTTGCATGTGAAAAAAAAAAACTTATCGTTTACACATTGGCCATTTTCTTTCCTTTTTTATCTCTTCTTGTCTTGTCTCTGTTTCTCTCTCCCTCTTTCCCTCCTTTCCTGTCTTCCTTCCATCTTTTTTTCTTGGGTGAGGAAAACTAAGACAGGATAAAATTACCTGCCCCACGAGAATTCACATAAATGCAGAAGGTGAAAGCCACCAAGTTCAAACTTTGAGAAACCTTTGCCAGAATGTGCTCCGCAGTGGTTTTCAAACAGCTAGGTTTTGTGTGTGCGTATGTGTGTGCCCAATCCACTTTAGACAGCTTTAATGTCCTGGGATGTCCTACGCCTAATCAAGTTGGAGTTCAGTCTAATAGAAAAGTCCACAGAGGATTAAGTTTAATGCACTCTAATAGGTTACTGAGCTTTTGTTAGTGCACATTTTATAAATGTGACTCTTAGTAAGGACCCAGAAAATTAGGTTTACAAGCGTCTTGGTATGTTTACTTATGGCCTTTTGCATCCTTTCTTTTATGTGGTGATCTCCAAAGAGACCATATGAATGTTGGAAATACCAAGTGAAGAGTCAGAGAGGGCAGGGAGTAAGAGACTTTGAAGCCTGGTGTCTTGAAGCTGTTGTTTCAAGAGGCTGATGGTGAGATTAAATTGAATTGATTTACACAAAAATTGGTTACAGAGCACCAAGTAAAATGTCAAACGCAAGGGAAGAATTACAAAATGTGTAAGCATGATAATTATGCAAAAGAATAATAATGGTTTTCACAGCAAGGGGCTAAGTGTGTCTGACTAGCTTATTTACCTCTGTGGCAGAACAGAAATTAAGGACCGGTGAAGGAAGTGTGTCACCTCATGTTATATCTGGTAACCAGAAAAACTACCAGAGCTTTGCTGAGCAAAAAAGCCAACAGGCCAATGGGCTTACAGAAATACCATGATACCCTGCATGTGTTTGGAGTTTTACACTGAACATTTTCAGGGAACCTCACTTTCATGTTTTTAATTAACATTCCCAATTATTTTGAAATGCAGGTAACATAGGTATCCCATTTCAACAGAAGAGAACATTAACACATGGGAAAATCACAAAAACAAGGGCATTTTATTTTTTTACTTGACTGATACAACTGTGTAACCGTGTTATTCAATTGTGTTCATTTACTGTTCATGAACTTGAACTTTACACCTCCGGACGATGGGGACCACCGAAGATTTCTAAAGACAGAGATATCAAGATTAGAATTGTGTTTGGGGGGAAGAAAAAAAGAATTGTGTTTGGGGGAACTATCTAGAATGCTTCGGAGGGGGTGGGAGGCAGTCCCCAGGAGGGACAAGAGACCATATTAGTGAAATATTAAATGAAAAAAGAGGGGATGATTTTGAAGGGACTCTGAAGGAGAAATCTCAAGTGTGCTGGAGAAGAGCTTTCTCAGGGAGAAGGCTCAGCACTGGGAAATCTCCACGTTGGCAGAGATGCCATATTTTTTTGCAGGATCCCACATTTTCCAAACTCATTTTTCATAAGTTCAGAGAATTAAATCTTACATTAGTAATTGTCACGATGGAATCTAAACTCTATTCCTCCAGAAACAAATAATCTTGGAGACGGAATATGTACTCTAAAAAACCACAGTTTTACTAATTTGAAATCTGTACTCACTTGAACAGGCTCTATTAGTTGAAAATTCTCTACCATCTGTAGAAAATAATTACTCCTTCGCCAGATTACTAATAAAGGGAGGCCAGCATTGTCCTCAAAATCTCAAAGAAATTAACTGTTTTCCTGTATTCTGAAACCACTTGAACAATAGTCACCCGCATATGATTAATGTTAAAAAATAGAAAAGTTTCATTAATATTCCAACTGGAGTGTTTCACAGCCTCCTGTTCGAAGTAGTTTAATTATATAATTCATTATATATATATATATATATATATATATATATATGTGCTTAAAATAACGTTAACATTTCTATATTCTGGATATTTCACTTCTGTCTAATGATCCTAAATTAACTTGAGTTTACTGACACTGCAAATCTATGTATCAGATTCATAAAATATTTTTGTTTTTTCTAATATTCCTCATGCTCACAGAGTCCTATGTTTAGACATAATTAATCAAATTTAAATAAGGTCAGATTAGCTCCAGACAGTTTTGACTTGAGTCCAATTTACCTAGACATGTTTTGTGTTATGGGGTGATATCGACAGAAAGTAAAGCAAGCTGTGGAACTTTAGGGTTGTTGAATCCATTTCACCATTCCTAATTCTGCTCCCCAAATACAATGTAGGTCCCAGTGAACATTAAGGCCTTGTTGATTTGCTCTCCCATAGGGCCTGTGGACGTATGGGCTGCCTAGGGGTCAGCAGCAAATCACTGTGAGGTCACCCCACTTATCAATGGATTCCTGTTTCCATGTATGCCCAACTTGGTTCAAAGGAACATCAACCACCTTTTCGTTTGGTGATGCCACCAGGTTATAGGGACTAATTTTATACATATGTCATAGGAAGGTATTTGAAATGCAGCTCTTTCCTCCAGTGATATGCAAAGTGGTGGCTCCAATTCACTATGCCCATCATGTGGACATTCTTAATTTAGCTGCCTCTAATCTCTACTACGTTTGTATTAAAAAACACAATGCAGTTGGTTTCTGTTACAGGAATTTGGTGTTAGAAGGGGTAGGCATTTCTACATTAAAAAATAATGTTGACTTGATTCTTCAGGCTTATAACCAGCTTTTGACTGAATGCCATCCTTATGCTAAGACATTGGAGGCTAGTTTTATTTTCTTATATTATTTTTACTTCAAGTTTGATTCTGGCAGCCTCTTTTGGTCTGATCCTGAAAACAGTTTGCATATATAATCATGTGGAGGTTCACACTAGATGTCCGTTGTTCCTTGAAGAACTTAAAATGGAATTCCATTTACTCTGGCTTAACTTTTTGCCTTATTTTAATTGTACCCAAGAATTTTTATGAAACCATGTCATGTTGTCAGAAATGGCCTCCATATCAAACTTTGCCTTGTCAAAATAATTTTATCATTCATAAATATTTCAGTGAAAACCAAAGACTGCTTATAAATGATTGATTCTGTAGAGTTCACTGACCTTTCCTGTGAAGGCTTTTATTAAAATTAGAGTATCCCATCCGAAATCTGACCATTAATTGTTAATAACGTGGTGATTGAAACCTAGGTTTCTCTAAAACATGAGAAATTAAATTGGTAGTTATAATGATATACTGAAATTAAAGAGGGTCATTGTAGTTCAGAGCTCACTCTCAAGCTTAGTTCTAAGCTAAAGTGTATTTTAGTTCCCAAATTAAATCAGAAAAGTTTTATACCTGGAAGTAGTCTATATTATCCAGAGAAGTCCAGAAGCAACAAGGTAAAGAAAGCTTTGAGATACTGGAGATTAACATGGATGGGTTACGTGTGTCATCTGTTCAACCTTAACCATTTCTTTTATTTATTGAGAGGTGGCACTGCTGGCAATGAGAAAGAATGAAATCTGGCCTTTTGTAGCAACGTGGATGGAACTGGAAGGTATTATGCTAAGTGAAGTAAGTCATAGTGAGAAAGACAGATACCATATGTTTTCACTCTCATGTGGATCCTGAGAAACTTAACAGAGGACCATGGGGGAGGGGAAGGAAAAAAAAAGTTAAGAGAGGGAGGGAGCCAAACCACAAGAGACCCTTAAAAACTGAGAATTAACTGAGGGTTGATGGGGGTGGGAGGGAGGGGAAAGTGGGTGATGGGCATTGAGGAGGGCACCTGTTGGAATGAGCACTGGGCGTTGTATGGAAACCAGTTTGACAATAAATTTCATACTTAACAAAAAAAAGAAAGGTGGCACTGCTATTTTGCTATTTGAGGTGGGTGTATAAGAATAATTAACACTTAGGGGCGCCTGGGTGGCTCAGTCGGTTGGGCGGCCGACTTCGGCTCGGGTCATGATCTCGCGGTCAGTGAGTTCGAGCCCCGCGTCGGGCTCTGTGCTGACAGCTCAGAGCCTGGAGCCTGTTTCGGATTCTGTGTCTCCCTCTCTCTGACCCTCCCCCATTCATGCTCTGTCTCTCTCTATCTCAAAAATAAATAAACGTTAAAAAAAATTAAAAAAAAAAAAGAATAATTAACACTTAAAAATTACCACGTGACCTAAGAGTTGAAACATTCTGATATTATACAGATCCAATCACGGATGTAGGGCTGTTTGATTTGAAGAAGGAGGCAGTTTTCTTGCTTTCATCATTATAAGCAAAGTAGATTTTTAAAAAGATTCCTGATTTGGGGAGCTGGGTGGCTCAGTCTGTTAAGCATCCGACTCAGGTCATGATCTCATGGTTGTGAGACTGAGCCCCTCATCAGGCTCCATGCTGAGCCTGGAGCCTGCTTAAGATTCTCTCTCTCCTTCTGCCCTTTTCCCCCCACTCGTGTGTGTTCTTTCTCTTTCTCTATAAAATAAAAATTAAATTCCTCTTTTTATGCTTTCCAAACTCTCTAAAAAAGCACATATTATTTTTATGACAAACAAAAGTTAAAAATAAAAGAAAGCAAAAGCAAAAACAAAAGCAGGAAACAATTCCGCCAGCCGTAGATGCCATTTTAAAAAGCATGTCTCCTTTTAGTTTTTCTATACTTAATTTTTTGCAGTTCATCCAAAGAAACAAGTATTTGTGGAATATTGATGTGTGCTAGGCACTGAGAGTGGAATAGAATAAGACAGAGGCTCTATTCTGCAGAAATTCTACAGCTATAGAACCGAAAAGGGTGCTATAGGTTCTGAACAGGTGGCAGAGACAATACTGTCATGGGAAGAGTTTGAAGATGAGGATGCTTGTCCGTGGTGACTGGGGGACCTTGATGCAGGCAGTAGGATTGGGTGTGTTCAGCATGGTGTCCCCACCCCTCCAGTGGCCTCTGTAGATTAAAGCAGCAAGCTATAGGTTGGATATATAACACAATACAGGGTCCTCTGGTGCTTCTGTATCTACCGAAGGGCTGGAGCAATTAACTTCCTTCATGGCAGATGTTCTTGGTGCGCCCACTCCTCCCACTGTCCTTGCCATTTTTATGCAAGCTGGCTGACTTCCAAGGCCAAACACCTGCTCTCTTTACCTGAGGATGCTCTTTGGCCATCCAAGCCAACTCTGCCACCCGTGGTGTAGACCAGAAATATTGGGTAATTAATGTCCCAGTTGAAGTGGTTTTCAACAAATGACTGATGGGAGGTGGTGGGTAAACACTCAGGTACCTTGGCTCTATACAGAATATCTCTGGGGCTAACCTACACGATCTCCCAGTATTCACCAGTTGGATTGAGGGTTAGTTTACCACTATGGTAACTAATAGCTAATTAATAACACACTCTTCACTGGGTCTCACTCTTATCTCTCTCACTTCCCTATACCTCTATGATTTTTTCCTTAGAATAACCTCCCAGCTAAACAACTTGTATGTGAATCTCTGGCTAAGGATCAGCTCTGGGGAACCCAAACAAAGACAGCGATCTTACCAACTTTCTACCATCTAGTTATTTTCTGCCTTTTGAAGCTTATTGGAGAACGTGCAAAAGATATAAAGCAAGATCATTCAGTAATATCCCTGTCTGCTAAATAAGGTTTCACCAATTGAAGGCATATTAGAGGTTATCTAAACCAATTACCTCCTGGCAGATGCTGTAGATACCCTGCTTGCATCTCCATGGCCCACCCTGGAGATGGTTTTCCCTACACACAGGTGGTTTCCTGCAGCTCTCTCAACTCTGGAAATGGAAGCACACTTGGTCCACATGAGATAGAACTAAGCGTCTCAGGAGCCACGGGCAAGCGATAAAGGGCAGGTGTCGATGAATCAGCACCATCGTGGGCAATTCTGAGAAGTCACCATCTCAGAGCATCTTCGGCAGGATTTATCTCCAGTTCTCCATAGGGTTAACTCATCGATTAACACTTTTTCTTTTCTGAATCTCATTTCCTCATTCTTCACTGTGCCTCTTGGAGTCATTGCCCTAACAAACTACTTGTACCCAAACCCTTATTCAGGGCGTGCACAGGAGGAGGTCAAACTGGGGCACTTCTCCTTATAGAGAAGAGGAGGGAACTGAGACCAAGAAAGTGAATGTCACTTGCCTGTAGCTCTGGGAAGGTTTGTTAGACAGTAGAGTTCATGGTACATGTGCAGTGTGTGTCATTCTCTTGTCACTTAATTGTTTTCATAGTACTTGAATATTGAAAATTATAATCCATCATGTCAGATAAACACAATTTACTTTACCTAGTCCCTCACGGTGGGCATTTGGGTTGATGCATCTGTTGAAGGAATCATGGAAACTCATTGTGGGAAAAACTGCTTTGCCAGAGAAGCTCCCGATTCCACCTGAACTGAAGATATTCTTCAGTTGCATTTATAAATGTCAAAGTCCACCCTCCTCTGAATGTATTTATGAATACCAGATGGGCTTTTTTTGAATGATAGCACAGTAAAATAATGGCAACACATTAAGGTCATTAAGGGAGGACTGTGTGGAATCTGTGATCAGTGGGCTGCCATTTATGCAACCAACTAGGATCCATAAACTACAAGATAATCTGACGTTGATTTGATTTCTGATCTGAGTGAATGCGTAGGAACTTCTACATCTGTAGACATGCGGTGTTTTCCAAGCTCTTTTCCAATGCTGTCTGTTTTTGTTCCATCGATTATCATTTCCACTGCATTATTCAGGGATAAAATTAATTGCTAACTGCTAGGTTTCCTGAGCACAGTTAATGCATAAGCCTGTTTACTGCGTGCCAGATGGTTCCGCAGTTACTTGGGAAGGGACAAATACCGACAGAAGAGTGTCTTCGGTATAAAACGGTGCCACCAAAATAGATCCACACAATGGATATCTGAAGCTAGAGGACCTGGAGAAAAAGAAAAAAAAACATTCCAAGTGGTTGCAGATTCTTTCTCTCTCTGAAAAATAATCAGGGCTGCAAATGCCTTATTCTGTAGCCCGAGAGCTCTGTGTGACAAAGAACAACAAACGTCTTCTCTTTAAACTGGGTCCTGCTCCCCTGCTGGTGTTAAGATGATAGAGAATGAGGGGTAAAGGGGATGACACTAGGAAGTTCACAACGTGGGAGGGGTCAAGGCAGCAGCAAATGAACCCCTGGAGATATTTCTGTTCTTAGCCCTAGCAATGTTTGGGCTAGAGCCCTTGAACAGCACCTGCTCTTCTGAATCCTCCTTCCCCTGCCGTAGACGACTACCAGAAGGAAGGTGCTTTTCTGTGTTTGGGGTGGGGCACTCACACCTTTCACTGGACACAGTGACTGAGGGGCAGTTGGCAGTGCTGTCAGAGTGACAAATCCATCTCAACTTCCTCCAGTTGTGGTTCGGGGGAGCTGATGTGTTAGTCCAGACGCTGTCACACGGACAGGATCCTTCTGCTGCTCACGGTGGACTCACTGTCGCAGAATCATTTTGAGAAGTCGGTTATTGATTTTCCATATTTCAGGGAAAAGGATGTGGGGAGAAGTTGCTCTTCCTGCAGGTGGCTGGAGGCTCTATTAAAATCAGAAAATACCGTCTCGAGAATGTTAGGTTTCTCCTTTGGATTAAAGCCCTGGAAGCCGCAGCCGAAATGCCAAGTGTATAAGCATGTTGCCTGGGAGGGGAACACAGGAAGCTCTTATAAACCATTCACATGTGCATGCAAATTAGGTTACTACAACAGCTGCAGCATCGCAACGAGATGTTTTGGGAAGAGAGGAAGGAGAGGAGAACACAGAGGGAGTTCCAGCAGGCTCTGGGTACTAGCAGGCAGTGGGAAGACACTCCAGGGGTGGAGACCCTAATCCAGGTAGAATGGGGGCAGGAGCAGAGGGTCCGTAAGGGCACACACTTTACTTCCTTCATAATGCTGCCCTTACAAGGACTGCTGTTTCTGCACACCAACAGGGCTCTGTTCGGTGTCTCAAAAATTATAGATGTGTCTATGAATATTGATGAATGATGATGAAGCAGGTATAAAATGTTACAGGATCTCTGGAGAGATTCGAAGAGCCATTTCTTGATCAGATTAGGAAATAGAAGGCCCATTAACATTATCACTTCGGAATTACCTTTTAGACAAAACACTAGCATTTAGTTCGAATGAAAGTTCTCCTTCTGCATTTATAATTTGAATAGTTCTGTCAATTTAGAAAACAAAAGAACATTTGTCATCCTTTAGCCACTAAATAAACGAAGCTTATAGGTGTAGCTTGTAAGACCTTAACCGTAATCTTAATAGTTCTGCTGAACCCAGCACTAGAAATCCATCTACATTCTAAGGCTTGATTGCAGAGCATTAATTTCATCAGTGTAAGCCGAACAGTTTAAGAAGAGGGTTGAGTTCAATGTTGCACCCGGCTTGTCAGTTCTGACACTTGAAAACCTGGTGGATACAAACAGAATTAAATGATCACCCTTTCTTTTCTACCTTCTTCTACATCCCTTTGTCCCTCCCTCCCTCCCTTCCTTACAATGATAAGTTCTACCTTCTCATGACACACAAGCTTTCCTTCAGGTAAATGATTTTATGCGTCCTGCTTTCTCATGCATACATCTTTTTGAAGGGAGATGGCGGACAGGGGATGTACGTGACAATCAGAAACGGCCTCTTTGAAGAACTGGCAATTCCTCTGTTTTGATTTTAGTCACAAGCAGAAGTCTTGTGCCTTAGTTGAAATGGTTTCAATGTTATCTTTAAAAAATCTGCTTTCCGGGGAAAAAATTTACTGAGAAAATCAATCTGCTGGGCCCAAAGAGTTGACTGGAAAAAAAACCTTGACTTTTAGGACTTAAGGTGACAGTTTCAAAATTTGACAAACGAGAGTTGTACCAAGTAAACAGTGTTTATTGCTTCATGATTTTTATTGCTTTTCAGGGTCCCTGAAAATCAACAAGTTCTATCTGTTGTGGCTAATGGCCGCAAAGGAGAAGGCCAGTTGGGACAAGCTAGAAGTGTTATCCCTGAGGTCTCTTTTCATACCACTCTCTGTGATTTTACAGCAACTGGTGATTCAGAAGTGGGAGTTTCTCTAATCAGGCACTTTCCAAAAAAGTGTCAGAGTTTTAAGTTTCATATGACCTTGCTGATTTAAATGTGGGGCAAATGTAGTGGTATATGTAAATAGTTTGTGAAGAACCGAGTCAAAGGGTTCATAATATCTGAGAGTTATAGTTTGTTTGTTTTGTGTGTGTGTGTGTGTGTGTGTGTGTTCTAACTCAGGGCACAGTTGCTTCTCCAGCACCTGAAGAAATAGATCTTAATTGCTCTTTGGTATTATACTTATTCCAACTAAATAAATGTCAAAGGTGTGTTAGTTGGTAATGTTGAGGGTCATTAGCTCTGACAATTGCAACATGTCCCTGTGATTACATTCGCCTTGATTAGCTGTATATAGCATATAAACACAGCCAGGCAGATACTCACAGAAAGGCTCTGGCCTTGAGATTCAATACTGAAAAGCGCTTCGGCCCATCATGGTCAAAAGTCAAAGAATAAACATGCTTATGAGGAGTCCAATTTAAAAATTATCTGCAGTTTTAATATCTTCATACCTATTGCAAAAATATTTATTTCCTCCACCAGTGGTGTCAAATGCAGAATGCAATTTCTAAAGATGTCCAAGAGAGTCAGTAATTTCTTCGGCAGAAGAACACAAGTTCAGTAATATTGTGAAGCTTGAATCAGGTAACAGGAATTGGTTATGAATAGAGATCACATCTCTAGCAGTCGGTTGTTCTTGCTGGGAAACTTAGTGAGGAAAGAAAAAGGAAACACATTGTTTTCTTAAGGCCCATATGGTTAAAAAAATATTCTACCACTAGAAGCTTGGTTGTATGCCATTGTTAGTTTCCTTGAGGTCTGGAATTCTGTTATGATGCTTCATACCATAAGTCTCAATATATTTATGATGATATAAATGGGGGCAAAACAGAGAATGAATAGTTATTGAATATGCTGCCTATAACTTTTAAAATAACAAGTGAATTCTTGTGGCAATACCTTAGAATTGGTATTATCATCAGTCTCTTATAGATATGAGAAACTAAGGTTTGGAAAAGCTCACAAGGGTTCTATGTAGAGGAGCTTAGAAGTGAAGCGGTGATGTCACTTCATTCCACTGCAGTGAGTGAGCTTACTGATGATTCAGGACACCCATGGTGGGACCCACCTCCATATCTTCATTGCTGTTGTGATGCGTTTGGAGTGAAAACCAAGGATATGCTCTATAGCAAATACGTGGAGAGGGAGGAGCAGATCCAGAGGACAGACATTTCTTGGCAGCCTGTGGAACAACTAAAGATATGGGACATCAGTCCAGGATTCTCCAAGACAGACAAAGACATGATTAAATAACTGAATGGAGGAAAAGTTTAGGCCAGTCTGTCAAGGCCACAGGCAGCTGTTGGGTTGATTTGTGGGCACAGTGTAGGGCATCAAACCCTCCCAGTGTGGTTCTATTCCACAAAGAATATGATTCTTTCATCTTTTGGTCCTATAAGGCTCTGGAGGCAGAAAGAAACTAAAACTATCCCTGGAGTATGTTAAATGGGTTCAGAAGAAAGCAAGGAACTAGAATGGAGTTGAGTGCCCCGAGTCTTTCCATTAGGACCATTTTACCAGAAAGATCTAAGGAGGGAAGTGGTAGTAAAGGGTTACCAGATACAAACTAACATCATGTTGTGTTAAAATGGGCTACCAGATGATTTTAGGGAACAAACGTGTTTGAATACCATTGCCCTTCCAAGTTGATTTCGTATGTATTATGGACATACTACTTCAGATCCCTTGTCTGACAGGAGTGAAAAATAGACAAGTACCATCTTACTATTATGATAAAATTCTCTGAGCATGAGAAATTATTACCAAAGCCTACAAAAATGACGAGCTCCATCAACCTCTTCTAGGCTGAATTTAGAAAACTAGGTGAAAGATCCAAATATTTGTGGTAGGTGACAGAATCTTTTTTCTTTATCCTTAGAAAAATAAGAAGAGAAAGGGAGGAAAGGATATAGTGCTGTTATCATGTTACAGATCGTGTCTGACATGGAAAACACAGTCCCGCGACATAGCCATTAAGTGCTAGGATCAGAGGCAAGATTCATGTATTCTGCAAAATGGCTTAGTTCAGTCATTCAGTGAGTCAACACATTCCCTTAAGACACAAAGCAGTTGGCAGATGAAGTGAGCTCTTTGCTGCTGTCTTTGCCTGTAGCATTCATGGTAATCTTGTCAACAATGTGAGTATAACAAATTGCATCTGCTTATTTTTGCTGTTTTCTAAAGGTGAGAGAAGATATTTAACTTGAGGTCCATCCTCCCTTCCTTGCTCAGCCTGCAAACATTTTCTGTGTGGTTCTCAGATCAAGGTACTTATAGAAGGTCTTGGGCATTGCAAAACGTGCTGGGCAAAGAAAATGGGTCTCTCAGAAGAGAGCTGTGGAGAAAAAGAAATATATAAGCAAATAAAATATGAATTCAGATTCCTTCAGGTGGGGAAAGCAATTTTCTTTGAAATTTTTGCCTTGCCATCACTTTTCCTTTTAAGTGTGTGTGCATATGAGATTGGTGTGCATGTGTGTGAGAGAGAGAAAAAGAAAGAGAGGAAGAGGCCCCCTGCTACTCAGACTTCTAGTCAATTTTAAATGGCATACCACTTCTCTCAAAATCAAGCTGCCTCTTGGCCCCCAAACTCTGCAACAGACATGAAGGGCAGGAGAACCGGGTAAGAAAGAAGGCAGGAGGTAGGAATACTTTAATCTGTTAGCATGAAGTTTTTGGAAAAAGTCTAAAGTTGAAATGAAATGAAATGAAATGAAATGAAATGAAATGAAAGTAAGAAATGAAAAATGTTGTAAAAAAAAAAAAAGAGAGAGAGAGAGAAATAGCCATGGTTAGAGGCACGGCGAGTATTTCCAACAGGGGTATATCCAAAAAGAAGGGGGTGTGAATTCAGAGGTGTTAAATGACTTCCCAACTCAAAAGATGTCTACCCGCCCCTGTCAGAAATGACACTGTTGTTGTTCCAGATGGGTGGGGTGGTTTCTTTCATTCTGCTAGACCACAGCATTTTGGAGCTGAGAGAAATTAGGGGGAATCCATATGAAAGTACTGAGCTGTTTTGACTATCCCTGGGCACCTGAGGGAGAGATGCTCATGAGTCATGGCGACTCATTAAAACAGCAATTCAAGTGTGTGTGTGTGTGTGTGTGTGTGAGGTTATATGAAAAGAGTCCAAGGGGCATTTCAGAATGCCTGAGGTTTAAAGATTTGTGATTTGAAAACATTCTCCAGGTACCGATTGGTGATTTTCTTTCTCGACCCCTGAACACGTAATGAACAGTAGTTTTCAGATTCAGTCTGCATCAGACTGATGAGGAGGGCTTGTTAAATAAAACAGATCGCTGGCCTCTGTTTCCAGAGTTTCTGATTCCTGGGTCTGCGGTGCGCCCAGGAATTTACTTTTCTATCAGGTTCACAGGGGATGCTGATTCTGCAAGCTGGGAGTCACTCATCTAGGACAACTGGATCATTACCTGGTATGTATTTATTTTCTCTCCACATTTTATAGATGAGGAATTGGAAGCCTCAACACAGTAAGTGGCTCCAGGAGTTTAGATTCCAATTCCAGGCTACCTGATGCAAATCAAAATGGTGTTTAGAAAGATCTTTCTCCAGATTGGCCCTAAGAGTCCTGTCAATCACTCATGGCCAACCAGAACTTGGGTCAATGCATTCCAGTCCCGAGACATCGTCATCCCAGGATTTGATTAATAGGCCCCTCTTATTGATGTTTTCTACCTCAAATAGCTCTCTCTGGCATGCTGAGAAACTTGTTACGTTAGCCAGCTTTTTCCCCCTCCATTTTCATCACTTACAGTAAAGGTTTAATTTTTTCATCTTAAAAATAGCATTTGTGCCTGTTGGAAATCCAGTAGCAGGGTAAAGAAGAAAATGGTAACCTTTAATTTGTCACCCAGAAATAATTGTGGTCAATAATTTAAAGGTTTTGAGGTTAAGTTTTGTTTAAAAGAGTTGTATGAGGTTTTGCTTTTTCCTCAAGACTTTTCTTAAAGCAGGCTTGTTGATTCATATATTCATACAAAAATATAATTCACATAATGTACAATTTGCCCATTGTACGACTTTTTTCATATACTCATATTTCTAGAAGCATCAGCACAATCAACTTAAGACTTCCATCATGCAAAACAAAGCCTTGCTTTAGCCATCGGGTGATGGCTCCCCTCCCCCTCCTGCCCATCTCCCAGCCCTGGGAAATTACTCATCTACTTTCTGGTTCTATGGATTGGCCTACTCTGGATGTTTTATATAAATGGAATCATATAAAATGTGTGCTTTTGTGACTGGCTTCTTTCACTTAGCATAATGTTTTCAACGTTCATCTTTGTTGTAGCACATATGGGTACTTCATTACCTTTTATTATTGAATAATACTCCATTGGCATACACCATTTTTATTTATCCATTCATCAGTTGATGAACTGATTTGAGTTGTTTCCACTTCTTGGCCATTATGAGTAGCGCTGCTCTAAACATTTGTGTGCAACTCTTCATGTGGATGTATGTTCTCTATTCTCTTAGGTATATACCTAGAAGTGGAATTATTGTAGCATATTGTTATTCTATTTTTAACTTTTAAAATAAATATTTATTTATTTTTGAGAGAGAGAGCACAAGTGGGGAAGGGGCAGAGAGAGAGGGGTACAGAATATCTGAAGTGGGTTCTGCACTGACAGCAGCCAGCTCGACGGAGAGCTTGAACTCACGAGCTGTGAGATCATGACCTGAGCTGAAGGCAGATGCTCAACCGACTGAACCACCCAGGTGCCCCCCAAACTTTTTAAAAAAGTTTATTTATTTATTTTGAGAGAGAGCACACAAGTGGAGGAATAGCAGAGAGAAAGGGAGAGAATCCCAAGCAGGCTCTGGTTGTCAATGCAGAGCCCGATGTGGGGCTCCATTTCACAAACTGTGAGATCATGACCTGAGCTGAAATCAAGAGTCAGATGCTTAACTGACTGAGCCACCCTGTCACCCCTATTTTTAACTTTTTAAGGAGCTGTCCAGCTATTTTCTAAAACTGCACCATTTTACACCCTCATACACTGAGTAATGTATGAAGGTTCTCATTTCCCCACAACCTTGCCAACACTTGTCATCTGACTTTTTGATTACGGACATCCTAGTGGATATGGAGTGGTATCTCATTTTGATTTTGATTGCATTTTCCTAATAACTAATGATGTCGAGCATCAATTCATATGTTTATTGATGATTTATAGCTTCTTTGGAGAAATGCACAGTCAGATCCTTTGTCTCTTTTTAAATTTGTTATGTATCCTTTTATGAATGAATTATAGAAGTTCTTTTTATACTCTGGATAGAATTCTCTTATCAGTTAAATGATTTGTAAACATTGTCTCCCATTTTATGGTGTATCTTTTCACTTTCTTGAAAGTTGGTTTCACTTTCTTTGAAGCACAAATGTTTTTTACTTTGATGAGGTTCAGGTAACCCATTTTATTCTTTTCTCTCTTGTGCTTTGGGTAATATATCAAAGGAGGCTTTGCCTAATCGAAGATCATGAAAGCTTACTCCCATGTTTTCTTCTAAAGATTTCAAAGTTTTAACTTTTACATTTTAGTCTGTGATTCATTTAGAGTTAATTTTTGCTTACAATGTAAGGAAAGGGCTCAATTTCATTTGTTTGCATGTAGTTATCCAATTGTCCCAGCACATTTATTAAGAAGACTCTTCTCCACTGACTTGGCTAGGCACGTTGTGTATAATTTTCTTTTTTAAATTTTTTTAAAGTTTATTTATTTTCAAAGAGAAGGAGAAGGCGCAAGCAGGAGAGGGGCAGAGAGAGAAGGAGAGAGAGAATCCCAAGCAGGCTCTGCACTGTCAGCACAGAGCCTGACGCAGGGGTCAAACTCACAAACCGTGAGATCATGACCTGAGTCCAAATCAGGTCGGACGCTTAACCGACTGAGCCACCCAGGTGCCCGTATCATGTATTTACAGCAAATTTTAGGAATATTTCTTGATTGTTTTAGATATATTCCCCTATATGTTTTGATTTTATTGTCCTTTGGTAGATGTATCTTCCTACCTAAACTCAGGAATTAGGAAATTGTCCTTCCTACTGCCTGAACTGACCGAGGTATCCTGTGCAGATCATGTGACCTCCAATCATGTGGTCACAGCTGATTGGACTAAGGTGTTGGGTTTTAGGGAGGTCTCTGCTTCACAAGTTCAAAACCACTGGAAAGACAGAAGCAGGAAATGGGCAGATGTTAGTTTTATTATCAATAATGTGATTGTAAAATGTGACTCTGAGACATTGGTCAAAATAGCTAACATTCCTCTCTTACTCTTGCCCAAAGTCCAGACCTTAGGAAAGTCAGCCTGAGTGAAGGATTGGTTCCATAGAGCAAGACCTCTTACAGATTGAAGGAAGACAGAGAAATAGAAGGAACGTACATCTGGTTCTTACTCTCCCACTTGAGAATATAGACAAATGAATGTCACCTCTATGGGGAAAGATAACATGAGAGGAAAGAGGCCAGGACTGTCAGTCCAGTGCAGTGATTTTCAGATTGTAGCATGCAACAGAATCAACTGCAAGGACTGCTACAGTCATTTATTTGATGACTTTTTATTTTGAAATAATTTTAGACTTACAGAAAAGATGCAAAAATAGTTCCCACATACCCTCCATCCAGTTTTCTTTAATCACAGTGTAATTTACCAATACCAGGAAACTAACACTGATACAGTAATAGTCCTAATTTATGAACCTTTTTCAAATCTCACCAGTTTTCCCAGTTATATTCCTTTTTTATCTTTTTGTCTTCTCAGGATATAATTCAGTGTCTCACATTGGATTTAGTTGGTATTCTGCTTAGTATTTCCCAGCGCTATGAGAACTCTTCAGTCTTTTTTTCATAACCTATTTTTCACAACCTTGACACTTCCGAAGAGTATTGGTCAGGCATTTTGCAGAATGTCCCTCACTCTGCAAACAGAGATCATTTTCCTTTTAACCCCCTTCTTATGCCTCTGATTTTTTTTTCTTGTCCAACTGAACTGATTAATATCTTAACTACAACATTGAAAAGCAGCAGAAATAGTAAGCATCCTTCACTTGTTTCTGACTCTAGTGGGGATGCCTCTAATATTTTTGCCCGTTAAGTAGAATACTGGCTTTAGAATGAGGTATATGTATTTTGCCATTTTATGGAAATAGACTTCAATTCCTATTTTTTTGGATGCATTAATCATGGGTGAGTGTCAAATTTTGTTCAAGGAGTTTTCAGCACATACAGAAATAATTACATAATTGTTTCTTTAGATATATTATGTACAATATCAGTGGACTTTCTAATATTAAATCTACATGGCATTCCTAGAATATGTCTCACTTAGTAATAGTGTGTTACTTTCTTCTTATGGTGTTGAATTCTCTTTGGTAATAATTTAATCTAGTAGTTTTGCATCAGTATTCATAAATGATTATGATATTAGTCTGTATTTTTCTTTTTTTTTTGTATTGTCTCTGCCAGCTTTAGGTATTAATATTAAAGGTGCTTGATAAGAATAACTAGGGAGTCTTTCTTCAGTTTGAATGTTCTTGAGCTATATGTAGAACACTGGAACTATCTTTTTTAAAGATTTGGTAAAATTCCAATATGAACCCATCTGAACCTGGTGCTTTTTGTAGCATAGTTCCTTAATAAATTTCTCAGTTTTTTTTTAATGGAAATTAGTCTGGTTGATCTTTCTACTAAAATTTCTAATTCTAATGGGCTCAAGTTTGGCAATCTTTATTTTCCTAAGAAATTATCTGTTTCATCTAGGTTTTTGGATTTACTTGTAAAAGCATCTGCAAAGTAGTATCTTATGAATTTATTTTTAAATTTCTGTGTTTGTGTCTCTATTTCATTTCATATTTTACATACTGTGATTGCCTTCTTTTTTTTTTTCCTTCCAAGTTGGCTAGTGGTTTGTCTATTCTTTTGTATTTTTATTTTTTAAACAGGGATTTTGATTTGTTGGTTTGGTCTATTCTACCTCATTGATTTCTGTTTTTATCTTTATTCCTTCCTCTCGTTCTTTCTTTTGGTTTATTGTATTTTTTTTTTCATTTCTTGATCTGGTAATTGAATTCATTTATTTTCATTCTTTTATTTTACTGATGAAAACGCTTAGTACTATAAAGTTTACTCTGATCATTGTTTTAAATACATTCCATAAATTCTGGTGTGTATTGTTTTAATTTTCATTATTTAAAAAAATTTCTATGATTTCAGTTTATGTTATTTAAGAGTTATATAATAGTTTTTAAAATAATTTCCAGTATAAGGGATGTTCTGTGTTTTTGTTCATAGCTCCTAATTTTACTGTGCTGTCATACGAGAGTGTTTGTAATATTCCTACTATATGAAATTACAAATTTTTTGTTACCTAATATTTGTTAATTCTTGTGAATGTTCCATGAGTCCTTGAGAAGTTTCTTTATGTATTATCATATTGTAGAGATTTTATATATACCCAAAAGTTTTACCTTATTGATTGTGTTGTTTAAGTATTCTGTCTCTTTAGTTTTTATTTGCTCGATCCAACTTATACTGTGAATGATTACATAAATTGTATATTTTTAGTGGGTTTTTATCCACATCTCTTTGTACCTTCTGTATTTTTTGCTTCGTAAAGATGGTTACTGTGTTATTTGGTGCATAATTATTCAGCAGTTTTATATTTCTTTTGTGAACTGTCTTGTTTAGCATTAAAAAGTGTCCTTACTTATCATCTGTTTTGGCTTGACTTCTGCTTTGTCTGATGCTAGGATCATTACTTTTACCAGGATCTTTTTTCCTTTCCATTTGTCTGGTATGCCTTTGAATATCACTCATTTTTCTGCTTATTTTTCTTGTTTTAGATTTGGTTCTTATATCCAGAGTATACTTGGCATTTATTTATGAGACAAATTGCAAATCCCCTTCTATTAATATGTGTGTTAAGTCTGTTTTTTTATTGATATGACTAATATGTTTGGTTTTAGTATTTTGAAATTATGCATGTTTCATTATATTTCCAATTTTTTTACCTCTACAATATTTGTGTCCTCTATCCTGTAATTTACAAAAATTGGTATTGGATATATTTGTACTTTTATTTTAGTTTTGTTCTTATCTATATTTTTTAAGTTTATTTATTTATTTTTGAGAGAGAAAGAGCATGAGTTGGGGAGTGGCAGAGAGAGAGGAAATAGAGAATCCCAAGCAGGTTCCTCACTGCTGGTGCAGAGCCCAGTGCAGGGATCAATCCCACAAACCACGAGATCATGACCTGAGCCAAAATCAAGAGCCAGATGCTTGACTGACTGAGTCACTCAGGTGCCCTGTGCCTATACTTTTTAAATCACTTAGTCCCTTGTTGTACTATTTTATATTTTATCAGGTTTTTATTGGTATCCTTTAACTTCTACCTGTTGTCTATATGGCAACCAATTATTTTATTTTATTTCTCTATTATTCGACTTTGTCAAAATATAGAATATTGTCCATTAGTCTTCCGTTCCCATCCCTACTGATGTTTTAATCTCAGATGCATTATCAGTGGTTCTTAACTGAGAATAATTTAGCCTCTCTGCAGACCTTTGGCAATGTCTGGAGATATTTTTGATTGTGACAGTGCGTGGGGGGTAGTGTTGCTCCTGGCATCTAACAAATATTAGGACAGGGATGCTGCTAGATATCCTTGAATTTATAGGAAAATCCCCCCAACAAAACGTCAATGGGCACAAAGTTGAAAAACTCTGACATATTCTGAATTTATAGTGTTCACCATCAGACCTCTTGCTGAAGTTTTAAAAGTCATACCCCTAATAGGTAAAGCACAGAATTCAAGTTCTTGCACGTGGAAAATGGTTTCATGTCCGCACATGCCTGCTTGAGTATACCTAGTTCCAGTTAGAGTGTCATTTTGCAGTTTTCTTCTGTTTCATGATTGTTTCTTTGCGGGGGAGGGGGGTAGTATTTACCTTTTGAAATGGATGTCTACTGACTTTTTGCAATACTGCTGAAAGGACCTGTTGATTTTCTTGTTTAGCTGTTTTTTTTCTTCTCTTTGTAGTATTATTTTATAAGAATCCTAGTTCAACTACTGCTCTTCTGTCAGATTCTTCAGTGGAGTTTTGTTTGGTGGTAAAGAATGAGTTGTAAGAGGTGTGTGTGTGTGTGTGTGTGTGTCCTGTCTTCGTTAAGGCTTTCCTCCAACAGTCTATTTAGTGCCTAAACTGAGTGCTGTGGTAGTCTTTGCCTTAGCCCACTACACACATTCCTTAGGCTTTTCCTTTCTCGATGAATGACCTCTCTTCCCTCCCCCTTTATGTAGACTTTCTCTTTGAAAGATAATAATCACTATAGTACCAGTGATTAATTTTGGATACCACTGTCAAGCCTTTTCAGATGATAACTCTAGCTTATGTCATTTCTCAGTTCTCAGATTCTTTCGCACCTATTTTTTTTACTGGACATTGGACACTTTTTTTTAATGTGTATTTATTTTTGAGAGAGACAGAGACAGAACGTGAGTGGGGGAGGAGCAAAGAGAGAGGGGGACACAGAATCTGAAGCATGCTCCAGGCTCTGAGCTGTCAGCACAGAGCCGGACGCGGGGCTTGAACTCACCAGCTGTGAGATCATGACCTGAGCGGAAGTCAGACTCTCAACTGACTGAGCCACTCAGGCACCCTGGACATCGGACACTTTTTAATAGACAGTTTCAGTCTCCAGTTCTTTCTATTGTCATATTTAGTGTTGTTTTGTTTACTCATTTCTCTTGGTTTTCCAACCAGAAACCCAGACTGGGAAGACAACACGGGTAAGGTCTCAGTATTTTCTATCTCAGTAATGCTTAGTGCAGTGCCAGGAATATATAGTAGGCATTCAATAAACGCTTGCTGCTTGGTAAGAAATGGAAGCCTAATTTTAGTTAGGAAAGGAGAAAAATCTGTGAAGCAAAGCCAAACAAGTCAATGTAACTCCCCCTCCAGCTGCATTTGACACATGTCCCCTAGCAGCTGAACAGGGGAGAGATGTTTGGGACAGGCTGTGTTACGAAAAGCTAATGAACAGCGGGAGGAAAAGAATTTATCAGCAATGCTCTGTTCACACCACTTTCCAGTGTAATCACTACTGGAAAATAGAAAGGTGAGAGACATACTTCCTCTTTTGCCCAAAGATAAGTGAACAAGCCCATCTTCCCCAGTTCCATGGTTTGGCCTAGCCCGCCTGGTCCTAAGCTTAATGTAAATGTACAGATTAAGGAGCTGGCGTAGTAGAAAAAGCCAGGTAGTTAACTTCAACTACTATCTTTACCAGTTTATTAGCAAGCAAGTTAGTATCAGCAAATTGTATAGTCTCTGACCTTGTCTGATCACCTGCAAAATGAGGAATATTAATAATGACCCCATAAGATTGTTGGGAAGATTGCATGAGAAGAAGGTGGCAAAACAGTGTATTTGACTGCCTGAATCTGAATCTGTGATTTGGGGCAAGTTATTTCACCTCTCCTGCTTTAGCTCTTCATTTGTTATACCAGGAGGTTAATATTGTGTACATTCAAGGGCTTTAGTGAAAATTAAATAAATCGATACATGGACAGTCACTTAGGACAGTGCCTAGCATATAAGGCCCCAGTTAAGTTTTATTTTTGACTGTGATGATGGTAGGTACTCATTGAATTTAGCTCTCATTAATTCATTATTTAATAATAATTATTAAGGAGATTGTTGTCCCCAACAACAATTCTTTAGGGAGCAAACATTCTTCTTCTCTAAAGCACTGGAAAGGATATAGGAGATGGGGATTCTAATAGCCATACAACCTTTAATCATGACCTTGTTAATTACTCAGTTCTCTGGGCCTTAGTTTATTTCAGCTGTAAAATAAAGTATTTAGGAGATGGTCTCAAAGCTTGCTTGCAAGTTGAAAACTTCCCTGGTTCTAAAAATAATGTCTTTCTGCCCACTTATACCTTGTGGAATAGGCCTGAGTTAGCTTGGGGCTGGAGCAGTAATTCTCAAAGTGTGATCTTCAGACAAGTAACATCAGTATCACCTGGAAATGTGTTAGAGATGCAGATCGTGGGGCTCCACCTCTAAACTCCTGAATTAGAAACACTGAGGATGGGGCCCAACACCTGTTTAGTAAGTCTCCCAGATGATTCTGATGCTCATTTAAGTTTGCAGAACCCTGAGCTGGAGTACCAGAAGACATTTAATGAAAAAGAGGATCTTAGTGGCCAATGAGATTCTAAAGATAAACAGTGGTTTTCAACCCATTCTGTTCATCAGAACTACCTAGGGAAAATATTCCAAGCACCAAAGTTTGGCTTCAGTTTCAGAAATTCTGATTTGTTTGGTATGAGATGAGCCCGAGGAATCAGCATCTTTAAGAACACCTCAGGAGATTCCTATTGATGTCCACAACTTGTTAAACAATCTCATTATGCAAATGAAAGAAGGGGTTGGGGGGGTCCTCTGAGAAATGAAATTCCTCACCAAGGTCATAGAACTAATTTGAACTCTAACTCAGGTGTCCTAATCCTTCAGCCAGTATTAATCATTTTTATTTTGTTGTATTTTTATTAATTAAGTTCTATAATCATCCCCTCTTGGAAAACTCAGGGTCAAAATGTTCCAATTATTTAGTTGTCTAATATTTGCCCAAAGAATGTCCAAATCTTTCCATATTAGGAAGTTATTGGTGTTTTTCTTTTCATTTTATCAGTGGTTGTCCATATATCTTCTTACATGTGCACACATGCACACGCACACACACACTCACACACACACACACACACACAGACACACACACACACACACAGACACACACCATCCAGAGTTCCAGTTTCCTATATAAACATGTACGTAAGCTAATTCAAACAGGATATTAAATATAGTCTCTTATAAATTAACATTTAACAGAATTATAGCAATGGAAAGTTGAAAATAGCAATCTCCATATTGGCAAATTTCCAAGAAGAGTGTCTCAGAGGGAGATAGGATAGAACCTATGATTGATGTTTTCTGGACATCTAGTAGACGCATTAGTTATTGATGGCTTTTGGAGTTACTACCTAACCAGGATAATTTTAAAAAGTGAATTAATATCTCTGAAGGTACTTTGCTCTTAAAGAAACTGGAGAAAGACTTTTTTTTTTATACTGCAAGGATGTTAAACTAGTACAGCGAGTGCTTTACAGAAACTTATTAAGTGAAATACAGCAAGATATAGCAATATAGCAATATAGGCTGTGCCTTTCAAACTATGTTTATTCCTCAGAGGTGTTTATAGGTTCTACAAATGATTTAAATCTCCTTTTTATACTTTATTTCAAATTATTTTAAAAGCTGAATTAAAAATAAAGTATGCATATTCAAATGTGTTATATGACACTTAACACATTGAGGATGACCAATCATTAGCTTTATTTATTGATTAGCTTTACAAGTATATGTGATAAGCTTGAATTTAGTTAATATTTGTAACTTTAAAATACATGAATAAACGTGCTTTTGTTTTATTTATCGGGAGTTTGTGTGCATTTCATTAAATACACATGATTCTATGTCTACAAATTTTGAAAATCACTGTAATTTTTCTAGTAAAATAGGAGTGTATAAAAAGCATCAGAGCTACTGGCTAACATCTAGAAAAATAGCTACCTGGAAAGAAATATTTTTATGTGTCTGAGGGCATACTGACATCTACTAATTTATTTGGATAGATTAGTAGATTAAAGTCACATGTATGTATGTATCTCTGTGTATATGTGTATGTATGTATTATGGATTTTATAAAACTTATCCAGGATCTCTATTAGAATTAAATTCTATAGATCACTGCTTCTTTTCCTTTTTATAGGGTTATGGGTTGAGGATATTTCCCTGCTCCCCACCCTCAGAGTGGTCTGTAAATAAAGCCCTTATTAAACTTGTTTAGAAAATAAAATTATAACCCCTCCCTCACCAAGAAAGAGAAAGAAAGAAAAGAAAGTGATCCTTTTACAAAGTTTCTTTTCTTCACCAGATATAATCTATATACAAAGACTGAAAGTAGAAATATGTTCAGAAATAGTAAATCCATAATGGCAAAATTATGAATATTTAAGAAATGTTTTTACTCTCTTAGAAATATTGTATCACAGATTTCGACACCTATAATCTCCTGCAAACCACAAGAGCAAGCCATTGCCTACGTGAACCAAGGTTTTGTTTAAAAGTACCAAGTCCTATGTCATAGGTAAATTAACCATACCTGATGTCTTCTGTCACTTCTTGTGCTCACCACTGGCTCAGCCAGGCCCACATTTTAAGATCTAGAACTTTCATCTTATTTTAGGCAAACTCTGGGTTTCTATATTTGTGCCAACTATAAAGGATCTGCTGAAAGAGAATGGTCTGTAATAGAAAAGCCTTGTGCGGTGCACCTTCTTAGCCATGAAGAATAACAGACAAGGGAAATTCTTCCAAAGAATAAAACTGAAGGTGGCCAGGTTACTTCAATAGGAAGTCTGTGCTTTTCCTAGAAAGGCAGGTATGGTATGAGATATTGCCCTCTATGTTCTGCTTTTCAATACTGGGATTAAAATTTATTTTTTTTTAATTTTATTTTTTAAATTTACCTCCAAGTTAGTTAGCATATAGTGCAACAATGATTTCAGAAGATTCCTTAATGCCCCTTACCCGTTTAGCCCATCCCTCCTCCCACAACCCCTCTAGTAACCCTCTGTTTGTTCTCCATATTTAAGAGTTTTTTATGTTTTGTCCCCCTCCCTGTTTTTTATTATCTTTGCTTCCCTTCCCTTGTGTTCATCTGTTCTGTGTCTTAAAGTCCTCATATGAGTGAAGTCATATGATATTTGTCTCTCTGACTAATACCCTCTAGTTCCATCCACGTAGTTGCAAACGGCAAGATTTCATTCTTTTTGATTGCCGTGTAATACTTCATTATGTGTGTGTGAGTATATATATATACCATATCTTCTTTATCCATTCATCCATCGATGGACATTTGGGTTCTTTCCATACTTTGGCTATTGTCAATAGTGCTGCTATAAACATGGGGGTGCATGTGTCCCTTCGAAACAGCACACTTGTATCCCGTGGATAAATACCTAGTGGTGCAATTGCTGGGTCATAGGGTAGTTCTAGTTTTAGTTTTTTGAGGAACCTCCATACCGTTTTCCAGAGTGGCTGCACCAGCTTGCATTCCCACCAGCAATGCAAAAGAGATCCTCTCTCTCCGCATCCTCACCAACATCTGTTGTTGCCTGAGTTGTTAGTGTTAGCCATTCTGACAGGTGTGAGGTGGTATCTCATTGTGGTTTTGATTTGTAGTTCCCTGATGATGAGTGATGTTGAGCATTTTTTCACGTGTCAGTTGGCCATCTGGATGTCTTCTTTGGAGAAGTGTCTATTCGTGTCTTTTGCCCATTTCTTCACTGGATTATTTGTTTTGTGGGTGTTGAGTTTGATAAGTTCTTTATAGATTTTGGATACTAACCCTTTATCTGATAGGTCATTTACAAATGTCTTCTCCCATTCTGTCAGTTGCCTTTTAGTTTTGCTGATTGTTTCCTTCGCTGTGCAGAAGCTTTTTATATGATGAAGTCCCAATAGTTCACTTTTTCTTTTGTTTCCCTTGCCTCTGGAGATGTGTTGAGTAAGAAGTTGCTGAGGCCTAGATCAAAGAGGATTTTGCCTGCTTTCTCCTTGAGGATTGTGATGGCTTCCTGTCTTACATTTAGGTCTTTAATCCATTTTGAGTTTATTTTTGTGTATGGTGTAAGAAAGTGGTCCAGGTTCATTCTTCTGCATGAACCTGTCCATTCTTCTGTCCAGTTTTCCCAGCACCACTTGCTAAAGAGACTGTCTTTATTCCATTGGATATTCTTTCCTGCTTTGTCAAAGATTAGTTGGCCATATGTTTGTGGGTCCATTTCCAGGTTCTCTTTTCTGTCCCATTGATCTGAGTGTCTGTTCTTATGCCCGTACCATACTGCCTTGTTGATTACAGCTTTGTAGTATAGCTTGAAGTCTGGGATTGTGATGCCTTCTGCTTTGGTTGTCTTTTTCAAGATCACTTTGGCTATTTGGGGCCTTTTCTGGTTCCATACAAATTTTAGGATTATTTGTTCTAGCTCTGTGAATAATGCTGGTGTTACTTTGATAGGGATGGCATTGAATATGTAGATTGCTTTGGGTAGTATCAACATTTTAACAATATTTGTTCTTCCTATCCAGGAGCATGGGATCTTTTTCCATTTTTTTGTGTCTTCTTCAATTTCTTTCACAAGCTTTCTATAGTTTTCTGTGTATAGTTTTTTCACCTCTTTGGTTAGATTTATTCCTAGGTATTTTATGGTTTTTTGCGCAACTGTAAATGGGATCGATTCCTTGAATTCTCTTTTGGTTGCTTCATTGTTGGTGTATAAGAATGCAACCCATTTCTGTGCATTGATTTTATACCCTAAAACTTTGCTGAATTCATGAATCAGTTCTAGCAGTTTTTTTTTGGAATCTTTTGGGTTTTCCATATAGAGTATCATGTCATCTGCGAAGGGTGAAAGTTTGACCTCCTCCTGGCTGACTTGGATGCCTTTTATTTCTTTGTGTTGTCTGATTGAAGAGGCTAAGACTTCCAATACTATGTTGAATAACAGTGATGAGAGTGCACATCCCTGTCTTGTTCCCGACCTTAGGGGGAAAGCTCTCAGTTTTTCCCCATTGAGGATGATATTAGTGCTGGGTGGTTCATATATGGTTTTTATGATCTCGAGGTATGCTACTTCTATCCTGACTTTCTTGAGGGTTTTTATCAAGAAAGGATGCTGTATTTTGTCAAATATTTTCTCTGCATCTATTGAGAGGATCATATGGATCTTGCCTTTCTTTTATTGATGTGATGAATCACATTGATTGTTTTGCAGATATTGAAGCAGGCCTGCATCCCAGGTATAAATCCCACTTGGTTGTGGTGAATAATTGTTTTAATGTATTGTTGGATCTGGTTGGCTAATATCTTGTTGAGGATTTTTGCATCCATGTTCATCAGGGAAATTGGTCTATAGTTCTCCTTTTTAGTGGGTCTCTGGCTGGTTTTGGAATCAGGGTAATGCTGGCTTCATAGAAAGAGTTTGGAAGTTTCCTTTCCATTTCTATTTTTTGGAACAGCTTCAAGAGAATAGGTGTTAACTCTTCCTTAAATGTTTCGTAGAATTCCCCTGGAAAGCCATCTGGCCCCGGACTCTTGTGTTTGGGGAGTTTTTTGATTACTAATTTGATTTCTTTACTGGTTATGGGTCTGTTCAAATTTTCTATTTCTTCCTGTTTCAGTTTTGGTAGGGTATATGTTTCTAGGAATTTGTCCCTTTCTTCCAGATTACCATTTTATTGGCATATAATTGCTCATAATATTCTCTTATTATTGTTTTTATTTCTGTTGTGTTGGTTGTGACCTCTCCTCTTTAATTCTTGATTTTATTTATTTGGGCCCTTTCCTTTTTCTTCTTGATCAAACTGGCTAGTGGTTTCCCAATTTTTTTAATTCTTTCAAAGAACCAGCTTCTGGTTTCATTGATCTGTTCTACTGGGGTTTTTTGTTTTGTTTTGTTTTGTTTCAATAGCATTAATTTCTGCTCTAATCTTTTATTATTTCCTGTCTTCTGCTAGTTTCAAGTTTCATTTGCTATGCTTTCTCCAACTCTTTAAGGCATGAGGTTAGGTTGTGTATCTGAGATCTTTCTTCCTTCTTTAGGAAGGCCTGGATTGCTATATACTTTCCTCTTAGGACCACCTTTCCTGTGTCGCAGAGGTTTTGGGTTGTGGTGTTATCATTTTTATTAGCTTCTGTGAACTTTTAAATTTCCTCTTTAACTTCTTGGTTGGCCCATTCATTCTTTAGTAGGATGTTCTTTAGTCTCCAAGTATTTGTTAACTTTCCAAATTTTTTCTTGTGGTTGATTTCGAGCTTCATAGCATTGTGGTCTGAAAATATGCATGGTATGATCTTGATCTTTTTGTACTTACTTAGGGCTGATTTGTTTCCCAGTATATAGTCTAATCTGGAGAATGTTCCATGTGCACTGGAGAAGAATGTATACTCTGCTGCTTGAGGATGAAACGTTCTGAATATATCTGTTAAGTGCATCTGGTCCAGTGTGTCATTCAAAGCCATTGTTTCCTTGTTGATTTTTTGATTAGATGATCTGTCCATTGCTGTGAGTGGGGTGTTGAAGTCCCCTACTATTATAGCTTCTTTATGTTTGTGACTAATGGATTTATATATTGGGTGCTTCCACATTTGATGCATAAATGTCTACAATTGTTAGGTCTTCTTGGTGGATAGACTCCTTGATTATGATATAATGCCCTTCTGCATCCCTTGATACAGTCTTTATATTAAAATCTAGATTGTCTGGTCTAAGTATGGCTACTCTGGCTTTCTTTTGTTGACCATTAACATGATAGATGGTTCTCGATCTCCTGACTTTCAATCTGAAGGTGTCTTTAGGTCTACAGTGGGTCTCTTGTAAACAGCATATAGATGGATCTTGTTTTCTTATCCATTCTGTTACCCTATGTCTTTTGATCAGAGCATTAAGTCCATTGACGTTTAGAGTGAGTACTGAAAGATACAAATTTATTGCCATTATGATGCTTGTAGAGTTGGAGTTTCTGGTGCTGTTCTCTGGTCCTTTCTAATCTTTGTTGATTTTGGTATTTATTTATATATATATTTTTTCATCTTTTCTCCCCTCAGAGAGTTCCCCTTAAAATTTCTTGCAGGGCTGGTTTAGTGGTCACAAACTCCTTTAATTTTTGTTCGTTTGGGAAACTTTTTATCTCTCCTTCTATTTTGAATGACAGTCTTGCTGGATAAAGAATTCTTGGCTGCATATTTTTCTGATTCAGCACATTTAATATATCTTGCCACTCCTTTCTTGCCTGCCAGGTTTCTGTGGATAGGTCTGCTGCAAACCTGATCTGTCTTCCCTTGTATGTTAGGGGCTTTTTTTCCCTTGCTGCTTTCATGATTCTCTCCTTGCCTGATATTTTGTGAATTTGACTATGATATGCCTTGTTGATGGTTGGTTTTTGTTAAATCTAATGGGGGTCCTCTGTGCTTCCTGGATTTTGATGTCTGTGTCTTTCCCCAGGTTAGGAAAGTTTTCTGCTGTGATTTGCTCACATAACCCTCCTACCTCGATTTCACTCTCTTTCTCTTCAGGGACCCCTAGGATTCTGATGTTGTTCCTTTTTAATGAGTCACTGATTTCTCTAATTCTGAAATCATGCTCTTTTGCCTTAATCTACCTCTTTTTTCTGCTTCATTATTCTCCATAAGTTTGTCTTCTATATCGCTGATTCTCTGTTCTGCCTCATCCATCCCTGGGGCCATAGCATCCATTGGAGTTTGCATCTCAGTTATAGCATTTTTTATTTCACCCTGACTAGGTTTTACTTCTTTTATCTCCGCAGAAAGGGATTTTAATCTATTTTCGACTTCAGCTAGTATTCTTACTATTGTGATTCTAAATTCTGGCTCTTGCTTGTATCTGTGTTGGTTAAGTCCCTGGCTGTCGTTTCTTCCTGCTCTTTCTTTTGGGGTGAATTCCTTCGTTTTGTCATTTTGAAGGGAGAAAAGGAATTAATGAGGTAAAAAAAATTAAAATTTAAAAAATTAAAATTTAAAAAATATTAAAATTAAAAAATTAAAAACAAACACACACACAAATTGAATAAATTATGCTAGGTCCTAGGTGTGTTTTGGTCTGGGTGTTGAAGGGGGCTTGATAGATTAGAGAAAAAAGGGGAAAGAAAAAAAAAGGAAATTGTTTGAAAATTTGAAAAACTGAATACACTAAATAGAATAAAATGAAATGATGGAAGTAAAATAGAATTTGAAAAAATTTACACAAAAGTAGAAAATATAGTAGAAAAAAATTAAAGAAAAATATTTTTAATAAAAATTGAAAATGAAAATGAATTTCTTCTCTTTTTGTAGTCAAGAAAAAGAAAAGAAATGAAAAAGAGAAAAAAGAAAAGAGAAAAAAAAGAAAGAAAATTGAAGAGATGGACTAGCAAACAGACTGAAATATGACTGAAATTACTTTGTTTTCCCCTGAAGTCAAACTATTAAGTGCTTTATATTCCATAAATTAAGCAGGGGGAGAGACTTGTGTTCCTGAAGAGCGAGGTTGGCCCAGTTGCGTGGGGCTTAGTGTAATGGGTCCGTTCTCTGCTAGATGGCACTGCTTAGTTTACTGGGGTGGATTGTTGTGGCTCTTGTAGATGCGTATGCACATACATGGGAGCAGTGAAAATAGCGTCACCCAGCTACCCAGTATCTAGTATCAGAACTCTGTTCTCCTCCATCAGCAATCGCCCACCTGTCCTTTGTCTCTGGCTACCGTCTACTCCCCACTTTTACACAGACCGTGACCAAGCCCCATGTAGTACCTCCCTCCTGAATTTTGTCTCAGATGCGACTGTTTTTCCCGATCCCTTACCTCTGAGAGACTGTGGTTTTGACCCATTCTGCCCCTCTGTGGATGGTCTCACTGAGCAATGGCTGGGTGCCGGCCACACCCAGGAACATTTGTGGGATTGTGCTGCTGCTGATACCTAGAGACTGCAGCCAGGTGCCAGCCTGCCCCAGAAATAGTTTGGGAGACAGTGTAGCAGCAGCATTTCAGGGATTATGGAAAATCACAACACATACCTGGCACCAGGCTTCACCCTTAACGATGTTGTTCCAGCACCAGTGGATGTGGCTGTTCTCCTCGATCCACTGTGGCCTTGCCTTTGGGGGGAACCACACAGCTTCTACCAGGTGTCCTCCCAGCAGGGGAACTGCCTCTCCTCTTGTGGCCTGAAGAACCCCAGACTCCATTCTGCTCCTGGAGATTCTCCCTTCCCACCAGAGCACTGCCAAATATCGAGCTGTGGAGCTTCAGACTCTGCACTCCTTCTGTTTATAGAGTCTTAATGGAATTTAAACCCTCTCCTTTCTCCTTTCTCCCTTTTTAGTTCAGTCCTTGCAGCTGTTTCCACTTTTCCACTTTCTCTCCAGCTGCTTTTGGCAGGGGGTGCTTTTCCCGTATTCTCCCCCACCCCATCTCTGTCCTTTCTCTGCATGCAAATGTGGCTCCCTGCCCTCTGGGGATTTTCTCTCCCCCAGTTCACCTCTCTGCACCATGTACATGCTGAGTTCTGTGGTTCAGGTTGTGCAGATTGTTGTGTTAATCCTCAGATCAGTTTTCTAGGTGGGCAGGATGGTTTAGTGTTGGTCTTGCTGTATTTCATGGACGTGAGACACACAAAAAACTTCTGTGCTGTTCTGCCATCTTGGCTCCCTGCCCCCAAAGTTTTTTTAATGTTTAATTTATTTTTTAGAGAGAGAAAGAGAGAGAGAGAGGTCACGGGAGGCAGAGGTGTAGAAAGAGAGGGAGACACAGAATCCAAAGAAAGTTCCAGGTTCCAGGCTTGAAGCTATCAGCACAGAGCCTGACACAGGGCTTAAACTCACAAACTGGGAGATAGTGACCTGAGTTGAAGTCAGACGCTTAACTGACTGGGCCACCCAGGCTCCCCCAATACTGGAATTTTTAATGTGATCTTTTTTTTTTTATATCTTGTGAACTGAAATTATTAAAGATGTTTGCCATTTTAGTTCACAAATTGAAAAATTCTTGGGAAAGTATATAAGGTCTGATTATACTTGAAAATGGGATGCAGAAGGTAGACATAGCTCTGGCTGTTCTCTAGTGAGGAGGATCAATATATTTGTGGTTGTATATAATACATCGTATTATGAAAAGCAAGAACATTTTTCAAATTGTATGTATAGGAAAGGGTGTGTGTGTGCATGTACATGTGTGTTTGTACACTCACGAACACACCAAGAAGAGATACAATGTATTAGGTACAAACTGGGGTGACTATCTGGCTTCCAACACATCCCCAGTGGCTGTTTCTATGGTGTTCTACCCCCCTCCTTCAGATAGGAACCTAACTCTTTTGCCACAGTAATTGATTTAGCAATGAGTATATGGACCAATTAGGTTTCCAATTCCAGGATTTTTCAGGCAAGATCTAGTGGAAAAGATACATTTTGGCCTTTGGTCATAGAGCTATGAAAATGTCAATTCAAAGCTGTCATTTTTATTATTTACATTCCCACTTATTTTTATTTATACAAATATTTGTGTGCGCTCTTTGCTTATACACCTATTTATACAAATCACAAGCTGTCTGCCTCCCTGCCCAACCTCACTTCTGTACCACTTCCTTTCCTTTCCATAATCCTATATTATTTTCTTCATTGCCTTTCTCAGTACTTAAAGATATGGACATGTGTGAGTCTCATCCTCTGTCCCTTCCCTTTGTATGTCTGTTCTCTCAGACTCTGAGTTCTGATAATAGCACTTTCATGGCCTCACTGCTAAGACTCCATCTCTAGTTACTATTTCAGTTAAGCTCCATCTTCTACAGCCATGACTTCATAGTTTAAATTTCTAAGATAATTTGATCTTATTTTTTTTTCTGAAGTCATGTTAGATGGATGTAATCAGGTTAAGTGTAATGTAATCTGGGGTCAGGTGCACACTCCTCCCTCATGAAGGACAGTCCTTTCTTCTTGCTTCATTTCCTCATGTGGCTGGTTTTGTACCAAAAAAGTAATTTCAATGTGTGGTTCTTAGACCACCAGCATTAACGATCACTTAGGAATTTGTAAGATATATAAATTAGCAGGCACCACCCCTGACCTACTGAATCAGAAACTCTGGAAGTGCTTTATTAATCCATATTTCAATCCATATTTTAATTAACTTTCTAGGCCTTTCAGGCTGAAGCAATGGGGATTGCTTACCTTCCCATCTCCCAATATTTCCTCCAGAAAACAATGCAGAATAATAAACAGGGAAAGGCAAGCTGACAACAAAACAATGCCTCAGCATAACTTAAAGACAGGGCGTGCCCAAACTTCAAAATAACTGTAGAGAAAAATGACCAAATTTTAGTGCACTATTTCTCAGATTCCTACCCCACCTCTCCTCCACAGCAGGCTTTTTGGCATTCAAAGACAGGCTCAGAAAAACTGCAGGGAAGACAGAAAAGGAAAGACAGTGAAGGATCCGGGGGTCAATCTTAACACACCACTAGAGAGACTGAGTCTACCTTAAGTGTAAAA
Source organism: Panthera pardus (assembly GCF_024362965.1). NCBI lineage: Eukaryota > Metazoa > Chordata > Mammalia > Carnivora > Felidae > Panthera > Panthera pardus. Next base: position 46,546,982 of record NW_026526688.1, on the reverse strand, counting down.
TTGCTCAGAAAGTATACAAGTGGATCAGAGCACAGACTGTAGCAAAATAACTTAAAAAATATGTGTAGTTTGAAGGTTCAGTCTTCAAACGTATAGACATATAGATTCTGGGAAAGAGAATAAAAGGAAGACTCAATAAAACTTGGGGGGAGAAAGGAAGAGAAAAAGCACCTTTTAATGATAGGAAAAGAAGCAAAGAGGAAAAATGCAGTGTCCTGAAATTCAAAAGGTGACTACAAACAATAAGGAAATAAGCAACCCAATTACAAATGAGCCAAAGGCCTTAACAGCTACCTTAGCAAAGAAGATATAGTGATGGCAAATAAACACACGAAAGGATGCTCCACATCATATGTCATGAGTGAAATGAAAATTGAAACAATGAAATACCTACTCCATGCCTATTGGAATGGTAAAAATGTGGAACACTGACAGTACCAAATACTGGTGAGGATATGGAGCAACAGGAACTCTCATTCATTGTTGGAGGGGATGCAAAATGGTATGGACACTTTGGAATACAGTTTGGTGTTTTCTTACAAAACTAAACATGCTTTTACCATATAGTCTAGCAGTTGCACTCCTTGGTATTTACCAAAGGAGATGAAAACTTCTGTCCATATGAAAACCTACGCACACAAGGTTTACAACAACTTTATCCATAATTGGCCAAACTTGGAAGCAATCAAGATGTCCTTCAGGAGGTATATGGGTAAATAAAGTTTGCACATCTGGACAATGGAATCTTATTCAGTACTAAAAGGAAATCAAGGCATGAAGAGACATGGAGGAAACTTAAAATGATATCACCTAATGAAAGAAGTCAAACTGAAAAGGCTACATAACATATGATTACAATTATGTGACATTCTGAAGAAGGGAAAACTATGGAGACAGCAAAATCAGTGGAGGACAAAGGACTTAACGTAGTGAAAATACTCTGTATGATGTTATAATGATGGATTTGTCATAAGACATTTGTTCAAACCCATAAGACCGTACAGTACCAAGAATGAAACCTAAGATAAACTATGATATTCGGGTCATTATAATGTATCCATGTAGATTCATCCTTGGTAAAAAAAAAAAAAAAAAAAAGTACTTTTCTGGTGAGTGATATTGGTGATGGAGGAGGTTATGCATGCATGGGGGCAAAAGGTATATGAGAAATCTTTGCATCTCCCTCTCAATTTTGCTGTAAACCTAAAACTTCTCAAAAAAAATAATGCCTTGAAAAAATCCGCAACACGCATTCACCCACACACATACACACACACACACACACACACACACACACGCACGCCTCTCTCACAGCCCCTCCTTTACCACCAAAGATCCATTAGAGTGTCTTTCAGAAGAAGGGTTGTTAAACTAGGACTTTTTTAAAACATAGAATCCCACAAAAAATCACTTGGTTTAAGCACTGAATAAGCTTTGTTGGAGAAACTTACAAGAAAAAAAAATAAAGAAAATAGAGTGTATGGCCCCATACCCTACTGCTATTCTGTGGAGTTATGCTTGATGTTTTTACAAAAAAAGCTTAGGGAAGATCCCACTAGCAGGAGAAAAACACTTCTGAACTTTGGCAATTGCTGCTTGTTGAGAGAAGATTCTTTGTGTCTCTCACATTTCTACACATTGACCAGTCTTTGTTCAAATTATCTTGTTAAAGATGTTTATATAGTGAACAGCTTTAGAAGATAGAGATGATGTCTTCCTCTGGAGCAAAAGGCAGGTTGGATTAAAGCCTTGGAAGGTAGAGAGGATGTTTCCTTCCAGAACAAGGGGTAAACATGCTTATGCCCATTACAGAAGGTTGGGATTCCAAAGCTCTGGGTTTTACACATGGAATGCAATCCACTGCTGGTGAAGATCTCATAGCTTCTCAAGATCTCTTTGTATCACCAGGTAGGAACAAATGCTGTTATTCTGATCAGTGCTATTTCTGTGAGTAACAAATTGTCCTTGGTCTCTGATTTAGAGGTTTCATGTCTTCTGCCAGCTTCCATGAAAATGCAGGAGGTTAACTCGTTAGCTTGTAAGTAAGGTAACATTTCAGGCCCTTAACAGTTATAGGGATATGCATCTACGCAATCATGACATTTAGAGCCATTATAGTCAGAATCCAGGCAATTTGTTAGAATACTGGCTGACTCTCTTGGTTGGGAAGGACATGTAACACTTGTGAAGGAAGAAAGGTAACAGCAAGGTCATCTTATGGCTGCAGCCTGTTATGCAAACCTTACGTCTATTTGAAGATGGTAACAAAAAGTCTCAGAGTTTTTTACAGTAGAACCTGGCAGCTCTAAGAGTGTTTAGCTCCTTGGGGAGATTTCCCTGAAAGAGACAAAATCCTGTGGAAAATCATAGAAAAGGCAGCGAATTATACTTGGCTCTTATTGCCCCAGGAGTGTTTTAATGCTGATGAAGTGACCCACTGGAGAATGAGAAACTGTCCCAAAGGAATTAAAATATATCCTTGTGATCAGCCCCATTGTCCTAGAAAACTCTCTTATTCCTAGTATTGAAGTCAGGCAAGAATTTATAAGATCTCACCATGACAGTGAGGGAGCAATGCTTGGGATTAAGATGGACTCCTCAAAAAAGAGCGCTACTGTGGCATAAGAATAGATGTATAGATCAATGAAATAGAATTTAAAAAATCTAGAAATAAACCCTTACATTCATGATCAATTGATTTTCAACATGGATAATAAGACAATTCAATTTTAAAAAGTGCTGGGACAACTGCCATACATGTGTAAAAAAATGGAACTGGACCCCTTCCTTACACATACACAAAAATAACTCAAAATGGATCATAAACCTAAATGTAAGAGTTAGAATTTTGAAACTCTTAGAAGAAATTATAGTAGTAAATCTTCATGGCCTTGGATCAGGCAAAGATTTCTTTGATAAGACATCTCAAGAAAAAGAAAAAAGATAAATTGAATGTCATCAAAATTAAAATCTTTTGTGCCTCAAAGGACATCATCAAGAAAATGGAAAAAAACCTGGATAAATTGGATTTAATATTGGAATTGGATAAAATATTTGCAAATCATATATCTGATAAGGAATTTGCATATAAAACATAGAGAGAATGTCTAGCTCAATAATAAACTGGTAAACACTCCAATTAAAAAATGAGCAATGAACATTAGTGGACATTTCTCCAAAGAAGGCGTATAAGCATAACTAAGCATGCAATCATGCTCAATATCATTAATCATTTTAAAAATGCAAGTCAAAATCACGATATGATATCACACACATTAGGATGGCTATAATCAAAAAGATAATAACAAGTATGGGTGAACATGAGAAATTAGAATCCTGGTATATCATTGGTGGGATGGTAAAACCACTTCCTTGGAAAGTAGTTTGGCAGCTCCTTTAAGAGTTAAACATTAGGTTACCACATGACTCAACATTTCCACACCTAGCCATATACCCAAGAATATTGAAAATAGATGTCCACAAAAAAATGGGTACATTAATGTTAATAGCAGCCTTATGCATCATAGCTAAAAAGTGGAAAAAACTGAAATGTCCATCAGCTAATTAATGGATAAATAAAACATGGTATTCACATAATGGAACATTTCACAAGAAAAAAAATGGAGCACCGACACATGGTATAACACAGTTGAATCTTGCCAGAGGATAGAAGCAATGGAGAATCACTAACAAGTACACAGCTTCCCTTTGGGGTGATGGAAATATTTTGGAATTAGATAGTGGTGATAGATGCACCACATTGGGAATATACTAAAACCACTGAATCGTATGCTTTAAAAATGGTGAAGTTTATGTTGTGTGAATTATATCTTGATAGTAAAATACTGCAAAAAACACACAAAAGGCCACATATTGTCAAATTCTGTTTACAGGTTTCCCTTGTATTCTGAAAGCTTGCTTTATGCCACATTGCTTTCATAAAAGACCCATGTTAGATTCTGTTGTCGTTAACTGGAAGAAATATGAAGAGGATTTTCACTTTCATGCAGTGGTAATTGCTTCTTTGCTTTAGGCCATTTTGGCTTACGAAAGTTTCATAGGGACATTCTACTTTTGGAGAGTGAGTGAAACCTGCGTAGGAAATGTCCAGAATAGGCAAGCCCATACAGACAGAAAGTAGATTAGTGATTGTCAGGTGCTGGGGTGGGGGTGGGAGTGGTGGTGAATGGGTAGGGACTGACAATGTGTATGAGATTTCTTTTGGGGGTGAAGAAAATGTTTTAAAATTGATTGTGGTGGCGGATGCAGAACTCTATGAAATGCATGAAAATCCACTGAACTGTATACTTTAAAAAGGTAAACCTTATGGCATGTGAATTATATATCAACAAAACTGTCATAAAAAGAACAAAAATTTTATCTGCTTAAGAAGTAGAAAATTATGCAGTACCCATAAATAAGGAAATTGTTCAATAAATCTTTATATCCTATTATCTGTATATAAAAAAGGGTGCTACGATGCACGTCAAGCCCAAGTTCACAAAAAATGTAAACCCCAACGTCCTAGGCAGAATATCCTGCTCCTAAGGCTGCTGAGTCAAAGGGTTCCCAAAGCTGAAATAGATGGGCTTTGAGTGGATTTCATTTGGTTGAGTCTCAAGCTGCCACCCCATTTCTCAAAACTGAAAAGTAAGCAGACCTTGTGATTAGTGCCACCTAAACTCTCCCCCTCCACTCCAAACCCAGCTGTTTTAAGGAGAAGATGATTAGAAGTAGGACTGAGGTTTCCCTGTTCTTAATGACTACCAAAGGCCATATATACCAGTCCGTAGCAGTCTGAGTATGGTAGGGAACTTCTCGGTGGGTCAAGACTTAAACTCCTCTGGTTCTACTGATACTGGCATCCAAGTCAAATTCTCCTAAATTTTTCTCCTAAATGATTGGGCCTGGTTAACAGATGACTTGGCTAAGCCCTTCTACTCACTCTCTTGAAAGGAGGGTCCAACTCATGGGTTTTGGGCAAGAATAGTGAAAAAGGAAAGCTAATATGACCTTGTGGGTGGGGCTTTGAGAGGATTCAATGTACTGATGTTTCTACAATAGTGAATGCATTGGAAGAACTTTGTGTTATATGCCTTTACTTCTCTGTCCCATAAATGACAGAGAGGATTATTTTGATTAGGAATTTTTGCATGTAGAGAGATACTCATACCTTTGGGGTCCCTTACCTCTAAAGGTCCCTTAACTCAAAATACTTTGAATTACAAGTCTCTGTGACTTACAAATTTACCAATTGGAGCATCCGGCAGTGAGAGCCAGCCTCTGCCTGGAAGCATTTTGGATTTGTAGCCTCCCTTTTGAAAAGCAGCTATTAGTTTACTGTTGGACTTTTGTCAAAACCAAACCCTAACTTATAGGGGATTTGATACTCTACAGCTTGATGTTTCTATTTTGCAGTGGATCAATTCATACTTAATGACTGATAAGGTGGGAAGGGTCCAAGGAGACTTGCTTTTCTTCTTTTTTTAAATATATTTTTTAATGTTTATTTATTTTTGAGAGAGACAGAGAAAGAACTTGAGCAGGGGAGGGGCAGAGAGAGAGGGAGACACAGAATCTGAAGCAGGCTTCAGGCTCTGAGCTGTCAGCACAGAGCCCGACTCGGGGCTTGAACCCATGGACCGTGAGTTCATGACCTGAGCCGACATCGGACGCCCAACTGACTGAGCCACCCAGGTGCCCCAGACTTGCTTTTCTATTGGAAATGACATATTCAAGAATATAGAGGGCCTGGCTCTTCCAGTATCTCAGTTTTCATAAAAAGTGACAGCTATTCCATTTGTGGGAAATTTCACTCCCAACTCCACTGTCTGTAGCAAAGTCACTGCCTCGATGGGACTCTCAATTTCCAGGGGTTCTCCTAAATGATTGGGCCTGGTTAACAGATGACTTGGCTAAACTGACACTTGATGGCATTCACTGTGCTGCTGCATCAGCTATATAACAGGGAAAATGTAAGTGCTTGTTCCATTCTAAACCCTTCTACACCAGTGGACAGGACAAAGGTTGTTCTCATAGCTTTGGCCAATACCTGCCTTTATGAGTTTATTATATTTTTACCAATTCATGAGCTGTTGCCAGACAGCTGGCTGTTTGGTCTGGTTGTTTGGTCTGCCTCTTGGAAAACCAGAGGCAGACAGATTAAAGACACCCTTTGGGGCAAATTAAAGGCACCCTTTGGAGCAGATTAAAGGCACTTTTGGGACTGCTGATTGAACCATCTGTATCACTCACAAGAAGCTTGTGGTAAGGTTCTGTTCTCTGATAAGAACAACTGTAATCAAGCTATTCATGGAGCCTGAACTACACAAATCACCAAATCTGCCTGGGTCTATTGTCATCCATACACAGCGATGCATCTTCCACTGTAGACTGGGTGCAAAAGACTGTAATGTAGCTGATTCAGGTGACCGTGTGGCTGTGCCAGTCCAACCAGCTGACCTGGGCCTCACCATGTGGTCTTTGAAACTAATCGTGCCATGTTTTCAGGTTTTCAGATAATTTTCGGACTAAAAATATGATGCAGTGGGATACATATTATTGCAACAACCGCTCGACAATGGTTATTAGTAAAGATATTTGATGGACTTTCCACATTCCTTGTCATACGTGGGCACCTGCTATTATTGAGCTTGGGATGGCCTCCTCAAAAGTTGACTCAAAAAGATTTCTGACTCTACCTCCTTTATCTGCTCTCTACCTTAGTAAAGCTGTGTGGTCCTTGCACGAGTTCTCCCTAGAGAGATATTGTTTTCTCTTAGCTATTTTATGAGTAATGATGAAGATGAATAAAATAGGAAATAATACAGACCTATTTTGAAAATTTAAGATTCTCCCATGACCATTCTTGGGAATGTTGCTTTTTTCTCTTCCCTAATGAAATACCCAGGTCCAGTTAGCACACTCACTGGATGACAGCCCAACCAAAAGGGGACCCAGAAGACTGAAATTTAGTTCTGGTTCATGCCTTCGGACTCTCTTGTTTGGTTGACTGGGTCCAAGAGCATAAAGATAATAACCAGTTGGTTGAGTACATTGCTTGCAGAATTCCTATATGGAGGCCCCCATGGGCCAAAATTTGGGGATATAATGGGTCGATGTAAGATTTATAAACATTTACTTTTCCCCCTTGCACTTGGCCCTTCTAGACAAAAGTTCTGAGTTCATGTAGGGAATAGGTTACATTATTGTGGCAATGGAGTGAGAACAAGTCTTGACATCTGGGAGGGAACATCTTAGATCCTGAGAGATATTGGGGGGTGGCAAATATTAATGATCTCTGTCTTTCAGAGTTGTCTCTGGAGCTTTCTTCATTAAAAACAAAACAAACAAACAAAAACCCTGTTGCCCTGCTCCCAAACTATTCAAGTGAACTGAATGTTGGGTCTGCCATTCCCAATGAGATAATCCTGACCAGAATTTGATCACATTTCCTCTTAAACTTCTGACATGTCTATCAGGGTACTGATAACAGCAAGGGATGGCCCCAGTTTCTACCTGTCATCATTTTCTCATGTCTTCTCCACCCTGTTCTCAGTCATTCATTGTGGCATGGATAAACAGGACAGATTGAACTGACTGCCCTTTGTATGTCCCTCCAAAAACACTTATTCAAATTGAAATGGAAAACCTAAGACTTGCCATCTGACTGGGAGGCTATCCTGGAGGTATTTTCAACCTCTGCCATCAGACTGATATGGAGTCCACTTGGCAGGCCCTAATAATAATTGTGAACTCTTTCAAATGGTACTTTTTGTGCCCTCAAGATTGTACTTCTTGTGAAGAAGTCAGACATTTCAATAATTTGCCTCTCTCCAAAAATATGGTGATGGACACCATGTTGTCAATCATGAGAGACTGTCAAGTATTTAAGGAAACACCAAAAATAGATCATGAAGCCCTTAAGTGACTACAAGATCTCTCTAAAGTAAAGCTACCCTTAGATAGCAGAAGAAATTCTTGGAGGGGTAAATGGCTCATTACTTATGCTTACCCTGTACACAGTTATCTGTATGATGGACAGTTTTCCATATGATAGATGCCATTCAGTTAGAAAAAGTGATAAGAAATTTGTCTCAATTACACAAACGTTACCCTAGAAAGCATCCCGTTTAGCTCCAATTCTCTGGTAAGAGTTGTTATGGACTATGAAATTGTTCTAGACTTCCTTCTTATGGACCAACACACAGAATCTGGGAACATGCAAATGTATCATGCAGTACATGAATTAATATTTCAGGTCAAGTGGAAAAGTCAATATAGAAACTTAAAGAGAAAGTCACATGACTTTCTAAAGTAAACTCTGATGGCTTATGTGGTTTGTTCAGCTGGCTGAATCTGGGATCCTGGGAAGCGTGGTTGAGGTTATGACTGTAGGTTGGCCTCATTTTGCTGCTTGGAGTCCTGTTGATAGTAGTCTTTATTAAATACTATATGAGACAAATTGAATGGATTTGGTCCCAGCCTCTACTGGTCAGATTAATCAGAGTAGGCACTGGAGTGAGAGACTCATGGGAAAATTCTCTAGAAACAGGGATGACACAGGAATAAAAGGTACATGTTGTTAGGAGACAATTCTCTCTGAGTCTCTTGTATTTGTACGTAACTTGAGAAGCAAGGCATTGACTGGCCTTTACTCTAGCATTGGATGGTAGAGGTCATGTTTCCCTCCACAGAAGGACAGATTTATTTACAGTCTTAGAAGATAGAAGTGAAGTCTCCTTCTGGAGCAAAAAGTAGGCCTGATTTTGGACCATGGTAAGAGATTCCAGTTCCCTAAGCTCAGGACCCCTTTCCTATAATGGAATCTACTGCGTGTGATGGTTTCATTAGGACCTCTTTGTGTCACTGTCTCAGAAAACCAGCATAAATGCTAATACTCTGGCACTTGCCGTTGCTGTGAGTAATAAATGTCCTTTTCTCTGACATAGGAGCTGTCTGTTTTCTACCAGAAAACCCATGAAACTGTGGCAGGCTAACCTGTTAGCTTGCAAGTGGAGTAAAATTTCACAGTTCTTGATTCTGTTCAGAGGAGTTACATGCCAGAACTAGAAATAGCACCAATCACACTGAAGATGCTGAGACCATTGCAGGTATTTCTCTTGCTGGGATAAGAGGAAGAGGAACTGGCAGGGGGCAGCATAGAGCAAACCCACAAAAGAAACAAAAGTCCATTGTCTACATTGGGTTATCACATTAGGTAACAATGTGATCACTACTGAAGATCATCATGCCAGAAAAAGTACGAGGAAAGCGGCTTGTTAAGGCACATTAATCTGTTAGCGTTTTGCAAAACGGACTGTGAATCAATGAAACAAATTCAATTCAACTAACATATTGAACACCTACTATGTACAAAGCCACTATGCTTTCTACAAATTTCTAAAAATGATGCAGAGGTGAACAAGAGGAGAAATAAGAGACGGCTTATAATCTGGTTGGAAAAAATTTTGTATAAAATCATAGTGCAGACGTGAATAAAGTAAATTAAATATATTGTATAAATAAAGAGATAGAAGCCACAAAGGATTCAAAATTCTGGAGGAAGAGAGTTAGGTGACTTTGCTCTATTTCAGCCTGGCTCCATATGTGTGAGTTCCATGTCTCTGGTTCGCCTACCCATTTCCAAGAAAAGCTATGGAAAATCCTGTAGAAGGTTGGAGCAGGGACCCGAGAGAGCATTCATTATAGGATCTACTCAACACCATGAAGCTTTCACGGCACTGATCTGGGTTTACTCAACTCAAGTCTTAGAATTAGGTTCACTCATGAGTCACTGAGTGGAACATTATTAGAGATGGGGAGAGAGCAGAGATTCAAGGGAAGAGGAGATATATGAAGAAGAAAATACCCTTCATCTTCTTACTTAGGGATCTACTTCCAGAGACCCAGAACCTAGATTGCTACTTACAGCTCCATGATTGCTCACAGCCAGTACGAAGGCATCTCCAAGTATATCCTTCACTGGAACACACCATGGTGGCTTTTCTACTCAAGCACCTGCACATGCGGGATGTACAAAGTAAGCCTCTGATAAAGTGATGTCTATTAAAGTTTATACTTTTGGGCGTTTTAATGTTTATTTGTTTATTTGTGTTTTTTTTGTTTTTTTGTTTTTTTTGTTTTTGTTTTTTTTGAGAGAGTGCACTGGTGGGACAGGAGCAGGGAGAGAATCTGAAGGGGGTTCTATGCTGCCGGCCGCAAACCCAATGTGGGGCTAGAACTCAGGACCTGTGAGATCATGACCTGAGCCGAAGTCAGATGCTCAACCAACTGAGCCACCCAAGCACCCCTAAGGTTTATACTTTGGAATAAAACATTTGAAGAGTTACCTTTATTTGCTGGCAAATTTTAAAGTCAAAATTTATAGTCTCACTCTGGCAATAAACTCATTTGGGACCACTTACAGGGTGGCTGTGAGGATTAACCAGAGTTAATATATGTGGAAAACACTCGGTAACCAGTAAAATGGTGGTGAATTTTAGAGTTTCTTTATTTGTTCATCTGAAGCTTTGCTTCAGGAAGAGGTTAAGCCCTATTACTTATATTTCTATTAACAGCTGGTCATGGACTTTTTGGCTGGGAGCAAAGCAACTCAGATATCTTTAAACATTTATTCTGACTCTACCATCACTCCCCAGAGTTCCTATGCTGGAAAACTCCTTCCTTCCTAGGGTAGGTGTGCCTTTGGGAAGACTAAAAGAAAAAAAAATACATATGTGTTTTATATTATGGTATTTATTTATATTTATAATACACATTTTATATGACTCCTTTTTTTCCTCATTATACATTTCCATTTCAGAATATTTATAAAATGGAAGGCAGCTGGAAAATAAATGGAAATTGCCCTCAGAGACAGCTATTGTTGACGATATTGTACACACTTTGTATCTTTTTTTCTAAAGATCATACGCATTGTTTGAGAACCTATTTTTAAGTGTTTTTCACTTAAGGCTTTATAAACATTTTCTCATGTTAATAATATTCTTCAGAATCATAATTTTCCAATTGTAAATATTGTATCAAGTTCCATTTGGAGACAGCACCATTCATTCATTTAATTATTGTTTTTTTTTTTTCATTTAGGGGGTGTCAAAATTTATTCACTTAATGAATTAGACATACACCTACCGCATGATTGATAAGCCAGTCTATTGCTTAGAGAGGTACCCAAGAGAAAGGAAACATCTGTCCATACAAAGAGTCATTTATGAATATTGGGTAATACCTTAAACTGAAAGTGACCCGGAATGTCCATCCACAGGTGAATGTATACACAAAATGTGGTATGTACATACAATGTAATACTACTTAGCAATAAAAAGGAATGGACTATTGACACATGTAGCCAAAGAGTGATTCTCAAAATCATTGTGCAGACTGAAAGAACTGAGACAAAAAATAATGTGCTTGTCATTCCACTTACAAACAATTTCGTAGAATACAAAGTGCTTTATAGTGGCAGCAGTTGCCTGAGAACAAGAGTGAGGGAGGGTTGGATTCCCAAGGGGCATGAGAAAGCTTTTGGAGGTGATGGAAATGTTCAGAATCTTGATTTTTCTGATTGTTTCATGGGTAAAAATATGAATCAAAATTCATTGAGTTGTGCACTTTAATTATATATTGTTTAGTATACACAAATGAAACCTCAGTAAAAGTAATTTAAAAATTACAGTTTGGTATAAAAATAATGTGTTGATATGTGATGACCAAATGAGTCATAAATACATTTTTACAAGACTCTGTTTTGTTTCATTTTGTTTTTAAATATATTTATAGATGCTATTTTCTTGGGGAAAATGGTATGAATGTTTTAGGGCTTTGGGCAAATATTGTGCAACTGCCCTTGAAATCGATGTTAATATTTAGAGTCTCACTAGTAGTGTAAATGTAGGTCCATCTTTTGACCCCTGGGGGAGGGGGCTACTTGTATCTGCACATTCTTTTAAACAGTATGAGTTAAACTCACTTTGTAGTCTATACAATTCTTTTCTGGGTAAATTATCAGAGCAGAACCAATTTCTTCCCAAATTGGACAGTGTCTGTTTCCAAGAATGCATGCTTATGGAACTGAAGACAAGAGAAAAGATTCATTGGTAGGACTGCCTGTTATTCACCCTTGGTCAGAACCTTACCAAAGAGAAGTTTCTCAGTATTATCTAGATTGCCACCTAATACAAACTACCCAGTCTTATGGGTAGACCAGGAACCTGAACACATCCATGTAGGCATGGAGTTCAGCACAGAATTCCACATGTGCACTTGATCAGGTGAAGAGACTGAGAATGGGAACATGGGGGACACATGGGGGGCTCAGTCGGTTTAGCCTCCAACTCTTGGTTTTGGCTCAGGTCATGATCTCATGGTTTGTGAGTTTGAGCCCTGCATCAGGCTCTGAGCTGATGGCATGGAACTTGCTAGAGATTCTCTCTTCTTCTCTCTCTGTCCTCTGCTGCTTGTGCTTTCTCTCTCTCTCACAGAATAAATAAAAAAACTTAAAAAAGAAAAAAAAAATAAAGAGAACCCGGGCTAAGGACCCAGCATATCTCCATGGTCCATGAAATCCCACTTGGCCCTCTCCATTGCTGACTTCACTAACATCCTAATGTATGAGGACCACTGAAATACAGATACCCTGTGACTCCTCAGCTGTGATCCCTTTTCTTTATTCCTGCAGAAAATATTTGTAATAAATATCAGTCCGTGTGATTTAGTGGAAGGGCCAGGTGTTGGAGCTGGCTTCAAATATGTGACTTAGGACAAGTTATTAATTTCTCTGAGGCTGATTTGGGCAGTGAAATTTATCTTGCAAGTTTGTTTTGAGTAAAAGTGAGATAATACATATAAAAATTTACAATGCCTAGTGCTATGTTAAATATTAGCGTCCTTCCCAACATGTGCGAGTCTCATCTCCCCACATAGATCGTTACTGCATCTTGTACTAGCTGATCTGCCGTTGGAAAGAAAGCATGGACAACTATGAAAATGTTTCATAAACTGTAGAAAGCCATACATATCTGAAATGCCAGTTATCTTTGCCTTTAAATCCTATAACACCTGCATCAAAGTTAGCTCGTCTGAAATGAACAGAGAGTCTGTAGTGGTTGATTGATAAAGAGTACAGAGCCTAGTGTTCGGACACTTCAACCAATGCCAGGATGCTAAACTACTATTTTTTTTTAATATAAAAGAAAAGCCCTGTGCTGACTATGTCCGCTGGATAGTTACCTTGAGGATGCCAGTGTCTGCTGTTGGCAGTGGTTTGGAGTCATTGTGAAGAACCTGGAGTGAAGCCAGGCAATTTTATTTAAGGGAGGAGAGTTGTTGATGAAATCCAGTCACAAAAACAGTAATGGTTTCTAACAAAGGGGAGACTTCAAGAAAACTAGGCTTGAAAAACAAAAGCATTTTCTTATCCTTGATAACGAGGTCTATGTTGATAGCCACTGTGAATTTGGAACAGCTGACCTGCTGTTAACAAAACGCTTACACAGACCGCAAAGCTAGGAGGAAAACCGGAGAGCCTGTTTCCTAAGGGGCAATGAGAGAGACCACACGCTCGCTTCAAACCTTATGACAGCTTGGGAAATCTCTGAAGTTACCTTGTATTTTTGGAAAGTGGGAAGCCAAAAAAAAAAAAAAATCCTGGGAAACCATCCAAGTTTTAAAAACATCTTTTCCCTTCCTGGACCTCCTGCTGTTATTTCAACTCTCCCAAAGAAGGACAATCAATAGTTATTTTTAGATATTTAACACACCATGAGATTGGTAATTAACCAAGGCAGTGTTTCTGAAAATAGCTTGCTTCTATATGTGAAGGTAATATTTGCATGAGGGTTTTCCTCCCCTACAGCAAACGTGTTAGCTCATTGCAGACTTTAATCCCTGCCAGTCATGCACAAAGGTCATGATTATCTGTCTTGCTGCAAATTGTTTTCCTACCTTGTACTAAACCCAATATAACAGAATGAAAGGGAAGAGATCGAAAAAAATCAGAACAAGTGATGGCTAAGAGGTGTCTGGAAGCACCAGATCATTGTTTCCTCTTTAAAAAGGTAAAAGATGAAGGAAAATCTAAAAGACTGAAGTCATACATAAAGGAAAAAAGAGGTAATAGCTGGTAAGCTGTTCCGATAGCAGGTGAAAGAAAAATAAGATAATGTTATGGGCCATTACATTTCAGAACAATACAAAAGAGGAAGCTCTCAAGCAAGAAAATCATGTTTATTTTATTCTAAACAAGCGTATAGGAAATAACAAAGATGAGTATTCCATGTTTAATAAGCAGCAAGCAGATTCCTTGTTTCCATCTTCTTTGAAGATGCAATATTTTAAAATAGTGTGTATATATATATATATATATATTTTTTTTTTTTTCCCCATCAAGAGTGGGAGGTGGTCTTTCCACAAGTCTCCATGTTCTCTGGCAGAGCCATGCCATTTTCTTATAATTGTAAGATCTGCTTCAGAAGCATGACATCCATGGGAGAGAGATGCCAGGACATTAGCACATTGTGAACATCTGACCTCTGATTTGGGGAAATGATGAAAAATTAATGGGTGCAGATGTGCTCATCCTGCAGTGGACAGATGTTCTCTTTACACACCATTTAGAATCCCCTGGTGTGTCTGACTAGGGGATAATGAATACAACAGCTAAATGATGTGAGGATCAGCAAAAGTGCTCGGAAAACCAAAGTTTATGCTACAGGATGGCCACACGGTTCTCCACCAATGGGCGGTGCTATACCTGAGAGCATGCTGTGGGAATGGAGGTGGCTTCACCTGGGGGCAGACAGGTATCACACTCACACTGACTGGAATACAGTGACTCATACCCTGGTCTCAGCAGAGGATAAAGTAAGGACATATAGTTCTTGATCCAAACTCAGCGTGCAAAGCTCAGCAACTTAGAGGTGGACTCAAATCACGGCCTCATCCAAGGATTCAGATCGCATCCAGGACTCCCTGCAACAGGATTATTCCCCAGGCTTCAATAGTCTGTGTGCCTCCCTTGATACGGCACCAACAGATTGAAGTTTGAGTTGAGGAAGTGCTTTATCATTTCACTGCACTGCTCAAAAATGTTCAATGGTCTCTCATTGCCAAAGACACTTAAAAGTGACTCGTGCTTTATCCAAATGGAACACTCTTACATAGCAAGGTAGACTACCTGGAGTGTCTCAGAAGAGGTCTCTTTAGAAAAACCAAAGCTTGGAAAATAGTGACTATGTGTAAAGGTTAAATAAAGAAAATAAAGAAGACTATCTGAAGAAAAGAAACCTTGCTACTCAGATAATAATAGTTTTTAGGTCTTCTACTAATACTGGGAGAACAGTATAGATGCTTACATTAAACAATACAGGAAAGGGGACCAAAGTAGAAATGTCATGACTAAAGACATTTAGAACCCAAGAATGGCATAGAAACACTACTTGGAATCCACTTCCTTTAAAATAGGGCAAACCTTCCTCTAACAGGAAAGGTTTATGAGCGAAACTGTCTAAAGAGAGAAAAGTGGAATGAATCAAAGACTGGAGACTCCTTCCAGAAATGAAATCTTACAAGACTAAGGAACAGGGGCTAAACCCGCTAAAGCCCACATTACAGTTACTTCTTTGATTTCTTCTCAGATTACAAAATCGAAAGTGTTCCCCAGTCTCACGTCTCTTGCCAATATCTCAGAACATCCTCCTTTATTTCTTCTCGGCTGTTACACTAATCTGAAATTAACTAGTGTATTTCATTTGGTTACTAGTATAGTGACTTTTCCCCTCCTAAGAATGTATAATGCATGAGGATGGAGACCTGCCCATTTCTTCCCTTGTTTTGTATGTAGTAGGTACTCAATAAAGATTTGTGGAAAAATAAAACAACACATGCAGTCACCGGAGTGATGGAGGAAATGAGGTAGGATGGGCTGAGAAAACAGAATCCTCTCTTTCTCTTAGTGTCTACACTATTTACATGAGAACATACTTTTTGGAATTACTTCAATTTGCTGCTTTTTGCAACAGGATGGAGGGCAGGCTGGCAGCGAAGTTTCCCCTGATTGAAAACGCAGGCAGTGCATAGGTTAGCCCTTTTTCAGGTTTCTTGAAGATCATTAGGTACCTCCTGGACTGATTCCTTTTGCTCAAAGAGTTGGCTGCCTTTCCTGAAATTATTATTTTTTTCTCTTCTATTATGCTTGTTCGATGTGGCACTTATACTTTAATGCCTTGTAGATAAAATGATCTCTGTCAGTCTGCACTTCTCATGCCTGGAGAAAGTTTTACTGCTTCATAAAATCCAGTAATGCCCCAGTGTTTAAAAAAGATCTATCACTCTATCAGTGGGTCTTTATGGGCTCTGTGTACTTTTTTTTTTTTTTTTTTTTGGCAATGCAAGGTTGGTTTTTGAAGCAAAAAAAAAAAAAAAAAAAAAAAAAAAAGACGGAAATATATGGACCTGGGTGTGCAAACGAATGTCAAGAATTCAGCTCAATTTATACTGAGGTGGTATTAAATAGCTAAAGCAAATTGTGAAATATCTCGGATGCAACTGCATTAAGCATCACGAAGGAACTGTAATACAAAATTTCCCCTTCGTAAGTGGTTATACTATGACTTTTTTATTCACTGGTTTGGGCTAGGGAGTCTGAATGGTTACAGATTCTATTTTTCCCTTCCCGACAGATGCTCAGAGGCCCGACGCCTGTTGGGTTCTGTTTGTAGACAGGAGACAACGGGCATGACCTTCCTCCCGCCACCTGCTCGACACCCGTCCTCACCATGTGCCCTATAAAATCTCTTAAGGGTATCTTTTCAAGGTGTAAGCCAAAGGGAGATCTGTCGGATTTCAGGCATGAGACGTAGCTCTCCAGTGTGTCGGTTTAGCACTGGCTGGTTTCTGTCAAGGATACTGACATGCGTGTGGGCATGTGCACGTGCTCATGGTCACGCACCTGGACCTGTGGCCGCGGGGCTGTGTCTGTGTGTGTGCAGGTGGCCCAGACTGGCCCGGTAGGAAGGGGTGTCACCCGGAGTGCTAGGAGTTCTAACTTGCTTCTTGCCTCTGCAGTGCTGCCTGGCTCCCTGCCGGCTCCCTGTCCTGGGTGTGGACACAGCCTCTGTCTCCCAGGGTCGCAGGTGTCTGCAGGGCGAAGAGGAAGACAGCATCACTAGCTGGGCGGCCAGGCGGAGGGAATGAGCTGATCACCTGTTGCCGGGTGCGGGGCCAACCGGGCCTGCAGGTCCCCTGCCTGTCCCTCGGCCGAAGTAGCCACCCCTGTCGCCGTCCCTGGATCGTGCTGCACCGAACCCTGGTTCCGGAAGCTGCCAGGGAGTGAAGGAGTATGCGCTTCTGCACTTCAGGACAGTTCCTGGTGTTAGGCTCAGAAAGCACTTACGAAGTAGATTGTGCTGTGTGCTTTGGTAACAACTACGATGAAACACATGCAGCGGTAGTAACTGAGAGTGGGAGCCGACACAGGAGCACTTGGGCACTGCAAACCGAATAATGCAAACAAATCACCGCCAGGTGGTAAGCAGGAAGCAGGCAGCAGCCCCACCGAGGTGCCCCTGAGAGCCGCCCTGCTGCGCACACTTTCTGCACCTCCGCGGCCCCACGATAGCGTGTTGGGCAAATGAATACCCAGCACCAACGGCTTGTCCTACCTGCCCCAGGGGGATCAACCGCAAAGCACGACACAAAACCCTGCTGAGAGAGTTTGCTTTTGACCTTCAAAGATGTGATTTTTGTTTTGTTTTATTTTTACTTTATTTATTTATTTATTTATTTTTATTTATTTATTTTTATTTTATTTATTTTATTTTATTTTATTTTACTTTATTTTATTTATTTTTAAGAGAGGGCGAGCACTAGTGGGGGAAGGTGAGAGAGAGAGAGAGAGAGAGAGGGAGACACAGAATCCGAAGCAGGCTCCAGGCTCTGAGCTGTCAGCACAGAGCCGGATGTGGGACTTGAACCCACAAACCGGGAGATCCTGACCCCCTTTACCAACTGAGCCACCCAGGCCCCCCTAAAGAGGTGATTTTAGAAGGGAGAAGAAAGGGGTGGTTTGTCAGAGCCGGGTCAGAAACCCCATTCACATTCCCACTGTAACCCAAGAAAAAAAACCTCGTAAAAGACCAGTAGCCTGGGAAGGAGAAGGTAACGGCGAGGAGGGGCTATCTGGGAGGAGAGGCAGATTCTGGTCACACAGCTTCCACACTCCTTGTGTTAATATGACCTTGTTCTTTCAGTCTCAGTTTCCTAGGCTGGGAAAATAATGTGTAAGGGAGGAGAGGATAAGAAAAGGTTATCTTATGGACTTCTCAGGGTTGTTGTATCACGAAAGATGTCTCATGTGCAAGGGCTTTGTGAACTGGGTTATGCTGCACCAGGTAGTGATTAATCATGACGGGGGAGGAGGGTCCGCACGGATGACAGGTGGGAACTTGGCACAGGAACAAAGGACGCCGGCGGGAGGAGTGCTGAGGAGGCAAATCTCCATCCCGTGGGCACAGGTTGGGGGCTACTGAATCTTATGTTCCTTGCCCACAGCCCTCCCTGCCCCTCAAAGCACTGGCATCCAGTAGGACCCCAATAAAAGATACTTTTTTTTTTTTTTACTATTTTTAATATTGTTAACATTGTAGTTCTAATAAATACCTTGCAACCTCCCCAAAACGGCATCAGACCTCAGCTGAGGGTCACTCTGTAATATTACAGAACCAATGACTTCGGAATAAAAGCATTAATTTATAGGCCACTAGAGGTCCAGTGCAACCATGGATGATGTGAACCAAAAAGCAGATACTGCTCTCTTTACGCCAAACCATCTGGGTGTGGGAGGGCTTTTCTTGACCTGTGTGAATATGTTCAATTCCGGTTGCTATATGTCAAAGAAGATACGACACAGCCGGAGTGTCAATCCTTGCCTGAGGACCAGCTGTCACAGAGAAGGATCATATATCTGTAGTCCTGAGTGTGAATCAGTAAGTGCTGAGCTTGGCATCCTGTTACAATGGGGTCTGATTGATCTGCAGTCTGGGTAGAGTCTTTCTAGAGATGGCCCTTCCCTCTACCCTGGAGGAGTCCAGTCTGTGTGCCTGGGTTTCTGTCCCGGCAGCACTGGCTTCCTTGAGGGACTAAAGCCTAGTGGAATTCATTGATTTGGCCCTTCTTTCTCTCTCCCTCTCTGCAGGGGGTAGAGCCTGCTCACAGAACCTTAAATTTAGGTAGGGACCTAGCTTCATTCAAACAATTCTCCAGGTAACACAATGATCCTGTTTTGGAAACTAACTTTTTTTCTTGAATTCTTGATGAGCAAACTCTAAAACCTGTGTTGCTTAAAAGCTTCAAGAGAATGTTCTGCCTTTTCACATGTCGAGGTCTGATTTTTTTTTTCTGCATAACTAAAAACTTGTGTATTATAATTTCTCCCATACAAGGACTCTGCTAAAATAACGATGTTTAAGAATTCTGATTCTAAACAAGACACAAAAGATTGGCATCTTGGGGAGATCGTGTTCTTTGAGGAAAAGCTTATTAATGTAAGCTGAAGGATAAGAAGGAAAATTGACATATAATTCTAATTGTCCTTCTGCCCATCGGACTGAGTTGGGAACTATATGATTAAGAGACAAGGTCTGTTAGTTGTAAAATTATTTGCGGGAAAATTTTTGGGTCTCTATTCTTTTTTTTTTTTTAATTTTTATTTTTGAGAGAGAGAGAGACAGAGACAGAGTGTGAGCAGGGGAGGGGCAGAGAGAAGGACACACAGAATCTGAAGCAGGCTCCAGGCTCTGAGCTGTCAGCAATGAGCCCAATGTGGGGCTGGAACTCATGAAACACAAGATCATGACCTGAGTCAAATTTGGATCACTGACTGAGCCACCCAGGCGCCCCTGTGGGTCTCTATTCTTAAGCAAAACTGCTTCAGATACCAGGTGACAAAATGCAGCTCAGAGTTAGAAAGAAAGATGCTCTCCCCACTTTTGCACAGAACCTAGCCTGCTTTGGCAGCTTTGGGACCACCACAGGCTATATCCCTGTGTCGTGTATTGTGACTCTCATTATAGTCTGCCTGAGTAATGGTGGCAGGGAGACTTCATGGATGTGACAGTGGAAGCCAGAGTCAAAGAGGGCATATGTCATGTGGTGCTTATAACCAAATGATTGGTCTTTGGGCACATGTCAAATGCCACTTTGGAAACCACTGGAAGAGAAAAACCTTAATGACACCAGATGGGACAAATGTCATGCAATTATGCATTTGGAGGTTATTGGGCTAAGAGAACTTGAATTGCTCCTGAGCAGTTCTGTCACCTATCTGAAGAAAAAGGCTCGCTATTCAGTGAATCCCACTGCTTATTAGAGAGGACAGTTAGATCATCGGCATGAATTTTTATCTACCTGCGGACATTGGTTGGGCCTGCTGATAAGCACTTCTATGGGATTATTCCTTGAAGCATAAACAAATTTACTCCCTTTTCTGGGGTCAAAAACTATAGACTCATGATATGAAGAAACTTGGTGAGAGAATATGAAATACCCAAGAGATTATAGGTTTAGGGACTGCTACATGAAGGGAGATTAATGGCGAAGATCTTAAGTATAAAAAGATAAGGCCCAATGGGATAGAATACCATATCCACAAAAAAGCAAGGGGCATAGATACAATAGACATATGTTTACCAAAGCATAGGATGAAAAAATTAGGGATCTTCATTTAAAAGTTCCAAGAAGGCAAATAAGGGAAAATAGTGTTTCATTAGCAAGTTGATACAGGAAGTAATAAATAATTAGCTAAACCCTTTATACAGCTTCTAGCCATTATTATTTTTTGCCAGTTTTGAAAGTATATTTTAAAAGTTTTGAGGAAATGAGTTAGTGTAGAAGTTTATGATCTGGGATGTCTTTAACATCCTAGGTAGATGCCACAGAAGACGACCATTTTCTCTCCACGTTGACAGATCATCTTAGACATAAGCTTGGTTCCTGATGCCATCATCTTAGGCGTAACACAGGTTGGATGAACCATACAATAGGGGTTGATGTTTATAATTATTTAACTTTTTACAGCATTATTTTATTTTATTTTATTTTATTTTATTTTTTAGAGAGGTCGGGGCAGAAAGAGAGGTAGAGAGAGAATTTTAAGCAGGCTCCATGCCATGCATGGAGCCTGACATGGGGCTTGATCTCACAAAGCTGGGGTCCTGAGCTGAAATCAAGCGGTGGACACTTAACCAACTGATCCATCCAGGCGCCCTTCAACATCATTTTAATAATCCATGAACTCAATCAGAATCTTTCTGATAGCAAAAGGATTAACTTTTTTATAACTCAGTAAAATTGGTTGAAAAAAGCCCTACAGAGTTAAGCAAAATATATTGGTTACATTAATTCAACTGGTTTGTTCCTCAAACATGCTTCTAAATTTCCTGTTTAGTGTACTTTAAAAAAAAAGGTTGGAATTTCAATCCAAGCAGCACCTCCTACAGGTGCTAGAAATTTATAGCATGTTTAGTGTACTTTAAAAAAAAAGGTTGGAATTTCAATCCAAGTAGCACCTCCTACAGGTGCTAAAAATTTATAGCTGAAAAAGACAGGGCGCTTACCCTTAGGACACTTAGAGTCTTTGACGCTAGAGAAAATGCTCAGAATTGTTTTAATGCCCCCGTTGAGTGAGCTTTCTAATGTTCTCTTGAGAGATCTAGAAATATAGAAATACGGAGTTGACGTTATAGACTCTTGAGGCAATTTTTTAAAATTTAATTTTAACTTTAATTTTTGAGAGAGAGAGAGAGAGCAGAGAGAGAAGGAGACACAGTATCAGAAGCAGGCTCCAGGCTCTGAGCTGTCAGCACAGAGCCCTATATGGGGCTCAAACTCATGAATATGAGATCATAACCTGGGCAGAAATGGGACCCTTAAACAACTGAGCCACCCAGGTGCTCTGAGACAATTTTATGAAATGCTTTCACCTCCAACTCCTTGTCTACTCTTTCGGAAAGCCTTGTACCATCACCTTAGCAGGTCTTTACAGTCAGAAGACCTAAACTGCTATCATTGCTGCTTAAAGAATGTCAGTTGAGCTGTATTCCTGTCTGGAATGGGGCAGCATAGGGAGAGTTTGAAATGCAGTCCCGGAGAGGGGATAAGAAAAAAAATTCTCTGTCAAAGAAGGAAGGGGGGAAAGAAAGACAAACAAGCTAGATATTCTGTGTGCTGTACAGACCCTGGGAGTCAGCAACATGTAATAAGAACAACCTTCAGAACTTTCTATGTTCTTAGTAAAAGTCAATTTAGATGCTGACTCTAAAATGAGAATCTAAGTTAGAGAAGCAACCTAATGTCATGACCAAGAAATACCAACAATATTTGTACAGTTAAATTGGTATCTAATATCTTGTGCAAATATCCTATGTGGACTCCCTAAGGAAAACAACAACAACAACAACAACAACAACAAAACAGGGCACCTGGGTGGCTCTTGATTTCAGCTTAGGTCATGATCTCATGGTTCAAGGGATGGAGCCCTGTGTCGATTCTGTCTCTTACTCTCTCTCCACCCCTCCCCTGCTCTCTCTTTCTCTCTCTAAAAAAAAAACAAATAAACTTAAAAAAAAAAAAAAAAAAAAAAAGAGAAAAAAACAGCCAAACTCATAGATATGGAGAACAGATCAGTGGTTGCCAGAGGCAGGGGGTGGGCAGGATGGGGGGGTGGGGTTGGCCAACATGGGTGAAGTGAGTCAACAGCTACAAACACAGTTATAAAATAAATGTTATGTGGATGTAAATGTACAACATGGTGACTATAGTTAATAATTCTGTATTGCATATTTGAAAGCTGCTGAGAGTAGATCTTAAAAGTTCATATCACAAGAAAAAAATTATACCTATGTATGGTGACAAATGTTAAGTAGGCTTATTGTGATGATTTGTTTGAAGGGGTCAAGAGGACATGACACCCAGTTGACCTTCAAGTTGGATATGGGCAACTGGAGGTTCCTTCCCCTTCCCCTGTGCTCTCTTCCCTCCATTGGGAGACATTTTCAAGGAGCAATGGGCTGTTGAGAATTTTTGGATGCTATACATGACTGAATCTTGTTAAAGCCTCTTAATAAACCTTTTTAAGATTCTGGAGGGCGGGTATGGAGATATGCTTCTGAAGTGGTCTGCCTTCTTTTGGTCTCTCCTTGCCCCCCATACAGGGGCCAATTTGTGAACTAACTTGATCATCTTGCAATGTATACAAATATCAAATCATTATGTTTTATACATGTATGTATGAAACTAATATAGTTTTACATGTCAATAATCCCTCAATAAAAAAAATAAAACTATCAGTGTCAATAAAAAATTAAGACTGTGAATGCATTTCAGAATTTAAAATATGAAAGGAGGGAAAGTATATTTACAACTGAGACTAGCTTACATAAAAAGAAGTTCTGTCAAGTTTCTGGTAAAAACTTGTTAATCCTGTTAAGATTCAGGAGGTCTCAAAATAGTGTATATATAACTTTTAAATTTATTTATTTATTTTGAGAGAGACAGCACGAGCAGGGGAGGGGCAGAGAGAGAGAGGGAGAGAGAGAGAATCTGAAGCAGGCTCTGTGCCATCAGCTCAGAGCTTGACGTGGGGCTTGAACTCATGAACCATGAGATCATGACCTGAGACAAAATCAAGAGTTGGCGGCTTAACCAACTGAGCCACCTAGGCACCCCCACAATAATGTATATTGGCATTTAATAAAATTGAACCGATTTTTATTAGATGTTCTTATATGATAAAGAGTAAAATTATGTTAAGAGGAAAATAATGAAATTGAAAAGTGATCAGAGATAGGACTGTTAATTAACCATTCCTAGGATCTCTGTACTAGTTCCAACTTGTAAATCACTGAGACGATAGTTTGGAATCCCCATTTTGTCCTAGGGCTATAATACTTTTAGCCAAGAGGGGAAGAAGGTGGTTTCTTCAGTTAGCATCATATAGCTTGGAAGGAAATGGGATAGCCCTGGAGTGTATTTTCTAGAATTTCTGAATTGAGGGGCATTCATATTGTTATTTCAAGGAGTAATTCCTAGAGCCTCTACCAGCTCTAACATTCAAGGTGCACTTTCATAAAATAAACTGCTATTAGTGAAAGAACTCCTTATAAGCAGCTCACGTGAATTTTCCTACTCTACCTTGCTGCCCACTCTTCCCCACATCCCCCAATCTAGGTGTACAAGGCTTACCTACACATGCTGAGTATTATTTCTTGAGAACCAGCTGAAAATCCAGTCTAACTGCCTGAAAATGTCACATGCCAGGCGTGTCTCAGAAAAAGGAAACCTCGACACGTCACACACGTCCCCCATTTCATCTATTTCAGAAGAAGGGTGGGGCTGGATTCTGTGCAAACCAAGTGAGTTGGGTGGGGTGTCTTGTTTTGATGTAAAGGCAGAGTCTCTCTTATTCCTTCTTCCAAGGCCTCTTCAGAGGAAAGGTGGTGATAGCCAGGGCAGATGTGGGAATGCCTAGGCTTTTGATTTAGATCAGTTTCCCTAGGGCTGAACTTCCACCTTGGTGCTAATATGTGAGTGACCGTGAGCAATTTGCTTTATGTAGCAGGGCCTCAGCTTGCATAACTCTGAATGAGGTTCAGAGCATTGACCTCACAGGGATCTTATAAAGATTAAGTGAAGTAGCCTATATGATACACTTGGACAAATGACAGACTCATTGAGTAAGCATTCGATAAATTATATATATATATATATATACATATATATATATTACATATAATACGTAATATTATATATATGATAGCTCCTATATTTTCTAATGTGAAATAAATATTAATTGCCTGAGATTTTTTTAAACAAGTGGATGAGCTCATTTTTGGTTCTGGGCAAGGTTTATCATAGGGCAAAACCAATTTTAACACAAATATTATTACAGTCTTTTGTGCCACAAGCTAGTTTATGAAAAGAACACGAATGTGGAGGGGCCCCAGAGGATGGTTTCACCAGCTTTGTCACTAAATTCAGTGTGGGCACAATCATGCCTCACCCCGCAGGGGCTTGGGATTCAGGCCAGAAATCACCAGTGAGTACCAGTGCTGGCTGAAAGGGTTTAATCAACATTAATCCTTTAATATTACTTATAGAGTTTATGGGGAAGAAAATGTGATTAAACCACACAAAAAGAAAAAAAATAACCCATTTCTCAACCAAGGGGGAAAATTCCTTTGAGCATAAACAGATTGCACTATTTATACATGAAATATTTTCTGCATCTATAAACTTACCATGCTCAAGTATTCTAATTAATCGTGGTGGTTGCCAGGGAAACCAAACTAACTCAATTATAGGTCTGCAGGAAGGTACAGCGTATTTATGACTATGAAGCAGGTAGTTTTCTGTGCAAAAACTAAAACTGAGCAGATGCCTAAAGATTTTAAATGTTTTAGAGAACACGGCGTTATCTGGATGGATTTCTGGAAAGAATGTCTTGATTTTCTTTCTTCATGACAACTTGGCTTGGTGACATGGCCCATCAATGTGATAGATTGAGAGGAGGTAATTAGGAACATGATCAGTAATAAAACCATAGGAAATGACTGAATTAGGAGGGTGTGATTCCCACTGAAAGAGGCTTAATTGTCTATATCATTTGTTGTTTGGCTACTTTTTTTTTTTTTTTAAGTAGGCTTCAGGCCCGATGTGGATCCCAACACGAGGCTTGAACTCAACCTTGAACTCAAGACCTGAACTGAGATCAAGAGTTGGACTCTTAACCAACAGACCGACATGCCCCAGTTTGGCTACCTTCTTATACAAATACCTGAGGTCCAAAGAGTACAAGAAATAAGAGGAAAGCAGCCAGCATTGAAAATAATAATAATAGTAATAATTACAATGTTAAACATAAAACCAGTAAGTTTGGTTGAAGTAAAATGTAGGAGATTGATGGCATTTGTCTAGAAGACCCAGGGGTGTCCACATTTTCCTTTCTAACAACGTATTTTCCCATGAAGGTCCCCAGAAGGTGTATACAAAGAACTAGCTGCAAATGAAATAAATAGAGAATGAAGGGGCAAGTTCAATCAGGCTTGAGGAAGTTTCTATCCTGCCATACTCATTAAAGAAAAGCATTATAATTATTTAAGCCTATTGTTTTATTTTCATAAATAAGATATCCCTGGGATGGCCTTACTACATTATTAAAATCTATAATTAGAGTTTTACAAATACGTGAGTTATGTCATCATTGTCCAGATACAGTATCATCTTATTTAAACAAAACATAATGCTTTCCTGAGACTGAGACTGATTATCCATCTATCTGTCCCTGTATTTATCCATCCAACCATTTATTCAGTTAAAAGTTATTTATTGAGTTCCTACTCTGTGCTTGGGTCTCTACGAGAACTGGGGTATACACTAACGAATAGAATTGCTACCCTTAGTGAATTTGTAATATGACGAGGGACACAACTGATAACCTGATAATTACAGAAACAATGTTCAATAAATTATGACTTTGTGAACTCTTGAAAAGCTTGACAGGAACCCAAAGCTCAATCTACTCCTCTATCTTCATAAAAAATCCATTCTTTGGGTAAACTGCCACTTTTGCCATTAATTTCAATATTTACAGTAATACTCCCTGCTTTCAAGTCTGCCTTTTTATACTATTGGCCTGCCCTAGTTATTTTTTAATGACTGTTAAATTATTTCTGTATATTTTTGTTAATTTAAGGGATCTCTCTGATAAGTAGCATATGATTAAATATATTTTAAAAGCTAGTCTGGTAATCTTAGTTTTTTAACTGGAATATTTATTTTATTTAAATATAATGTAATTACTGATGTGTTTGGTTTTAAATATACCATCTAAATATTTGTTTTCTTTTTATCTTCCCTCTTTTCCTGTCCTTCTCACCTATTTTTTTTAATTTTATTTTTTTATTTTTTAAAAATTACATCCAAATTAGCATATAGTGCAACAATGATTTCAGGAGTGGATTCCTTAATGTCCCTTCCTCATTTAGCCCATCCCCCCTCCCACAAACCCTCTAGTAACGCTCAGTTTGTTCTCCATATTTAAGAGTCTCTTGTGTTTTTTCCCCCTCCCTGTTTTCATATTCTTTTTGCTTCCCTTCCCTTATGTTCATCTGTTTTGTCTCTTAAAGTCCTCATGAGTGAAATCATATGGTATGTCTTTCTCTGACTGACTAATTTCACTTAGCATAATACCCTCCAGTTCCATCCACATAGTTGCAAATGGCAAGATTTCATTCTTTTTGACGGCTGAGTAATACTCAATTGTATATGTATGCCACATCTTCTTTATCCATTCATCCATCGATGGACATTTGGGCTCTTTCCATACTTTGGCTATTGTTGATATTGCTGCTATAAACATGGGGGTGTATGTGTCCCTTCAAAACAGCACACCTGTATCCCGTGGATAAATGCCTAGTAGTGCAATTGCTGGGTGGTAGGGTAGTTCTATTTTTAGTTTTTTTTGAGGAACCTCCATACTGTTTTCCAGAGTGGCTGCACCAGCTTTCATTCCCATCCTTCTCACCTATTTTTGAGTAAGTTAGTATTCTTATTATTCAATTTTCCACTCTACTAATGTGTAAGTTATATTTTTAAAATTCATTTTGTGTTAGTTTTGAGATGAAAAAATGAATCCATGACTTATTAAATATGGCATAAGATGAAGTAGATACCATTTTCTAGACAATGCAGGAACCCCGGAATACTTAATTCTCTTAACTCTTCATATCTTTTATGCAATTTTGTTATGGCTTGCATTACATCTACATCCTACCCCAAAAGACTGATTTCACATAATTGGTATTTATGTAGATTTATCCACATTTTTACTCTTCTAATTGTTCTTCATTTCCCCTGAAATCCATGTTTTTGACTGGGACTGTCTTACTCTGACCTGAAATATTTAATAATTCCTTTTGTGCACATCTACTGGTGAAAAGCATCACTTGATTTTGCTTGTTTGGAAACTTTTTTTTTTTTTTTGGTACTAATTTTGAAGTATATTTTTACTGGATATTTTATTTTTTTATTATTTTTTTAATGTTTGTTTTTGAGAGAGAGAGAGAGAGAGACAGAGCGCGAGCAGGGGAGGAGCAGAGTGAGGGGGAGACACAGAATCTGAAGCAGCTCCAGGCTCTGAGCTGTCAGCGCAAAGCCTGACACAGGGCTCAAACCCACAGACTGTGAGATTATGACTTGAGCCAAAGTCAGATGCTCAATCTACTGAACCACCCAGGGGCCCCCCACCATTGTTTTAAATATTCCCTTGCATTGACTTGCTTTTCTAAAGGGTAGATGTCTATTTGTTTGGTTTGTTTCTCCCTTGGGCACTTATAAAATTTTCCATTTTTTCTTTGGTCTTCAGAAGTTTTAATATGATATGGTGGGGTACGCTTTTTTTTTTTTTTGGTAATTAACCTACTTACGGAGAGTAGAGGGCTTGTTCCTTCTGTGCCCTAATTTTTAAAAAAATAAGTTTAGAAAAAAATCCTTGTTGATATTATTGTTTTTTTCCTTTGTTCCTCTCCAATTACACATGTATCACATCTTTTCATTGTGTCCTATAGTTCTCTTACATTATTTCTTTTTTTCTAGGTGCCTCTCTTATTCTAGCTTGAGTTCCCTCCTCTTCTGCTCCCTGTAATCTATTTTAAACACACTTATTAAGTTCTAAATTTTAATAATTTTTTTAAGATCTAGAATTTCCACTGGATGCCCTTTACAGATTTCCAGTTTTCTGGTGAATTTCTCCATGGTCTTCTATTACCTTGGACATATTAAGAACAATTACTTTATCTCATATCTGAGAAGTATAATATCTGGATCACCAAGAATCTGTTTTCCTGAATATTTTTTTTACCTTCTTCAATCAGTTGGTACATGCTCCTGCCATATCTAATAGTTTTTGACTGAATGCCAAACGTTATTATGAAAAATTGAATAGATATCTTGATGCTCTGGCTCAGGTTGTCATTCTCCTAAGAAGACTGACTTTCGTTTTGGGACAGGCAGGTAGAGTTTAGGACTGTGTGGTTTCAAGTTAAGGTTGTAGAATTTGTGACCCTGGGTCTATTTTTAGTTGTCTTTACTTCTAGGATATAGCCCTTCTGGATCCTAACTAGCAGTCTGTAATGTTTACAAGGCCCCTGCCACTTGGTGTGCCCTGAAATATATTTGTGTTACTCCGTTCCCAAAAGACCACCAAAAGTTGTGCTTAGTTTCCCAACCTCTTAGCCACTGGCTTCTCCTGATCTTTCTGTCTTGTTGTCCTGCATCCTTGATAAAAGCCTGATGGGAAAAACATTTGTCTCAAAGTCTTTTCCTCTGGAATCCCAAGCCTTCAAATCCTGACTGCCATGGTAATGCCACAATACCTTCCAACACGAGTTCTAAAAATTGGCCAGCTTTTCTAGTTTTTATTAGATGGACAGTTGGTTTGCAGGAAATGCCACTATTACCATAAGGGGAAACTTCATTGTATTGTTTTCGTTTTCCTTAAATTTCCACATTTATGTAACCTTCACAGACAGGTCAGGACCATACACATTTTTTTTTTTCCTAACCAACCCCCCCCCCCAACCAACTTTGTGTTATTTTCTTTAAGAGAAGCCGTAACTTTTACGACTTTTTTTTTGTTTCATCAAGAGTCATCATTTGTTAATCTGTTGGCAAAAGTATTTTTTGTCAGTCTTAATTCAGCGCCTCCTAAGGTAGCTTTTGGATCCATTTTCATAGTGAGCTAGTTCATTGAACTAAAAAAAATAATTTTGGTTCTAGCTTTTACATGGATGTCTTTTATTCAAAGTCGCTTGATAATTACTATATTTCTCTTGAATCTTTACACTGCCTTTATCCCAGAACATGTTAACTATACTTCTGCTCCCACCCAAGCAGATCTTGGCAGGCTGTGGAAGGCCATCCTTGACAAATGCGTGAATCTACCTCATTGCAGGACAGTTTTCCATTGTGCAGCTGCCTCACTTGTAAAACAAGTGAACTGTTCAATAGAGAAAATAACAAATGAGCTTCAGCAACTTCTTGGCGCTGACTCTCTGGATCCTCAGAAGGATTTCTCTGGTGAATCTTCTTAAAGGAAGAGAGATGAAAATGAATCCCAGACATTTCTGGCATCTGGCGTGACAACTGGAATGCCTATGAGATGCTCCTTATTCCAAGAACAGTGTCCAGAAAAGAGACTGTATTCCGTGCAGCCTGACCAACCTGGCTTGACAAGTCATCACACAGTGCCTTTGATAGCACCAAGGATTGGAAAATGGAATTGCAGCTATCAGGCATCAAGTTATGTTTTAACATTTTAGTTATAAAGGCCATGTCATGCCCTCAGAGATGCAGCAAGAGTATCAGGTCTGACATTTTGAATTCCAAATGCAAATTGGGAAATCCAACCCAAACTAGGAAAAGTCAATGCGTGTAAATGGACTGACTTCAGTATTCAGAAGTGGATCCTGGATTAGGAGAGTCAAATCTTCCAAAGGCTCTTGTTTTGCTCTGTCACCCACGTAACTGAAGATTAGGTTCAATTAATATGTCCAAATAATATCTTAAGAGCACCCCCTGAGTCTCTTATTTGCCAGAGATTATTGGAAAATTGTATGTAAATGGCACAAGTAAATTATGCCACACTAATCTAATTTGTACCACAACTAGATTATGGCACAGATTTTTTTCACTTTTTTTGTGAACTACTGGTCGTCAAAATCTCCCAGTAATGGTACCCCTAGTAATAGATTTATATTTTCTAAAGCCCTTAAGTTAACTTGTTATCACAATTTTTTAAGAGTACTTAAGTGACGGGCCCATTTTGAGAAAGTAATAGAATTGAGGTTTGCACCTGTCTGTCTGATTTCCATTTCATTGCTTTTGCTCCCACTTCAGTACACTGTATGACTTGCATGCCACACACAAAATAGTTAAGATGAGAAATGGAGAAGACACATTGTTTAGTTGAAACATGAGTCCTTTCCTTTCTGTTTAATAAGCACAGGTGTGTGCATAGGAGGTGAGCACTGGCCAATAGATGCATGGCTTTCACGGTGGGCCACAGGCCCTAGAAACTTATTGCATTCTCAGTGCTCTTTCTGAAACACAAAACTGATGATTTGTGTTTCCTTAAACCCTTAAGGGCTCCCATGGCCAAGGATAAAGGCCCACTTCCATAGCGCAGCTTACAACTGCTTGATCTCCTCCCCTCCCTCTTGCAGGTCTTTGAATGTTCCATGCTCTTTTCACATCCGGATCTGCGAATTTGCTGGCCCGTCTATTTGGAAAACTTTCCTTCTCTTTCCCTTTGCCTGGCTAATTCCTTCTTGGTCATTTGGTTTCAGCTGCTGTTACTTCCTCTAAGAAACATTTGCCTGTCTCAGATCTAAATTAGATTCACCTTCTATGTTTTTAGGCACCCAGTACTTGTCTTATCATAGGCATTATAATAGGCACTGAAGCTGCCTATTTGTTGGTCTTTATTATCCATTATTCCCTATGCACCATGTTTAAGACCTGTATCTATCTTGTTCTTCATTTTATTTCTGGCATTTAGCACCCTGCCTGGCATATACCAGACACTCTATATATTGGAAGAATTAATGAATAAAAACCATCTGACAGTTTGAGAAAGGCTTTCAATGGGCAAAGACTTTCACAAGGACAAATGCCACACTGATTTATTATCTATTATGTACCAGCTATTTTCTATATGTTATCTCTCATTTAGTACTATTTTTATGGAAAAAAACAACAAAGACCTTGTGATAGATTGTTTTATTGGCTAATATTCAGTGCCCTTCTCTAATGGTACACATCCCTGCCCTGCTGAACTCTGTATGGGCATATGACGTGGGAGAAGTGACAAGTGTGGCTTTTGTTCAGTATCTTTGCCAAGTGGTTCACGGTGGCTTGCTTGTAATTGATCACTGATATGTTTCAAAAAGAAATTTCCTTCAACTAAAAACACAGATGCTGTGGAACAGAGCCCCAGTTAACTTGAACTGAGTGAGAAATAGAAACGGTGGTTATTGTAAACCATGAGTAGCATGTGTGAGAAGTAGAAGTATTTGTTCTTGTAAAGCACTGTGATTTTCGTGTGCCTTACAACCGCAGACTTCAGTCTATCCTGATGGATGGAGATCCATTCAACCCAGTTCAAATGAAGGGGAGCTTAGTGAAAATATTTGACAGAGATGACAGGGACTCTTAGGCACATTTAGATGAGAACCAAAGAACACTTAGGTTTCACTGCAACAGAAAACTGAAAAACCAGAAACGGGTGCTATTTTATTCATATTTAAAAGCTGCGCGGACTCACATTTCTGCTTCTCTCTGCTTGCCTGCTACTTGTTCTTCCTCCTTCAATAAACTTTATATATTTACTAACCATAAATTTAACCTACATGAATATGATCTGCCGCTCTTGTTTTTATATGATTTCCCATCTCAGAACCCACTACCAACTGCTGCCTCTTTCTGAGTCTCTTGGTTTATATTCTTGAGGGATATAATTATGGTTTTAGTGCATCTTTTTGAACAGGTTACAAGGCAGATGCCACTGGCCAGTCAGCGTTACTGGTTACCGGTCTGAAGCCTGTCCAATCGGTTGTGCTTCTGTATGAGTGTGTTGGGGAGGGTGGTAACATGCCATTTGGTACAAAACATGGCAGTGTGGGACCGCAAAGACTATGCGGTAGGATTTAGTGTGCTAAACAGTATATATAGAGAAATATCTTCATATATATTAATATACTACAGTTACATTGGTTTTATGAAGAAAGTCTGGTTATTAATAATCTCATTATTACAAAATTTCAGATTATGAAACTAAAAGCAACAGGGTAACTTGGGTAAAATTGCATACAAATACATGAAAGGCGGAAGAGATCTAAAATGTCAACTTTGGTGGGTTTAGCTGACCTCAGATTTCATGCTCTGCAATGTATTAAATCATCTAAAAGATTTGAACTCTCCCTATCAGTGAAACAAGTATGAATAACATTACAGCAAAAAAAGAAATAAAATAAAAATTACGTAATGGGATTATTTTAGAGAAGAGTGGTATAATTGCTGTATACTGAAGGGAAGAGTTTCAGAACCCCGAAGAGGTTTTCTTTCTAAACTCAATTTTTTCCCAATATTTGATCATGAAACATTTGAATATATAGAACTTGAGAGTGAGAAGCCATCTACCCACCTCTTAAAATTTATATTTGGTATATTCTCACTTTGTCACAGTCCTATGTATCCATCCATGAACCTTCTTGTTTTGAATGCATTTCTAGGTGAATCGCTTGGCCCCTTATCTTTTTAAAATACTTATTTTTTATTTTTAATTGAAGTAGAGTTTGCGTATAATCTTATATTAGTTTCAGGTGTACAGAATAGTGATTCAGCAATTCTATGCACTACTAAACGCTCATTACAGTTAGTCACTATCTGTCACCATACAACATTGTTACAATAGTACTGACTGTATTCTCTATGCTGTGCTTTTCGTCCTTGTGACTTATGTGTTTTATAACTGGAACTTTGTACCTTTTAATCCACTTCACCTGTTTTTCCTATTCCCATAGCCTCCTCCCCTCTGGGTACCACTAGCTGATTCTCCCTATTTAGGAGTCTGCTTCTCTTTTTGTTGTTGTTAGTGTTGTTTGTTTTGGGTTTTTTTGGGTTCCACATTGAAGTGAAATCATATGGTATTTGTCTTTCTCTGTCTGACTTATTTCACTTACCATAACACCCTCAAACTCCATTCATGTTGTTGCAAATCATATCATTCTTCTTTATGACCGAATAATGTTCCATTGTGTACATGTACCACAAGGCCCCTTATCTTTAGAGATTAAGTGAGCTTGGTGGAGTCTGGCAAACATATTTTCTTAAAAGCACTCTAAGTCCTTGCTACTCAAAATATGTCCCATGACCACCAGGAAGTATTTTCATCACCTGAAACTTTGTTAGAAATGTAGAATCTTGGGCCCTACTCTAGATCTACTGAATCATATTCTACATTTTACTAAGATCCCCCAGGTGATTTGTGGGTACAGTAAGTGTTGAGAAAGACTGATATGTATGATTCCAACAGACACTGAGGGTTGAGAAGCGCTACATTAGGTAAGTAGTTGTATTATGTGTTTCTTCCACTTATCAACAGTATGATCTTAGACAATAACTTGTTTGAATCTTAAGATTTTTATCTGTGGTATGGGAAGAACAATACCTATTTTTCAGAGTAGTTATATAGGGTGGATATGACTATTAATGGAGCAGGGCTCTGGCACATTCCTTGTTACTTCCATAAGCAGATGTATATCTATGTGGGCATGTAAGCAATAGCATCCAATTTAAGAGCTTCCCAAACACATAATTGTTCCAGCTTAGTCTTGTATTATTATCCAATTTTATAGATAATGGTGGAAAAAGTAATCTGGCACAGGCCTAAAGAGAACATATGGAATGAGACTTGAAGTAAGTTAGATAAAAACTGATTAAAGGCCTGAATGCCTATAAGCAGGAGTCTGGGCTACATGTGGAGGGAGAAAATGGAGGCTTGAGTGAGTCTTGGGGGTAAGAGAAGTGAGAAAGGCACATTTTTTGTCATTTGCAGTTAAGATCTCCTGAGATGGAGAAGGACAATATGGCAGGGCCACTCTTTCAGAGATGTCAAGAGTTCATAGAACAGGTAAAAAATGATCACATGATTTGATAGTGGGATTTATTGGAGATTATCAAACATTCATTGATGAATAGTAACCATCACACTGAGCACAAGTTATTTGCTGATAAAGAATGCTAGGGAATCACAAATACAAGGAGAGGAGGCAAAAGATAGCAAGTGTGAATTGTGAGACAGAAATGAGAGAAAAGAGAAACAAATCCCAAATCCCAAGAGCTCAGAGCATAAAGAAGAGAGATACACAGGGCAGAATAACAAAATTCAAAAGACAAACAAAACAACCCTCTGAGTGTTTCTGTGGCAAATACACGCATAGGGGTACCGCCATATTCAGTAGCCCGAAACAAGATCACCATAGAGTTTTATAGTATTACTACAAAAATTCTGTATTATGCCTGCAACCTCTTGGGTCTTCAGAACTTATACTTGAGCCTCTAGAATTGGACCAAAGTCCTTCCAGTGATTGATTTCCTCTTACCTAACCTCCTTGTTGAGTTCCCAGTTACCCTTTCTTTGTGAGTCTCTCTCCCTGTCTCTCTGTCTCTCTTTAATTTTGTTTGAAGTAAAGGTACAAATGAAGACAGGGAAAGCCCTTCACAAGTAGAAAGTCCCAATACAGCACTTACATTTAACCCTAAAGATTATATGAGTAATGCTAAATTTTTGTCTGTTTCCTTCTCCAGCTTCTCAGGGTATGGTTATGATGTCCTAAATGCTTTAGGCACCTTCTCAAAAGTGTCACCTGATAAATGCGTTCTTTCTACCAGATGTTCCTCTTTCTCATCAGCAGTTACGGATGCTATTTTTAGCCAGGGCTGAGTTTTTGCTTCCCACAGCAAGGCTGTTGCTTCGGTTCCCTTTATTTCACTTGCTTTCCCTTCGGTTCCCTTTATTTCACTTTGTTGTTGTTGTTTTTTTAAAGACTCATTTCAAAAATTTCCAAAGATGCCTTCAGCAAATTTCAATGCTATTTCTTTCTAGTCAGTTAAATAGAACAGGCCAAAGAATGTAGCCTTTAGACATTCTCTTAAAGGTTAGTATTTGATTTGGGAAAAACAGTCTGAACTGTAATAATTTAAAGTAAAGAAAAATCCGAACTCTCCAAGGACTGAGTATTTTTATTTTAAAGGAAGGAAATGAGTGATCAACAGGTAAGGGGAAGAGAAAGTTAGAGATACAAACTTTCCAGCATAAGTGAGACTTGTTTTCTCCAGCAAATGTATGCTAATTTCAAAGTCACACTTTCTTTCTATCCCACCCCACAAGTTATTGCAAGCGATAGAGGGTAAAAGCAGATGCCCTGGATAGTTGTCATTTTCCTCTCCAGATTCACGCTCCAACCTTTCCTACCCTGCTCTGTGTTTGCATGCTGTCTGTGCAAGACTGTATTGCTAGGCTGCCTTGTGCCCTGACCTGCAGATGAGTTTGGCTAATGGGAAAAATCAGCAGGATATATGAGGGCGAAAGGGGGAAGGGGTCTGTGTACTTGTCTTCTAAGCCCTTTGATCAGTGGCATCCTTCTACTGAAGTCTATAGCTTCTCTTAGGCAGTTTTCTTATAGTTATTCTCTTCATATTTTGGTATCTGATTCCTTTCCTTGCTCCTTTATGTACAGGGGTAACAATACCACCCCACTGTTCCTGGCTCCTGGGTGTTTCACTATCCTTATTGGCCCCTTCCAAACCTGTCCATACTTTTGTAAATAAGAGCTTTAAACTTTGCTGAAACTTCCCTATTTGAATTTCCCATGTGCTCTTTGTGGGTGCCCTGACTGATCCAGAAGAGTTTAGCATTATTAATTAATTCATTAATTCATTCACCCATCCATCTATTCCTTTACAGATTCATTTATTTAACAAATATTGAATATCTACTGTGTGCTGTGTACTATTCTGGACCCTAGGAATATAAATGATGAATGAAACAGCAAGAAATTTCTGCCTATGAACATGTAGTCCAGTCAGGTGAGACAGACAATACATAAAAGAAGTAGCTGAATCATACCTGCTAGAAGGTGGAAAGTGCTATGAAGATAAAATAAAGGAGGGGGAGGAGATAGAAATCACATGTTGTAGGACATGTGTGATTTTAGATAATGTGGTAAGGGAAGGTTTCACTGAAAAGGTAGAAGTTGGGTAAAGATTGTAGGAGATGAGAAACAAAAAAGCAGATACATAAGGGATATCTTTGCACCGGCAAAGGCCTACGGTAAGGGGATATGTATGGATGTTTGAGGACAATATAGCTAGCATAAAATAACAGAGAGGAAAGTTCTATAAAATGATTTCAGAGAGCCAAGGGGGTGTCAGGACATATAGATCAAGTAGACCATTTAGAAGGACTTTGACTTCTCTACTGGGTAAGGCATGGAGCCATTGGGAGGTACAGAAGAATAACATTAAAATTTATGTTTTAACAGGATTACTCTGGTGATGGAATTGAGAATGGACTATAAGGTAGTGAGAGTGTGGGATCAGGGAGATCAATTTGGAGACTCTTGCAATAATCAAGCAGAGAGATTATGTTGACTTGGAGCAGGCAGGTGGCAGAGAAGATGAAAAGTGGTCAGCTTCTGGATACACTCCAAAATAAAGACCCAATAACCACTTGACAGACTTAGTGATAGGATGGGTGCAGCATGTGCCATAGAGTGGATATTTACGTCTTCACAAAATTCATATTTTTAAACCTTAAACCTCAGGAGGTGGAGTATTTGGATGGTGATTAGGCATTGAGAGTGGAGCTCTCATGAACAGGGCTAGTGCCCCAATGAAAGAGATCCCTGAGAGCTTCCTTGCCCCTTCCACCATGTGAGAACTTTGCAAGAAGAGGGTTGTATGTGAACAAGGAAGCAGGCTTTCACCAGACACTGTATCTACTGGTGACTGATCTTGGAATTTCCAGCTTCCAGAACTGTGAGAAATAAGTTTCTGTTGTTTATAAGCCACTCAGTCTGTACTAGTTTTTAATAGTCACCCAAGCTGACTAAGACACCGTATGAATGAGTGTATTCCATAATAACTCCAGTGTTTTTAGATTAGAAAGATGGAGTAGCCATTAACGTGGATGGGTGGACTGGTTTGGAGAAGGTTTGGGAGTGAAGAACTGTACTTTAGGTTTGGACATATGAAATCTGAGATGAATATTAGATATTCAAGTGTAGATATTGCACAGGTAGTTGGATGTATGAGTCTGGAGTTCAGAGGAAAGTGTTGGGTAAAAAATACTGGTGCAATAGTCAATAGGTTTTATCTTGTTTTGAGGGCCATAAGATTGGATGAATTTATTGAGGGAGGAAGCCTCAAAAAAGAAGAGAAGAGGTCAAAGAACTGAATCTTAGGCTGCTCCAACAGTAAGACATTATGAAGAAGAGGGGAAAATTGGTAGAACAGAGTAAGTGTCCAATGAGGTAGAAAGACATCCAGAACAATATGGAGTCCTGGAAGCCAAGTGAATACATTGTTTCAGGAAAGAGAGAGTACTTAAATGTATCAAATGCTCCTGACATTACAAGATGAAGATTAAGTATTGTCTGTTGGATTTAGTAACATGGTGGTCATTGATGACCTTCTAAAGATTAGTTTCTACAAAGTGGAGAAGGTAAAAGCCTTATTGGAATGGGTTGAAGAAGGAATGTGAAGTGATGAGTTAAGGAAGGAATATAGACAAACATCTTGAGGAACTTTGCTTTAAAAAAGAAGAGAAAATTAAGCAGCAACAGAATGATAAAATGGTGTTGAGAGACAAAAACAGCATTATGGTTGTGTGCATACAGGGAATATCTAACAGAGAGGCAAAACAGTATAAGGTAGCAAAATCAGAATTTCTGGAGCAGTGTCGTTGAGGAAAGCAAATGGAACAAAATTTTACTCGTGTGGGAAGTGGCACTGGGCAGTAGCAGGACTGGTATGAATACTAACAAGGACAAATGCAGGCAGGTGAGAAATCAAGATGGTAGGAGTAGTGGGGTTTCCATCATTAATGCTTCTGTTTTGTCATTAACCTAAAAGCAAGATTGTCAGCTGAAAGTGAGAATGGAGAGGACATGTTGGAGATTTGCAAAGAGAAGGAAAGACATGAAATAGTGTAAAAGAGCATTAATAGCCATCAGACAAAGAAAATATGGTAAGATTTCTGGGCAGCAGTGAGGGTCTGTTTGAGGTCAGTGAGCATGAAAGCCAAATGGGACCAGTTAGCACTGCTGTGTGTTTTTTTGTCATCATGATCAACTTCACGGATATAAATAAGGAGTGAGAAGAGCATTGTATTCAACCAGCATATGGTTTAGCCAAATGTCAAAGGTTATGTTCCCTGGGGAAGTAGACTCAGAGGCAGACATTTGCATACAGATGGTTTTGAACTTTTGGGAAAGACTACTAAGAAAGTAAGGGAAGCAGATTTGAGGAGAGGGAGCAGCTGAACAGATCCCAGTTCTAGCCCCTCAGGATTCCTCAGGATTCTGACATTGGAATGACTCTTGAAAGACGTCTCAGTTGAGAAAAAGGAGCAAAGAGCCTTTATACCCCCATATCAACAAGTCATTAGATGTAGGCTACCCTTTCGGATGGAGGGTAACTTCTGGCTGAAGGTCTCAGTCCTACAGGTGCAAGGAAATAAATTCTGCCAGACAACTTAGTGAGCTTGGAAGCTAACTATTCTCCAGTCAAGTAAGAGGGCACTAGCCTTTAACAGAAAGGAATGGCCATGTCTGCAGCCCCAGAATATTCAGGAGAATCTGGACATTGAAAATTTTCAAATGCTCATACATTTCCATCTCAAGTCTCAGAGTCACATTACTTGTCTATCTGGGCCCCAGCTTCAGTATAGCAGGCTTTTCAGGTTGCAGAACTCAAGCTTATGTGGCATTCCACTGCCAATTAAGTCCTGGATCTGATCTTTAGTTTTCTTTTATTCCCTCCAGCTGTAGCAAGTGAGAGATTCTTTCCACGTTGCCAAGGATACTTTGACTATTTTGCCTTATGTTGATGATTTAATCACCCTTGGCCTTTCACTATCTTTCCACAGTATTTTAACAACCCCTTGTAACAGGTGTCCAATTCTACAGTGTGTATGATTAGTATTTTCCTGTATCTTTCAAATGCTTGAGACATCATATCTCAGTGTATTCTTGTCCATGCTTAAGTTTACCACAATCACACCCCTGCAACACAACAGAAGCTATCATAATTCCACTCCCACCTGTGATGTGGTCCTTATTGCTGACTTGGAGACAGATGATCCCATTCCAAAATCTGACTTTAGCATCTACTCTTTTGTTCCACTGCTCATTCTGTTTAAGTCTCCATCCCAGATTTCAACACGGAGATTTGTGTGCAGGTGTTTTATAGGGCAGCAATCTGGGGAGTAAACCTGCATGGAGTAAGGAAAATAGGATCAACCAGAGGGAGAAGTTGAAATGCAGTGAGGTTGTAACAGAGAAGAGTCTTTAGTTGATCCTAGCAGGAGAACAGAGCTGGGGTGGCCCTTCAGAGATGTATCTGATTGAGCCAAAAAAAAAAAAAAAAAGCTAGCTCTTTGTACCCAGCTCTTTGATGTAGCTGATGTACCCTACATCAACCAGTCATTGAGAGTAAGATCCTTCTGGGGAGGAGATGTAATCTTGGGCCATCTGGTTCCCTTTGGTGGAGGGCAATTGCAGAGACTCAGAAATGAGCCAAAGATAGCCAATAGCCTTGTCATTTGGGTGAATGGATGCTTCTGTCCTGAATTGAGGCTATATAGTGATGCACTATATAGCAAGTGATGTTAGGGAGGGCGGGGTAGCTTAGAGAGACCATGGAATTTAGATAGGTGATGGGAAAAAGATGGATATGAGAGGTGATGAGGCGGTAGGTCAATGGATGGTGGGTTTTTGGAGTCAGCATTTGGAAAGTGGGATGATTATAACTGAGATTTTGGAAAGCTTCATTCTCAGATCCTTACATGACTACTTATTCTAAAGACTGAATCACTCAATCAGAATGTTTTGACATATATCAAATTACTTGCCAAATGAAAGCTTTTCTACATATACCAGTGTACAATTCTATTAGAATTGTATGCATTTAAACACACCCACATATATAATCTCAAGAGTGTGAAGGCTACAATCATTTTTGCTCTGGTGCTGGCAACAAATTACATTGAAAAGTTTCATGGTAACTAGTTAGGCAGTTTTCAAATTATCTCAGTGGAAATAAATGGTGTTTTTGCATCAGAAGTCCCTATCACCATTTCCTCCCGCCCCAAATCTGGTTAAAAAGTGGATATTAAAACACAAGTAATCAAACATTCTTCTTTGTCTATCTATACTTCAAAACCAATTCTCTTACTGACCTTTGAAATTCTTTTTATAACAACTGAAAAGCAGGGGTTTCTTGTAAGGAAGGTTTGGGGAAAAAAATAAAAGTCTGTAGACTTCAAATGCCAAAATGAGAGTTTGCAGTCTTTTGAACTCCAACTAAAATATCCTTCATTAGGAACTTCAGTTTTTCATTTATTTCCAGAAGAAACTCACTATCCTCCACTAAATTTTGAAGGCTGCCAGCATAATTCAGGATGAAATGGCTACTTGCACATGGACATAAGGCAATGATGTGAACTTTAATCAAAATTGTAGATTAAAAAGAATATTTGAACTATTACTTCCCTGGGGGTAGATATGTTCTACAGTCCAATAAATTTTTATTTAAAAAAATTCTACCTCTAATTCTGCAGTTGTACTTACACACACACGGACACACACACAGACACACACAGACACACACAGACACACATCTGTAAATGAACAGCTCTATTGTGGATTCAATCAGGAAAACCCCAACTGCTTGATGTTTTTCAGAGCCCCTTGAATGTTTCTGTTAATATTCATGACTGATTTTCCCATATGTATTGAGGAAATATTGTGTATTTCAGAGCTGAGGCCCCAAATGGCATGACCAAGAAGGGCAGACAATCTCACAAATGCATGTTGAATACATAATAGAAAAGAGGAATAAAAAGAGAATCTGCATAAGCACAAAACCAATAATGAGAAAAAAATCAAATTAAATTAATGAGTTTAGATCAATTGTATCATCATCTTATCAGGATAGGGTTCTCATTCTACCATTAAACCTTCCTTCACAGACTTTTTGAGAACACCTGTCCAAAGATGGTTGAGTGGTTTAGATCAGTGTGATAGCCAATCCGATCACTTTTGAGACTGCTTCAAAATTACTTTCACCCCTCCTATCCTTTATATACAATAGAATGTTATTAAGGTTTTTTTTTTTAATTTTTAGTGTTTATTTATCTTTGAGAGACAGAGAGAGACAGAGCATGAGTGGGGAAGGAGCAGAGAGAGAGAGGGAGACACAGAATCCGAAGCAGGCTCCAAGCTCCGAGCTGTCAGCACAGAGCCCAATGAGGAGCTCGAACTCATGAACCGTGAGATCATGACCTGAGCCAAAGTCGGTGCTTAACCGACTGAGCCACCCAGGTGCCCTGTTATTCAGGTTTATTTTGAGTGACATCTGATTAAACCCATATGTAAGGGATTTTTTTTATGAAAAAAATTGAGTGGCTCAATGAACCAGAAAAAGGTACACATTGATTTTGTTTTCATAGAAAAAAAAGATAAAATTGTATCCAGTTAGGGAGCACTAAAATACATAAAGAATATTTCCTAGATCCCCAAAAAAGGCTGGGATTGGAGGAAGGGTAAACAAGGGCTTCAGCTTTATTATTCTAGTTATTTAAAAATAATCAAAAGAAAATAGATCACTTTATTAACACAATATTTTACAAATCTAGGTGAAAGTTATATGGGTGTCCATCATAATAGTGCTTTTTTTCTGTATGTTTTCAATATAATAAAATATTATAGAATATGCTTATATAAAGAATTATAATATTGAGTTATATGGAATTAATTGTATTCAATTGTGTTTGACCCATGAAAAATGAAAATTTCATATGGGTTCAACCTCACATTGTAGACATTTGAAATATCTGCTCCATGCTATTGTTCATGGAACTCATTTTTCTTGATATTTAATCTTTCAAATTGGTCCAAGGAAGGAAAATATGTTCACAAGGTTGTATGTTACATTATTAATCCAGAAATACAGTTTCTCTAATGTCTTATTTATTTTATAACCAGTCTAGTGTATCTGTATTACTCTAAATAGAAAATCTCATAATATATGTTAGCTGTATTCCTTAATATCAGTGTGGTTTTAATGTTTGTTTTCTGGGGTGAAGAGTTTTTAGTCTATTCTAAACAGATGAAATGAAAACAAAATCAGTTGAAATGTATGGTAAGTTGAATAATGGCCCTCCCAAAATGTCAAAATCCTAATCTCCAAAAATCTGTGACTAGGTTACCTTACATGGCAAAGGGAATGTGCACATGTAGTTAAATTAAGGAACTTGAGATGGGAAATTACCTGGATGGTTCTAAGGTAATCACAAGAGTCCTTATAAGAGGGAGGCAGGAGGGTAGGAGTCAAGGGAGATTTTTTGACACAGGAAGCGGTGGGGGGAAGGAGAAGTGGTGAAAGAAAGTGATGTGGAGCCGCAAGCCAGGAGTATGAACATCCTCTACAAGCTGGAAAAGGCAAAGAAATAGATTCTTCCCTAGAGCCTCCTGAAGGAACACATTCTTGCTGACTTGTTTTGGATTTCTGACCTCAAAAAAACTGTAGGAATATAAATTTATGTTGTTTTCAAGCCATGAAATTTGCCATGATTCATTATAGCAGCAATAAGAAACTAATGCAAAGTATTTTTAAAAAGGAAGAACTTGTGATGCTTCTTTTAAACCTACGTAGGCCTCATATACTATTGGTTAAAAAAAAAATCTATTTATATTTCTGTTAGACCCATTTCTGGAAGTATAGACTTTAAAGAGACTTTAAAGATCTTTTCAACCAACAAAACTTCTGATGCTTGAATTTCCCCGTCTTTGTCCATCATTGAGGAAAGCAAGTCTGAAAATTCTTTAGGAACTTTTATACAACTGTATGAAAAATGCTCTTTTTCTCTGTGGATTTTTCCCATTGGTCTTAGATCTACCTTTTGAACTTATACTAAATAAGGCCCATTTACATTTCACCAAAATGTTGTAAGACAGCTATTGGGACTATCCTCTTTGTAACAGAGTGGCCCATCCTCTCTGTAACATCACACACACACACACACACACACACACACACACACACACACACAAATACTTTGATTTCTGGCTCAACAACCATTCCTTATTTCCCCCTAACTTTATTTAGATATTGGGTTGCATCAATATTTAAGAACTTCCCAGTCCTTGGAAATGATTCATGATTGTTCCAAGCTGGTCATGGTTGTTTTGTTCCCTCAGATCAGATTATTCTAGGGTAGGTATGTGACAAGTTCTGACAAGGGCACTATTATTTCCCAGTTAAAAAAATAAAGGCACAAATCAAGAAAACCACCTTCTGGATATATGTGTGTGTGAAGGAAAAATGCAGGAGCCATCTTGCCATCATGAGGGGTCAAGCATGAAAAACAAAATGTTGAGGATAATGGAGCAGAATGATAGAATGAATTTGGGTCCTTGGTAACATCATGACAACTGAAACAATGCTTGAACTACCAACTTCTATTCTTTAAAAAATTTTTTTAAATATTTTTATTTATTTTTGAAGGAGAGAGAGAGACAGAGCACGAGCAG
Source organism: Panthera pardus (assembly GCF_024362965.1). Lineage (NCBI taxonomy): Eukaryota > Metazoa > Chordata > Mammalia > Carnivora > Felidae > Panthera > Panthera pardus. The sequence continues at coordinate 46,502,535 of NW_026526688.1, read as the reverse complement.
GGGAGGAGCAGAGAGAGAGGGAGACACAGAATCTGAAACAGGCACCAGGCTCTGAGATGTCAGCACAGAGCTGACACAGGGCTCGAACCCACAAACTGTGAGATCATGACCCGAGCTGAAGCCGGACGCTCAACCAACTGGGCCACCCAGGCGCCCCTACCAACTTCTATTCTTGTTTTCTGAGATAGTGAAACAACATTCTTGTCATCAGCTTGGGTTGCTATAATAAAATAACATAGATTGGTGACTTAACAGAAATTTATTTTTTAACAGTTCTGGAGACTGGCAGTCTGAGATCAGAGTGCTAGGGTAGTCAGGTTCTGACAAGAACCCTCTTCCTGATTTGCAGACAGCTACCTTCTGTGTTCTCACACAGAGGAGAGAGTTCTGGTCTCTTCCTGTTCTTAAAAGTACACAAATCCCATTATGGAGTCTCCATCCTCCTGGTCTTATCTAAACCTAATTAGGGCCTGGAGGCCCTACCTGATTTACTATCATATTAGAGGTTACGGCTTTAACATATGAATTTGGGGGGATACAAATGTTTAATCTATGATAGTTTAAGCCACTTTTAGTTGAGCATTCTGTTACTCTCAACAAAAAGAATACTAACACTTGCATTTCTACCCCAGTTCTTTGAGTATTCTCCACCTAAATTGGGTGCCAAACTCTTCACTGCCTTGGTTAATTTACATTTGCTTTTCTCACATTTATCTATATATTTTTTCATGAATGAGGGCATGAATAGAAGGCTTTAGTCTAGGTTTAGTCTGACAAGACAGAGTGACATTATGCCAACATTAATTTTACATTTTATGGTTCTATTAATTCATAATGTAACTTATGGGTTTTTTTAAATTTATTTTTGGTAACCTCAACCCTTAGTTGACTCCACATGAGTTCATCAGTGACTCCCTAGGGTTTGCTAAGCAATGACTCACCTGTCACGTACTTATGCCGTTGACTGCTGGGACCCAAGTGTATGTATGATCTTAGACTTGTCTTAGACCTATTTGATTTTCTTAAGATTTGTTTTATTTTCTAGTATGTTGTGATATTCTTAAATTTTGATTTTAATTGTTGCAAATGTGCAATCTCCCTTCAGGTCTCAGATGATCCATAGATGCAATGGCTGCTTACCTTTTATCTTTAAAATTTTTTTAATTTATTTTTGAGAGACAGAGAGAGACAGAGCATGAGCAGGGTAGAGGCAGAGAGAGAGGGAGACACAGAATCTGAAGCGGGTTCCAGGCTCTGAGCCTTCAGCACAGAGCCTGGTGCAGGGCTCAAAATCACAAACCATGAGATCATGATCTGAACTAAGTCAGACGCTTAACCGACTGAGCCACCCAGGCGGCCCTTATCTTTTTCTTTTGAAATCAAGTCACTGTAGAAGACAGAGCTTTGTGTTATTCCGTGTGAATTCTCCCTTCAAGTTCATAGTGGTCCAGTCATTCAACTTTAGTAACTGCACAAGAATCTCCATTAGAGTGTGATTACCTTTATAAGAGGGACCAGAATTTATTCATCTTTACCATGTATTGGATGTGCAGCATCTGGTTTCTGGTAGGGGTGGAAAACATGTTTAATGCATTGATCCTCCATCCTGTCTGCATATTAGCATACCCTGTGAAGCCTTTATAAAATACATTCTCACCCTAGTCCAACTGAGGCAGAAATTTTGAGTGTTAGGCCTAGACACTGATATTTTAGAAAATACCCTCAGGCAATTTTGATGAGCTGTTATAGTTTCAAGCCATTGATTTATTGAATAATTGTTGCCTGACTCTGGCTTAAATTTTTTTATCACGTACATTAAGTTATCACACATTAGATAATACTTTTTGCCACTTTTCCTTTATCACATTTTGTTCTTATTAATAAGGCATGTAAAGGTCTCTCTCATCTTTTATGTGGTAAGTTACTTAGGGTCTCAGACCATTGTTTCTTCTATGTAACAAAGAGTACAGTGCATTCCACATAATAGCTACTCTATAGAGACTGAAAAATGATGTTTACAAGCAAGGATTGCAAGTGATTTGTCTGTTCTTAGAAGCAGTCGCCTGAATGCTGTATTCTTTATTTTGCTTTTGATGATAATACACTATTTTTGGAACTTATTTCCTTGTTGGTTTTTTAGATGGCCTTCCATTAGAGGTTTTGTTTTGTTTTGCTTATTTGTTTGCTTGTGTTCCCAGTCTCTTGCTAAACTGATGAGTGGAGAACAGAGATTAGCCAGTGTTTGGCAGAGAAAATTTTAAGATAGAGAATATCACCATGTGTTTGCCATATGCATGTCTGTTGTTTACATAATGGATATTCTATGTAAGAATCAAGATTATATACTCATTGAGAATCCTTCTTGGCTCTGGAAATTATGTATATTAGGATATTTGAAGGCGTAGAAGACAGGAAGAAATGATATAGGAATGTATCAGAATGCTAGAGTGACTTAGAACAGGTTAAGTCTAGAGCACATTTCTTTTCAGTAATTGAGTCAAACAGTGTTAAAGCCCTGCTTGGTTTCTGTATTTTGTTAATAACTGACCTAAACATCCAATTATTATGCTTAGATGCTCTTGAATAGATAATCTGGCTAAAAATGTGGAGTAAAGTAAATTCTACATATTTCTGACAATCAGTTGAAAGTTGCCCACATGTTGGAACTAAATAAGCCCCCTACTTACAGGAACGGCTTTGGTACCTATTGCAGAATGTGACATCATCAAGGTTGGTTTCTTGGATTTACATACTGAGAGGATTTTTATTTTACCATAAGAAACCAGAATAATAAAGTTAAAAGACACCATTTAACCTCTCTGATCCCAATTTTCCCCATTAAAATGAAGGACATAAACCAGGTAAGCGACTTGTCTGGAGTCACAAACCTGCTCAAAAGCACTGTTAGAATTAAATCTGGATTTTTAGACTCTCTCCATCTACATTATCTGGTTTACTTTTAGAAAAGCAAAAGGCTTTAAAGAACATACATAATACTCTGTTTATTTTATGAAATCCTCTTATAATGCCATATTGATATAATTTACCCTACTTTGCCTAGATTTGACATTTGATTAATTTGTGAGATTGTTGAAAATATCCTTATCTCCAGCACAGAAGTTCATTTATACAAAGGAAATCAGTCACATGGAAAAAACTCTGTTTCTTCTGTTTTTGGGTTTCTGTGCATATCATCCCTAAAATTGTAGTGGTTTCTGGAATGGCATATTTTCAGATCATGGGTTGCAACTAAAGCCATGACAATCTTTTCCTCAGAAAGTTTACTAGACACAGTAAATAGCCAAAAAGATTTTAAATAAATCACTGTCAAGATGATTTCTGAGCTTTAATCAATCATAATAAGAAAAATTATAATTATGCAATGTAAAATATCCATGTGGAACAAAATTTCCATGCCTGCTAGTGAAATACTGAACCATCTGATTTGAGTCAAGGTTACATTCTTCTTGAAGGCACCGTGATAACAGCAGAAAGACCAAGGAATTTGAAGTCTGACTGGATTTTAGGGATCAAAATGTATACTGCCACTTTCTAGCTATATGATACTGGGATCACTGCTTGCCTTTTCCAAGCTGTTTTTCTTTATGTGTAAACTAAGGATAATAATACTAGGGTTATTTTCATTTTTTATTTTTATAATTAAAAAATGTTTTATTTATTTATTTTGAGAGAGGGAGAAAGAAAGAGAAAGAGAGAGACAGAGAAGAGGGAGAGAGAGTATCCAAAGCATGTTCCTCACTGTCAGTGTGGAGCATGATGCTGGGCTCGAACTAATGAACTGTGAGATCATGACCTGAGCTGAAACTGAGAGTCAGATGCTTAACCAACTGAACTACCCAGGTGCCCCTACCAGGGTTATTTTTAAAGTGAAAAGAATATATGAAAATGTATTATGCTATCATATGGCAAACTTAATGTTTCCCAAGAGTTAATAGATTCATATTGACTATATAATCAACTTCCAGGAAAAGAGCTAACATCAGGTTCTGGTAAGTTTCCATGTAGGTTTCCTGGATACCTTTTTATGTTCAGTAGGCTCAAGAGTTATTTTACTTAGCAAAACAGTGGCTTCTTGCCCATTGGGAAGTTCAGAGAATGAATTGTTCTAATCGCAACTTATGTTTTGTCCATGTCCCTGTTATGTCACACATAGGTTTGCTGCCAGAACAAGTTTTGTAACTGAGAAGAGGTGAACGAAGGATAGACTAAGTGTTATGTAAAGCTTAGTCCTCTCTTCATGAAACTAGGCTGACTACAAATGTATTTAATGTTTAAGAAAGTTGAGAAGAAAGCATCTTCTTAAGAATTAATGATGTTTTACAGTGCCACCTAACTCAAAGAATAGATTTACTATTTATAATGGAGTTACTTAAGTAATTTGAAAATGCACTGAGAGAGAATGCCTGCATTCCCTAAATTGTTGGCTTAGCACACAAGAACACAAACATTTGCCCTAGAACCTATCTGTGCTGGTGGAGAGGACTGTAGGAAGTTCAAATTATGGACAAAAAGTGTAGTTACACAGTAGAGGAAACTCTCAACTCCCTTCTCTGCCCTAATGTCTATGGTCATGAAGAATAAAATAAATACATATTGCTAAAAAAAAAACCACATGCCAAATATTTCTACTTCTGGACAAGATGAAGTGACAAGAACCATGAGATCATGATCTGAGTCAAAATCAAGAATTGGACACTTAACTAACTGAACCACCGAGGGGCCTCTGCATTACATATGTTCTAGGAGTTAAATAGAGTCATGGAAGATACAACAAAGACTCATAATAGATTTATAAACATTAAAAAGTTTAATGTGTGAAATAAAATATACATAGGACAGGATTAATAGCAAATCAGACATTCCAGGAAAACAATATCAGTAAATTTAAATACATAAAATAGAAGTTATTAAATTGAAACAGACAAAAGATAATATTAAGAAAAAATAATAAACAGACCATCAGTAAGCTGTGAAATACTTCAAGCAATCTACTATGCTATAATCAAATTTCACCAAAGAGAGAACAGGTGGGTAGGTGGGCAAGCAGAAGAAACATAATTTAAAAAATATGGCCCAAGTTTTCCATTTTTTATGAAAACTACAGACACATAGATCCAAGAAGCTTAATAAATGCCAAGACACGAAACATGAATAAAAGTAAACTGAAACAGATCATCATCAAATAGCAGAAAACCAGTGATACAAAGAAAGTTTTAAAATGAATCAGAGAAAAATGATGTTATATGAAAAATAACAAAGGTAAGGATGACTGCAGATTTCACATTGGAGGCAGTATAAGTGAGATAGCAGTAAAGCAACGTCTTTTAAAAAAGAAAGAAAGAAAGAGAGAGAGAGAAAAAGCAAGCTATCTATTAACCTAGAATTTTATACCCAGCACAATTTTCTTTCAAAAACAATGGCAAAACAATATATTTAGACATGCCAAAGCTAAAAGAAATTACCACCAGAAGACTACTACTATAGATACTTCAAAGGAAGTCCTTCAGGGAGAAAGAAAAATGATATGCCATAGAAATGTGATTTTCAAACAAAGAAAAAGGCACTTAAAATGATTATGACATGGATAAATATAAAATATTTTATTACTACATAAATGTCTTTTAAGATATTTTTAAAATTTAAATCCAAGTTAGGTAACATATAACATACTAACAATTTCAGGAATAAAATTTAGTGATTTACCACTTACATATAACACCCAGTGCTCACCCCAAGAATTGTCGTCCTTAATGTACCTCACCCATTTAGCCCTTCTCTCTATCCAACAACCTCTAGCAATCCTCACTTTGTTCTCTGAATTTAAGAGTTTCTTGTGGTTTGTCTCCCTCTCTATTTTATGTTATTTTTGCTTCCCTTCCCTTATGTTCATCTGTTTTGTATCTTAAATTCCACATGAGTAAAACCATATATTTGTATTTCTCTGACTTATTTCGCTTAGCATAATACACTCTAGTTCCCTCCATGTTGTTGCAAATAGCAAGATTTGATCACCAAGTAATATTCCTTTATATATATAATATATATAATAATATAATATAATTATATAATATATTATTATAAAATATAATATATATTTTATATATATTTTATATATATTATATATAAATATAATATATATTTATAATTATAAAATATATTATTATATATAGATATATATATCTATATAAAGATATTTTCTTTATTATTATATATTATATATATAATATATATTATAATATATATATATTATATATATATTATAATATATATAATATAATTATATTATGTTATATTATATATATATATAAAATATAATATAATAATATATAATATATATATAATATATATTATATACATAATATATATAATATATTATATAATATTATATATTATAATATATTATTATAAAAATAATCTATATAAAGATATATTATATATTATATATAGATTATATATAGATTATATATATAAATCTAATATATAATATAATATATATTAGATAATATAATATAATATATTATATATATAGATTATAAAATATAATATATATTTTATATATATTATATAATATATTATATATATATAAATATAATATATATTTATAATTATAAAATATATTATTATATATAGATTATATATTATTATATATTATATTCCTTTATATATATATGTATAAAGACATGAACAGACACTTTTCCAAAGTGACAAGAATATATATATATATATATATATACCACATCTTTTCTATCCATTCATCAATAAAGAGGCATTTTTTAGGTTCTTTCCATACTTTGGCTATTGTCAACAGTGTTGCTATAAACATTGGGGTGCATGTGTCCCTTTGAATCAGCACTCCTGTATCCTCTGGATATATACCTAGTAGTGCAATTGCTGGGTTGTAGGGTAGTTCTAACTTTAATTTTTTGAGGAACCTCCATACTGTTTTCCAGAGTGGCTGCACCAGATTGCATCCCCACTAGCAGTGCAAAAGAGTTCCCCTTCCTCTACATCCTTGCCAACATCTGTCATTGCCTAAGTTGTTAATTTTAGCCATTCTGACAGGTGTGAGATGTTATCTCACTGTGGTTTTCATTTGTTGATTATGAATGATGTTGAGCATTTTTTTCATGTCTGTTAGTCATTTGAATGTCTTCTTTGGAAAAGTGTCTGTTCATGTCTTTTGCCCATTTCTTCACTGACTTATTTGTTTTTTGGTTGTTGAGTTTGATAAGTTCTTTATAGATTTTGGATACTAATCCTTTATTTAATATGTCATTTGCAAAGATCTCCTATTCTGTCCTTTGCCTTTTAGTTTTGCTGTTTTTTTCCTTCCCTGTGCAGAAGCTTTTTATCTTAATGAGGTCCCGATAGTTCATTTTTGCTTTTGTTTCCCTTGCCTCTGTAGACAAGTCAAGTTGCTGTGGCTGAGGTCAAAGAGGTTGTCACCTCTTTTATCCTCTAGGATTTAGATGGTTTCCTGTCTTATGTTTAGGTCTTTCATCCATTTTGAGTTTTTTTTTGTGTATGGTGTATGAAAGTGGTCCAGGTTCATTCTTCTGCATGTCTCTGTCCAGTTTTCCCAACACCATTTGCTGAAGAGACAGTCTTTTTTTCCATTGGCTATTCTTTCTACCTTTGTTAGTTTAGTTAACTATATTTGTGGGTCTATTTCTGGGCTCTCTATTCTGTTGTATTGATCTATGTGTCTGTTCTTGTGCTAGTACCATAGTGTCTTGAGTACAGCTTTGTAATACAGCTTGAAGTCCGTAATTATAATGCCTCCTGCTTTGGCTTTCTTTTTCAGGATTGCTTTGGCTATTTAGGGTCTTTTCTGGTTCCATACAAATTTTAGGATTGTTTTTTCTAGCTCTGTGAAGAATGCTGGTGTTATTTTGATAAGGATTGAAATGAATATGTACATTGCTTTGGGTAGTATTGACATTTTAACAATATTTGTTCTTCCAATCCATGAGCATAAAATGTTTTTCCATTTTCTTGTGTCTTCTTCAATTTTTTCATAAGGTTTCTATAGTTTTCAGTGTATAGATTTTTCACCTCTTTGGTTAGGTTTATTCCTAGGTATTTTATGTTTTTTTAGTGCAATTGTAAATGAGATTAATGCCTTGATTTCTCTTTCTGATATTTCATTATTGGTGTATAAAATGCAACCTATATCTGTGCATTGATTTTATATCCTGTGATCTTGCCTAATTCATGTACCAGCTCTAACAGTTTTTTGGTGAAGTCTTTTGGGTTTTCCACATAGGACATCATGTTGTATGCAAAGAGTGAAAGGTTGACTTCCTCCTTGTTGATTAGGTGCTTTTTATTCCTTTGTGTTGTCTGATTGCAGAAGCTAGGAATTCCAACACGATGTTGAATAACAGTGGTGAGCGTGGACATCCTTATCATATTCCTGACCTTAGGGGGAAAGCTCTCAGTTTTTCCCCATTGAGGATGATATTAGCGTGGTCTTTCATATACTGCCTTTATGATCTTGAGGTATGATCCTTCTATCTATCCCTACTTTCTTGAGGGTTTTCATCAAGAAAAGATATTATATTTTGTCAAATGCTTTTTCAGCATCTATTGAGAGGATCATGTGGTTCTTGTCCTTTCTTTTATTAATGTGATATATCACATTGATTGATTTGTGGGTATTGAACTAGCCCTGCATTCTAGGAATAAATCCCACTTGAGTGTGGTGAATAATTTTTTTAATGTATTGTTGGATCTGGTTTGCTAGAATTCCTCTGGAAACTCATCCAGTCCCGGACTCTTGTTTTTCGGAGAGTTTTGATTACTGATTCAATTTTTTACTGACTATGTGTCTGTTAAAAATTTCTATTTCTTCCTGTTTCAGTTTTGGTAGTTTATATGTTTCTAGGAATTTGTCCATTTCTTCAAGTCTGCCCAGTTTGTTGGCAGACTTATTGTCATAATATTCTCTTATTGTAGTTTGTATTTCTGCAGTGTTGGTTGTGATCTCTCCTCTTTCATTTGTTATTTTATTTATTTGGGTATTTTCCTTCTTCATTTTTATCAGTCTGGCTACAGGTATATCAACTTTGTTAATTCTCTCAAAGAACAAGCTGCTGGTTTCATTGACTTGTCATGTTGGGTTTTTTGTTTTGTTTTGTTTTGATTTCGACATTATTGATTTCTGCTCTAATCTTTATTATTTCCCTTCTTCTGCTGTTTTTAGGCCTTATTTGCTGTTTTTTTCCCCTCCTTTTTTAGCTGTAAGGTTAGGTTGTGTATTTGAGAGATTTCTTCCTTCTTTAGGAAGGCCTGAATTGCTATATACTTCCCTCTTATGACTGCCTTTGATGTATCCCAAAGATTTTGGACAGTTATGTTTTCATTTTCATTGGCTTCCGTGTACCTCTTAATTTCTCCTTCAATTTCTTGGTTAACCCATTCAGTCTTTAGCAGGATGTTCTTTAATCTCCAAGTATTCATGGTCTTTCCAAATTTTCTCCTGTGGTTTATTTTGAGTTTCATAATGTTGTGGTCTGAAAATATGCAAGGTATGACATCAATATTTTTGTACTTGTTGATGGCTGATTTATGACCCAGTATGTGATCTGTTCTGGAGAATGTTCCAGGTGCACTCAAGAAGAATGTGTATTCTGTTCCTTTTTAAATTTTTTAAATGTTTATTTTTGAGATAGAGACAGAGTGTGAGGGGAGAGAGGCAGAGAGACAGGGAGACACAGAATTAGAAACAGGCTCCAGACTCTGAGCTGTCAGCACAGAGCCTGACACGAGGCTTGAATCCATGAACCTTGAGATCATGACCTGAGCTGAAGTCAGACGCTTAACCAACTAAGCCACCCAGGCACCCCATGCTGCTTTAGTATGAAATGTTCTGAATATATCTGTCAAGTCCATCTGGTCCAGTGTGTCATTCAAAGCCACTGTTTCCTTGTTGATTTTCTGATTATATGATCTTTCCATTGTTGTAAGTGGGGTATTGAATGAAGTCCTCTCCTATTATGGTATAATTATCAATGAGTTTCTTTATGTTTGTGACTAATTGATTTATATATTTGTGTGTTTCAAGTTGGAGCATAAATAATTACAATTGTTCGATCTTCTTCATTGGTAGACCCCTTAATTACTATATAATGCCCTTCTTCATCTCTTATTACAGTCTTTATTTTAAAATCTAGTTTGTCCGATATAAGTATGGCTACACCAGCTTTCTTTTGCTGACCATTAGCATGATAGATCGTTCCCCATCCCCTTACTTTCAATCTTATGGTGTCTTTAGGTCTAAAATGGGTTTCTTGTAAACAGCATATAGAAAGGTCTTGTTTTCTTATCCATTCTGATACCCTATATCTTCTGATCGGAGCGTTTAGCCCATTGACATTTAGAATGAGTTTTGAAATATATGAATTTAGTGCTATTGTGTTGCCTGTTGAGTTGGTGTTTCTGGTGATGTTCTCTGGCCCTTTCTAGTCTTTGTTACTTTTGGTCTTTTTTGTTTTGTTTTGTCTTTTCTCCTACTCAAAGGGCTCCCTTAAATTTCTTTCAGGGCTGGTTTAGTGGTCACAAACTCTGGGACTTTGTTTCTCTGGGAAGCTCTTTATCTCTCCTATTTTGAATTACAGCCTTGTTGGATAAAGAATTCTTTTCTGCATATTTTTCTGATTCAGCACATTGAATGTATCTTACTGCTCCTTTTTGGCCTTCCACGTGTCTGTGGATAGGTCTGTTATGAACCTGGTCTGTCTTCCCTTATAGGTTAAGGAGTTTTTTTCCCTTGCTGCTTTCATAATTCTTTCCTTGTCTGTGTATTTTGTGAATTTGACTATGATATGCCTCGGTGATGGTCAGTTTTTGTTGAATCTAATGGGAGTTGTCTGTGCTTCTTGGATTTTGATGTCTATGTCCTTCCCCACATTAGGAGTTTTCTGCTATAATTTGCTCACATAAACCTCCTGCCCCTTTTTCTCTCTCTTCATCTTCTGGGACTCCTATGATTCAGATGTTATTCCTTTTTAATAAGCCACTGAATTCTCTAAGTCTGTATCATGATCTTTTGCCTTTGTTTCCCTCTTTTTTCTGCTTCATTATTCTCTATAACTTTATCTTCTAAATAGATGATTTGATGCTCTTCTTTCTGCATCCTTGTCATCATGGCATCCATTTGAGATTGCATCTCGGTTATAGCATTTTTAATTTCATCCTGACTAGATTTTATTTCTTTTATCTCTGCAAAAAGGGATTCTATGCTTTTTTCAACCCCAGCTAGTATTCTTATTACCATGGTTCTAAATTCTAGTTCAGACATCTTGCTTATATCTGTGTTAATTGAGCCTTGGCTGTCATTTCTTCCTCTTCTTTATTTTGGGGTAAATTCCTTTATTTTGTCTTTTTGGAGGAACAAAAAAAATGAATAAAGTAAAAAATTAAAATTAAAACATTTAAAAAAATCAAATGAAGAAAGCTAGATCCTCAATGGGTTTTGATGTGCTTATTGAAAGAAGCTTGATAGAACATAGAAACAAGGGAAAAGAAAAAAAAAGGTACGAAAATTTTTAAAAATTAAAAATATATATAATGTAATAAAATATAATAAAATGAAATAAAAATGAAATAGAGTAAAAAATTTAAAAAATAAAAAATAAAGTAAGGAAAATAAAAATAAAAAGAATTCTTTTTCTTTCTGTATCCAAGAATGAGGAAGAAAAGAAAGAAAAAAAGGAAAAAGGAAACAATTTAAGCAACAGAGGCAAATAAAATGAATAAATGAACCAGCACACAGAATGACACCAGAATGAAGTTGCATCCAGTTTCCGCTAGAACTGAAATAATAAAGCCTTCTATAGTCCATACACTAAGCAGGTGGAGGGACTTGTGCTGGTCTTCTAGGGGACATGCTTGGTATAATGGCTCCATTCTCCACTAGGTGGCTCTGCTTAGCTTACTGGGGTGGATCAGTGTGGCATGTATGCTCCTCCACAGGAAAGGTGGAAATGGCTTCACCCACCTCCCTAGTCTCAGGCACAGGAACTTCGTGCTCTCACCAACCAGTGATAAAACACCCCTCCTTTGTCTCAGGCCTCCATCAACTCCATGCCTCTTCCCTGTCATATCCAAGCTGTCCACCTGCCAGGTGATGCCTCCCTCCAGAGTTTTATCTCAGATAGGGTTGTGCTTCAAAACCCCATACTCAGAGACCCTTGCAGCTTGGACCCAAACCAACTTCCCAGGAGAGGGTCTCACTGAGCAATAGCCAGGTGCCAGCTTGCCCCAGAAAACGTTTGTGCAATCACGAAGTGGCAGAGGTTCAGAGATTATGGCAAACCACAACACACAGCCACCACCAGGTTTCACCGCACTCTAGTATCTTTGTCTCAACACCAGCAAACATGGTTACTCATAGGTATGCTGAGACCTTTTCTGTGTGGCCTCTACCAAATGCACACCATTTCTCCCCATAGGGCACATGGACCTCTCAGACCCCGCTGCTGGGATTCGCCCTACTTCCTCACCAGAGCACTGCCAGTCATTGAGCTCCAGGATTTCAAACTCTGCACTTCACTGTTTATAGAATCCTGGTGGTATCGAAACCCTTTCCTTACTTCCTGTCAATGGTTTTGAGGAACAGATTTCTTGTTCAGTCCCCTGCTAGTGTTTTCACTCTTTCTTTCCAGCTACTTTCTGGGGAGTGCTTTTCTTGCACAATCCCAGTACACCGCACTCTCCCCCTTTTCCCTTTCTCCACAAACACAGCTCCTTTCCCTCCATGGTTTTTCTCTTCCCCAGTTCACCTCTCTGCACCATGTACCTGCAAAGTTCTGTGGTTCAAGTTATGCAGATTGTTGTCTTAATTCTCAGATCAATTTCCTGGGTATACAAAATGGTTTGGTGCTGACCTACCTGCATTTCAGGGACAAGACAAGCTCAGTGTCTCTTTGTTGTTCTGCCATCTTAACTCCTCTCCTCCCACATAAATATCTTTTAAAGATAGTTTTAGACTGTTCTAACAAAATAAACGTAGTGCATGGTTTATAATGTGTGTAAAATTAAAATATGTGACTATAATAGTGCAAAAGTCAGAAGCGAGCTGGAAGTCTGAAATAGTAAGATTTTTATACTATAGGTCAAGTGTTATAATATCACTTGAAGTTAGACTGTGATACTCTGAAGCTGTACACCAAAAGGCAATCTATGAAATAAGATATGGAATAATATATGTGATAAAGGGTGAGCATCCAAATTATATAAAGAACCATACAACTCAATAGCAAAACACACACACACACACACACACACACACCCCACACAAAATCTAACAAACTCTGATTTGAAAAAATAGACAGAGAAATCGAATAGATATTTTTCCAAAGAGGACATACACATGGCCAACAGGTTTATAAAAAGGTGTTCAGCATCACTAACCAATCACTAATTATGAACACAATGCAAATCAAAACCATAATGAGATATCACCTCACACCTATTAGAATGGCTATTATCAGAAAGAGAAGAGATAACAAGTGTTGGTGAGGATGTGAAGAAAAGGGAACCCTTGTGCATTATTGGTGGGAATGAAAATTGGTGCAGCTACTAGGGAAAATAATATGGCATTTCTCCAAAAATTAAAAGTAGAGCTGCCGATGATCCAGCAATCCACTTCTGAGTATATATCCAAAGGAAATGAAGACAGGTTATCAAAGAGATATCTACACTTCCATGTTTATTGTAGCACTATACACAATAGCCAAAATATGGAAACAATTTAAGTGTCCATCAAAAAATGGATGAATGGATAATGAAGATGTGGTATGTGTATTCATGTATACGTGGCATGTATCAACAACAGAAAGAAATCCTGCTATTTGTGACAACATGTATTAGCCTTGAAGGTATTGTGCTAAGTGAAATGAGACAGAGAAAGACAAACACAGCATATTATCATTTATATGTGAAATCTAAAAAAAAATAGGTCAAACTCATAGGAAAATGGTTGTTGGTGCTGGGGGTGGTGGAAATAGGGAGAAGTTGGTAAAATGGTACAAACTTTCAGTTGTAATATGAATAAGGTCTGAGGATCTAATACAAAACATGGTGACTATAGTTGATAACACTGTATTGTATAACTGAAATTTTCTAGTAGAACTTAAATGTTCTCATCGAAAGAAAAAGTGAGGTGTTAAATGTGTTAATCAGCTAAGTGAGGAATATCTTTTCATAATGTATTTGTACACCAAATCATCACAATGTACACTTTAAATATCATGGGGCACCCAAGAGACTCAGTTGGTTGAACGTCCAACTTTGGCTCAGGTCATGATTTTGCAGTTCAGTGAATTTGAGCCCTGTGTTGGGCTCTGTGTTGACAGCCTGGAGCCTGCTTCAGATTCTGTGTCTCCCTCTCTCTCTGCCCCTCTTGTGTTCATGCTCTGTCTGTCTCCCTCAAAAACAAATATTAAAAAACAATTTTAAATATCTAACAATTTTTGTCAATTAAACTTCAGCATAGCTGAAATTTAAAAAATAAATGTATGCCATAAACCCTACAAAACCAATAAAATGGGATTTCTAGCTAATAAGTCAACAATGGAGATGAAATAAAATTTAAAAAATCAAAAGGAGACAGAAAAAAGGGAAAAATAAAATAAAGAATAAATAAATAGAACACAAATAACAAGCTATTCAATTTTAAACTCATACATATAATTAATAACATTAGATGTAAGTGGTCTAAATATACAAATTAAGAGGCAGAGTTATCAGACAGGATAAAAACAGCAAGATCCAATTACATGCTGCCTGGAAGAAATGCACTTCAAATATAAAGACAAAAATAGCTTGAAAGTAAAGGATAAGAAAAATGTCTACCATTATAACATCATAAAAGAAATCTGGAGTGACCATATTCATATTGAGATTTCAGAGCAAAGAATATTACTAGATAAAAAGAAGATTATTTTATAATGATGAAGGAATTAATTCATCAAGAAGATATAATATTCCTAAATGCTTATGCATTTGAAAACTGAGCTATAAAATACATGAAGTTAAAACTAATTCAACTACAAGGAGAAATAAAAAATTTATAATGCCAGTAGGTGATTTTAATATCCATCTTGATAATTTATAGAACAAGTATGTATATAGAAAAAGTATGTATATAGAACAAGGAATGTATATTGGAACAGGTTCATCCACAACTTTCTCTAATTGGAATTTATGTAACACTCCACTTAGGGGAATACACATGCTTTTTCTGTGCACAGAAACATTTGTGAAAGTAGACTATAATCTGGGCAATAAAACAAGTTTCAATAAATTTAAAATAATTTAAGTAATAAAAACTATGCCCTCTCACCAAAATGGAATTAAATTCCAAATCAATCACAGAAGTAATATCTAGAGTCTAAAAATCATATGGAACTAAAAGGATTTAGAATTGCCAAAACAACTTTGAGAAAGATCAAAAGTGGAAAACTAACACTGCATGCTTCTGAGCATTATAGACCTACATTAATGAAAACAGCGTGGTATGGGTATAAAGACAAGACATACAACTCGAAAAAATAGAATAGATTTGGGAAATAGACCCACGCATATATGTCTCACTAATTTTCAACAAAGGTAAGAAAATAATTCAGTAGAATAGAAAAAGTCTTTTCAATACACAATAGTAAAACAATTAGATATCTATATACAAAAAAATAAGAAAGGGAAAGAAAAAATATTATCATCTCATACCTCACATCATATACAAAACATTAACTAAAACTCAATCCTAAACCGAGATGCAAGACTTAAAATGATCAAATTTTGTGCTGCCCCTGTACTCTTGGCACATTTCAATAAAATTATTTGGAAAATAATAAGAAATAGGGGCCCTTGGGTGGCTTAGTTAAATGTTTGACTTCAACTCATTTCGTGACCTCATAGCTTGTGAGTTCAAGCCCCACGTCTGGCTCTGTGCTGACAGCTCAGAGCCTGAGCCTGCTTCGGATTCTGTGTCTCTGGCTCTCTCTGCTCCTCCCCTGCTCATGCTCTCTCTTTCTCTCTCTCTCTCTCGCAAAAATAAAATAAACATAAAAAATGTTTAATAAATAAATGAAATGATACAATTTCTCAAAGAAAGCATAGAAGAAAACGTTCGTGACCTTGGGATATGCGAATAGTTTTTAGACGTGACACCAGATGCATGATCCATAAAATAGTAAATTTATATATAGGATTTCCTCAAAATTAAAAGCTTCTGTTCTGTGAAAGGCATTAAGAGAAATAAAAGACAGAAACTGCACTTGTGGTGAGCACGGTGTAACATATAAACTTGTTGAATCACTACATTGTCAACTGGAAATGAACATAACATTGCGTGTCAACTATGCTCTGTTTAAAAAAAAATTAAAAAAGCGAAGTTAGAAACTGGGAAAAATACTTGCAAAGCATATCTTTGATGGACGATCTATCTCCAAAACACACAAACATAATAATAAGAAAACAAATCCCTATTAGAAAATAGGCAAAAGAAATGAACAGATGCTTCAACAAAGATTAAAGAGCTGGCAAATAACACATAGAACATCATTAGTTTTTTGGGAAATGCGTATTAAAACCACAATGACATTGTACTATATCTATTAGAGTAGCTAAAATTGCAGAATGACCGTATCAAATGTTAACAATGAAGTGAGAGAATTACAACTCCTATACACTGCTGACGGTAGTGTATAATCACTTTGGAAAAGGTAAGTATTTTTTAAAAATCTAGGTGCATCCCTACTGTATAGACCCAGTCATTTAGCTCCTAGGTATTTCTATAAGAAAAATGAAAGCATACGTCCATTGCAGCTTTCTTTGTAATAGGCAAAAACTGGAAACAACTCAAATGTCCATCAACATGTGTATAAATAAACTTTGGTATCTACGTACAATGGAATACTACTCAGCAATGAAGAGAAATGAACTATTGATACCCACAACAACATGGATGAATCTCAAAATAATTATGTTGAAAGAATCCTGACAAAAAAGACGACATATAGTATAATTCTATTTATATAAAATTCTAGAAAATGCAAACTAATCTATAGTGACAGAAAGATCAGTGTTTGCCTGGGGAGGGCAAAGCAGAGAGGATAGAAGATATAGATAGATGTGTATACATAAATATATATAAATACATATATAGAACATATATATAGATAGATGTGTGTGTGTATAGTAAAAACCTGATTTGAAAGCATAATTCATTCCAGAAACATGCTTGTAATCCAAAACATTTTATATCAAAGCAAATTTCCCCATAAGAAATAATGGAAACTCAGAGGATTCATTCCACAACCCAAAATATTCATATAAAAATGATTACAATACTGTAATAGAATAATAAAATAATAAATAAAATACAAAATATAAAGAAAAATAAATTAACCTGCACTTACCTTTGAAAACTTTCATGGCTGGTGTGAGGGAGACAAGAGAGAGGAGGGTTATTGTGTAGGATGACTTTCACTATCACTAACGGAATCATTGCCATCTATTGTCTCAAAAGAATCTTTTTCTTTTCATGCAACTTTAACAAGGAACTTATCCAGTGAGACTTGCTTTTACCTCCTTTTGAGGATTTCATGGAAATGTCACATTGCATTGTCATTAAAGATTCAGTGCTCCCATTGCTACAGCCTTATTTGGGTGGTGTTTTTCTACAAAATTTTGCAGTGTTTCTCACATTTTACATATCTCCCTAATCTCATTTGAAGTGAGGGATTCCTCCACCTTTTTCTCCTCCTCTTCTATAGGCAAGATGCAAGTGTAGAGTTCTTATAAAATCTTGCAATTTCAGCCACTTGAATACCTCGCTTGTACTTCTCGATGATATCCTTCTTAACTTCCACCGTAATCATCTTCTTACTGCCCTTCTTTTCAACATTTTTCTGCATGAGGGTCAATGTATACACTAGCATGGATGTGGATTACAGTACAGTATTAATAAACTTTTGTCATATAGTTATTTAATGTAACTGGCAATAAGGCAGCAAAGGAAAGGACCTATATCTGCAGACAGCCTAACCTAGAATGAAGCAAGCATTTCTAAGCTTACTTTTGTATGGAAAAGCAAAGGACGGCCCGTAGGTGCTTTGAAGTGACAAAAAATACACTAGTGCCAGTTGTGGGCACCTTCCAAACGTTCTGAAAAATCACTGATTTCTACCAAACACTGACATGAAGAGACACTTCTCCAAAGAAGACATCCAGATGGCCAACTGACACATGAAAAAATGCTCAACACCACTCATCATCAGGGAAATACAAATCAAAACCACAATGAGATACCACCTTACACCTGTCAGAATGGCTAACATTAACAACTCAGGCAACAACAGATGTTGGCGAGGATGCGGAGAAAGAGGATCTCTTTTGCATTGCTGGTGGGAATGCAAACTGGTGCAGCCACTCTGGAAAACAGTATGGAGGTTCCTCAAAAAACTAAAAATAGAACTACGCTACGACCCACCAATTGCACTACTAGGTATTTATCCAAGGGATACAGGTGTGCTGTTTCAAAGAGACACATGCACCCCCATGTTTTTGCAGCACTATCAACAATAGTCAAAGTATGGAAAGAGCCCAAATGTCCATCGATGGATGAATGGATAAAGAAGATGTGGTATATATATATATACAATGGAGTATTACTCGGCAATCAAAGAGAATGAAATCTTGCCATTTGCAACTACGTGGATGGAACTGGAGGGTATTATGCTAAGTGAAATTAGAGAAAGGCAAAAATCATATGACTTCACTCATATGAGGAATTTGAGACAAAACAGATGAACATAAGAGAAGGGAAACAAAAAATAATATAAACAGGGAGGACAAAACAGAAGAGGCTCGTAAATATAGAGAACAAACTGAGGGTTACTGGAGGGGTGGTGGGAGGGGGGATGGGCTAAATGGGAAAGGGGCATTAAGGAACCTACTCCTGAAATCATTGTTGCACTATATGCTAACTAATTTGGATGTAAATTTTAAAAAATAAAAAATAAAAATAAAAATATATCAACTTGATTAAATTTATGAAGGAAAGAATATGCTGATTATGAAGGGATTTGGCCACCAACAGAAGTCTAGGCAAAGGAACGTCTTGGAGGTATCTTTTGCCATTGACCACTAAGTGCTATCCAGGAGAGAGAGTGCCCCAGAATGTGATCTATCCTATTGTTATGGCACATGTACCCTTGTTAGGAGGATAGGTTCTGAGTATGTTGTATTCAGTTATCTAGAATCAGATAATTAAATGTTCTGTATATTCAGAAAACACCCTCCTAATAGTAATCTGGCTTCCCACAGACTCTGCCTTCAAGGAGATAGCGTGCTGACAGAGAAGTCCAGGGCACTTTGGTAGTTATAGTTTTCATTTTAAATTAAGCATAGGCTTTCAGGAGATACACCTCAGTCTCTGTGTGCATGGCTCATGTGAAGTGTCACTGGAAAAGATCAAGCCATTCCTGTCACTGAGCCTGCAAGGTAGAGATGGGGAATGAGGCTTTGTAACGCTGGCCATAACAATACCACTCCATGGGGACCTTGCCACAGCGCTCCAACAGCCTTTCCATCAAAATTTCTTTGGCTATTTTCCTCCAATTTTAGAACTTCTATAATTAGATGTTGTTATAGCCATTTCACAGATGAAAAAACCAGGCTCAGTGATGTTATATTTCTTGTTCAAGTCTACCCAACTGGTAAAAGAGAAAGCTTGGAATCCTATCCAGGGCTTCTGACTCCAAGTTCAAAGTGCTCTTCATTGCTTCCTTCTGTAGTCAATATCAAGAGATGTAACTTTGAGACACCTGCAGGCTCTCTGTAGGTGCTGGTTCAAGACCTGGGGGTTGGTGATGCAGGTGGAGCAGGGAGAAAAGATTTCTTAAAAATGCACCTGAAATTCTTAAAAATGAGCGTAAGTAAAGTGCATTTAAAAATGCACTTAAATAAAGGCATTTAAGTCCTAAGTGGTCAGTCTAAACCCTGCCTTTCTAACAGCAAAAGGATCCATTGCTGAGATTCAGCTTCATGGCAGTTATTGACTTGTTCAGACTCAGAAGGTCTTTGCTTTGACTCAGGAATAATGTGCCGTCCGTGTGTGTGCTCCGTCTGCTCCATGTATGCAAGTGGATGTGACTAGGTGAGTGTTCATGATTATCTTTAGACATTGTTGGTAATTGGAAATGATTTCACTTCAGCATCAAATGCTGAGCTGGAATGTGTTTGGGAATTAGCCCATGCCTCACCCGCATAGGTAAATCTCACGGGCTGGGATTATCAGGCTTAGTTTAGCAGCTAGTTCCATTAGAGTTCATTATCTGTGACTGGTTGTCTCAGGGGGCCTGCAGCGCCCTGCTAAGACATTCAGGAGATATCAACCTAGAGGGTTTATATGTGAAAAGGCCATTTTTTTCTTCATTGTGCTAAAGCTGAGGTAATTAAAAATGACATAGCTAATCTGTTGTTAGGATCAGTATGGCGGTTGGTTATTTCTGCACATTTTAGGATGACAGACTCACCTCCGACAGTCTTCTTCCCAAATGGAAGAGTCAGCATTTACCTATCTTGCCAAATAAAATGCTCTGTACAGATCTGTAATGTCTCTGTACAGATCTCCCACTGTCCAAGGGAGGCGAGGGGCTGGTATTTTGTAGGGAAGTGGCAACTGGAATGTCAAAGTCTTTCGTGAAAGGAAAGAAACAATTCTCAAAGTCATTAGCATTGACAGTGGAATTGGGGTCTAAATTCCTTTAGGCAAGAACGGTATTCTTTTCATTTTGTATCCTAAAAGAGTCACTGGCACATGGTAGGTGCTCAACAAAAATAGGAAGTGTTTCACTAAAGCATATTTCAGAAAGAAAGCCAGATCACAATTCAGGATTGTAAGAATTTTGTTTCAACCCAATTCTATCCTGCCTCCCTATGGTTTAATACCCACAGTCCTGTTTAGTTGACAATAGCAAGTTTATTCTGGGTGGCTACATATACTTATACACATTTATTTGTGTTACATTTTGTTTATATATTTTTACTTACATATTTTATTTACATAAATATAAATTTATATATTCATTGATAAATACTTATTTACATTTGGGTTTATAAAGCAAAGGGGGGGGCAAAGCAATGCAAATCAAAGAAGAAATATGTGTTGGGAGGATCTCTCATGATGTGAAAAATTTCCAATTTATTAAGAAGCCTGGAAGATAATACAACAATTACAAAGTAGTAGAATTGGTTTTATGTCTTAAGACCATCCTTCTGGGTCTCTTCTTTGTGTTTATTACAAAATTCTATAAAATAAACAAAGAAAAGTTAGTCCCCTAGCCTTCTTAACTATTTAGCTTAGATTCTTTGTACATTATCTATTACTTTTCTTAGAGAGTTTTATTTTATTTTATGCCATTTTTCATAATACTTTAGTATCACAGTTAAACTGATAATTTTTAATAATAATCCTTACAAGATAAGTTGTTTTACTTAAACATTCATGTTCTCATATTTTTATATTCTTGAGCTGATCATTACCATCAATTATAATTACATCTGTGCTATATAATTACATACAAGTATATAGGGTGATTCTAATATTTTGTTATATTTTAAAGTGTTTATCAGTTAAGTCATTTGTGATGCCTTAAATAATGATCACATTATAGTATATGTCTATATATGTGCACATGTGTATATAATATATAAATATATTCAATATTTATTTAAAAAATAATCTGTAAGAATGAATGATCTGAGCATCACTATAAACTTTTGAATATGGGATTCCAGGGACATAGAATACCTTACAGAGAAGAAAGTAGGTAAAAAAACAAAACTACTTATTTGTCTGACACTTAAGAGAGAGACGAGGCAAACTTATATTTGATTCTGGGCTTGAGAGTAGCTAATAACTTTGAATATTTAAGTTTGAATTGTTGAAATTTGAAGGGAATACATCAGGTATGTCTCTACATATATTTCCATCTGGAGGCAATATGAATAATTTCTAAAAATGTGTATTTAAATGGTTTTAAATTTTGTCTAAGCTGATTCATCAATCAACACATTTATCAAATACCAACTATGTGGAAATCACTACGGCAAGCAGAGAAAGGCAGATTATCTGTTTTTACAGAGCTAACAGTTCATTTTTGGGGAAATAGTTTATGCTACCTAATTTTCTTTGCTCCTTGTTTTGCACTACGACATAGAAGGTACGGAGGTAGATGTTTTTATGGCCATAAAAAACATAGACCTCAACTCAAAAGGCTATTGCCTAGTGGAGAGATAAAATAAGCATATAAACATATTTGGTGATAGAGTATGAAATTTATTATAAGAGAGATCTAAATACAGTGTTATGAAATTCAAACAGCAAAGAAAGCATACATAATGTCAGGGGTTTCATTGAGCATGTGGCCTTTTGAATAAAGTTTGACAGATATAAAATACCAATTGCTTTCTAGTCACCTTCAATATTTCTAAGATGTGAAAGAGAGTTTGGCACTCTTTCCATATCTCTTAGCAGTTATAATTCCAGATGGCTCAGGAGAGAAGTCATGATAGAATGTGACATGTGCATGTGTGTGTGTTGGGTATGACATGGAGAAATGTGACCTTATAGAATATATACAGATGATATCTACTTTTGCAATCTTTTCCATGACTTTAAATAACCACATGTATATTAATAACCAACTGACCTGTATCTTTAGCCCAGATCTGAGCTCCTAGTCCCACAAAGCCAACTGTCTATTTAACATATTACTTGGAATATTTTCAAGCCGCCTCAAACTCAGGTCTATGGTTAAACTTTCAATGTTCCCCTCAATCCTGGGGGTAGTAGTCATCAGTGCTGTTTCTGGATCTCTTCTTTGGGATAGATTTTACTTCTTTGTGCCCTTGAAGCTTGGTGTAGTCACATGACTTGCTTTGGTCAACAAAATATGGGCAGAAGTGACATGTATCACTTCTGAGTTTAAGCTTTTAAGAGCGGCTGTGAAATTTGTCACACTCCCTTCATTTCAACACTTGAGGTGGTGGAAATGTCATCAACTTCGTTTCCTAAACAAGTATGCCATGGAAGAGAGCCCCTGTCTCACCTGAAATGGACATGTAGTGTGAATGAGAAATGAATCGCAGTTTTTATGGCTTTATCAAGGTATTTCACAGATCATGAAATTATTTCAGTGGTTACACAACCATCATAACATTCCATAATTTGGAATGTTTTCAATACCCCCCAAAGAAATTCTGTAAACATTGGTGGTCATTGCTCATTCCCACTTACCCCAATCCCTACCACCAGCTCTGGAAGACTGCCAATCTACCCTTAGTCTTTGAACTTCTATTGTTTACATCAGCAATAATTGGAGGAGGCTAGTTTTAGCATAGCTTAGCTGATACATTGGCTTTCTCCAAGTGTTCTCTATCTTAGTAAGTGACACCTCCTGTCACAAGAATCAGAAGCTTAGAAGTTATTCTTAACACCCTACCTTAATTTCCCACATCCAGCTAATCTACAACTTCTGTGGATTTTACTTCCTAGGTATTTCACTTTGTCTATTTCGCTCCAATTTCATTGCTACCACTATAGTTCAAGATACTGCCATCTCTTTAATGCCCTTTTGCTAATGTTTTCAAATTTCTGAGAGATATTCAATGTCAGGACTTGGGCATGTGAAGTCAGAATTCCAGAGGATGTTTTGGAAATACTGAAGTTCTAAACTATTCTGTATTCTTCATAACTACTTATGCAGTTTGTGGTGGTAGAATTGTAACAATAATTTTTAACAATATTTACCTATACATATTTATGTTCATTAAAAATAACAAATGGGTGTAATAATAAAGCATGCATCATTTTTTCTGTGACAGGACTGTACTAGAAGTTTGAGATTTTCTGTAACAATATAATTTAAATGCATGTTTTCTTATTATCATGAACCAACATACTCTGACAAAATTCTATATTTCAATAATAGATAAAAGTGATCTCTGCCTGATAAAGACATTTGGTAACAAAAAACATTAAATAAAGGAAAAATTAATACAAAATAAATGCCAAAATGTAAGTCACTTAAAAATTGAAACCTGAAACACCAAATATTTAAAAATTATTCTTAAAAATAAGATGGAAAAACACACAAAGTATTAATTGCTCTAATCGTCTTGATGTTTGTTTCGTGACAAGTATTGCATAGCAAAATTTCTTATATTGTTCATTGGCAGTCAGATGTTTTTAATTTTTTAGTTTTTATTCTCTTTATTTAGTTTTAACTGATGTAACCTTACCTCTACTTACCTCTTTAATCAGATATTCTGTATGTATTGTAGTTGCATACATGTAGTATAAATATTTTTAATACTGTTTTAGATTCAACAGGCCTTTTTCTTTAATTTTTTTTTTGGAAGTATACTTGACACACGATGTTACATTAGTTTCAGGTGTACAACATAGTGATTGGACAATTCTGTATGTTTTGCTATGCACAATGTAGCTATATGAAAAATATAGCTGCCATCTGGTACCATAGCACACCATTACAATATCATTGAGTATATTCCCTATGCTGTACCTTTATCTCTTTGTGGCTTATTCATTCCATAACTGAAACCCTGAACATCCCACTCCTCATCACCCAGTTTGCCCACCTCCCATCCTTCTGGCAACCATCAGTTTGTAGTTATGGGTCTTTTTATGCTTTTCATTTGTGTATTCATTTGTTTTGTTTTTTAGATTCCACATATAAGTGAAATCATATGGTCTTTCTCTGACTTATTTCACTTAGCACAATAACCTCTAGATCCATCCATATTGTTGCAAATGGCAATATTTCATCTTTTTTAATGGATGAATAATATTTCATTATATATTCCCCACGTCTTTATCATCCACCTGGTTTGCTTTTATATCTTGGTTATTGTAAATAATAGGGTAATAAATATAGCAGTGCATGTATCTTTTTGAGTTGGTGTTTTTGTTTACTTTGGGTAAATGCCCAGAAGTGGAATTACTGGATTGCAGGGTATTTCTGTTTTTAATTTTTTGAGGAAACTCCATACTGTTTCCATCGTGACTGCACCAGCTTGCATTCCCACCAACAGCACATGAGGGTTCCTTTTTCTTCACATCCTCATCAACACTTGTTATTTTTTGTCTTTTTGATTTTAGCCATTCTGACAGGTGTAAGGCAATATCTCATTGTGATTTTGATTTGTATGTCCCTGATGATTAGTGATATTGAGATCTTTCATATGGCCAATTTTTTTTTAATTTTAAAAATGTATTATTTATTTTATTTTAAATTTTTTATTAAAAATTTTTTGTTTTATTTTATATTTGAGATAGAGAGGGAGAGAAGTACAGAGAGACAGAGAGAGACAGAGTGTGAGCAGGGGAGGGGCAGAGAGAGAGGGAGACAAAGAATCTGAAGCAGGCTCCAGGTTCCCATCTGTCAGCACAGAGCCCGATATGGGGCTCCAACTCTTGAACCGCGAGATCATGACCTGAGCTGAAGTGGATGCTCAACCGACTGAGCCACCCAGGTGCCCCATCCAGAGTCATTTTTAATCTGGGCATTAAGGTACATACTACTTCATATAAGCTCATTTTGCAAAAAATAGATAAAAGTATTCTGTCCACTCGCCCCAATTTTGGTTTTGCCATGAAATCCACAGTGCTTTCACCAATTCAGATTTCAGATCAGTTTTTAATTTTGTGTTGAAGTGTCCACACTGATATCCTCTTCTCTTTGCATTTCCTCTGTTCAAGTGTTTACATTGAACTGTAGCTCGCAGTAAATATTCAAGCACCAGACAACACCAGTGAATAATTTAGTGAAAAGTATTAAAATAACATGACTTCAGATCCTCTAACAAGCTTAAAAACACTACTCAGAATCAGATGTCCAACTGTCAAATTAGGTACGTTGCATCCAATCCTTGTTGTGTTTTGGAGCATCAAACATAGGATTTGTATGAAGTTTACTCATGTGAATACATTTATTAATTGTCTCTATTTGTAGGAACAACTACCTTATCAGCATGGGGGGGGGCACAGAGATACCTTGCAATGTGACAAGAGCTGACTGATTTGATTGTGAACACTTCTCTGCTATGTGTTCTTGTCTTGATTCCTGGAAATGTTGATCTTGGCCTTCTGTTCCATGTGTCTGTCAGTATTTCCTGCCCTGCCCGTCACTCCATGTCAGTGGATTCCTTCAAACCATCAGTCTCTGTGTGGATTGTGGAGCTTTGATTCTTACAGGAGGATTATGTCACTTTTTCCTGTTTTTCTGAGCTCTTGCTTGATTTTTCTTGGGATTCTGAAAAACAAATTTTCCTGAGACATGCGGGAAGGAATTCCCATATGGAGACCCCAATTCTTAGAATAGCCTCCTTATGCCCAGTCTGGTCTTTCTTTTGTCCTTTAACATATTCAGGGTTATTTTCTGAAAACACAGATCTGATGAGGTCTCCCCCAGGTTGAAATGTCTTTGGTGCTTCCTCGTTGCTCCTAAGTTAAAAAGCAAATCCTTAAAATGGCTTCTAAGGCACCTGCAAACCTCTCTCCTCTCATTACACTATTCTTTTTCTCAGTGCTTGTGTAACACTTGGACTTCCCAAGCTCCCTTTTAATTCCATGCTTTCCTCATCACAGGATCTTTGCAGGTACTGTATCCTTCACCTGAAAATTCTCCTCACTACTCATCCTTCTGATCTCATCTCAAATGACATTTCTTCAATTAAGTTTTGCCTATGTCAGGCATCTTTATATGACTTGTAGGCATCTTGACTTATGTCAGGCATCTTTATAAAGTATTCTTTAAATCTATATTCTTTTCTAAAAAAATACTTAGCTCAATTCATAATTATACAGTAATTTGTGTGGGGTTATCTGTGTAAGAGTATGCATAGCATACGGAAAGCACTTAAAAATGTATGTTGAATGAATGCTAAATGAATAAAACTCATGGTTCAGGAATAGGCAGAATAGATGTGTAAAATCTAAAGCCCAATTATAAAAAAATGTCTTGTAGTCAATATTCAAAAATACAATTGAGTACTTATCTGTACCAATTTCTGGAACAAAAGTGAACAAACCAACAACAAAAATCCCATCCCATTCCTTTACACATTCTGGTAGGAGGAGACCTCAATGTGCAAAATTAGTAAGTATATATAATATGGTAGATGGTGATAAGTACTATGGAGACAAATCAGGGAGGCAAGATAGCAAATTCTGGGGGGTGAGAATTTCACACTTATAAAGGTTGCCCAGGAAAGCCTCAGTGAAGTCGTCAAGGGTGCAAAGTCCTAAAAGAGGTGAGGGAATAGTGTGGTATAGATATCTGGGAAGAGTGTATTCCAGGTGTGACCCTGGGGTGAGAGGATGCCTGGCATCTTCAAATAATAGCAAGAAAGCTGTGTAGCTAGAGAAGAGTGAATGTGGAGGAGAGATAGAGGAAATCAGTTTAGAGGTGATGGGGGAGGGGTGCAGATAGTATAGGACCCTATTGCCAGTTCTTTGGCTTTTACTGTAAGTGAAACTATTGGAAGGACTTGAGTATAGTTGTGACATAACCTGACTTATATTTTAACATGATAACATTGGTACCTTTGTTGAGAATGGATGGTAATGGGTTAAAGACAGAAGCAGGTTGATTAGGAGACTATCACAAATATCTCAGTAATAGTTCATGGCTAATGGAGAAAGAATCAGTATGGTAGCAGGGAAGGAGGTGAGAAGTGGTTGGATTCTGGATATATTTTGAAATTGAACCAACAGGATACGCTTTTAGATGGGATGTAGGGTGTGAGAACAAGATAAGAATCAAGAATGACTCCAAATTTGTAGGTGTACTTTTGATAGAAGGATGAAGATATTATTACTGGAATGGGGGTGGAGTGGGGATTTGTGGAATTGTAGGTTTGGCCTGAGAGAGACCGGGAACCTAGGTTAGAACTTATTAGGTCTGAGATGCCAAGAATCAACCCAAGTGAAGACGTTGAATAAGTAATAGGGTAAATTTGAAGTTCAAGAAAAGGAATGGGGCTGGAGATATTAATTTTGGAGATATTAGTGTATAGACTGTGTTTGTAGCCATGAGACTAGATGATGTACCCAATAGAGTGACTAATATTGAAAAGAAACGAAATCTAAGGACAGAGACCCAGGCATTTTAATTATATAGATTGTGGAGATGAAAAAAACAAAAGCCAACAAAGTGTACTGAGTAGTGACCAAAGGGGTGGGGAGAAAAACCTGGAAAGTGATTGAAGGTCTCTACAACACAAAAGTCTCTGAGTGTAGGCACTTAGCTAGCTGGCAAAGTAGCAATCTTATGTCAAGTGCACAGACGACTTCTTGATTCCTGCTGATGGAAGCTTCAATGCGGAGAGGAATGGTACTACGTTGAGTACATGGGTTACCACTTGACCCACAGTAATGAATTCTAGAAGAGAGGCAGCTCACTCTGAGACTGGTTGTTTCCTTCTAAGCTCTGCTGATGATGGTATCGAGAATAGTCAAGAGGTGGCTTTACTTAATATGAGACACAAATAGGTATTTGTAAGAATGTGATGGGATGATTTACAAGAGAATTGCTGAACATACACTCTGTTATCCTGTGCTGATTAGACAATATTACTGTTTAAAATTAGCTTCCTTTTTTTGAAGGAAGAGGAGTAAAGAAAGCAATTAGGATGTTAGGTCTTGGGCAAAAACTCCTCTCATTGGGGCTGGCTGGTGACATCAAACAATAACAGGGCTACTCTTCTCTCAAACCATGTCGTGTGATCATCAGACACCTCAGTGTAGTTTTATATGGTGTTCAGATTTTTTTCAGGTGCTTCTTGTAGGCAAACTATGATAATCATTGTAAATTGAAGATGAGGTATAGAAACTACCTTTCCTTTGGCTAAAGATAAAACTCTAAATTACTCCAGGGTCATGATGATGTTAGCACATAGCTGTTAAAATGAGGACAAAAGATGCTTTAAAGTTTTAGCCCTATTAGATCAACAACCTCAAGTGAATGCACTAATCTTCCTTAGGACTCTAAGGAACCTAGTGTTAAGCTTACCTTGGGCAAGTCACTTAATGTCTCTGAGCCTGGGTCATCGTTTGTAATATAAAATAACATCTCTCTCATAGTTTTTTTTTTAATTTTTTTTTTATTGAGGATAAAGGAACATGCTATAAGTGAAGTTACCTAGCATGAAGCAGGCACTGAAAAGTTGAATATGTGTAAGGTGAGGTCAGTTCCAGCCATGCTGCCTAGGGAATATTTAATTCTGTGATTTTACAGTCACTTCCTGCAGGGACGGTAGAGCACACAGAATGCAGGTGGTCAGGAAGGGAAGAAAACTGCACAGGGAACTGAACAGCAGGTGTAGGGGGAGTGTATGAGGAGCCACCCCCAAATAAATATTACTAATTGGCCAAAAATAATTAACAGTAATGACAACTAGCAGTTATCCCTGAAGCCTACATTCATTGTATAATTACCCTGTTTTATATGTGTTAGTGCCTTCATTTTGCAGACGAGAAAAGTTAAACCCAGGGTTTCAGTGCTAAATCAAGGTTACTCAAGGTAAAAAAAGAAAAAAAAGAAAGAAAGAAAAAGAAAAAGAAAAAGAAAAAAAAAAGAAAGCAGTAGAGCCGACTGTAGAAGCTAGGAAGGGCTTACACTTTTTATTTCAGAACTGATTTAAAAAAGAAGCAGCAGAATGGCATTAAAAGGAGAAGAATGCCAAGTCGATGCTTGACAATTGAATAAGCACAGTAGTTTAGGAATATATAAACATTTCTTGTAGAACAGTCATTGAAAATATGCTAAGGGCACAAGGCCAGCTGTAGCTGTCTGCAAAACAACAGCAAAAATAATTTTGAAAAAAGGGTACAGTACCATCAAGGCCTATATGATGATTAACACTTATTTGCCTCTTCCTGAAGAATAGAGCAGTGAGAAAGAAAAAAAAAAAGCTTACAGAGAATGAATATGTGTCTTATTCACAATCAAATGAAATGGTTTGGGCACAGAGCCAAAAAAATATTCTGTGATTGAATTTTTTTCAGATGCCTAAAATTAACTTGCTCAATTTTATTTTCCCTTCATATCCTTCATCATCTACAAAATGAGGGCTTTTGACCAAATAATCTCTAACTCTTTTCCAGTGCTTAAATTTCATGACTATTCAATTTGTTAGTTAAAGGGGGAAAAGAGAGACTTTAACTTTTAGTAGGAAATTTCTATTTCATCAGAGAGATAAAGTAACATGTCTTTGACTTAGTAATTCTTTATATAAAATAGTTTTCTCTTGTATTTTATGCTTAACACATCAGGAAAAGAAGATGTCAAAAAAACCATTTTAGACCTGATAGAGATGGGAGTATCATAAATATAAAAGATATGACATCTACTCTCAGAATCCTAATCCTAGACTGGAAAGATTCTTAACCATATTTGAAAAGTAGGAATCAATGGAAATTTCTACATAATGAAAATTATTGAAATTCATTATCTTGAATGGTTTGTTTAATGCGGCTATTCTAATAGTTTGCTGTGTGGAATAGTTGATTGATTGCACTACAGAATTAATAGATTAACAGCATCAAATCTATAAATATAAAAAAATGTTACAAACATTTTGAATAGAGGTTTAAAGTCCTATGAGTATTTTAATGGCAATAAACACTATTATCTAGATATAAAAAGTCAAAGACAAGTTCATCATGTGAAATGTTAGCCTTGAGGTCTCAAATTCTTGTCAGTTTGTCAAATACCTTACCTTTAACAAAATGTAATATAATCCTCCTATCAAGCTACAGAAAATTGAGAAGGAAATAAAATATGTTTATAGGATTCCCATTACTAAAGCAAGAGTGAAATGTGTTATTGATAATATCAGCAGGTTAATTAAGAATTATTAGGCATAAGAAAATAGGTTCTTTTAAAAATCTTATACCACTGAAAACATTTATCAGATACTCGTTCAATAATAATACAGAATAATCTTAATGTGAAAAGTTTCATAATCTAAGGCCACTATATTATTTTGTGTAAATAAATTAAGTTCTTTTGGACTCCATTTATTCATCTGTAAAAGAAGTTAAGATTGGATTAATCTTCTCCATGAAGGCACATAATAATAGTAAATGTTTATATATATTAACTGTATGTCAGGAATTGTTTTAAGTATGTCTACATATATAAATTCATTGACTCTTTAAAAGAATAGTATGAGGTATTTACTAATATTGAATTTCTGATTTTACAGATTACAAAACTGAGGCACAGAGAGTTTCAACAATTTGTTTGAGATTTCACAGCTCGTGAGTGGCAAATGTGGGATTTGAAGTCGCCATCTAGCACCAGAGTCCATGGTCTTAACTATGATGTAATACTGCTTATTTTTCAAATAACACATACTACTATACTCTGCTCTTACTTGAGAACACTACCTGTGGTGCATAGAATAATGCCCCTCCCCCCCCCAAAAGAAGTCCTAAATCCTAATGCCTGAAATTTGTGCAAATATCACCTTATGTTGCGAAAGTTACTTTGCAGATGGGATAAAGGTAGGGAAGCTAAAATGGGCAGGTTATCCTGGATTATCTGGGTGGGCCTAATGTAGTTACAAGGCCCCTTATAAGGGGGAGGCAAGAGTTTCTGAGTCAGGCAAGGAGAGGTCCAAGTGTTATGATTACTGGAAGGGGGCACCAAGCCAAAGAACGCAGGTGGGAATCCTCTAGAAGTTGGAAGAGGCAAGGAATGGATTCTTCCCTAGCATCTCCAGAGGGAATGTAACACTCTTAACATCTTTATTTTATTTTATTTTATTTTATTTTATTATTTATTTTATTTTATTTTATTATTTATTTTATTTTATTTTATTTTTTATTTTTCTTTATTTTTTTTAAATATGAAATTTATTGTCAAACTGGTTTCCATACAACACCCAGTGCTCATCCCAACAGGTGCCCTCCTCAATACCCATCACCCACCCTCCCCTCCCTCCCACCCCCAATCAACCCTCAGTTTGTTCTCAGTTTCTAAGAGTCTTTTATGTTTTGGCTCCCTCCCTCTCTAACCTTTTTTTTTCTCCTTCCCTTCCTCCATGGTCTTCTGTTAAGTTTCTCAGGATCCACATAAGAGTGAAAACATATGGTATCTGTCTTTCTCTGTATGGCTTATTTCACTTAGCATAACACTCTCCAGTTCCATCCACGTTGCTGCAAAAGGTCATATTTCATTCTTTCTCATTGCCACGTAGTATTCCATTGTGTATATAAACCACAATTTCTTTATCCATTCATCAGTTGATGGACATTTAGGCTCTTTCCATAATTTGGCTGTCATTGAAAGTGCTGCTATAAAAATTGGGGTACAAGTGCCCCTATGCATCAGCACCCCTGTATCCCTTGGATAAATTCCTAGCAGTGCTATTGCTGGGTCATAGGGTAGGTCTATTTTTAATTTTTTGAGGAACCTCCACACTGTTTTCCAGAGCGGCTACACCAGTTTGCATTCCCACCAACAGTGCAAGAGGGTTCCCGTTTCTCCACATCCTCGCCAGCATCTATAGTCTCCTGATTTGTTCATTTTGGCCACTCTGACTGGCGTGAGGTGATATCTGAGTGTGGTTTTGATTTGTATTTCCCTGATGAGGAGCAACGTTGAGCATCTTTTCATGTGCCTGTTGGCCATCTGGATCAACATCTTTATTTTAGCGCTAGGAGACTCATTTTAGACCTCTGACATGTGGAACTACGTGACAATAGGTTTGTGTTGTTTTCAAATGGTAGATTCATGGTAATTTGTCACAGCAGCAATAGGAAACTAATACACCACCATGGTGGGTTTCTGTTAAAGACCAACTTGTGTCTCAGGTATGCTGAGTGAAAGGTCATAAATCCTTGGATTCGGTACCTCTAGTGTCTGTTTAGCTGTGATTTCCCACACATATATATGATAGGTGTTTTGTAGCTACGTGCAGTAAATTCCTATCTTAACAGTTAGCCTTTAATGTGATACTTTAGTAATGGCTCATAAAAATAAGAGCAACAGATTATAATTATATGTATGAGACAATTTTAGAACAGTAACATTTAAGTGATATATGGTGTCAATATGTTTCATGTTGTCATATATTCTGCAAAATTATTTAAAACACTAAATTGACAAGTGTTTCAACATAATACAACAGATTAATGAA
This sequence comes from Panthera pardus, assembly GCF_024362965.1. Taxonomy (NCBI): domain Eukaryota; kingdom Metazoa; phylum Chordata; class Mammalia; order Carnivora; family Felidae; genus Panthera; species Panthera pardus. Next base: position 46,469,271 of record NW_026526688.1, on the reverse strand, counting down.
TTTCGTTTATGAGAAAAAAATATCTAGTTGAGTTTATTTACAAATAAGAGTTCTGAACTAGAGTCAGATGCTGTTAGAAGGAATCTTAATTCTATATTTGAATATAGTTGAGAAACACTTTGTTTTCCTTTTAAAATATTAATTTTCTTCTTCCAAGAAAAGTTAGTCACAAACTGTAATTAATATTCCTGATCCAGTATTTAGACTTTATGTGTACATGTATGTCTTCCCCTAAGAAGACTGATTACAACCAAAGTGGATATGTATGGTATCTAAGGGGGATGAAAATGAACTGACTGAGACCGTTCCAACCTATCTCATTTCTAAGAAAAATCTGAATCATTATACAAGGAGATTAATTTAAAAGAAAGTAGAGGATTGTGTTAAATTCCCAGAGGGGAAAAAATCTATGTGCATAATTCTTGTCTATTCATTTGATGAGCTTCTCCAAAATTTTCAACTCTCAGAAAATTTAGAGTTGTTCTTATGACACTATTGAGCTGACATAAGTGACTTTGATATTGTCTTATACTCAGGTTGCATACGAAGGGATTTTTTTCACTTACCTGCAGGGATATCAGAAGCAGGTTCTGAAATGAACTAATTGGTGAACACTTTAAGAGGCACTTGCTCAGGAGCATATAAATTACAGTGTTTTATAATGCCTTACAGAATGCTGGAATAATTTAGAGTATCAGGACAAGAAGCTAAATCTCAGTGGAGCTCTTAACAATATTTTTAACATCTAAGGATTTCCAGTCCATGTGGAAAAATGGATTCCATTTCCTAAAGAGAATATAATAAGTGTGTGAGTATTAGACGGCAGTTGCTTGTGTAGCTCAGCTGGTTTTACCTGAAACTTATTACTGTATAAATTGAAAATGATTGTATGCATTTTCAAAAACACTGTGTTGCCCTAAAGCAGCATCTTCCATCAGCTGTGTGAGGTTAGGAAGTTCATTTCATTGGAATAGCAGTTGTTTATGAAGCAGGGAGTTATAAAGTGCGTGTTGTGTAATTACGAGGGGTCAAAAGAGTAGTTCAAAAAAAAGGGAAGTGAATACGGTTTCTCATGCATCTATTAGACAAAAAAAGAATATATGAGCAAAATGGAGAAAAATGGAGCACACAAATATACAATAATGTGACCTGGGCTGTGACCATGAGGTCTGAGAAAAGTCAAAGGGAAGATCGATGGAAGCCTCAATTAGTGAGAAAGACTCCTGGAGAAGACACTGTTGACCACCTAGGCTGAGGAGTTAATTCAGGATTTAGAGCGTCTAAGGATAGAAAGAAAATAATTCCAGGAACATAAGAATGAAGAAACTAATGAAAAATTCATTTATTCATTTGAAAAACATTGACTGATACATATGTGTCAAAAGTAGTCCCATGAGCTGACAATACAGGAGTGAACAAAGCAATTAAAAAAACATTCACCTTCCACATAGTTTACATTCCAAAAAAAATAAGTAAAATGAATGGTTACACAATGATAAGTACTATGGAGAAAATAAAACAGAAAAGATGACTTGGAACTACGGGGGGGGGCAATTTTAAATGAAGTATTTAGTAGTGGTAGTAGTTATAGTAATAAAGAAGGTCTTACTTAGACTGCGACATTTGAGGAAGGTCTAAAGGAAGTGAGGGAGCAAATTCTGGGGAGATCTAAGACCAGAATATTGAGGCAGGAGGATCAGACCTTGAGGCAAAACCATACCTGCTATGTTTGCCAAGAGTGGGCAGGGGAATGTGGCTGGAGCAGGATAAGCAGAAGGGAGAACTGTAGGCAATGACATCAAGTCAGTGACAAAAGCCAGATGGTGTAGGACCACCTGGGTCATGTTAAGGATTCAGACTTTTACTCTGAGTGGAAAAGGAGGCACTGGAGAGTTAACATGGGGGAAGAATATGGACTGCTTTACATTTAGCAGGATTACTCTGGACAATGTGATCAGAATAGAGTACAAGGGCAGGAGTGGAGATGAATCATGGGTAGAAATGAGCTGCTGTAGTAATCGAAGAGACATAGTAATGCCTTGGGCCATAGTGGTAGTTGCAGAGCTTGTGAAAAGTGGTTCAAGTTTGAATTTATTTTGTAGGCAGAACAAATTTTTCAGATGGACCGGAAGTGTCACAGGAATAAGGAAGGAAATGAGGGAAGGAGAGGGAGAGAGAATATAAATGAGAAAAAAATCCCAACCAACTGGAAGAATAAAGTGGTCATTTGCTAAAATGGGGAAGATGAATACACATTAAATTTGAGGTAAAGATCAAATACTCAATTTAGGGAAGGTTAAGTTGATGATACTTATTAGACATTTAAGTGGAGATGAGGTTGGGTATGAGTCTAGAGTTGAGGAAGGGTTACATGAGGGATATATAAATTAGACAGTTATATGTGCACATTGTATTTAAATTCTTGGGATAGCATTAGGTCACCAAAAAACTTGGGTGCAGATAGAAAAAGAGAGGTTTAAGGAATGAACTCTGGGGTTCCAACATTATGAGATTCGAGAGATGAGAAGAGAGTGGTACATGAGATGGAAAGCAAACAGCTAGTTCTTGGCAGAAGAAAGACAAGGAGGGTGTGGTGCTCTAGAAGCCAAATGAAGAAACTTTCAAAGAGTAAACAGTGATGCCCAATGTTACTGAAAGGTGAAGTCAGGTGAGAACTGAGATTTGTTCATTAGATTTAGCTATGTAGGGTTTATTCATAGCTGAAAGCGGCAGATTTAATTTTTTTAAAGTTTATTTAAGTTTATTTATTTAGAGAGAGAGAAAGAACAGGAACAGGGGAGGGGCAGAGGGAAAGGGAGAGAAAGAATCCCAAGCAGGCTCCATACTGCCAGGACAAAGCCCAATGTGGGGCTTGATCCCATGACCAGGAGACCAGGAGATCACGATCTGAGCCAAAATCAAGGGTCGCACACTTAACCAACTGGGCCACCCAGGCACCCCAGTAAATTTTGATTGTTAAATGTAGTCATCATTTTCCTAGGCTATATCTCCCTTGGGTACAATATAGTTTCAATACAAATTATAGAGTAGTTTCGGGTTTTTGATGGTTGGAAAATATGATTACCAATTCTTTCATACACTCATCCTCAAAACATGGAGCTCAATACACATCCTTTTGAGTTGGGGTCTGGACTTAATGTCTTGCTTCTAATATATGCAATGGAAATGAAAGCATGTGATGTCAATTAGGACCTAAAATATTGAGGCTGGATTTGACTGCAGCCTCAGGAGGTACTGTGGGCCAGAATTTTCCAGTTACAGGCACTCCCAAATTTATGACTCCCAGAAACTGTGAGATAATAAAGGTTTACTTTTTTTTTTTTTTTTTAAGTCTTGGGATAGCTTGTTATGTGGAAATAGATAACCAATACACATTTTAGTATCTGGAAGTGAGGTGCTATCATAACAAATACCCCAAAAATGTGGAGTGGCTTTGGAACTAAGTAATGTGCAGATACTAGAAAGATTTTGAAGACAGTGTTAGTGAAAGCTTATGAACTATTAGTAGAAGTTGAGACTTTTAAGGGGATTGTCAGTGAGGCTCAAAGCAAAGTGAGGTCTACCTTACTGGAAACTGGAAGGAAGAAGTCTTTGTTCTGCGGTGGCACACAGGTTAACAACATTGTCACCTGCAATAATACGGTAGTGGAAAATGACTTGAACTGTGAACAAGCTAAGGTAATTTCTCCGCAGAATGTTGCAGATACTACTTGGTTTCTTCCTACTTACAGTAAAATGTGAGAGGAGAGATAAGCTTATGGAAGTTCTGCTAAATGAAAAGAAGCTAATGCTTTGGCTTGAAAAATTCCATAGCCTCTCCACATGGTGAAAGATGCTAAAATTAAGAAATAGCTTCTGTACAAAGATCAAATCAGGGGTTCTGCCAGGCCTAACTTTGAAGCTGAGGGTGTGGCTATGAAATCTCTTATTAAGACTTCAGAGAAATCAATGGTGCTGCCTCAAAATACCATTTAGTCAGAAAAAAGAGCCCTCTGAAGATCCATATGTCTCAGGCTTTCCCTCAATCAAACAATATGGCTACTAAGAAGCTTATGGATATTGTCCCTCAGCAGAAGCCCTAGATAGAGAAGAGCTTATCTTGATTTATAGGTGTAGATTTATCTAATGAATTGGAGCCCAACAACATTCACAGGAGACCCACAAAGTTTTAAAAACAGAATTATATCAGCAGAAACACTGTCAGCTTCGACTGAAAGCTCAGAGACAGCACTAAATAAAAAAGACACCTTTGGAATTCCCCCTCCCCATGCCCAACCCCAATTCTACTAACAGGAATCAGGCTCAGAAAACTACTGATCTACAAACACATGTTACCTTTCATGACAAAACAGGGATGACTCAGAAGGTAAAAACAAGAGCGGGGCCAAGAGCCATGGAGAATTATTTCCAGGCCTTGAGTCCCAGTCAAGAGACTGCCAACCATGCCCGATTGGATTTCAGAATTGGTATGGACCAGTGACTCCTGGGAATCTTCCATGTCTATAGAGGTTATCTTGTGCCTCTCCCACCACTGAATGTAAGGTGTGGAGGGAGCAAATAACATGTCTCTTTAGTTCACAGGTCTTTAGGTCAAGAGGCACTGTACTCAAGGAACTATATCTGAAAATATTAATTCATGTCTTGATCTCATTTTTGTGACAACATCTTGGATTTCAAGCTAATACGGTATTGGGGTTCTTGGGAGGGGCGGTGAATGTATTTTGCCTGTGGGTCACACATATATAAATGTGGCCAGAATACAAATTGCAGTGGTTTTAAAATATGTCTATGAATTTTCCTTTTTAAATATGTCTTATTTAAAAAATTATAATACATATTTATCAATTATAAATTAAAAATGTACAATACACATTTAAAATAGGCACTATTTAAAAATATGTCTATGAATTGTCTTTAAGATGTAGAGCTTCATACTCCTCCCCTTGCGCGTGGGCTGGACTTAGTGACTCATTTCTAAAGAAAACAGTTAGATAGAAGTGACAGAATGTGACTTCTGTGATGAGGGTATAAAAGACATTGTAGCTTCCTTTCTCTCTCTCTCGGATTGCTTGCCTGGGGAAAGTCAACTGCCACATCTTAAGGACACTTGAGCAGCTTTATGGAGTGAGACCTGAGCCTCTGGCCAAACACTGCTGCCTGAGCTCAGAAGCAGATCACCCAGCTCTAGTCAAGACTTCAGACGGCTGAAGCCCCAACTGCCATTTTCATTTCCACTTCATGCGAGACCCTGAGCCTGAGTCTGAGCCACTCAAATTCATGACCCACAGAAACTGGGAAAATACATATTTCTTGTGGTATGCCACAGAGTTTTGGGGAAAATTGTTATGCAGCCATAGATAACCAATCCAAGACTCCTCGCTCTGTAACAGAATCGCTGGGACACCAGCCTCCTAAATTCCTCTAGAGGGGCATGTGCATGTGTGGGAGGGGATAGGGTAGAATTTGAGGGTTCATGAATGATGCTCTTTCTCACTCTTCCATCTGGAAAAGCCCATGGGAGGACTTGTCCTCTGCCACTTGTCTGTGTACTTCTGTCGTGGTGATACTCTTATCTTGTGCAGCCCTCATGCTGAGCTGGAGAAAGTTGCCTTCTCCTCACCTGTGCTGCAGTCTATCCCTGGAGCCACAAAAGATAATTTCTTTTTTTTTATATATATATATTTAGTTTCTAGACTGGCCTCTAAAAATGTCACTCTTTTATTGGCCTGCTTTGGGTTTCAGCCCCTGTTTTTCCTAGAAAGCTAACACAGTTTGTTATTCGGGTGCCAGGCTGAAGACAATCTGAGAGACAACACATCGGAGGCACTCAACATCCTCTCTACCCTTCCATGACCAACCACTCTAGTCATAATATACAGCTGTATATATACAGCTCCAGTGTCTGTATATTACTTCCCTGAGTAATCCAATTAAGCGTGTGTTATCTGCAAGCTCACTGCATGCACAACAATATCACTATGACAGTAAAGAAAGATCTTTAAGAACTTAATAAATAGTGATAGTACCTAAGATATTTTACTAGATGATTTCTTCATAAGGTATATAAAGTTTAGCATTGCCATAAATGATAATTTATAATGACATAAAATGTCCTTCCTCAGCAGAAATTGCCCTGAAGGGACCAATAGGCTGATAGACGCTCAGAGTTTCATGGATAGATCTCTTTAATACAATCTCCAAGCAATAAGAGCACAATGACAAGCTTTTAACTGTCCTAGGCAAGATGACCAAAGTGACTCCTTACATACATATTGCCAAACTTTGGGCCTTTTGACTTTGCCACCCTGACCACCAAGGATTATCTTACAGCGTGAAGTTCTGCATAAGCAATTACCTACAGAGGCTGCCCGGAAGCCTATAACGTGGCTTGGCATGAAAAGCCTACTCAGTTTGGATGGTGTAGACTAGACTATGACTAAATCTTCTAGGAGAGGATCTAATTTTATCGGTTTTTCTGAGATAGAAAGATAGATGGTAGAGTGCTAACGGAAAGCATGTATTCAGGAGGGAGTTGAAAGAGGGGTTGGTGACTGTGTAGGAGAGCAATTGGCTACAGTGCAGAAGCCAAGCAGAGAGCAGAGTTGGGGAAGATGGATCCTTAGACTCTGTCGAGAGACTGGGGCTTGAGGGGCGTCTGAAACTTCCGGTTCTTTAAGAGGCTCTATTGCACTTCCAATGACACTGATTCCCCTCCTTTTTTGCTTTCTATGTGGCTTTATGCTAAACTACTGTCACTGAAGACAACCTGATTATTTGGTTCTTTTACATGATATGGATGAAGTACAGCAGTCCCAGCCATTAACCTCATATCCAGTCAGTCTTCCCGTGAGCTTCATCCTCAGGTCCTCATAAATATGATATGACCCCTGGCTGACAGTCCTCTCTACCTCCATGTCCAAAGAATAACAGTGGATGCCAGTCATTGAGTGAGGCATTGTTTTCACCCCAGTCTTACACTGACCTGAGCATTTCATTCACTGAGTTAACCAATATTTATTGTAGGATTTCTGATCACCATTTTAAAAATGAGGAAATTGAAATTCGAAAAGATGAAGGACCAGCCCAAGGTCACACAGGTAATACTTGCCAGAGCTGGCATTCAAACCAAGCATTATCTGGCACCAAAATTCCACCCACTAATGCAATGGTTTTCAAACCTGGCATCAGGCAAGAGTTTGTTTCCTCAGCCAGTAAATATTGAGCAACCAATATGTGCTAGTCACTGGTGTAGGCACTGCAGATTTAGCCATGAACAAAAGACACAAAGAGCCTATCCTCTAAAAGATGGAGACAACCAACAAATAAAATGGCTAACTGTTGGGCTTAAAAACAAAGAATCCCAGGTGTTAGCTCCAAAGATCATGCTTTTGTAGGTGAGAGGGTTGGGCTAGGTAGTCTATATTTCCAGGGAGCATCCCAGTAATCTTTCAGTACTTAGTTTTGACTTGACTCTATGGTACCAGAGAATGTTGACTCCTAAACATGAGTAAATTCATTGTGGCTGTGATGAGTCCTCATTCCTGAATACTTCTACATAGTGTTTCCTTAAAAGCACATTGTAGGAGAAATGGTAAGATTCTCTTAAAATTAGAGGTTAATCTGGATAGTGCAATGTATGCTGATTGATAATAGGGATCCTGCAAAGCATGCATTTCTAAATATTTGATTAGGATTGGAGAGAGACTTAACCTTACAAATCCACTAGCAAAGAAAACAGTGATTTTAAAGGTACAATGCTGCGGTTTTTACAAATGGATATCTATTGGGGTTATTGATTATTAATTTATAAGTTTGAGTTTTATAGGATGTCATCTAAAGAAGAATTAATGTGATTTAAAGACCTGACCTTGGAAACTCTAAACCTCTAGGTGAGGCATGGGGGAGGGGAAGAGAGAAGGACAATTGGGAACATTTGTTAGAGGCCACAAGATGCTGACATGTGCTTTGATTTAATATAGGAAGTGATAGGGAGTCCTTTCATTCCAAACCCGGAAGGAGGAAATAGGCAATTAGAGCACATGGCTGGTCTGGGGAGAGAAAGAGCAACTGCCAAATTAATTCATTTGCTCAGGGAATGAGGGACTGCTGGTGAGTCACTGGCTCTAAGTAGGATCTGCTTTGTTGTAAAGAGGTAATTTCAAGGCCCAGAGTTGAAGACATGGGCCTTTAAGAACAACCTCGCCCATCTGTTAATGTTGTTTCCTACATTTCTTAGGTCTCCAGCCTTCCCTGATTAGGCTGGTATTATAGAAATGTGCTTGGCCTCTTCTAACTGGACTTGTCTATGAGGCAGAACACTGGGATGCTCAAATTAGGGCAGTGCCATGAAAGACTATTCTCAAAACCCAGATACTAAAAGGCAAGCTGCATTTCTCATTGTTTTCCTCTCCTTCAGTCAGGACTCTAGAGTACATGTTGAATAATAACCATGCAAGAAATTACCAGCATGAGTCCGCCTTATTACAGATGAACAGTTCATCGCTAATGTATTTAACTCAAGTTCTTCTTATTCTAATGAATTAACTGCACTTAAGTGGCCTGCAGCTGAGAACTTGTTTGGGGAAAATGGCTCAGATATGAATCCCATCTGTAACCACCCCCTTTAAAACACTTAATACTTGTGCAATATTTAAATCAAAGATTCTTTCCAATTCCATTGTCAGACATCTTAAAGGAATGTAAACATCTTGTGATTTTTTAAATATGGAAATATGCATGTAGATAACCATTAGGAATAAGTAAAAACAAATATAAAAGGCTTCTATAATTGAGATCTCTTTTCTCCTTCAGGATGTAAGTGCTGTATTCCTGTGTAACTTAACTACTTTACCAGAGACAGTTCCAGCTGATGACTTTATCTACACAGCACAAAATCCTATTGTAGCTCAGTTCTAAATTCTGTGAAGTCAAACAACCATTATTGGATTTATCCACAGTTTGTAGAAAAGGAGATACACATGTCAAAAGTGATTCTTGGAAGTTAATATCAGAAGTGCCATAAGATCACGTAATGTGCAGTTCATCATGTGGTGATTTGAGCAGCATTTGGGGCCTCCTGTCACTTCATCAAAGGAAAACCTATAAATAAACACTGTTTAAAGTGCTTTGCCTATGAGCTAACAATGTCAATAATGTCTAGAGAGAGCCACAGTCCAAGAACCCACAGCAATTTCCTTTGGTTAGCGAGCACAGATATGGAGTCCTCACTTGCACTCTTCTGGTCATTAGAGGGTTTAGCTAGGCTATAGTGACCTTGAGCATGAAAAGGACTCAGTATCAAACTCGGAAGCTTTAATAAGACACAGAAACATAGATGCTATTCCATGATTGGCCAAGACCTTAACAGAACACTGTACCAGGTTTAATTTCAGTATGTTAAAAGAGATGTCTGGAAATTGGATGGAGTCCAGAGACGAAAATAAGAGAGATGATTAAATGGTAGGGGAAATAATAGTTTCTAAAAAAGTCTGAAGGGATTGGAATGTTTTATTCTGAATGAGATGGGAGCTAGAAAGTTTTTTAAAAATCATGTTCCTTTTTATATCAAAATATTATAAAGGTAAATTGAGAAGTTGTACACGGAGATAGCACATAATATATATGAGTTGATATAGAGCATAAGCAAAATGTGTTCTCTGATTTGAAAGTTTTTCAAATGTAGGCAAAGGTCATGGAGGCTGATAAGGGTACCTCTTTTCCCCTATTATTTGAAAATCACTTGTCTCAGAAGAAGGATTGGAGCTCCCTGGGCTATCTCCACAATTAACTTTTGGGTTTATTTCAGTTTTGGTACAATTTATTCAGACTCTTATTCACGGTCCCTACCAGAGACTTAGTGATTGTGATTTTTATTTCTAGTCCTGTCTGGAGGACTATTTTTTCTGCTTTTATTTACTTAACATATCAGGTTCAAAATATCTGATACAGCTTTATAAAGTATGGTACTCTGAAATTCTGCATATTTACTCTTTCTTGCTTGGTCCAAATCATCTACTTCTTAACACCAACCTGCTTCATTTTACATATCGCAGACTAACAACAAGTATCTTTAACTTGCTGACCAACTAAATTTCCTTTCTAACTACTCTTGCCAAGGAGATAGATACACAGACTGTAAAAGTATTAGTGATTAATTCAGCCTACCCTGCATAATTAAACTCTCACCTAGGTAGAGGTCATTTGACAAGACCATTATATAATGGAATTAGTCAAATAGCCTCTATAAATGAGGAAAAAGAGGATTAATTTCTCTCTCTCTGGATGAAAGGTGTGTCACGATCATTCTGAATAAAAGATAGGTATTTATAAAACATTTTCTGAATGAATGAATGATGAATGAATGAAGTTCATTTTAAAAGTTGTGTCTTAAAGACACAAATTACTCTCAAATCACACACCATGGTGAAAATTTCATATTGACTATTGTCCTGATTTCTGCCTATTCTCAGTGGGTCACCAGAGCATTCTTCAGTTCAGTAAAGACATTTTTTCCATCTTGAATTGACAATAACTCCACCTTCCTTTTACCCATAACCATGAGCCACAGCAGTCAAGAATATATATCTAGCACTGAAAAATCACTCTATAGTGATAGCTCAAGTGTAATTTCATAAATAATGAATCAAAGACTCCCACTGTATCCCTTGTACCTTATTGAATCATTGCACACTTTAAATGGCTCTGTGGTGTGTTTAACAAATCTTTAACCATGTCCCAGAGTATTACTCATAATTTAGTCTGAAACACTTAGCAATTTCATAAAGTTTTGCATTCTGGCTCTAAAGTGAACCTTTAGAACAGAACTGAAATGTTAAATGTGTTTTATGTAAGTAGAAGTGATGTGAATTCATACATTACTAAACGTTTTTATACTTCTTTCCATTTAACCATTAATGCTTTCTTCCTGCATGGCCATTAATTTTTGTTGTAGCCAACAGATATTAAGCCCCTTCCTGTTCACTTATAATGAAGCCTGTAGACAGGAGAGAATAAAAGAAAATGGAAGAAGCTTTTATTCAGACTGATTTGGTGTCCTGGAATGGCTGAATGTTACTGTTAATAACCTTGCAGGGGTAGAACTCAGAATGTGAAGGAAATTTTACTGGCACTGCTTGCCGGCGAGTCAAGCTCTCCCACACAGGTTGGAAAGATACATTATTTTAGAGAAGAGGGCAAATGCCAGAAGCCATCATGAAATCCTGGGCTGATCCTCTCTTCTGCTTCCTTCTCCCTGTTTCCTTTACTACCACCTTCTTTTTCATTCTCAGCCAACTTCCCATCTTCTTTTATTCCCCACCTCACCCAGCTTCCTTTTGCTGATGTGTTGATTGTCAGCAGATCCAGCCCCTCTGACTGGACGCACCTGTTCCTTTTGTTTCTGCTCTGTGCAGACAAGGTGACTAAAGAGGAGTAGGGGTGGAGAGAATTATGCCTAAGATCTGTCCCATTGTTCTGTACCATCTATTGCACAGCTTGCTTCTCATGCTCTAATCTACAATCTTAATTTGGAAACCATCTCATGTTTGCTTCTGTGAATGCAAGTTTAAGGCAAAAAATTTTTTTTGAAACTTTTTTATAGCATGTTATACGAGGTTTATGAAAACACTTTAGTCTCTTAACATAAGGTGATATATTTAACATAGTATATTCGTTTTCTCTTGCTGCATAACAATTACATTTACCATGTCACAGTTTTTGTGGGTAAGGAGTCTGAGCCTCTCTTAGCTGGGCCCTTTGCTCAGGATCTCAGAATGCTACAATCAAGGGGTCAGCCAGAGTTGGGGGGGTCTTATCTTCCAAACTTATGTGATGGTTGGCAGAATTCTTTTCCTTGTGATTGTAGGAATTAGGCCCTTACCTCCTAAAGACTACCCATTTTTCTTCCCAGTTGGAAATTCACCACATGGCTTTGACTTGTTAATGGCCAGCCAGAGAGCCTTTCTCTGATTTCTCCCTTCTGTGACCTGGGGACTCACTTTTAATGGCTCACCTGAAAAGGGCAGGCTCACCCAGAATAATCTCCTGTTTGATTAACTTAAAGTCAATTGATTAGGGGTCTTAATTACATCTGCAAAATCCCTTACCTATGCCATGTAACATAACAGAATTGTGGGAATGATATCCCATTACTTTGGGACATTCTGTTGGCCTGAAGCAAGTTATAAGAGGGGGGATTCTACACTCAAGAGGGGGTATTCTACAGGGTGTGGGTCGTTGGAGGTAATTTTACAGTTCTGCCAACCACAAGGAGGAGTCAACACATTGATAAGTTCCTTTTTTTGAAAAAAGTTTATTTTGAGAGGGAGAGAGACACACAGCACACTCCTATATTTTCCTACTACCATGGCTCTAGCTCATGATCACATCATTCATTGAGTCTACAGAAATAACACCCTAACCGAACTCCCTGTATTTGCCATTGCCAGAATACTGCATATAAACTCAAAATATCACCATGTCACTGCTTAAAGACCTTCAATAATTCCCCTTGGCTTCCAACACAGAAGCACATCTTTAGCATCGCATACAGCATCTCCTAGATCCCGGTTTCCATACAGTGCTCTAGTATTATTTCCACCATTCCTGTCCCCTCACTTTATATTCTACCACTACTAAACGTCACCCTTCAGCTTAAATTTCATGGGAGATGGCAGTATTTGTTCAAAATAAGTGTTGTATTTCCTTGTGAGAAGATGATACTTTCCTATTCCACTATGTGAGGCTTGATCATATCATTTTCTTTAGCTAACAGAATGTGGGTGAGAGTGACAATTGCCACTAGACAACAGAACCTTTAAGAGCCACCATTTCATGTAACCATTCATTCTTTCCCCTTCTGCCATTAGGCTGGCATGTCCCAGATAGGGGATGCTCCTTCAAGCCTGGGTCCGTAAATAAAGAGTATGTAGCCATACTCCATTAACAATGAACATTAATGTAAGTGAGAGACTCTTATTGTTGAGAGCCATTAAAGTGTGGAAGTTGTTTATTATTGTAGCATTATCTAGGGAAATTTGACTAATATGAAAATGGGTGCCTCCATTAAAAAGAGAACTAAAATATGTAGCTTTGGCTTCCGGGCCACATAGTGGTGGAACTGAGAAAACATGTTTTATCACTATTCTTGCAGCCTCCGTTTTGTAAAACAATCACCTATAATAACTCAGAAGGCAAAAAATGTATCTCATAAACTTGCGGCTTTAGGGAAATAAAGAGAAAAAAAAGAATGTTGGTGACATGATTGCTATTGGCTGTATTTGACAAAATACTGTAGGAAAAGATGAGCTCATAAAAGAACTCATTGATTTGCACTTAATTGAAAAGAATAGAGAAAATCCAGAAATTATGAGACTTACAGAGTTTGAATATGCAACTGACTGCCATTTCCAACTAGTAAGGTACAAAATCTAGAAGGTCTGTGGATATCAAGGGCCAATTAAAACAGCCCAATGGCACAGTCTAAATTTAGGATACTGCCAACAAGGTTTCTACTGAAATTTCTGAATTGATATGGAGAATATAGTTAATCTTGGGCCCCAAAGATTTTACAAATAGGAGGCAGGCTTAGATGCTCTTGAGCCGCTAAGAAAACCACACTCTCCCAGTATCATCTTCAGATGAAGCCAGAGAGGAAAAATAAAGAAAAAGAACTTTCCAAAGATGTTACAGACAGGATGAACTGCAAAGCTATTCCTAGGTTGTAGAACTTGGGCAAAATTTTAATAAGTTTCAGATGTCCAGGGTATGGATCACTTACAACATGTGCCCTATGGAAGTTTTGGATTGCTGTAAATGAGACACTGATGAGTGCCTTCTTTCTTCCCCTTTCCAAATGGGAGGGTTTATTTTAGTTACAATTTCCCTGTTCTACTACTGCATAGGGGATATGAGAGGAAATATAACTTATCTCTTTTTTTAACGTTTATTTTTGAGAGAGAGCGTGAGCGGGGAAGGTGCAGAGAGAGAGGGAGACACAGAATCTGAAACAGGCTTCAGGCTCTGAGCTGTCAGCACAGAGCCCAATGTGGTGTTCCAGCCTGGGAATGGTGAGATCATTACCAGAGCCAAAGTCGGATGCTTAATCAACTGAGCCATCCAGGCACCCCTATAATCTATCTCTAAGTTCACAGGTCACTAAATCAAGAAGAACCATTAGCAGATTTGATACAGAGACTACCAAAAGACCCTAGATTTCAAGACTGAATGAGACTTTTTGGCTGTCTCCCTCGGAAGGAGAGATAGTGAAGGAGCTTAGTGTACAAAAGGGAGAAAAGAGAATATTTGTGATCAAGACACCATTATTTTATTTGCCTGAAATATTTGTTATCCCTCCATGTAGATGTTTATACAGCCCTGCTTCACTGAAGTCAGACTTGGTCATGTGACTTTCTTTTGTCTATAAAATATGAGAGGAAATGAATTCCATAATTTTCCCAAGTATGTTTAAAAACCATTGTGTCATTTGGCTATTTTCCCTTTTCATCTCCTTTGGGGCATGTTATGTCTGACGGGAGGACTGCTTTTAAAGTCTGGGACTTGGAATGAAGATTAAAAAGAGGAATGCAGCCAAATACAATGGACATCAGCATAAGGAAAGCAAATCTATGTTAAGACTTTGCAATTCATCATAGCATATTCTAATGAACACTGACTTATATACTTTCTCTGTGTCTTCACATTGATGCTTTCTTTGCAACTCATTTCCTATCATTCTGTGCGTCCTTATTTCATGTGTATTATTTAAGACTTAACTGAGTCTAGGAAGTTTTCTTTAAACTCTCAGGCTGGGGGGGCGCCTGGGTGGCTCAGTCGGTTAAGCGGCCGACTTCAGCTCAGGTCACGATCTTGCAGTCCGTGAGTTCGAGCCCCGTGTCGGGCTCTGGGCTGATGGCTCAGAGCCTGGAGCCTGCTTCCGATTCTGTGTCTCCCTCTCTCTCTGCCCCTCCCCCGTTCATGCTCTGTCTCTCTCTGTCTCAAAAATAAATAAAACGTTAAAAAAAAAAATTTAAACTCTCAGGCTGGGAAAACAGCCTGTCTTGGCTTCCATAGCACCTGTGTATATCTTTACTTTTAAAAATTCCAGAAATATGAAAAATTGTCAGTTATGCAAAAACAAGAAAAATGGCTTTAATCTTCACATCACTCCTCCCAAATAGCACAATGCCTGTGATGGCTTTGTGATGTGTCACCTGGGCTAGGGCGAACTGCATTTTCCAGAATTTGCTTTTTTTGTATATTTCCTATTAGGATGGGGGCTACGAGGGAGATTCCTGGCAAGTGTGGAAGGCAGTAGAGATGTAGCAGCCACCATACCGCTTAAACACGTTGCTGATCTGCTGGTTTCCCTTGTTGGCATGAAATAGCAGTTGGGCCTGTAATTGTTCTGCCATCTCTCAATCCTCCTTCAGCCTCTTTGACTCCTGGGCCGGGGGTGAGTGTGCGGAGCTCTGTAACGAAGGGTGCTGACTTCTGTAAGGTACTATCTCACCAGGGTCAGAGGGATAAGAACAAATAGGGGATTAAGTCAGTTGTTATGGGGATCTAGCTCTTCATGCTTACGTATTCCAGTCTGCTTGTAATCTTCCCTTACGGTTTGTCCAATAGACTTCAAGTTCCAGCATCAGATACAGAGACAACATTCTTTCTAATTTTTCAATTTTTTATTCAAGTATGATTAACATACGGTATTATGTTAGCTTCAGGCATCCAAGAAAATAATTCAATTATTCTCAGTGCTCATCCAGAGAAATGTACTCTTAATCCCCTTCATCTATTTCACCCACCCCCTCACTCACCTCCCATCTGGCAACTGCCATTTGTTCTCTGTCTTGAAGAGTCTGTTTTGTTTTGTTGGTTTGTTTTATTTCTTAAATTCTACATATGAGTGAAATCATATGGTATTTGTCTATCCCTGACTGACTTATTTCTCTTAGTATTATACCACCTAGGTCCATCCATGTTGTCGCAAATGGCAAAATTTCATTCTGGCTGAGTACTATTCCACTACACACACACACACACACACACACACACACACACACACATCAACCCCACACCTTCTTTATGCATTCATTTATAGATGGACACTTGGGCTGTTTCCATATCTTGCCTATTGTAAATAATGTTGCAATGAACATAGAGATGCCTATATATTTTTTTGAATTAGCGTTTTTGTTTTCTTTGGATAAATACCCAGGAGTGGAGTTACTGGATAATATGGTAATTCTATTTTTAATTTTCTGAGGAGCCTCCATACTGTTTTCCACAAGGGCTGCACCAATTTGCATTCCCACCAACAGTACACAAGGGTTCCATTTTCTCCACATCCTCACCAACACTTGGTGTTTGTCTTTTTTTTTTTTAACGTTTATTTATTTTTGAGACAGAGAGAGACACAGCGTGAACGGGGAGGGTCAGAGAGAGGGAGACACAGAATCTGAAACAGGCTCCAGGCTCTGAGCTGTCAGCACAGAGCCCGACGCGGGGCTCGAACTCACGGACCTCGAGATCATGACCTGAGCCGAAGTCGGCCGCTTAACCGACTGAGCCACCCAGGCGCACCAGTGTTTGCCTTTTTTATTTTAGCCATTCTGACAGGTGTGAGGTGGTATCTCACTGTTGTTTTGATTTGCAATTCCATGATGATTGGTGATGTTAAGCATCTTTTCATGTGTCTATTGGCCATCTGTATGTTTTCTTTGGAAAGATGTCTATTCAGGTCCTCTACCCATTTTTAATTGTATTATTTGTGTTTTTGGTGTTGATTTGTATAAGTTATTTACTTTAGATATTAATTTCTCATCAGATATATCATTTGCAAATACATTCATCCATTCTGTAGTTTGCCTTTTTGTTTTTCTGATGGTTTCCTTTGCTGTGTAAAAGCTTTTTATTTTGGCATATTCCCAATGGTTTATGTAATTTTACTTCTGTTTCTCTTGCCTCAGGAGACGTATCTAGAAAAATGCGTCTATGGCGAATGTCAAAGAAATTACTGCCTATGTTTTCTTCTAGGAGTTTTATGGTTTCACATCTCACATTTAGGTCTTCAATACATTTTGAGTTTATTTTTGTGTATGGTGTAAGAAAGGGGTCCAGTTTCATTCTTTTGCATGTAGCTGTCCAGTTTTCCCAATACCATTTGTTGAAGAGGCTGTCTTTTTTCCATTATATATTCTTACCCCCTTTGTTGTAGATTAATTGACCATAAACAAATGGATTTATTTCTGGACTCTCTATTCTGTTTATTGATTTATGTATCTGTTTTTGTGCCAGTGCCATACTGTTTGGATTACTACAGCTTTGCAGTATGTCTTAAACTCTGGGATAATGATGCCTCCAGCTTTGTACAAATAGCTTTGGCTATTTGGGGTCTTTTGTACAAATTTTAGGATTTTTTTCTGTTTCTATGCTAAATATTGGTATTTGGATAGGGATTGCATTAAACCTGTAGATTGATTTGGGTTGTAGGGGACATTTTAACACCTGGCTCTTCGAATTCATGAGCATGGAATATTTGTATACTTTTTTATGTCACCTCAAATTTCTTTCATCAGTGTTTGATAAGTTTTGGAATACAAATATTTTACCATCTTAGTTAAATTTATTTCTTGACATTTTATTCTTTTTGGTGCAATTGTAAATGAGATTATTTTCTTAATTTCTCTTTCTGCTGCTTCATTACTGGTGTAAGAAATGCAGCAGATTTCTGCATAATAATTTTGTAGCCTGTGACTTGATTGAATTCATCTATCAGTTATGATAGTTTCTTGGTCGAGTTTTTGGATTTTCTACATATAGTATCATGTCATCTGCAAATAGTGAAAATTTTGCTTCTTTCTTACTGATTTGGATGCCTTTTATTTCTTTTTGTTGTCTGATTGCTGTGGCTAGGGCTTCCAGTACTATGTTGAATAAAAATTATAAGAGTGGACACCTTGTCTTGTTTCTGATCTTATGGGAAAAGGTATGTTTTTCACCACTGAATATGATGCTAGCTATGGGTTTTTCATATATGGCCTTTATTGTGTTGAAGTATGTTCCTCTAAACCTTCTTTGTCGAAAATTTTTATCATGAATGGATGTAGCACTTTGTCAAATGTTTTTGCTGCATTTATCAAAATGATCATATGGTTTTTATCTTTTCTCTCATTGATGTGATGTATTACATTGATTGATTTGCAGATATTGAACCACCCTTGCATCCCAGGAATAAATCCCATTTGATCGTGGTGAATAATTTTTTTTAATGTATTGTTGAATGAAGTTTGCTAACATTTTGTTGAAGATTTTTGCATCTATGTTCACCAGAGATATTGACCTGTAGAGTTCTTGTTTGGAGTGTCTTTATCCGGTTTTTGTATTACGGGGTAATGCTGGCCTCATAGAATGAATTTGGAAGCGTTCTTTCTTCTCTTTTTTGGAATAGTTTGAGAAGAATAGATACTAACTCTTCTTTAAATGTTGGGTAGAATTCACCTCTGAAGCCATCTGGTCCTGAACTTTTGTGTTTTGGAGGTTTTTGATTACTGATTCAATTTTATTGCTAGTAATCAGTCTATTCAAATTTTCAATTACAGAGACAACAGTGGGGTTTTTGTTGTTGTTATTGTTGTTGTTAAGTTTATTTGTTTTTGAGAGGGACAGAGATAGTGCAAGTAGGGGAGGAGCAGAGAGAGAGGGAGAGAGAGAATCCCAAGCTGACTTCACACCATCAGCGTAGAGCCTGATGGAGAATGTGAACTCATGGATGTGAGATCATGACCTGAGTTGAAACCAAGAGTCAGACACTCAACTGATTGAGCCACTCAGGGGCCCCTACAGACACAACAGTCTTATAGAGACTTGATTGCTTAACCAATTCCTCAAATTCTACTAGCTAATTTCCTATAACACACACTACACACACACACACACACACACACACACACACACACACACACGATATCTAGATGTATCTTCTACTGGTTTTGCTTCTCTGGTTGAACTGTAACTGGAACATAGATACTTATTTGTCAACTTAACTTGAATGTTTAAAAGACAACTCAAATTTATGGTCTGTAAATTTTTATTATCCACCTAAATTTAGTCATCTTGGTGAATGGTACTACCAGTTATCTTATCATACAACTTAAAAAATAGATGTCTTCCTTGCTATCTCCTTTTCCTCTACCCTCTATATGTGGTTGATAACTAAATTCTATCAACTATTACTCGTAATTGTCTCTCAAATATCCATCACTCTTTATCTCTACTACTAACAACTTGACCTATGCTACTGTTATCTCTTGAGTGCATTACCTCAAGAGTCACCTATTTCTTTGATTTATACAAACTCTGCTAGTCTATAACCAGTAATTTATTTTTCAATACAGTGATGTTTTCTAAAAACATCTATGGGTATATGGACTTCCTACTTAAAACACTATAATGCCTTTCTACTGGTCTTAACAAGAAAAACCAAAATCTTTAACACATTTAATAAAGCCATTTGTAGGCTTCCCCATTTGCACCTTTCCATCTGAAGCTTGATTGTATTTTATTCTCCCCCTTTTCCCAGCTCTCTGAATATTTTACATTTCCCAGACCAACTAACCCGGGGCCACCATACATGTTATTTCATTTGTCTGTAATATATATCCACACCCTAGTAAATTTCTATTCTTCCTTCAAAAATCAACCTAGTCACCACTTTTGATTGTTAGATAGCATATCAAATTTTGGAAAAAGTGAGAAATTCACATTACTGTTCCCAATACGTGTTGACATTACAAAATTATTCTTTATGAAATTGTTTATGAAGCACCTCTTTTGGATTTAAATTCAGATAGTTCAGTTGGATTCATGGCTTTAAATTTAGCCAGTTCCTCTTTTGGATTTAAATTCAGATGTGTACAGGACTCTTCTAAAATTTAGCCATTGTTTATTATTATACTCTTATCCATGATTTTTTTGTGAAAGAGATTTTAAGGAATTGAGCTTAGAGATAAAAACCACATAACTGATCATATGCATAATACTTTAACCTGAACAAAGTGATTCAAGATTTATGTTTTCTTACACTCCATAAGCTCCTTGAGGGCAGGAACTTTATTTTGTTACTTATTTCTGTGTTCTGAAAGCATCTAGTACATTGTTTTGCACACAATAGATATTCAATAAATGTTGGCACACTCAGTTTATTTCCATTACAGTATGTATCACAGTCTGTATTGTTTTTAGTTATTTGCTTACTTGTTCGCTCTTTGCCTCCCACAAAGAGAAGGCAAGTTCCATGAAGGGAAGGAACTTGTCTGCCTTGTTTACAATGATGTCAATTGGTTCTGTGAACAGTGTCTGGCACTTAACAGATATTTGTTAAATGAATACATGTCATATATAAAAATATCTGGCATACAGTAGGTACTTAATGAATTTAAAATGCCTTTGAGATATGTGTAAGTTCAAAGTGAAAGAGAACTCAGTTCATTTCCTTTCAAATCAGGTTCTCTTCCCATTTACAGAGAAGAAAATTCCATGCAAGAGGAATTCATTTTAGGACTTGAGCAACATCCACCAGAAAAAGTTGCATAGGCATTGCTATTTCACTCCAGCCTTTTTAAAAAACCTAATGCAGCATTATGTCTGCTTGAATGGCACAAAGCATTATCCGAAGCACAGGGGGTGTCTAGAAGGTAGGTTTAGACATACTGTAATATGATTACATTGTTTTGAAGTTTCATTACTTTTTCATCTGAATGAATATGAAACCTAGAATATTAATACAATGAAGATTGGCAGTTGATGACCCTACTGAGGCTGCTCCAAGCTGCTGATAAAACATGGACTGTGGTACTTCCAAATCTCAGAGTTATTTGTAGGTGTCTTGTCTGTAATCAGGATTTGCAAGTGATGGCGCGTGAACTGTTCTCTGGTCATTGTTATTCAATGCCATCACCTGCCATTGTCTGTAATCTTAAGTGGGCTGTCTCATCTATCAAATCTCTCCTTCCTCTACTCACTGGTGTCTGAAGGATCAACAAAGCATGTAAAATCAGCACTTTACTGGATTCTTGAGAGGGTGCTGTTTCTGACTCCAGAGAGTTCTTCCTTTCCCCACCACTCCCCATGACAATTTATAGCCCACTCTGCATTTGACTTTTGCAAATATCTTCCCTCTGATATAATGAGACCCCCTGGGCCGAAAGGTGAAAGGGGTTCTGAGTAATGCCATTTCCTTTTTTTTTGTTGTTGTTGCCTGAGTGCCTGAGTGCCATGTGGAAGATTTAATAGCAACTCTATTCCTCTGATGCATATGACAATATAATATCCTCTAATTGCATCTGTTATGTCTTTGTACAAGGAAGAAAAATATTCTTTACAGCAGGACTACAAAATCGCTCACATTACAACTGAATATTCAGGTATTAAAATAGGTTTTCCTGCTTGTTAGGGAAAAGAAACTGGAAACTGTTTTTGTTTTTATTTGGCATTTTGTACACCATGGACCTGAAGGACGTGGATGGGTAATTTTACACGGCTGGGTGTTTTAGGATACACGGCTCATGGATATTTGATAGGAGTACCTTGGGATGGTAATGCCAAAGTTCTTTCAAGTAAACAATGGAATAAATCCATGTTATCATTTTTAGAGATACTAAGGAGAAAGTTAAAGGGTGATTGAATTGCCTTAAAAAAACCCCAACAAAACAGCATCTGTTTGCTTTTTACCATCTTTAGCCATCCAGAGTTGTGCTCAATCCATGTAGTATTTAGTCGGTGCATTTTGCCAGTATATGCAACTGTCTGGCTGCGTATCTGTCCAGATTTGACCATTTGTAAGAACTGTGTCATTTGCAGAATGCCAGCACCCCATGGCCACTAAGTAAACATAAACTAAATGCAACTGAAAGTTGTTCTCAATCATTAATGGTTTCATTTATTAAACATCCACTTGTCTTTCTCCTGTGCTGACTCATTTCCTTTATTCCTGCTTCTAAAGAATTCATCATTTTCAGTAGCCAATAATGGCACAGACCCGCTGATAAATGACAACGGACATATAAACAAACAAAAAATTTTTGTTTAAAGGTAGTGTTGCCACGATCCTGAGACACATCCTGGTAATACCCACTCCTGCACAATAGTCTCTGCAGAAAGACAAATGACAACACTTGTGTCTTGATTCTTGAATCAGAATTGGATCCGTCTAAAACTGGCCACTGCAGATGGGAATACAGCCTACTGCCTTGGTCTCACACCATGTTCTGAATCAACAAACCCAGTTATGGGAGTGGCTGCACATACTCCTTTTCTTCCCCCGTTCTGATGCCTAACATCTTGTATCTGGTTATACAAAAAGCCTATTAACTTGTATCTTTGAATAAACAACACATTGATGCTCAACATTACTTAACCATCAGGGAAATGCAAATCAAAACACAATGAGATATCACCTCATACCTGTTAAAATGGCCATTTGTTTTAAGAAAGACAAGAGATAACAAGTGTTGGTGAGGATGTGGAGAAAGGGGAACCCTCTTGCAATCTTTGTGGGAATGTACATTGGTTCAGTCACTATAGAAAACATTCTGGAGGTTCCTCAAAAAAGTAAAAATAGAACAGCTCTATGATCCAGCAATCCTTCTTTTGCGTATTTATCTGAGGAAAACAAAAACACTAACTGGAAAAGTTATCTCTACCTCCCATGTTCACTGCAGCATTAGTTACAATAGCCAAGATATGGGAACAACCTAAGTGAATGGATAAAGAAGATGCGATGTGTATATCTAATGGAATATTATTCAGGCTTAAAAAAGAATGAAATCTTGCCATTTGCAACAAGATGAATGGATCTCGAGGACATTTTGCTAAGTGAAATAAGTCAGAGAGAGATAAATGTCACAGGATCGCACTTGTATGTGGAATCTATACAAAACAAAAACAATAAAACCAACCCAAAACCACAAACTCAGAGAACAGATTGGTGGTTGCTGAGGGGGGTGGGAATGGAGGGAGGGCACAAAATGGATGAAGGTGGTCAAGAGGTACAAACTTCTAGTTATAAAGTAAATAAGTACTGGGGATGTAATGTGTAGCTTGGTAACAGTAGTTAATAATACTGCATTGCATAATTCGGTGTTGCTAATAGAGTAAATCTTAAAATTCTCATCACAAGAAAAAAATTTTGTAACTACATACAGTGATGGGTGTTAAATGGACTTACAACTGGTGTTTTCATAATACATACAAATATTGAATCATTATGTTGGACATCTGAAAGGAATATGTTACATGTCAATTACACCTCAATAACACAAGAATACATGTACAATGTAAATAAAGAAACAAGCAATAGCTACCATCTCACTTTGTTATTGAGTTCACTGTCAGTGCTTAGAACTACACAGAAATATACAATATGCTTGAGAAGAAAAAAAAATGGAATTTGGTTTCTTTGTATCCTTTCAGTCCTGAGAGACCTTATCAATAATGGTATATGCAGAGCTCTAACATATTTCTCTTGGGCTTAACGTGAAGCATTAGGATAGAACTAAGTGACAGAAAGAAATGTAAAATGTAACAAGTTTTACAAGCAATAATTAAAATCATGGTTTCTGAGTCTGTGATGGGTAAGAACATCAATTAGTACTCTCAGAAAAACAGGGTACAATTACTTCACCTAACCTTACTCCTTTCCCTCATCTTTCTTGGCCATAACTAAAAAGTGATTAAATAGCAAATTAAGAGCTTTCACACTCAAAATCAATAATTAACTCTGTTATACAGTCCATTTGAAATTGTCAGAAATTAATTGGTCTCCCTGTGTTCACCAGTCAGATTATATCTATGGTATCTATAATGAAAATCTATGTCATCGTGTGAAACCCATCAACGCTATCCTTTTTGCCTCAAAACTAAAAGCACAAGATTATTTACATAGTGTACAAGGCCTAATACACGTTCCTACCAGAATCCACCTTCCGATTGTCAATTTGCTCCTTTATGAGATAAGTACAAAGACTGAAGTTCCTGCTTGAAGTTTTCATGTCTCCCACTCTAACCAGGCCCATAAAGTTAACATGTCCTTATGCTCTCTTTCCTTCCTGAGTCCCACTCGAGATAGTTTCCCATCACCCAGGTTCACTCGTTCCATAATGAAGTCCTCACTGTTAGCTGTCAGTCTGACACAATGACAGGGACTAAAAGGACCAAAGGCTTTTTAGAGCCAGAAGAGAAATTAGAGCCTATCAGGCCCTCATTTTCAGAGGAGGTTACCGAAGTCTAGAGTGCTAATGACAGCTAGCAGCAAAGTTAAGATGAGAAACTGTGTTTCCCGACTCCAGGATCCAGGTGGCGTCTGTTAAACCATGCAGTCACATATGATCCAGTGTGACAGTAGGGCTAAGTGCTCCCACTAATTTTACTAAGTCAAAAGAATTTAGCATTTAGCTTTGTTCTATTCTAGACTACTGATCTGTCTGAGCACATCTGTATTGGTCTTCGGAATATTAAACATCCTACTCTCTGCTAATAAAGTTCTGAATTGCCCGTCTGCTATCATTTCTTTTATTCAATCAATAGATAACAAATGCCCACCCAAAAGTGCACTAGGTACTGAAAATAAACGAACAAGTTGTACACTTTGTATTCTGAGATAGCTTGGAAGAAGACAAAGACAGGAGATGCCTCAGATAAGTTTGGAGCTAAGGAGGTAAGGAACTGAAATAATTTATGCCTGATGGAATCAATTTCACTGTTCATTTTTGTGATAGAAAACATACAGTCTTCTGCAGAGCATGAAGTTTATAGCTGGAGGCTTGAGGAAAGAGGAGGATCTGTTTTTGAAGAATGAGGAAGGGCACATTAGAGATGAATTAAAGGATTACCAAGCGGAGCTGTGCTCTCTCCCCGAAATAGGGTAAGAAAAAGAGAACACTGTCATTGTGAATACCATTACATTGACATTGTGAGTCCAAATGCATTGCCAAGTAAGTCCAATGTACCGTCATGTAACAAAGGAATCTTTTCAAAGCTTGTGAGAGTGCATTGAAATATCTAGTCATGACTTCCAAGCAGATGAGAGAGGAAACGGCATTGAGATGATTTATCAGGAAGTAGGAGAAAAAGGACTCAGGGTCTGAAATCAATAAGCGCTTCAAGGAAAGAATCAGTACGCATTGAGCCCGGGGTGTGGTAGAGAGATAGGTAATTGTTGTCTAAGAGAGGAGGATTTTAGAAGTTTAAGATGATGGCAAATTACAGTTCTCAGAATGGCTCATGGAGACAGAGTAATGGTGAAATACATTGAAGAAGAGGAATTTCGTGGAACTGTACAACGGGGAACTGAATAGGCCATTAACGTGACCTGGACACACACTCAGAGCAGTGGGAGCACAATGAGTGACCTGGATGCTGGTGAATGTCAACACAGGGGACAGGAAGGACAGGAAGAATGTGTACTTATCCATGCCCTGTCCAGAGCCCTGCAATTCGAGGTAAATGAGAGCTACGTAATAGATGCATAAGTAAATGAACAACATATTTTAAGGTAGTAACGACTGTTTTAAAAATAAAGCAAGGTAGTGAAGGTAAGGATGCCCAGATGGAGGACACATCAGTAAAGGCACATGATGTTTGGTCTGAGGTATGAGAAGCCAGCAGTGCTAGGAGCTGGGGAAAAACATTTTAAGCGGAGGTAAAAATGTGCACAAAATCCCTGAGGCAGGAAAGAGTCTGATGTGTTTCAGAAACAAGCCGGCGTGACCGACATGGACTGAACAAGGCAGAGACTGTGAGGAGGTTAGGATCGAGAGGTGAGGATCAGAGGTTTGAGGGTGTGATTACTCCTGATAAGGAATTTAAATGTCATTCTAGGTATGACTGGAAGGCACTAGTGACTTCCAAGGAACGGAGTAACTCCACAGTTGTAAGGATTATTAAACAGAAGTGAAACAATCATATTCTCAGGACGACAAGCAAAAGCCAAGAGAATGCTGTGCCTCTCGTTGGCCCCAAGATGTCGAGGGAAGGAGAAGAGGGACGAAGAGGGGCACACCGGAGAATTAGGAGTCAGGACTAGTTTCCCATAACCTTCTTGGATGTTGAAGGTCAAAAAAAAAAAAAAAATCAGTAATAATCACAGTGAGGGCAGGAAACTAAAGGAAATGCTGAGTGCCTGGTGTTCCATTTCCCTCCACAGAACAGCAATGGGCAAGGGTCAGGCAGAAGCGGTGCAGACAAGGAGAATTACCGCACCGCTGAGGAGCCGCAAACAAAAGGATCCTGCCTCTATTAGGGGATTCATGCCCTGGGGGCAGGGCTGGGAGCAGAAAGGTAGTGAGCCAAAGTGGAGAAAAGTGCCTCAGTCCCTGGGCTAGGAACGTAGAGATGCAAATGAGCATGGCAGGGCCCTGACTGGCTGTGGAGGTGGGCGGCCAGTCCCTGACACATATCCCTCCAGAAAACTACAATGCACTGGCTGTGCGCCATGTCTGACGCTCCTCCCCATGCGGGCTGATGGACAAAGCCTCGTTCGGCCTCAGTATCACACAGGTTTTGTTCTGGACCAGACTCCTCAGAGAGAAATCTATTTAGTTAAGGTGGAAAAACAAATCTGAGCCAGGAGAGTGAGAAGGAAGAAAGGAATTAATTATCTAAGGATATGTTGGTATGATGGCTTCTCTGAAATGTACCTTTCTGAGAGAGAAAAGGTGGCTATTTCTTTCAAGTCCAAGGATCTATTGGGTGTGGGAATGGGGCTTCTTGTGATGGCCCAATTAAGTTTCCAGATTTTGGGGAAGGGACTTCTTTGTCTCTGGTGCCTGACTCATGACGAATGCTCAAATTCATATAAAGGAGTCACAAATTATGACTTTGGCCTCTGTACCATTGTTCTACAGAGCAGTCTTTAAGATGACAGGGGCGCCTGGGTGGCTCAGTCGGTTGAGCTTCCGACTTCAGCTCACGTCATGATCTCATGGTTCGTGGGTTCGAGCCCTGCTTCGGGCTCTGTACTGACAGTGCCCAGAGCCTGCTTTGGATTCTGCGTCCCCCTCTGTCTCCGCCCCACCCCTGCTTGTGCTCTATCTCTATGTCTTTCAAGAATGAATAAACATAAAAAGAAATAAAATAAAGTGACATTAGCAGGGTCACAAACTCAAATGCCTTCAATAACCAGTCAGCAGGTAAGGTAATGTGTAAATCAGCCAATTACAAGACACACAGGGCAGGAAGAATGAGGAGCAGTAGCTGCCTAATGGCATTTATTTATTTGTTTGTTTGTTTGTTTGTTTATGTCTGCACACGCATGAGTGGAGGAGGGGCAGAGACAGCGGGAGTGAGAGAATCCCAAGGAGGTTCTACACCCAGGGGAAGCATCACAGGGCTTGATCCCATGACTGTGAGATCATGACCTGAGCCAAAATCAAGAGTGGACCACTCAACGGGCTGAGCCACTCAGGTCCCCCTCCTAATGGCATTTAAATTCAATGAAAGCAGCAACAATCCTATTGTGCCAGCAAAAGAAGATGCTTTTGCTTATCTTTTCGATCTGGAAGCTGCCACTGCAGAACTCATTGCCCTAAAGTACAGAGAACATCGGGAAAACAAAGATTTGCCAAAATCCCAAGGTCCACTAAGCTTTTCCTCTGTTCATTAACTTCTCATTCATCCATTCACTCATTTATTCACTTAATAGCTATTTTTTGAGTGTCTATCAGGTATTTTTCTGAGTGCAGGAGGTACCACCACACACCAAACAGACAAAAATCTCCACCCTCACAGAAGTTACATTCTAGAGAGGTGAGACAGGCAACTAACAAAATAAATAATAGACAACACTAGATGTTGACAAGGAGAATGGAAAAAAAAATACAGCACAGAAGGGTAGATAGGGAATGTGAGGCAGGCCAGATAGGACAGGTTTCCATTTCAAATGTAGTTGTTGGTGAATAACTCACTGAGAGGGTGACTTCAGAGAAAAGGCCAGAGAAGCGGAAACAAGCTACGAGACTGCCCAGGAGAAAGCTCACCGGATAGAGGGAAGGACAGGCATACAGTGTTTAAGGATGGCAGAGTGGGTGGCATGGTTAAGCAGCAGAAGAAAGGTCAGTTGGAGGGAAGCTGAGTGAGGGAGGGATAGAGGAATAGCAGATGAAGTTGGAAAGGAGAGACGGCAACAGATCAGGTGTGGTTTCATGGGCTGTTGTAAGTACCTTGGCTTTGATCTAAGAAGGCTGGGAAGTGCTGAAGGGTTTTGAGCAGCAAGAGATGATGAGATCTGACCTATGTCTTAACAGAAGTATTCTGGTTGGGGATAATAGATGGATGGGGACAAAAGTAGTCGCAGAAAGATGGATAAAGAAGCTATTAAAAAAATCCAAGCAAGAGAAGAGGGTGGTTTGGATTGTGGTAGTGATGATAAAAGCCAGGCAGATTTGGGATCTATGCTGAAGGTACAGTTGACAAGATTTGCTAACAGATTAGATGTGGAGTATATACAGGACAAATCTAAACCCTGTGTGTGTGTGTGTGTGTGTGTGTGTGTGTGTGTGTGTTTCTTTGCAATATTGCTGTTTGGCATTAACCAAGATGGGGAAGATCTAGGTGAAGCAAGTTTGGGAAGGAAGATAGATAAGGCAGTCTACTTAGAACATTTTTAGTTTGAGTATACACACGGCCTTCCGTTACAGGATTCATCTGCAGTGATGTGGCCATGTCTTTGGAACTTCAGCCTGTAGCAGCCAAAAGCCAAGAAACAACATCATTCATTGCATCTCACATCCTGCATCTACCAACCAATGGTGTAATTCTATCCCAACTGTTCTATTCCAATCTCATTCTATTCTAGCTGCCTCTCTATGGCTGATTTAAAGGCTAACTGTCAAACAAATCTGACACTTATACCTTGATATTTTTTATGATGTGACTCTTACTGAGTACGAACTTTTCCATTTATATAGGGTAAATTTGTTCTGTATAATGTTCATCTGTACTGAAGGTAGGAGGAAATGTATGGTAGCTCTTTTTCCTTACATCTACTGCTTCTTCTCCCCCCCAGAGAGTGAACAACTGTATTTGATGACATATACTACACTCAGGGCCATAGATGATGCTCTGGTATTTGTAGGTGCAGAAACAATATCTGCAAACTCAAGGATAAAGAATACAGTTTTTATTCTTGCTTTTCATAATATTACTACTCTCTGGATAGCAGACAATGCAGTGAGGTAATGCGTATTCTGGATAAGGAATCAGAAGATCTGGATGCTGGTGCTGATTGTAAAACACTGCTCAAAGTATCTTGGGTCACATATGCAAAAGGGAGAAGAAAGAATTAGATACATTTTCAGATCTTTTAGCCTTAATCATCTGGGAATAGGCTTGAGTTTGAGTCTTCCCAAAGTTACCCCACACATTTCAACAGGGGACCCATGGAACCAAAACCCCCATTGGGCATATTTGGAGCCAACATAGGAAACACTTTGGGAGCTAAGTGTACTTTTATGCTTTCATCAAATTTAATCACAAAGGTTCCCACTTCATTCACTCACTGTTGTGGCTGGCTCTCCTTCTGTTTCTTCCAGATGCTTGCTCTTGGTTAAGATCAGGTGGTGGCCTTTGTCTTGCTAGTCCAGAGTCCTGGCAGCAGCTGGAGACCTTCCAGAGAAAGTTTCCCCACTGGAAAATATGTCTTGGAAATGTTTCTGGGTCAGCAATAGTGTCCTTGTTACCTGTCTGGAGTAATCTGCTTTCATACTTGTTTGTCCTTCTCAAAAAACAAAACAAAACAAAACAAAACAAAACAAGAGCAAAAACAAAACAAAATAAAACAAAAACCCTTAAAATCAAATCAAATAAAAACCCGCTGTCAGGAAGGAATCTGGTGAATTCCTTAACCATTAAGTATCACCACAGGCATGAAAAGTGACTGAGCAGAGATTCCTGTCTCCTAACTATGTTTGGGAATCGACTACTCCCACTGCAGAGAAGAGTCTGGGATGCATGTGAAGCATGCTGGGATGGCAAATGGAAGAGTAGAAATGTTGGACATGAGGAGATGGTGCTGGGGTACAATAAATATGTCAGAGCAATGATGCCTTCTATTATACTTTGCATGTTTCAAATCTTTGATATTTATATCCTTTCACTTGCTACTTCCCTAAACTGTGCTAATGAGAATGGCAGATAGCAGCTGCTATTTCTAGATGAAGCAACTGAAGCCACAAGATTCAAGCTAAGAGCGCTCAATCTGATTAGGGTACATGATGTAACCTGGGCTAACACACCCTTAAATCCAAGCAGTTCAAGAAATAAAAATTTCACCCTCACACAGAGTCCGATGTATGTGTTTGCAGTCAGGGAGAGAGGATTCTATGTGCATCCAGGGGTCCAGCATCCGTCATATGACGACACCCTTCTCCAGATGCCTCCACAATATCTTCTTCATTCTGCCAGTCCATCAAGGAAAGGAACCATTCATTTTTATGAGCCAGGCATGGAAATGGGAAATATCACTTCTACTCTCATCCCATCAGTCAGCACTCTGTCGTTTGGTCAGACTTAATGGCAAAGGAGGCTGGCAAATGTAGTGTAGCTTGTGCCCATGAGGAACATGAGGCCAGCTTTGGCATGCACATGGCAGTCTCTGTCACAGTCATGGGACATGCCACCACTTGGGTGCTCTTTACAGTGGACCGCTGGTCTCTCCCAGCCCGAGTTTCAGATTTAGTTTGTTCAATTCCTCAGCACAGAAAGCATCCCTAGGAGAGAGGGCATAGTCACAAATTCCATTGACTTTACTGTCCACCAAGCCATTCAAAAAGTCACACTTTCTCTCAAGAGGATTTAAGAAACAGCCAGATAACAGAGAAGTAAAATGAGCTTTGACCATATCTGGGAATTTGAATTCTGATAGGGACACCTCAATGCCATGAGTTTGTCATTACTCTATTAAATTTTGTGATAATCATTTAACACAAATTCTAGCAAGGTATTTTGCCCAGTTCTGTGATTTGTGGATAGGAAGTGGAGCAGGTGGAGGGGGGCGGGAAGGCCCCTTTGCCATTTCAATCCCAATACCCACTTGCTGCCAGGGATGTGCAGAGAACTCACAAAGGCAGCCCCAGAGCACCTGATTCACTGTGTTTCTCACCCTCCTTGTGTTCCATGTTCCTCACACTCTTCCTAAACTGGAGTATTCACTCATCTGCTTTTAGTTTCATGCCTCATGCAGGTGTGTGTAATTTTACCCAAGGCTTTCTCTAAACAGAACAGAAATTTCTCCTAATTTGCTATTTGGCTAACCTGTGTGTGTGTGTGTGTGTGTGTGTGTGTGTGTGTCTTTCCACTGGTTTTTAAGGAGCTCTGGGACTCAAAGAATGAAAATAGGGTATTCAGATGAGAAATAGGATACCCAGCCACAGGGGGAAAATTCACATGTTTATTTAAATATTTTTCAGGAGGAACCATCTTGTTTTTCCCAATAGTGAGGACCATGTTAATTTTCACTAGCCTTGGGTAGCTGGGTAAGTAATTATTTGCAAAGACCAATAAGATTTAAGGAAATGGCTGTGTGTGTGTGTGTGTGTGTGCACGCGCGTGCATGGTAGAGCCTTGATTCCTGCCCTGGCATTGTTCTCTATTATAGAGGTAAGAGGAGAGAGAACATTTCCCCCTGCCACCATGCACGGAGCAAAAGGAGTCTCCATCTGCTCTTGGGACTCTGCTCTTTATGGGGTCTGTCAGGCTGTTTCCATTTTGACTGACTTAAATGACATTAGTCTTTTTTTTTTAATTAATATTAGAAACAACAGTCTCAAATCCTTTTCATTATTTTTTTATAAGTTCTAGGATTTAGTCTTCTTGTTGCTGTAGCATCTGATGTTAAAATAACATTTACCCTGAAGCTTTCATCAAATTTTCAGAACATCTTTATTAGTTTTAATCCATTGCCAGTGACACCTCCTTTGGCTTGCCATGTTGGGGCTGAAGCAAAACATATACACATATATATCAGTACTTCTAAATGCGGGTGGAATTTTACCATTTACTTTCTCACCCAAAATTAGAACAGTCTGCTGGACGCTGTCAGGTTAAAGAAACAACCTTGACATTGTGGTGCTTAAAACAATTTTTTTCTTGCCTGTTGTCCTTTCCTAACTGGCTAGAGGCAGATTTGTGAAGCGAATGTATCTTTAGTCTTCCCTCAGCAGTTGTTAAGGGCCCATCATGTTGTTTCTGAGTTATTCACCCTTGTCCTCACAACACATTTCTCAAATCTCTGTAAATTAGTCAGTCCTTTCCCTAAAGTGTCATTCATTCGTTTTCATTCATTCATTCATGGACATTTATTGAGTGCCTTCTATATGCTGGGCATGTTTCTTTGTACGAGGGATATAAATATCCCTATTGTTCCTAAATTTCAAAATCTGAAAGCCTACCGAGAGAAAAGACAGACTCTGAAACAATTGCACAAGGTATCAAGGACTCACTTCAAGGGGCCATGAGAGCCAGTACAGCTAACTCTGCCTGGAGTAGGCATTCCAGAGTGGAGCCAGATACTTAAAGAGCTCAGCCAGATACTTAAAGATGAATGGGAAAAGCACAAAAGGACATTCCAGATGAGGGAACAGCATGTGTGTGGTTATATACAAAGAGTGCAAAGTACTCAGGGGAAAAAAATCTAAAATTCTACCTTCTAAAAAATCTCACTCAACAAAATACATCTTCTTTAATACAGACCAGTAGTTCTCAATGTTATTTTATAGCCCTGACATTCCGAGAGATACAATGAGCTGTCATTGGTAAAAGTAACTGTGATTTGAAGCATATCAGAGCGTATCTGCATCTCTGCAGGAGGAAGAATCATGGGGCATAGTTCAGAAAAATCCCCAGGAGTGACTGTGACATACTCTGGTTAAGAATCATAGGCACAGACACTCGTAGGCAAGAGTGACCAGGATGTCTTATCTTTCCTTGGTAAATTTATAATTAAAAAAATTGTGATACAATAGAAATAAACATTTCAAAAGAGTAAAAGGTGAAAACTTTTCAAGAGGGAGAGGAATCAGGATAGGTAGTTTTCTTTTTATACTCTTTAAAATATACTCTTAGAAATAAACACGGACTCTACTAATAGTCTCTATGAATAATTATTTTTCCAAAATGGACTTCTAGAGCACATTCTGTGGGGTAGCACACTTAAAACCTGTGGCATGAACAATGGGTATTAGAAATATTTTAAGGTTAATTATAATAATAAAATAATGGGTAAGGTACAAAACAATATTCCAGAGGATTCAGCTTGGTATCATTCTCAGTTGAAGATTCTCCCTTACTTGCTTCAAGTCTGTGGAAAAAAAAAATCACACAGGAGATTCATTACCATATGGAAGAGTTGGGGTAGAGGGAACAGTGAGAGTAGGATAGATAAAGATGTTCCAAAATATGAAGGTCTCTGGAACAGTCCTTTTTTATGTTGTCTTCTAGCACGATGAATGTAGGAGCTACAAAGTGATCAGACGGTAAATTTAGAGCCAATAAAAAGGAGACACTTCACAGGGCATGTAGCTTGCTTGTGGAAATCTCTGACATGGAAGGTCAAGGAATTAAACACTGGAATTGAATTTATACTAGAGCTGACTGTTTTTATGGCCAATACAACATTTATTGGTATGCTAGGATAAAGTTAATCAAGTCTTGTGCTTCATGGTGGGGAAGCAAAGATTACCTCTGGAGAGTAAGGAAAGGATCTTTTCCAGAATACCATAGTAAATACACTGGCACAATCATTTTGTTTTTTCTGCACTCTGGAGGTTATTAGAAGTTCAGGTACAATGTGACAAGCCCACAGTCTCTTAAGAAAAATTGAACATTACTCTGAAACTTTTCACATTTTCTGGGGTGCACTATCCCAGCTGTTTTTCACAGTTAAACAATTTCTCACAAGGCATAATGTAAACCTTAATTCTGTTCCTAATTCTTTGCATAGTCAAAAACCAATATCCCAAATTCTCTAATTCCATTTTCTTCTTTAAAATTGGCTTTCATATGTCGTAGGGGTGAAGCTAAGATTTAGAAATTGTTGTTCTTGAAGTGTATTCTGTAGTCTAGTTCTCAATTATTAATGACCATTTTAGTATTTACTTATTACTTTTTTTAATGTAAGCTCTAGCCCAGCATGGGGATCCAACTCACGACCCTGAGATCATGAGTCGTATGCTCTACTGACTCAGTTCCAGGGGCCCCTATTAACGTCCACTTAGATAGCAGTGTTAGTGCGATGTCAGATTGGCAACTAGCAACACCAGTAGCTCTGTGTTTGGGGAACGCACAATGAATTTATATTTTGGAATTTCACAAAGAGATTAAAAAGTAGCATCAAATGGTTAATTAACTCATTAGTCTGAGACCAATGCTTCAGAGCTTGAGTTAACTGGATTAGAAACAGTCGACAGTTGAAGAGTTGTAGGGCAGCCACTAATGAGCAGCTTAATGTCATGAAAAAATACCCAGGGTTCAAATCCTGGCTCTGCCAATCAGTGTCCATGTGAGCTTGATCAATCATTCACCTTCTCTTGACCTCAGTATCTTTCTCTGTAAATTGGGGATATTAAAAGCT
The DNA here is from genome assembly GCF_024362965.1 of Panthera pardus. Lineage (NCBI taxonomy): Eukaryota > Metazoa > Chordata > Mammalia > Carnivora > Felidae > Panthera > Panthera pardus. Next base: position 46,434,629 of record NW_026526688.1, on the reverse strand, counting down.
GTCTGAAATGCTGTGGTAAAGATGAGACCCAATAAGTGATTCTTAATGGGGACAATTTTGTCCCCCCAGGGAGGATTTGATAATGTCTGGAGGCATTTTTGTTGCCACTACTGGGGGAGGAAGTGCAACTCACATCTAACAGGTAGAATGGAGGGATGATACTGAACACACTACAATGTACAGGACAGCCTCCTACTCACCCTAACAAAGAATTAGTTCGTCCAAATGTCAATAGTGTTGTGTTTGAGAAATCCTACACTCAATTTGTATTAAGTGACTAGAATCATATCTGACAGAAAAAAAATAATATTGACTGTTATAGGTGGAATTGTTTTCTCCAAAATTTATATATTGAAGCCCTAGCACCCCCCCCCCAGTACCCCATAATGTAACTGTATTTAAAGATAAGGTCTTTAAAGAGGTGATAAAATTAAAATGAGGTTTTTAGGGTTGGCCCCTAACCCACAATGACTAGAGATTAGAACACAGAGACACCAGGGGCACTTGCTCCCGAAGAAAAACCACAGTGAGGATGCAGTGAGAGGGCACCTGAGTAGCTCAGTAGGTTAAGCATCTGACTCTTGATTTTGGCTCAGGTCATGATCTCACAGGTCATGAGTTTGAGCCCCATGTCGGGCTCTGTGCTGATGGTGTGGAGAGTGCTTGGGGTTCTCTCTTCTCCCTTTCTCTCTCAAAAATACACAGTAAAACATTAAAAAAAAAAAGATACAGGGAGAAAGTGGCCATCTGCAAGCCATGGAGAGAGGGCTTAGAAGAAACCAATCCTGTTGACACCTTGATGGTAGACTTGTAGCCTTGTAACTGTAAGAAAATATATTTCTGTGGTTTGAGCCATTCTATTTTGTTATGGTAGCCTCAGTAGACTAACACAGTAACAGTTCTTCTTCTCCTTCTTCCCTCCTCCTCCTCCCCTTCTTTTTCTTCTTCTTCTTCTTCTTCTTCTTCTTCTTCTTCCTCTTCTTCTTCTCCTTCCCCTCCTCCTCCTCCTCTTCCTCCTCCTCCTTCTTCTTGAAAAGTAACTACTTGATTTTGAAAGACAAAATGACCACAAAACTCGGAAATAGAATATGAACTCTGTATTGGCATTCTAATAGCTTGTAGCCCTGTAAGCAAAAGAGTAACTTGAGATGGTAAAAGCAAATTAAAAAATGAAAATGCTTAGCCCATGGATGTGACAAAGTTTAGCATTAGCAGGGATCCTAGCAGTAAGACATTGCTCAAACAGAGTCTATGCAGGTAAGTCCAAATATTTATTTATATTACTTGGGCCCAAACTTGCCAGGATCTGACACTGTGAAGCCTATATGTAGGTGTCTTCTGATGTCACAGATTCTTAAGTGAAATGTTCATAGGGCACAAAGCCAGCAAATAAATATTCTTATTAAAAGCTGGTCTTCTGGTCCCACGCACTGTGTGGAACCCGAATCTGATGTGCCTGGCTGGGCATCTGCTGAGGTCTGAGGATTATTTGTGTGTTGCCCTTCTAAAGCATCCCCACCTACCACCAAAAACAGACCTCTTCATGCTCTTCTCCCCTAACTCATACCTTCATTTGAAATGATAAGGTCTTACTCCTTTGATGAGGAGAAGGCAGAAGACACTAAGGCAAGGTGTGTTTCTCCTGAGACCTAGAACAGAAGTTGCCTGACCAATGTTTCCCTAAACATTCCCCTCAGACTTTTCTCTTGACTTTAACCTCAGACATCAGGTTTAAGCGGGGAGGATGTCACTAACAACGAGTGAACATTGGGTGATATTTTTATGAGGGTGAAGCATTGCTGCTGTCACCATATGCTTGTACTCAATTAGAAGGCAATGATCATTACATGAATCCATAGTTCAGGAGGAGAGCATAAAACTTGTACAGGCCTCACTCCCAGATTATGGGAGACAATGAGTAGAGACCATTAAAGGCAATAATACAAAGGCTAACCATACAGAAATTTATGAGAATTTAAAAAGGCATTTCTTTTGGTAGGTCCAGGGAGCATTCATATTCTTATTGACAGTGGGCTCTTGGGGCGCCTGGGTGGCTCAGTCGGTTGAGCTCAGGTCATGATCTCGCGGTCTGTGAGTTCGAGCCCCACAATGGGCTCTGTGCTGACAGCTCAGAGCCTGGAGCCTGTTTCAGATTCTGTGTCTCCTTCTCTCTCTGCCCCTCCCCGCTCATGCTCTGTCTCTCTTTCTATGTCAAAAATAAATAAACATTAAAAAAAAATGGAAAGTGGCCTCTTACAAGTTTGGAAAAGACAGCACTTTGTTCCAGCAGGTAGAGTCCAACTTGTAAGGCTGGTTGAATTTTAGTCCCAGACGTCCCCTCCTCCAGGTGTCCTCATGCACTGAATCAGAATGCTGGAATGCTTCATATCCAAGGTTGCTTACAACTCGAACATTCTTGGTTTATTAGCGAAGAAACTGAAGTCTAGCGAAGTAAAGTGATGTACCAATTTCAGAAAACTGGTCAGTCATGCAAGGAGCCTCAGGATATAAGAGTTCCTGTTTTCTGGGACCCAGATCTTGCCCTCTACCATGTGTGCAAGGATCTCACCCTGGAGGATCTTCCCAAGGAAGGGTGAAGATATAAAAAACCGCCAAAATTACACATCCATTCTAGTCCATTCTCATTGTTCTCATCTTCCTAATTATATCTACCTGTGTTTTGGACCTTTATGTCTCCCCGCTCCTAGACTCTAGTGAATTCATGAAGGTTGGATAATAGCCAGGAAATATTTTCAGCATGAAATATATCCATAGTACAGGTTACCATGTACGTTTTGGTTTCAGTCTTTACTAACTAGCAACTCTCAAATTTTCTTTTAATAAAAAAACACTAATAGATTATATAGATGCAGTAATAAAGTCAAATGAGATGTTGAAAAGAGATAGAGAAATCAAGATCCTAAAATTGGATGACAGAATTTCATAACTATGAAAATAAAGAAATAAATATATCAAATAGGAGTAAAAGAAGAGAAAGATTTGGGGTCATACAAATCCTGGTCCAAAGCTGGTCTTTTTTGGACCAGGATTTGTATTTTTATTGCAAATATTATATTATTTTATTAATTAATTAATTAATTTATTTATTTATTATATTGTTATTTATTACAAATATTGTATTTATTATTCATGATCTTGGACAAGCTACTTAGTCTCTCTAAACTTTGGTTTCTTCAACTCTAAAATAGAAAAGCTATATTTAACCAGCTGGGTTCTTCCAACAATTGGTGAAAATGTATGTAAGTTATCTACATGGTCATATGTACTATAGGAATACTGAGTTTTATTGAACTTTGCAAATACATTGTTTTTTATAAATTGAAGATTTGCGGCAGCCACTTATCAAGCAAGTGAATTGAAGTTATTTTCCCAACAGCATTTGCTCACCTTGTGTCTGTCACACTTTGGTAATTCTTGCAATATTTCAAGTTTTTTCATTACTGTTATTTTTGTTATGATGATCTATGATCAGTGATTACAACTCACTGAAAGTTCAGAGACGATTAGCATTTTGTAGCAATAGAATTTGTTTTCATTAAGGTATATATGTTGTTTTCTTCTACATATGCTATTGCACACTTAACAGACTCATTATAACATAAACATGAGTTTTATATACACGGGAAAACCAACAAATTCATTTGACTCACCTTATTATGATATTCACCTTATTGCAGTGGTCTGGAACCAAACACGTGATATCTCTGAGGTGTGCTTGTACTGATCGTGAGATAGATTGCAAAAAAGGCCCCTCTTTGTAGCCACACATTTTTCTTTTCTTTTTTTTTTTAAGTTTATTTATTTATTCTGAGAGAATGAGTGAGAGCAGGGGAGGAGCACAGAGAGAGGGAGAGAAAGAGAACCCCTAGCAGGCTCTGCACTGTCAGTGCAGAGCCCGATGTGGGGCTCAAACTCACAAACCAAGAGATCATGACCTGAGCTGAAATCAAGAGTCAGACACTTAACCCACTTGAGCCACCCAGGCACCCCTGTATCCACATCCTTTTCAAGGCGGCAATGGCAGCTCCTTCCACAATCCATGGGGTCTAATTCCCTACCTAATGAATTGAGCCTCATCCTGTGACTTGCTTTGGGTTAATAAATAGTGCACCAGTTTGGAGTCAAGGCCCTCTGCTTGCCTTCTTGGACGCTTGTGAGCACATGTCAACATGCTCAGGCTAGCCTTCTGGAAGAGGAGAGCAATGCCACTCAGTTGTCATCATCCCTCTAGCTGATAGCCAGATAACACTAACAGCCACGGTGCCTAGCTGGCATGCATTTGCTACACAGGAAGCCCTGCCAAGGCCAGAAGGACCCCCTCGTAATAAAAGCAGCTTCAATTTCCACCCCATGGGAATGTGAACTAAGTAAATGCATGTTGTTTTAATCAGCTACGTTTTGGGATTATCTATTATGTTGCAGTAATAAACCAACCCAGGTAGTATTTTTATTAGAGTGTGGAAATCATCAAGGATATTACTGTAAGTTTCAGCTGCTCTCGGCTTCCTAAATTCCTCACACACACAAAGGTGATCTGCAGAATTTTCTTTCCCAGAGCCTTCTCACACAAAATTTTTAATTTGGCTCTGAAGACACCGGTTTTGTCCAAAACGTCAGGAAGAAATTTGAGCAAAGGACGGTGGCAAAGAGCAGGTACAAATGATAACAAAATAGACTAGGAGTCCATGTTGTTTCTCGCAAAAATACTTATTTTTAAAAAAGATTTGAAGAAGGGTTTCAAGGAGGAGGAGAATTTTTATAGAATGATTTGATGGTAGTTTCTAGCTTTTGGTTATTAGTTACATACTCATGTCCCCCCCCCCCATCCCCCCATCCCCCCACACTTCTCCTTTGCTTTTTCCAAGGGCAGCTGGTAGATGACTGTACTCTTTACCCTTCTTCTCCAGAAAACGGCATCAGCCTCAGGCCACCCATTGTCCCAAAATGTTTTCTGTTTGGTCCTCATGTCAGAAACCGGTTCATTTATCCCACGCGACACTGACCTCTGCATCTTCTGATGAGTTCTGACAGAGTGCAGCTTGGCCCCCATCTCAGAATGAGGCTCCACGAGGAAGCTGTGCTGTGGTGCCCATGCCAGATGTCTGCCTAATGGGCAAACTGGGTATGGCTTGCAAACAGACAGAAGATGGAGACTCTTGAAAGCAGTTTGCTTTGGCTCTTGCTGGGGAACAAGGGTCCAGACATCACAGAGGATTGAAAATCAGGTCACATGTGATGAGAACTTGAACAGAGGCAACTGTTGCTTTTTATATCTGTGTTTATAGATTTTTTTTCCTGTAGAAATAGCTTTTCAAGAGCAGCAGGCGTGAGGAAGGTTGGCAGAAGAGAAAGTTTCTTTTCAGCAAATTGCTCCTGGATGTATCTCTGGCTGGATGCGGGACAAAAGGCAACCTGCCAGTTCCACCTCAGGTTTTGATAAAGAAATTGAGTCATGAAAGACAGTGTGGTGCTATATATCATCTCACACTCACATCCAAGTAATCCACATAAGAGAGATCAAAGGAACCCATTTTTCTCCAATTATTCTACATAATCATGAAGATTTCACTAAAAAATTAAATTACATTTACTCTGAGGGAGCCAAATAGAAAAGATCAGGGATTTAAAACATTTAGGTATTGAATAGGTCTTAAAGATCCTAGCATTTTACAGATGAAGAAACTGAGGTCCAAATAGTTACAGCTGCCAAGCAAATACCTTCCCCTAGAAAAGCAGATGAATTTAGAGATCTGGGGTTGGAGAAAGTTACTTATGCAAATGGCAGCACAGCACATTAATTTCTCAACTAATTTCTTAGAGGACTTGGCAAATGCATTTCCTCAGTTGTGGAATAACATCTCAATTTTCTCTCCTCACCAACTTTTTACTTCAAGCAATGCCTGAGTATTCTGAATATTCAATATCTAATTCTAACTTAACTAGTAGACTATGCAGAAGCCAACCCTCCACCCCATAATGTTCTACACGTGTGTGCGTGTCACTAGTCCCTGCTTTCAGACTCCAAAGTTGAAATTCTTCAATTATTAGTAAGATTACTTACCTACAACTTCCAATATTATCATGTCCTGAAAATTTCCACAAAGCTATGGGGGGGGGGGCTGTGGGGGTAGCTCTCTTCTAAATTCACAGAATGAGCATAGAATGGCTGCAGGTGAGGATTTTTTTCCCCAAACTGATCATCACAGTCGAGTACTGGGCCCCATGTGCTCCTGACTTCATCCACATTTCCAGCCTTACTTCTTGTTACTGTACTGCAAGAACCCTGGCCTTGCTTCAGTTCCCAGAGCCCACCACGCTCAAGCCTCAGGGCCTTTGCACCTGTTATCTCTGCAACCTAGAAAGCTCTTCTCCACCAACATCAGGAGACTGGCTTCTTCTCAGTTTCCAGGGGACAGCTTGTATACCCCCTCCTCAGGGCAGCTTTCTCAGGGAGCCCTGTCTAAATCTTCCCTGGCTAGTATTTCTTATCATAGCAACCTTATTTATTTATTTATTTATGAGAGAGAGAGAGAGAGAGAGAGAGAGAGAGAGAGAGAGAATCCTAACCAGGCTCCATACTGTCAGCACAGAGCCCCACATGGAGCTCCATCTCAGGAACTGCGAGATCATGACCTGAACTGAAATCAAGAGTCAGACATTTAACCTACTGAGCCATCCAGGCACCCCTGTTATTTTTTAATTTTTTTAATTTTTTTTTTTTTCGACCTGAAAACAGTTGATTCTCAACCAGGTGTGCTTCTGCCCTCCAGAATCCGTTTGACAGTATCTGGAGACATTTTTTCATTAGGAGGGGAGGGCTAGCTACTGGTATCTGCTGGATGGAAGCCTGAGAAGCTGCTAAACACCCACAGTGAACAAGAGAGCCTCCCCAGCAAAGTATTTTCTGGCCCAAAGCATCAGTGGTGTGAGATTGTGAAACATTCCTTGAAATGTAGGCTCTGCCCACCATCCCTGGAGCCAGAGCCATTTTCAAGGAGGCAATCTTTTGATTTGTTTTTAATGTTTTATTTATTTTTGACAGAGAGACAGAGTGTGAGTTGGGGAGGGGCAGAGAGAGAGAGAGGGGGACACAGAATCCGAAGCAGGCTCCAGGCTCTGAGCTGTCAACACAGAGCCTGACGCTGGGCTCGAACTCATGAACCATGAGATCACGACCTGAGCTAAAGTCAGACAATTAACCGACTAAGCCACCCAGGTGCCCCAAGAAGGCAGTCTTGAGAGAGCAGTATGTTGTTCAGACCATCTGACAGTGTACATGACTGAAACCCAGTAGGGCCTCCACATACATTTAAAGTTCTGGCTGGAGGGTGTGGAGATCCCCTCGGCTGTGGTCACCAACACAAGTCTTGGAGGTGAGTTCTCTCGCTTTTGAAATCTGCCACCTACTGATCTGGGGGAGGGGTGCTGCTCCATTCTTCCATCTCTCCTTGCCTCAGGTGCTGGGAGGCCAGTTTCAGACTTCACTCAGGCAGGTCTTGGGGTTTGCAAACCAACAGCTGTGAGCCAGCTCTAAGACTAGAGACCACAGAAATGGGCTTTGGGGTGGGGCATCCACAGGGGAAATCCAGGGGTGGCCACTGACCTCTACGGGGCCCTGTGTTACATGCTTGTGGATCACCACGTGAATGTGGGACCTCGAAAACACCAGTTGGCCTAATGTACCTGTTTGAGAAACGGTGCAGAACATCGCTGCAAGGAAGGGAGTGTAGCAGGTGGTCAGTAAATATTTATTGAAGGAAAATATGATCTGGCCACATTTAAGGACAAAGCTATGTCTGACAGCTTATCCAGGCAAAAACAGGAAAAGGCCATAGAGAAAAGATACATTCCAAATTAAGCAAGAGGCAGTATTCTATGAGGCATTATGGGCAAGATTCTTCTCATTAAAATCAAAAGGTTTTCCACAGGATTTGATACATAATCCGTTCTGGTCAGGAGAAGACATGTGAACAAAATGCCAAGCAGATCAATACTGGTTCAAGGGACAGATTAATCAAGGTGACTCAGCCTACAGAGCCAATGCACCTGCAGTGGTCACTAAAACCAGAAGAGGAACTCCAGCATGAGTGCTTAACGTTGATCGTGGACACATGTTATTAACTAGTTTTGAATAGGCATGCCACTGAATGCACACATATTTATTCATAAGTTGCATACATACACGACTGCCATTAGCTTACATCATAAGTGTCATAATTTAGTTAGGCTGGAGTCCATTAGGAAACACAGCCAACTGACATCCATTGATTGGATAAAAATCCATATTTTAAATGATTTTCTTACTAATTTCTAAAAATTCTGGCAACTTTGTGCAAACCCTCATTACATTGCTTTGTTCTCCCCTTGTGAAATTTACAAAGAGAATATGCAGGAAAGGTACACTGTCAACTTCATCAACTTTTGTTGTCCTTTTGTACCTGAGCTATCATCTTTAATCAGCAGTGTTTTCATTCAGGAATATATTAAGACAGTTGTGCATTTCTGAGGGTTAGTTTAGAACTAGACAGTAAAATTTACAGATGCACTTAAGTGGGCAAATGTAAATTGCACGGTATTGTGTCACTCTAAAAGCAAAAAAGGACATCGCTGTCAAACCATCCATGTGGCAGACCCCTCTTCTTTCTTCTGGGCACTTCGTACACTGCCTATGACATATGATTCCAAAAGTAGGGGGAAAAAAGGAGAATGAGCTCATATGAATCCATAATTTCTTTCCTTTCTCTGAATTTAAATAAGATATGAAGGAAAGTCCTAATAGTTTCTTCCTATACTCCAGGTGGTTATCTTCCACAATCCAGGAGACGTATACACCTCTCTTTGTGTGTGATGCAGAGGACGGACGAGATGACCAGGATGCCCTTTGACCAAGAATGGAGCTCCTACAGGAGCAGAGCTCACAGGAAGCACAGCCCTCGGGCTGATGTGGGATACCTTGACATTCAGTGTACCTATTTTCAGCTCTGAGGGTGAGGAAAATGACCTATTCCTTTCTGAGACTGTGGAAGCCGACCCTGAAGGAACTCAGTTAATACTCCTCAAATGAATGAATGGATAAATGACCACACAGAGAGAAAAGGCCTCAGAACATAGCCTTATCAATCACAGAAAAAGGGGCAAAACTATCTCATGTGAGAGGAGCAGAATCTAGTACGATGATCCTTGGGCTTCAAATACAAGCTAAAGTATCTGGAGCCAGCAACCTTTGAGGCCAAGGAAGTATCTACCACCCGCCCCCACAAATATACAAATTAGTGTAGGGAGAGACAAGAAAGAAATGACAGAGCTTTTCTTTTGCTTCCTTTTATTTATATCTACCTATCTCTGCCTATATATATGGCTTCCATAAGTCTCTTAGACCATCTCACATAGGAAATGAAGAAAAAATTGAAAAATGATTAACATCTTTATGAACTGCAAGAACTATGGTTTAATAAAACAGAAAAAAAAAATCACAATAGCCTGGTAATTTCCAGTAAATCCTGGCCCCAGAATATTTTTATTTCTAGAATTCTTTATGTCTTCTTAATTGAGATAACACAATGAACTAATAGTTAAATTTCTGCTCATCTTAAGAGTAAATAAACCAATGAACATTCAAACCTTGCTTCTGAGATTAACAATTTTGGGAAAGATGGGGCAGGCAAAGTATTTTGAAGAGAACGAGCCACAAATCATAAAATGGAAGTATTATAGTTGGGATAATCACAGGCTTTTTTTTCCTTTTTTTTTTCAACACAGTATCTTGACATTCTGACTTTTTCTTTTTAAAAGTCTCACCTGGGCCACCTGTGTGGCCCAGTCAGTTGAGTGTCTGACTTTGGCTCAGGTCATGGTCTCACAGTTCGTGAGTGCGAGCCCCTTGTCAGGCTCTGTGCTGACAGCTCAGAGCCTGGAACCTGCTTTGGATTCTGTGTCTCCCTCTCTCTCCGCCCCTCCCCTGCTCATGCTCTGTCTCTCTCTGTCTCTCAAAAATAAATAAACATTAAAAAAAATTAAAAGTCTCACCAAAAATCTAGCACAATCATAGTCTAGCACAATCTGTAGTGGAGAGGGATTACTATTTTCAATCTACCACCAGCCACATCTACCTTAAAGGAAACACATGACCTGTTAAGCAATCTGTTCAAGGGTCAGCATGGAGGGGGAGGATTATGCAGTCACTCCATTTCACCTTTGTCCTTTGCTACCCTCAAATAAGCCTCTTGTCCTAGTGGTGAGGGCCTGGTGTAAAGAGTGCTTAGTATGACAAGCCGATTGGATGAGGTCGGGAGGAAGGAGATAAGTAATCCCTCTGTCTTCTCTCTAACCCAAGGCCGATAGGGGTATTATGAAAAATGTTAAATATATCAGCATTTTAAGTACCCTAATAATGCATGCACCCCCCACCCCCCACACTTTGTTTGCAAATACAGTGAAACCTTGGTTTGCCAGCATAAATTCATTCCGGAAACATGCCCATAATCCCAAGCACTTGTATATCAAAGTGAATTTCAACAATCATTGGCTCAGTTGTGACTGTGTGATGTTTGGTGTCACGTACCACGAGTATTGCAAGACATTGCTCGTTTATCAAGCTAAAATTTATTAGAAATGTTTGCTCATCTTGTGGAACACTCTCAGAACAAGTGACTTGCAATCCAAGGTTTTACTGTACTTCATTTCTGCTCTTTACTCAAGCCTCAAGGTACAGAACACTTTTCTACATGTTTAGCCAGAATTTCCTTGACCTAGAGGACCTACCATATGAAGGCTCTGCCATGGTGCCCCTTCAGGACCACTGCACACCTGTCACCCTGACAGAGGCGACTGCCATTTAGTACCAGGACGGACCTGTCATGGAACTGGTTATGTCCCTGTGATGCTATGCTTATGTATGGGAATTGCACATTATTTATGTATGGTTCACATTCTGATGGGAAATTGTGTCTAGTTGGTAACACCTGTGTTATGCACAAAAGACTTACAGTCTTGATCAATGAAGTATCCACAGATGCTCTGAAATTCCATACTCAGTAGGTGATTCCTCTTATCCTCCACAAATAGAAATTGTCAAACACAAGATCATTAAAAGATATAAAAGATTTGATTCCGTGAACTACCACCTGGAGGAATCAGAATGTGTGTTTGGGAGGCGGGGAGCAGGGAGAATATAAGGTAGAAATTCTTAAATGTAAGAAAATGACAGCAATTTCTGTCTTAACCTCTTCAGCTCTGGTTGCTAAGTTACCATGACATACCACTGTGTGTGCTTTTCAGTTTTTGGTCTTGGGCCTGACAGTTTGATTAATTCTCTGGAGTGCAAAATCTGCACATTGCACATTTAAAAATTACACACGCATGCACACACACACACACACCCACTCACCCAGCACCCCATTATTGCTTCTGATTTATAAAATCTGTTTTATAATTAAATTGACATATGTAGGTGGAAACCTAAAACGATGCTTCATTTGGGGAAGAGAAAAATGCTCTACTATGTGATGTTTCTTGAAATTTTCCTTTAATGGAACCACAATTCACTCGTCCCTAATAGCAGGCATTTCCCCCTTTTTAAAAGCCCTTGACTTTGTGACTAAGAAAAGTAGAAAAAGAAGACAAGTGTTATTTAACCATCGTCACTGTTTTCCCTTCTTCTGTAGGTCTTACTTGGTGTGTGATTGAGTTCAAAGGTGTTCATAAATATTACCATAAGCTGGATGACTAGTGAGCTTTGGGTTGTCAGATGTGTCTATAAGAGAAAATGTCAGTGTCAGCTAGCCAGACCAGTCATGGCTCAAAATCCCAGGGCATTGCATTGAAGATAACGCAATAGACATTTTTTTAAAGTATACCAGAAAACAGCTTTCAAGCCATGCTGTCGTCTTGTGCTTCAGCATTTTTGTGTAAAGGTTCTGTAGTTAAAGGACATATTGTATTCCTAACCCACACCCACCCCCACCCCCATCTGTGTGTGTGCCTCCCTATTTTTAGACTTTTAAAACAAAAGTGACAACTTAAAATCCTTATCGCCAAAACGAGTTTTTAAACACTGATAAGAAAGGATCACCATAGTGGCAGGTGTACAATATGTGAGGAAATGCAAGCAAAGCTCTTCCAGATGCTGAACAGAATTTACTGTTTACTCCCACTGCTGCATTGTTATCCAAAAATCTGACCTCCAGAGAACATACATCCTGAGACGTTAGAAGCTAGGGCTCTGCTGATCAGTTGGTTTAGTCTTCGACTTTGTTATCTCAAGTTTTGCAGTGCAGAATTAGGACTTATTTGCTCTTCTGAGCAACCCCAAGGAGGGGTTGGTAAAGTCTAGAATTGTTCTGGAAGACTATAAAGTTACCTGCATCCATACTTCTTCCTTGTTCTTCCTACCACAATAGCTAAAGGTTCCCTTCTGTTGTCAAAATGCAATCTCTCGTTTGTACTCTGGAGCTCATTCCTTCTCAGCTTCCCAGGGATACTACTCTTACCAATCACCTCTCTTTGGATTGCATCTCTTTCCCTTCTAGACGATCGTTACGATCAGCTGATGAACATGCTCCAGAATCTCCCATCTTTTAAAAACCCTCAGTGATACCCTGTCCTTGAGATTTTTCCCCATTTTTTTCACCCCCTTCAGAGACAAAGATCTTAACACAGTTATCTGCACATGCTATCTCCACTTGCCTAATTGCAATTCACTATTTTATCCCCTTCATTTTATATCAATTTTTAATTTGACACTTTTCTCTAGCCCCCTCTCTCTCCTCCTCCTTCAACTCCCACCATTCAGACAAAATTGCACTTGTCAAGATGGCTAATGACCTTTGTGATTTCAAATTTTGAAGATGTATCTTCCTCAACCTCTTAGCAGCTCCAATACATGTGACTGCTCCTGCTTCCTGAAAACTTTCCTTTTCTGGCTTTCATCTAACTATGCTACACTAGTTTTCTTTTTTCTTTCTTTTCTTTTTTCTTTTCTTTTCTTTTTTCTTTTCTTTTCTTTCTTTTCTTTTCTTTCTTGTCTTTCTTTCTTTCTCTCTCTCTTTTTCTTTCTTTCTTTCTTTCTTTCTTTCTTTCTTTCTTTCTTTCTTTCTTTCTTTCTTTCTTTCTTTCTTTCTTTCCCTTATTGTCCTCTCACGTTTAGTCTCCTCTGATGACTCCTCCTCTTCTATCCATCTTCAAAATATTCATGTTGCCAAGGACTTTCTTATCTACTCTCTCTTTGTAGGTGATAGGTTTCATTAATATGACTGAAATTTAAAAAATTTGTCTAATGTCTATTCATTTTTGAGACACAGAGACAGAGCACAAGCAAAGAAGGAACAGAGAGAGAGAGAGGGAGATACAGAATCTGAAAGAGGCTTCAGGCTCTGAGCTGTCAGCAGAGAGCCCGATGCGGGGCTCTAACCCAAACCGTGAGATCATGACCTGACCCAAAGTCGGACACTTAACCGACTGTATCACCCAGGCACCCCTCATATGACTGAATTCTATATATATGTGTAGAACTCCCGAAGTTAAAGACTTCCCCAAAGTATCATGTCCAAATGTGAACTCTTGATTTCTCTTTCCCCTATCAATTTGCTCCTCTCCCAATCTTTCACATATTAGTAAGAGGTATTGTCATCCACTCCACTGCTCAAGCAAGAGCACAAAAGGCATTCCTTGTTACTCCCACCATTTACATCTGGCATCTAAACTAGTAGCAAGCCCTACTGATTTCACCTGTATAATGTATTTCTAATGGGTCCGCTTCTGGTGCAGATATTGTCATCACCTGAACGGTCTTCTTGCTTTTACTCTTGCCCTACATCCTCTCCATTCCCCATTCCAGAACCATGTTTTTGAAATATATCACATCAAAATGTCACGTCACTATTTAAAATCATTCAGTGGTTCCCCACAGTATTTAGAATTTTGCCCATATTCCTTCCCTCAGAAATCAGTATGTCGTGGTTTATGCCCACCTCTCCAAATCTCACGTTATGGCTCCATTCCCATTATCCACCAATGGCTCTCCTGATTTCTACCTCAGGGCCCTCCTACTTGCAATTCTGCCTGGACACAGATTGTCACCTTCTCACTCCTTCACAAAACCGCCGCCTTCTCATTTTTCTCAGCTTAGAGAATAAGTCTCCAGCCAGCTTATTTAAAGTATTTCCCTCTGCATTCTCTACCACAGCTCACAGTTGACTCTCTTCATAGTAAGTAACATAACTTTTATAATTATTTCTTTATTTGTTCATTTACTTGTTTATTGGCTTTCTTCTCATTGGACTACACATTTTATAAGAGCAAGGACTATATTTGTGTAATTCATAATCATATCTCCAGTACCTAACATAGAGCCTGGTAAATAACATTTGTTGAACAAATGGATGAATGAATGATTGTTGGTACTAACAGGCATGGGAAATAATAGGGAGGTGAAAGGGATACGGAATGACATGAATTAGCTGGGGAACCAGAGGTTTAGTTGATCAGTGAGCCCCTCTTGTATATCCTCTGCTGAGACAATATTCAGATATCACTTTTGATGGTGAATACGGTCCCTTTTTCTTTAAAAGGGGAGGCATATTACTAAGGCAACGAGAATCTGTACAAATACATGCATTTGCTTGACCAAGCCTCTCAGACTACTATGTGTGGCAAAGTTAAGAATTTGCCTCTTCTCCAATCTCATCTTATCATTGAGAAAAGACAGAAAAGTATGCACATTTTCAATAGTAAGAATAGTCTGGGTCTCAGACTCTAGGAAATGCAGCTTTAATGAGGAATGTCCACGTACCATAGCTTAGATGATGTCCTGAAGTGGAATGATGAGCCACATGGAGAAAAAGTTGACAAAATGTTCAATCCATCAAATACCTGTATATACATACCTCAGAGAAGAGAAATCTTCATTTTGAAAGGGAAGAAAGCCAATTTTTATTGAGCAGGGCTGACTCAGTACTTCCTTTCTCCCTCATCTGATATGATTTTACCAAAGCATTTTACAACATGAAATATAATTGATGATTGTAATGGCAAGGGCATGGAACTTTATAAGTTAGACCTCAAGTTTTTAAGGCAAAGGGCTGAAAGTTGCAGGAGAATTACATACGAAAAACATATGAATTACATATGAAAAAATGATATGAATAAACATCATTTCTGATAAAGAAGCACAGATTGCTTCAGATTATACAGATTAAACTTGCCCCCAACAGGAAGGTAATCAAGTCAAATAGAAAACACTCTTCCAGCCCGCCATTCTGAATGAAAGGCTGCGTAACACACTAGAAGCAGGTGTGGGTCTGTGTACCTTAATTAACTTTCCTGTTTGTTACCTAAGAGGAGTCAGAAAGCAATCAGTAGTAAGAACCAACCAAAATTTACCCCCCTTGCTTAAGTGAATGGATCTCTTTTTCCTGAAAAAGGAAGGAAGCAATGAAAGAAGAATGGGAAAAAAAGGAAAAAACAAACAAAATGTAGCCCATAAAAAATCTACCATATAAATGAGAATTTAAACGACAGAAGAAAAAAGTACTTCTGAAAATTATTTATAATTAGAGAAGTAAATTTCACGAAGTATGTGGTTTATATGCTCAAGAAAATTCATAAAAACAGACTCCAAAATAAGACGTGAGAGCTGACAAAAAGCAGTAACAGATAACTGAAATGGAAAAGATGCCGGTTGAAAGGCAGAAAAAAAAAGAGCTGAAAGACAAAGCAACACTACGTCATAAGTAAAAATATAATAGGATAATTAAATCAGTATTAATTGCAGTAAAGAGCAGAAACAATGCTGGCTTATACTGAATTGTGGATGACATGTTGAAAATATTCTCTCAACATATGGAGAGAAATAGTAAGAGTTAACTAATATACCTGTGGAAGACAGAGACTTGAGATCCAAGACGCAGATAACTGTTGTCCTCTAAGAACACACCAGAATAGGGGCGCCTGGGAGGCTCAGTTGGTTAAGCGTCCAACTTCGGCTCAGGTCATGATCTGGCCATTTATGAGTTCAAGCCCTGTGTCAGGCTCTGCACTGATGGTATGGAGCCTGCTTGGGATTCTTGCCCTCTCCTCCCTCTCTCTGCCCCTCCCCCCGCTTGGGCTTTCTCTCTGTCTCAAAATAAACAAGTAAACTTAAAAAAAAAAAGAAGACACCAGAATATATAAATATATAAATAAGAAGAAATAAAGTAAATCTTCCTAAGTTTGAGGGACTTAAAACCAAAAATCAAAATAGCTATCAAGCACAGTTAATAAAATAAAATGTATAGGTAAAAGTATCTTGTAAAAGTACTGAACTGGAAAGCAATCAGCTTCCTTCCCCCCACCTCCAAGTTTCCTCTCCCAGACAAACTCCCTGGCTATAGGATTCTTTCATTCGCCTTCTTTGCATTCTCTTTTCATCTACTAATTTAAATGCCCCAGGAAATGAGAAAGGGAAGGGACAATGAGAGAGAAAAGAGGAGAAAAGGGAGAAGGGGAAGCCCTAACTCTGAAAGACTTTCTGGAATTTAAAAGTGCCTCCCTTCCACCCACCATCTTGGTTTGAAAACCAATCTGCCAGTTGCAGAGCCAACCAGAGCCCTGCCCACCACCACATTGCTAAATTTAGCCTAAGTCATCCAGGGACTCCAGGAGGAACACTTGCCTCAGGAAGCAATAAAAGACTCCAAAGCTGCTCATTGACCAAATGAACCAGGAATCCAGAGAGGCTTAATGGTTTTAGTCACAGGGAGTTTGAGGACCTAGGTTCCCTGCTCAGTGCCGGGAGCCTCAGAGTGGAAAGGTAACTGGCAAATTTGAGTTGCCAAGTGAGCCTAGGTATAATTTGGGGAAGATCGTCTTATGGCTGACATGGAAATTGGAATTCTGATAAAGCAGAAGTGCCCATGATGCCCCAGACAGAACTGATGATACTCCCACCTTGCAGGCATGGTGATAGCTTCACAGGTACTATGCTCCTCATGATGCAAAGCAGATCAGATGGCCCACAATGGTTTATTGATCACTTAATTAACTCCAGTTGCTTCCACAAGTTGGGCAGCAGAAACTGGAAAGGGCTTTAAATCACCATAAGCCTAGATAGAAAGGCATTTGGTAGCAGGTACCATTCAGATGAAGACTATAGAGGCAAAGGAAGTACAATACTGTAGATGGAACGATGCCATAGAATTCATAAGACAATTACTCCTCTAGATGATTTTAGATTTATCCATAAAGGCCCCAGCCCCATGCATGACCCAAAGTGAATCTGCGGCCTGGAGTACACTTAAAGGAAAAGATGCCAGGGGGCACCTGGGTGGCTCAGTTGGGTAAGCCTGGGACTTCAGCTTATGTCATGATCTCATGGTTTGTGAGTTTGAGTCCCCTGTGGGGCTCTGTGCTGAGCCTGGAGCCTCCTTTGGATTCTGTGCCTCCCTCTCTCTCTGCCCCTCCCCCATTCGTGCGCGCATTCGCTCTCTCTCCCTCAAAAATAAATAAACATTAAAAATGTTTTTAAAAAAATAAAGGAAAAGATGCCTGTACCTTCCAGGGCTTCCCAGTCCAGCTGAGCCTCCTCTATTTTGGGAAAAAAAAAAAAAAAAAAGACACTTTGGGGAAAGTGCTGATTTGGCTGCGAAGGCATTAAAAGCAGGAAAGTAGCTACAAAAGGAACAAGAGAAATGGCAACATATGCTGGAGTAACCAAAATTAGGAAGATGGTGTGGAAGGCGCTCAAGCTGGCAGAACAAAACCCCAGGAAACTAAGCAGTCAAAGCCTGGAAGTGAGTTGGAGCAGTTTGACAGTTTAGTTCAGTCTCTACAAAAAGGATGAAAACCACCAGAAGGCTGTTTTGTGCAGGTCTCTGCCTATTGATCTAATGCTATGGGTTAGAAACGCCTGGGGGCCCTCACCTGGGCCCTGGGGGACTTCCCACAGACAACTTCCCCATCTAAACCAGTGGTTGTACTGGACTGACCCTGGTGGTTCTTATTATGATTGCATGTTGCCCTTCAGCAATAACCATTAGAAAACTTGGAAGCAAAAAAGAGTTTATTACTTAACAGCCCCGGAGCATACAAGGCATTCCGGAGGTATGCAGTCAAGTCTCTGGAAGAGAACAAGTGCATGCGCACAAGCACCTGGGATTCTGTTCCTGTGGGTCCAGGGTGGGGGCCTAGGGTTACCGTGGCTCACTGTTGGTGAATTTAAAACAAAAGCAGGAATTTAAAGCCAAGGGAGAAGCAAAGAGAAGTGGCCCAAATGGGCAGTATCAAAATCACTGAAGATCTGTAAAACAAAGCATCCTCCATTGGGGGGAGGAGGCCGGTCTCCTGTTGTGGGGCTCCAAATGCGTTTGTTGGAGATAGACTTCCTTGAAGTAATGCCTCTTTGAAGTGGATGCCTCCGCAGTCAAAGCTTAAATCAGGCACTTGCATTACAAAAAGAAAAGGCAACTGTTGGGGCTTAAACACTACAAAGGCAGAGTGAGGAGGCTAGAAAATCAACCCTTGAACAAGTAGGAAGATTCTCTTCAGCTGAAGAAACTGACAGCCCTTCTGTCAAATAGAACTCTTGCGTGAAGCAAAACCCAACCTCTTGCCCTCCAGGGTGCTCTTATACAGCAGTTAAATACAATACCGGTGGGAAAATGGCTCTCTAGTCTTGCAGGCTGAGGAAAAGGAAGCTAGGGAAGAAAATAGAGAAGTGAGCGGCACCAAAGTGGGAGCTTTGCCGGTGGTCCAAGGCAATGGAGCAAAGACTACTGGAAGGAAAAGTAGCAAAAAGCAGGATTCCAGATCTACACTCCAGCCAAAGAAATCTGAGGAAAATCTGGTTTCTTCAAGGAGGAGAGAGTTAATTGGGAAGATAAAAACAAGGCGAGAACTTTCATAGATCTGAATTCCCCTTCTCCCTCATGATCCTGGAATATTCTGGAGCTGCACAATCCAACGTGGTCATCATGACCACTCACATACAATTATTTATATGTAGTTAAAATGTGAGAAAAGTGGGGCGCCTGGGTGGCCCAGTTGGCTAAGCGTCGGACTTTGGCTCACGTCATGATCTCACAGTTAGTTCAAGTCTCACCTCAGGCTCTGTGCTGACAGCTTGGAGCCTGGAGCCTGCCTTGGATTCCGTGTCTTCCTCTCTCTCTCTCTCTGCCCCTCCCCTGCTTGCCCTCTGTCTTTCTCTCTCTTGAAAATAAATAAACATTAATTAAAAAAAATAAAATGTAAGAAAAGTAATTTGCAGTATCTACATTTCAGCCACATGTGGCTGATTGCTACTGTATTGGACAGCATAGATACAGGACATTTTCATCATCACGGAAAGTTCTATTGGGTACCTCTGTCCTAGACCAAATCCAACCTCTATCCAGACTAGAGAAATGAAAATTCCGTATGCATGCAGGAATGGGAATCAAAAGTAAATACAAAGGAACACATAAATACCCCAACGTCAGTCTTCTCTCACACAAACCTGATCAGAAGGAAAATCAGTTATAATTCACTTGAAGGCAAGAGTAAGAATTGTCATGTGGACATGAGCAGAAAGTACACTACTTAGATGGATTTATTTTCCCGGGGAGAAAAATATTTAAACAGGTCTTCTGGATAAACTTAGAAGTAAATGAAAACAAAGAACTCAAGAATGGGAAAATCGTGGTATAAAAGCTATAGGTAAGCCTTGAAACTAGTTAAATGGAAAAGTAACACTAAAGAATTATTGTAAATTTGAATAAAATCAACACTAAAATTGCAGGAAAAATTATTGATGAGGGAGACCCTAATGTAAATGACATTGGGTACCTATACTCTGGTTTGACAGTCTTGGATTTTTCACTCTCAGGTGTGTGCAGGGGATTGCTAGAGAGGGAGTTGGGAGAGTAGAAATGCACTATTTTCCTAATATTGCATAAGTGGGAAGCAATAAATGATTTCTTTTGCTACATCGATGTTTTGAGAAAGTTTAAGACCATAAATATTTGAGAGTATATACTCTTAAAATGCAATGTATATTTCCTAACTTATTAGGGAAACAGAAGAAAAGCAAGCAAAAGACACTGGTAAGATACCATATAGCAGAGAAAACAAAAAGAAGCATAAAAACTAAAAGAAATATTTTTGATGTACCATCTTTTAGAGGCCAAAGGCTCATACTAGTTAAGACAACCAAAACACAAAACTTACATAGTTTTTTACAAGAAACACAACTGTGGGAGAATAGTTAAAAATTGGAACAAAGGTTTAGCAGACAATATCAAGGAAAAGAAGGCCAGAGCTACCCCCTGCATCAAAATTGACGTCGATTCCAAAAGAAATAAGTAGACAATGATGATGATTTAATTTTGATGGAAAACTCTACAAGGAAGATCCAACAGTTACAAACCTTGATACACCAAATAATGCAGAATAGAAATATACCCAACGAATGCTTTTAAACATGCAAGTAACTTTTGACATAGCCACAGTAGGGGAGGATTTTTAACACATCTTTCATTTTTGAGAGATCATTTAGGGAAAAGGGATAAATGGAAATAATTATTAATTCATTGAATTACAAATATTTTGTGAGTATGCCTGGCTTTGTGCCAGTCCCTAATGACACGATAGGGAAGGGAAAAATATAGTCCTTGTACTTGGGTGCTCAGTGAATATAGAAAAGCTAATTGGTGAGGATGCATATGTATTAAGAATGTGTATTCAGAATGTACATACAAATATTTGTATCCTCTGGAAAATATATTACCTTTTAAATAGTCATGGAAAATTATTTAAAATGAAGATAACTGAGGAAAATAGGGAGATGTCAGTTATTATACAGGTCAGATTCCATCACCATCGTGACCTAAACATAGAAATTGGTTACAAAAAATTAGAGATGAAGCTTTATTGATCTGGAAAAAAATAAGCTCTCTTCAATAGCTAAAATAAAATATGATAGTTTCAACCTCATTTAGGAATAAAGGACAAGAAAAGCTCTATGATCTGTATGATAATTTATAGCATATGATCAAATCTATGTTTAGAGAAAAATCTATATTCTGAAAAGCCTATTATAAATAAATTAGACAATAATTTTATTCTAAGTTCTAGAAAGAGACCAAGAAAATATGCCAGAGAATTTAAAGTCAAAAATATATATTAGTGAATTAATTACAAAACAAAAAGTATAACAGTGATGTATAATAGCGATATATAATATCACAACATAGGTATACTTTTGGAAAGGTATGTACAGAAACTATATAAAGAAATATATATGTGTGTGCTTATATATACACTCATACATAAATATCTATGTAAAATGTTATTAAAGAAATATTAAGGAATATCTTTATATATTACTTAGAAATAAATCTGATAATTCATATATAATAACTATATGAATAAAGCTGCAAAGAAGGCATAAACCATGACGATGTATATAGAGAGATACATCATGTTTCTGAAAGGAAAAATTCAATACTGGAAAATATTAATTCTCACCACATTATTCTGTACTTTTAAGAAAATGAAAAGTTCCAACGGGATTTTGGGGAGTTGGGTGGTGACGGTTCAGGGACTATTGGCAGAGTTATTTTAAAATTCATCTGGGAACAGATTAACGAGAAGAGTGAACTAAAATATCATTTTAATTTTATTAAGATTACAGATGTCAGTGCTCTCCAGCCAAAGACTTCAGCAATACACCCATAATTCAGTGTTGGGTTTATAACTCATTTCACGGGACATCGTACAACCTGGGGAACAAAGAGTTGCCTCAGTAAGAAGGTGTTATAAAGGACCTATTATGAGATGTGGGCTTCGGGTGAGTGATTTGAGGGATGGTCTAGGAAAAAAAGGAGGTTTATTCTGGATTAAGTGCTATCAGAAAATGGGGACAATTTTCTAACTTGTCTTAAAATATCTTAGCTATAGGGAGGGCCAGCTAGAGTCAGACAAAAGTGTGGCAAGAAAAAAGTAAGGAACTTTCACTTACATTAGCCAGGAGAGGGGGTGTTTGGTATTTTGTGGGTTGCACAGTGACAGTGACTATGTTTAGACAGTATTATGAAGTCGTCTTGTTTTGTCTCACTTAATCATGGCCTCATAGCAACTTTGTCTGAAGTTGGAGTTCTGGGAGATGCCTTACATCCAACAGAAGAACCACATGGCCTAGCTTGGAGGGGCAGGCCTACTTCTCCTAACTCTGAGTCTGCTTAGAATTGTCAGGCTATTTCTTGGATCTCAAACACTGTGGTTATTCTTTTTCCCAACCCTATTTGTACTTAATTCTAACATTTTATTTTTCTCATTTTTTTAAAACCAGTTTTAAACTTTCTTGCTTTCCTTTTTTAAAAAATGTTTTTAATGTTTATTTATTTTTGAGAGAGAGAGAGACAGAGTGCGAATGGGGGAAGCGCAGAGAGGGAGGGAGACACATAACTTGAAGCGGGCTCCAAGCTCTGAGCTGTCAGCACAGAGCCCAATGTGGGGCTTGAACTCATGGACCGTGAGATCATGACCTGAGCTGAAGTCGGCAGCCCGACCGACTGAGCCACCCAGGCGCCCCTCTTGCTTTCCTTTTTTCTGACTTCCTGAAGTTTTATAATTTGTTTCTGTTCTTTTAGTGGTTACATTTAAACCCTTTAACATCCTTTTCCTAAAAATCTAGTCATCCAACAGTCTCTATTTTTTTGTAGACTCGTACACAAGCTTTGAAATATTTTAACTTGGATTTACCTTCATGACCCATGTTTTTGCTTCTCTTTTAGTTTCATCTTTTTTCTTAAACATAACAAATTACATTGTTGGTATATTGTGAACAGTCAATCACACAGTTGGTTAAATTCTACCAACATATTTTTAAAAATTCTTTATTCACACTTTTTGTGTCCTTCTGCTTTCTTCTGGTTCCATTTTCTTCCCTATTAAATGAAATAGATCTTTTTAGAAGTTCTTTTACTTGGAGTTTGTATTGTGTAGATTATCTTCTTGTTGTTGTTATTTTTGATAGTCAGAAAATATTTTTATTTTGTTTTTTACTCTTTCATGATAACCTACCAGTGTACAGACTTTCAGGTTGAAAGCAACTTTATTTTTCTTGGCAGTTTGGAGATAGTGTTCTATTGTCTTTGTGAATCTGTTAGTACTGATGTGAAGTCTGCTGTACAGAAAAAGTCCTGTCATTTGTTTGGGTTGCTTTTAAGATTTTCGTTACTTTTGATGATTTCTTATTCCTGTGAGTGTTTTAACATTTGTAAACTAAAGATTTTATAATATGCTAGCAAACCTGGATGACCCCAAAGATTATACATTTATTTGTTCAACAAACATTTATCAAAAGCCCACTACCTGCCAGGCAGTATTTCTATGTACTTTGATTACATACTAACAAATGCTCAATGTATAAAATATTATATATGAAATGGTTTAACTAAAGAGAATTTTCCTGCTATCTATTTCTTTGGCCTTAAAAAGATGAGAACAGTAATCACCAGATGACCTCTGCAAGAGAATGCTAAGGCTTTGGAAGACAGTTGCATGATTCTTAGACTATCAATTATCTCTAGCTTTTATAAAATAAAGCTATTAATTCATTAGAGGTTTGGATATTGGCACAGAATTTATTCTTAGAGAGTTGTTAGAGTCCTCAAGGTAGGGGTAGTGTAAGCTCTCAGAGAAAGTGACACATGTCCCCTGGAATTTGAGGGATCCAGAGATTACTGGCTCACGGATATACAAGCTTAAAAATTATCAACAAGCTGGTTGCTTGTTGGTACTAAAGCCATACTTTAGTCTGCAAATCCAAATGATTTCTCTTCTTTTACCTTGTAAAACTTTAGTGAAGATCTAATGATTTGCTGCTGGGTCTCAAACACTCCCTGGCCCAAATGGAGAGTAACAGTGCCTAGATTTATCTTCTCACCTGAAACAGCAAAATCCAGGCACAATAAAGGAAACAATAGTTTTTATAGCATTTACTATTATGTAATAGAGGACAGTAGTCTTTGAGAGATGGGGAAATAAGTGAAGTGAACCTATAAATGACCCTGTGATTGCCTGGAGACGTTACAGGTGATGGTGCAGATTGGGGAGCCCCAGGTGGCACCTCAGCTTCTCTGACTAAAGGACATGGAGCTGGGAGCCCAGAGAGACCAAAGAGGTAGAGTTCACAGTGCGGAGTATCAGAGAAGAGATTCAAAGAGAGCAAGTTTCAAGATCTATAGAGGATCCCCCTCTAGTCTTTAGCTGAAAACTGACCAGCTCGTGCATGTAGGAAGATATTTATCCAGTGAAACAAATAGCTTCAAAATTAGATGAAATATTTCTGGGCACCTGGGTGGCTCAGTTGGTTAAGTGTCGACTCATGGTTTCAACTCAGGTCATGATCTCACAGTTCGTGGGTGTGAGCCCTACATCAGGCTCTGTGCTGACAGTGCGGAGTCTGCTTGGGATTCTCTCTCTCCCCCTCTTTCTCTGCCCCTCCTCCACTCTCACTGTCTCTGTCTCTCTCAAAATAAATGAATACACTTTTAAAAAAATTAGATGAAGTATTTCCTATAACTCAGCCAGGGTCAGGGATGATTTGCACCAAAGTGGAAAACTGCATAATTCATGGGATAATGGGTAGTTGGAAGGATCTTTTATAAGTAGTAGTGCAAAATTAGTTCTACAACACCCCAAATCAGATTGTTTTCATTTAATTTAAATGAATTTCAAAACAAAGCTCAAAATATTTGTAGTTAAATAAAATATCAAACACCTAAAAAGGCAACATTTAGAAAGCATGGCATCAAATAAGAAATCACCAGGGATGAAAAAAAGCAGAAAAATGTGACACATAATGAATATAAAAAAAAATATTACATCAGAACGGATCCAGAAATCACATTTATGATAAAATTAGTGGAAGGAGACATCAAAACAACAACTGCAATTGTCTTCTGTATGTTAAGAAGCGAGAGGAAAGATCGAGCACAGTAAATAGGGCCTTAAAATATGTAAAAAATAGGGGCACATGGGTGGCTCAGCTGGTTGAGTGTCCGACTTTGGCTCAAGTCATGATCTCGTGGCTTGTGAGTTTGAGCCCCGCATCGGGCTTGCTGTTGTCAGTGTGGAGCCTGTTTCAGGATCCTCTGCCCCCTACCTTGGCCCCTCCCCCACTCATTCTCTCCCCCCACCTCAAAAATAAATAAAACATTTTAAAAACATGTAAAAAATTCAAAAACCAAATCAAGTGAAAACCCAATGAAATGTCAGGAAGTGAAAACTACAAAATATGAGATACAAAATATACTAGATGATCAAGAGAATGAGAAGATAAGCCACACACTAGGGAAAAAAATAATTGCTCCTATTGAAAGAGGTTGAAAACTTACATCTGCACAAAAGCATGCATATACGTATTTATAGAAGGTTTATTCATAATTTTCGTAAAATATGTAAGCAACCAGGATGTCCTTCAATAGGTGATTAGATAAGTAACTCTGGTGCATCCATACAATGGAATATTATTCAGCCCTAAAAAGAAATAAGCTGTCAAACTGTGAAAGATATAGATGAACTTAAATGCATATTACTAAGTGAAGGAAGCCAATCCGAAAAGCCTCAATATTATTTGATTCAAACTAGACAACATTCTGGAAAAGACAAAACTGTGGAGAGAGTAAAGAGATCAATAGTTGCTAATGACTTGGCAGAAAGGGGTGAATAGGGAAAATAGAGCACAGGGGAGCTTTAGGAAAGTAAAACTATTCTGTATGATACCATAAGTGGGGATACATATTGCTGTATATTTGTCAAAAATGATAGAAAGTACAATATAAAGAATGTATTATAATATAAACTATGGATTTTGGTTGATAATAATGTGTCAATGTTGGTTCATTGATTGTTAACAAATGTGCCACACTGGTGAGGGATATTGATGGTGGGGAGGCTGTATGGGGGAAGGGGTATGTAGGGACTCCATGTACTTTCTGCTCAATATATTCTGCAGTGAATATAAAACTGCTATAAAATTCAGTTCTAAAATTTCTACATTTGTTACACTAGATGAGATAATATCAGATTAGTCATTGTGGAAGAAACAATTAGCGAACCTGAAGTCATAAGTTTTTTAAAAATTTTTTAAATGTTTATTTTTGAGAGAGACAGAGTGTGAGTCTAGGAGGGGCAGAGAGGGAGAGGGACAGAATCTGAAGTGGGCTTCAGACTCTAAGCTGTCAGCACAGAGCCCGATGTAGGGCTCGAACCCACAAACCATGAGATCATGACCTGAACTGAAGTCAGACGCTTAACCAACTGAGCCAACCAGGTGCCCTGAAGACATAGCAGGTTTTAACTTTTGGTTAATGTATTCTCAGTTCTAAAATTTCTATTTGGTTTACATAATATTTCTTTGCTGAGATTTTCTATTTCTTTGTGGAAACTTTGTACTGTTTCTTTTGTTTCAAGCAAGTTTGGAATTGCTCATTGGAGTAGTTTAATGATGGCTGCGTTAAAAATCTTTGTTAGATCATTCTAACATCTCTGTCATCTTAGTGGTGGCATTTATCAATTGTCCTTTTATTACAGTAAAATTTTCCTGACTCCTCCTATGACAAGTGATTTTTTAATTTGAAAGCTGGGTAGTTTGGGTATTTTGAGTATTATGTTATCAAATTCTGAGTCTCACTGAAGCCTTCTGTTTTAGCTGGCTTTTTCAGATATGGATCCAGGGAAAGCATGGAAGTTATGAGTCACTACTTGTACTGGGCGTAGAAGTTCAGTTTCTAAACTGGTCTCCATTGACCTCCAGCAAGGGTGGGAAAAAGAACTCCTGACTTTTTTCTTGGTGGGGGTGGGGGAAGTTCTTGCTCCACACTAAGCCTCTGCTGATACCACCTTGGCTGGGAGGAGTAGGAGTGTCTTTTTACTGCTCCTCATGTGGCTTCAGTACTGGTGGGGGCTGGGGAAGGTTTTCACTCTCGAAGAGGTCTCCTCTGACAGCCTGCAAAGGGGAGGAGAAGAGTCATCTCATTACCTCCTGGATGGGGGAGAAGCCTAGGCAACACGTGTGGTGTCCACTGATACCCTGGGGGAGCCTTGTGACTGCTTGATGATGATGAAGTAGTGATGCCCTACTTGACATCACACTGACAGAGCTGTTGGGACATCTTGTAACAGATCCATCCAGCGGGGATTCCATGTTCCGCCTGAGCCTTTGATGACGTGGGTGGGGAGTGGTACACAGTTGTTTATTTTTTCTTTTATGTCGGCTTTGGAGTAAGTTATTTATAAAAAGTTTCTGTCTTTTTATGCTATCTTTTTCCTGATCCTTTTATTAGAAAGAGTCGGCTTTTGTTTTGTTGTTGTAGTTGCTGTTGAAGTGTTCACAAGTTGGTGTTTCTGGGTTGCCGGCTTTTTCAACTATAAATCTGGGGTATATGATGCAAATAGAAAACGCAGGGAACGCCTCACCATGTCAGTCCTTGGGTCCCAATGTCCCTATAGAGTGCCTTCTTCATCCTTCAGAGTCTCCTTAGATTTATTCTGTTTATAATGTTCAAGGTTTTTCAGTTGTACCTAGTGGGAGGAATAGGGAAAATTTCATCTACTCCATTTTCCCAGGAGTGAAAGTGATGATGATTTTATATACCCCTAAACCTTCCCATATGATAGTCATGATCTGTTTCTTTTTTTTGTTTGTTTGTTTTCCCAAGTTTGCTAAGAATAATAATAAAAAAAACCTATTGTACCAATCAAGTTACCATCTTTTAATTCAATTAGATTTGTTCTTTAACGTTTTACATTTCTCCCAGGCATACTCTGTTCTTTTCTCCCTAAGTCACATGTGTTTATCGAAGAGTGTATTCATCTAACAGCTCACAGTGTCTTTTTCTTTTTTCCAGCTTTATTGAGCTATAATTGGTATATAACAGTGCGTAAGTTGTGCAGTGCTCATACTATCTTTATGATTGTGTTCCATGGCTGCGGTGCTTAACTACCAAAGTCAGCAAAATCCACAAAATTCTCTTGGCTAATTGGGGAGAGCATGTAAATGCAAGTGCATAGTAACAGCTTCTGACATCTTGAGGTGGAAGCCACATAGCAGAATCAAATAGCAAAAATGATTTTTCACTTCTGGTGCTATCAGGATTACTATTCTCTAGTTCTTTTGCCATAACTTAAAATGCCCATAGGGACTTGCCTCCACAGTGATAATAATCTCCTTATTTATAAATACAAGGAGATATAGTGAAAAATATGAACTCATCTTTCATGGCTTTATCTTCTTCCAGAGTAGATACTAGCTGAATACCACCTAAAAGAAGGAACACGGTAGCTACTTTGGACAAATTTCACAGAAAATTTACCTTGGAAAAGAAAACAAAAGTAGCATCTTCTTTTTCCTCCTTTACTTTCTCCCAAACCACTTCACATTTCTTGAATAATGTAGACAATGTTGGGTTCCTCACAGGTCTCACAAAAGCAAGATCGTTTCCTGAGATGCTATAATTCTGACTGAAAAAGTTGCAGAGGACGATCTGAAAATCTCCCCTCCTCTCTCTCCCTCCAGCAGTGGAACAGAGGGCCTGCGGGTCTGGGAGCCTCCAGGGCACAAGTTCTTGTTTCATAGATCGTCAAGCCATGAATGTGAACTTTTACCATCATTATTGGTATTTGGCACTTTCTACACTTCTGAGTAGAAACAGTGCATCTTCATCAAATACGTGAAATTCTACTTAGACGTAGATGCAGACACAATTATGTCACCTTCCAAGATTGTAAGCAAATGCCTGACACTGTCTTGAGCACCTCTAATAGGTAGAAGTAGAGACCATATGTAACCTTTTTTTCTATTATTCAGGGGGTAGCTGCAGGTTTTAAGGTACTTGACGCTTATACAATTGAGGAGACCTCTGTCAGAAAACCAAGACAAAAATAGATATTAGATTTAATGTTTATTTAGAAACAGGAAAGATCACAACAAATGTAATCATGGTATTAATTATTGTCTTTATCAATAATTTAGTTTCTCATCTACCATGATTGATCAGTATATGCATAAAGGTGTAGAAAAGTGACCTTTTTTTTTTTGCTTCACAGTTCATTATACTAATGTCATATAAAATTTTTAATGGTGTAGCCAAAAAATTTTAAAAACCTTTATCAAGTTTCTTTCGTTTATGAGCTATGATAGACATGCTTCTTACTATTTTTTAGTATTCCTATAGTTTTGTGTTCTACAATAACAGGAATGCAGATAAATGCTATTTTGAATGATTACCATGTAAAAATGAAAATGTATGGTGCTTTTATAATTTTATGTTGCATTATTGAGTATATTCCTGTTTTGACTAGACATTGATGGGAATTAAGTTCCCCGCTTATAATTTTACATGTCTAATGACTGAAAGAATTTCATATAGATGAGCTTCTAGCTCCCTATTTGCAAATATTCTTCTTCCATTAGTCACAGAGTTTTGTGCCAGGTGTTGTATGACATATTTATATTGTGATACAGCCTCTATTTTTGCATTTTAATGCCACAGTGGTGGCTGAGTCAGTAAAGTAGCCAGAGATAGAATTCCTGAAGCTGTTTTTTTTTTTTTTATGAAATAGCTAACTATAAATTAACTTTACTGAGAAATACTTATAAACAGTATAAGTATATCCCACTAAACCCAACGAATGCCCAATTCAGCTTGTTCTTAGTAATATTCCACAATATTCCCATACCCACTTCAATCTTAGCCATCATAAGAGAAAATGTGATAGGGGGAAGTCACAGTGGAAAGAGATATTTGTCTTACTTTTGCAAATTTACAAACACCTTTGCCCTTGCGCACATATTTCTCCTGCCTGAGATCCTAAAAGGAGATTATATAAGCAAGGGTCCTTGCAGCTTACGATCCATGGGTTCATAGCAAATCCATCGTTGGTATCATTCTTCTGTCTGAAGTAGCATTGTAGTTAGATTCTTCTACATCTTGACACTAATCGGCTGGGGGCAGTACATCTTCAACAAGAGGTCAAATGCTTTCCTTAAAATGGAAACGAAAAGTAACCTTTGGGTTGTTTAGCTTCTCAAATAAGTTATTTTCAAACTATTTCAACATATTAAGCATGGGACAAAAGTAGGATTAAGGATTCAGAAGCTACATTATGCCACCTTTCATTTTGTTTTGTTTCCCAGCTTGTTGGCTACATGGAGAACCCACAGGCAGGTAGGCATATTTGAAAGAAGATCTTACTTCCTTCTAGGGTTTTAAAAAAGAGCGTTCGCTGATCATGCCACCAGCATATGAGCAATTTTGACTTGAGATAAGAAGTATGATTAACCAAAGACAAAGAGAAATAATAGCATCAAAAAGCTATATGTAACCTTTATGATAATTACTACCATTTTTGAGCACTTATAAAAACAAGGCAGTATATTGAAGACGTAATATATTATATCATTTCAAGCCTTTGCAGGAAAGACATGGCACACTCAAACAGGGTAATTAAGGAGAGATTAATAAAGATATTATTTAGGTTTAAGAGAAACCAATCAAAGATGGTGGAGCACCCTGAGACTATCAACCTCAGTGAGTGGTTAGCACCCCTAGACCTGGAGGGGCTGAAAATATGGATGGAACTGATGCTGTAACCATAGTTGTAGGGGAAGGCCATGTGAGAAGGGTGATGGAATTCATTGGATGAATGCAATTGCTGGCCAGACTATTATGAGAAAGCTGGGGAATAAATATTCTAACCACACTCTCTTCCTGCCCTGCAATTTACGGTCCATCTCTTCTGAATGAACTGGAAGCCAGATGGCAAGGGAGTTATTCATGCAGCTCTGTCTCTTTGGACACTGAGCAGAGTTCATGTCATAATGTATAGACTGGGTTTAGAAGGGCAAATCAATATCAGCAAACATATTAGGTTGAGGTATGTGAAATTGCCAATGTTTGACCATGTTTAACCTATAACAACAACAATTTACATGGTTCAATCTACTATTATTGCATTTAAACTTCTCAACAAACTTGCAAGGTCTAAATTATGATCCTCAATTTACTGTGACAATACTGAGGTTCCAAGAAGTTGAGATTGAGATAAGAGGAAAATTCCAAAGAAGAAATTGTCAACATCATCTAAAAATAGACTTTGCTGCCACCTAACTTATTTTGTTCATAAGGAATAAGAGTTTCAGAGCTCTTTTCCAAATGTTATCTAACTTAAAACTCACAAAAGAAGAAAAATGGTATGGTAATTCCTCAAAAAGTTAAATATAAAATTACCATATAATCCAGCAACTCTCCTTCTGGGAATATATTCAAAAATTGAAAGCAGGGATTCTAATAGATATTTGTATACCCATTTTCTCAGTAGCATTATTCACAAGAGCCAAAAGGTGGAAACAATCCAGATGTCCACGAACAAATGAATGGATAAACAAAATGTGGCATGTAACCATACAACAGAATATTATTCAGTCTTAAAAAGGAAGGAAGTTTTGACACATGGTACTACATGGATGAATCTTGAAGACATTAAGCTAAGGGAAATAAGCTGGTCACTAAAGGGCAGATGTTGTCTGGTGCCTTTTATATGAAGTTCCTAAGGCAGGCAAATTTATAGAAACAGAGAGTAGCATGGTAGCGTCTAGGGGCTGGAATAGGGGACATTTGGGAGTTATTGTTTAATTGGGAGGGTTTCAGTTGGGGAAGATGAAAAAGTTCTGGAGATAGATGGTGCTGATGGTCACACACCATTGTGAATATATTTAATGCCGTAGATCCGTATGCATAAAATGGTCAAAATAATATATTTTGTGTATATTTTACCACAATAAAAAGTACTAAAAAGTTCACAAAAGTGTAGTCAGATTGATAAAGCAGTTATTATTAGTATTTTTGATAACTTCTAAATATATGGAAATGCCAAGACACAGAGAGGCTAAATATCTTGCACAGTATTATAGGGTTAATGAACATAGGGACTAAGCTTGAACCCATGCTTTCTGATAAAAACTCTAGTTTTTTTTCTAGAAATTAAACATTTTATAAACTCACCAGAATGATCCTGGGCCCAGAATGATCCTGGGTTTATCATTTCTAGAGTTATTGAATTAGGCAAGTGATGGTTTAGTGAAGAAAATCAAATCCATTTCCTTGACTAAGTAATGTGTTTGTCAAGAACTTGCTAATTGGTGAAATCCATAATTCCCAAAGGTAACTATTAAGGATCTGATGCGTAGTATTTTTTTTCTTTATTAAACTGTGTTGTTAGTTCTGTGGTATGATCTCGAGTGTTTGTTCTCAGTGTTGAGAACAATTCTGGATGCCTCTTCCATCATCGACCAAAGTATGGAAACAGAGGAACTGCTTTTGTGTTTTTGCTGCTTTTTAATATTATCTTCTGTTTAGAACAGTATATGGAGTTTGAAAAATATATATGTTGGGGGAGGGTTGTGGTTTGTGTGTGTGTGTGGTAGGGAGACAGGGTTGTGGTGTGTGTGTGTGTGTGTGTGTGTGTGTAGACAGGGAGAAGGGAAAAAAGAAATGAGGAAGGGTGAGTATGTTGAATTAGTTTTGGTTTGAGTTGCCTTACAACATAGACTTTATATTGCACTTGGCTTGAGAAATGCTGACAAATATTCAAAGCAAAAAGGAAAAGTAAGAAAACAGAGTATGCTTATCTTTCAATTATGAAGGAATAGAATTTCTAAGTTTAACTGTAAATTTATGTGTCCAGAGCTAGAAGGTATTGGTTGGGTTACTGACTGTCTCCACCATTCAGATACCACACCATTCAGGTGTGGAAAACCTCAAGCTTTCATTTGGCAAACACAATACAGCTGAAGGCAAAATACTTTAATTGCAATAAAAAATGACCCTTGTTAGAGATCAGGTTTATACATCTATTGCCAAAATTACTAAATATTTTTCCTTAATGCAGACATTGACTTATGTGTGAACCCTAACCCTGATACTGCCCCACCTCATTAGGCAAAGCAGACAAAAAAGGAAAATAATTCAATTCAAATCAGTTAACAATATGGACTTCATTGAGAGAAACTATCAATGAAGACTATAGGCCTATCAACTTTAGGCAATGTACTTAGTGTCCTTTTTGGAGCTCAGCCTCAGTTTTTTATGCTCTGTAGGGTGGAATAGGACCTGGTGATCAGATCCAAGGGTTATGTAGGACTTAATCTTGACATCATTCAAAATCAGAATACTGATGTTGATACCTATGGTTACTCTTAAGGTCAGAAACCTGGTTATATTCTCTCTCTGGGTCTAGTGCCAAATAGATACTCAGTAATGTTTGGAAGGAAGGAAGAGAAGAAGGAATCAGAACTTAACTCTAAAGCTGAGAGATTTATTAGTGTGAAAAGGGAAAATCTACGTAGGTGAAGATAATGTAGAACAATAAACAGACACAGGCAAATAGGCTGGTGGCATGTGTAGAGATTTAGAGCAGATATTGGGGAACTTAAGGTTCGGGAACAAAATCTAGACATTGGTAGTCAGGGGGCTAAGGTACCAACTTTATCATCCTAAGTGGGAGCAAGGCATGAAACCAATTACTGGGAACTTTAACAGCAAGGTCAGAAAGACTCCATAGTAAGACCAACCTTGAGGTTGAGCTGGTGAGTAACTACCACACTTAAGCAATTCATAGATGTTCCACACTTGGGGTGAAGATTAGTCCCAGAGTCTGGGTAGAAGCTGGCTCTCTTGGCAGGCTTTCAGTAAGCATATTGAGGTTACTATTATAGAAGTGAGGAGCTGTATGGAAATCACAAAGGCCAGAGAGGGAAAAGTGCCCATCCTCTGGTGATCTAAGCAGGTTGCAGTTTGGTTTGTGAGTTTTCAATTTCCCAGCTTTCCAAGAATGAGCTCTGCCTTTTCTGAGCGCTTCAGATCTTAGTCGCAGTGGGGGAGGGGTTTTTCAGTTCTAGGGAGCCATCTTTCGAGACTCAGGAACACACTTGTCTAGGAGAGAAAGAAAGAATATTTTTCAATATGAATTTAAAAAATTTGACAGGTCTGGATGCCTATTTCCTTGAGTGACTCTTAATTTTCCCTAGCTTCTCTGAAGTGTGTACTATTCTCACATATTCCAGCTTGGATTTTCATGTTTCAACAGCTAACATAAGCCACTGAACTTGTGGGTATTTATCGAAGATCTGGTAAGTGAACATTTGGAGGTTTGCTCACAAGTCGTTTTCACTGAAATCTTTTCTGGGCACTGATTTGGGCTGAGCACACAAAGTACAAATTGGCTCTTGGGACAGAGATGCCAGGCTGAAGCTGATAAAAGATTTACTGCAGAGTGTTTAGAATCACTGAGCTTTGTTATGGAATTATTGTAGCCTTTTCCATCGGGATGCAATGATTTATAACCTACCAACAGACAAGCGTGTTTAACTCTGTTCCCATTAATTGATTGAACAATTTACTTTCTGCTTTGTGCTCACACCTGCTCTTGATCAAAGCTGGTTCACAGTCTGCTCTTGGCTATTGCATGATGTTGTATTAATGGTTTATGGGTTCCACTGTGCCTATAACACAGCAGAGTTTATGGTGTTTAATAAAATGACACATCTAAATAGTCTCTTGGCTTTGTATTGTCTTTTTATCAAATTAATATCATGATGTGGGTTTTCCCCATACTTCAGAATTGCAAATTTCTGCAACAATCTGCCACACAACGCTTTAGATATTTGAACATTATTCTTGCAATAAATGAGACAGGGAGAAAGTACTTTCTTATTAATTAGGGTTCTTTGCCATTTACTTCTGTCACTTCAGAGACTCTAGGAGTGGTATCCTGGGAGGGGGGACCTGGATAAATTAAGACAATTTTATGCATGTTCTATATCTCCTTCTCCTTGAAATCAGGTAGTTTTAGGAGAGAGTGAAAGGGTGCTTCACCCTGAGGAGTACACGAGGGAAGGTGAAGCCTTTTTCTGAAACAAAAGAGTCAGAAAACCTCTGAAAGTACACAGCAAAATAAAAGTCCCATGGCAGCTGATTTAGTTTGGCCTCCTTCTCTAAGGAAACCGTGGTTACTTGGACTATCTTCTCTTAGGATTATTAAGAATCATGTGGGAAGTAGGGATCTCCACTTCTTGGAATGATAAGTGATCACTTTCAAAGAGTGATACCCTTTATCACTATGCTATTCTGATTCTAGTAATAGTAAACATATTGAAATCTTTCTAGAGATTATGCACTACATGAAGAATTAAGAGCATGATTTCTGGAGTCAAGCTACTTGGGGAAAACTGCAGCTCCACAAATCTGAGGCATAAGTGGCCCCAAATTCCTCTGTGAATTGGGTAAAATAGTATCTAGTCTTGATTGTTGAGGTTTAAATGAGCTTCAGTTAGTAAAGCTCAACAAAATACTTGGCATTTAATAAACGGTCAACAAATGTTAGAAGTTATGATTATAATAATGTTAAGTCATAGATATTTCCACTCTGCCTTATAGATGAAAACAAACTGCCTGGGATGTAGAAGGAAGGAGGAGAAGATGGAGGAGGTGAATATATAGCAGCAGAAGCTTCCTTGATGGCAACCGTTTAGATCAGGTTACTTGTTCAGAGATAGAGAGCATGTGCATGAGCGTGGGTGCGTGAGTGGGGGAGGGGCAGAGGGAGAGGGAGAGAGTATCTTAGGATGGCTCCCTGCAATGCGGGGCTTGAACCTGTGACCATGAAAACACTACCTGAGCTGAAATCAAGAGTCAGATGCTTAACCCATTGAGCCACCCAAGTGTCCCTATTGTTCCATACAATTGTTCAGATTAATTGTTCAGTTTAATACATTGGCTTATTTTTAGCAAATGCTCAACAAGTGGTAGAAATTGTCATGAAAATTACTTCTTAATTTTTTGTTATATCACTTTTCTCTGTCCTTGGTTTATAGGAGGTCAGTGAGCTAGGCTATGTGATCCAAAATTGTATTCCTAACATCAGCAAAAAGCTCTGGAAATGTGTGCTTGAGGGAGAAAGCAAGGAGACTAGGTCATCACCAGTGGAAAAACAAATCATGCAAAACACAGACTCTGCTAATGAAAATTATATTCATCTACAAAGAACTTCATGATTTTTAATTGTAAGAATATAATGTCAAAACAAACAAACCAAAAATAAAAATGGATAATGTCAAGCACATGCTTTTCCTCCTTCCTGGAGTGTTCTTATTCTGGCTCTCCAAATGACTGGCTCTCATTTATCCTCAACTTAAATGTCACTTCATCAAAATGGTCTTATCTGTCTTTCTTTTCAAAAGTACCTCCCGCTTTCAGGGCCTCCACTAGTCTGCATGGTGTCTTTGGGAAAGTTGGAAACGAAACAAAACAAAACAAAATAAAGCAAAACAGTTCTTCCCTAAGACTCTTAGATTGTCTGAAAATGATCTGACTATACCAATTTAGGGGTGCCTGGGTGGCTCAATCAGCTAAGTGTGTGACTCTTGATTTTGGCTCAGGTCATGATCTTGCTGTTCATGGGATCAAGCCCCATGTTGGGCTCTGCACTGGCCACATGGAGCCTTCTTGGGATTCCCTGCTCTCTCATTCACTCTCTCTCTCAAAATAAATAAATAAACATTATATATATATACATATATATATATATACACATATATATATGTGTATATATATATATATACACATATATATATATACACATATATATATGTGTATATATATATATATATATAACAATTTATTTAAACAAGACACTTTACTGCCATCTGTCGGAAAATTTTTGCAATAAATACATAAATATGCAGTGTCAAGGACATGAATAGCACATCATAGGGTTGTGTGTGTGTGTAAAACATGCTTGACTGTATGCTGCCCTCCTATAGCCCTTTAGCCTTTATGACAGCATCCAATTTGTTTTATTCACAGTATTTACTGCATGATGAAATTATTTGTTATTTATTTACATCTTATTCCTCCACTAGTTGAGATGCTCCAGGAAGGCAGGGACCAGGTCTACCTTATTTAGTGCTGTATATCATCAGCACACAAAACACTGCACATTTCATTGTAGGTGCTCAAATAATATTTGTTAAATACATGAATAAATGATTACATAAATGCTTATGTCTGTTTAATCTTTTAGTCCAACGTATCTTCATGTAGCTGAATGTAATACATAGTAGGAAATCTGATTTAAATCTCATTGGCTGTAGAAGTACACAGCATAGTGTCTTGAATGCAGTAGATAATTAATAACTATGCATTGACTGGCATTGACAACCTTGTTCCAGACTCTGCAAGGATTATGAATCATATAAAAAAATGGATCTTGCCATTTTAAAATCAACATCTACTTTGAATGATCACAACCACTTAATTCTCTTTGGTTTTCAAGGTAAGAATGGGGATACTGGAGGTAAGTATAGGCTAGTGTTGAAGCCCTTCTTTGGTGGGAATCTGGTTTTGGAAGTCAAGAGTCACAAGTATTTTGAGGCTACCCTTTGGCCATAGAAAAGCTTTCTCGCCGTCTTGGGTCTCAGTTAATACATTTATAAAATTTTGGGGTGAGAATTATCAGGTATTTTAGGTTAAGTGCCAATATAACATCCACCTATTATCCTGAGCTGAGAACCCTGTTTAATATGATCTCTTTAAGATTCCTTAGATAATAGGAGTCAATGAATATGATACCTTGTTGTGACTTAGTTTTTGCATCAAAGAAGAAGGAGCTAATGTCACATCTTTTTCTCTATCTAGTTATGAATTTACTGGATATATGTAGTGACATGCTGGTACATGCTAAGCAATTTTGAGTTTCTCTGGCTAATTTAACTATCACTGTAATTTTCAGAGTCATAGAGTCACAATCTGTCAATTGTTTCAAATAAGGGTATTGTCCTTATACTCCTGGTGACATTAATGAAATAATCAACTCACGCTTGTGTGAGTAAAAGATGGCTGTAAATTTGTAATTTGAAACATGAAGAGTTATATTAGTCAGGATCTATTTACCAAACAGTATTTAGAGTATTTAGAACAGAAAGACTTAAATACAGGCAATTGATTGTATAGATGAGAGAAGAACTG
Organism: Panthera pardus; assembly: GCF_024362965.1. Classification (NCBI taxonomy): domain Eukaryota; kingdom Metazoa; phylum Chordata; class Mammalia; order Carnivora; family Felidae; genus Panthera; species Panthera pardus. The sequence goes on along the minus strand of NW_026526688.1, from coordinate 46,396,569 downwards.
AGAAGCCAAGAACTGGTAGTAAGCCCAATCAGAAAGTCAGGACAACGGAGATAGATTTCAATGCTTTTTATTTCTTTCTCTTGCCTAATTTCACTGGCTAGCTTTTAGTACTATGTAAAATAAAGGTGGCAAGAATAGGCATCCTTGTTCCTGATTTTAAAGGAAAAGTTTTCAGCTCTTCACCATTGAGTAAGATATTAGCTCTGGCCTTGTCATATATGGCCTTTATTATGTTGATGTACCCAGTTTGTTAAGGGTTTTAATCATGAACGATGCTGAATTTTTTCAAATGCTTTTTCTGTGTCTATTGAGATGATCATATGATTTTTATCCTTTATTTTGTTAAAATGGTGTACATGTTTATTGATTTGCTGATACTGAGCCATTTTTTAATTCCCTAAGGGAAATCCCTCTTGATCATGGTGTATGATTTTTTTACCATATTGTTGAATTTGGTTTGCTAATATTTTCATGAGGATATTTTCATCTATGTTCTTCAGGGATAGTGGCCTATAATTTTCTTTTTGTAGTGTCCTTGTCTGGTTTTCATATTAGTGTAATGCTGGCCTTGTTTGAGTTTAGCAGTTTTGCCTCTTGTAATTCATGGAAAAGTTTGAGAAGTATAGGCATTAATTCCTCTATAAATGTTTGGTAGAATTAACCAGTGAGGCCATTTGGTCCTGACTTATTTACTGGAAAGTTTTTGATTATTGATTCAACCTATTTATTATCAATTGGTGTGTTCAGATTTTCTATTTCTTCATGATTCAGTTTTAGTAAGTTGTATGTTTCTAGGAATTCATTTCTTCTAGGTTATCCAATTTGTTAGCTTAAATTGTACATAGTAGCCTCTTATGGATCCTTTGTATTTACGTATCAGGTGTAATGTCCCCTCTTTCATTTATAATTGTAGTTATTTGAGTTCTCTCTTTTTTATATTCAGTCTAGCAAAATATTTGTCAGTTTTATTTATCTATTTGAAAAACCAGTTGTTAGTTTCATTGATAGTTTCTATCATCTTTTTAGTCTCTATTTCATTTATTTCTGCTTGGTTCTTTCTTATTCCCTTCCTTCAACTAATTTTGGACTTACTTTGTTCTTTTTTTCCTAATTCCTTGATGTGTAAAGTTAGGTTGCTTATTTGAGATCTTTTTTTTTTTTTAATGTAGTTAATTGTCACTTTGAACTTCCTCCTTAGAACTGATTTTGCTATACTCCAGAGGCTTAGTACATTGTGTTTCCATTTTTGTTTACTTCAAGGTTGAAAAAAAAATTTCCCTTGATTTCCTCTTTGATTCATTGGTTGTTAAGAGTGTGTTGTTTAATTTTACATTTTTGTGAATTTTCCAGTTTTCCTTTGTTGATGATTTCTACTTCATGTCATCTTGGTTGGAAAGGATACCTAATGTGATTTCAATCTAAATTTGCTAAGATCTGTGATCTAACCGGGAGACCATTCCATGTGCACTTTGAGAACATGTATTCTGCTGCTGTTGGATGGAATGTTCCACATATCTCTTAGATACTTTTGGTCTGAAGTACAGTTCAAGTCCAAGGCTTTCTTATAGATTTTCTGTCTGAATGATCTATCCATTGCTCAAAGTAGGGTATAGAATTCCCTATTCTTACTGTATTTTAGTCTATTTCTCCTTCACATCTGTTAGTATTTGCTTAATATACTTAGGTGCTCGAATGCTGGCTACAAATATATTTAGGATGATTTTATCCACTTGGTGAATTCACCTCTTTATCATTACATAATGTTTTTCTTTGTCTCTTTTACAGCTTTTCAGTTTAAGTTTATTTTGTCTGCTATAAGTAGAGGTAATCCTTTTGGTTTCCACTTAAATGTAGTATCTTTTTCCATTCTTTCCTTTTCAGCCTAGGTGTGACCCTAAATTTGAGGTGAATCTCTTATAGGCAGCATATAGTTGAATCTTGTTCTCTTTGTTCATTCAGCCACAGTGTGCCTTTTGATTGGAAAATTTAATCTATTTACATTTAGAGGAATTACTGATAGATAAGGACTTACTAACACCATTTCTGTCTTCCTCTCTAAATTGATGATTTTCCATAGTGGTTTGCTTAGATGCTCTTCTCTTTATCTTTTGTGTGTCTTCTGTGTAGGTTTGTGTGCATGTGTATGTGTGTGTGTGTGTGTGTGTGTATCTTTTATGTATCTTTTGTGTAGGTTTTTGCTTTGTGGTTACCATGAGGTTTACATAAAACATCTTATCAATATATCAGTCTATTTTATGCTGATAACAATTTAACTGAGTACAAAAGCTCTACCCTTTCTTTTATGTTTTTGGTGTCACAATTTACCTTTTTTCAAATATTTTGTATCCACTGACAAATTATTGTAGCTACAGTTATTTTTAAACACTTTTGTCTTTTAATCTTTTCACTAGGGTTAAGTGATTAACATGCTACAATGTTACAGTATTAGAGTATTCTGGATTTGACTACATACTTAACTTTCAGGGTATTGTATATTTTCATATGCTTTCACATTAATAATTAGTGTTCTTTCATTTTAGCTTCTAGGACTCCTTTCAGCATTTCTTGTAAGGCAAATATAGTTATAGTGCACTCTCTCAGCTTTTGTTAGTCTGGAAATATCTTTATGGATCCTTAATTTTGGAAGGAGAATTTTCCATGATAAAATATTGTTGGTTGGCCTTTATTTTTTTGCTCTCATGTGATATATTTATCCATTTCTTTATGTTCATTAAAATTTCACTCAAAAATATGGTGTACTATTTTAGTTTATAAACTCTGCATATTTCAGGAGATATTTTCCTAGGCATTTAATGTTTTAAAAATCTATTATATATGGTATATTTTAAATTCTTTTATTTATTTGTTTTTGTTTGTATAGAGAAATAAAACTGATTTTTAAATATTGATCTAGTAGCTATGGCCTTGCTAAATTCACCTATTAATTGCACTATTGTTTTGAAAGTATGTATGACAGATTTTATATACATAATCACATAGTCTGCCAGTAATGATAGCTTTAGCTCTTTCTTTCTAACCATTTGCCTTTTGTTTATTTTCTTACTTTATCACACTGCTTAGGACTTCAAATACACTGTTGAACAGCATGGTCTACAGTGAGCATCCTTGTCTTGTTTCTAATCTCAGAAGCAAAATCTCATATAGTTCACTATTGAGTATGAAATTTGCTATAAAATTTTTAAAAGACATCGTTTTGATAAATTTTGGTCCTAATTTAATAATTTTTTTAAAAAATCGTGATAGATTTTGAATTATTAGACTTTTTATATATTTATTTGGATGATCCTATGATTATTTCAATTACTTTATTACTGCAGTAAATTAAATAGATTAATTTTTGATTTTAAAATTATATTGTACTCCTGGAATTCTTGAGTGTGTTGCAGTGCATTATATCTAAAAAACTGTATTATATACCATTAGGTTTGATTTGCTAATATTTGTCTAAGATTTTGCATCCATAATTATATGAGATACTGGTTGTAATTTTCCTTTCTTGTAATGTTCTTTGAAAGACTTTAGAATCAAGATGTATGTTAGACTTATAAATACAAGAAGAATATTTACTTTTTAAATATTTTTCTGGAAGGGTTTGTACAAGATTGGTATAACTTATTCCTTAAATATTCAGAAGCATTCACCAGGGAAGCCATCCTCACAACACCAGAATTTAGCAAGTGTCTCATAAGGAAAACTGGCCAGCCATTTTTGTTCTCACCCAATTTAGCCCAAAATTTACTGTAGTTTTTAAAACACTTCCTCCCCCCACCTCCTGCTCCTCCCCAAACAAGGGGCTCTCAGCAAGTACTCTTGTCAGCCCAAGCACAGAATTGACAAATGCTCCTAAGATGAAGATAGAGGCTAGGCATAATCAGGTTACCTTGGATATACTCCACGCTTCTGGAGTTTTAGATCATCTACTTCTCTGATGCCTTAAAATATGTGGGTTTTGGTGTGTAACTCACTTTTTCTAGTTATTACAGAAGCCCTAGTCTGCTATTATGCACTGCATTCTACCCATGTGCAGAAGTGTAGCCTGCCTTAGTTTATTAAACAGATGGTAGGCTTTCACTTGTCTGGAGTTGAGGTTCTAGAAAGCTCATAAAAGTTATGTCTTTTTAGCGTTTATGAATGTCAATCACTTATTGATATTTTTTCAATTCAGAAAACAGTATCTGCTGACTTTATGTATATGATAGCCATTGTGCTCATAAAAATTCTCAAACTGGGCTAGAATAAAAAAAATGCTTTTGTTCTTGTTTAAAATAAGATTAAATATAAAGGGATTCAGTCCTGGAAATTCTCCCAAATGACTGAGTGGGAACCTAGGAATCTATAGTTTTAATATACTTCCTAGGCAATTCTGATGCAGTCCATTCACACAAAGGCATTTGGAAACTACTGAACTAAACAGGAAGTGATTAGAAAGTAATGTTGTGAGTCGCTATTTTTTATGACAGAATGAAAAAACTTTCATGGACTGTAAATAGGCAGGAGATCAATTTTTAGTTCCCACTCCTAGTAGGTGTGGAACTATAGATTTCTAGAAGTTTAAAATAACCTCCCAACATCACAGTACATAAAAGAAAGTAGTGGCAATACAAAGAATGTAAAGGCCAGAATTAGAAAATTCTGACCCTAAAGGTAGAGCACTGTCTCTCACCTGAGGCTGCAAAGAGATTTCCTAGAGACTGAAAAGCCATTTCTAGTATTGTCTAGAAAAGACCAAGAACTTTGGGGGATTAGAATAAGAATCCTGAAATAAGAAGCAAATAATTCTGATCGGACCATGTTATCTGGGACAAGAACAATGTACATCACATGGAAGTGGGTTCACACTGGGCCAAAAGTATCTTTGTAGCCCTGCTATTGGATATTGTAACCAATATTTCAGTGAAAAGGAACTAGAATTTGATGTTAAAACCTTAACTATTTTTTGTAAGTTAATAATACAATAAAAATCTGTTAATATGAAATCTCATTTCAAAATATAGCTTTTGTTATTTCCAATAAATCATTTTATTATCTTCATAGTTCCAAAGTTAAAATATCTTTTAAGGTATTATTTTTAAAAACACAGTTACTTGGTAATGCTACTTACCTACTGAGATCGAAAGTTTGGTACTTTTGCCAAGTTTGGAATCTTTGCCAAGTTCTGTCTAATAAAACCTTATCTGTATGTGCCACACATTAGGTGACACACTGGTTATGCAGTCAGTAATTTAAAGGGTCCAGGATGAAAACAAGAATACTTAATACAATGTAACCAGAGTGTTGCCAATGTATATGTAGGGTACTAAATGAGTACAGAAAAATGAGCACCCGATTCTCTTTGTTGGAAGAAGCAGGGTCAAGGAAGTTCGACCAAAGATATGATCTTTAACATATTTAAAAGACTAAGTATGAATAATACAGGTGGATAAGTACATGTCATGGGGCTCAGACATAGGAGACAGTATATAATAGGAAATGGCCACATGTAACAGTATGGTGTGCTCTGAGAAGTACAATAGTCACTTGGACTAATGGTATGAGTTAAGGTACAGTTGGGGAATGAGTTTAGTTTAAGGAATATGTGACTTCAAGCGATATTTTAAACAATGGTAATAAATTTGGACTTTATTCTGATTACAGTCATTCAAAGATGTTATCAAGAGAGTAGAGTGAACAACTCTGTTTTAAGAAGATCATTTGGGCAGTAGGTAATTCGGTCTAAGAAAGGGAGATTCTAAGGGCAGAATAACAATCACAATTACTTTCCAAGACTTCAACTGTGAGTATGCAGAGGAAGAGATGGATTTTAGAGACGTATTAAAGATATAATTTATTATTTTTTAATCTTTTAACTTTTTAAATATCTATTTATTCATTTATTTTGAGAGAGACAGGGGAGGGGCAAATGAAGAGGGAGAGAGAGAATCCCAAGTAGGCTCTGTGCAGAGCACAATGTAGGGCTCAATCACTCATCACTGCGAGATCATGACCTGAGCTGTAATCAAGAGTGGGTGCTTAACCAACTGAGCCACCCACGTCCCCATGAAGATCTAATTTATAAAACTGGATTACCAGTTAGTGCGTAGTAGTGAAAAAAAATGAAAAATTAAGAATTACCCCAGGTTTGGGGCACCTGGGTGGCTCAGTCGGTTGAGTGTCCGACTTCGGCTCAGGTCATGATCTCGCAGTCTGTGAGTTCGAGCCCCACATCAGGCTCTGAGCTGACAGCTCAGAGCCTGGAGCCTGTTTCAGATTCTGTGTCTTCGTCTCTCTCTGCCCCTCCCCCACTCATGCCCTGTCTCTCTCTTTCTGTCAAAAATAAATAAACATTAAAGAATTACCCCAGGTTTTGGCTTTATTAGCATTTTGGTAGAAAGAACAAAGAAGCCATGAGGAGAGGCAGATTTATAGGGGAAAATGAGCTGAGATATAGACTTGAGAAGTTAGAGATTTCTATTGAGTATCCATGAAAATGCAAACTACTATGATGTGATATATTGATTTATAATGAGAAATATATTTGGTCTTTGTTGCTGTTCCTGGCACAGAGTACATAAAGCCCTTGGAATTTCCCAAGTGATGAGAACAACAAAAGTATTTTTTGTTATATCCATGAAGTGACTTTTGAACTCCATATAAGGATGGGGTCTGGGAGCCAATGGAAACAACCACGTGATTAAAGGGTTGGAACTTTCAGTCTCATCCCCTTGACCTCCGAGGAGGGGGGAAGGTCTGAAGATTGAATCAAAGACCAATGGCCAGTGATTCAATAAATCACATCTTTGTAATGAAGCTTCCATAAAATCCCAAAAGGGTGGGGTTTGGAGAGCTTCCAGGCTGGTGAACACATGGAGATTTCCAGGAGAATGGCATGTTCAGAGAAGGCATGGAAGTTCCACCTCTTTTCCCCATAGCTTACCCTATGTATTTCTTCCATATGGCTGTTCTTGTGTTATATGTTTTTATAATAAACCAGTAAATAGTAAGTTAAATGTTATCTCTGAGTTCTGGGAGCTGTTCTACCAAATTAATCAAACTCAGTGAGGATTTCATGGAAACTCCTGATTTATAATGAGTTTGTCAGAAGCACAGGTAAAAAGCTAGGCTTGTGACCAGTGTCTGAAGTGGGTGCAGTCTTATAGGACTGAATCCTTCACCTGTGGAATATGACATCATGTCTGGGTAGATAGTGTCAAAATTGAGTTGAATTCTTGGATACCCTACTGATGCCCAAGAATTACTTGCTAGTGGTGTGGAAAACCTCCCCTCCCCATCCACAAGTTGGAATTGGGTCCAGGAACCCAAAATTGATGACAAATCAATTCTGATCTTCTAATAGAGGACTTGGGTTCCAGTAAAGAAGTTGGAAACATATATGTAGTAGTTAAAAACACAAATAGAACATGCAGGAATCATAAATAGAATAAAAGAAACAAGAAGTCCAAGGACAAACACTGGGGAATATCAACATTTTGTGGTGGAGAGAAGAAGGAAAGCCACCATAGTGGAAATTTCTGAAAACTAATCATAGAAAACTAATCATGTAGAAGAACTACATGAAGTGGATACTGAATAAGGGCATTGATGGGGACAAATAATGCTGAGGGGGTTAAGTAAGGTAAGGTTTGGTAATTGACACCTGTGTTACAGACTGCTCATTATCTTCCAATACTTAGTCTCCTGTTCTTCATGGTGATAAAATGGTTGCCTAGACTTAGCACTACATGCTTTAATTTCACTGCTTCTAGCTATGGCCAAATGACTATGTTCTTGCCAAGGAGACATAAGAATACTTGTTATATCAAAATTTCCATAATTTTTTTAAAGTAGCTAATGGAGACATTTTGTCTTTTCTTCTTTCTTCCATCCTTCTTTCCTCTGTTTGAAATAGAGACCTGATTTCTGGAGATGGAGCAGTCATCTTGAACTATAGTATCATCCTGTGAATGGTGATCATTCAGTATATTGGTGATCATTCAGTACATTTTACTCATCTTGAGTAAAAAATAAATTTATGTATCATATATGCCCTTTTGTTTTATTTTCTAGTGCTACTTGCTATTGAAACTGATTCTTGGTATGAGATCATTAATGAATTTTGTTGAAGCATTTTTCATGAAATAACAGGCATTAGCCCTATCACTCTGCATGATTCAGTGAATGGTATATGAGTAAGCAAATATAGTCAGGGACATCTATTGTTTCAAGAAATTTGATGATAAAACCATAGTATATTTTCTCTACATTGTGCAGTCCTTTTAATGTTTATTTATTTATGAGAGAGAGAGACAGAGAGTGAGGGAGAGAGGGATAGAGGGAGACATGGAAGTCAAAGCAGGCTCCAAGCTCTGAACTGTCAGCACAGAGCCCATTGTGGGGCTCGAACTCATGAACTGTGAGATCATGACCTGAGCTGAAGTCAGACACCTAACTGACTGAGCCACCCAGGCACCCCATAGATTATGCAGTCCATTTCATTCATGCTTAAGTAGTATAATAACAAGGAAAATTCTTTATGATACAGGGTTATTTGGGAAAGCAGGGTATACATTTGCAAACACTACATAAATACAATAGCATAAAATTACCCTTTCATTGGGGCAAAAGACCTAAAGAATATATCAAACTATTAAAAATAATGGTTTTTGAAGAAAGGGTCTATATATAGTGTTTCTATTTTTTAAGTTTATTTATTTATTTTGAGAGAGACAGGAAGGGTGTGAGTGTGGGAGAAACAGAAAGAGAGGGAGAAGAGAGAATCTTAAGCAGGCTCTGTGTTGTCAGTGCAGAGCCTGATGTGGGGCTCAATCCCATGAACCATGAAACCATGATCTGAGCCAAAATCAAGAGTCAGATGCTCAACCAACTGAGTCACCCAGGTACCCCAACTTTTTAATAGTATTCTATATTTCAGAGTTTATGATATTATTTTTATTTAATATGGAATTACTACTGAAGGTTTTGAGAGAGAAAGAACACTGACAAAGAAAAAAAAATCAAAGTTTTCTAGTAAGAAGTATTTTTTATGAGGAAAAAATAAAACTTTTCTGGCTTACAATTGAGGCATGAATGTTTAGTGCCACCAAGCCAACGTATGGCAGAATGATCTTAAGTATTGTTCTGTAGCCCTGGTACAGGGACAGAGAAGTCTAGAGGCTGGAGTGACCCGGCCTGTGGTTTTTCAGGAGGGCGTGGTGGAGGGGGAGAAGGGTGAGGAAGTTGTGTCTGAAACGATGGACCTTTGGGGTTTGACCAAGCAAGGAAGTAAGTGAAGCCAGAAGACCAATTTAATTCTTTGGAACTCTAGTCCTCCCAAGACTACGATCAGGTATAATGTGGGTAAAGAAGAAAGACTTGAAAGGGTTGTAATAAGAGTATTTTTTCAAATTTAAGATGTCAAAGGTGCATGAGTTGTGATGATTACACTCGGTGGTTGTGCCCCTGAGCCAGGCTGCCAAAGTGGAGTGCTGCATTGAGGTCATTGGAGATCTGTCAAGTTCATTAACTTAATGATTAGTCATAATGTTTCAAGAAGGCTTATAATTTCTTTACACTAATGGGAATCCAAATCAAGTGATAGCATCATAAATATGAAGAGATATTTGAGAATAGTTGTCATATCTAATAACTTTCAGCCTGTTTCCTAAGGAATAATTAATTAATCATTTATCATTGGTTATTAATTGAAAATGGAAAGAGAACTTTCAATTATGAAGATTCTTTTTTAAGAAGAATTGAGAAAGTGTTTCTAAAGGGAAACCCAAGGTACACGATGAAGATGTGAAAACCCCACTTCAGAAAATCCACTTATACCCTCAGCCAGCCTAATACCCACACTCGTCTCACACAGCACCCGCATTTTTCTACTTATCATATATCAATTATATTTATTTGTCTACATATGTTCTCTTAAACAGATTGTGAAATCCTAGACTTCAAATATTATGCTTTTTTTCTTTTAAGTAGGCTCCATGCCCAATGTGGGGCTTGAACTCACAACCCTGAGATCAAGAGTCATGTGTTCTACCGACTGAGCCAGACAGGCACCCCAAATATTTTGCTTTTATACTGTCAAAATATTTCACAATGTTTGGCACATTATGGGTATTCAGTACATTTCTGTTTTTCCTTAAATGTTGCTAAAAATATATATACCTATAGCTTGCAAACTGAAGCCATTAATTCAAAATGAATGGTCTCACATTTGCAATCATGTACTATGCTAAAGCATAAGTAGAGGGCTTACTAGTTAGGAATAGGAAGAGCACACAGACAACAGGTTGGGAACAATATGGTTTTACACGCTCCTTCCATGCTTATAGATTCTCTGAGTCTATAACCTCTAGTTGCTTGCTTCCCTTTATGGGTTAATATGGTCATGGAACTCCTGTACGTTGTACAGCTGGAAAACGTATCAATTACCAGTAGTATATCTTATGATACAGTTATAGAACCTCAAGGTTCAAAGTAATATTACATGTCACGTCATCTAAGAGCCCATCTGGTTGAAAACCTCCAAGTGACACAAGTGGAATTCTAGACACAGGACAAATAAAGTTAACTACTTCTCAATTCCGTCACTTTGTTCTCAACATTATTAGGTTCTCTGGTTCTTACAAATAACCCATTTTATCCCCTCCCATGCTCATTAGGTATTGATACATAGCAACAAACAAATGGAGAGGAAAATGATATATTGCTAACTAGAGACAACAGCTTCAGATGGCTGGTCATAATGGACATCCTATGACTCACCCCTGAATTGCACTTCTTCCCCCCGACAGAAAGTCTGCCTTCTGAAGGCAGAATCTGAATTTCTAAACATATCACATGGTGGGGACCATACCACAGTGCATTTTCTCTGCAGGCGGACAGAAGCTGAGCATGAAGAGTCTGAGTGGAACATGTTCCAGGTTTTCTTCTAAATATACACATAACACAGGTGACTCCTCCTTTGTGGAGAAGTCCGAGTGAGAGGTTTTCCCACATATTTTTCCCTTGTGGTGACTAGAGTAGAAATCCTTTCCTACTATGAGTACCATCCTTCTCCATACACAACACCCAATGCTCAGTCATTGTCCTAGGTGGCAACAGATTTCACAAGATCACCCTATCCAATATTGTCTTTGCTAAGAATACCTAATGGTCTCCTTCTTCCCCTCTCACCTTCCCCATTTCCTTGTGGCTCTGCTCTACATGCAACCACAGTAATGGTTGATTTGGGGTAGTGTGTTCCACCCTTCATAAATAAGGTATTATATTGTACCTCTGGAGTTTTTCCTTCAAGGCTCTGAGAGGCTGTTGTGGAAGACATTTAGGGGAAGAAATTCATAATAAATGCCCTCAGCTCATACATCAAGGCAACAGATTCCATTGGGGAATCAACCCCACCAGGCAAGATGCTCTTTTGGATAGTTGTGGCTGTACATTGTAGTCGTGATATGTGAACACACTCTTTTCAAGAGGCTTTTTTTCCCTTCCCCAACAAAAGATACTTACTTAGGTATACAAATTCTTACAGCCCATTCACATCAACTCATCTCATTGATGAGTATATGATTCCTCATAGCTAGGAATTCCTAAATCAGAGGTCACAAACTCAAATATCTACAGAGGCTAAGAAAATACTATAAATGAGCAAAACAGAAAGCTTGAATTTATGAACAAATCCTGGGAACCATGGCAAATAAAAAGTACATACCCCACGTAAAGAGGTATCTGCTAATCTGAACTATGGTTTGTCAGCGTTTTATGTGGTAGACTAGTTGTGCTTCTCTATCTTCCAAGTTTTAAAAGGAAGCTGAGAAACTCAGACTTTTTTGTGAAGTCCTTTGAATGGGAAATATGTGAAACTAATTTAAAATACAGAATAAACTTTTCACCATCCTAACACAAAACAAATAATAACAAAATAAAATAAAACCCCACACTAAAATGCTTGGATTCTGTATATAGCCCATAAGCTATACATTTACAGTTATTCCTCTGTATTAAGTCATTTGACTGTCAACCCACCTGCTCTTCTGTTACTCTGTTAACCAGGTAGGGTCCAAGCATGCCCCTCCTGGCTGGTCTTCCCTGCCCTATACCCATGTTACAGCCCCTTCCCTGTACCTGGAAATTGTAGCCACAAAGCCTAGCTCCCCATATGGCTTACTCTCAGAATTCCTGGATCAGAATCAGAATCAGAATCTTTTTCAAACTGGAGTTTGGCTTTTAAAGACAATATACATTTTCACAATGTGAACCAGGGAATGTCATTGAAGATTTCTTTCTTTTCCATTGGAAATGGCACAGGCATAGAAAGGATTCAGGTTAGCTTTGGGAATATGACATAGTGAAAAAATCCTTGGTGAAAAGTCTGATGAATACAGCTTCTAATCTTGTCTCTGCCATTTCTTAGCAGCATGAACTTGTCCAAGTCCCTCAGCTCTATGGAGTTTTCATTTTCTCATATGCCAAATGGAGATACTAATGAAGGATTGTTACAAGGATTAAATGGGATAGTATATAAGACAGTACCAAGAAACCCATAAAATGTTATTGAAACATAGAGCATTATTATGATTGATGCTTTTAATATTTAAATATAAACTTGTCTTGAATTTCTTTTGTTTTATTGAAATCACTTACTTTTTATTTTTCTAGAATGCAATCAGCAAAAGGCCATATTAAAAGGGGAATAACTAAATCACATGGCAAGGTTTTAATGGAATATATTGATCTGATACAATATGTTCCTCAACATTTCATTCTTAGAACAGATATTTATTGAGTACTTACTATGGGGCAGAAATCGTTCTAGCGCCAGGGATGAACAAGAAACTTGCTCTCTTGGAATTTATATTTCAAAATAGGGAGACAGATCATAAAGCCTTAGGCAAATAAATATATAATTTAATGTGGTTTAAGTGATTTAAGGTAAAAGATGAATCAGGATATGGAAATAAAAAGTGACATTAGGAAAAAGAGGAACTCTTTGATTTATTATTAAAAAAATTGTTTTTTAATGTTTATTTTTGAGAGAGGGAGAGAGAGACAGGAGGGAGGGGCAGAGACAGGGAGAGAGGGAGACACAGGATCCGAGGGAGGCTCCAGGCTCCGAGCTGTCAGCACAGAGCCTGATGTCGGGCTTGAACACACAAACTGTGAGATCATGACCTGGGCTGAAGTCGGATGCTTTATCGACTGAACCACAGACACCTCAGGACCTCTTTTAAATAATATTGTCAGAAAAAGCCTCTCAGAGCAAGGGACATTGGAGCCGACATGTAAGTGCAGGAAGAAGTCATGCAGGTACCTGAGGGAGAAGTGTTCCAGGCAGAGGAAGTGACCAATTCAAAGCATCAAAAGTCAGAATAAGCTTGGTACAGTCAGCGAATAGAAAAAAGACCACTGCTACTAGAACAAAGTGAGAGAAAAGCAGATGAAGTCTAAGAGTTGGGAAGGGCTGGGTCATGGGGAGCCCTATGGGTCACAGTGTGGATGAGGGTCAGTCGTGTGCATTTTGTTCTCAACATGGTTAGGTCTGACACGGAGTCAGATCACTCAGCCGCTAATGGACAAATGGTTTTCAGGCAAGAGGAGTGAAGCAAAGGAGAGCAGTTGCAGAGAGATGTGCTGCTGGTTCTGAGGGGTTGTGGCGGGCAGTGCCTCAGGGAGTGGTGAGATTCTGAGTGTCCTGGGCACGTGGAGGTGACAGGACTTGCTGGTGTATCAACGTGGGAGCGGAAGTTTAAAGTATCAGTCATGGCTTACAGGTTTGGGGCCTGACCTACTGGGTGAGTGCTATTGCCATTTAATGGGACGGGAAAGAACAGGGAAAAGGCAAATAGGATGGGGATGGGGGGTGAGGTTAAAAAGGTCTGTTCCAGAGGCTCCTGGGTGGCTCAGTCAGTTAAGGTCGTGTTTGCACCTAGATGTTTGCACCTAGAACTGAAGAGGAAGGCCAGGGCTGGTGATGCAGAGAGAATTTAAACCTCAGGACTGATGGAATCATATAGAGAGTGAGGGTACTTACAGAGGAGAAAACAAAGATCCTTGAGCACCACAACATTAGGTGGTCAGGAAGAGGAGGAAGGGTGGGGGGAAGGGGTGGGGGGAAGGGGCAGCCCGGGTGGGAAGAGAAAAGTTTTAAGAAGTAGATTGTTTTAGAAGCACAAAGAAAACTAAGTAATCAAATATGTCAAAAGCCTTTCACAGGTGAGGTAAGATAAAGCCAGAAGACTGACATTGCATTGGCAACATGGAGGCTGTTAGAGACTTTTTAGTAGGAGTTTTAATGCAGTGCTGGCATAAAGTCCGTTTGGAGTGGAACAAAGAGAGAATGAATGGGACAAAAATCACATCAGTGACTATACACAACTTCTTGGGGCTTTCCCTGCCCCCCCAGTAAACACAAGCAGAGAAATAGGCAGTACCTGAAAGGCTAAGCAGGCTCTGTGGAGTTTCTATGTAGACACGAAGAGTGAATAAAAGAGATAGGACAGGGAACTATCAAGGGTGTGATGAAATTGATGAGGAAGAATTATAACAGGAATTTCAGAACACTCAGTTTCATGAGACAAAATGGGATTTTGAACCTATGTTAATCGGCAAGGGTGATCCATCCTATTTTAAACTTAAATGGAAGATTTGAGTGCTTCCTCCATGGGCAGGTGGTCTGTATGAGGACCACAGTTATCTGAAGCTTATCAAAGTCCCTGCTTGTTCCTGAATTTCGAGGGAAACCATCCAGTCTTTTACCACTAAGTATGATGTTACCTGTAGGCTTTTTGTCATACCGTTTACAAGTTGAGAAAGTTCCCTTCTATAACTAGTTTGGTGAGAAATGTTATCTTAAAAGGGTGTTGGATTTTGTTAAATGCTTTTCACCCATCTATTGTGGTAACTCAATGGTTCTGCTCTTTAAATTTTAATATGGTGAATATATCAATTGATTTTTAAATGTTAAAGCAACCTTTCAGTCCCGAGGTAAACCCCATAATGTATTACCCTTTTTAATGTATTTTAATGTATTATTGAATTGATTTGCTAGAATTTTGTTAAGCATCTTTGCCCTTATATTTATGAATGATATTGGTAGGCAGTTTTGTTTTTTCTTATGATGTTTTTCTCTGGTTTTGGTGTCAGAGGGGAATGGCTTCATGGAATGAGCTAGAAATTATTTTTTATTTTAATATTTTCCCCGAAGGTTTTATGTAGAATTGGTATTGTTTATTTCTTAAATATTTGATAAAATTCCTCCAGTGAAGCTACCTGGGTCTGGAGGGTTTTTTTTGTGTGTGTGTGTGAGAATATTTTTAACTATAAATTCAATTTGTTCGATAGATACAGAGCTATTCAAGTTAGCCGTTTCTTCTCGAGCCAGCTTCTTTAGTTTGGATCTTTGCAGTCATTTGCTATTTAATTTAAGCTGTCAAAGTTGTTGACATATTGTTTTTTCATAATGTTTCCTTAGTATTCTCTTAATACCTGAAGGATCTGTAGTAATGCCACCTTTCTCATTCCTGATATTGACAACTTGTAGCTTCTCTCCTTTTCTGGGTCATTCTGTCTGGCTAGAGGTCTAGCCTTTGTATTTATCTGCACAAGTAACTACCTCCCAGTTTTATTGTTATTTTTTTTTTCTCATGTTCTGCTGTTTTCTATTACAGTGGTTTTTGTTCAGGCCTTTATTATTATCATTACTATTATTTTTATTATTATTTTTTACTGTGGAAGCCGAGGTCATTAGGTTGAAGCCATTCTTCTTTTCTAATATAGTTTTAAGCTGTACATTTCCCTCTAAGTACTGTTTTATATGCATCCCACAAATTTTGATACATTGTGCTTTCATTTTCACTCAGGGAAAATGCTTTCTAATTTCCCTATTGATTTCTTCTTTGACCAACATACTATCCATTTTCCAAATATTGGGGGATTTTCCGGATACCTTTCTGCCATTTATTTCTAATTTAAATCCATTTTGGTGGGGTCCATTTTGTATGCAAGTAACCTGAGACTCAGAAAATATTCAATATGTCCTTCTTTTGTCCCTGATGACAAATTCTTTACTATCCACTTTGATTTGTGCCTTGGAAGTCTACCTGTATAGATTGCAACAATGAACACTCTCTTGCTTTTGCATTTCCTTTTGCCTTGCTTTTTGTTTTTCAGTGGGGAGCACTGCCAGGAGACTGATGGGAAGAAGGTGAGGTATATGTGGCCACTGTACTAATTTCCCTAGTACTCCCCTTACAGAGACACTCTTCTTAGATGATTCTTTTGGAAAGGGATCAATCAGCATGCTCCAGAAAGCTTTCTCTCCTTCTGACTTAACAATGACTGCTCTCTCTTCTAGCCTTTAGAAGTAGTCAAGGAATCAGCCCTATAATTACTAGTCCCTGAATACTCCACTATCCCTTAGGGGTTGTAAATAGTCCCTTTACTAAATTTCCTCAAATTATCCCAGTTTGAATGTGCCATCTGCTTCTTCCAGGACCCTGACTAATACAGAGAGGACTTTGAAAGGTGAAAGAGCTGTTCTCGGGGAGCTAAGAGGAGAAACAAGCCATACATTCTACAACCTATTGTTAATTGTCTTTAATGTATCTGTAAGTAAGTGCCAAGTGAGTGAAATAGATGGTAACAGCTATAGGGATTCCAGCATGGGAAAGAGCACTCCAAATAACAAATCCATTTGAAGTTTATGTCCGATTTGGGAATACTTTTCCATATTTTTCTAAGCAGAGAAAGCACTAATCCAAATTCCGAACCAAGAAATAAGAAGATTTTCTGTAAGAGGTGGAATTCAGCCAGGCAGTTAAAACATGCAGTGTATTTGAATAGGCAGAAATACAGCGTGAAGACATATGCTAACCTGAGAATCTTCTCTGATTATTTAATGTATGTTCTTTGTTTCTCCCAACCTGCATATTTTTCTGAAAAAGCTTATAATAGTGCTCTTTCACTTGTTTCTTCCATCAGAAGATGGGGCAAGGATGTTGGGAAAGCCAGGCATTTGATTTAGTGCTAGGGTAGGATGTTTTGGCCCTGTTTCTAGGGAACAGGATCAAAATTACTCTGGAAAGTAGGATGGGAACGAAGAGAAATTACAATCACAATTGACACAGATAATCAAATATCTGAGCAGTGATATCATCCTTATGTTCAAGAGGAGGATTTAAATCAACTGACAAGCAACAAAATGTTAAGGCAAGAGCAGAGAAGATCAATAATATTATTTGGCAGTACAGTATAGGGTACCATGAATTAAAAGAATTCAGGAAATATGTGGTGAGAAAAGGAAAACTTTTGAGTATTTATTATTACTGAGTACCATCAAGAAGCCTTGAAATGACACTTTAATAAATATCAATGGGGTAGATGAAACACTGGTTAAGTGAATACTTCTATAGACAACATGTAAATTTCTATAAGAGAACACTTATGGACTGAAATGAATTAATGTGCTCAGGCTCTCAGACATTGAGACTACAGGGAGATAAGGTTCAGGGGTGAAGACAGATACACATATATATGTCAGTGATGAATGGTTCTCTGGAAAAACACTGAAATGTAGACCCAAGCAAATGAGTTGTGACTTTATTAACTGCTATGAGGCAAAAACAGAGCAAAGTGTATGAGTGCTTCTCATAAGCTAATAATTTTGCATCTTTTTTAAAGGTTATTTATTTTGAGAGAAGGAGAGAGAGAGAGAGAGAGAGAGAGAGAGAGCATGAGCATGAGCCGGGGAAGGGGAAGGGCACAGAGAGAGAGAGAGAGCATGAGCAGGGGAAAGGCAGAGAGAGAGAGAGAGAGAGAGAGAGAATCCCACTCAGGCTCCCCAATGTCAGCTCAGAACACCATATGGGGCTTAAAGCCATGGACCGTGATATCATGACCTGAGCCGAAATCAAAAGTTGGATGCTTAACCAACTGAGCCACCCGGGTGCCCCTGTTTTGCATCTTTTAAAACTTAGTTGACATTTTGTTTTTGTTTTTGTTTTTGAAGAAAAGAATGTGAATACTGTGAGGGGAAGGGCCTAAAAAGATAACTGCTGGAGTTAAAACTCAGCTTCTCCCTTTGCCCTCATGGGTTCAGCTTTAGTTTCAAATGGTATCTCCTACTCACCAGTCCAAAAGCTTCCCATTAACCAGCCTCATTCTTTTCGAAAGGAAAATAGGGACTCCTGTTATTATTCAAGCATGTCTCTTAGAGATCTTAATCCAGCCCCCTTATGACATTCAGACTTTTCTCAAAAAAAGACTTCCAGGAGCTTGTTATTAATGAAGACAAGCCTGAGAGCTTTGAAGTACCACTTTAATAAATACCAATTGATTATAGAAGTGGCATTAAACCAATTCCCACCCACAGGCATTGTGAGTAACAACTTTATAGTTTCATTTTTACAATAATCCACTTTTCCACATTGATCTGCTATGCTACTTGTATCATCTTTCAAAATTCCATGGGTATGTTGGTCTTTTTATGGGCTCTTTGTTATACTCTATACCATTTGTCAATTTGTCTGTGTCTTCATTAATGCACACGGTCTCAATTACCGTAGGTTCATCATAAATCCGGTTATATGACAAGACATTTCTTCTCTCTTAGCTGTTTTTAGACATACCCTGATTAATATTGGCCCTTTACACCTTCACAGAAATTTAAGAATAAGCCTTGTCCAAAGGCAGGTAGGACTTGGGTTGGAGTTGCAGTGAGTCTACAGATCAGTTTGGGGTATATTAGCATCTCCATGATATGTTTCTGCCACAAACACGATCCTCTTTCCAGTTATTTAGGTCTTCTTGAATGTCTTTCAGTGGAATTTTATACTTTTTTTACCCCTAGGTCTTATACATCTTTGGTTAGATTTATTCCTAAATATTTTACAGTGTTATTTGCTATGTGATATCTTTCTTTAAAATTTTACCTTCTCTTATTATTTGCTACTGATATATTTTTATATATCTGTATTATATATATATAATATATATAATATATATTATATATATAATATGTATATATATTTCTATGTATCTGTATTATTTCTATATAACTGTATTCTTTATATCTGATATATATCTGTATATATCAGTATTTCTATATATCTGTATGTTAAGTGTCCAACTCTTGGTTTTGGCTCAGGTCATGATCTCACAGTTCATGAGATTGAGCCTTGTGTTGGGCCCTGAGCTGACAGCACAGAGCCTGCTTGGGATTCTCTCTCTCTCTCTCTCTCTCTCTTTCTCTCTCCCTCTCAGTCTGCCCCTCCCTGGCTCATACTTATCTCCTCTCTCTCTCTCAAAATAAATAAATAAACTTAAAAAAAAGAAATACATTAAGATTTTATATTTTTCCCTTTAAAAGTTTCTCAATTCTCCTGTTATTTATAATATTTATCATGTTTATGTATTTTAAAATATATTTTATCATAATTCTCTGTTGAATCTTTAGGGCTTTCCCTGTAAATAATCATATCATCTATTTTTTTCTCCCTTTTCAAGCCTTATAGTTTACTTCTTTTTCTTGTCTTATTCTATTGGCTAGGAAATTAGATATCTATTTCATACCATACAAAAAAAAACTAGCTTCAGATGCACTGAAGACTCAATTATCAAAAGTAAAATTTTCTTAGATAATCCAGGTAAGGAACGTTTTCTTCAACAAGATATCAAAACTATTAACCATAAAAGAAAAGATATATAAATTTGTGTATATTAAAATGAAAAATTCTGATAATCAAAAGACAGCCTAAAGAAAGCGGGGTGGGAGGGGGGAAGCCCAATAAGCTATAAATAGGAAAGATTATAAATGTCATGCCTACAATTGACAAAGATTAGTCACTCTCTGTTTAGTGGATAAAGAACTTCTATAATACAACGTTAAAAAGGAAAATTATTATTTGACAGAAGAAAATATGTTTATGGCCAATAACCATATTTAGAAATCTTCAACTTGATCAGTGATGAGGGGAGTGCAAAGTAAGAGCATGATGGCATAACACATTTCACTCCTGCTCTTGATAAAAATGTTAGATGTCTAACAATGCAATGCATTAAAGAGTGTGCAGATCAATAGGATCTTTTACTAGTTGCTAGTAGGAGTATAAATTGGTATAATATCTTTGGAAAATAAGGCATTATCTTGGAAAACTGAACAGTTGCACACCTTAAAATCCAGCAATTCAACTTTTTGGTATATACCCCAGAGAAGCCATTGCACAGAACTACCAGAAGATGTCACATTATCATTATCCATAATAGTAAAAACCTGGAAACGGCTTTAAGAGAGTACAAAATTCTATATTCAAACAATGGAATACTACAGAGCAGTGAACTAAATCAACCCCATGTATTCACTAGGACATGAATGAATCTTACTAGTTTAATGGAAATGAAAAAATCAAATTCCAAAAGACTATAAACAGCATAATATTCTGTCACAAAATTCAAAACAAGTAAACTAAATAATATATTGTTCAGCCATACATATATAGTTCTAAAGCTATTAGATATTAAGGAGAATAGGTAATACAAAATTTGGGATTGCATTTATTCTGGAGTTCCAGAAGGGCAGGATTAGGATGAATATATAAATAAACAGAAGTTATGGTCAGAGTTTTAATTACTGGGTTTCATGGTGTGTTATTACTTATTATATTATGAAAATTACTAGAAAACTAAGTGTCATATATGGATTACTGATGATAGGTGATCATGAGTTAAGGATTACAAGTGATCCAATTCTGTATGCCTGAACTTCTTTAAAATCATACATATATAACAAGACCACTTAGGCGCTGCTCTCCAGGCCCTCTGAGAGAGCAGAACAGAGGATGAAGAGAAAAGAGAAGTACATTAGTAACAAGTACCATGGAAAGGCTCTGATGCCTGAATAACTACACTGCCTCTCAAGCAAACTGTGGGATGTGTTTTTCTTGGTCACGGGGATAATAACCCAAATCATCAGTTTTCTATTCAAAGGCTCACAGAATTTGACTGCTAATATGGATCCTAGATTTCATTTTTTCCAGTGATTAAAAAGATTCTCAGATAGTTCTTTATAGTTGTTTGACTTGTGTGACCTTTACTTTTAACCTAGCTATTATAATGTTGTCTTTTCTTGGACCGATCTTGTTTTTTGTTTTGTTTTGTTTTGTGTGTGTTTTTGAGGCTTGCTCTTATTGCAATATATAATTTAACTTAGAAGCGGGGTGGTACTGCCTTAGGGATCCCCTGGTTAATTCGATTAGTGAAGCTGTGCCTGCATATTTTTTTTAGTTAAGTGCACCACCATCCCTGTTCCTCTCAGCGCCATACAGCACTTGTCAGAGTCACAGTGCTGAGGGCAGGGAAAAGAATCGGGGGAAGGGGACAGGAGAGGGCATCCAGACATAACAGAGAGAGTTAAGGAATGTTTGGGGTGGAAAGGACAGTGGAAGTCTTATAAATGAGAAAACTGAAGCAGGGAGAGATGAAAACAGTTACTTAAGATTACTCAGTTGATTAAGTGATTAATTCAAAGGTATTGCTGTGGCTAGTGGAAGGGGCAGAAAAGAAACCCATTTCTCTTGGCTTTGAAATAATGCACTTCTTATTTTGCCATGCTGCTCTTCATCACCAGCTTGTATCCAGAGAGGGGGGCAACTATTTTTCCTGTTTTATTTATACCTGCAAGTATCTAATGTATAGCCTCTTAATACTTGAGATTGCACTACACAGGAGAGGTATCAGGTTACTTTAAAATTTCCTATGGAATCTCTTCATAGCCTGAAAGAAAGTGATAGCTCAGTTCTTGCTGTCAAGAGACACAAGAAGGGTTATCACCAGGTGCCATACACAGAGTCCCAAAGGAGGTCCCAAACCTCCTGAGTTACTGCCAGTGGTGAGAGGAGGGGGCTATGGAAGGTGCGAGGTGGAGATGGGGGTGATAGACAATTAAAACCCCCAGTTTTTTGGAATTCTGTAGGCAGAATATGAGAGGTCTGTGGTGTTTCCTCCTCCCATGAGTTTGTCTGTCTATAGCCTAAGATGCATATAATAAACTGAGTATCTAGAATATTCCATTTTATTGCATAGTCACTTGAACTTGTTTTCTTTGAACTCTATCTTCCTTTTAGTTTTTTTTTTTTCAGCCTGCCTTTTAATTAAACTCCTAATATATCTAGTTAAGACCTCCCCAGACTGATTAATCAAGTGCACCAGGAAACTGAAATTCCATCATAAAACAGTTCCTAATGTGTGAGGGGGGATTATTAAATTGCTGTTTTATTACCAAAATTGACAAAGATCAGTGATGAAGACTGAGCATCCTGGAGTCGCGTGGCAACACGCTCATCTAATTAATGAAGTGACAGTTTTATGCTGTGAAGTGGCAAAAGGACTTGACAAGACTCATGGCTTTTCTCATTGACGCTAGCAGCTGGAATGATGTTTCTTAACGTTTTCACAAGGTTTGGCAGTAATATATTACCCTTGTCACACTTAAAGAAAGAGGAGGGGTGATTAAATTCTTTTTCCACTGTTGGTGAATCCCAGTAGGAAGACAATGCTGAGAGCTGAATGCTCCCTGGGCTCCCATCTTATCTAACTACCAACGCCCACCCCTCCACCATTCACAACACAATCAGGTATCTCTATTATGAATCTTCTGAGTTTTTGTTTTTGGGTTTTTTTTTTTTTTTGGTACCTTTTCTGGGGGAAGATGGAGAAATCAACAGAGACTGACATTAATTTTCCCAGGGAGAAAAGAAAATAAAAGCATAAGGCACTGACACATAGTTAATGATTCTGAATTCATAAACCAAGGGGATCGAAAACAGAAAACTGGGACTTATTCTGAATTAATCAGACATGAATAATAACGATGAATGTTTTCAGTGACAATAAAGTCTGTGTCTATGTCAGAAGAAAAGGCAAGTTATTTAATCTTTTTAGTTGGTTTTTTGTTTTGTTTTGTTTTTTAGGTATCTGTTGCCTGGCTACTTCTGTTGTTTGGCCAAATATCTGGAGCTCTGTGTATTTTGATTCTGCTCAGATGGGCAAAGGGGATCAGATGGATTTGAGAACTGTGTCTCTCTTGAGTCCGCAAGAGTCCTCTGGAGATCAGATGAAAAACAATCTGCTCATTTCTGGGATTACAAAATTTCAGAAAAACAGGGTACATGGTACTATTACAGCAATCCTGCTTCTGATATTTTAGCTGTTCTATTCTTTTAGTATTTCCCCTACAAACATCCTCTATTATTGAGAAAGAAAAAAAGCTGTCTTTCTCTTACAAGGTTTTCCTTGGTTGATATGGGTGGGTCCAGCCTCAGGACTCAACCAGATCTAACCCCAAGGTTATGTGTGTGAAGCTTGGTCCTGAAAACTAACTTTATTTTGAAGATAAATGATTATACATGTAAATTTCAACTTCCTGCGGGGTTGCTTGGCTGAGAAGGATTTCTGGGCTTGGCACAGCGCAGTGGTAATTATCTAGACTTGAACACAGTTTTTGTTTCAAGGGGAAAGACATCTGGCAGCAGCTCCTGCAGCCTCGAAAAGGCCACATCGTGTTTTCCCTGGGATGCCAAAACCTCTAATTTCCAGGCGTAAAATGTTAATGCTCTTCTCTCACCCATATCCTGGTCACCTCCCCCCCAGCTCTGAGGAACAGGTATGGCTTTTTCTGGAACGCTCGCATCACAGGAAACGACAGAGCTTACAACCTGGCAGAATTCCTCTCAGTGCCAGTGTATCATTTAGGCCAGTCCATGTCGGATGGCTTTCAAATCTTCACAGCCAAACATGTGTCTCACTTGAAGGGATAAACCAGAGTTACTCAAGCAAATGATATGTAAGCTTTTTGTACAATCTGCTGAAAGGATTCATCTCTTTTTCTTCTTGAGACAGCAAGAGGAGCAACAAAAGCAACTTTTTAAAGCATCAGGTATATGCCAAGCATTGTGAAAACCAATGCAGGAGAGATCCCAAACTGGAAGACACGGTTTGACTTTTAAAGCTCTGTGATCTGTTTGGGCAATAATACCAAAACCAGCAGGGTATGTTTCCAAGGCCTTGCATGAGCAGTGAAAAACTAGTGTGTGTGTGTGTGTGTGTGTGTGTGACACAAAGAGAGAGAGAGAGAGAGAGAGAGAGAGAGAGAGAGAGAGAAATTGAATGAGAGGAAGAGTATGTAGTATATTCATTTATTATTCCAACAAACACAGCATATAAAGAGGACTAATATCTTCAAGGAGCCCACAGATGATGGAGACAGCATTGTACAAACAGATCATTGTTTCAACACATATTTACTGTGTACTTACTATAAGCCAGGCACTCTACTGTATGATGGGGCGATAATGCTGAGGCTCATTATGGTTCTTGCTTTTATGGGTTTTATAATCATGCACTCATTTAAAAAAAAATTCAGAGTGCTGAATATAAAACTGTAGATGGGCTTTGAAGTAAAAATCACCCTATGTTCAAATCTTAGTTCTTTAATATACTGCCTATAAGACTAGATAAGTTAGTAAACCTCTTTAAGCTTTGCTTTCCACTTCCGGATAATAGGTATAACAGTACATACTACACAGGTGTTATAGTGATTAAAAGAGGTAATATAAGTACACCACCTATTGTCGTGTCTGCTATATCATAGGTACTCAATAAACAGTACTTATTTATAGATATAACTGGAGATTGTCTTTTAAAAAGCAAGTGATGGTGGTATGTGGGTTGGTCATTCAAGCTCAATGAGGGGTACAGGTGATCTGAGCTGGACTTTAAGAACGAGAGGAATTAAGGAGTGGAGAAGCAGGGCATAAAGGCCCAGAAAGCAGGATGTTGCCCCAGGCTGGAGATAGAGGGCTAGGGGTAGAGGAAAGTAGTGGTGAAGGATTAAGTCAAACAGGAAATCTGGAACCTGACCATGAAGGACCTAGTATTTCTTGCCAAGAAGTCTGGATTTTCCCAAACACAAAAGCTGAGGAACTTCATTACCACCAGGCCTGCCCTACAAGAAATGCTAAAGAGATTCTCTTGAAAGAAAGCAAAAGAAAGCTAATTACACCATAAAAACACACAAGGTAGCGTAAATGTCATTTGTAATGGTAAATATATAGTCATAGTTAGATTCTTCAGTATGGTAACAGTGGTGCATAATTTACTTACTACTCTAGTTGAGAAGTTTAAAAAAGTGAACATAGTAAAAATAACCATAACTACAATAATCTGTTATTAGTTACACAATATAAAAACATGTAAAATGTAATAGCAGTGACTTAAAATGTGAGGGGGAGGAGAAATAAAATTGAGAGTTTATGAATTCTATTGATTGCTTCTCAGCCCTTTGGCTAAGATCAAGTGTGAATTGTATTGAAATTAAGTTGTTATCAGTTTAAAATAAGATGTTGTATGTTTAAGATATTTTCTGTGAGCTTGATGGTTACCACAAGGGAAAATCCTGTAGTAATTATGTAAAAGAACATGATACAGAAATGAAAACAAAAGACCATCAAAATACCAAAAGGCATCAAAACACACAAAAAAGACAGCAGGAAACAAGGAACAAACAAGGAACAAAGAAACATTAGAAACAAGGAACAAAGAACCTACAAAACAACCAGAAATCAATTAATAAAATGGCAATATGAAGTTCTTACCTATCAATGATTACTTTAAACATAAACAGGTTAAATTCTCCAATCAAAAGACAGAAAATGGCTGACTAGATTAAAAAAAAAAAAAAAAAACAGCAAGACCCAACAATATGTTGCCTATAAGAGCCTCAATTTAGCTTTAAAGACACACATAGACTAAAAGTTGAAGGGATGGAAAAGAGGTATCAAACAAATAGTAACCAAAAAGAAAAAAAAAAAAAAGAAAAATAGGAGTAGCTATACCTATATCAGATAAAATAGACTTTAATGGTTTTTTGTTTAATTTATTTTTGAGACAGAGAGAGACAGAGCATGAGCAGGGGAGGGGCAGAGCACAGAATCCGAAGCAGGCTCCAGGCTCTGGGCTGTCAGCACAGAGCCCGATCCGGGGCTCAAACTCACGGACTGTGAGATCATGACCTGAGCTGAGGTCAGACGCTTAACCGACTGAGCCACCTAGGCGCCCCATGACAAAATAGACGTTAAACTAAAATTGGTAAAAAAAGAAAAAGAAAGACATTATGTAATGATGAGGGGGTCGAATCATCAAGAAGCTATAATAATTGTAAACATTTATGCACCCAGCATTGGAACACCTAAGTACATAAAGCAAAAACTAAGAGAGCTAAAAAGAGAAATAAATAGTAATACAGTTTAGTTGCGGACATTAATACCCCACTCTGGACAGTGGATTGATCCTTCAGACAGAGAATCCATAAGGAAACAGCATATTTGAACGAAACAATAGACCAAATGGACCTACCAGATATGTACAGACATGCTATGCAACAGAAGCAGAATACATACTTTTCTCAAGTACACATGAGACATTTTCTAGGATAGGCATTATGTTAGGCCACAAAGCAAGTCTTAGCATATTCAAGAAGATTGAAATCATGCCATTAACTTCTCTGATCATGGTGGCATGAAACCAGAAATTGATAACAAGAGGAAAACTGGAAAATTCATGAACACATGAAAATTACACAATGACTTCCTGAGCAACCAATGTATCAAAGGAGAAATTAAAGGGAAATTAGAAAAAGTGTTTTGAGACAAATGAAAATGGAATCACAACATACTAGGACCTGTGGGATGCAGCAAAAACTCTTCTAAGAGGAAAGCTCAAAATAATAAATGCTTACATTAGGAAGAAAGAAGGATCACAAATAAGCAACCTCATTCTATACCTTAAGGAATTAGGAAAAAAAAAAAGAGTAAACTGAACCCAAAATTAGCAGAAGAAAGGAAATAATAAATATTAGAGCAGAAATAAAATAAAGAACAGAAAACCAATAGAAATGATTAACCAAGCTAAGAATTGGTTCTTTGAAAAGATAAACAAATTTGACAAACTGTTAGCTAGACTAATTAAGGAAAAAGAGAAAGGACTCAAATAAACAAAATCATAAATTAAAAATGAGACATTATAACTTATACCACAGAAATTCAAAGGATCGTAAGAAGCTACTATGAAGAGTTATAGGCCAACAAACTGGACCACCGAGAAGTGGAAGAATTCTTAGAAACATACAACTTACTAAGACTTAATCAGGAAGAAAGAGAAGCTCTGAATAGACATACTACTAGTTTTTTTTTTTTTTAACGTTTATTCATTATTTGAGAAAGAGAGAGAGAGAGAGCATGTGTAGGGGAGGGGCAGAGAGAGAGGGAGACACAAAATCTGCAGCAGGCTCTAGGCTCTGAGCTGTCAGCACAGAGCCTGATATGGGACTTAAACCCACAAACCATGAGATCATGACCTGAGTTGACCTCAGACTTAGCCAACTGAGCCACCCAGGTTTCCCTAGATAAATTACTAGTAAGCAGATTGACTCAGTAATCAAAAATCTCTCAATAACTTTAAAAAAGCCCATATGACTTTACTGGCAAATTTTACCAAACATTTAAAGAAGAATTAACTCCAATCATTCTCAAGCTCTTCCAAAATGTTGAAGAGGAGTGAACACTTTCGAACTTACTTATGAGGCTAGCATTATCCTCATACCAAAATCAAAAAAGGATACTACTAGAAAAGAAAACTGAAAGTATCCTTAATGAATACAGATGAAAAATAGCAAACCAAATTCAGCAGCACTGAAATAATCATTTACCATGATCAAGTGGGATTTATCCCTGGGATGTAAGGATGGTTCAGCATATGCAAATGAATCAGTATGATACATCACATTAATAGAATGAAAGAAGAGAATTATATGGTCATCTCAATAGATGCAGAAAAAAGGTTTGACAAAATTCAATATCAATTCATGATAAAAACTCTTAATAAATTAGACATTGAAGAAACACATTTCAACATAATAAAGGCCATATATGATAAGTTCACAGCTAACATCATATACAATGGTGAGAGGCTGAAACCTTTCCTCTGAGATCAGGAACAAGGAAAGGGTGCCAATTCTCACTACTCCTATTCAACATAGTACTGGATGTCCTACTAGAGCGATCAGGCAGGTAAAGGAAATAGAAGGTATAAGAATTGCAAAGGAAGAAGTATAATTGTTTCTATTGCAGGTGACATGGTTTTATATACAGAAAATCCTAAAGACTCAGCCAAAAACTTAGATCCAATCAATCAATTCAGTAAAGTTGCAGGATACAAAACTAACATGCAGCATGGAAGTTTTTTGTGTGTCTCATGTCCATGAAATACAACCAGACCAACACTAAACCATCCTACACACCTAGAAAACTGATTGGAGGATTAACACAACATCTGCACAAACTGAACCACAGAATTCAGCAGGTATGCGGTTCAGACAGGTGAATTTTGGGAGCAAGAAGGCACAGGAAGTGGGGTGCTTTTGTGAGTGGAGAGAGGACGGAGATGGGGGGAGAATATGGGAAAAGCACCCCTCCCCAAAAACAGCTGGAGAGAAAGTGGAAAATTGGAAACAGCTGCAGGGACTAAACTAAAAAGGGAGAAAGGAGAAAGAGGAGGGTTTAAATTCCATTAAGACTGTAAAGAAGGGGAGCACAAAGGTTACAGCTTGATACACTGGTGGGACAATACACTGGTGGGAAGGGCAAATCTCCAGGACAGAGTGGGATTCAGGAGGTTCTTGGGCCACATGGGGAAAACCGGTTCCATTGTTGGAAGGACATTTGGTAGAGACTGTTGAGGCCACCTGGTCCCAGCACCCCAGAGAACATCCACATTTGCTGGTGCTGAAACAAAGTCATTAAGGGTGAAGCCTGGTGCCCGATGTGTGTTGTGATTTTCTATAATCCCTGAAACGCTGCTGCTACACTACCTCTCAAACTTTTTCTGGGGCGGGCTGGCACCTGGCCGCAGTCTCGGGGCACCGGCAGCAGCAGGGTTCCACAAGCATTCCTGGGTGCAGCCAACATCTGGCCATTGCTCAGTGAGACCCTCCCACAGAGGGGTGGAACGGGCCAAAGCTGCAGTCCTTCAGAAGGGGCCAGGGAAAACAGCCACATCTGAGACAAAACTTGGGAGAGAGGTACTGCCTGGGGCCTGGTCACAGAGAGTGTAAAAGCAGGGAGTGGACGAAAGCTGAGGACAGAGGATGGGTGCACAATTGCTGATCCGGGAGAACAGACTGGGTAGCTGGGTGGCGCCATTTTCACCGCTCCCACGCATGCGCATACACACCTACGAGCACCGCAACAATCCACCCCAGTAGGCTAGCAGCACCATCTAGTGGAGAGCGGAGCTGTTACACTGAGCCCCACCCAACTGGGCCAACTTCGCTCTTCAAGAACACAAGCCTCACTGCCAGCTTAATTTATGGACTATAAAGCGCTACGTAGACTGACTTCTAGGGGAGAACTAAATAATTTCAGTCTGACTTCAATCTGTTAGCAAGTTCATCTATTCAATTTGCTTTCTTTTTTTATCTTTTCTTTTTCTTGAATACGGAAAGAGAAAAAATTCATTTTTATTTTCAATTTTTATTAAAAACATTTTTCTTTAATTTTTATTACTATGTTTTTTACAATTGTGTAAATTTTTTCAAATTCTATTTTACTTCCATCATTTTATTTTAGTCTACTTCAATGTATTCACCTTTTCAAATTTTCAAACAATTTCCTTTTTATTTTATTTCTTTCTTTTCCTTTTTTCTCTTTTTCACTTCTTTTTCTTGAATGCAGAAAGAGAAAAACTTCATTTTTAATTTCAATTTATATTAAAAATATTTTTATTTAATTTTTTTACTGTTTTGGCTTTTATGTAATTTTTTTCAATTACTTCCATCATTTTTAGTCTATTACTGTGTATTCACTTTTCAAATTTTCAAACGAATCCTTTTTTTCTCTTTTTTCTCTTTTTTGTCTCTTTTCTTTTTCTTGTATACAAAAAAAGAAAAAATCATATTTATTTTTAATTTTTATTAAAAATTTTTGTTTACTTTTTCTAATATATTCTTTATTTTTGTGTATATTTTTTCAAATTCTATTTTACCCCCATCATCTCATTTTAGTCTACGTCAGTGTATTCATTTTTTCAAATTCTCATCAAATGATTTTTTTTTGTTTCTCCGCCCCCATTTTTTCTCTAATCTGTCAAACCACTTTCAACACCCAGACCAAAACACACCTAGGATCTAGCATCATCTATTTGATTTGTCTATGTGTGTGTGTTTAGCTTTTAATTTTAATATTTTTTTATTTCAATTTTTCTACCTCATTAATTCCTTGTCTCCCTTCAAAATGACAAAACGAAGGAATTCACCCCAAAAGAAAAAGCACGAAGAAATGACAGCTAGAGATTTAACTAACAAAGATACAAGCAAGATGTCTGAACCAGAATTTAGAATCATGACAATAAGAATACTAGCTGGAGTCGAAAACAGATTAGAATTCCTTTCTGCAGAGATAAAAGAAGTAAAAAATAGCCAGAATGAAATTAAAAATGCTATAACTGAGCTGCAATCATGGATAGATGCAGCGGTGGCAAGGATGGACAAGGCAGAACAGAGAATCAGCCATAGAGAGGACAAACTTATAGAGAATAATGAAGCAGAAGAAAGAGGGAGATTAAGGCAAAAGAGCACTATTTAAGAATTAGAGAAATCAGTGACTCATTAAAAAGGAACAACATCAGAATCATAGGGGTCCCAGAAGAGGAAGAAAGAGAGAAATAGGGGTAGAAGGGTTATGTGAGCAAATCATAGTGGAAAACTTTCCTAACCTGGGGAAAGACACAGACATCAAAAGCCCGGAAGCACAGAGGACCCCCATTAGATTCAACAAAAAACAACCATCAACAAGGCATATCATAGTCAAATTCACAAAATATGCAGGCAAGGAGAGAATCATGAAAGCATCAAGGGAAAAAAAGTCCCTAACCTACAAGGGAAGGCAGATCAGGTTTACAGCAGACCTATCCACAGAAATTCGGCAGGCCAGAAAGGAGTGGCAGGATATATTCAATGTGCTGAATCAGAAAAATGTGCAGCCAAGAATTCTTTATCCAGCAAGGCTGTCATTCAAAATAGAAGGAGAGATAAAAAGTTTCCCAGACAAACAAAAATTAAAGGGGTTTGTGGCCACTAAACCAGCAAGAAATTTTAAGGGGGAGTTTCTGAGGGGAGAAAAGATGAAAAAATATATATATAAATAAATAAATACCAAAAGCAACAAAAAGTTAGAAAGGACCAGAGAACACCACCAGAAGCTCCAACTCTACAAGCATCATAATGGCAATAAATTCATATCTTTCAGTACTCACTCTAAACATCAGTGGACTCAATGCTCCAATCAAAAGACATAGGGTAACAGAATGGATAAGAAAACAAGATCCATCTATATGCTGTTTACAAGAGACCCACTTTAGACCTAAAGACACCTTCAGATTGAAAATAAGGGGATGGAGAACCATCTCTCATGCTAATGGTCAACAACAACAACAACAACAACAAAAGCCAGAGTAGCCATACTTATATCAGAAAACTTAGACTTTAAAATAAAGACTGTATTAAGAGATGCAGAAGGGCATTATATTATAATCAAGGGCTCTATAGACCAAGAAGACCTAACAATTGTAAACATTTATGCACCAAATGTGACAGCACCCAAATATATAAATCAATTAATCACAAACATAAAGAAACTTGTTGATAGTAATACCATAATAGTGAGAGACTTCAACACCCACTCACAGCAATGGACAGATCATCTAATCAAAAAATCAACAAGGAAACAGTGGGTTGAATGACACACTGGACCAGATGGACTTAACAGATATATTCAGAACATTTCATTCTATAACAGCAAAATATACACTCTTCTCCAGTGCGCATGGAATGTTCTCCATAATAGACCATATACTGGGAAACAAATCAGCCCTAAGTAAGTACAAAAAAAAAATCGACATCATACCATGCATATTTTCAGACCACAACACTATGAAACTCGAAATCAACCACAAGAAAAAATTTGGAAAGGTAACAAATACTTGGAGACTGAAGAACATCCTACTAAAGAATGAATGGGCTAACTAAGCAGTTAAAGAGGAAATTAAAAAGTATATGAAAGTCAATGAAAATGGTAACACCACAACCCAAAACCTCTGGGATGCAGCAAAGGTGGTCATAAGAGGAAAGTATGTAGCAATCCAGGCCTTCCTAAAGAAGGAAGAAAGATCTCAGATACACAACCTAACCTTATGCCTTAAGGAGCTGGAAAAAGAACAGCAAATAATACCCCAAACTAGCAGAAGACAGGAAATAATAAAGATTAGAGCAGAAATTAATGCTATCAAAACAAACAAACAAACAAAACAAAACAAACAAACCAAACCAAAACAAAACAAAACAGTAGAAGAGATCAATGAAATTAGAAGCTGGTTCTTTGAGAGAATTATCAAAATTGGGAAACCACTAGCCAGTTTGATCAAAAAGAAAAAGGAAAGAACCCAAACAAATAAAATCAAGAATGAAAGGGGAGAGGTCGCAACCAACACTACAGAAATAAAAACAATAATAATAGAATATTATGAGCAATTATATGCCAATATAATGGGTAATCTGGAAGAAATGGACAAATTCCTAGGAATATATACACTACCAAAACTGAAACAGGAAGAAATAGAAAATTTGAACAGACCCATAACCAGTAAGGAAATCGAATTTGTAATAAAAAAATCTGCCAAAAAACAAGAGTCCAGGACCAGATGGCTTTCCAGGGGAATTCTACCAAACATTTAAGGAAGAGTTAACACCTATTCTCTTGAAGCTGTTCCAAAAAATAGAAGCGGAAGGAAAACTTCCAAACTCTGTGAAGCCAGCATTACCTTGATTCCAAAACCAGACAGCGATTAAAAAGGAGAACTATAGACCAATTTCCCTGATGAACATGGATGCAAAAATTCTCAACAAGATATTAGCCAACCAGATCCAACAATACATTAAAAAAATTATTTGCCACGACAGAGTGGGATTTATACCTGGGATGCAGGGCTGGTTGAATATCTGCAAAACAATTAACGTGATTCATCACATCAATAAAAGAAAGGACAAGAACCATATGATCCTCTCAATAGATGCAGAGAAAGCATTTGACAAAATACAGCATCCTTTCTTGATAAAAACCCTCAAGAAAGTAGGGATAGAAGGAGCATATCTCGAGATCATAAAAGCCATATATGAATGACCCAACACTAATATCATCCTCAATGGGGAAAAACTACGATGTTTCCCCCTAAAGTCAGGAACAAGACAGGGATGCCCACTCTCACCACTGTTATTCAACATAGTGTTGGAAGTCCTAGCCTCTGCAATCACACAACACAAAGAAATAAAACGCATCCAAATTGGCCAGGAGGAGGTCAAATTTTCACTCTTCGCAGATGACATGATACTCTATATGGAAAACCCAAAAGATTCCACCAAAAAACTGCTAGAACTGATTCATGAATTCAGCAAAGTGGCAGGATATAAATCAATGCACAGAAATTGGTTGCATTCCTATACACCAACGATGAAGTGACAGAAAAAGAAATCAAGGAATTGACCCCATTTAGTTGCACAAAAAAAACGTAAAATACCTAGGAATAAATCTAACCAAAGAGGTGAAAAATCTATACACCGAAAATTATAGAAAGCTTATGAAAGAAATTGAAGAAGACACAAAAAAAAAATGGAAATAGATTGCATGCTCCTGGATAGGAAGAACAAATATTGTTAAAACGTCGATACTACCCAAAGCAATCTACATATTCAATGCAATCCCTATCAAAATAACATCAGCATTCTTCACAGAGTTAGAACAAATAATCCTAAAATAGTATGGATCCAGAAAAGACCCCAAATAGCCAAAGCGATCTTGAAAAAGAAAACCAAAGCAGGAGGCATCACAATCCCAGACTTCAAGCTATACTACAAAGCTGTAATCATCAAGGCAGTATGGTACTGGCACAAGAACAGACACTCAGATCAATGGGACAGAATAGAGAACCCAGAAATGGACCCACAAACGTATGCCCAACTAGTCTTTGACAAAGTAGGAAAGAATATCCAATGGAAAAATGACAGTCTCTTCAGCAAGTGGTGCTGGGAAAACTGAACAGCAACATGCAGAAGAATGAACCTGGACCACTTTCTTACACCATACACTAAAATAAACTCAAAATGGATGAAAGACCTAAATGTAAGACAGGAAGCCATCAAAATCCTCGAGGAGAAAACAGGCAAAAACTTCTTTGATCTTGGCCACAGCAACTTCTTAGTCAACGTGTCTCTAGAGGCAAGGGAAATAAAAGCAAAAATGAATTACTGGGACCTCATCAAAATAAAATGCCTCTGCACCGCAAAGGAAGCAATCAGCAAAACTAAAAGGCAACCAACAGAATGGGAGAAGATATTTTCAAATGACCTATCAGATAAAAGGTTAGTATCCAAAATGTATAAAGAACTTATAAACCTCAACACCCCCCAAAAAAATAATCCATTGAAGAAATGGGCAAAAGACACGAATAGACACTTCTCCAAAGAAGACATCCAGATGACCAACAGACACATGAAAAAATGCTTCACATCACTCATCATCAGGGAAATACATATCAAAACCACAATGAGATACCACCCCAGACCTGTCAGAATGGCTAACATTAACAACTCAGGCAACAGCAGATGTTGGCGAGGATGTGGAGAAAGAGCATCTCTTTTGCACTGCTGGTGGCAATGCAAGCCGATGCAGCCACTCTGAAAAACAGTATGGAGTTTCCTCAAAAAAATTAAAATAGAACTACCCTATGACCCAGCAATTGCACCACTAGGCATTTATCCACGGGATACAGGTGTGCTGTTTTGAAGGGACACATGCACCCCCATGTTTATAGCAGCACTATCAACAGTAGCCAAAGTACAGAAAGAGCCCAATGTCCATCGATGGATGAATGGGTAAAGAAGATGTGGTATATATATATATATATATATATATATATATATATATATACAATGGAGTATTACTCAGCAATCAAAAAGAATGAAATCTTGCCATTTGCAACTACGTGGATAGAACTGGAGGGTATTATGCTAAGTGATATTAGTCAGGGAAAGACAAAAATCATATGACTTCACTCATATGAGGACTTTAAGAGACAAAACAGATGAACATAAGGGAAGGGAAGCAAAAAGAATATAAAAACAGGGAGGGGGACAAAACAGAAGAGACTCATAAATATGGAGAACAGACTGAGAGTTACTGGAGGGGTTGTGGGAGAGGGGATGGGCTAAATGGGTAAGGGGCACTATGGAATCTACTCCTGAAATCATTGTTTCACTATATGCTCACTAATTTGGATGTAAATTTTTAAAAATAAAAAACAAAATAAAAAAAATAGAAAACTAACATGCAAAAATCTGTTTCATTTCTATAGACTAAAAAAATTTTCTGAAAAAGAAAAAAAATGATCTCATTTATAATACCATTAAAAAATAAAATACTTAAGGACAAATTTAGCTAGAGAGGTGAAAAGTATCTACTATGGAAAGTACAAGGCAATGATAAAGGAAGACAGAAACAAATGGAAAGGTATCCAATGTTCATATATTGGAAGAATTAATATTGTTAAAATGTCAGCACTACTGAAAAACATCTATAGATTCAATACAATCCCTCCCAAGATTCCAACGGCATTTTTACTTCTGTAAAATGATAAAGCAGTCAAGAATACTCAATGGAGAAATGACCATTTCTTTAATAAATGGTGCTTGGAAAATTGGATATTCACATGCAAAGGAATGAAACTGGACACATATACTACACCACTCACGAAAGTTAACTCAAAATAGATTAAAGAGCTAAATATAAGACCCAAAACTATGATACTTCTAGAAGAAAATATAGGAGCAAATCTCCTTAACACGAGTCTGGATAATTATTTCCTGAATATGGCACTTAAAGCACAATAAATAAGTAAATAAATAAATAAATAAATAATAAATAAATAAATAAGTGAGACTAGATTAAAAAGCTTCTGCACAGCAAAAGAAACCATCAACAAAGAGAAAAGAAAACCTATGAAGTGGGAAAAAATACTTGCAAATCATATATCTGATAAGGGGTTAATATCTGAAATACATAAAGAACTCATACAACTCAATAGCAAAAACCCAAATAACTCAATAAAAAATGGGCAAAGGACTTAAAAAGAGATTTCTCCAAAGAAGATATATGAAAAGCCAACAGTTGCATGAAAAAATGCTCAACATCACTAGTCATTAGGGAAATGCAAGTTAAAACCACAATGAGATATCACTTCATGCCTGTTAGATTTGCCATTGTCAATTAACAAGAGATAAATGCTCACATGGATATGGAAAAAAGAAAATCTTAGTGCACTTTTGGTGGGATTGTAAATTGATATAGCCACTATGAACATTATGAAATATCCTCAAAAAATTAAAAATAGAACTACCATATGATCCAGCAATTCCACTTCTGGGAATATATCCAAAGGAAACAAAAACACTAATTTGAAAATATATCATATATTAATTATAATTATTATATATTATTATTAATTATTATCTATGCAACTTATTCCAAAGGTAAGTCCTGAAAGAACTTTTAAAAATTATTTTTATTATAGGTTTTTTTGCTTCAGTCATGCATAATTTTCTCTTATCTCTGTAAAGATCTTATATTCTTTAAAAAATTATTCTGCTCTCCACTTTGTCTTTTTTTCTCTGATTGTCCTTTTCCTGTTTGACTTGGTCTTTATCTTTCATGATGATGGTGCTCCTCAAATGTTGTGAGATCTTAAATATGAATTAACACCATGGAGTTGGAAAGGATGTCTGTAAGTCAAATTCCCCTTTGTTCAACCTTAAAGTAATTGTACCTTTGACCTCACTTCCCCTCATGGCTGTCTGAGGGATCTGGGGCCTCCAATTCCTGAGGTGTCTCAGTGTTCTCTGCATGGGTCTGCTTGCTGCTTGCTGCTTTCTTTCTCTGTACTCGCCCAGGGTCCAGCTTTCTCCGCAATGCAAAGGCATTTCCCATCAGTGACCATTTTTCATCTTCCAGAAAACTATCGACCTCCCTTTTCTGGTGTCATTTCTCTTCCAAAATTTTTATTTTTGTGGGTTTATGACTTACTGGACTTCAGAAGGGAGAAGACAGTTTACCTTATTTAAGTAGAGGGTGTTATTGTTGTAAAGACTTACAAATATTTGGATTTAAAATCATGAAGTAATTTATTGTTGCAGAAAGATACTCCTCTGAGACTAGTGTTCAATGTTTAAACTTTTGAAGCTTGTAGATAGGGGCAATGTGATCATTCCATTAGTGGCAGAAATTTGCTGTCTGTGGTTTGAAAGGCATAATGGGAAATTTATCTTTAGGACAGTCTCTTCTTTATTCTGTGATAGAATCATTTTGGTTGGGTTTCTTATTCATGTAGTGTTTCATTTTGTTCTGTTTAGGGTAGTTCTACATGATTTTGAAGCAAACAAAGACACAAATGCTTTACTCATTCATTCATTCATTCATTCACAATTCAACCATTCCTTCATCTGTTAATTTTCTTATACAATAGCTATTATCAACCCCCTACTTAATGCCTTGCCTAAACCTCAGAGTAGGAGGCAGACATAATAGCTGTCCACATGTTGTTTTGTCTAACAATGTAAAAAGCTATGTCAAGAGGTTGGAGGATGGGGGTAGCTGTAAAGTAGTTGTTCTTCTCCAAGATTGGTGTCTTGACCAGCAGCATCAGCAACACCTGGGAATTTGTGAGAAATGTCAATTCTCAGGCTCTACCCCAAATAAACTGAATCATTAACTCAGCTGGTTTGAAAAAAGACCTTCAGATGACTCCAATGCACCGGAAGGGGTTAAAACCACTTCTCTTTAAAAAAAAAAAGTTTTAATTACAAAAATAAAGTCAGGTTCCGTATGGGAACCAGAAAATAAAGCTGTGGAGTGTTGTGGTTCTGCAAAAAGGGGAGAGGCCATGGAAGAAAGGGCTCTGAGATAATGGGATTTCCAGTGGTTTATTTATTTTTTTAATTTTTTATTAAAAAAATCTTTTCAGCGTTTATTTATTATTGAGAGACAGAGAGACACAGAGTGTGAGCAGGGGAGGGGGCAGAGAGAGGGGGAGACACAGAATCCAAAGCAGGCTCCAGGTTCCAAGCTGTTAGCACAGAGCCCGATGCGGGGCTCGAACTCACAAACTGCAAGATCATGACCTGAGCCGAAGTTGGTTGCCTAACCAACTGAGCCACCTAGGCGCCCCTCCAGTGGTTTATTTTTTAAAATATGTTCATTCTATATTCAGACTTTCTTTTTTAAACAAGGACATGCTACTGTATGTCTTATTGAAGGTTTCCATGATTATTCTTTTGGTTTATTTTATGTATTTTGGAAACCATTTGCTGGATGGATATTGGAGTAAGATTCTTCTATTTTGGTATTTCTGTTAAAACCATAGGCATCCCTGGATGCCAACAGAAGGAGCACATCAGTTGTGAATATTGTCCCTACCACTATAAGCTTTGCTAGTTCCAGGGTAACCTTTGTCAATGCCACACCAGGGCCAATACTGCTCTCAATGTTCCATTGATATTTTATTAAATTCATCCTGTAGCTTTTATTTTTTCCTGGGATGTGAGTGTTAGTTAATAAGAACTGAATTTTCTTAGTAATAACTTAGTATTTTCAACTCTACCTACTCCTTTCAATAATGGCCTAGTATGTATGAATTGATTTTCCCATACCTTCTTTTCCTTTTGGTTATATTTTTATCAGAAGGCTTCTTCTGTGCGCCTATAAATAGATGCCTGGGGGACTTGTCCCCAGTCCTTTATTCATGTTCCGACTGCCTTTATGTTTAGATTAAAGCTGTCATTCTATTACACAGATTACTCAACTGGGTTTGTTAATTACATGCAATGACAGCAGCTGCAGTTGATGCTTTTCGTTTCTTTTATGCCTGGGGAGGCATTATTGCATAATGGAAAGAGCATTGGATTTCATGTCAGAGCTGGATCTGAAGTCTGATTCCAGCAAAGTCACATGGCTGAAGAAAAAACTTTTACCTCTTTTTGTCACATTTGCAAGATGTTGGTATCACCTTATCTCTAAGGATCTTCCATCGCTAACACCCTGTCATTCTATGATACAGAGGTTCACAATCTGTACATAAACATTTTTTTCTGGGGATTTCAGCCATGAATACCATTCTTATTTGGGAATCAGAAGTATGAGTGGGTTTGGAGGATTGGGAGCATGTTTGAAGGGGGAGATTTAAAGTCAGTTCTTTACCCACCCCCAAGTCCCAAAAGTTTTTCTAGAAATCCATTTCCTAAAAAATTACCAGTATAGAATATCAGGTTCTCACCATTAAGCTCATTGTTACGTGGATGAGTGTGGATTGCCCTGTTGCTTCTCTGGCATATTCGCATACACTTTCAACCATTAAGATTTTCTGAATCAGTACAACTCTCAATTTCCATTCCCTATTCTTGAGATGCAAATGATTTCTCATCATTTATGTCTGTAAACACATTCTTTTTTTTTTTAACGTGTATTTATTTTTGAGACAGAGAGAGACAGAGCATGAACTGGAGAGGGGCAGAGAGAGAGGGAGACACAGAATCGGAAGCAGGCTCCAGGCTCTGAGCCATCAGCCCAGAGCCTGACGCGGGGCTGGGACTCAACGGACCGCGAGATCATGACCTGAGTTGAAGTCGGACGCTTAACCGACTGAGCCACCCAGGAGCCCCTGTAAACACATTCTTGAAAATATTAATTATGTGTATACTTGTCTTATCTCTCATACTACACAGCGGGTCCCATCCTAGAAATTGAGCCTTGATCATTTTGGAGACCCTTGTATTTAACACAATACCTGATACTAAGTATTTACTGAATAAATGGAAGATTCTTTTTTTAGTAAAAAGGTCGTTTGGGTGGTGGTCTGTAGACTGGTGCCTGTCTATGAATTTTTTGTTACCAATCCATAATGAAAAAAGTACAAAAATTGAGAATAAGTGATAGAAATTGTTATAAAAATTTGACATTGCTACATCATCAAAATATGCTGGATAGGGTATATAGTACATTTTGTATATTAACCAAGTATCCTACAAAGTTGCTAAAATAACTTATCATTTTTAGTTGTTTCATGGTAAACTTATGGGGATTCACTGATGGACATTAGCAAATAAAGAAAGATTGATTTCCTCCTTTCCAATCTGTGTGTTTTGTTTTTTTCACCATCTTAGATCTCTAGGATAACGTTGAATATAAATGACAAGATGGGGTATCATTCTCAATCTAGAGAAAAATAATTTAGGTTTTCACCATTCATTATCATGTTATCTATAGGTTTTACCATAAATGTCCTTTATCAGATTAAGGAGCACAAGTCCCTTGTATTCCAAGTTTACTGAGAATTAGTATTATGAATGGGTGTTGAATTTTGCTCTTTGCTTTTCCTTAAAATCATATGGTTGCTCTTTTTTGATTGTCAACATAATGAATCACATTGATTGATTTTCAAATGTTAAACCAATTTTACATTCCTGGGATTTGCCCCAACTGGTCATGATGCATATATTGCTGGATTTGATTTGCTAAAAAGTACGTTAGGAATTTTTGTATCTGTATTTATGAGGGTTATTGATAGGTAGTTTCTCTTACTGCAGAATCTTAGAATTGGGGTAATACTAGGTTTATAATATCAGTTAGGGAGGGTTGACCATCTCCTTCGTTCTACAATAGTTTTTGTAATTGGTGTTATTTCTTTCTTAAATGTTGCATAAAATTCATCAATGAAGCTATCTAGTTCGGAAGTTTTCTTTGTAGAATATTTTAGTCTGTGATTTCAGTTTTAAAAATTAAATGTAGAAGTGTTCATCTGTTTTTCTTTAGTAAGCTTTTGGTAGCTTATGTCTTGTACAGAATTTTTTTATATATCATCAATGATACTTCCTTTTTCATAAGGTTATTCATAACAGTCTGTTACATTTTTAACATTTTTAGGACCTATAGTAATGGGTTCTCTTCCACTCCTGATTTTGATTATTAGTGTTATTCTTATTTTCTTGATTAGTCTGGCTAGTGTTCCCAATTGTGCTAATCTTTAAATAAAAACAATGTGATTTGATATGCATTATTGTGTTTATGTTCCCTATTCCATGGATTATGCTATTATTTTTATTATTTCTCTTCTTTGCTATTGTTTCACTTGGTATAATTATTTTTGTTTTTTTTGTGGTCGCTCTAGTACTTACAAAATACATCTTTAATGTATCGCAGTTTACTTTCATATCAAATTATGCTACTTCATGTATAATCAAGAACCTTAAAACAGTAAGCTTCTATATGCTCCATGTTTTCATCTACATATATTCTAAATCCCATGATATATTATTATTTTTGTTATGCTATCAATTATATTTCAATGGGATTAAAATTTTTTAGAAACTTTTTTTTTTCTATTTATCCATATTTCTGGTACTCTATTCCTTTGAGTAGATCCAAATTTATATCTGGTATTATTTTTCCTTTTGCCTGAAGAAATTTCCTTATAATTTTTTGTAGTGTAGATCTGCTAGAGATATATATTTTTCAGCTTATGAGTCTGAAAAGTCTTGATTTCACCTTTCTTTCTGAAAGATGTTTTTTTCTGAGTATGGAATTCTGGGTAATTTTTTTTTCTTTTAGCTCTTAAAGGTGTTGCTGCATTGTCTTATAGCTTGCAGTTTCTCATGAGAAGTCTGGTAAAATTCTTCTTTTTGTTTCTTTGATTTATTTGTGTGTTTATTTATTTATTTATTAATACCTCTGAAAGACTTTCAGATTTTGTATTTATTGTAGGTTTTCAGCAATTTGATTATGAGATACATTGATATGGTCTTTTTTTTTTTTTAACATTTATTTATTTATTATTGAGAGACAGAGAGAGACATAGTGTGAGCAGGAGAGGGGCAGAGAGAGAGGAAGACACAGAATCTGAAACAGACTTCAGGCTCTGAGCTGTCAGCACAGAGCCTGACACTGGGCTCAAACTCACAAACCGCGAGATCGTGACCTGAGCTGAAGTCAGACGCTTAACCGACTGAGCCACCCAGGCACCCAATTATGGTCTTGTTTTGTTTATTCTGTTTGGATTTTATTGAGATTTTTGGTTCAGTGGGTTGTGTTTATCAATTTTGAAAAAAGTGTTAAGCACTATTTTATCAATTTTTTTCCTGCCCTTCCCTTCTGTCCTCCTGAAATTCCAAATATGTATATCTTAGATCCTTTGAAATTGCCCAGCACGTTATTGCTCTTCTATTCATTTTGTTCATTCAGTCGTTTTTCTCCTGTGCTTCATTTTGGATAATTTTTATTGTTATGTCTTCAAATTCACTAATCTTTCCTTTGTAGTATACAAGCCACTGTTAATTACATTCAACGTGTTGTGTTTTTTTTTTTATCTTACTTTATAAACTCTAGAGATTTCATTTGGGGTTACTTTTATATACTCCATTTCTTTCCACATTATATTCATATTTTCCTCGACTTTATTGGTCTTCTGAAACATATTTATGATAGCCACTTAGGCATCTTGTCTGCTAACTTCATTATCTATGCCATTTGGCGGTCTGCTT
Source organism: Panthera pardus (assembly GCF_024362965.1). Taxonomy (NCBI): domain Eukaryota; kingdom Metazoa; phylum Chordata; class Mammalia; order Carnivora; family Felidae; genus Panthera; species Panthera pardus. Next base: position 46,353,830 of record NW_026526688.1, on the reverse strand, counting down.
TGGTTGATTGGTTTTCAACTGGTTTTAGGTCATATTCTCATGCTTCTTGGTATACCTAGTAATTTTTATTGGATAATAGATATTTGGATAGATAGATATTTGGGAGCCATATTTTCTTGAATTTCTTTAAATAGTGGACGTTGTTCTGGCACTTGGTTAAGTTACTTAGGAGCAGGTAGATCCTTCTAAAGATTGCTTTTAAGTTTTTTTTAGAGTAGCTCCAGAACATCTGTTAGTCTCGGGCTAATTTATATCCACTACTAAGGTGATAGTCATCTGAGCATTTGACCTGATGTTTATTATGTAGTTTTTTAAACTACTTCTGGCTAGTGGGAAGAAAAACTATTCACAGCCCTCTTTGGGAATTCTTTTTTGGTCTCTTTGTTCAGGTGGTTCTTTTTCCATCCTTGGGTAGTTTTCTGTCATTCACGTATAGACCGGTAATGAGCTGAAGATATGGAAGAACCCCTCTATAAACATTTGGATCTCTCTCAACATACAGTCACTTTTGTCGGTACTGCACCTCACACAATTCAGCATTGTTGACCTCCCTTTACTCTGTGTCCTCAACAGAGACTCATGGAAACTTCTAGACTGTGTTTAGATTTTTCTCCCCTGAGGCTTACAAACTGTCACTGAGCATAAAGTGGGTCAATCATAGAACTCACCTCTCTTTGTTTCACAGTTGTCAGTTCTGTGCTGCCTCTTTAACAAAGCCTGAAAATGCAAAATATATTTTATGTATTTTTTCCAGTTTTCTTGTTGTTTAAGACCAAAGGATAAATATGGCTCTTGTTACCTCACTACAGCCATAAAAGAAATTCTTAAATAGAGTATAGATTAAAAAAGTGTGATATTTTAGAAAAACAAAATGACCTTCACCATTATAATAGCTAGTCCTTCACCATAGAATAGCATTGGTCAAAAAACTAAGTTAATGGAAATGTTCTATATTTGCGCTATCCTCTGCAATAACCATTAGCAGACTTGCGACTATTTCAAGACATATCGAGCAGTTGAAATGTGGCTAGTATGTCTCAGGAACAGAATTTTTAATTATATTTAATTCTAACACATTAAATAGTAACATGTGGCTATTGGCTACTCTATAAGAGTCAATTAGAAAAATTATAGGTAGTCTGGTACAGAAAGAATGTCAGCAAAAAGAACAAGGCTAGACCAAAGACAAGCAATGACTGTTTATCTTTTTAGGTAGAAACAAGTTGGGTAATGTGTGCTTATGGTTAATGCTTAAGAAGAAGATAGGACAATTAGAGAAGACATTATGACATAATATAGTCAGAGTAAAATCAACTAACGTTTCCCAAATACTTCAGAGAAGATAATGAAGGACTCATGTTAGACATTGCTGCTAATATTATTTCCCTAGTGATCTGAGGTTAAGGTGAGAAATTGGAAAATAGATATTACAAATGAGTAGGAATATCTGTCTTAATTTCAGCTTCACTTCCATTTAGCTCTCATAGGAATTTTTAATCCCAAAAAGACAGGATGGTTTATAATGTCTCTGCTATGCCCTAAGGTGTACAAGGAGGGATTAGTTGAATTGATCAAGAATAGCACCTCTTCCAGAATGTTAAGAGACCCGGCACTTTTTCTAACATAGAGCAGAGAAGACAAGGGGTAGCTGCCATTGAACTTGCCTTCATATTTATCTACTGTCTAGAGTGATCATTCATAATGACTTCAATTTCTGGAAGTCGTTTTACTGATTCTCAAATTTTGAGAGGCGAGCATGTCAGGAACCCTTCTTTGTGCGAAATTCTCATGATAATTGATGGCTTAAAATGTACAGAAATCTTTATAAGTTGTACATGTCTGTAGTCACTTCAGAGTGAAAAGGTCTATTCTTCCCTTTGGATGTTGAATTACATTTGAGTGTCTATATGGAAGTTTTATTTCCAGATTATCATTTCAAGAAAGCCTTTTCATGATCGACCTAATTTTATGGGACAGACCATTAAAGGAAATAGAAGATAAATTACATTGTTTGCCATCTGTACCTACAGTGTAGCATATATAATTCGCTAAAACACACAAACTTCTATTAGTCATTGTCAGGATATCTAACAGCTTCGCTTGCTTATACCTAGCCCATCATAAATTTTAATCAGAAATATGGTGTAGTTGTGTATTTTTAAATACTTGTCTTTAACATAGAATAAGTTGGACAATAGATCAGTTACTGGGTTGTAAGAGAACATTAGAGACTCTAGGGTCATTCAAAGCAGGTCACAAGGGTAATGGTGGTAGGAAGAAAACATTGCAATAAATTCATTCACAGAAGGAACATGTAAAAATCACAAGGAGCTCTTAAAACAGGAAAGCTGGGATGGTAGGTTTGGTGGAACTGGGCGGATGTATAGTAGAGATGGAGAATGAGGTCTTTCTCAGATCCCGTGGCACAGTGCCAGGAGCATGAGCTCAGACCGAGGGTCAATTCCTGGCTCTAATTCCTAGCTTTGGGTTACTGATTCTGTGACCTTGGGCTGGCATCTGAAAGATGGAAGCAATACTTTCTATCCCTCACAGTTTTGTAAAGATCAAATGAATTAAAGTTTGTGTAAGCACAGGCCTATAAATTCGGATTAGCGTTCAGATGTGGCTAGTGAGGGAGGGTAACTCATTCTAAGGCAAGGGAGAAACTTAGATGACAAATTTTGTTTACGGACATGACACAAGTGCTGGAGTGGAGATGTGTTGGGAACAATATATTTCCTATCAGAGCCCATCTGAGCCTGTTTGTGAGTCTTAGGAGATGGACCACAGTGAACAAAGAAAAGCCTAGTTTCCCTAGATAGATACTGAGAGTGAATGATGCTTTGTTGTAATGATATGTTGTGCTCATGCCAATGAAGAGTATTTCCCGGTTTTTGGATTCCTACTGGAATATGATGTGATATAGAAAAATATAGCATCTTGATTCATGACAGACACCAATGCATATGTGGCAACACCAAAAAGATGTCATGCTGTGGTGGCTTCACAGTCTGCATCATGTCAGCTGAGTTAGGAGAGATAAGATGATTTTCAATACCTGCAGTAAGAGAAGAGGAAAATGGTGGGGCATCACTCAGCAGCTGTGAATATGTTAATAGCAGAAGTGAGACATCCCACAGGATATCCAGTATTGAGATAGGAGCAGGGATTTTGAGGACATCTGGATTTACCATTATGGTGGGAAAAAGCACTTACTTTCTCCGGTCTCTCGATGTAGGTTGGTGAAGCTTGGAGAATGTGAGGCCATGAAGGGCATAGTAAGGACTACATAGTAAGAACCCAGTAACTGTTATGTCCTTTCTCTTTTCTCTTCTTCCTGGGAACAGAGACACTTACACATGGGTAGTAAAGACGGAGGCAAAGACATATTCTTCTAATTCCTGTTCTGCTGCTTAGGCTGCCCCCAAGATCTCCCTGCAGAGAAGTTGAAGTAGTTACTCTTGTCTGAGAACTTGCCAACTTGAAACAAATCAGCAAGCCAAGCAGAAGAAGTCTGGTAAGAACAGTAATGTGGAATTGGGAGTTTTGAGACTTTAATTCTTCTCCTGTCATTACCTAGTTGTACAACCTTGAAGAAGTTGGTAAGAAGTCTGGTAAGAACAGTAATGTGGAATTGGGAGTTTTGAGACTTTAATTCTTTTCCTGTCATTACCTAGTTTTACAACCTTGAGCAAGTTATTGAATCTCTCAGGACTCCATTTTCTTGACTGTAAAAGAGGGCAAAATGATCTCCAAAATCCCTTCTCTCCCTGACATTCTGTGAATTCCTCTGTGTTCTAAATTCTCTGATTCTATCAGGGCCTCCTCAATAAGTGCCAGAGCGAGTGAGCATGAAGGTTATGGTGGTCACAGAAAGCTTCTCAGTTTACATGGGAAATAAATGGAGTACAGGAGTACATTATGGAGACCAGTCTGAATGAAATTGAGTGGTCATTGGGGTATTAGTAAGAAGAGATAAGACTAAAAATATGGGCTGGGGTCCAAAGGTGATCCAGGACCAGCTAGAACTCTCTCTTCAGCTTGATTTCCTTTATATTTATCTGAGTTGAGACTAGGGCTTGTCCCAAGGAATCCACCTACCACTGTGAGGCAAAGCAAGCAACAATTGTGTGTTTTACTTCTGTGGAGAGTAGATGGTTAGCACTTCTACAGAATGACAATAATGGTCATAATTACCATTTGCTGAGTGCTTGCCTAAGCCAGTCACTAGTCCAAAATGCTTTGCATTCATTTTCTCATTTAATTCTGATAGAACCCTGTGAAGTTGGATTCATTGTATTACCCATTTTACAAATGACAAAACCACAGCTCAGAGATGTTTACTGTCAAAATTCACACAACTGGTAAGTAATGGAGCCAATATTTGAATCTCAGTCTGCTTTGACCCCCAATGCTGGGCTTTTATGTTGACTCCTCCAAGGCAGGGACTGTATAGCAACGTGCTGGCTAGGCATACAGGGCAGAGCACATCAAAGTCTTTGGGCAGTTTAATGGTAAATGAATTAATCAAAAATAATTAAACATCGCGAGCATATTAAACACAAAATAAGTAGGACATGGTTGGATCTCCACATGAATTCCTCTTGATGAAGCACTTTCTGCTGTGACAGAAATAAAATAAAGTTTCTCGGTAATTCGAAGCATATACAGCAATTAATTCTACATTTATATGGTCTTTTTTTTAGAACAGTATTTTAATTTTTTAAAGTGCCATTTTAATATCTGTGCTGTAACTGATAATTATTTTGGGAAGGGGGCAGGAGCAAGAGGATTTCAGTAGCAGCACAAATAATTTTTAATGCAACAGCTGCAAGGCTTAAATTGACCATGTGCCAAGAGCCCTATAGTCTGTCAGAGAGAAGAGAGTCTACAGCCAGTGCTTCCCACTTCAAGGTCACTGGTTTGAACCTAATCAAAGTCAAATGTGGCTGAAGATCACCTCTCCTTGATAGCTCCTTGGTGGCCTCAGTAAATGAGTTAGTGGACTTACCCAATTTCCTCCTGGGCAACTACCCAGGACTATTTCTGAAAGCTCTTATACAAATAGAAAGACCAACCTTGTCATAGACACCTCATCATTATGTGCCCTCAAGGTCTAGGCCGTGGCTAATTCTGATTATCATTGTTGTTGCTGTTGTTATTATTATCTATCCACTGAGAGGCATCTAGCAGAATACCAGTGTGGGAAAAAAAATAAAAAATTAAAAACAAGCACATTAGCTCCAGGATGACTAGAGGTGAGGACAGGGACGAGTATGAAGTTCATTACTCCTATTCTACCCTTCTTCTAACCATACTTCAAAGTCCATCTCGAGACTCAGCCCACCCCAAAGCTGTTCAGGAGGACAATGCCCATGAAGCCCCATGAATTCCAACTGCCTCTGCTTGCCTATGGATACTCTTACGGATATTATCATTCATGGCTTCAAGTTATTTTATACTCTCATTTTGGATGCTCTAATGGGAAATAGCAGGCAGGACATTAAAATCTTCCACAAGTTCATTGACTCATGAACCTTGGGTTAATATAAGCTTTCAGATGTCCTAATTTGTGCAACACTAGTTTCCTCCAAGGAGTCCTTCCCTGAATGCTGTCCTAATCTATCAGGCTGCCTACAGCAGCCATACACGACCTGCATCCTTATTCCTAGAATATATAAAGCAACATAGAAGAAGTGGGTACAAATTCTCCCAAGCTACCTCCTGAATGATCTTACCCTGCTTACGCCCTATGATTCTTATGTTTTTTTTTAGACAAGTAGAATATTAACTAGCTAATTAGCTAATTAGCTTAATATGTAGTGTAATCTCCTGTATACTTTCTCATAATACTACTGTTTTAATCACTTAATTCAGAATAGATGTTTGCTTTTAATTTATTAGGATTTTGGTTTTTCCTATGTTGCAAACTTTCTGTCTTAGATATGAATCCCTGGACCTGTGTGTTCAGTCAAGTCCTGTGTTCTACCTGAACCAAAACCAAACAAACAAACAAACAAGCAAACAAACAGTAACAAACAAAAACCTCCCATGCTTCATTGTCTCTCCCATAGGTGACCCTTCAATCTGAAACAACATGTCCTTGTAGGAGGGACCTGGGCCTATGGAATGCAAGGGCAAGACTATCACAGCCATGAATGAGTTCACTTTGCTTAATAAATAAATATGTGTGGGATTGATTGAATTAATCAATGACCCTTCAGTGCTTGTAACCAATCCCCTCCATTCCTTCCCATTTGACTCCCTGGGCCCTGAGGAAATCTAAGGTCACTAAGAACTCCAATCTCACATGGTTACTGATTCAACCACCTGGTCATAGACTCAACTGCCACCTGTCTAACAATTACTTTAGTGATACAAACACAAGCTCTTAGTTGCTTGTATAGTACATATGATTTTGTATCTGTGCACCTGACTATAAGAAATGCCATACTGTTGGGGCACCTGGGTGGCTCAGTCAGTTAAATGTCTGACTATAGCTCAGGTCACGATCTCATGGTTCGTGAGTTAGAGCCTACATCAGGCTTTGGACCGTGGAAACTGCTTCGGATTCTGTGTCTCCCTCTCTCTCTCTCTCTCTGCCCCTCCCCTGCTCTCTCTCTCTCTCAGAAAATGAATAAAACATTAAAAAAAAAAAGAAATGTCATACTGTTTAATTTTTCTAAATCAAATTAGTTCCAAATTTGTGCCCATCCTAGTCATGGTTGGGAGAAATTTAAACTCAGTAATACCTTTGGAAACAGGTGGTTTATATGAATACCCAGAAACTGAAGAAATGTTCTCTAGTCTTCAGTCTACTGTGGTCATGTCTGATAGGTTCACTGTTCAAGTCCCTGTGATCCATTCACAATGCACATACCTGTTACTATTCCAGCTTGGGTGCAGGGGGATTAATGCAATTTAGGTCCTAAGTATCTGTTGTCCAACCTCAATAGACATACCAGGCAGGCCTAGGGTGCTGTGAGGGAATTAGCCAAAATTCTGTTTCCTTTCCAGTCTTTATAACTCTCTTCTTTTCCTAGGACCAGACATTCTGTCTTTAACTGTCCAAGTATTTCCTCTCTATTCTTCTTTTTGGGGAAGACCTTGCCAGGTAATGTGACCATGTAGTATGCCATCCAGATCAGGACACTTCTAAGGGTGAAAGGAAGCATTAGTAATAACAACGCTGAGAAAATGGGCATAACTGGTGTGTATGATTATCCTATGTGTAGGCCTTCCTAAGTGAGTCTTTAGAAACATAATGTTGATTTATTTTTTCTAAACTCTCTTTTTTAAATGTTTTTAACCTTTTAATTTATTTTTGAGAGACAGAGACAGAGCATGAGCAGGAGAGGGGCAGAGAGAGAGGGAAACACAGAAACCAAAGCAGGCTCCAGACTCTGAGCTGTCAGCACAGAGCCTGACATGGGGCTTGAACTCACAAACTGAGAGATCATGACCTGAGCCAAAGTGGGCTGCTCAACCGACTGAGCCACCCAGGCACCCCTGGTTTGTTTTTTCTACACTTGATCTTAGCCAAAAGGCCGAGAAGCAATTGATTTATTTTTTCTAGAGGTGCCAACAGAGAAAGTAGATGCAGCATTGGTTAGCCTTTTCTGTCAACTTCTTTTATTATATTTGTGTATTGTAGATCAAAAACCAATCTTCTTTCTGGGAAGGTATTTCTCCCTGGCAGTGTGTGTGTGAAAACACAGAGAGAGACTCTAAATGTCCTCCTGATCACCACAATCTACCAAAACTACCTTAGAGGATATTAGGATAAAATGTCTCAGAACAGATTACCAAATGGGTATAAGCCTAGAACGTCGATTTATCATGTCCAATGGCTGCCATTTCCCTTTGCTTCATGCTATGAACAGAGAATTAGAGCTTGTGCTGTGCAGTGAAGCCGCTATTTAAATACAAGTCTAGATACAGCTCAGCTGAGGTGCTCCTGTGATTCAGAGCTTTCCGACGCAGGAGATGCAGAAGGCCTCTATCTCCAAAAGCCATTAAGGGACAGTTGCAGGCACTCAAGCTTTCACTTTAACAGCAAAAAACCTCCATCTCAGGAGCTTAAATCCGTCTCCAAGGTGAACCTAGGAAGGTGGCAGAAGTGTAGCTATTATTATAGCAATTTGTTTCCTACAAACAGTAGCCCCCAGGTAGAGAAGTGTGAGTAAACTTGCTTTTTTCCTCCTAGATTATTTTTTTTTCCCGAGTCCCGGTGGTGCCACCTCTGAGTGGGCAGAGCAGCCTTTTCCTGCCCTCCTGTCATACCGAGGACAGCTCAACATCTATTGCTTGCTGCTGGAGCCTAGACTCTCCCCGATGGACAATTAGACATTTTGAGAGCAGAGAAGGTCAATCCTCACTCAAAAGACACAGGAAACCCAATTATCCTACAAAGAGAACAGAAGGAAGTCAGCACCCAGATCCCTTTCTTCCACAGGTTTACAGAGGGACACTTTCTGACTCTCTCTGGACACTTTCTGACTCTCACTTTTGAAGTGAAGAGTTGGTTCTGTTGCTTTTGTGAATCTAGATTTTATTATTTTCTTAATCTTTTTGGGGTCTGACAGTATGGCTATATTTCTTTTGTTCATAGGCTGAAAAAAATCAGATAGTCTCCCATATTGACTGAGAGATGAAAAATATATTCTGTTTTTGCTTTCAATATCCAGGCCTCCCCCAAATCGTATTTTTCTCAAATTCTTATGTGGGGCTTGCTTACTTTTTTTTTTTTTTCCTTCTCATCTCTAACAGAGGAAAAAAAAGGTAAAGTACATTAAGAGGAAAGTTTTACTCATTTGTAATTAAATATATTCAAGAGGAATTTTCCCCATTTCAAAGAAAAAATGTTCAATCTGAGCTAGGGGTGGGGGGCAGTGCTGGGCTTTATTTCCCTAGCCTGTAACAAGGAGTATGAAAAATATTGATTTGTTCCTGAGAGATGCTGGAGCAACTTAATTAAAGTTGTTTAAGTACTTTGGAATCTTTTGATGGAAAGGAGCATATAAACGTGTAATGTGCTTTAATTTAATTTGAACTTTTCAGAAACCAGAAGGAAGCCTTGTCACACCCCATCCCATTTCAAAACAATATGCTGGCAATGATATCTTTTCAATACCCACGTATATTTGGTTGTGATAAATATAGTCCCTGACCTTTAACAGATGTAAAAGTGAAAACACAGACAAATTGGACATGCTATGATGGCTATCGCCTGTTTTATAGAGCCTCTCAGCATATTGATTAGCCCGAAGACACTTCTGAGAGCTGGTATATGACTCTTAATAAATCCACTCCACTGGGGAGGAGTGTGTGTGCTTCTAAGACCCTACAAAGATAAGTCACAGGAAACAAAGACTAGAATAGTCAATAAACCTAACTTTGTGACAAGAAGCTAGCAGGGAGCTCTTCATGACTTTCATGTGGGGTAGCCAATCTCCCCCACCCCCCCGCTCAGTTGTCTGCACTTTATACAGCACATATGTTTCCCTAATAAGAGGTTCTGAAGGGATCCCCTTAGCTAATGCCTCCGGGAACACACTGGTCTTCTGTCAACAAAGTCAGTACGAAATTCAGCTGGTAAGACCGTGAATTCTATCATCCTTGTCAAGGATCTCACTGACCTACTTTTCCCTCTTACAGCCTCCCTGAGTTCTCTCCCTGGCATGTATCTGCTCAATCAAGTTGTTGTTGAAGTTCTATGTTTTAACCTTTCCCCATGGGACACTTGCCCACATTTCCTTTCATTCCAGGCTTTCTTTCCTGCAAGCCAGGCCCTGACTATGACTTCTTGGTTGGGTGATAGTAGCAAGCTGTGATTGGTGCTTTAGCAAGGGTGGCCTACTTCTTGGGAGACACCCTGTATTATGTGCTATCAGGGAAAAATGGAGTAAGGGATTTGTCAGGGAAAAGGAAGATTTACTTGAGTACCTCTTGACATTGAATTGACCTGGGAGAAGCTATAGTATCTGGAGTTAAACACTGGCCTGGAGACAGAATAAGGGAAGTGAATTCCACCATTAGGAGTCCTTTCCTTCCTTGGCCTCTCTCCTAATGAATGGAAACACCCTTCCTTCCTTCCTTCCTTCCTTCCTTCCTTCCTTCCTTCCTTCCTTCCATCCATTTGTTACCATTGTTGTCTAAGCACAACAACCTTTGAATAATTCTTTTTTCTATTTATATATTTTAAATGTAAATTATATATATTTAAGGTGTACAACATGATGATTAGATCTATATATTGAAATGATTGCTATAATCAAGTTAATTAACATATCTCTTTACATAATTACCATGTTTTTTGATGATTAAGCACGAGAAATCTACTCTTCTAGCATATTCCCATTGTTCAAAACAGGATTGGTAACTATAATCGTCACACTTATGTTAGATGTCTAGAATTATTCATCCTACATGCCTGTAACTTTGTATCCTCTGATTAATATCTCTTCCTCCTCCCACCACTCTTCCACTTTGTGCTTCTATGAGTTTGACTTTTTTTTTTTTTTTAGATTCCACAAGTGAGATAATACAGCGTTTGCCTTTCTCTGTCTGGTTTATTTCACTTATAATGTCTTCTAGATGCATTCATGTTGTTACAAATGGCAGAATTTCCTTCTTTGTCATGGCTGATTAATATTCCATTGCATATAGGTAGATGTCACATCTTTATGCATTCACCCATTGACAGACACTTGGGTTGTTTCCTTATCTTGGCTACTGTGAGTAATGCTGAATATGGGAATGTAGATATCCCTTCAAGATTCTGATATCATTTCCTTGGGATATATACATAGAATTGGGATGGTTGGCTCATATATAGCTTTAGTTTTAGTTTTTTCAAGACCCTCCATACTGTTTTCTATAGTAGCCACTATGTAAATACCATGTTTTACCAATTTACACTCCCAATTTACATTCCCAATTTACAAAACACCAATGTAAATACCAATTTACATTCCCACCAAGAGTACACAAGGGGTCCTTTTTTTCCATATCCTCACCAATATTTGTTATCTCTAGTCTACTCATAATAGCCATTCTAACAGGCACTGAGTGATATCCTATTATGGTTTTGATTTCAATTTCCCTGATGATTTGTGATGTTGAGCATCTTTTCATATATCTCTTGGTCATATATCTTCTTTTTTTTTTTTTTAAAATAATGTTTATTTATTTTTGAGAGACACAGAGAGACAGAGCATGAGGGGGAAAGGAACAGAGAGAGAGGGAGACACAAAATCCAAAGCAGGCTCCAGGCTCTGAGCTGTCAGCACAGAGCCCAATGCAGGGCTCAAACTCACAAACCACAAGATCATGACCTGAGCTGAAGTTGCTTAACTGACTGAGCCACCCAGGAGCCCCTGTTTGTATGTCTTCTTGTGAAAAATGTCTATTTCCATCCTTTGCTAATTTTGTAATTAAGTATATGTTCTCTTGTTATTGAGTTGTTTGAGTTTTTTTATATATTTTGGATATTAACCTCTTATCAGATAGATGATTTACAAATATTTTCTCCCATTTCATGGATTGTATCTTCACTCTGTTGATTATTTTCTATGCTGTGCAGAAACTTTTCAGATTGATACTGTTTTGTCTATTTTTGCTTTTGCCACCTGTGCTTTTGGAGTCATATCCAAAATATCATTGCCCAAATCAATGTCAAGAAGATTTTTCCCTGTTTTCTTTTAACAGTATTACAGTTTGAAGGTCTTATATTTAAGGCTTTAATCCATCTTAATTTGATTTTTATATATGGAGTGAGATAAGTGTCCAATTTTATTCTTCTACATGTGGAAAACCAGTTTTCCCATCACAACTTATTGAAGAGGCTGCCCTTTCTCTATTGTATGTTCTTGGCACCTTTGCCAAAGATCAATTAAACATAAATGTGTGATTTATTTCTGGGATCACTATTCTGTTCCATTGATTTACATGTCTGATTTTATGCCAGTACCATGCTTCTTTGGTTACTATAGTTTTGTAGTATATTTTAAAATCAGGTATTGTGAGGTCTCCTACTTTGTTCTTTTTGCTTATGATTGCTTTGGCTACTTGTAGTCTTTGGTGGTTTCATATGAATTTTAGGATGTTTTTTAATTGTGTGAAAAATGCCATTGTAATTTTGATAGCTGCATTGAATAAGTAGATCACTTTAGGTAGAGTGGACATTTTAATAATATTAATTCTTCTGATCTTTGAACATGGGATATCCTTTCATTTATTTGTATCTTCTTCAATTTCTTTCATCAGTGTTTTATAGTTTTCAGTATATGGATTTTTCACTTCCTGGTTACATTTATTGTTATGCATTTAATTTTATTTTTGATGCTATTGTAAATAGGATTTTTTTCTTAATTTCTTTTGGAGTAGTGTATTATTATTACATAGCAATACAACTGGTTTTTATATGTTGACTTTGTATGCTGCAATTTACTGATTTTCTTTATGAGTTTTATGAGTTTTTTGTGGACTCTAGGGTTTTTAAAATATAATATCATGTTATCTGCAAATAGAAGAAATTTCTGTGTTTGTTTGTTTGTTTGTTTGTTTGTTTGTTTTTGCCTAATTTCTAGGTCCAGGACTTCTATTTTGAATGAAAGTGGTGAGAGTGGTCATACTTGTCTTATTCCTGACCTGAGAAAAAAAGATTTCAGGTTTTCATTGTTGAATATATTGAGAGCTGTGGGCTTGTCATGTATGGCCTTATTACTTTGAGGTTTGTTCTCTCTATACCCAGTTTGTTGAGAGTTTTTATTATGAAAGGATGTTGAATTTTGTCAAATGCTTTTTCTGCATTTATTGAGATGATCATTATTATGTTCTTTGTCTGTTACTATATTGATGTCATTTATCACATTTCTTGATTTGTACATGTAGAACCATTCTTACATCCCAGGGATAAATCCCATCTGACCATTATATGTGATTCTTTTAATATGCTGTTGAATTTGGCTTGTTGATATTTTGTTGAGAATTTTTTCATCCATGTTCATCAGAGATATTGGCCTATATATGTTTTTCCTTGTAGTGTTCTTGGTGTCTGTCTTTGGTATCAGAGTAATCCTGGCCTTGTAAAATGAGTTTGGGAGTGTTCCTTCATCTCCAATTTTTGTAAGTGTTTGAGAAGGATTGGCATTAATTTTTCTTTAAGAGTTTGGTAGAGTTCACCAGTGAAGCCATGAAGTCTTGGCTTTTTTATATTGGGAGAGCTTTGATTACTGATTCAATCTCCTCACTGGTTGGTTATTCATCTGTTCAGATTTTGTAGTTTTCTTGATTGTGCATTGCTAAGTTGTATGTCTCTAGGAACTTGCAATCTTTGCTCTGTTATTGAATTTGTTGGCATGGCAAATGTTCAGAGTAATCTCTTATGATCCTTTTATTTATTTATTTTTTTGTTGTCATCTGTAATGTTTCTTCTTTCACTTATAATTTGATTTATTTGAAACTTCTTTTTTCTTAGTTAAGCTAGCTAAAGAATTGTCCATTTTGATTATCTTTTCAGAAAGCCAACTCATTTTCACTGATTTTTTTTCTATTTTTCTAGTCTCCATTTCACTTATTTCTGTTCTGATCTTTATTTCCTTCCTTCTGCTAACATTAGGTTTAGTTTGTTCTTTTTTTCCCCCTAATTTCTTGAGTTATCTGGAATCCTTCATTTAATTAACATAGGCATTTATTGCTATGAATTTCCTTCTTGAAACTGCTTTTGCTGCATCCCATAGGTTTTGGTACATATGTTGTGTTTCACTTTCATTTGTTTCAAGATTTTTAAATTTTCCTTGATTTCTTCTTTTACCTATTGGTTGTTCAGGAGTGTGTTGATTAGTATTTGTAAATTTGTAAATATATTTGTAAATTTTCCAACTTTCCTCCTGTTATTGATTTCTAGTTTCATACCATTGTGGTCAGAAAAAATACTTGATATGATTTCAGTCATAAAATTGTTAAGAGTTGTTTTGTGGTCTAACATGTGATCTACTATGGAGAATGTACCATGTGCATTTGAAAAGAATGTGTATTCTATTGCTGTAGGATGGAATATTTCGCATATGTCTGTTAGGTCCAATTCTGCTCTTTCCTCACTGATTTTATTTCTGGATGATGATTCCATTGTTGAAAGTTGGGTATTGAAGTCCCCTACTCTTACTCTATTGCTTCTATTTCTCTCTTCAGTTCTGATTGTATTTGCTTTATGTACTTTGCACTACATATACTGTGTACTTTATATAGGTACTGTATACAGTAGGTGCACATATATTTACAATTATTACATCCTCTGAATGAATTGACCGCTTTGTGATTAATTACATAGCTACATTTTTTGGTCTCTTGTGACAGTTTCTATTTTGTGTGATACAAGCACACCTTCCCTTACTCTCTTTGTTTACCATTTACATGAGATATGTTTTTCTATCCCTTCACTTTCAGCCTGCATGCAGCCAATCTATGTATTTTGTAGAAAATCTTGGGGTGCCTGGGTAGTTCAGTTGGTTAAGCATCCAACTTCGGCTCAGGTCATGATCTCGTGGTTTGTGGATTCGAGCCCCACATCGGGCTCTGTGCTGACAGCTCAGAGCCTGGAGCCTGTTTTGGATTCTGTGTCTCCTCCTTTCTCTCTGCCTCCTCGTCCCCGCCCATGCTCATGCTCTGTCTCTCAATAATAAATAAACATAAAAAAAAAAGAAAAAATAAGAAAATGTAATCCATTTACATTTAAAGAAAATATTGATATATGAGGATTTACTCTTGCCGTTTAAAAAATTGTTTTCAGACTACTTTGTAGTTCCTGTGTTTCTTTCCTCTTTTCTTCTTTTGTGATTTGATGATTTATTTGTTGTGATATGATTAGATTCCTTCATTTTTTGTATCTACTACAGGTGTCTTTATATTTGTAGTTACCATCAGATGCACTTAAAACATCTTATTATAAAAGTTAATTTTAATCTGATAACAACTTAACTTTGACTACATGCAAAATCTCTACCGTTGAGCTTCTCCTCTTCTCACATTTCATGTTATTGATGTCACCGTTTATATCTTGTATATATATGGTGTCACCATTAGCAAATTATTATAGTTATAGTTATTTTTTATGCTTTTTCCTTTTAACTTTTATGACAGAGTTAAAAGTGATTTATATACCACCAGGACATTCTGGTGGTATACAAAATATTCTGAATTTTACTACATTCTTACTTTTATAGTGAATTTTATACTTCCATGTGTTTTCACATTGGTAGCATTGGTAGCATTTTCACATTGGTAGCACTTGAAGAACTCTGAGAAGCATTTCTTATAAGGCAGTTGTTAGTGGTAATAAACTCCTGCAGGTTTTGTTTGTCTAAGAGAATATTTATCTCTCCTCCATTTTTGAAGGACAACTTTAAATGGTATAGTATTCTTGGTTGGTAGTTTTTTTCCCCCGCTTGCAGCCCTTTGAATATACCATCCTACTTTCTCCTGTCCTGCAAAGCTTCTGTTGGGAAATTCATTGATAGTTTTATGGGGATTACCCTGTATATGATACTATTTTTCTCTTGCTTCTTTTAAAATTCTCTGTCTTTGACTTCTGAGGTTTTATAATGTGTCTCTGTAAAGATCTCTTTATATTTAATCTATTTGGGCTCTTTGGGCTTCATGGATCTGAATGTTCATTTCCCTCCCTCCAGAGAAAGTTTTCTGTTATTTACAAATAAGATTTCTCTTTCTCTGTTTCTTTTGGACTACCATAATGCGTGTGTGTGTGTGTGTGTGTGTGTGTGTATTTAATAGTATTTGTAAAGTTACATAAGCCTGATGCTAAAGCAGACTGGTAGCCTGGGTCTGTGGGAGCCAACCTAGCATCTGGGTCTGTGAGGGCTGACCTGGTATTCACACAGGCTTGGACTGTGGGGATGGTTCTGGATCTTGGGTCTATTGGTACTGGACTGGAACCTAAGATTATGAGTGCTGACCTGGAGCTTGGAGGAATCCTGGTGTTAGGGTGAACTAGGATCCTACATCTCTGTTATCCAGAATGGAGACTGGGTCTGTGGGAGCTGGCTTTGGCACTGGGGCAGGCTGGGAGCCTGGGATAACAAGGACCAGTTTGGAAGCTGGGGCTACAGGTGCCATTTTGGAGATTGGGCCCATGAGTCTGGCCAGGTTCTGGGGGAGAATGGGGGCCTGGGTCCACTGGAGCTGGTCTGGCACTATGTTGAGCTTGGAGCCTGGAGCTTTGGGTGCTGATTTAAGGCCTGGAACTGTGGGAGCCCTTGGCACTGAGGCATACCTGGAAGCTAGATCCACAGGTCCTCAGACCACAGGGGCTGGCCTGGTGCTGACATTCACAGGAGTGGGTCTGGTTCAGGGTTTGCATTGAAGTAAGGTGCTCATATTACTCTCCTTTTCAAGTGTGGATAGTTACTCAAATTAATATTTCTGCTAGAGGAAGGACACTGGAAACACATATCCTGTGATCTTGCTGACATCAATTTTTTTTCTACTGCTCTGTAGTCTGGGTTTATACCAACAATGGGCATAATAGTGAAGAGCAGCTTGGGCCAGGCAGAGAGAAAGTGAACAAGGAATTCTTTGGGGTTATTCAAGGTCCAATCTGTCCAGAAGGCTTTCCATAGGGCTTGCTCGGTGGGATGACTTGGTGAGTGATGGGTGGCCTCATCCAGAATCCAAAGGAGGTTAAGACAAAGACCTACAGACAGAAGCTATAGCAGAGAGACCTGCAGGAATACTGCTGAAGCATGGAGAGGCCATAAGGCCCACACAGAGCCAAGGAGAGAGAAGCCACATTTCTATGAGCCACAGAGGTTAAATAAAGGCACTAGAAGAATGTACATACCTCAGCTAGCAGATGGTGCACACCCAGGTGCCCATGGGAAGCCAGAGGTTCCCCTTTTGTCCAATGTCACACAGTTATGAAGGTTCTCCCCATACCACAGATGCCAACTGTAGAGCCAGGGGGCTGGGGAAGAAATGAAAATGTCGAGTAATTATCACAGAGAATATATAGTTGTACCTAGAGAAACTGTTTACATTAGTGGGACTTCGTATATTTTAAATAAAGTTGGACTGAACCAAATCTTTCAGCTCCTGTTACTTATTCATTAGGGGCTGAAATAGAGGTCAAGGAGTTTTGGACAAATGAAGAAAACCTGAGGAAATTTGTTAGTTTGTTACAATGGGAATTTTTCTGTTTTTAATAATAAAGATGAGGCTGTATATAGGTTTCTGGAAAATTCTTTTAAATAAATTAGGATTGAATCTTTTTTTTTTTTTTGAGAAAGAGAGAGAGAGTGCAAGCAGGGGAGAGGGGCAGAGGGAGAGAGAGAACCCCAAGCAGTCTCCATTCCCAGCATGAAGCTCTACATGGGCTCAATACCACAACCATGAGATCATGACCTGAGCCCAAATCAAAGTCAGCTGCTTAACCCACTGAGCCAGCCAATAGCCACATGGTTGAATCCTTTTATGCCTAGCTTGTTTTGAATGTTTACAGAGAATGAGAGTTGAATTAAAAATATATATATGTATATACATATACATATACATATCTTCTATTGTTTTTCTCTTTTATAAGTTTATGTGGTGAGATGTATCATTAGGTCGTCTAATGTCAAATTATCCTACATTCCTATGATGAAGACTTTTTCTAAATACCAATGAACTTTGTTTCTTAATGAATTGATCCAAAGCCATCTACTCTTTTCTTCTAGAAGTCCTCAAAGTTGCTATTGGCACACTTTCTTGACTTTAAATGCTGGTAGAATTTGTTTTTCTTTTATATATTTTTGGTCATTTCTAGAAATTTTCAGTAGAAATGAAGCTAGGTATATTTACAGAATCTTGATCAGATCCCATCTATTTTAATACGTAAATAACTCTCCCCCCCACCAAGTACCTAGTCATATTGGCATTCCAAGAGGCCACACCACAATCATCTAGGTAACTGATATTTATTGATGTGTTTTCTTGCTTATAATTTCTTCCTGGAAAACTCCATCCTTCTCCTTCCCCACCAATACAACAGAAGAGATGGGTCTTCATAACATGATTCACTGACCTCAGCTTTTGTGAGATTATTGCATTTGAGGTAAATAGCTGACCCTTGAGGTTTTTTCCTAATTCTCTTCCTCTTGAAAAATTAATCAGCACTTGGTTCGTGGTTATCTTTGGAGACAGGAGATCAGGTAGACTCTGGGTCCACAATGGCCATTGTTGGGTCATGTATGCTGGTAAGCAAACCAAGCTTCACAGAAAAGAGAAGTCCTAGAAAGCAGTGGAGATGTCCCCCTAACCTATTGTGATCCTTTTGGAATAGGATAAACAGTTCATTATAAAGAACCCTACCTTGGAGTTGCCTGGATGGCTCAGTTGGTTGAGTGTCTGATTCTTGATTTCAGCTTAGGACATGATCTCACGGTTTGTAGGTTCGAGCCCTGTGTCAGAGCGTGCTTGGGATTCACTGTCTCCCTTTCTCTTTACCCCTCCCCTGCTCTCTCTGTCTCTCTCAAAATTAAATAAATAAACATTGAAAAAAAAAAGAACCCTACCTTGCCTTTCTTAGATAAGATCTACCTCTGGCTTTCCTCAATGACTCTTTTGTTTTATAAAATCCCAAGTTTTCTCCACTTTCCTTAAGATGTTCCTCATTAATGAGTGTTTTTTCTATGACAATATCCTGAATAAAATCACCTTAGTTGTCCAGTGCATTTTGTCTTTCACATAGAAAAACAGAACAAATGCATGGACAAAAATGCCCCTGCAAGTGATTTGATAAAATCAGGGAGATAAGGAGACAGGGAGAGAAACTTCCTTCATCCTTGACAGCTTCCAGAGTCTTCCAAAGTCCAGTGCTCTTTCCATATTGGGGCCTGTCTGTGTTTTCTGCTTTGGGATCCTGTGATTTCTGTGTCCTTATAACTGGCTTACACTTAAACCAATTTGAAACAATTTTTGTCTCTTGTGACCAAATCGCCCCTTGCTAAGAATCCATAGCTATGCACATTCCTGGTGCACTGTGTCTGTAAAAATATGAGTGTAAGAGGAAAAACAATGAAAACAAAAAAAGGTAGAATAGCTGGATTAAATTCTAATTCTTATGCTTTGTGACAAAAAGTAAAATCAGCCTGGAAAACTGTATTCATTATGTTGTTTTACAATTGTCCCCGTTCCTGACCAATTGTTTATAAAGTACCATGACTCTGTTAATGACAAAGGCTATACCTCTTTATGGTTTTATTTAAAGGGCTTAGAATACACCTAGCACATAATGGCCTCTTAGAAGCCTTGGCAGAGCAATCAGTGACTGAAGTGGTATAAAGGATTATGTGCTCATTTTTGTTGTGCCTTAAGCCACCTACGTGACCTTGAATATGTCGCTTTATATCTCTCAGCTTTTCTACATGTCTGTTCACCTGTAGGGATCAAGACAAATACGAGGTAAAGGACCCCAAACAAACACTTTGAAAACTTAGTGCCATAGAAACATGGGTAAAAATTATTGGCGTAAAAACGTGCCAGGTCTTTAGGCAATTTTTTCTATTATAAGACAAGGAGAACCTTAATCCAATATATAGCCAAACTGGAATTTGGGGAAGAAAATAAGACTTCATATGATGGTCCTAGTTTTCTTGTTCAGCATTGACTATACGGAGGTTTTACTCATGGTAGCAGAGGCTCTCTTTCCATGGAAAAATGCCTGGTCCCACATGTAAATGGCAGCCAATATGAGAGAGGACATTCTTGGGCTGCACCCCTATTTGAGACTTACTAGATATTTGCAGGGCATAGGAATGAATACGTAGGTTGGTTGTTGTATGACATTGTTGGGTCAATAAACAAACACAAATCTGGGGGAAGATTCTGTCAGGAAATACACTCAGTTCTGATGGACATCGATGTAAACCATTAATAAAAAAAATGTGAACTGTGGCAAGGAAAGGAAGTGAGTACCTTATTTACAAAAAAAAAAAAAAACAAAAAAAAAAAACCTAAACATTCATTGCTGTTAAAGCCATAATTAAATTTTTCTGCAGAATAGTTCCATTTTCCTCACAGTTAATGTCGTAACTAAATAGAACAATTGCTGTCTCTTGGGATTTAAAATCTGTGAACTATATTAGGCTTACCTTGAGTTAAAAAAAATAAAATAAAAGTCTAAAAAATCGGGAACTTTCAGATGAGCAAAAGAATTTTATTTTACTTGTATGTGGTCTGGTAATTTGATTTTAAAAACAAAGAAATCAGATATTTGGAGAAAAAAGTAGGCAATTATCAGTAGTAAATATATGTACAGACATTTCTATTATTGTGTACTATGGAGCAAATATGTTTGTAAATTGGATTTATCTTGAACCTCATTCACTTACATTTATGTTCCTCTATTTATTGGGTATAGACTGCTTAGGACATGCTGTGCTATATGCCCAGAATACAAAAATATGTAAGGTGTTTAGAGTATGTGAATTCTAGTATACAAATCCGGGTGAATAAGAAATGGAACCCTTTTTAAAAAATGCTTATTTATTTTTGAGATAGAGAGAAAGAAAGAGAGAGTAGGGGAGGGGCAGAGAGAGGGGGATGGGGCACAGAGGATCTGAAGTGGGCTCTGTGCTGACATCACACAGCCCGATGCGGGGCTCCAACTCACAAACTGCAAGATCATGATCAGAGCTGAAGTCAGACACTTAACCGACTGAGCCACCCAGGTGCCCCAAGAAATGGGCATTTTTAACTATCTCTGAATCAATGTAATTTCTCTCTTGAGTCCTATTCCTGCTATGTCGGTGAGAGGTTCAAGGTCAGCACATCTGGGGTTCCTCATTTTCCTGTACCTGGAGGTCAGGCCGTATGCCATTCCAGGGCATCCAGGAGCCCCTATTTATTAGATATCTGTGGTGATGAGATATATCTCTCCCATTTGCATGGTATCTTTAGGTTCTTCTTCCTCCTGCCTGGAAGGGAAGAATCTTACAAGGTTGGGTACTCTGTGCCTAAGTGCTTGTCTGTGCTGCTAGGCTTTTTCGGGAATCTGCTCCTGCAACTCCGTGAGCCACAGACCTCTTTCTCCCTACAGTCCAGGGGAACACTTCTTATAGTCTGTAGAAATATTTCTCTCCCTACTTCCCCCTCCCATTTGCTTCCCACAAACTCTATAAGGTATTATGTGGGGTTAGGCTATTGGAAACAACAGCCACGATGTAGGCTACCTCTGCTTCTTGGCCCATCCACGCCTCCCCAAAGGCAATAATAGTGAGTCCCCTCTTTTCTACACCCATGGTCTTCATTTAGATCAGCACAGCCCTTCAGGAACTGTTATAACTACTTCCTAATTTCCTTCACCCCTTCCTCTCTTCCCCCCTTCCTCCCTTCCTCCCTCCCTTCCTTCCTTCCTTCCTCCCTTCCTTCTCTTGTACTCTAAAACATCCCATACATGGCCATCAACTTACTCTTCCCTAAGGTTAGCTCTAATCTTGTGATCTCCCGTTCAAAAATCTTCCTTTCCTATTTTCCCATTACCAATAAAATTAAGTCCTCATATCCCAGGTACTTGAAACCTTCCAGGTTAATCCTAACATAACTGTTAAAGTTTTCTCTCCCTTGTGTCTCCTGTGTGTCCTTTATGCTCCAGCCGATCTGCAAAACAACTTAACACATATGCTTCCCCCTTTTCTGTCTTGGTTCATGATGTTTCTTCTGCACAAAAGGCCGCCTTGTCCCTTGTGGCCTTCTTGCCACACCGATTTCTACATGACCACGTTCAATCTGGGCAGTAAGCAAGCTTATCTTACTCGGTAGTTTCCAGATGAAATGGTGATGTTCTGAAGCTAGCAGGTATTATTTAGTATTATTATTATTTTAGCTGATCTAAATAGGATGACGTATAGAAATGAGGGAACTCACTCTTGTCTCCAGGGAGGTGTGGCTGGGCCAAGAAGTAGAGGCAGCCTACCTCTTGGCTTTTGTGTCCAATAGCCTAACCCCACAGATTTCAAGGGCCAGATGCCATGGGTTTCTTCAGGAAGCCTTTCCCTATTCTCAGAGACCACTAGCTGCAGGAAAAGAAATAACAAAACCAGAAGCCAAGATTCATTTATGGCTGGTACCAAATGAGCAGAACGGAAAGTTGGTCCAGGAAAAAAAAGGTAAACATGTAAGGAGAAACCATTATCACATAACAGATACCAGGATGTGAATTGAGTCAGTAAATTGTTTTGGAACCTGAGTGAGGAGTTACACAAGACTGAGTGGTGACTGAGCCCATCAGGGCCTGTATCTCTTTTGTGACACTAAAATTAATAATAAAACAAGGTCATTATTTATCTGTCGTGTCTCCACTACTGGATGATAGCCTCTCAAGACGGGGCTCTCACCTCCTTCACCTTGGCGTCTACTAAATCACCTGGCACAGGACCCTGCACATAATTCCTGGAACATCCATTTTAAAAATGGAAGCATCTGGGCATCGGGACCCAAGATGATGTCCAGACCATGAAAGCATTAACACAACAGTGAATTCAAAGACTGACAAGTCTAGTTCAATAAACATGTTTATTGTACTTGGTAGAGTCTCCGAAGTGAAGTGCCGAAGCTATTAGATATTATTTATCAATACAGGGCAATGCCAATGAGCGAGTTCTAGCATTCTTTTTTCAGTTCTGAGTGTACCTGAGACTGCAGATGTTAAAGTCAAGCCTGAAGGGCCCAACTCTGGCATATCACCCAATGCCTGGAGGTGTAATTGGCACTAAGCGGGAATTTTCCATGAGACCTAAGACATCCCAACACTAAGGATGAATACAGTCATTATATTTACTTTCGTGAAAGAAGAACCAAAGGGAAAAAATAGTACTGCTATAAAATACTGAGGCTACATTAAATGGAAAAACCTTCCCCATCAGCTAACCTGTGAGCAATCTTGATTTGCTTCATAAATGAGACATCTGGGATGGATCTGGGCAGAAGCAACATGGTAAAGGGACTCACTTTGTCAACTAAAAAGCATGTATTTATGGGGCGCCTGCGTGGCTTAGTCGTTTGAGCATCCAGCTTTGGCTCAGGTCATGATCTCACGGTTGCTGGGTTCGAGCCTCGCGTGGAGCTGTGTGCTGACAGCTCGGAGCCTGGAACCTGCTTCAGATTCTGTGTCTCCCTCTCTCTGCCCCTCGTCCCTCTGTGCTCTGTCTCTGTGTCTCAAAATTAACAAAAACATTTAAAGAAATTTAAATATACATATATATGTATATATATGTGTGTGTGTATATATATATATATATATATATATATATATATATATTTTTTTTTTTTTTTGTCTGTTTTCAATTTTCCTTCATTTATCTGTTGGCCCTTTCCCTTACAGGGACACTCTACCTCTCCACAAAAGGAGACCTGGAGGGGGAGCATGGGTGGCTCAGTTGGTTAAGGGTCTGACTTCAGCACAGGTCATGACCTCAGCGTTAGTGGGTTCAAGCCCCACGTCAGGCTCTGTGCGGATGGCTCAGAGCCTGGAGCCTGCTTCGGATTCTGTCTCCCTCTTTCTCTGACCCTCCCCCACTCACGCTTTGCCTCTGTCTCTGAAAAATGAATAAAACTTAAAAAAAAAAAAAAAAAAAAAAAAAAAGGACACCTGGGCCCAAACCATTCAGGCACGTGGTACTTCTAGCAGGTCTTCTTTGTGCTCCAGAGTCCTCCCAAGGAGGTCTTTGAAAGCACCTTTCTAGAAATGTCTCCTTCCTCACACGGGACCCTGAGACGCACTGGGATTTAAATTTACTTTCATTCTGTCCTCTTTTGGTAAAACCTTTTCTCCTTGCTTGGGAATGAAATGTTGCAACGTTCTTGGACATCATGTATCCCAACAGTTTCCATAGATCATTAGCCCATCGGACCAAATTGAGTAATGAGCGCTTCAATCCTGGAATAGTATCCCCACTGCTTTATCACCTGCCCCCCTGCCTGAAAGATTTAGGGGGAATGGAGACGCTTGGAAAAAAGGGTGGGCCAGCGATACATTGTTTGCTTTCCTGCCTTCTCTTGGGCTAAATGCTACGCTGATGGTAACACTTGCAGGATCTCCACATTCAGCCAGGTAAGTTGCACATACAAGATCTGATATTCAACTTGCAGGGAAGGAGCCTGGATCTTCCTCGCTCTTTTTTTCTCCCTGTGCATTTGCTGAAATGGGAAGTGTCATAACCAGCTTGTCTGTTTACTTTCAGCTCGTTGTTTTGGGAAGAATAAAGAGGAAACTGACTGGCATTCAGAAACAGCAGTCAGGAAAACCACACATCTTTCTTCTTCTTATATATCAACTTGTTTAATCAGAGCATTTGTACTTTGATGTATTATTATTATTTCTCTCTATGGGAATTGATTTGTAATGTTACCTAATCAGTG
Source organism: Panthera pardus (assembly GCF_024362965.1). Lineage (NCBI taxonomy): Eukaryota > Metazoa > Chordata > Mammalia > Carnivora > Felidae > Panthera > Panthera pardus. The sequence continues at coordinate 46,329,416 of NW_026526688.1, read as the reverse complement.
TGGTTCCAATTTTAATCTCAGAGCTGAGTAATAAATATGACATTAATTTCCATAAACCATATATATTTGAAAGCTTCATTTACATAGTGAGCAATTTAGGCCTATAAATTCTAATGTGTTTCTATTCTTTTTGGGTTACTGTTTGCATAACCTTTTTATAGCTCTGGCAAACCATAACGCTGCCCACTGCTGACAAATTTCTTGCTGTTGCCCAGTGCATAAAAATGTGTTTTAAGTAACTCTCTAACACTCTCTCCGTAATTTTTCTTCTTTCTCACTCACCAGTGAGGGTAATTCCCTTTTAGGAGCTGAAAAATTCCATTTATTTTCCTTACCAATTTCAGAATCTCATGGGGCAGTTTTCTCTGGGCTCGTATAGGGTTCTGGTAGAGCTGGTTCCAGGATGGCCCCATCGATCGCAGGCAGAGCAACTTGACTTTCACAGAAGCACAGACTCAGGGTGAGTAATAGCACCTTGTCTCTACGAGGCTGGCTGGAGCATGAGATCCAGGGTCACCGGGCACCCCTAGCATGGACACTGAGCACTTTTCAAGGTTTGTAAAAATGGATTGGAGATGTTAGAATGGATCATCTCATTTCATAGTAATATACACCCATGAAAGAGAGAGACGGTGAGCAGAGACAGACAGAGACAGAGTCAGAGACAGGGAGACAGACACAGAGGTAGAGAGAGAGAGACAGGGAGACAGAGAGACAGAGACAGAGACATAGGGTGTGAGAGGAGAAAATATATTCAGCTCCTGACCGTTCATCTCTAGTAATTTCTACATGCTGAAAGCTTCAAACAGTTATTATTATTATTATTATGATTGCTTTTTATGGACAACTACATCCAGCCTAATCTAGTAGCATCATAAGTATGGATAACACCTTGTAGTGCACTTTTGTGTATATTATCACACTTGATCTTTACAATATTTCCATGAGGTGTTGCTATATTCATGTTAAAGATAAGGAAACTAAAGACCAAGAATCTTTACTACTATATTGACACAAAGAGAATATTTATTGGGTTTATCTGGCTAAAGGAAGAACTAAAATACACACCTTTTCACACACAAATAGTCATGAAGACATTGACACCTTGTAAGAAGACCACAGTAAATATTTCCCGGGCCCCCCAGAGCCTCCTGAGCCTGGGGGCAGTTGGATTCCAGCCTAACCAGAGGCGCACTGGCTCACCCCCCAACTGTGTTCTCCTGGGATTCCACCTACACGGCCTTCCCTGAATCTAGTCCAGTGGGTACTGAACCGAAACCATTAGCTACTGTTCCATCAACAAGGTGAAATAAATCAGGGGTCTCAGCTCCGAACCTAAAAACAAGAGTTTATGTCACCCTTCCTACCTCTCTGTTCGGCAGTCTTAGAGGTCAGAGATTAATTGGTACACGAGAAAGGTGTTCACTGCTCTCCCTGGAACCAGGAAGACGGTTGGACGCTGGACAGACTGCTGGCTCTGTGTTGTGGCCACAGCAGAGGTGGCGCAGCTCAGAGGAGAAACAAAGGGCTTACGGTGCAGATGCTTCAGTTCCGCCCACAGCACCACCCACTGACTCCGTGTTTCTCCGGATGAGCTGAGGGAGGGAAGCAGGGGGTTGGAGTCAGCACACCTGGGTTAAATCCGTGCTGCCCCACTTAGCAGCAGTGGGAGACAGCGAGTGTGGCCTCAGCCTCTGCGAGGAGACCTATTGGGTATTAAGTGTGTACTAGTTTTCTACTGCTGCATAACAAATTGCCACCAATTTAATACCCGTTTATTATCTCGCAGTGTCTGCAGATCAAGAATCCTGGGGCTCCTGGGTGGCTCAGTCAGTTATGCATAGACTCTTACTTTCAGCTCAGGTCATAGTCTCACAAGCTCATGAGTTCAAGCCCTGCACAGAGCCTGTTTAGGATTCTGTCTCTCTCTTTCTCTTCCTTTCCCCTGCTCTCTCTCGCTCTCTCTCAAAAATAAATAAATAAACATAAAAAAAAAAAAAATCCAGACACAGAATGGTTGGAAACTCTGCTCAGGGTTTCACGGGACTGAAACCAAGGTGTTGGCGAGGACTGTGGTTTTCATCTGGCACTTATGATCTTCTTCCAAGCTGTGGGCAGAATTCATTTCCTTACAGTTGTAGCATAGGGGGTCCTCATTTTCTTGCCAGCTTTTGGTCAGGAACTGCTTTCAGCAGCTAGAAGCCGCCTGTAGTACCTCACCGTGTGGTTCCCACGGGCAGTTCGCGAGATGGATGTTTGCATTTGTCCAGGCCAGAAGGAACACATTTCCCTGATTTCCTCTTTTGCCACCAGTCAGAGAAACGTCTCTGCTTTTAATTGGTTCCTGTGTTTAGATCATGCCCACCTATGTCGAGGCCAACTGTGCCATCCAACATAACCTTATCGTGGGAGTGAAATCTATCATATTCAGGCCCAGGATTATGCACAGCATGTACATCACCGACAGGAAATCTTGGGGACACCTTAGAATGCAACCTATCACGAAGTGATACAGTTTATGTGAAAATCACTCAGTTCTAGGCAAATACTTGGCATTCCATAGATAGTAATTCTTCATAAGATGGGGCTAAGACTTGATAGATTTTTAAGGGTATGATAATTCTGGTAACCATTTTGTGCATTTGTCTCCCGTGAAGAGAAAACTTCCACGTAAATTACAGATTTTTTTTTAATCAACCATACTGCCTTACTCACCACCAAGCACGTAATACGTACTTAATGAAAACTTGTTTAAATGACATGTGCTATGGAGGATTGGATTATTTTTTCATAATAAGGAGTTGTCTTGACTTTGAAGATTGTGCACCATGATTTAGCACTTTCTCAGGGCATCCATATACGTACTTAAGGTTTTAACCAATATGCATTTAGTAACAACTCACAAATTTTTATTCACAGACTTTCCCACTGTCAGCTCTTAGACTTCTATCTACAGCTACTTACTGGTCATTGCCACTTGTGTGTTACCTAAACATCCCAAATTAAACATATTGCAAATAATTTCCTCTTTTTATAAGTTCTGCCTCAATAAATGTACCACATCCTCTCCAATCTCCAAAGCCAGAGACCTGAGAATCATTCATCTCAGACTCTCCTCAATCTTAACTCCTTTATCTAATGACTAAATCATGCAATCCTGTCTCCTGAGTACTTTAATTATTCTTTCTTTTCTCTGTCTGTGCTAACCATGCCCTTATTTGCTACCTGTGCTTCTACAATAGTGGATTCTTAATCAGATTTCCTGTTCTCGGGCTCTCCAATCCATTCTATACTCTATTGTCCAAGTTATTCTTCAAAGGTACAAATCTGATTCTGTCTCTTTCCAGTTTTCAGTGACTCTGAGTTGATGGCTAAGAAAAAATCTGGCTGTGCAGCTTCTATTTACACTGCCTGGATATACATGGATCTTCATACAGTGGGAAAAGTTTTCTGTTAAAAAAATTTCTTGAAGCATAATTTACAGAGGATGAAACACAGGTATGGTATATGTTTTGATGAGTTTGGGTGAATATATATATTTGCGAAGCCACCATCCAATTAAGACACAAAGCATCAAAGTCATCTTTGTAGAACATAAACCATGTTATGGACTTGACATAACTCTCAAAAGTTTCCCATCACAGAATGAAATTCAATTTCCCCTCTCACTGTACAATTGCAGAAGGGGACCCTGCCCACTTCTCGAACCTTCCTCCCATGACCCAGCTCCTTCCTCACTCATACAGCTCATGCCTTGTGGTCTTTCCTAGTTGTCTCAAATATCCCAAACTCATCCCTGCCTCTGCCTAGAGCATTCTCATGGCTTTTCCACTTCCTTCCTCAGGTCTGTCAAATGCTACTTCTTCGGAGCTCTATAAACCCTTGTTTATTTTATTTTGTTTTGTTTTGTTTTATTATTAATTAATTAATTATAAACAGTACAAATAATTTTAGATGTTTTATATATTTTTTGAGAGTGTGATTGGGGAAGGGGCAGAGAAAGACAGGAGGACATAGGATCTGAAGCAGACTCTGTGCTGACAGGCTGACAGCAGCAAGCCTGATGCGGGGCTCAAACTCATGAAATGTGAGATCAGGAGCCAAAAGTGAGCCCACAAAAGTGTCCCACTGAGCCAAAGTGGGACAGTCAACAGACTGAGCCACCCAGGTGCCCCAATAAACTCTTGTTTAAATGACTCATACTTTGGGGAGCTTTCTTGATCATCCTATTTATTTTTATTTTTTTAGGGGGTGAGGGGCAGAGAGAGAAGGAGTGAGAATCCACACTGAGCATGGAACCTGGCCCGGGGCTCCATCCCACAACCCTGAGTTCATGGCCTGAGCTGAAATCAAGAGTTGGACGCTCAACCAACTGAGCCACCCAGGGGCCCTGGTTGATCATCCCATTTAAAACAGCATCCCCCTCTCAGGCCTTCCTCTTACAGGTACCACCATCTGACACAACTATATACATGTGTTTGTTGATGCATTTACACTGAAACGTAAAAGGACTCTGGATGTCTTGTTGACTGCCATATTGCCAGTGTTTCAAATGGTGTCTGAGAACAGGCTCTCAATTAATATTTGTGAATGGAGGGGATGGAATCTAAAGTCTACAATGTGATATGATCTGGCCCTTGCCTTATTTCTCGCGTATGTTTTCCATGTCCCACAAGCTTCAGTCAGTTTTAACTACTTTCAGTTCCCTAAGGACACCAGATTCCCCTTCACCCTTGAGCACATATCCTTACTGTCCCCGGGGTGTCGCTTCCTTTTTTGTACCTTTCAAGTGCTGTCCTTTCTCGTTTTGAGTTTCTTCCTCTGAGAAGCTCCCTACTCCATGCTTCCTCCTTCACATGCCTTTTCTCCTTTGGAGAGCTCCTAGCATGTCCAGAAAACAGTTATATTTCAGCAGTATTTTCCTGCCAATTCTTGGATCCTTTGAGGATATTGATATTTCTTCTCATCCTCGTATCAGTAGTACTCAGCCAGCGTACTGTATGATGTGAGCACAATCATTTTTTTAATTTTTGTTAAAAAAAGATAACAGGAAATAAAAGAGGAAAGAGAGAGAAGAGGTAGGTAAGAAGAGAGAAAGAAAAGGGAAAAGCTGGAAAGGAAAAATAAAATAGATGTTTAGATAATGAAATGTAAAGATTTGAATTCAGTCCCTCAAATGCTGGGTCCAAGGACCCAGCAAAATGTTCTAGAGTTAATTCATGCTTATCTTCAGTTATAAAATCTAAGGCTTATTTACATCTAGGATTTCCAAATTTTTCTTCCTTGTTGTGTGTGTGTGTGTGTGTGTGTGTGTGTGTGTATAAGAGAGAAAAAGAAAGAGAGAGAGAGAGAGAGAAGCTTTGTTTCTGAAGAGAAAGAAGATTATATAGAAGATACATTAAGTAGTGGTTTGCATATAAACCCACAACAGGTTTATATACTAGCAAATGGTAGCATTACACATGGAACCAATTTCTTAATATTTTAATGTAATTCTTGAGGAACACATTCACAACATAGTCAAGTGTGAAAAGAGTTGTCTTAGTATGATGTATGACACCCAATAAAACCTCTGATTTGTCACTGCAGTCTGGTTCCTTCCTTGACCAATCTTTCCTTTTGAAGCTGAACAGGCCAAGACGAAGAAAGAGAGAGAGAGAGAGAGAGAGAGAGAGAGAGATTCAGGAGTAGTTGTATTAATCATGTTTTTTTTTTTTAATTTTCTATATTTTATGATGCTTGGACATCTTGGTGCCTTGCAGGCTGGGAGAGACTGCCCCTCCCCAGGGCTGGTTAATTCCAAGACAGAAAGCGACTCTCCTGGGAGCATAGTTTTCCTATGTAAACCAATTAATCCAAAGCCCACTCCTTAATACCTCCTTTATGTAACTCTCAAGGAATCAATGTTTCTCCTGCCCTTGATCACCCCAAAGTCAGGTGCTGCATAATCAGAGACCACCCTATAGCTCAGAGCCTGCTGAAATTAAACTGTCCAATCCTGAACGTGTTCAAGCTTGCTCATCCGATCTCCCCCGTTCTTTCCCTAGAAACCACAACAGAGCTCTGGAAAACAGTTTCTCCTTCGCTTTTTCTGACTCCTGACCAAATTCTGTTTCCCCACATAGACCTGTGTGGCATATTCCCTTCTCTTGGGAACTATGAGTTATAAAGCTTCTTTAAATGGCATTGATGTCTCTGTGTCATCACCTCCGTACATTAAAGTCAGTTCTAGCAATTAAATTCCAGATACAATCACAACAATGATTCAATGTAGATAAAAATAAGAACTAGTCGAGAATCTTGAACAATTGGATTAATTCTAATCATCAGCACTCTTCATGGCCCTTTCCCCCCAAGAATTGCCTGTACTTATAATCACACTAGAAAAATCAAGAATTTCCTGTAATATTGAGCACAGTAGAATGCAAGGAGCTATGAGGAAAATAAATGGAGGAATCCCTGGGAAGCACAGCAGTACATGTTCACATCACTCTCTGGAACAATATTTGGGACAAAAATCCATTTAACTTATTCTCAACGATCACGGTTGTTTTCCTGAATCATAAAATCCCTATTATGAAATAAACCCTGACATCAACATGATTAGTATGATCAAAAACCTTAACAGCAGCATGCAGGCTTTAAATTGCAGGTTTTTTTTAGGCCACAATTATAGATTCCATGATTTCCCCTACCTACTAAGTCATTGGATATTATTTCAATGCAGCACAGATTGTTGGCAGTACTTTTTTCCATGTGTGTAAAAGAAACATAGGTTTAAAGCCATGACACAAGGTTTTGGGGAGCTCAGTGGTAATGTATTAAGCAATCATTTTGTGGATTAATTTTGGATTCAATTAAAAAGAAACCAAACCTATGTGTAGTTTCTGCTTATGAAGTTATATACTCCTATTTACGTATAACTTTATTTGAGCCTTTATATGTATGGGCACATCTCTATAATTGTTTTATTAAAATTTTTTTAATGTTTATTTATTTTTTGAGAGAGAAAGAGAGAGAGAGAAGACAGCGCACAAGCAGGGGAAGGGCAGAGAGAGAGGGAGACACAGAATCCAAAGCAGGCTCCAGGCTCTGAGCTGTCAGCACAGAGCCCGACACGGGACTCCAACTCACCAGCCATGAGATCATGACCTGAGCTGAATTCAGAGGCTTAACTGACTAGACCACCCAAGAGCCTCTAACTCTTTTTAAGTTTGTTTATTTATTTATTTTGAGAGAGACAGAGACTGCGTGAATTGGGGAGGAGCAGAGAAAGAGGGAGACAGAATCCCAAGCAGGCTCCATGCTGCCAGTGCAGAGCCCAGCATGGGGTTTGAACTCACAAAATCCCAAGATCATTACCTGAATTGAAACCAAGAGTCGGACGCTTAACTGACTCACTCATGCACCCCTTGGCACATCTATAGGTACATGACTAATTCGTTCTATAATTTGGATATGTTTTTAGAGAGAGCTTTCTATTGTAAATTAAAAGCTTTGTAGTGAATCTCTCCATTTACATGGACTTAGTTGGACCACATTGTATAAATTTCATAAAATAAAATAAATATTCATTGATAGCCTGTGTTAAATGGGTTGCTGCCAGAGGATACTCTGTGGGCATTAGTGTAGAGACAGAGGCTTGGAATTTAGGTCTTTGTACCTGGCTTGGTCTTATTTCTGAGGGTAAAGGAGGTTGCAGCCAATGACCAGACACAGACAATAACAGTGCTCAGAATTTCCGCTCACAATAAAATCCATCGACTTTACCCCCCAGTTTGGATTTCAGAGTTGCCAGTATTTAATTATGAGTGAACTTGAGTCTATCACTTGACCTCTATAATCTGTATTTTCATCATCTGTAAAGGGAGAGCTTGAAATTAATGATCTTTTTCACCTGCCAACCTAACAAAAGTATAAAGTGTAAAGAGTTGCGTAACATAAAAATCTAGATTGCACATGTAAACAGAGACGGAAGGTAATAGTACCAATTACTGTGTTATTCATACACATTCATTCACTAATTCATCCACTAAGTCACTCTTTTATTGCACACACTCTTGTTAAGTGTCTATTAAATAGAAAGGAAAAATCAGATGGACTTCTTGGTTCGGGAATGACCTCTCTCTATCTCCCTGTCAAGAGGGTCATTAAAGAAATACTGTTTTAATCTTTGCCATGGCCAGATTATTTGCTTTAAATCCTGGCTCCTCAGATAACATACATAAAGAAATTGTTGAATAACTAGTCATCTTGGTGAGATTAGAAAAGCTGTAACTGATGTTAAAAATCATCTTTTGAGTTTTTGTCATTCAACTTGGGAAGTGTGACCATGAAAACTAAAGAGAAGACATGTTTCACAATTTGTTTTTATGTAGAATTGGTTTTGTGGTAAAGATAGTTGAACAGTCAAATCAGATTCCAAGCTAAATGATCATTTTTGTTTTACAGTTTCAAAGACAGACTTCATTGTCAGTGGTCTGAAATGGAGATGCTCTCATACAGGCTGTTAATATGAACTAAGTGATCATGCTTAAAATAGTAATAATGATGACAATAATAATAAATATCCTGCTCCCTGATACACCACAGTTCAAAATCAGTTCAAAGATGCAGCCATCGAACTAATGAATAGGACGAGGAAAGAGGACTAAAAATGTCTTATTTATAGATCACAAACAGAACTTCAGGAGCCCCATTCTCATTCACTGAGAGAAGATATCCCTTAGTGAACCTCTTTAATGATTAAAAATCAAAGCTGAAATAACATGACACCAACCTTGTTGCTTTGTCCATTCTTTTGGGACTCATTCTTCTATCATATTCCTTGGCTGTTTACACACACACACACACACACACACACACACAATAAAGCAAGGTGCAAATCAAGCAGAGAGTGGCCTGACTGTTGCCCATTAACATATGACAAAGGCCTGTAACACAATGCCCAGTGGGAAGAAGTCTAAGCTAACAGACTCACTAAATATTCACTGTGCTCCAAAATCCTGATTATCAGGACAAGAGCTAGAATAGCTAATGCACAAGCAGGCTCAATTAACCCTAATTAGCTCAGAGTCAGACTACAAAAGACTTAATTAGCAGTTATTAGGTGCCGCTCAGAAACGGAGCGTAAATTATGGTTGGTAGCAAGCTGTGTTTAAGGGTCTCCTGGCTAAGTGACACCAAAAAAAAAAAAAAAAAAAAAAAAAAGGAAATAAATGTTCCTCCATTGGGGATTAAGTGTAAAATAATAATACAGGTCTTGACTTAAGTTTCATTTATTCAGAGTGTATCATTGATTTTTTTCTGCATGACTCAGATGCTTTAAGAGAAGGGTTCGAAAGTTTAATTCTAATGGTGTGATGGCTATGCTCTACCATGAAGAGGCTGGGACCAGCTCTGATTGGTCCAAACTTGACTCCTGGCTGCCCATGAAACTGGCAACCTTTCAGTCAGCACAAACTCTCCTCCTTTTTTCCTTGTCTCATTTATTCACCAACACATTTCCAACAGGAGCTGAAAGTTAAGGACCCCTCTGACATTACAGTAAAATTATTTTTATCAAAAATACATAGTGACCAGAGTACGATTTAAAAAAAAAAAAAAAACAGACGTAGGGGCTCCTGGGTGGCTCAGGGGGTTGAGCGTCGGACTCTTCATTGTTGCTCAGGTCATTAACCCAGGTCCTGGGATCGGGCCCTGCTAGGAACGGAGTATGATTAAGATTCTCTCTCTCTTCCCCTCTCCCCTGCTTGTGCTCTCTCTATCTCAAACTAAAAAAGAAAAAAAGAGGTAAAGGAATATAATATACCCCTCCCCACCAGTCTTGTTCTCTCCCTGTCTCCTTTTTTTTTTTAGAATAAACATGACTGTCAGAGAGTTAGAAAATTATAATATTTTTCTTACATTTTATAATATCTTGCACAAAATATGGGCTTGACATGTGTGAGGCCAGGAATTTGTTTTAGAACACTATAGGATTCTTATATTTAATGCATATTTGATTATCTTTATTTAACATGACTATAAATGTTATGGCTCATTAAACTATTCAGCCTTGTCATAAATTACTTCATAGAAGAATGCTGTTTATAGGTGTATGTAAACCCAGAAAAGCTGTATTTTAAGAGTCTACTTTAACCAACCATTAATTTCATGCAGTAACTGGTTTCCTCTTAAAAAGAAATAATGCCAAAGGACCACCTAGGAAGAATGGAGGTGTATTAGTTTTCTATTGCTGTGTAACAAATTACCACAAACTGAACATCTTAAAGCAATGCCCCTTTATTAGCTCACAGTTCTGTATGTCAGAAGCCCAGGCTGATTTGGCTGAACTCTTGGAAGGTCAAAATCAAAGTCAGACTGAGCTTTTACCTGCAGACTGTTGAGAAAGAATCTTTTTCCAACATCATCCCGGTTGTTTCCAGAATCCAGGTGCTTGTGGCTATGTCTGGTGCCTTGGTTTCCTTTCAGACTGTTAGGCAAGGCTGTTCTTTGCTTCCAGAGGTCTCCGCCCTGACCCCCTGACATTCCTTCTTGTTTGGTTCCTACTATCTACAATTTAGCAACATTACACTAAGTCCTTCTCACACTTTGAAAGTCTCTGATTTCTCCTTCTGCTCCTAGCTAGAGAAAACTCACTGCTTTTAAAAGTCCCATGACAGGGGTGCTTGGGTGGCTCAGTTGGTAAAGTGTCTGACCTCAACTCAAGTCATGATCTCACAGTTCATAGGTCGACTTTGGCTCAGGTTATGATCTCACAGTTCGTGGGTCAGGCTCTGTGCTGACAGCTCAAAGCCTGGAACCTGCTTCAGTTTCTGTGTCTCTCTCCCTCTCTGGCTCTCCCCTGCTCACCCTCTGTCTCTCTCTCTCTTGAAAAATAAATTAATTAATTAAAACAAAGTCCCATGAGATTAGATTGGGCCCACTTAAATGATCCCCCTTTGGATTAACTCAAGGTGAACTGATTAGCATCTTTAATTTTCTCTCAAAATCCTTTTTGCCAGGTAGCATAACTTAATCAGAGGCACAATATCTCACTAGATTCATAGTGAGATGAATCTATAGGGCTCAACCTTCCCTGCACCCACGCCCAGGCCCCCACGAGGAGCAGAGGGTGGCAATGGTCACTGTGCAGATGCAGGAGAGAGAAGCCAGCATGGTACCCAAGTGCCAAGGGGTGGGAAAGAAGGAGACTGAGCACATATCCTAGAGACTTCAGGGACAGTGGGAGGGGGTACTGCATGTGGGCTGGGTCTCCAGGCCTCCAGAACATTCTCCATTGTTCTGTCCCACTGGTCTTTAGAATCAAAGATAAGATTATGAAGAATTTTAAGATGACAATTGCAGAATATTAAACCCCAGTGGGGGGGGGGGGTCTTCCTTCTGAACACTAGGAGGCTATGCTAAACATATGCAGGAAGCTGGCTCTAGAAATAAGCAATATGTAAGTGTTTGCTGTTATTTTTTTAGTGATAGTAGGAGTATTTTGCAGGTATCAGACACTTAAGTAGACAAAATGCTTAGTTGTTTCAAGATACTTGTCTAATTATTATTTTGTACAAATGTACCTATGAAATCAGGCCTGATATAGAGGCATCTTATATTCAATGAGGCTACTCCAAAGGACTGTCTACAAGAACTCCAAACCATTGATTTAAAGTATTTCTGCTCATGGAGGAAGTGGTATTGACGTTTTATACAGAATATGCAAAGCTCCCTTCTTTATTTACTTTTTCTGTTGTTCTGGGTATGGTCCTAACCCCCCAAGCCTAAAATCTGGCTTGTTTCACCATCACCGAAATTAATTAAAAAATAAATCAACTTGAACTTACATTCACTTTAGGTTTTTTTTTTTTTTTTTTTTTTTTTTTTTTTTTTAGCTTATCACACAATTCATTTCAAATTTTATTCTATTAAGAATAAGTTATGAAAATTGCACACAGTTTTCCCCTTCTTTTCTTCCTTTTCTGTCAAAACTACTGTAGATGGTATGAGCTTAATCCCAAGGAAACTAATAAAGTGAATTGTTCACACAATTACATATTATTTTCCTGTTATGTACAATTCTCTCTGGGCGCCCAATGCTCAGTGATTGACTGATCTATGAAACCAGAATCCTGTCTGATTTTAAGCTTTGAGTATTCCACCACCTCTAAAATTTTTGACAAGTCTGTTTAAAGAATGGTGTGATTCAATCATAAGACCACTCAAAAAAACTGCAACATATGCTTTGTTCTGTGTGGGAAAAATTTTTCCATCATCCACCAAAGGAGGAAGGGGGAATAAAACACAATAGAATTTTATCAGAGTGGTGAACTGAAGCAAGATGATACATACTGGAGAGAGATGGACCTGGGCTCTTGGCTAATATAAAATGAGGAATCAGAGGGCAACAGTGACGGCAGACAGTGGGTCTAATTATCTCCAGAGGGGGGCATTAAGATGTTCTGACTCCAGCTGTCAAGCAGCCGTAAACTTCTCCAGGCTAGTGTTTTGAGTTTTCAGAGTGCAACACCAGACCTCAATTTCACTAAAAGACCAGAGTGTCAATGCAGCGCCAAGCCAATCCCAGTCTTCAGTGCTGGGAGAATTGCTTACACAAATCTTGTTACCTTGCCAGATGCATGGCTTGGCTCTAAAGCCTGAAATACTTGTAGTGGTACCTTTGAGACTTCCAAACAGTAAGCAGGTTCTGGTTCTAATACTTGTGAGATGGTTGATCAACACCATTGAATTTGATTCTAACATTTATCGAGCACTTTATATGGGGAAGACATTATGTTAAGGAGACAGCATCATGTGGTGATTCACAGGGGACTTTTCCACTTGTGTTACCTGGGACAAGTAACCTAATCTCTCTAAGCAAGGTATTTTCTATGTGTTTTATGGCAAGAATAATGATCTAGATAGAGATGGTCTTATTTTGTGTTTCCTTGGATGCAGGCTCCCAAATAAAGATTGAGTACAAATAGTTTACTTGTAAGATGACCTCAGATGGTAAGGGAGCAAGGGAGGAAGGGAAGAAAAGACAATCAATGAAAGATAGGCTAAGAAGCAAGTTATCATTGTGGTACCTGAAGCAAAGACAGACTCTCAAAAGATGGTTCATGGCTGACCAGTGTCAGCATCACCCAGGCATTGGTGAGACATACAAATTCTTGGGGCACCTGGGTGGCTTGGTTGGATAAGTGTCCAACTCTTGGATTTGGCTCAGGTCATGATGTGGTGGTTTCATGGGTTTGAGCCCAGCGTCAAGTTCTGTGCTGACAGTGCAGAGCCTGCTTGGGATTCTCTCTTTCTCCCTCTCTCTCTGCCGCTCACACTGTCTCTGACTCTCAAAATAGATAAATAAACTTAAAAACCAATAAAAGAAAAAAATGCAAACTCTCAGGTCCCACTCCAAATCTACTGAATCAAAAGATCTGCATGTGGGACCAGCAACCTGGTCTAACAAAGCCTGTCAGTGATTTTGATGCTCCCTCAAGTTAGGGAACTGTGGGAGCAGATGGATGGAGGACAACTGTCTCAGAGTTATTTTATCTGGGGGTGGGTAGAAGGTAGCTGGGAAATTTATATACCAGTTCCCATCAGTTATTACTGAGGACTGTTGGGGAAGAGGGTTTTGGAAATAAATAGTGATTCTCTGGCACTTTCACCTGTAGTACCATTGGGCTGAGTGGATTCTGGAGCAAACTCTTGACAACTAGATGCTGATTCTGGCATCTAGAGGTCCTAGGAGGATGAAATTTCCAAGCCCAAGAACTTATGGGTGGGACACCAATAGCTATTGTCATGGTGTCTTAAGGACTGAGAAAATGCACTAAAGGGCACAAAACAGTGCCCATCACCAACACCCATGTACACTAAAATCTTTGGGTAGGTAATCCAAGATTAACAAACTATCATCCCTGCCCTCAGAGAATAGACAGTTTACAAAGGGAGCTAGGATGCAGACTCATAAGTAGAGTGTAAGGCACGATGCAATAAACATCAGAAATGATTGAGGGGTGGGAGGGGAAGGCATAACCTGATTTGAGGAGGAAAAAAGATGCACCTATCTCCGTGGTATCTGAGACAGAAGGGGTAGCCTGGCAGGCTGAGATGAAACAAGAGGGGTGATTGAAGTGTGGAGAGCACAGACAGCTGTATCGGCTGCCTGTCATCACTGGAATTCAAGTGTCTATTACATTGGGATGCCTGAGCTGTGTGTATTCGTTAACAAAATGGGGGTAACTTCCATGACTAACAAATTTGAAATGTATGGGTGCTGAAGTTGAGTATATCTTTGCCATGTCCAATCTCCGACAATCTCACCAGTGCTTTTATGGGAAAGAATTAAGGTTTAAAGGTTTGAAAAACACAAGGTAAGATGTTTCAGGCAGTGGCACAAATGAACTGCTTTCCTGAGACTTGATGGAAATAAGAAAGGACTGAGTTAATTTTTTTCAGTAGCATTATTACCATTACTACATAACTTTTGTAGTCCTAGGAGGCACTGTCAATATGTACCATGCAAATTTTGCACATATAAGTTGAAAAAAAAGTCAGTTCTGAGGAGGAGGGTGGGATAGAGAGAAGAGATAAGTTGAGTAGAACAAATCCTGTATTTTTGAGGATTTCGTAACTAGAATCTCAGAGCTCATAGCAAAATGTATCCCCCTACTCTGCTCCCCTACATCATAGATTTCCTTGGTGCCCACCCCTTCTAAAGCCACTGCTATGGACTGAATGCTTGTGGCCCCCTGCCAAATGCAATTATTGAAGCCCTAATCCCCCAGCGTGAAGGTTTTTGGAGGGGGGGGGAGTTGTGGGGGGAGTTGGGACGTGAGGGTGGAGACCTCATAAATGGGATTAGTTCTCTCATAGGTTTGCACCTATGCAAGGCTTGCATTCAGACCAGAAACAGGATTCTCACCAGACAGCAAATCTACTGGCACCTTGATCTTGGACTTCTCAGTTGCCAGTAGTGAGAAATAAATGTTTGTTATTTAAGCCTCAGTCGATGGTATTTTGCTCTAGCAGCTCAAGCAGACTGACACAGCCATCAGCGTCTTAGGGTTTCAATTCTTCTTCATACGTACTAACTGTATTTGCCTCCCTGATGCCTCCCTCTCTTTTCCCATCTGTAGGCTCAGTGGATAAATGGTCCATAATTAAGCATATATTGGGGTTCTCCTACTTTTTAATGAAGAGTGCTTCTTTTTCTTAATTTCCTTTTTCCTTTTCCTGAATCCTTCAGAATACCAGTGAAAATAGTCTGGAGAGAGGAAAGAAGAGATACTAATGAGGTGCTTAAGGAAGGGGGAACAGAAGAAGGTTTTGAGAGGAGAGAAGAAGACTTCACTGCCCACTGGGATATCCTCGCCACAGTATTTCCATCACACTGTGGAAAGCAGAGTGTGTGTGTACGTGTGTGTCACACATAATATGAAATCTATTAGTAGAATGTGGTAGAATTTGTTCACGTAGTTGGAGACCTCTTGAGGGATTTCCTATTTCAAAATTTTAAATGTTGAAATGTTTAGCAGAGGTGTGGCTATGTGATGCCTGAGGTATTGCACAGCACATGTCTACACTGTATTATTTCTTGGCAGGAGGCTTTCCAGCACCGTATGAAACAAATTCTCCAAATCATGGACAGATAAACATTCTTGTGTTATAAACTGAGAGACCAAGTTCTAGGAATATTTTACAGGATGTTGCAAAACACCTTCTCCATCTCCACGCTCAAGATTAAACATTATGCCAAGATTCTTTTTTAAGTGTATATAAAGCAGGTAAATGTGAATGGTTTGGCTCACTGAGTTAATATTTTATGAAGGGTTGAATACTTGCATGTGACTTTGTAAATTATTTCACCAAAGTTTTTGGTAAGGGAGGACTTTACCACAGATAAAACATCAGGGTGTTAAGAGTATTTGTTACCTAAGTCAAGCCAAGAGGTGAGCTGTGAGTAGTGAGTCTGGTGGTAATCACAGGTCTATTACAGGATTAAAATCAATGGGTTTTTTTTTTGCAAAGAAATCAGTGTTTTTCATATATTGGATAAAATTTGAGAATAGGGTATACAGCTCAGCAGGCAACTCAGAGATTAAGGATAAACCAATCAAAGTATATCAACAATCCTAGGGGCACCTGGCTGGCTCAGTTGGTGGAGTGTGTGACTCTTGATCTCAGGGTTGTGAGTTTGAGTCCCATGTTGGGCATAGAGATAACGAAAAATAAAATCTTAAGAAAGTATATATATATATATATATATATATGTGTGTGTGTGTGTGTGTGTGTGTGTGTGTGTATAAACATATATCTCAATAATCTTTTAAGTATCTCAGTCTATTAAAAAATGCAGCATTTTTCTTTTTTTTTTTTTTAATTTTTTAATTTTTTTTTTTAAATGCAGCATTTTTCAAATGTACCATGCATTCATTCCATTTCTTCATTTGGTAAATATTTATTGAAGATGTTCTATTATACAAAAATAGACCCTGTGTAAGATACAAAAGGAAATTAATAAATGACCTTTGCCAGAGACCACCAAAATGGCAACAAAGACCCCAACAAATATCAACAATCAGACAGCAATCCATGACCAGACACAGCTCTGGAAGAACTCTGGAGTCTACTCATGAATTTTTGGCAACAGAGTAGAACAAAAAACCTGAGAATAACCACACAAGAAGTGAGACAGCTTAATTTTGCCTGCAACATCCCATTCCCCAAGACAGCATTTCTCAGTGCAAGAGGCAACTTTTCAGCTAGGAGGAGTACCTCTTGCCAGAGAAGGAAAAACTTGGAGATCAGCCAGGTTGCCCAGCCCTTTGAGGACTAAGGTCCTGCTTTGGTTTTACCTCAACCAAATTTGCAAAGCTCAGATGTATAGAGAGACTAGGAATAAGGAAGAAAAGCAAGGGCCACCACTAGCAGAGAGGCAGTGGAAATGATTGTGGTTCACAGCGATCTGTTCTGCACCCAAACCCAGCAGATTCCACCACTGAAGGAATCAGACAGCACAGCCATCTTGGGCCCCATGCAGATTTCACCAGCTTCCATTCCACAGGTGTTCATGGTTGCTAATGCTAGTTGCTGAAGCCTCTCTTCACTCCCTCCCCACCCCTGTCCCTGCCAGAAACTGCCAGAGCCCGGAAACTGCAACCAGTTCAAGCCTCTGTAGCTGTGGGAATACAAGATGCCAGCCCAGACCTCTGCAGTTGACCCTCTCTGCCACATGCATGCTTAGGTCTTGTCCCTCTTGCTGTTCACAGGTACGCAACTGGTCTATCTTGTGGTGCACATACCAAGGGGGAAACTGTGTAGCTATGGGAGAACCCACCAATAGCCAGAGCCCCTGCAGCGGCTTGTGGGCCTGGATCAGACCTTGTCTTCTGTCACTGGCCTGCCCCTCCGTGTTCACCCACAGCTAGCCTCTCCAGCTGTACTTTTGCACACCACCAGTCCGACCCCATCACTTGCCTCCTCTGCAGTGCATATGCCTAGGAGGAGATTGTGCAGCTCTAGAACAGCATGCTGGCATCCAGGAATCTTAAGTCACCAATGAACCCATAGTTGGCTCCAGTCCTGGAGGCCAACTGCCTGCCTTCCCTGGGCCCCACCACGATGTATGTGTCTGCTGAGTGTGCTCACACCACTGGCTCCAGCTACCAGTGCTACCTGTCCTGGTCCTGAACTTGGAGGTGCCGCTGTGGAACCCAACAGCACTTGCAGTCCCTGTTAAGAACACTACCCCCCCCCCAGTCAACACTGGCAAAGGACCACACAGTTATTGATGCCATGGGCTCAAACAGGCTGAGCCAAAGAGACATCATATCCCCACCTCAACGCAGTGCCACCACATGTCCCCATACTTGGTGCCCTGCACCACTAGACCCAAGGTCAGAGCAAGTTCCACTGTGCCCCCCTTGTAGGTGAAAATTTTGCCTTGTTGAAGTTAGCCCATAAAGTCTAGAAGAGGGGTCTTTTTCTTTAAATGTGCAAATTTTGGGGCCCCTGGGTGGCTCAGCCGGTTGAGCATCCGACTTCAGCCCAGGTCATGATCTCACAGTTCATGAGTTTGAGCCCGGTGTCAGGCTCTGTGCTGACAGCTAAGAGCCTGGAACCTGCTTTGGATTCTGTGTCTCCCTCTCTCTGCCCCTTCCCCACTCATGCTCTGTCTCTCTTTGCCTCTCAAAAATGAATAAACGTTAAAAAAAATTTAATGTGCAAATCTACAGGAATTACAAGGAATCAGAAACATGACTCCACCAAAGGAATATAGAAAACCTTCAGTACCTGGCCCCAAAGAAATTGAGATACAATTATTTCCTGACAAGGAATTCAAAATAATTGTTTTAAAGACGTTTAGGGAGCTAAAAGAGAACACAGATTAAAAAAAAAAAAAAAAAAACAATATCAGGAAAGAAAATACAGGAACATAATGAGAAATTCAACAAAGATATAGAAAACATAAAAAAAGAATGAAACATGAATTTTGGAGCTGAAGAACACAATGATTGAAGTGAAGAATTCAATAGAGCTTCAATAGTAGACTTGTTCAAGCAGAAGAAAGAATCAGTGAGTGAGAAAATGGATAAATTGAAATTATGCAATCAGAGGAACAAAGAGAATGAAAAGGAACCAAGAAAGCCTACATGACTTATGGGGCACCATTGAGAGGATCAACGTATGCATCATTGGGGTCCCAGGAGAAAAGATGAAAACAGGGATAGAAAAATCATATTTAAAGAAATAATGGCTGACCTCTTTTTAAACTTGTGGAGCTACTTGAACATCCAAGTTCATGAAGCTAGTAAGTGCCCCAAAGTTTCAATCCAAAATGAATTTCTCCAAGACCCACTAAAATGAAACTCTCTAAAACCAAAGACAAAGAGAGAATTTTTAAAGGATCAAGAGAAGAAAAAAAATCTTCCATAAGGCTTTCCATGCTTTTCTCATAGACTTTGCACGCCCAGATAGAATGGGATGATGCATTCAAAGTGTCTAGAGGAAGGAAAATGTCATCCAATGATACTTTATCCAACAATGATGTCTTTCAGAAGTGAAGATGAGATAAAGACTTTTCCTAACAAACAAAAGTTGGGGAATTTATCACCATGGGAACTGCTTTACTAGAAATGATGAACGGAATTCTTCAAGCTGAAATAAAAGGATGCTAGTTGGCAACATGAAAACATATGAAACTATATAAAACAATTAGCAAAGTCAGGCATACAGTCAGATTCCGAATACTTCATACTGTATTATGATGATATGTTAACTACTTAACTCTAGGATAAAGGTTAAAGGCAAAATTATTAAAAATAACTGCAGCTAAGTCTATCAACAGTAGCCAAATTATGGAAAGAGGGCAAAAGTTCATCGACTGATGAATGGATAAAGAAGATGTGGTATATATATATATATATATATATATATATATATATATATAGAATGGAATACTACATGGCGATCAAAAAGGATGAAATTTTGCCATTTGCAATAATGTGAGTGGAACCAAATGTACTATGCTAAGCGAAAAAAGTCAGAGAAAGATAAATATCCCATGATTTTACTGATATGTGGAATTTAAGAAACACAACAGATAAATACAGGGGAAGGAAAGGAAAATATGATAAAAACAGAGAGGGAGGCAAACCATAAGACACTCTTAAATACAGAGAATAAATTGGGGGTTGCTGGAGGGGTAGGGGAGGGGCAATGGGTTAAAGGGGTGATGGGCATTAAGGAGGACACTTGTTGGGATGAGCACTGAGTGTTGTTAGTGACGAATCACTGGGTTCTACTCCTAAAAGCAAAACTACCCTGTATGTTAACTAACTTGAATTTAAATAAATGAATTTTAAAAAATACAGCTACAACAATTTGTTAATAGGTACAGAATATTAAAAAAATGTAAATTTTCAAAAACTTCAAAAACATAAAAGAGAAGGAGTAAAAAGGTAGAGTTGTATGCAATTGAAGTTAAAATTGTTATCAGTATAAACTAGACATACTTATATATAAATATAAGTATATATTGCAATGTTTTATGTGAGCCTCATGTTAACCACAAGGCAGAAACCTGCGTAGATTTACAAAAAACATAGAAAGAGAATCAAAACATAATACTATAATATCATCAATTCACAAAAGAAGGGGTGAGAGTGGAAGAAAAGAATAAGAAAATTAGAAAAAAGCCAGAAAATAACTGATAAGATGACATTAGTAAATCTTTATCTATTAATAATTACTCTATACATAGATTGAATTGTCCAATCAAAAGATATAGAGTGGCTGGATGGATTAAAAATGAAACCAAAATAAGCAAAACAAGACTTACTTCAGTTTTAAGGATGCATATAGACTCAAAGTGAGGGAAAAAGATATTCCATTCAAGTGGAAACCAAAAGATGGCAGAAGCAGCTATAATTATATCAGACAAAATAGACTTTAACAAGAGAAAAGAAGGTCATTATATAATGATAATCATTATATCATTATATCATCAGGAAAAATACAACAATCATAAAAGCATATGCACCCAACTTTCAAGTACCTAAATATATTGGGCAAATACTAATAGATCTGAAGGGATAAATAGACAAAAATACAGTAATAATAGGGGACTTCAGCATTCCATTTCCAACAATGTATAGATCATCCAATAAGGAAACATTGGAGTTAAACTATACTTCAGAATATATGAAACTAAAAGACATAGACAGAACATTCCATACAACAGAAGCAGGATACACATTGTATTCAAGTGAAATATTTTTCAGGATTGATCATACAATAGGTATAGAACAAGTCTTAACAAATTTAAGAATATTGAAATTATACCAACTATTTATTCTGACCACAATGGCATGAAACTAGAAATTAATAACAGGAAGAAAGCTAAAAAATTCACAAACACATGGAAATTAAGCATCACACTTCTCAACACCAATGGGTCAAAAAGAAGTGAAAAGAGAAATAAAAAAAAAATATTTTGGACAAACAAAAATGGAAACATAACATATCAAAAGCTACGGGATACTGGAAAAGAAGTTGTAAGAGATGATAAACACCACAAATAAGTAAAAAGATCTCAAATAGAAAACCTAACTTTACACTTTAAGGAACTACACAAAGAGAATAATGTAAGCTCAGGGTTAGCAGAGGGAAAGAAATAACAAAGATCACCACAACAGAAATAAATGAAATACAGACCAGAAGAACAAAAGAAAAAATTAACAAAATTAAAAAAAATTAAAAGCTGGTGTATTTAAAAGATAAAATTGTTGACTTTTAACTGTACTAAGAAAAAAAGAGAGGAGTCAAATAGAATAATAAATAAAAAAGAAGTCATTACAACTGAAACCACAGAAATACAAAAAATCACAAGAGACTACTATCAACCAATACATACCAAAAAATTGGACAACCTAGAAGAAATGGATACATTTCTAGAAAAATACAACCTACCAAGACTGAATCATGAAGAAATAAAAAGCCTGAACAGACCAATAATAACTAGGGAGATTGAATCAGTAACCAAAAACCTTTCAACACAGAAAAGCTCAGGACCAGATGGCTTCCCTGGTGAAATTTATCAAATTTTTAAAGAGGAATCAATGTCATCCTTCTCAAACCCTTCCAAAAAAATTGAAGAAGAGGGAACATTCCCAAAATTATTTTACACTCTCATCATTATCCTGATACCAAAGTCAGCTAAGGACACTACAAGAAAACTATAGACCGATATCCCCAATGAACACAAATGTAAAACTTCTCAGCAAAATATTAGGAAACCTAATTCAAAACACATTAGAAGGATCATGAACCATGATCAAATGAATTTATCTCTGGGATACAAGGATGGTTCTACATATGCAAATCAATAAATATCATATACCACATTAATAGATTGAAGAAAAAAAATCCTATGATCATCTCAATAGAAGCAGAAAAAGCATTTGACAAAATACAACACACGCTCACGATAAAAATGCTCAGCAAATTGGGTATGGGAGGAACATACTTCAACACAATAAAAAGCATGTATGACACATGCACACCTACCATTATACTGAATAATGAAAGATTGAAAGCTTTTCCTCTAAGATTAGGAACAAAGCAAGAGTGCCCCCCCTCTTGCCACGCTTACTCAACATAGTACTGGAAGTCCTAGGCGGGGCAATTACACATGAAACAGAAATGAAACTCCTCTAAATTGGAAAGGAAGATGTGAAATTGTCTCTTTGCAGATATATGATCTTATATATAGTAAATGCTAAAAACTCCATCAAAAGATGTTAGAACTAATAGATAAATTTGGTAAAGTTGCAGGATACAAAATCAACATACAGAAATAGTTGTGTTTCTTTACACGAACAATGAAATATCTGAAAAAGAAACATGGCAACCTTATTCACAGTAGCATCTAAAACAATAAAATATGGAGGAATAAATTTAATCAAGGACACAAAAGATTTGCGCACTGACATCTATATGCCTAAAGCGATCTTCAGTTTCAATGAAATCCCTATGAAATGCCAGTGGTATTATTCACGGAAATAGAAGAAAAACATTGTAAAATTTGTATTAACTCTGGATAACCAAAGCAATTCTGAAAAAGAAGAACAAAGCTGGAGGTACTCTTCTTGATTTCAAACTATATTAAAAAAACTATAGTAATCAAAATAGTATGGAACTGGCATAAAAACAAACCTGTAGAATACATTGAGAGTCCAGAAATAAATCCTGTCGTATATGGTTAACTAATATTTGACAAGGGAGCCTAGAATACTCAGTGGGAAACAGATAGTTTCTTAAGCAAATGATGTTGAGAAAGCTGGATAACCTAATGCAGGAGAATGAAATTGGATTCCTATCTTCCACCACTCACAAAAATTAATTCGAAATGGATTAAAGACTTAACTATAAAAATTGAAACTGTGAAACTTGAGTAATAAGACATAGGGATAAGTTTTTCTTGATGTTGGTCTTGGCCGTGATTTTTTGGACATGATAACAAAAGCACAGGCGACAAAAGCAAAAATTAGTAAGTGGCACGACATCAAACTAAAAAGCTTCTGCACCGCAAATGAAAAAAATCCCGTAAAATGAAAACAAAGAAACCAATCTATGGAATGGAATAAAATATTTTCAAATCATCTATCTGATAAGTGGTTGGTATTTAAAATATATAAAGAACTCAAAAAATCAACAGCAAAAAAAAGAAAATCTGATTTACAAATGGGCAGAGGAACTAAATAGACATTTTTCCAAAGAAGATATACAAATAGCCAACAAATACACAAAAAAGTGAACATCCTTAATCATCACAGAATGTGGATCAAGGGCATAGTGAGGTATCACCTCACACCTGCTATAATGGCTATTATCAAAAAGGCAAGAGATAACAAGTGCTAGCAAAGACGTGCAGAAAATGGAAACTGTGCACTTAGTATACTGTTGGTGGGAAACTGGTACAGCCACTGTGGAAAATAGTATGGAGGTTCCTCAAAGAAAAAAAAAAAGTATTACTACCATCTGAACCAGCAATCCACTTGTGGGTATATATTTAAAGGAATTGAAATCAGTATCTTGATGAGATATCTGCACTCCCATGTTTCTTGTAGCCTTATTCACAGTAGCCAAGATATGGAAACAACTTAAGTGTCCAACAACTTATGGTTGAATGGATAAAGAAAGATGATAGATGGGGCGCCTGGGTGGCTCAGTCGGTTAAGCGGGCGACTTCGTCTCAGGTCATGATCTCGCGGTCCGTGAGTTCCAGCCCCGCGTCGGGCTCTGTGCTGACCACTCAGAGCCTGGAGCCTGTTTCGGATTCTGTGTCTCCCTCTCTCTGACCCTCCCCTGTTCATGCTCTGTCTCTCCCTGTCTCAGAAATAAATTAAAAAAAAGTTTAAAAAATTTAAAAAAAGAAAGATGACAGATGATAGATAGATAGATAGATATAGATATAGATGTAGATATAGATATAGATGATATAGATATAGACATAGACGTAGATATAGATATAGATCATTCCATTTGCAACAACATGGATGGACCTTGAGGGCATTATGCTAAGTGAAATATATTAGAGAAAGGCATATACTGTATGTTCTCATTTGTATGTGAAGTCTAAAAAACTGAAGTCATACAAACTTAGAGCGCTAGTCACCAGAGGCTATGGGTCGGGGGAAATGGAAATACTTTGGTCAAAGGGTACAAATTTCCAGTTATAAAATGAATAAATTCTGGGATCTAATGTACAGCATAGTGATTATAGTTAATAATACTTTATTATATATGTAAATTTGCTAAAAGACTAGCTATTAAATATTCTCACCACAAAACAGAAATGGCAATTAGGCAATGTGATAAAGGTGTTAGGTAATGCTATGGTGGTAATCACCTTACCATATATGAGTATATCAAATCAAAATGGTGTACACATTTAACTTCTACAATGTCAGGTATATCTCACTAAAGCTTGAATAAGAAATGATTTTGCCTGTAAATACACAATGCCCATTTAGTTGCATATAGGAGAAAGCTAGCATGTATGCTACGTGATAAATGGTAAGTACATCTTGTCTACTATATATCAGAGGAGGGAGGTAAAGATGAAAGAAAACACTTTAATATAAAAGTTTTTGCAGGGTCAGGAATATGACAAATACTAGGCTGTCTTATGCTAACTAGAAGGGTTTCCCAGGGGTCACAGGGAAAGCCCCTGTCTGAAAGGTGCAATATGTGTCTACCTGGCTCCCTGAACAGGCAGTTGTGTGAGAATTGTGCCAGACTTCATGATACAAGTCTTCATAGCCTTACGGAAGTAGCACCAGTCACTTTCCTTAGGCCGTATTAGAAACTGTTTCACTTAATGTACAGTGTAACTCAAGTTACAAATTTTTTCAACAGGGTACAAGTTTTATCCTGTTTTTCTTTTCAGGGACACTCATAAAGATATTCCCTTTGCTGGTGTAGACATTTCCACCTCAACTGAAATAGGCAGTATGCACACTGCCTGCCATGCAAATTTAGTTTTTATACTTACACCAAGAGCACTTAGAGTCCACATTTAAGCAGCACTAATGTGTTGCTAAATCTAACAAAAGGAAAAGAGTTATACGTAGACCTGACCCTTCTCCTTTAGCTCATTATATTATATTTAGGCGCCGTGACTTATGCTCAACATATGGGATAGACACCTTTACACCCTGACCTATTGTTATAGTCATCTATTGCTATGTAGCAAACTACCCCATTTGTAGTGACTTAAAACAACAATGTATTATTGTTGCTCACTGTTTTCTGAGGGACAGAGCTCACCTGGACCTTTCTTGCCTGAGGTCATTCACATGATTTCAGTCCTATGGTAGATGGTAGAAGGACCCTAACTAAAGGCCCCGCTGGGCTGAATGTCCATGATAGCTTTTTAATTCACAAGTGTTGTCCCTCACCTGGGAAGCCCAGAAGAGTTGGGGTTGACTGGGTATTGCTCTGTATTCATAGTCTCTCTATTCAGCCAGATAGTTTGGACTTACTTACAGCATGAAGGTTTCATTATAGACTTCTTAGATGGTGGCTGGTTTTCCCTTGAGCACATATTCTAAGAGACCAATGTAGAAACTTCATGGTTTTTTAGGACCTATTCTTGAAATTAACACAATGTCACTTTGTGAAAGTCACTTTGCGAAAGATGTGAAAATCTATCTTTGAAGAATAGTGACCACATTTGTCATGAATAACTTATTGAAGTTTGATGATGCCTAGCTCTGGTAGACTTTTGTTATACTCAAATCAATCCGAGAGTGAGAAAGTATTAAGCATTCACTTTTAGAAGAGTACCTAGAATGGTCATTTAAAATCTGCATCAGAGCTTATAACGTTTAACAAATTATTTAATTAATGATTATTAATTTCCTGTGCCAGAGACTGTGCTGGATACTGGTGAATACTTGTAGGTAATTGGGGTAGACACATGAGGAGACTAAAGCTCAGAAGACTTGCATAGGAGCAAGAGTGGCTACTCCAAAGGCAGCAGGATCCGGTGCCCAACAATGCAGGTGCAGTGGGAATACTTACTGACATAGGAAATTAGACAAAGACAAATAAAACAAAGTCTTGCACTGCATTTTTATAATTAAGACATAAGGTATATGCTATAATGTGCTCCGTAGATTGACACTGAAAACTTGAGAGGTGGATTTCTAACGTGTAGTAAAAAAAAATCGCCAAAATTGTCTCTTAAAATATACCTCAACCCAACACACATTTACCAAATGTCATGCTAAATGACAGGAGTTCTCAAATGTTAGAGAGCCTCAGAATCACCTGGAGGGCTGGTTAACATGGATTGCTGGGCTCCATCCCCAGAGTTTCTGATTCAGGATGTCTAAGGTAGGACCCAAGCATTTGCATTTCTATCAAGTAGTGATTTGTTTAAGGGACTAGGCTTTGAGAACCACTATGGTGTAGAACAGTTGTTCAAAGCACAGATGTGGAGTCATAAACCACACAGGGGTGGATCTTAGACATGTTACTTAATCTTTCTAGCTTGTTTTCCTAATCTTTATAATGAAAATAATTAACAATAGCTACCCCATTGGATTGTTGAGTCGATTGGATGATATATAGCAAGAGTTCAATAAATATTAACCATACCAATAATTATAATTCTATAAAAGACATAATTCAATTCTCATATATCAATTCTTATAGATCACATATATTCTCATATGTTGTATGCTTTATGTAATGGTATATCTGTTTTCCCTGCAATCATTTTCCAGATTTCCTGCAATCATCTTCCAACTACATAGCCAACCACTGTGAGCCTTGTGCTTTTCCCTGTCCCCTTCAGAAGACAAGAAACAATAGAGCTTTCTTAGCATCCATTTTTCTCCCTTGTATGCAGTATATAAAATCTAGCAACCAGTATTTAAAATAAGCTACAGACTCAAAAATAAATCTTACTGTTTTCAAGTTAAACACTTCCTGGGATTGATATTAAAGGAGAATTAAGTTTGCATTAGTTGAGCTTTGCAGGATGCCCTGATAATGCCTCAGCAATCAAAATGTAATTATAAAGTAAGGATGTTTCAACTGCAGAATTTTTTTTTTTCTATTCAGTGTGAGCTATAACAGTCAAGCATATAGTTACATTAAGGTTAAGATAACAAACTAAGTTCCAGACCACTTATCAAGCTATATGGTCAAATACAGGGCATTGTTTAACAACAAAGAGACCAATAATAAATGAATCACAATATATTTCTTTGACTGTTAAAGGTCATAACCCTTACTTCTCTAATAACATGATCATGTTGCCCTTCTTTTTACTTTGCCATTGTTTCATCCATTGGGCCACACTCTTTCTTTCTGTGCCTCAGTTTATTTATCCAAACTAGATCAATATTTTTCAACATATTGTTTATAGAATACTAGCCAAGCGTGACGCTCAGTAGGAAGAATTTTCTGTAGTCAGAAAAGTTCTGGAAGCTTTTAAGCTCTGCCTTCTTCAAGAAGAAAGATACATAATAGCATTTGAAAGATTCTGAGAATCCCTATTGTAAAGAAACCAGTTTTCCAACTATCATAGACCATGGATATTCCATAGCAACTGAATCTCCAAAGGGTATGCTTCTTTGGGGAATACTGCCTCAAGTCCTAATTGCCTCATACTTAGTGGGTTGTACACATTCATGAACTGTCAATCAAGGATTCTTTATCCTGCAAAACTATCCTTCAAAAATGAGGCAAAAAAAAAAAAAAAAGGAATTCCTAGGTAACCAAAACCCAAGAGAATTTTTTGCTAGCACATCTGTCCTACAAAGACACCCTTTAGGCTGAAAGGAAATGACAACTATGTATGAAATCAGATATACAAGAAGGAATAGAGAGCAGGGAAATGATAAATATGTGGGTATATATAAAATACCCTTACTGTATATATTTTGGTTTCTCTTAATTTCTTAAAAATACCCATAAGATTGTTTAATTTTGTTCCCCATAAGATTGTTTAAAGCAATGATTATAACACTTTCACTGTGCTTAGAGCATATATGGATGTAATATACATGACAGTATTAGCACCAAAGAAGGGGAATGGAGCTATATTTTACTAGAAGTACGTCAGTCAAATTGGAAACAGACAGCGATAAATTAAGGTGGGAGGTGGGGAAAATTGGGAGATGTTGACCAAAGGATATAAAGTTAGAGTTTTTTAGGATGAATAAGTCTAGACATGGAATGTACATTAATGTTCAATATAGTATAATAACTGTATTGAATTCTAGAAATCTGTGAACACAGTAGATCTTAGGTGTTCCCACCACACACACACAAAATTGCAACTATGTGAGGTGATGGGGGATGTTAATTAGCTTGACTGTAGTGATTATTCACTGTGTATATGTATATTAAAACATCATTCTGTACACCTGAAATATATACAATTTTTAGCAAAAGAAAATGCACGTTGTAACCCCAAGTGTAAACCTTTTTGAAAGTTAAAAAAAATCAAAGCTAAAATCTGAACAGAGTAATTTAAAATTTTTTACTAAAAAATACTGGTTTAATACCAAAAAAGGCAGTAGTGACAATAAAAATACATGAGAGATATAGAAAACAAATAGAAAAATGACAGATATAAAAGTCTAACTGCATCAATAATTATATTAAATATCAGTGCACTAAAGACACCAATCCAAAAGCACAAATCATCAGTCTGGACAAGAAAAAGCAAGATTTAATTATATGCACTGTAGAACAGACATAGTTTAGATTCAAAGACATAGGTGGGTTGAAAATTAAAGAATGGAAAAAGATACACCAGGCAAATAACAGCCAGAAGAGAGCTAAAGTACTTCTTTGAAGAGGGTAATAGAAAAGTTTTATTTAAAAATATGTATTTATAAAATGTTAGAAAGTATTTTTTTGGCAAATATTTAAACATCTTCAAAATCTAGATGTCCTTTTAAAATGTACAAGGGGATACAATATTTTTTTAATGTTGTTAAGGGCTGTGGAAGTAAAAATATTTGGAGTCTGATCTTTTACAGACAAATAAATTAAGTTTCATGGAGTTCTGACTTACCCA
The DNA here is from genome assembly GCF_024362965.1 of Panthera pardus. Taxonomy (NCBI): domain Eukaryota; kingdom Metazoa; phylum Chordata; class Mammalia; order Carnivora; family Felidae; genus Panthera; species Panthera pardus. The sequence goes on along the minus strand of NW_026526688.1, from coordinate 46,300,318 downwards.
AAATTACCCAGCTTATAGCAAAGTCAATATTAGAAACTGTACTCTTTTTCTTGGTCCTGTATTTCTTGCCCATTTTAGAGAGCCACCATAGAATAATGATTAAGTCCACGGAGTTTGGAGATACATTTTAAAAATTCTACCTCCAAACCTTGTTGGCTTTGTGACTGTAGAGTTTTCTCAACCTCCCTGTGCCTCAATGACCTTGTCTGTAAAATGGGGATAATAATGGTGTATATCCCACAAGAATTTTGTGAGGAATACTTGTGTGGAATACTTGGATCGACACCTGGTACAAAGCAAATACTCCATAAATGTGAGTTATTTTTGTTCGGGGCTTCAGAATGTTCCAATAAATGTGCTACAGATAAATCACTATCACATCTGCCAGCACATTTCCACAATGCTGAACAGATTTTCAAGCTCCTGACTCAGATGTTGAATCTACATCTGGACATCAAGCCATTTTAGCAGTCAGCATTAGAGAGATTGAATTGCAAAAAGGCAGCACTGAAGGGAAAACCTTGCTAACAAGATAATTTGTGCTGAACTCAGCAGTTTTGTCTGTTAGTGCTGATAAAGGGGAGACAGTGCAAAATGGGAGATGTGGGACACTCCCAGGAAAGTCTGTATGATGCACATAATTTATTGCTGTCTTGGACGACTAGAAATGGCCAGATGGCAACTCACTGACCTCAGAAATTCTCTTCATAAAGAACAACTTATTTTCTAGCCCTCTGCTCTCTATTTTTCTTCCTGAACTCCATGTGCCTGGCTCTCACAGACACAAGCTGGGTTCTCTTGCCTCTGTGCCTTTGTTCATTTGGGTCACTGATTCTAGAATGTCTCCTACCCACTTGGTACTTTTCCTCTCTTATTTTTTGCAGCATGTTTAATAGAGTGCAGTTCATTTGTCTGAGCACTTAGTATGCCCTGAATACTAGGATGAGCACTGAGGATACAAATTTATACATGTTTAGAATAAACATGTGAGAGAATGCACTCATCACACTTAGTTATGATTGTCTGCAATAGAAGTAGGTGCAGGTGTTCTGAGAGCACGGACAAGGTGTCTCATTCAGGCTGGAGATATGGGCAACCACCTGCTGAATGGTTTAGTGGGTTGCAGTTAACTCTATAAAAAAAAGAGAAGAAACAAAGGCAATAATACATGCACAGGTCAGAGCGGACAGTGTGGCAGGTTCATTATGGCTGGAGAATAGGACACTTGGTGGGCAAGTGAGTAAAAATGAAGCTGAAAGTTACAAGTGGGTCAGATCATGAAGGAACTGAGAATGACAAATGCCTTGCATTTATCATTTAGATTTGACTGCGACCATCATGGGAAGCTACCAAAGGATTCTAAGCAGTACAAAAATTTGAACAGATTTGCACTTCAGAAAGACCACTTGGACAGAAGTATGAAGAATGGATGGATTAAAAGAGTGAGGGCAAAATTGAGTGATTAATTTAGTTGGGGGCTATTGGAACACATCAGTAGGGAAAACGAGGACCCAACCTAAAGCGGTGATGGTGCGTAAGAGAAAAAAGGATCAATCTGAGGGTCACCCAGGCAAGAAATCAGTTTTTCCTGAAATCTAATTGGATATATGAGATGTAGAGAGGGTGAGATAGGATGACTCATGAATTGGCTTTGGTGCCTGCAGAGATGGTCTTCTACACCTAAGAAGACAAAGAAGAAATGGGATAAGGTGATAAGACTGTATTTGAACATGTTAACTTTAAGATTCATTTATGTATTCACTTAAAAATATTTGCAGACACCTCACCTACTAGATGCCGGACACTACTCTTAGTTCTGGATGTATGTAGTGAATGAAACAAACAAATTCCTGCCTTTGGGGAGCTCACATCCAGTGGGGTATCTATGGATCTCCCAGTGAGTGATTGAATTGATGTTGGAGCTTACATGAAATGTGTAGTCCAGAAATGTTGATCCAAGGGAGAACAGCTTATAGGTAACAGTTGAAACTATATAACTATAGTTATATAGGCTATAGAGGCTATAACTCTAAGTTTTTGTACTGGGAAAAAAAAGTTTTACTACACACACAAAAAAGATGTAACTTAGCAGAAACATTAGTAGGGGTATTTAGGCTAATGTGGGTCAAAAATTAATACAACCCTCCAAAAAAGCTAATGCTGATAGATACTGCATTAGTGGATATACAGCCCTGGAATTCAGGAGGTGATAAGAGTGCTCTGTACCTTCAAAAGGCTGCAAGCCACGCTTTAAGTGGGAGATAAACAGACTATACGGCATTTAGGGAAGAGTGACTGTGAGCTAGAAGAATTCAAACTGTGTCTAATGAGGAATGGTTAGATCAAATGGACATAGTGAGCCTGTAGAAGGTGATCACGGCAATTGTCTTCGTATAATTAATTTTGTTACAGCCATAAAGAGGGTAGCCAGTATTGATGGGAGGAAGTTACAGAGAAAGTTTCAATAAGATCTTTGCCATCCCCTGCATGTCCTCAGATACTTTCAGTGGTGTGCCAGTTAGTCTCATACAGAGAAACATAACCAATAGGGTGTGTGTGTGTGTGTGTGTGTGTGTGTGTGTCTCCTGTGATAAAGAGGCTGGCAAGTCCCAAGGTCTGCAGGGTGAATTAGCAAGCGGGAGTCCTAGGAGAGATAATGGTATAATTCCAGTCCAAAGGTCAGCAGGTACAAAATCCAAAAAGAGCTGATGTTTCAGTTTGAGTCTAAAGGCAGGTAAAATTCTGATGCCCTAGTTTGAAGACCATCAGGCAGAAGGAATTTTCTCTTAATTAGGGGAGAATCAGCCCTTTTGTTCTATGCAGGCCTTCAACTAATTAGATGTGGCCCACCCACATTAGGGGAGGTAATCTGCTTTACTCATCTACTGAATTAAACATTAATCTCATCCCCCCACCAAAATTCTAACAGAAATTTTTGAGCCTGAGTGGCTCAGTCGGTTGGAAGTCTGACTTCAAGTCAGGTCATGATCTTGCAGCTTGTTGAGTTCGAGCCCCGTGTCAGGCTCTGTGCTGACAGCTCAGAGCCTCGAGTCTGCTCCGGATTCTGTGTCTCCCTCTCTCTGTGTCCCTCCCCTGCTTGCACTCTGTCTCTCTCTCTCTCAAAAATAAAGATTAAAAATTTTTTGAAAAACCCAGAATAATGGTAGACCAAATATCTGGACACCCTGTGGCATAATCAAGTTGACACATAAAATTAATCATTATAAGTAAGAATTATTCCTACCTGGAGATTGGTAGATCTCCACCAAGGAAAAGACCAAATGGTCAAGATTTTTAGAACAACTAAACAAATTCATTTGGAGGTGTTTATTCAAAGACTTCGTTCAAACAACCTCTAGATTCTTAAAAATCAAGGAAAGTCTCACCAGGCTCACGGGTCTCTGTTATCCTCAAAGCATGATGAAGCCCGGGTGGCCATGCGGTTGATCCGAGTTAGAAATGGCACGCTGCATTCCACAGTCTTGCCCAACCCATTTCCTGAACCAAGAATATCAGCCAAAGGCAAACTCTCCTCTCATCCGTTCAAAGTTCTACTTGCCTAGTTTGGGTCTCTCCTACTGTTTCTTCTCAACAACCAAACCCAACAAACAGAAGAAAAGAGAATGTGAGCATGTATTTTTAATTGGAGGATTTTGATCTGATCCAAAGCACTGTAACTCGGCAAGCTCTGACGGTGCCCTCATTTCCACTTAATCTTCATTTCTCTATTTCTCGTCAGCTGTGCGTGCAGATGCCGAAATCTTATTTGTTTATCATGGGGCCAAGAAGATTTATGGCTGGGTGCGTGTTCGGCTGCCTTGCCGGCTCTCCTGGCACAGCCTCTGAGCCGCACAGCACGGGGGACACTTCAACACGCTTAATAGGGAAGTCGTTCCCACATGTTCCCTGTACTTCTCATCTGGTTATTTTTCAGCTTGTGCTTTGGTTGAAGTTAAGGTAATTACAAAGTTATTATTTGTCATTTCCATTATCTTTGGGGTCAAAAAGACATCTGTTGAAAGTTAGCATCATCTGTCACTGATGCCAGCTGGTGGTCAGCACCTGAGTGGACGTAAAAAATGAGGAAGGCGCTGGGTGTACGTGCTGCTGTGTGTGTGTGTGTGTGTGTGTGTGTGTGTGTGTGTATACAACAGAACCCAACCCTGATGTGAAATCTCAGAAAGTCTGTGCCTTCTTGCAACACCAGTAATGCTGAGCTAAAAGGAAGCATGAGTCCTGTCCATGATATTCTCAGGGTTTTCAAGTTTTCGATGGGAGAAAAGTAGGGGTATCAATGGAAGTATTCTGAATTTCCTTCCTGCTGGGCTATTTATTTCCTTCCCTAACATGCTGCACATGGTTTTCTTTGCAGAGTAAAAATGAGAAAATGGTCTAGGATTTGAAATGCTTCATTATTCAATGAAAAAATAGTGATGTATATGATCAATGTTGCAAACATTAATGTTTGCAAGTTCAGAGTTATCAGCTGATCCTTTCTGGTCACAGTTAGCAAACTTTTTCAGAAAAGTGTCAGATAGGAAAATGTTTTAGGCTATACGGGCCATACAATATCTATCGTAACTACTAAAAGCTGCTGAGGTAGCACCAAAACATCCATAGGCAATGTGCAAATTAAGGACCATGGCTATGTTCCAATAAAACTTTATTTACAAAACCAGGCATTGGGCCAGATTTGGCTGATGGGCCATAGTTTGCCAACTCCTGCATTCATTGGCATGCCACTAAATGCATGGAGTAGAGGCTTGAGATGGGATTGCAGAGTCAGAAGGAAGAAGAGGAAAGGAGTCCTATACCAAATTGTGTGCTTCCCTCAGCACTGAGCCCATCACTCTATCCCAAATGTTCTCTGAGCAACATATTTACCCCCACTCCCTTTCCAAAACTTCTATCTATGGAGGCCAACCAACCTTCCTTTAGCATTATGTTCTACAGATCTAATTTTGTCTTGCATGCTCTGAAGAGATAAAATTTTGGTACATTTCTTCTTAGTTCCATGGCAATATGGGTGATGCTCAAAATTCTCTAGGGCTGAGCATTTAGATACTCAGAATATGACTACAATTTCAGCATCAGCCATGGATGGTTCTTGTTCGCAAGTCACATCATTTACCAAAAAGAAAACAGGCAATTGTGGGATGTGTTAATATCCTGCTCCTTTGTTAGATGGGAAGAATTTCACTTAATCTTCAAAGAGGAAAATGAAATCTTTAAAGATCAGTGAAGTTAGTCCAAATGTCAGTTCAGAGAATGAAAATACACCAAACCAAAGACCACAGCTTAGCCTTTAGTGTGCTGAGCGCTCACTGGGCTTTAGAATATGGGAGATTGACTTTAAGTTCAGTTTCACTAATGCCTTTCCCTTTTCTCATAGGTTCATTTCAATTTGATAAGTTTAGGGGATCTTGTTATGTTCTTCTGGATTTGTTCTACCAAAGAAGTTCTTAACAGAAATAGGAAGCCAGGACCAACTTGAACTTTCAGATGGAAATTAAACTAAAACCAAAGCAGTGTACTTGGATTCTAAAAATTATGAGGCAAGAATTGAAAGAAGTGGTAAAATTTGCTAAAATCAAGAATAAAGTTAAGCATGGCCCACTTTCAGTGTCTGTGTTTCTTGTTTTTGTGTTTGTTTTTTCGGTGAGAAATCAGTACTCAGGAACCTTCTCTTCCTCTGAGGATAGAAAGCAGGTAGCGTGAGAGACCTGTGGTCAGATGCAATGTCCTTTAAACAAAACACACCAGCCAGTGTGGACACATGCTGATCAGATTTTCCAGGTATATGGAGTGGCTGAAGGTTTATGCAGACAAGCTGGAAAAGTTCCTTCAATGTCTTCATGGACATCTGCTACTGTCAAACTCAGCCGCTCGTTAAGAAGGTTGTGGACAGACTTGAAAGGGCTATAAAAGTAACAACGATCCTCGTCCATTTGGGATTGGGGATAAATTGCTTTGGATAGTATATAAATGTGTTCAATTTATAAGAATCAGGAAAAAATAAGAAATATGTGTATTTGGGGGTCTAAAAATCCCTTAACAAGCTGTTTGAAGATATTGCCTTTAACATCAATTAGCTTTATTTAGTACAAACCCATATAGAATGACTTATTATTTAAAAAGTCTTAACTCTTATCTTTGACCATATTCCTTCAGATAGTGCTCTAATAAATTACATACATAGACAGATATTGAGAAGCCAATATAAACGTAAGTAAAAGTGCAATTATTCTTACTACCGAGTGAGAGGCTTTGCCTGCAGTAAACATTTGGTACTAGCAACTGGCTGATTACTACAGGACGAGTAATTGGTATAAATGTCATATATTTGCATTAATTGAAATCACACATAAAAATGCAGATTTAAAATAAAATTCAAGCTGATAAAAAAGTAAAAAACTCTGACATTTTGGAATTGGAACAATGTGCATACATTTCAAAAGTATATCGAATTCTTTTTTTTTTGTATGCCAAAATTAAAATTGCCAGAAATCGCTGCTAAAAGATGTGTATTTAAAATATATTCCCCATTTTAAGAAAAAAACAAGAAATGAAGCCTGAATGTTTACGCTCTTCGCTACTGAGAACAATCTGACCAATAGGTGTAGCATTCAGGAAAATGCGACCTCAGTAACACTTATCACTTATAAGACAAATAAGAAAGGAAGCCTTCATGTAGTATGGGCTCACTTGCTATTTTACAGGGCTTATTACCAAAAGTGTAGACAGACATGAGGAGATAGTCGTTAAAAGCTTTCTTTGCTAGGGGCACTTGGGGGGCCCAGGTGGTTATGTGACCAACTCTTGATTTTGGTTCAGGTCATGATCTCACGGTTTATGAGTTCAAGCCCCCCCCCCCCACCTCAGTCTCTGCACTCAGAGTGTGGACCCTGTTTAGGATTCTCTCTCTCCCCATCTCTCTCTGTCCGTCCCTCATTTATATGTGTGCAAATGATCTCTCCCTCTCTCTCAATATAAATACACTTAAAACATAAACTTTTTTTTTATTTTTTAAAATTTACATCCAAATTAGTGAGCATATAGTGAAACAATGATTTCAGGAGTAGATTCTTTAGTGCCCCTTGCCCCTTTAGCCCATCCCCCCTCCCACACCCCCTCCAGTAACCCTCTGTTTGTTCTCCATATTTATGAGTCTCTTCTGTTTTGTCCCCCTCCCTGTTTTTACATTCTTTTTGCTTCCCTTCCCTTATGTTCATCTGTTTTGTCTCTTAAAGTCCTCATATGAGTGAAGTCATAAGATTTTTGTCTTTCTCTGACTAATTTCACTTAGCATAATACCCTCCAGTTCCATCCACGTGGTTGCAAATGGCAAGATTTCATTCTTTTTGATTGTTGAGTAACACTCCATTGTATATATATACCACATCTTCTTTATCCATTCATCCATCCATGGACATTTGGGCTGTTTCCATACTTTGGCTATTGTTGATAGTGCTGCTATAAACATTGGGGTGCATGTGTCCCTTTGACACAGCACACCTGTATCCCGTGGATAAATGCCTAGTAGTGGAATTGCTGAGTCATAGGGTAGTTCTATTTTTAGTTTTTTGAGGAAAATCCGTACTGTTTTCCAGAGTGGCTGCACCAGCTTGCATTGCCACCAACGATGCAAAAAGAGATCCTCTTTCTCCACATTCTCATCAACATCAGTGGTTGCCTGAGTTGTTAATGTTAGCCATCATGCCAGGTGTCAGGTGGTATCTCATTGTGGTTTTGATTTGTAGTTCCCAGATGATGAGTGATGTGGAGCATTTTTTCATGCGTCACTTGGCCATCTGGATGTTATCCTTGGAGAAGTGTCTATTAGTGTCTTTTGCCAATTTCTTCACTGGATTATTCGTTTTGTGGGTGTTGAGTTTGATAAGTTCTTTATACATTTTGGATACTAACCTTTTATCTGATAGGTCATTTACAAATATCTTCTCCCATTCTGTTGGCTGCCTTTTAGTTTTGCTGATTGCTTCCTTTGCGGTCAGAAATGTTTTATTTTGATGAGGTTCCCGTAATTCATTTTTGCATTTGTTTCCCTTGCCTCCGGAGATGTGTTGACTAAGAAGTTGCTGCGGCCAAGATCAAAAAGGTTTTTGCCTGCTTTCTCCTCAAGGATTTTGATGGCTTCCTGTCTTACATTAAGGTATTTCGTCCATTTTGAGTTTATTTTTTGTGTATGGTGTAAGAAAGTGGTCCAGGTTCATTCTTCACATGTTACTGTCCAGTTTTCCCAGCACCACTTGCTGAAGAGACTATCTTTATTCCATTGGATAATCTTTCCTGCTTTGTCAAAGATTAGTTGGCCATATGTTTGTGGGTCCATTTCCAGGTTCTCTTTTCTGTCCCATTGATCTGAATGTCTGTTCTTGTGCCTGTACCGTACTGCCTTGATGATTACAGCTTTGTAGTATAGCTTGAAGTCTGGGATTGTGATGCCTCCTGCTTTGGTTGTCTTTTTCAAATCGCTTTGGCTATGCAGGGTCTTTTCTTGTTCCATACAATTTTAGGATTATTTATTCTAGCTCTGTGAAGAATGCTGGTGTTACTTTGATAGGGATTGCACTGAGTATGTAGATTGTTTTGGGTAGTATCGACATTTTAACAATATTTGTTCTTCCTATCCAGGAGCATGGAATCTTTTTCCATTTTTTTGTGTCTTCTTCAATTTCTCTCATAAACTTTCTATAGTTTCAGTGTATAGATATTTCACCTCTTTGGTTAGATTTATTCCTAGGTATTTTATGGTTTTTTGTGCAACTATAAACGGGATCGATTCCTTGATTTCTCTTTCTGTCTCTTCATTGTTGGTGTATAGGAATGCAACTGATTTCTGTGCATTGATTTTATATCCTGCCACTTTGCTGAATTCATGAATCAGTTCTAGCAGTTTTTTGGTGGAATCTTTTGGGTTTTCCATATACAGTATCATGTCATCTGCAAAGAGTGAAAGTTTGAACTCTTCCTGGCCCAATTTAGATGCCTTTTATTTCTTTGTGTTGTCTGATTGCAGAAGCTAAGACTTCCCAATACTATGTTGAATAACAGTGGTGAGAATGGACATCCCTGTCTTGTTCCTGACCTTAGGGGGAAAGCTCTGTTTGTCCCTATTGAGGATGATATTAGTGTTGGGTCATTCATATACGGCTTTTATGATCTCGAGGTATGCTCCTTCTATCCCTACTTTCTTGAGGGTTTTTATCAAGAAAGGATGCTGTATTTTGTCAAATGCTTTCTCTGCATCTATTGAGAGGATCATATGGATCTTGTCCTTTCTTTTATTGATGTGATGAATCACGTTAATTGTTTTGCAGATATTGAACCAGCCCTGAATCCCAGGTATAAATCCCACTTGGTTGTGGTGAGTAATTTTTTAGTGTATTGTTGGAGCTGGTTGGCTAATATCTTGTTGAGGATTTTTGCATCCATGTTCATCAGGGAAATTGGTCTATAGTTCTCTTTTTTAGTGGGGTCTCTGTCTGGTTTTGGAATCAAGGTAATGTTGACTTCACAGAAAGAGTTTGAAAGTTTTCCTTCCATTTCTATTTTTTGGAACAGCTTCAAGAGAATAGGTGTTAACTCTTCCTTAAATGTTCGGTAGAATTCCCCTGGAAAGCCATCTGGCCCTGGACTCTTGTTTTTTGGCAGATTTTTTTATTACAAATTCGATTTCCTTACTGGTTATGGGTCTGTTCAAATTTTCTGTTTCTTCCTGTTTCAGTTTGGGTAGTGTATATGTTTCTAGGAATATGTCCATTTCTTCCAGATTGCCCATTTTATTGACATATAATTGCTCATAATATTCTCTTATCATTATTTTTACTTCTGCTGTGTTGGTTGTGATCTCTTCTCTTTCATTCTTGATTTTACTTATTTGGGTCCTTTCTTTTTTCTTTTTGATCAAACTGGCTAGTGGTTTCTCAATTTTATTAATTCTTTCAAAGAACCAGCTTCTGGCTTCATTGGTCTGTTCTACTGTTTTTTTGTTTGTTTGTTTTGTTTTGTTTTTTGTTTTTGATAGCATTAATTTCTGCTCTAATCTTTAATGTTGACTGTCTTCTGCTGGTTTGGGGTTTTATTTGCTGTTCTTTTTCCAGCTCCTTAAGGCATAAGGTTAGGTTGTGTATCTGAGATCTTTTCTTCCTTCTTTAGGAAGGCTTGGATTGCTATATACTTTCCTCTTATGACCGCCTTTGCTGCGTCCCAGAGGTTTTGGGTTGTGGTGTTATCATTTTCATTGACTTTCATGTACTTTTTAATTTCTTCTTTAACTGCTTGGTTAGCCCATTCACTCTTTAGTAGGATATTCTTCACTCTCCAGTATTTGCTAACTTTCCAAATTTTTTCTTGTGGTTGATTTCGAGTTTCATAGTGTTTGTGGTCTGAAAATATGCACGGTATGATCTCGATCTTTTTGTACTTACTTAGGGCTGATTTGTTTCCCAGTATATGGTCTAATCTGGAGAACGTTCCATGTGCACTGGAGAAGAATGTATACTCTGCTGCTTGAGGATGAAATGTTCTGAATATATCTGTTAAGTGCATCTGGTCCAGTGTGTCATTCAAAGCCATTGTTTCCTTGTTGATTTTTTGATTAGACAATCTGCCCATTGTTGTGAGTGGAGTGTTGAAGTCTCCTACTATTATGGTATTACTAGTGATAAATTTCTTTATGTTTGTGATTAATGGATTTATATATTTGGGTGCTGCCACATTTGGCGCATAAATGTTTACAATTGTTAGGTCTTCTTGGTGGATAGACCCCTTGATTATGATATAATGCCCTGCATCTCTTAACAGTCTTTATTTTAAAGTCTAAGTTTTCTGATATAAGTATGTCTACTCCAGCTTTCTTTTGTTGACCATTAACATGATAGATGGTTCTCCACCCCCTGTTTTCAATCTGAAGGTGTCTTTAGGTCTAAAGTGGGTCTCTTGTAAATAGCATATAGATGGATCTTGTTTTCTTATCCATTCTGTTACCCTATGTCTTTTGATTGGAGCATTGAGTCCATTGATGTTTAGAGTGAGTACTGAAAGATATGAACTTACTGCCATTATGATGCTTGTAGAGTAGGAGTTTCTAGTGGTGTTCTCTGGTCCTTTCTAATCTTTTGTTGCTTTTGGTATATATATATATATATATATATATATATATATATGTTATATTTTCATTTTTTCTCTCCTCAGAGAGCCCCCCCTTAAAATTTCTTGCGGGGCTGGTTTAGTGGCCACAAACTCCTTTAATTTTTGTTTGTCTGGGAAACTTTTTATCTCTCCTTCTATTTTGAATGACAGCCTTACTGGACAAAGAATTCTTGGTTGCATATTTTTCTGATTCAGCACACTGAATATATCCTGCCACTCTTTTCTGGCCTGCTGAGTTTCCATGGATAGGTTTGCTGCAAACTTAATCTGTCTTCTCTTGTAGGTTAGGGACTTTTTCCCTTGCTGCTTTCATGATTGTCTCCTTGCCTGAGTATTTTGTGAATTTGACTATGATATGCCTTGTTGATGGTCGGTTTTTGTTGAATCTAATGGGGGTCCTCTGTGCTTCCGGGCCTTTGATGCCTGTGTCTTTCCCCAGGTTAGGAAAGTTTTCCACTATGATTTGCTCACATAACCCTTCTACCCCTATTTCTCTCCCTTCCTCTTCTGGGACCCCTATGATTCTGATCTTGTTCCTTTTTAATGAGTCACTGATTTCTCTAATTCTTAAATTGTGCTCTTTTGCCTTAACCTCCCTCTTTTTTCTGCTTCATTATTCTGTATAAGTTTGTCCTCTATATTGCTGATTCTCTGTTCTGCCACATGCATCCTTGCTGCTGCTGTGTCCATCCGTGATTGCAGCTCAATTATAGCATTTTTAATTTCATTCTGGCTATTTTTTTACTTCTTTTGTCTCTTCAGAAAGGGATTCTAATCTGTTTTCAACTCCAGCTAGTATTCTTATTATCATGATTCTAAATTCTGGTGCAGACATCTTGCTTGTATCTTTGTTGGGTAAATCCCTAGGTGTTGTTTTTTTGTGCTCTTTCTTTTGGGGTGAATTGCTTCTTTTTTTCATTTTGAAGGGAGAAAAGGAATTAATGAGGTAGAAAAATTTAAACTAAAAAAATTAAAATTAAAAAATATTAAAATTAAAAGTTAAACACACACATACACAAATCGAATAAATGATGCTAGATCCTAGGTGTGTTTTGGTCTCGGTGTTGAAAGTGGTTTGGCGCATTAGAGAAAAAAAGGGGGGGGGGAAGGAAATCGTTTGAGAATTTGAAAAAAATGAATAACTAAAGTAGACTAAGATGCTATGATGGGGTAAAATAGAATTTGAAAAAGTATACACAAAAGTAAAGAATATAGTAGAAAAAATAAAGAAATTATTTTTAATAAAAATTAAAAATAAATATGTATTCTTTTTTTGTATTCAAGAAAAAAGGAAAGAATCAAAAAAGAGAAAAAAAGATGTAAAAAAGAAAGAAAAAAAGGAAATCGTTTGAAAATTTGAAAAAGTGAATACATGGTAGTAGACTTAAAATAAAATGATGGAAGTAAAATAGAATTTGAAAAATTTACATAAAAGCAAAAAATATAGTAAAAAAAGAAATAAATTATTTTTAATAGAAATTGAAAGTAAAAATGAAGTTTTTCTCTTTCTGCATTCAAGAAAAAGAAAAGAAATGAAAAATAGAAAAAAGAAAAAGTAAGAAATATAAAGGAAATTGTTTGAAAATTTGTAAAGGTGAATACACTGAAGTAGACTAAAATAAAATGACAGAAGTAAAACATAATTTGAAAAAATTTACACAAACGTAAAAAATACAGTAGCAAAAATTAAAGAAAATATTTTTAATAAAAATTGAAAATAAAAATGAATTTTTTCTCTTTCCGTATTCAAGAAAAAGATGTGTAAAAGAGTAAAAGAAAAAAAAGAAAATTGAATAGATGAACCTGCTAACAGATTGAAGTAGGACTGAAATTACTTCGTTTTCCCCTAGAAGTCAGTCTATGTAGTGCTTTATAGTCCATAAACTAAGCTGGTGGTGAGACTTGGGTTCTTGAAGAGCAAAGTTGGCCCAGTTGGGCGGGGCTCAGTGTAATGGCTCCACTCTCCACTAGATGGCGCTGCTAGTCTACTGGGGTGGAGTGTTGTGGTGCTCATAGGTGTGTATGTGCATGTGTGGGAGGGATGAAAATGGAGCCACCCAGCTACCCAGTCTGTTCTCCCGGATCAGCAATTGCACACACGTCCTCTGTCTTCGTTTGTCCATTCCCCGCTTTTTTCACTCTCCGTGACCAGGCTCCAGGCAGTACCTCTCTCCTGACTTTGGTCTCAGATGCGGATGTTTTCCCTGGCCCCTTACTTCCAAAGGACTGCAGCTTTGACCTGTTCTGCCCCTCTGTTGGAGGGTCTCACCGAGCAATGGCCGAATGAGCAATGGCCAAATGTCAGTTGTACCCAGGAACGCCTGCTGGACCCTGCTGCTGCCAGTACCCCGAGACTACAGCCAGGTGCCAGACCACCCCAAAAAATGTTCGTGAGACAGTGTAGCAGCAGCATTTCAGGGATTATGGAAAATCACAACACACATCTGTCACCAGGCTTCATCCTTAACCTTGCCCCAGCACCAGTGAATGTGGCTGTCTTCTGGGATCTGCTGGGACCAGGTGGCTTCAACAGTTTCTACCAAATGTCCTTCCAGCAGTGGAACCACTTTTCTCTGTGTGGCCAGAGAACCTCCCAGACCTCACTCTGTTCCTGGGGATTCGCGCTTCCCACCAGCGCATCGCCAGTTATCAAGATGCGGAGTTGCAGCCTTTGTGCTCCCCTTGTTTACAGTCTTAATGGAATTTAAACCGTCTCCTTTCTCCCTTTTTAGTTTAGTCCCTGCGGCTGTTTCCAATTTTCCACTTTCTCTCCAGCTGCTTTTCCCATATTCTCCCCTGGTCTCTGGGTCTTTCCCCAGTCTCTACTCTCTCTGCCCACAAAAGCGGTTCCCTACCCTCAGCAGCTTCTTGCTCCCCAAGTTCACCTCTCCGCACCGTGTACCTGCTGAATTCTGTGGTTCAGGTTGTGCAGATTGTTGTGTTAATCCTCCAATCAGTTTTCTAGGTGTGTAAGATGGTTTAGTGTTGGTCTGGCTGTATTTCATGGACGCGAGACACAAAAAACTTCCATCCTGTTCTGCCATCTTGGCTCCTCCCTCAAAACCTTTTCTGACACAGAATTTCAACGCTGACCAGTTGTGACGTAAATACTTTAATGAAACAACTACTAGTGAAAAATATAAAAGGCCAATATTATATGGACTGACTACTAATTTATTAAACAATGATTGCTTGCATAATGCTTATTGTGTATGCTATATTGTACTGGGAGCTACAGAGGTCATCAGTAAAACACATGTTAGGGTACAATTTTATCTTCAGGATCTGGGTCTTATTCCTCTTTGCATCACCCATAATGGCTTGAATAGTCTTGGTAATAACCAGCCGTAGTGATTAGTGTTTCTCACTACAAATGCATGGACTCTGCTGGAAATACATCTTGTATAAATAAAAAAAGAAAAAAGCCTAAGGCATTAATATTAAAATGATCCACTGATCTTTAAAGTAGAAAATTGGGCTAAATAATATATATATAATAAGATGATAGGGGATGTACACTATGCTTGCCCTCTGGCACCAAAGAACACTGTCAAGGGTTTTAATGTGCTTTATGTACTAATTGATCACTTAATTCTGTCCATCTCAAAGACCACAGGGAAATGTGCTATTTGTCACTTCCAAAAAGGAACAACATATGTCACTCCTCATTATTTTACAACAGATTTCAAATTTCTAGCTACAAGAGTTCCTTGTGCTCTGGCTGTGCATGGCTTTAAGGACACATGTCTAAAAGGTTATGACAAAATGATAAGGATCTTGGAAGTGATAGGCCATGCACACAAATATATCCCACAGCAGATATTCCAAGCATAAAAAGACACACCCGATAGTCTCAGTGTAACTTGAACCTTACCTTACATAGGGTAATGGCCCTTCATTTTTCCCTTTGT
Source organism: Panthera pardus (assembly GCF_024362965.1). Classification (NCBI taxonomy): domain Eukaryota; kingdom Metazoa; phylum Chordata; class Mammalia; order Carnivora; family Felidae; genus Panthera; species Panthera pardus. Next base: position 46,285,235 of record NW_026526688.1, on the reverse strand, counting down.
CCTTATTAAGATGACTGTATTTCTTAGGCTTTTATCATCTCTTCTGTGGCAAGACTTCAAAGTCCTCCATAAATAACAGTGCATGTAATTGCAGGACACTCAGAATGTCTAGATTACAGGGACATAGGACACAGTTTTTCATTTATATGCCCATGAGGGCTGCATGTCCTAGAGTGTGACAGGAAAGAATGTAGTGTAATGGCCAGATCAGTGACCTGGGTGTCAAGATAAGTGTGTCCCAGTGTTAGCTTTGCAACTTGTCACCTTTGGACCTTGAGCAAATCCCTTAATTTCTTTGAGCTTCAGTTATGTAATCTATAAAATCACATGTTTGCCCATGCTGATATCTTTGTTTCTGTTTCTTTTTTTTTAAGTTTACTGATTTATTTTGAGAAAGAGAGAGAGAGATGGAGGGAGCATGCACATGAGCAGGGGAGGGGTAGAAAGAGGGAGAGAGAGAGACAGAGAGAGAGAGAGAGAGAGAGAGAGAATCCCAAGCAGGCTCCACACTGTCAGCACAGAGCCTGATGAGGGGCTCGAACTCACAAAACTCTAGATCATGACCTGAGCCAAAGTCAACTCAACCGGCTGAGCCACTCAGGTATCCCCAAATCTTCATTTCTAATATCATTCTCCAATAAAAGGAGCTAGGGCTGCTCAGAAAGAAAAAGTCTGATATGAGGACTGAGGCAGGGAATATACCAGATGAGCCTGGAATGTCTTGCAGTGTCAGAAAGTGGGAAAGAGCTCCCAAAACAATATGCCAGGACACAGGAGCCAACCGAAAGAGCTCCCAATGGTGAAGCTAGAAAACTTGAGCAACAAAGTATATAAATATGGTATTGGATTATAACTCAAAGTATAATCCAAAATATGAAATACCATCCAAGAATTCATATGGATATAAATAAGCAAGTAAGTAAGTAAATAAGGGGTAAAAGACAAATCTTCCATACAGAAATAATTCTAAATAATTGGTATACATTCGACTCCCCCACTCCCCCAAGGAAGTGGAACATAACTCCTCACTCCTTAAATGAGGGCTACGCTCTGTGACTTGCTCTCAAAGAGTACAGCCTGGAAAGTAGAACAAAACAAATATCTTTACAGGAAAGAGAAGCCTGGGTGGCTCAGTCGGTTAAGCATCTGACTCTTGATTTTGGCTCAGGTCATGATCTTGCGGTTTGTGAGATCGAGTCCCGAGAGTCAGGCTGTGCACTGACAGTGTGGAGCCTGCTTGGGATTCTCTCTATCATTTCTCTGTCCCTCCCCTGATTGGGCACACACATATGCTTGCTCTCTCTCTCAAAAAAAAAAAAGTCACTTTACAGTAGAGAAACCTGGCAGACAATGGAAGTTAGGACCCAGATCATCAGTGATAATAATATTGGTAGCCTGCATCCTTGATGTGTTATGATGACAGGACATGTTCCTTTTGTAGTCTTCCTGCCCAAACTTTGTAACCCAAGCCTGACCATGAGGGAAACATCAGACAAGCCCAAGCTGAGAGACATACTACAATCTACCTCACCAAAATTGCTCAAAACTGTCAGGGCCATGAAAAACAAGGAAAGTCTGAGAAACTGTCATAGCCAATAGAAGCCTAAGAAGACATAACAGCTAACTGAAATGTGGTATGTTGGATGGGATCCCACACCAGAAAAAGGCAGTTAGAGAAATGTTAATGAAATCCAAATAAAGAATAAATTTCGTGAATAACACTGTATCAGTATTAGTTTATTATTTGTGACAAATGGACCATAATAATATAAAAAGTTAATAGGAAAAATTCGGTGTGGGGTATATGGGAATGCTCTGTACTATCCTTGTATCTTTTCTGTAAATTTAACACTATCTAACATAAAAAGTTTATTTATATATTTTAAAAATGACATGGTTAGACTAGATTTTACATATTGGTTTTATATTGTTCTTTTTGAAATTTTTTTAATGTTTATTCATTTTTTGAGAAAGAGAGACAGACAGACAGAGTATGTGCAAGGGGAAGGGCAGAGAGAGAGGCAGACACAGAATCTGAAGCAGACTCCAGGCTCCGAGCTGTCAGCACAGAGCCTGGTGCAGGGCTTGAACTCATGGACCGCAAGCTCATGACCTGAGCCAAAGTCAAGACGCCCAACGGACTGAGCCACCCAGGCGCCCCATAGCTTTTTATTGTTCTATGACTGGGTGTTGAAATATTATTCCTTTTGTGAGTTTGGGCCAGAAGAAACCCATTTGTTATAGCATGGCTCATGATAGAAGATGCTGGAAAATCTCATGTCCCACACTGCCTTCATCAGTTTCCCTGGCATCAAACACAGATCTCTCAATACATGTTGATTACGTAGGGGAAAAAATGATCATGATTATCTTTCCCCCTGATAAACAAGTAGAAACAAATCCTCACTCAGGAATGAAAGTCTTATTTTTTCTACAAGTACAGTCTTTTAATCCTTAATAACCACATTCCCCCCAAATAAGCAAATGTAAAATATTTCGATGTGTAGTGCATACTTTCACATTATAAGTCTATTCATATTTTTGCATTACAGTAATTGGGTACCAATACCCTATACCCAATAGCTATAATTAACTGGAAGTATCAAAAAAAGTAAGCAAATTAGGGGCGCCTGGTAGCTCAGTCAATTGAGCATCCAGCTTCAGCTCAGGTCATGATACCATGGTTCGTGAGTTCGAGCTCCACGTCGGACTCGCTGCTGTCAGTCCAGACCCCACTGTGGATCCTCTACCCTCCTCTCTCTCTCTGCCCCTGCCCTGCGCTCTCTCTCTCTCAAAAATAAATAAACATTTGGAAAAAATAAGTAAGAAAATTTGTTCATAGTCCTTTGGCATTTGAGTAACTCATTCCAGCAAGTAGCAGTTTGTGAGGTATAAACTTTCTGCAAATCCAGATACCAGCATTACTTCAAGAGTTAAACCAGGCTAGGTCTGTGTTAGCAGAAATGGATCTGCCAGTTTCTTTGGAGGCAGAAACTCAAGAAGGGGGAAGGGCTTCTCAGATACTCTCCCACAGATCAATCCTCCAAATAAAAAATGGTATAATGTGAATCTCCCTTTCCATTCCTAAATGATTATGAATAGAAAGAGGATCCTAGAGAGAATATATTTAGAAGTATAATTCGACCTTGAAAATATTTCAGCATTTCTGATTCCTTGTGGTGGATTTGCTTTGTGACATTCCATTGTGCTGTCTTCCCCTGTCAACTCTTTATCCATATGGATCTCTGATTTCTCTACTCCAGGGCATGATTAGCCAAACTCTGTCTTCTCTCCTGAAGTGTTGCAAGGATGAGTAAGTGAGGAGCTGTCAGGGGCCTTGGGAGATAAGATCTATTTAAATGTGAGGATATTACTGAAATCATCACCACCTGGTTGGAGAAAGGCTAAATCTCAGAGCAGCAGCCATATTTGCCAATCATGTCAGAGAGATTGAAATGTGATGCCCAGTGAAGCAGGACACTTGCTTTAACTACAAGACGAGAGCAAGAAAAGAAATATGAAAAAGGAAAGCACTTCCCAACTGATTTGGAAAGCCAACTGTATTTTGTTGGAAAGATAAAAGGGGTATTTAAGGCACATATTTGATTATCAGTTTATTCTTTCATGACATCTATTGTCACTAAATTTTTTTAAAGTTTATTTATTTATTTTGAGACAGAGCGAGAGAGAGAGAAAGGGGCAGAAAGGGAGAGAGAGAATCCCAAAAGCAGGCTCCAGGTTGTCAACACAGAACCCCACGCAGGGCTCGAATTCACAAAATGTGAGATCATGAGCTGAGCTGAAACCAAGATTCAGATGCTTAACTGACTGAGCCGGCCAGGTGCCCCTATTTTGTTTTGAGTTAATACTTTTCTTTGGTAAAATTGTTAAATCATACTGCATGGACTCAGAATTGGTCACAAATGGAGTAAGAGTAGCTTTAATTTACTTTGACATTGTCTCCATGTTTTTTATTTACTTTTAAAAAAAAGTCTATGTATCTTTATTAGATTGTACAAAAAGGTCCAAACTAGTTAAGACAGTAAGATCTTTGTAAGAAGTACCAAATGTTTTTGAAATTCCCAACACTAATCTGAATTTCAGTGTTTGTTTTGAGTTGTTTAAACTTTGCAGATTTTCATTTTGTTTCTGTAATCCAAATTGTTATAAGTACTGACACATAACATCAATTTGAAAATATCCTCAAGGGCAGGCCTTTAACGTTTCAAATTCACCTTGTCCAAAAGTAGTTGTATTTGTGCAGTGTGTGTGTGTGTGTGTGTGTGTGTGTGTGTGTGTGTGTTACATGCTGGGGTACTGCTCACATGGTTATGTTTTACCCCTTTGGAACTCTTAGGGTTTTGTGTTGTAATGGCTGGCGTAGCCAAAAACGTTTTACTTCACCAGAGACCATTTTTGTGGTCGAAATGCACATTCCTTTTCCTGCTTGAGAACCCAGTCTGCCTGATGTCATCACTTGACCCTCCAGGGAGTTGGGTGTGTTAGTCAAAGAAAGGGTGAAAGCAACATTCGGGTCCGTAATGATGAGACTACTGGCTTGGTTGGGAGGATCCTTAGTCATCACCTGCCTCTTCATTTTACTGATGAAAAAATTAAGCTCAAAAACAAAACAAAGCAAAACAAAACAAAACACATAACATATTCAAGCTCCTGGACAATGGAAAGTGGAGCAAAAGAATACCGGTCAGGGGCGCCTGGGTGGCTCAGTCAGTTAAACGTCTGACTGTGGCTCAGGTCATGATCTCATAGTTTATGAGTTTGAGCCCCATGTTGGCCTCTGTGCTGACAGCTCAGAACCTGGAACCTGCTTCGGATTCTGTGTCTCCCTCCTTCTCTCTGACAATCTCTCTCACTCTCTCTCTCTCTCTCTCTCAAAAATAAACATTAAAATTTTTCTAAAGTACCAGTCAGGTGCATCTGAACCCGATTTTACACAAACATCTCCATGAGCTGTTGGTGCCACTCATGAACTTGGTGGGAGCCATCCCTGAGCCCTTTTTTGCCATTCATTAATGGTGTCACTGTTTAAAAGGTATCTATCAAGGATAAGTTGCTCTCAGAGAATGACACTTCTCTCTGGAGTCTCCTCATAGAGTGAGAAGTTCTATTGTTTAATCCTAGGGAGCTTAAATTTCATTTAAACTTAAGTTTCCCTCCCATCCAGAATGAACACATGAAAAAAGTTGTCCTGTTACTTCTGGCCCCTGGGTTCCTCTGTGGAGCTACTCCCATGGGGCTGCTCCAACCTTTGGTCAAACCTTTTCATTCTCAAGGGAGGAATAGAAGCAGAAGAGAAATCATTAAGACATATGCATATCAGACCACTGTTTTCAATTGACCCGTGTCCTCATTTTGCTCATGAAGGAAATAGGTCAGAAAAAGAGTGCCCAAAATCCAGCTCGTTTGCTTTTTGAGACAAGCAAAAGATGGAGACCTCACTTCTCTCTCTCCCCAATTTTAGTTTTTACTTTATTTTCATTCTCAAGTTAGTTAACATACAGTGTAGTCCTGGCCTCTGGAGTAGAACCAGTGGTTCATCACTTATATACAACACCCAGTGCTCATCCCAACAGGTGCCCTCCTTAGTGCCCATTATCCATTTCCCCATCCCCGTCAACCCTCAGTTTGTTCTCTGTATTTAAAAGTCTCTTATGGTTTGCCTCCCTGTCTGTTTTTATCTTTTTTTCCCCTTTCTTTCCCCTATGATCCTCTATGATCATCTCTGAAGTTTCTCAAATTCCACATAAGAGTGAGATCATGTGATTATCTGTCTTTCTCTGACTGACATATTTTGCTTGGCATAATACCCTCCAGTTCCATCCACATTGTTGCAAATGGCGAGATTTAATTCTTTTTCATTGGTGAGTAGTATTCCATCATCTTATTCCATTCATCAGTTGATGTACATCTGGGCTCTTACCATAATTTGGCCATTTTAACCTTGAGGAAATTAAGGTCCAGAGAATTTGGATCACTTTTATACATCTCTGCTGTTGTCTAGACGGTATCTCTTTAGCTCACTTTAAAAAGATGAACTTTGAACTCTGAGGTTAGATTATAAGAAATATTGGTGCCTAAAGAAACCTATTTTAAAAGACATCATCAACCTTCCCTAATTTAGACCAAACTCATCATGATAATCTGGATTTTCAAAATAAAGACTCTATGCATTTAGGAGAATTACGTTATGGCTAAGCCCTCAGGTGTCACACTGCACAATTCACCCAATGAGTCACTATCTTCTTCTGTTCATTCTCCATGATTTTCCCTCCCAAAGCTGAGAGCTTGTTTAAAGATGGCAGACTTCTCTTTACAGAGAATCATATGTAATTAGGAATATAAATGCAGTGTCAATTCCCTCCTAAAGCCTGCACATCAGCATCTAAGTGCCATTTATTAAAGTTCATAGGAAACAAATTAGAGCTGAGAACTTTTTAGATCTATGTTAATATAGTCAATTCTCATTTATGTGTGGTAAACTTATAAACTTTGAGAAGGGGTGGAACGTAATTCTATTAGAAACATACACTTTCTAATTTTGTAATAGCACACTTTCAACTACTCACCAACTTTTTTGTTTTTCTTTCCCATCGGCAGTACTGAAATATGGCCAAGTGAATTCCACTCAAACATTATGTAACCTTTATGTCCAGGTTACCAGCTCTCTTCCCAATTGCTTAGCTATACGGTGGTTTATAGCAGTTCTGAGAGTGTAGCCTGTAGCCTTGTGTTTCCTGTGTGGGCTACTTTATTACCTCTTAAATGAAGTAACGATTAGAAAACATTGATTTACATAGCAGGGTGGCTCTCAGATAAAGAAGCAATAAAACACAATCATCATTGGTATGAAAACTGAGCTTACAGGTCATGTTGGAAAAGGCTTGAAGCATGAACAGCAGCCACATGCTCCAATTTCATGAAAGCATAGTCATGGAAATTGACGATAATAGCACAGGATTAAAAAAAAAATTAAGTCTGGAACATCATCATGCCATGAACTTACACCCTAATATTTCTGTAGTGAGGACAATTTTTGGAAGTATTTTACTGATTACCAATTCATGTTTTTCTTTCCTCTGTTTTGTTCCCACCATTAAAGCTAGGGCATGAAGATTGTCGACCCAAGGGAATGGATAACAATATATTTTTTAAAAAGGTCTATAACTAGAGAAGAGAAAAATCTGATAGAACCGGAGGTAAAGGAGGAAGAGGTAAAAAATATCTAGTAGTGAGAGGGGAAGTGGGGAAGGAGCACAAGGAGCAAGATGTCAGACTTGAGTTCTCTGCTTTTGTCTTGAGATCAAACACCTTTAGAATAAAAGGAATAGAATATCTAGGTTTTCCTGAGAAAGTTCCAGTGGATGATCTTACTTCTCACTTCTTGGGGCATATGGGATTGAGAGGAAGATTAAATCAGCCCTAGAACATAGTTTCATCCTCACCACTGTCATCGCTATTTTCATGAGTGGAACGCCATTCATTTCAACTTGCTACATTCCTGCAATAGATAAGACAAAGCAAACAACATAGCTGATGGTTTTAGGCTAATACCTCATGTGGATATTAACAGTGACTTTTTTGGTTTACTCCATGAACAATTTAAAAATATATATCTGGGGCACCTGAGTGGCTCAGTCAATGGCCAACTCTTGATTTAGGTTCAGGTCATCACCTCGTGGTTCATGGGTTCGAGCCCCGTGTTGGGCCCTGCACTGACAATGAAGAGCCTGCTTGGGATTCTGTCTTCCTCTCTCTCTGCCCCTCCACTGCTCTCTCTCTCTCTCTCTCTCTGTCTCCAAAAGTAAATAAACAAACATTTAAAAATATACATAAAAATAAAATTCTATATCTACTTTTCTTCTCAGAAACAATTGATGTGCTGTACAAATTAATAAGTTAAATGGCAACATGGATTGAGAGCTAAGTGTACATATAAGCACTTTTCATTTAATGCACCTATTATGGAAAGCAGCCAAAGCAGAGAATCCACAAGAGAATCTCTTTATAACCTGAGGCTCTGCCAAAAGGGGGTCTGACATTTTGTTCATGCTTTGACATCTGTTCATCCACTGGCTAGCTTGGTGCTATCATACACTGGGGACGGGATAACCAGGAATCCAGGGAGTGCTTGAGCGAGAAAGGAAGCAAGAGAAGGGGGTTGTGGTTGGGTACGTGTGATGCATGCATCAGACAGACAGCACTGGAGAGCGCAAACTTCTTCCAGGAGGTCACTGGCCACACCAGTTCATCCTCTTGCTACAGGAGTCTGAAGGGGTGTGTTTTTTTGAATCAGTTATGATAATAGTGCTGTCTTAAATGAATAGAACTACTGTTTTCTTTTTCTTTTTATTTCAACAAAGTGCATGCATGTGAACAAAGGAGGGGCAGAGGGAGGTAGGGAGACAGAGAGAGAGAGAAAGTGAGAGAGAGAATCCAAGTAGGCTCCACACTCCAAATGAAGGACTAGATCTCATGGTCATGAGATCATGACCGGAGCCATAATCAAGAGTTGGAAGCTTGGGATGCCTGGGTGGCTCAGTAGATTAATCGTCAACTCTTGACTTTGGCTCCAGTCATGATCTCATGGTTTGGTTCATGTGCTCAAACTCCATGATGGGCTCTGTGGTGACAATGCACAGCCTGCTTAGGATTCTCCCTCTCCCTCTTTCTGTCCCTCCCCGGTTCATTCTCCCCCCCCCCCCAAAATAAATAAATAAACATTAAAAGATAAAGAGTTGGACGCTTAACCTACAGAGCCACCTGGGAACCCCTAGAACTACTGTTTTAAGAAACAAACATAATTGAAGATTATGAAATAAGACTTCATGTTCATAAACCTTCTATTCATCAAGAAATTGGAGTGGGAAGTCAGCAGAGCAGAATTGATAACAGTGGATAAACAAAACATTTTCATGATTGTACCCCTATCAATTGAACACCCTCACTATTGGAAAGCAGCTGTTCTTGATAGGATTCAGCCTTTGCACTTGAGTTTTTTGTTCACAATGTTAATGTACTAAGAAAAAAGCATCTTTTCACAATAGTATCAATGAAACTTCAACCCAACCCATACATAAAATTTTGGAATCCTGTTAGTGGAATCCAAAATTATGAAGATTTACTGTGAAGCAGTATAAAACCCAAACTCAATCCAAACTAAAAGAGTCCATTATCATATTCAAAGTAATAGTTTTAACTGAGTGTTTTGTCCATGTAATTGTCTAACAGTGCAGACTTGTAATAATTCTCTAGGCAGTGGATATTAAAAATTAAAAAAAAATAAAAAAACACCTTCTGTAATTTCCTTCTGCCTTTTGCCCTTTCTTTCACTCAGGGACTAAGTGAATTAAATATGCTAAAATATACATCACAATTTCCTCCCCACCCCATGAGCTCAGGTGTGGCTATTCTCAGAAATCGTTGCCTTCCTTCTTTTTACATGCATTGATACACAGAGCTACTGTGAACTGACATTGGTTGGAGAGGAGGAAAACTTCAGGTTCAAAGGCATTTTTTTTTTTTAAAGAGCAACCAAATGTCTCTGCTTACTAATCTTTAAAGAGACAACACTTGGGGCACCTGCATGGCTCAGTGTGTTAAGCATCCGATTTGGCTAAGGTCATGATCACGTGGTTCATGAGTTTGAGCCCCTCACTGGGCTCTCCACTAAGAGCACATAGCCCACTTCTGGTACTCTGTCTCCCTCTCTTCTTTGCCCCATCCCCTCTGGAGCATGTGTGCACAAGAATGCACTCTCTCTCTTTCTTTCTCTCTCACTCTCTCTCTCTCTCTCAAAAATAAACATTAAAAAAATAATAATGACACAACACCTGAGCAGTATATTTGGTGAGCTTGTGCTAGCAAGAATGATTTTGCAAACAGAATCTATTATGATGCATTACAACTTCCCAGACCAAGGAATAATGCCCTTTCTGTTATTCTTTGAGGTCTCAAGGGCCTTTTTCTTAAAGGCTGAAGCCTAAGAATGACCCTACAAATGCACAAAGGAGAGAATCTTTGGCCTGTCAGATGAGGCGTTGATGAAACTTTTGTCTGTTTCACTGTGGATGCGGTGGAAACATTCTGTTGATTCCAGGAGATATTCAGCTGTTTCTTAGTTCAGATAAATTTGACCTAAATGTTTTTACTCAGAAAAAGTAAAGAAAGGAAGAGAGAATGAAAGAAGATTGAGTTTACCTCTAGTGAGTCCTTGGTAAAACCAATGAAGGACCTCTCTGTAAACCCATCACCCTCCTACTCTTTTTTGGTTTGATCCAGAGCAGTAAGTGTGAGGTGCGGTCGCTGTCGAGAGGAACAAAACAACACAAGACATGGAACTCAGGGATTTAGTACCAAAAGAATTTAGTACCAAAAGGCAGACCAAAAGAATTATTGGGAAGAAAATACTGATACCAGAAGGCAAATTCTAGAAAAGACCTCACATGAGATAGGAAGGGGGCTGATCCGCAAATGGATCCTGGAATTGGGAAACAAAAAATGATATCGATGGAAAAACTGCTAGTATTAAAATAAAATCTGGCGTTGAGTTAATGTATCTGCATTAGTTCCTTAGTTTGGACAAATGTACTGCAGTAATGTAAGATCACATCCGGAGAAATTGCAATTGGGTGCGTATACAGGGACTCAGCCCTATCTTTGCAACTTTTCTGTAAGTCAAAAATGATTGCAAACAAAATGTTTATTCTGAATTATTGCAAATAAATATTCCATTTAACAGAAAGCAAAAGCTTTCAGAGACCATTACCCAATCTCCTACAGTGCCAGTGCTCTGGGGCACTTTGAAATTCTGTCTTGCAAAAATAATGTTCAGTGATCTGTTGGATCCTTAAATGAGTAGACTGGGCAACAAGCCATAGCCTTCTATTTTGTTTGAAAATGAAACAAACAAACCTGTCTCATTCTAATGGTGTGCATCATAAGAGTGACAAATGCAGTAGGGATGGTCAGAGCCTGGAATGTTTGCAACCACAGGCTTGTGTCTTTGGAGATGGACACTGAGACTATAATCTTCCAGTCAACAAGGCAGAGATACTGGAATGATAGCAGTATAGAGTCCCAGCGGCAAAGTAGCCTTCATGTCCTGACAGAGTCCAAGTGAACTCAGAGAAATCTGCTGAGATTCTAAGGGAAACAGTAGCCTATACTGTACTTCAGTTTCCCTAGCCATTAAAGAGCAGAGTATGTTGTCGGTAGACGCTTTCAGAATGAGCCCAGTTAAACAAGCTGTTCTCCCTGTGATAGATGTGCCCTCCTCAATGTCACCTGCTTGCCCTCCAGATACTGAGACATTCCACCTTCCTTAGTAAGCTCTGTATTGTATGGTGATAGAATGGACGATTACCCAGATAGATGATCTGAAGGAGGGCAAAAGGCCAGGTGGTCCAGAAACACTGTTCTGCTAAAGCTAGAAAGGCCTTGTAATTCTCATCACTCACTCCTAGAAAGCATCTTGTAAAATGTTGCTTCACTGGAACAATGTGTCTGCAAACAAACCATTGATGTTCCACTAATAGGGCAAGATTAAGAAAGATCGAGAATCTCAAAACAGTTTTTGATTCATGGAGGGTAGGAAAGGGGACAACCTGAAGCTGAGGACATTTATGACTCACTTCTCCGTCTGCCTTTCTAGGGTCATATTTCATCACTTGCTCAGACCTTCATACATACCCTGTTCTCATTCACTGTGAGCTTGGGATTGAGGGCAGAAATACTTCCAGGTAAGAGCTAGTACCAGAAAAGTCCTAAAAAAGGTCTCACAGTAGAACATTTGGAACTGTTAAGAGAAGGTGCCAGATAACGCTATGTGGATCTGCCTAGGACTCTGTATCCCTCTTTCCAAAAATGGATTCCATTTTCCCAGGGAGGGACTTTTCTCTCCAATCACTACACAGACAGGACACAATAGTTGGGAGCCATCAGATCTGTAGTCTAATTCAAGGAGGATATAGTTGGTTTTTTCCCCTGAGCTGTCCTCATCATCTGTCAAGGAATAGAAGACCTTCAACTTTAAGACAAAGTCCAAAACTGGTTAATTAGAATACTTGTATGTCTAATTAAAATTGAGAATGGCTCCTAATTATCAATTTCATTAGCATTAATTATTATTTCAAGTGGATAACCATAGATTATTGCCATAGATTAAAGTGCATTTTAAGGTCAATTCACAAAGGTTTTTTTTTTTTTTTCTTTTTTCTTTTTTTTAACACACAAGCACAGAGAACTTGCTAGTAGGCACCTATCTTATTCAGGGTTCAACATGCTTCTATTGGAAATTATGATTTTCTATCTGTAGTGAAATGACTTTAAAATTCCAATAGCTTTCCCAAGGGCAGAATATTGATATTTACCTCTCTTTGGAAAGACATGCTTCACCCTGGGAGTGCTTACAAATGTTGCCTAAATTAGCTATCTTTATAACGAAGCTGATGGAGTCAAAATTGGTCATACTGAGCAATTCCTGTAAGTGGCAATGACAATTTTGATCCCCCTACAGTTTTTCCATGGAGTGACAGCATTGCCCTCTATCTCAAATTCCAAAATGCCAATAAATAATCAACCAGCAATGGAGGACCCTTAAAAAAGAATAAATATTGAAGAATGTACTAAATCTTGATCTAGGTAGTCATGAGGAAATACATATATGTAAAACTGTGTCATGTGGTACAAATAAGGTATGTGTGGTCTACTGTATCTATGTTAAATTCACAAAAATGAAGTCAAAATAAGTGTAAGAGTAGAAGAGATGCATGCAAAAAAAATAGAGTATTCTTTTAAGAATTTCAATTTAAATATGTCCATCTTGTTTCCAAAATTTTCAAAATTCTGGTACACAGATTTATTTGACTTTATATGGTATGTATTAGTGGAAGATAGGAATTTAGTAGGTTGCTGAAGTATGGATACATGTTTTGCCATTCTTAACCACTCATCTGGTAATTTTTCCCAACTCTCTAGTATTCTGTTTCTTTAGAACCCTGTGATATAGCTGTTATATTACATACCATATTATGTGGCAGTTACCAAATTTATTGTCTATCTCTTTGACTAGATAATAAACGAAGCGACTGTAGTTGGTGGTTGATTTGTTATTTATTTATTTATTTATTTCCGCTATCTAGCACAAGGTCTGAAACATAAGAAATTCTTGATTTTGATCATTGAAATAAATAGTTTTATGGGGATAAAATTTACATGCCATAAAAACGATGAGTTTGAGAACTGCTTCAGGCATGTAAGCATCACCACCATCTAGATACAGAAAAGTTCCTTCTGTCTAAAAATGTCCCCTAGTGTCCTGTGCAGTCAATGGCTTCCTCCCAGGTCATCACCCTGGCAACCACGAGTCTACCTTCTGCTACTAGGTTTTAACTTTCCAGCATTTTATGTAAATGGAATCGTGATGCATGTAAATTCTCTCCCTATCTTCTCTCATTTAGAATAATGCTTTTGTGATTCATCCATGTTGTTGAATGTATCAGTAGTTCATTATTTCTTATTACTGAATTTTTAGTCTATTGTATGGTTATACCACAATCAGTTTATCCATTCAACACTTGAAGGGGATTTGCATTGTTTAGATTGTTTCCAGCTTTTGTGGCTTTTTGAAATCTACTTTGAATCAGGGCCCCTGGGTGGCTCAGACCGTTAAGCATCTGACTCTTGATTTTTGGCTCAGGTCATGATCTCACCGTTTGTGAGTATGAGCCCTGGAGTTGGCTCTGTGCTGACAGTGGGAGCCTGCTTGACACTCTCTCTCTTTCCCTCTCTCTCTGTCCCTCCCCTGCTCATGCTCTCTCACAAAGTAGATAAACTTGAACAAATCTACTTTGAACACACAGATCTATGTGGATATATGTCTTCATTTCTCTGGGTTAATTTCATGGGGGTGTGGTTGCTGTGTTGAATGGGTATGGGTATGCTTACATCTGTACAAAACCACCAAACCGTTTTCCAAAATGGCTTTGCTAGTTTGCATTCCCATCAACCACATGTGAGAACACCAATTGCTCCTTATACCTTACTGGTATTTAGCCATTCTAAGCAGTGTGTAGTAGTACCTCATTTTGGTTTCACTTCTATTGCTTTATTTTTTAAATATATATATATATATATATATATATATATATATATATATTTTTTTTTTAATTTGAGAGAGAGAGAGAGAAAGTGAGAAAGCATGAGTGGGAGGACAGGGAGAGAGAGAGAGAGAGAGAGAGAGAGAGAAAATATTAAACAGGGTCAAAGTTCAGTCAAGCCCATGACCCTGGGATCATGACCCCTGTCGAAATCACGAGTCAGACGCTCAACTCTCTGAGCCACCCAAATGTCCCTATTGCTTTACGCATTTGAGTTAACTTTTATTTTCTTAATGAAGAGTAATGATGAACTTTCTGTGTGCTTTTTGTCATTTGTGTATCTTTACTGGTAATAGATCTATTCAAATCTTTAGCCTATTTTAAAATTTGGGTTGTTGGCATTATTATTGAGTTGTAAAAGTTCTTTGGGCATTTTGGATATAAATCTTTTATCAGATATGTTTTATAAATATTCTCTTCTAGTCTGTGGTTTGCCTTTTAATTCTTTTAACAATGGGGTCGCCTGAGTGGCTCCTTCGTTTAAGCAACTGACTCCTGATTTCAGCTCACGTCATGATCCCAGGGTCATGGGATTGAGCCCTGCATCTGGCTCCATGCTGAGAGTAGAGCCTGCTTAAGATTCTCTCTCTCCCTCTCTCTGCACACCTCCCTTGCTTGTGCTCTCTCTCTCTCTGGCAAAATAAACTATAATAAACATTTTAAAAAAAAAGATTCTCTCTCCTTCTCCCCCTACCCCTCCCTGATTCGCATGTGTGCACATTCTCTCTCTCAAAAAAGAAAATTCTTTGACAATGGCTTTCAAATTATTTTTTTTAATTTTGATGTGTCTAATTTATAATTTTCTGTAATTCACGCTTTTTCACAGCTACCATACTGCCCTGGTTTTCTATTTGTCCATTGGCCTTTCTTTTTTTTTTTCCTCTGTGCTGTCTTCTGTTGGAACAATTGAGTGATTTGTGTGGTTTTATTTCCACTGTTGACTTACTAGATATACTGTTTTACTTTTTCATTGTTGCTTTGATTCAAAATTTACATTTTTTAACTTATCATACCTGAAGGATAGCAAAGGCAAAAGTAGTCTTTTCTGACTTCCCTTCAGAGAGTTGAGTTAAGGAAGCTTCACAGCCAGGTGGGTGATTCATGGGTTACACTGCAATGTTGCATAAACAAATGTCATCACAAACTTTCATACCTGCTATTTGTTCTTACTGAAATCCCCTTTTTTCCCCATAGAATTCCTTCCTCCCTCTTTCCTTTTCCCTATTAGGTTTGCATATAAACCCCACCTTCAGCCTGATACTCCCACACATATATGTAAGTGAACTTTGTCTTTTCTCCTGTTAATCTATTGCCAGTTAACTTGTAGGCCCCCAACCACTGCACCTAAGTTGGTAGAGGAAAGGTCTTTCTTCCAAACACAGCCTTTCAAATAATATTGTATCATTTTGCAAATAATATAAGAACCTTTGAGAAGTATATATTTTTCCTTCTTCTATACTTTGTCCTATTGTCAAGTATTTTATTTTTGCATGTTATAAACCTGGCCTATTTTTATTATATTGGCTCTAAGCAGACAATTATTTTTTAAAGAGATTTTGCAAGGAGAAAAATATATATTTACTCAGCTCATTTTTGTTACCAGCATTATCCATTGCTTTGTGTATGTGATTCTGCCTGAAAAACTTTCTTTAACATTTCATGTAGAGCAAGTCTGCTGGGAATGGCTTTTCCCAGCTTTTATTTGTCTGAAAGTATTTCACTTTCATTTTTAAAAAATATTTTCACTGGATTAAAAAAAACCTCTAGGTTGACAGGTTTTTTTTTTTCTTTAAATATTTAAAAATGTTCCTGTATTGTCTCTAGCTTGCATGGTTTCTTATGAGCAATATGTCATCAATCTTGCTTTTTAAAAAATGTATTTGTTTAAGTTCAAGTTAGTTAACATACAGTGTAGTGTTGGTTTCAGGAGTAGAACCCAGTGATTCATCACTTACATGTAACACCCAGTGCTCATCCCAACAAGTGCCCTCCTTAATACCCATCACCCATTTTCCCCACCCCCATCAACCTTCAATTTGTTCTCTGTGTTTAAGAGTCTCTTAAGGTTTGCTTCCCTCTGTGTATTTACATATTTTTCCTTTCCTTCATCTATGTTCATCTGTTGTGACTCTTAAATTTCACATGAGTGAAACCATGTGATATTTATCTTTCTCTGACTTATTTTGCCCATCACCCATTTACCTCATCCCCCCCACCTACCTCCCCTCCAGCAACCCTCAGTTTGTTCTCTGTATTTGTCTCTTAATGGTTTGCCTCCCTCTCTGTTTTTATCTTATTTTTCCTTCCCTTCCCCTATGTTTATCTTAAATTCTACATACTAGTGAAATCATATATTTGTCTTTCTCAGACTGACTTATTTCGCTTAGCATAATACATTCCAGTTCCATCCACATTGTTGCAAATGACAAGATTTCATTCTTTTTGATTGCTGATCACTCTTGCTTTTTAAACTTTGTAGGTTATATGTCTTTTCTCGTCTGTTTTTAATATTTATCTCTTTATCACTGGTTTTCCACAATTTCATTATAATATTCCTTGGTGGGTGGTTTTTTTTTTTTTATGTTTATTCCTCAGGAAATTTGTAGAGCTTTTTGAATCTATGAGTTTGCAGGGTTTTTTTTTTTTTTTTAAATGAAATTTGGAGTATTTTCAACATTCATGTGTGCAAATCTTTTTATTCTTCCCTTTCTGGAGATCACATTACCCATATGTTAGATTTCATGGTATCATCCTACAAGTCATCGATGCCTTTTCTTTGTTTTTTCTTTTCTTTTTTCTCCATACTCCATTTTGAACAACTTTTACTGTTATGTCTTCAGATTTACCCATCTTTTCTTTGGTATTATCTAATCTGGTCTTAAATACATCAAGTATATGATCCACGATTAATCCTACCCAGTGTGTTTGCCATTTCAAATATTGTATTTCTCATCTCCAGAAGTTTTGTTTCAATCTTTTTTGTATCATTTGTGTCTCTCCCAGTCATAGCCACATGTTCCACTCTTGAGAATATTGAGCATATTTATGATAGCTGTTTTAATATTTGTATCTACTAAATTTATCACCACTACCATTTCTGACTCAGTTTATATTGATTGATGTTTCCACTGTATCTTATTTTCCTACTTGTTGGAACACCTAGTAATTTTCTGTTGGATATCAGTGCAATATTATGATTTATAAGAAATATATATGAGGTTATTCAGATGACCAAATATGAGATCTATATATTTGGTCTCCATTCACAGTTTCTGGCTCACAGCTTCCAAACTCTTGGAATTTCTTGAGCAATAAAAGCAATGGGAACATCTTTTGTTATAAATTTAGTCTTTTGTCTTCAGTTCCTAAAATCATTCAGAGCCATAAAGTTGAAATAGGTGTCTTGTTATTTGTAACAAGATCCTTTCCACTACAACCAGGTTTATGTTAGTGAGGTGACTTTAAAATCACCTAAGTTTAGGGGCTGGTTGCCTGGGAAATCAACCAAGAATTGAGGGTTGGATTTTAGCCCCACCCCCTGAGGTTAAATCAATCACCAATGGTTAATGATTTAATCAATCATGCCTATGTAATGAAGTCTCCATTTAAAAAAGTGGCGGGGGGTGGGATCGGGTGGCGGGAAGGCATTCAGAGAGCTTCCAGGCTGGGGAACCAGAATACTTTCCTGTGCTGCCAGGCTTGGCCCCAAGCTCCACAAGGACAGAAGCTCCTTTGTTCAGAACCTCGCCCTATGTGTCTCTTTATCAGGCTATTGATTTGTGTCCTTTAATATTATTTTTTAATATACTCATAACCTGGGGAGTAAACGGGTTTCCTGAATTTTGTGAGCTACCCTAGCAAATCAGTTGAGCCCAATAAGGGTGTTATGGGGACTTCTGATTTATAACAAGTTTGTCAGAAGCACAGGTAACAACCTGGACTTGTGATTGGCATCTGAAGTGGAAGGCAGTTTCTTGGGACTGAGCCCTTACCCTGTGGAATCTGATGGTATCTCAGGGCAGATGGAGTCAGAATTGAGCTGAATCCTAGGACATTCAGGTGCTATCTGGACACTCATTTGTTGGTGTGGGAACCCTCCATCTCCCCCCAACACCCTCAAGGTGGAATTGGGTACAGAACCTAAACAGTCAGTCATTGTGAGTTGTATATTTTGGGGTTCTGGATTTCATTTTACCCCTTTATTTTTTAAAATGTTTTTATTTATTTTGAGACAGAGAGAGACAAAGCATGAGCAGGGGAGGGGCAGAGAGAGAGGGAGACACAGAATCCGAAGCAGGCTCCAGGCTCTGAGCTGTCAGCACAGAGCCTGATGCGGGGCTCGAACTCACTGACCCTGAGAGATCATGACCTGAGCTGGAGTCTGACATTTAACCCACTGAGCTACCCAGGAGCCCCTCCTTTTATTCCTTTAAATAGTAATGAACTTTATCCAGGCATGAGGTTAAGGTATTGGTGTCAGTTTGATCATTTCAAGGCTTCTTCTTAAGGTTTGTTAGAGAGGGTCCAGTTTAGCCTTTAGTCTTAGGCTTATTTAATTCCATGCCAAAGGTGATATCCTCTCAGGACATTAAATGTAGCCCTGTGTATTAAGAGATCATTCCATCTGTCTGGTGGGATTGCAAAAGATTCCCAGTCTTATGTGAACTTGAGAATTATTTGTCTTACTGCTTTCTATGGTTCTTCCCATGACCTTGTAGAGTTACTCCCCATACGTGCCAAAGATTGGAGGGAACTTCCTACCTATGCACATCTTTGGACTTCTCTTTGCAGTTCCTCCTTCTCTGCAGATGTGTTTCACCCATTCCAGAGTTTTTATTTTGCCTTTCAATTCTGATCTCAATCTCTTTAATTTAAGAGGGTCATTGGGTTGCAACCAGGTATCCTCTCCTTATGTTGCGCCCTCAAAGCTAATCTAGGCAATACTTTGGGTGCTGTTTGAGCTTACCCCATTTGTTTCCCTTCTTTCAGAAACCACATTTCCGAACCGCATGTAGTTCAAGGCCTGACAACCATTGTTTTGCATGTTCTCCCCTAGTTTTCTCGTTGCTTAAGGTATGAGGATGTGAGGATATATCTGGTCCCCATTAGTTACTGATGCCTGAAATTATTCTTGCTCTTGATAACTTAAAAATACCTTTTTTTAGATGTTTATTTATTTTTGAGAGAGAGACAGAGACAGAGACAGAGTGTGAGTAGGGGAGGGGCAGAGAGAGAGGGAGACATACAGAATCTGAAGCAGGCTCCAGGCTCTGAGCTGTCAACACAGAGCCTGATGAGGGGTTCAAACTCACAAACAGTGAGATCATGACCTGAGCTGAAGTCTAGTGCTTAACCAACTGAGCCACCCAGGCGCCCCTCTTGATAACTTTTTAAATGAATTGAAAGTCACAAAAGATGGTCACTTAATGTGAAAATCACATAAATTTGAGGGGAATATCTAAGAAATTTAACAACAGAAGAAGTATTCAAGGATATCCTATTACAATAAAAATGGGAAATCAAAATTTTACTGGTTAATATCAACTCCAGCATTTAGGTTCAATTAAATCAATTATTTCGTGCAAATAGAAGAGGAAGTGAGACACAGAACTCTGGTTTCATAGTAGTTTATGTAAAACTATCCCAGAGCTTTTAATAATTTCAGAAATGTTCTGTGCAGGGTGATTTATCAAGATTATTTTTTAATGTGTTGTTCAAAAAAAGACCTTCATAGATACGTGTCCAGATCAAGGGAATTGTGATCATCACTATGTAATTTTATATTGTCCAACCCAATTTTATAAATATGCCCTATCACTCCTAAGTGGGCCATTGATACTAAATGTTTCTGCATGAAGAAAATCATGGTCTACGATAATAGGCTAATATATTTTTCCAACTACCACAGAATGATCCAGAAAACAAAGTTTTACCACTTCACACCATCTATTCTCCATGTCCCCCTCTGCAACAGTAGTCTGTGCCTGTGTGTGATTTATATGTCCTATATACCACTTTCTCTTCCTGTTGGGGAACATGGCTCCTCGCCTTGCATTTAATAGCCTCCTTAGTGGAGAGGGGCTGAAACTCTCTTCTCAGTTAAAAATTCCAGCACAGAAAACTGGTTGTCTTGGTTTGGGTTCCAATGCTCCTTTGTGTCAATCAATAATCCATAGTGATTAGAGGGTCAGGTTCTCTCTGGTATCCTGTGTGTGTGTGTGTGTGTGTGTGTGTGTGTGTGTGCATGTGTGTGTGTTGTATGTGTGCTCACCATTATACACACATATGGAATCCCTCCTCCATCTATTTAATATATTTAATTTTAATCCTTAAGATAATTCTATGAGGTAGATGCCAGTATTTCCATTTTACAAGGAAATTGACACATAGAGATGTTAAAACATACTATGGAGTTCACACAGCTAAAATGTTGGTGCCAGATTTTAAATTGTGTTTGTCAAAGCTTTGCCTTAAACAACACCTCTTCTCTTATCATTTCCTGTCCTAAAAATTTTAGTGCTGCCTCACTCCCATATCAGTATGTTAAAATGCCTCTAGTTTTTCTCAGGAAAACATTATTTTCTGAACCCAGCCTAAACACATATTTGTCTCTAAAATAGAAATAAATGGATATTCCCTCTCAAATCCTGGGCTTTCATTATGACACTTTACACGTTAGCTCTTTTTAGCTCCACACCACTAGTTCTCTGCTTTTCTTGAGGCGTTTTAATGTCTAATTTTCAACAGTTTCCCTCCAAATGGAAATCACTATTGGTATGGTAAGCATTTGGAGCTTTATTATTGATTTATGCCTTGGGTGAAGAGGTTAATTAAATGTGAATTTTAAGCCGACAACATGATTAGGAGAGTGAAGCAAGCGGAATTCATGAATACTTCCAGAGCCATTAAAACTATTTAAAATGAACAATGACTGAAGGTGGTGGAAAGGAGGTAGGGTGGGGAGATGGACCAACCCTCTGTTATTTGTGCCTGGATTAATGAAATTCTGAAGAACAACGGACTCTTTCCAAGGCATTTTATTTTGCATTTATATTGACATTAGCATGGAATAGAACACATCCCTAATAAATCTATTGTCTTCCCTATTGTCTCTGTTTCTTGTGTTTCAGATTGTGACATAGAGCTCTGAGCTGACCAAATCAACAGACCAGAGTGGAAAAAGGGGGGATTCATATGTTATAGATCCTTAATTAAAGAGTCCTTAGGATGACTTTGTAAAGCTTGAGAAGGATACACACACTCAACATTTCATTCTGCTTGCTTTTCAGGAAGACCTTTTGGAGGTCATGGTTTGAAAAACTGAATCATGGGGGGATCTTATCCCAAAAACTTGCAGAAAAATCATTACACAGCAATCAATGATCTGAGATAATGAGTAATCTGGGTTTGGTTTCAACCGAGATTATAATTCCCCCAAATTAAAACAATTGTGAATTTTATAACACCATTTATATCTGAAACCTCCCTCCTTTAAACCCCAGGCATGTAGTGGACTATCAGTTTTGGTGAATGATAAATCGAGTTCTACAACTCTAGGGGATTTCAAAAAATAAATAACAACGATTACATAAACATAACCATTGTCATAAAGAATGCAGGCAAACTGTTCAAATTAAGCGGGGTAGTTATTCAAGAAAATGGAAAATTTCAAAGGACGCTATGCTTAGAAATTAAATACTTCTATGACTATAGAAAAGACATCTATTTTAGAAACAAAGCAAATGATTTTTGATACTTGGTGCTGTAGCAAAAATAGATCCTCACCATCATAAATGTAATAATGTTTATTGCATTTTAGTTTGCAACGGGCAGGGCCCTGTTCACAAATAGCTCGGTAACTATGATGCAATATGCAGAAACGATGCAACGTGGCTAAAAGGTGCAGTAACACTTCAGAATCAATCTTAGAACACTAAAGAAATGCTATTGTCGTCGGGATTCCATCCAAGCAAATATCTATTGTGCCAAGATAACAGAAAATAGATGGACATGTATACCAAGTTGGAATCAAAGACTCAGCAAAATGGACGTTAAAAATCAGCCTAGGAATCCGATGTTTCAGTTGCAAGGATGAAAAGCCCTGACAAACACTAAACTCAGAGCTAGATAAGGCCGAGGAAGAGAAGGTTGAAACATTTTCCTGCTAGAGACCATGAGGCCATAGACTAAAGCATGGAGAAAGGTCCCGTGTTCCACATGTGCAGCTCAGAGACAACAGCGGGGCTCTGAATGATGAGGTACTGACTTGTTGCCTTAAGAGCTGCAGCAGATCAAGGTCTAGGGCAATAATGGACATCCAGGTCAAGGCTGCCTGCCTCAGAGTGGTGTAGGACTCACAGAATCCCAGTGGATCTACTGTTGGGAGAGGCTAACCGGTGACATCTAATGTTTCTCAGGGTCACCAGAACAATAGAAATACCTCAGTCTCCCTTTCAAATTTTCCCCTCCACTCCAGGAGACCCCACTGTGCCCCGAGTGAGGGTCACACAGATGCTTCTGGTCCGGTCCTCATCACTGTCTCTGCAACACACTTTACTTGGCTCCACGTGGCCAGTCTTGCTTTCACACATGGGCCATGATCTGCATGTGCTAAGGTCTGAGACAGCAGGCATAATTTCAGGGCAGGGTTTCTGAGTCTTGGCTATGATGACATTTGGGGCCAGCGAATTCTTTGCTTTGAGGGGCTCCCCTGTGTATTCCAGTATGTTTAGCATCATCACTAGATCTAATAGCACCCCCAATTATACAATACTAACATCTTCACACATTACCAAATGCCCCCTGGAGGCGTGAGAATGGCTTGAGCTGGCTGAGAACCACTGCTTTAAAGGTATACCTTTGGGGCGCCTGGGTGGCTCAGTTGGTTGAGCGTCCGACTTCAGCTCAGGTCACGATCTCACAGACCGTGAGTTTGAGCCCCGCATCAGGCTCTGGGCTGATGGCTCAGAGCCTGGAGCCTGCTTCCAGTTCTGTGTCTCCCTCTCTCTCTGCCCCTCCCCCGTTCATGCTCTGTCTCTCTCTATCTCAAAAATAAATAAACGTTAAAAAAAATTAAAAAAAAAAAAAGGTTTATACCTTTAATGTACTGGTCTTGGGAGTCCAAGTTTTGGCCTTGTAGTTAGTTTGTATACTTACAAGAGAGTAAAGGCATCTAAAGATTAAAGAAGATTCTAATGCAGAAAAAAGTTTCAACTATCTACTGGATATAGCTACTCTCAGGACTCAAAAGCCCATCCCTTTGAGTCTGTAACAGGGGTCTCATTAGGTAGCTACAGAGAAACCTTGTTGCCAAACTAGAGGGGTGTTTTTTTGCAAAGCTCACTGCTTTCCAGAAGCATGCTTAAGCTTCTCTGTATTTCTAGCAGATTAGTCTCAATGGAGTCGGAGTTAGAGAAAATAAGATTTTCTCCTTCTCTTCTATGTCGTTCATGTTTTTTTTTTCCAGATTCTGATTCATTTTAAGAACATTTACAGTCTGAATATCCACTTTCTTCTGGGGAAAACCTGTTCTATACCCAAATGTGTGGCCTTGCTGTATGTCCTTAACAGAAAGTTGCTTCAGAATATAATAGCATGACAGACACAAATAAAGCTGCACATGGGTAGTTTTTAAATATCTCCTTCTTCTGAATTATACAAATAAGTGCTAACTTTCCACTTGTAACATTTATCAACATTTTCCCCTGTGGAAGAATCAAACTACATGGTGATAAAGAGTAATATGGGACCAAAGTATGGAACTTACAGGAGAGAGATTTTGGGTCCCTAGAAGGAAACAGATTGTTAAGTGAATTTTAAGCCGACAACATGATTAGGAGAGTGAAGCAAGAATTCATGAATACTTCCAGAGCCATTAAAACTATTTAAAATGAACAAGATGCAGTGAAAGGCAGTAACTTCCACATCCCTTTGCATCCTTCAACCAGAAGCTGGAAGGTATTGTGAAGGAAAACACATTGGATAGGTGGTTGGTCAAGATGATCCTTTGGTTATATGATTCTTTTCTTAAGAAAATGGCCTACTTTTTTGATTCACCTGAATAGCAGTTGCTACTTGAACAATGTTTAGATCTACTAACCAGAATTAAGAGACCCAATTCTTTGCCTTATTCTGGTGTGTGTGTGTGTGTGTGTGTGTGTGTGTGTGTGCATGCACGTGTGAATGAATTCATATCATAAGGGGTAATCAAGTGGAAATCATGACTAATTTTTTAAATTTTTTATTAAAATAATTACAGCAATAGTGTAAAAAATTGTCAAATTACAGAGAAGCCATGGCTCTACAAAATAAGTTTTAATGTGGAGCTTAGCAAAGTGCCTCTCATTGTCTCTCCTCTGCCAGAGGAATTCCTCTCCTCCTCACCAGTTAGACCTATAAGAGTAGCATCACCTCCTTCTGCCAACAGGCTGCCCAGAGAAAGGAGAGGTGAGAGAGAGCCTAGCCTGCTTAGTGTCCACAACTGTGGCCTCTACATCCACAAGAAGACTGTGAGGATGAAAGATTCGGGTAAAGGAGAGGAGGAAGAAGGGGGGAGCATGCTGTTAGGAGCTTAATGATAAAGGAGGGATGGATATGGAAATGTAAGGAAAGACTCAGAGAAGGGCTTCAGTTCATATCTGGTTTAGCTCTTGCCTGAGTTCATGGCCTGAGAGATAGAACACTGTGTTATTTTTCCAACTATTCCTCTCACCCCACCACAGGTTACCTTTTCTTCATTTCTGGGCCCAGCAATGAACTTGGCTTTCTTGAGCCATATCTGCAAATCTTTACAACAATGCCCTATGGAAATCAGCAGTAAGATGTTTTTTTTTTTTTTTTTTTTTTTTTTCTCTTGGCCATGGGCAGAATGTATGCTGGCAGCTCAACAACATTGAGAGCAGTGACTGAACCATTTCCATCCTATAATATGCTATCGATATTTGTTTTCTGGTGACTAGAGGGGAAAAACATGTGGGTTTTTTTGGTTTTGTTTTCTTTGTTTTTTGGCTTTGTTGATTTCTCAGCCTCAAGAATATTTATTTATCTATTGAAAGGGTAGATTCAGAAAGAGCAAGTCTCCTGGAATACCTGCTTGGAAGATAACTGGAAAGAAGCACAGATAGAAACTTCACACAGCAGACTAATAATCAGCATTTTTAAAGCCTTAAGAGGGAAAATGCAGAAGCAAAATTGCTTTTCGTGTCCTTCTTTTTATCTACACTATACCTAGGAATGCTTTTCATTTTGCCCCTGATTTACAGTGTAAAACAAGGAGAAAATCTCATGGTTCTACATAGCTTATGGTAGTCCAGTTGAACAGTTCAGGCCCAGAACTCCATTTCCATTCCTGAATTATTGAATTATTTGCAATGGATTTCTGCATCAACCAGTAACCACATAATTACTAAATGTCCCTATTTTCTTGGCCACAAGCATACATACATTTGTGGAATTGGATTAACTAAAGCAAAGGGAAATGTTTAGTAAATGATTGCTCAAAGGGCACAGTGGATAATCCAAAGGCAATATTAAAGGTCTCTGAACTAAAGAAATTTTCCCTCTTAGGCTCATCACAAAGTAAGGAAAACCCTGACAGAAGATTTTACTTAATGGCGACAATAAAATCTCATTACTTTAGCCTGCAATGACTGGGAGATGTTGCTGTTTCAGAGTGAGGACTGGACTACGTGTCATGTCTAACACACTGACAAAACCATGGTTCTTTCCCGGGACCATCTAGGAAGCCACCGGCTCATTCATTCAAAATGTGTTATTGGATAGCCACATGTTTTGTACTCCTTTCTTAAAAACTGTCATCAGGGCTTCCGACAGGATAGTTTAGAAAATTCTCAATTATGATAGCTCTGGATGATTTTGCTCATCCTGTGTCATCATGATCAGTTAATGTGGAGTTTATTTTTCTGTTTGTATAACACACACACACACACACACACACAAACGTCTATTCATTGTTGGAGTGAAAGAAAAGATCAGCTTTCCTTGACTTCTTCCATTTGTACGTTGGTATCCATTCTTCCAGATACAGGTAAGAGATTCATTCTGCACATTATCGGAATATGTTTTCAAGGGAATAAATTTAAAGTAAATTAAAGCCGAAATTCTTCAGGTGGCCACATTTAATTACAAAGTAGCTGTCGATTCTCTTACACACAATTTGTAGAAAATTGTCACTCACGGGTCTTGTGCATAAGTCTACTGTCTTGTATTGAGGTAGATGTGTAAATACCCCATTCACCCAACTGCATTTCAAATTACCAGAGAGCACGACTTGCCTTATGGAGTTTTGGTCTATTTTTATTTTCTCCCAGCTTAGTGATGGGGACTTAGAAGTTGCTCAATAAAGGTCATAAATATAACTACATACCAGCTATAAATTCCAAAGAGGAATTCTAAAAATACTTTTAAGATTTTTAAGGATGGGTGGCATGAATAGAATAAGCTGCAGACTTTCCAAAGCCACTTCTGTAAAACATTTGTATGTGTTATCTGTGCACAGACAATGAACCATATGATTTTGCTTACCTGCTAATAAATAAGCAAGCCTAGTTTTTAGCCACATCTCCTGTGATTTATTTCCATAACAGAAACTGTTAAAAAGGAAACAGCGAGCCCTCTATGCAGTCACTGGTGCTAAACCCAACCTCAGCAAATCAAGGCTTCATGCCTAACCTAAGCATGGTTTTCAACTCCCCAGGACGGGAACCTTTAACCAGTCAACCTGGAATCACCTGGTCAGCACCAGAGAGCTCATCTGCTCCATAGACCCTCCTGTGCCCTTTAGGAGGGCCGCTGTGCCTGAAACAACGCATTCTTGGCCATCGACTTCCTTTCTCTGCTCCTCTCCACCTTTAAAACCTCCTCCTCTGCAGCTCAGGAGAGCTCCTTCTACTTGGATGGGATGCTGCTCGATTCATGAATGATTCAATAAAGCCAATTAGATCTTTCAAAAGAGCTCCGTTGGATTTTTGTTATTTAACAAAACAAATGTGTTCTCTGGCACATGTAATCGTCTCCGTGGGACTCAATGGCTCACAACTGAATATCCATGTGAGTTCTCTTTCTCACTAGTTGTATAAACTTGAGCATTTTATGGAACCTTCCCAAACCTCAGTCTTCTCATCTGTAAAAAAGGAGATATTAAGTATGTTTTAGAATTGAATTAAATTTAAACGTAATTACATTAAGTTAGATGAAGTTCAATTAAAAGAGGTAACATATGTAAATTACCAAACATAGGTCTCAACATTTAGTAGTAACCCCATGAATACTAGCTCCTTCCCTTCGGATCAAAACGCATTTTGAAAGACCTGCCATTGTATTCCTACAAAAACTGAAAGCTATCAGGACAGATTCCTCAGTTCATTATAGCAGAGCCAGTCATTCCTCTTACTGAAAACACCCTTCCATCAAAGTTACTGTATGCAGCTGAAGGTTATAAAACCGTGTTTGCTTGAAAGACATCCATAATTTTGGCTTACTTTTTTTGTATGCGTTTTATTTTGGCCTCATATTCTCTGAGTCATTTCAGGTGATTTGCTCCTGCCGTATTTTGCGGAGTACTTCATCTCCTACCAATGACTCCGAATCGACGAGGTTTTCTGATATTAGAATGGAAACTCTCTGAGGTCTTCTGTTTGCTTGGTCAGAATCGTATTCTTGAGTTGCTGTGTGAATCCGGGCAGGATAATAATTCTGGCAGGGGCTGCCAGTTCTGACAGAATGCTGAGCTGAGCTCTGCAGTTTAAAATGTGTTATCCCGAGTTGTCAAGGTTGTTAGATTTAATGTGTTTGACTTTGGGAAGGATTTGGACAGAATTTGATAGACAACTCCTGACCCAGACCTGGAACTCAATTCACCTCCGAAATGAGAAAGGTCCCGTTTCCTTTCTCGTCCCTCCCCATTCCTTCTTCCTCAACCTCATTTCTTCACGTGGTCCAAGGACCAATCGCCCAGGAGACAGATGGTACATTGAGAATGTGCGCAAGGCGAGCTGACTCAGGAGAAATAACCCCTTCGCTGGTGGAGGCGCGGCCTCCATTCCATTTCAAGCTGGACTTGAAATCAATATGTCATTATAAACAAATATGGTGCAGGGAGAGACAGGAAGTGGATACCCACCCAGGATAAAGTAATTTGGAAACATTAGTTACTTTGATATGTGCTGCACACCAAGGAGACATGAACATTTCACAGTGGATTTCTCTGCCTCAATCAATGTCCTTTCTTTTTCTCACTAGAAGTGGTTTTATAGACAAGCAAGGTTACTTGCTTGGAGAAAGTTCAAATTCCAGTATCAATTTCTGACTTCCTGTCCAGCTCCCAAGCTCTAATTGTTTACTTTGAACTACAACCTCCCTCATTGGCCTTGGAGAGAAAACCCCTGATAAATTTTAAAAAAGGCAGGCGGGGAGGGAAATGTGTGCTTCAATGCATGCTACAGGTAATGGTGTTTGGCACGCAACTGGTGTTCGTTAGCAGAACTGTCCTGACAGTGAGCCCTTTGATAATGTTTCCACTCCTATCACCCCTTCAAACATGCGATAAGCTAGGATGACAAGAAGGCGGTGATATATAGCCTTGAGAAAGGGGCCCGAGCAGGATTTACAAAATTCTCCTCTGCTTGTCTGTACCATTCAGTCTTCCATAGTTCTTCCTCAAAATACTTTTCTACTTCTTCTAACGCTAGTTAGAATCATCCCATCCCAATTCTTCAACTTCTGAACTTCCTCTGGGGACATAGCTCTGCAGCTCCTGTTCACCTGTAGAAAAGTCCTTTCCTGCTCCCTGAGATTTCCCCACTCATTTCCAAGCGTGCCCCCAGTTTAACAAGCTGTATCTTTTATAACCTGATGGCCATTCTGACCCTTTTCATATAAGGGAAGTATTTTGCTTTCTTTTCTAAGAATAAGGATATAGTTGGGCTGATCCAGCTTCATTCTCTGGCTTGATTGGGGACTGAAGTTTAGACTTCGGAACTTGAATGGAGTCCAGCTAACTGGTCAATGTGGGGATTGAATATGTAATCCCAACCTCATTAACATCATGTTCCAACAAATTGATTGACCTGGTCATAATCCAGGCTGGCTCCATCCTGCATTCGACTCCCAGCCTCACTTCTAATATATTTTTAAGGGCTTGGTGGATGAATATATTTAGGTCTTTTATGGAAAAATATTTTAAGAATAAATGCAGCTAATTATAGAACCTGCTTTTAAAAGATTTGCATTACAAATGCCTGTCGAGACACTGCTAACCTAGGGTTGTTAATTCTCTGGTCTCCATATAGAAACAAACATTTAAAACATAAATCTGTGTAGTAAAGACTAGCTTGGCCCCAAACAGACTTTCCAATTCTTTATCCTTGTTAGTTCGTACAGTTGCTTGCTGTATCAATTTAGTTAAATAGGAAGAGGCGGTTTGGCTATCCAGATGGCTCTAATACTAAACGCAAAATTTAAGACACGCTATTCTATTTTGTTTATCTCATTTAGCCAATTTAGAAGTCCACATGTTTTAAAGAAATGGACTGCTTTGCAAATCTCCAAAGATTGGTTTTTAATTCCAGTTTCCTCGTACATCTCTATTTTCACCTCTGCTTTCATCCATTCCATATTCTGTGAGTAATTACAATGTGGATGACACTAGGCTGTGAACTGGGTGGATAACTCCATGGAATGGATTGTTTTACTCATTATATAAACAAAAAGATCTTGGACAGACCCCAAGAAGAGGGAAAGGAGAGAAAACTATGGGAATAAGCCAGAGGGCAGAAGACCCTGGTAGGAATTGGGCTGATTGGTTTGGTGGGGGGAAAGTATATAAAGAAGTAATAGGAGACGGGCGCCTGGGTGGCTCAGTTGGTTAAGCGTCTGACTTCGGCTCAGGTCATGATCTCACGGTCCGTGAGCTCGAGCCCTGCATCAGGCTCTGTGCTGACAGCTCAGGGCCTGGAGACTGCTTTGGATTCTGTGTCTCCCTCTCACTCTGAGCCTCCCCTGTTCATGCTCTGTCTCTGTCTGTCTCAAAAATAAATAAACGTTAAAAAAATTTTAAAAACAAAAGCAGTAATAGAAAAAATGTCAAATAAGTAATAGATTAATGAGTCTTAAAAATCAGGCTGAGTTTTGGGGGGAAGGTAATAGAGAACAATTTAAAAGAACTTGTGAAATTATTTCTTTTATTTGATTTTTAGCAAGAAAAGAATCTATATGGAGATTAAGAAACATTAAGACACTGTTAGCCACAAAAAGAATTTTAATCAATTGAGGTGAAAATAAAGAGGTTCTGAATGAGGTAATACAGTGGAAGCAAAAAGGAAGGAGCAAATTAAGACATGGTATAATTGAAATAGTGAGGACAGCATAGCTCAGCTTTTACAGGGATGAAGGTCAGGAGGTAAGCTCCATATTGTTTATAGAGTAGAACAAAGGAAAAAAAAACAGAAAAATGTGGAGGAAAATTAGATTCAATGCTCTCTCATTCACATAATCCTCCAATAGAGGTTACATGGTCTGTTCTTAGATCATTCAAATGTATTAAATTGCGTTCAAGTGAAAGACCATTGACTCTGAAGCCTGATTGCTTCAATATGAAATCTGACCATCCATTGGAGCAAAGGATGTCCACCTGGTCCCCATGGTGAGCTTTAATAAAGGTCAATCAAAGGCACTCTTGTGCTTTCAGCTTCATTGCAATGCTCAGTTTATGGCTTACAGGCTTTACAAAGCTGGGTATTATAAATCATATTTATCCAATAACTCTATGCACAAAACCTGTACTAGATGCTAGTCTCTGCCTTCCGAAAGCTCACCAACCAATGGGGAAAGAAACCATCTTCACTTCACTTTATTTCACTTCCTCACTGCCCACCTAGTCTGTAATCCTTTGAACACGAGTTTCTCCCCGCTATTCAGCTGAAACGCCCATTTCAAGTTATGTCAATATAGTCACCACATTGAACAGCTTCTACTCGATTCTCATTTCCTTCCCTCTGTCTGTGATATTTGCAATTACTGATCATTTTCCTGGCCTCAGATCTACTTTCTCCCTCCCTCACCACTGCTCCCCTGCACTTTCAGGGCAAGAAGACAAAACAAACACATACACATGCTGTTTTCTTTTGCTCTCCCATTGATCTCTGGGACATTTTTCTCTACTAATTTTTCTTATAACTCTCCTTTCCTTTCCTGTTCTTTCTCTGGCCTTCCTCCTCTCTTTAACTCCTATAATGTAGGTTTCTTTTTTTTTTTAATTTTTTTTTAACGTTTATTTATTTTTGAGACACAGAGAGACAGAGCATGAATGGGGGAGGGTCAGAGAGAGGGAGACACAGAATCTGAAACAGGCTCCAGGCTCTGAGCGGTCAGCACAGAGCCCGACGCGGGGCTCGAACTCACGGACCGTGAGATCATGACCTGAGCCGAAGTTGGACACTTAACCGACCGAGCCACCCATGCGCCCCTATAATGTAGGTTTCTACCAGGGTTTTACTCTGAGTCCTTTTGCCTCCTATTTAAATGCTCATTTCTTTGTTGACATCATCTACCCTCGCCGATGAATGTCTTTTTTCCTCTCAGCTTTACTGAGATAGAATTGACATGCAACATTGTGTACATTTAAGGTATACAAGGTAATGATCTGATCCTCGAATATATTGCAAAAACGATTACCACAACAAGGTTAGTTAACACATCCCTCACCTCACATAATTGCCATTTTTTGGTGGTTGTTTTTGGTGGTGAGAACATTTCAGATCCAATATGTCAGCAACTTTCAAGTACACAATACACAAGTACACAATACAATACTGTTAACCATAGTCATAGGAGACAACTACTAAGCATCTTACAGAAACAGAAGAGCAGTGGGGCTCTTGGTTAATAATACGCACTTTGTGAAAGACTGAGAGCACCGGATGGAATATGGATCAGATAGGCAGGACCAGACCCTGTGAGAATGTCTAGGTCAGAAGAAAACCTTTGACTGTAGCCCGCAGGCAAAAGAGAACAATTAAAACATTATCAGCAGGGTGATGACAGCATTTCATATTTTTGTTTGTTTGTTTTAGAAGGACCACACTGTAGCGTAGTGGGGAATATTCAAAGAAAGAAGGAAAAATAGTTTCAACCAGTATTCGACCCCCATTAGTGGGCACTGCGTTGAGAAGGATTTGGAGGCTATATTCAGGCTAAGCTGGGGAGAGGCCATAATTATGTACTCGGGTGTGATTGTTATTCCAGGTACAGCTTCCAAAGACATGGCTCCTGTCACTGCATCACTTCCAAAAAACTGTATCTGACTTCACCACTCAGTATGGAGGAAATGCAAGGTGCATTGTGGATTTAATATAAATATAAGTCAGGGGAAGATTCAGCTTCCAAAAGAAATATTTTTCTCCACTGTTAAAAATGACTGTGGTTGTCAAGGGCACAGTATGGAGAAATGCAGATGATGTGGCATATATCTGCCATCAAATTGATGGCAGGTGAAGCAAAACCAGGAGAACGATGGGGGAGGCAGTTAGGAGACTGTTGCTGCAATCCAAAAAAGCAATGATGAAGTTTTAAATTAAGTTAACTTCAGTGGTACAGGAGAGAAGAGGAAGGGTTTGGGGTGATATTAGGGATGCTGCTGAAGTCACCGACAGAACCATGGGATCACAATCATTTAATTGGCAGGTGAAAGAAGAAGGGCTCATTAAAAAAACGGAGAGTGAAGGGCTTACCTACATGCCTGAGAAAAACTCAGAAAGAGTGGGTGTCACCAAAGGCCGATTCCAACTCAGGAAGAATGAAAAATGCTGCAAAGTGTGAGGCATGATAGGACTGAATGATGTCCAGTGAAGGTAGCTGTTAGGATAACTGACCCTGAAAGGACGATTTCGGCATCCAAGCAGGGGAGGGGAAGCCAAGTTAATTGTTTTTATTTTCTCGCCTCCCATTCACCCCTTTCCAGGAGCTACACTTTAAAAGCAAAGAAAGGCTATGGCAAACTTAAGGTCATGTCTCCTTTTTGCTGCATTTTTGAGCGGGAGACATTCGAGCATGTTCGTAGAGAAAGGAGAGATCTGTTTGGGAGGGGGATGTGGAAGTGACAGGTGAGAGGTGCCTGAACTGGAGGAGAAGAAGGATGATCTTGGAGATAAAGGAAGGGAAAGGAAAGTGGGAGCAGGTGCAGGTCAACGTGTAGGTAGCTGAAGGAAGTCAAGTATCCCAGACTCGTTTTGTTGGGTCGACTGTGTTCATTTTCTGAGACAAATGTGGGGCAGAGGATTTCAGAAGTTATTTGGTGCTGAATATTCTTTTGTATTCGATGTTTGTACTGAATGCTGTGGGGAATTGGCGACTAGCAGTAAGTAGAAGGTCATGTGAGCATTTCTGAAGACTGAGTGGTGGTTTTCACAGGGAGCTGGTAGTTCTTACCCTCAGCAGTTCACTCCGTGTGATAAAATCTGTACTTAGCTACAATGAAAACAGTGCTAGTTGGGGTGCCTGGGTGGCTCAGTCGGTTGAATGTCTGACTTCGGCTCAGGTCATGATCTCGCAGTTTGTGAGTTCGAGCCCCATGTCAGGCTCTGTGCAGACAGCTCAGAGCCTGGAGCCTGCTTCAGATCCCGTGTCTCCCTCTCTCTCTGCCCCTTCCCCACTCATGCTCTGTCTCTCTCTGTCTCTCAAAAATGAATAAACGTTAAAAAAATTTAAAAAAAAAGAAAATTAAGAAAACAGTGCTAGCAAGAGAGGCCTACTCTACCCCCTGATTCTTGAGTTTGATGCCACTGGGAGCAGGGAGATGGGTGTCGGGGGAGGACGCTCAGGGCATCAGGTGAGGCTCGTTATTTCTCAGTGAATCCCTGAAGGACGACTTGAGGACTTAATCCACGATGATGATTCTTCTAGCTTTATGTAGTTCTTAGATCTCCTCTAATTATCCTACCAGATTCCTCTAGAGCCTAAGTATGTGGTATCCTCCACTGGCTCAATAGCATCCAAGCATCCAATATAACCAGCTTCGACTTTTCCACTATCCTACGAAGCTATATTTTCCGTAGGTGCCTTCAGATGAAAAGCTTTAATCTTTGGGTTGGTCCTGTTCTCATTGACCATGCACATCTTTCCCCGGTAAAAATCCATGAGTTTCTTCTTTATCTGATTAATATCAGTGAGCAATTCCACCCCAGGACAGAAAGCCAATAGGCTGTTTCCAATAAATAACTCAGCATGCTCTCTTCTGGATGTGAAGAGATTGGTTGCTAGACCCCATGAGTTGTTGAACCACAGCTGAGGTTTACCTATATGAAATGACAGGGCAGTGCCAATGGTTGTGAAGTTTGTTCGCCAGCCTTGACATGTGCACGCCAGGGAATGTATGGTTATTGACTACTCCTATGGAATGTGCCTGCTTGATTCTTTAAAGTATAGGTTCCAATGGGTTGGCATTTCAAATACATGTGCAGATATATGTGTGCGACATATGTATGTATGTATGTAAAACACATACAACAAGGAATTCAGCTTTTAGGAAAGTTATCAGCTCATGTATGAGAATTGTTCTTAGAGGTAAGGGGACCAGATTTAGGCTGAGATGAGAGGGTGGTGTAATCACTGGGGCCACTGCTATCGATTACTCTAAGTGGAGTCTGTTGCTTAAGGTCTTGATTTGGTTTGCTGAAAGTTTGAGTCAGTATAGACCCACCATGGCATTATTAACTATTATGAGATCCCAGAAGTATGGGTGTATTCATTTGGTGACAAAACGTAACTTCAGCAGATGTGATTTTATCTACGGTGTCAATTTCCTCTCTTAGTGTGAGTGATTTCCTACAGACATATTAGTTTTGTGGCTACAGGGTTCTCTATCCCCATACTTAATCAAGGACTTTCGTGTTGTAAGTATATCACTGTATAACTTCTAACATATGAACAATTCTGAATTGTAAAATTCGTCCGTCTCTGAAGATTTCGGATAAGGAATGGAGAGTCTGTACCTATGTTCATCTTGTTAAAATGTGAGTGCTATTTGCTTGAATGTTTAGTGACATTTTGATCTCTTAACCTTTGTTTTCTGCAACTTCCTGATTTTCAAAACTTACAGCACATTGGAATCACTTGGAGAAGTCTAGAATGTACTTAAGTCTGACTCCCACCCTCAAATATCATGACTTAATTAAGAGGGGGTCAACATTGAAGCTGCTTGGGGGATTCTAGTGTGGAGCAAAGTTTGGAGACCGTTTTCCCCTATCACATAGTTCTTTCTGGGAACATGAATGTCAGTGGAGCTGAGCCTGGACATCTTGAGGAATGCTCTAAGATACTTGAATTCAATTTGACTGCGTAGACCCTGCTCTCGTGTTACAGCCCCATAATAATGTTTTGTTGTGTGGTAGGTTTTGTTTTGTTCTTTCGCATGCGGGCTTTCTTTGGTACTAGAGTCAAATCACCATTTTATATCACCGCTGCACAAAGACCTTAAATTTTCCACCCTAATTATATATTTGCTAGTCATGTAATTCAGACAAAGCAATATAACAACTAGTATAGTGTAACAACTATGTATTACCCGTAGCCTCAAAATAACCGTTCAACAATCAACTGGTATTTCATTACATGACGACGGATTTTTGTCCTCTAAATTAAATAATTGTTCTGAAGGCAGCGTGTTTTTTTCTAATGTTGCCCCATTGGTGTTTAGCTATTACAAACAAAGCATATTATTTTCTAATATATCCTCACCCCACTGCATCCAATCTGGGTTGTGAATACTTACAAATGGGAAAGAAAGAAAGAAAGAAAGAAAGAAAGAAAGAAAGAAAGAAAGAAAGAAAGAAAGAAAGAAAAAAGAAAGGACTTTCCAGAAAACCTGGAAGTCAGTTTGATTACCAACTGGTTCCTAATTCTCTCTGATATTATTTACTTGGACAAACTTAACTTCAGCGTCAGCAACTTCCAATATGTATGTAACTTATGCCAACTTTATAGAGATAAAAAAAAGCCTTGATTAAGTGACACATCTAAACGACACTGGATTTCCAGAAGGAAACCACCTTTTCAGGGTGAAAAATGGGACTAGGAAAGCACGCAGATCCTTACATAGCAAAGAATAGAGAAAAATGTAAATGTTTTCCACCTGACGCAGAAGGAAAATGCTTCTCGTTGGTGATTGAGTTATAATGTAGCAAATTCACTTTCGTTTATGGAAAGTGTTTTTTATTGTTCAAGGAGGCAAATGAATGAGTGATGAGCTTTGTCAGCAGGAAGCCGGTGGCAGTGTCTTCCCAAGGGAAGAATGACTAAAAAGTATACATTTAGTATCTGTTAGAACTGAAAAGAAAATAACTTGCTTTTACCACTAACTAGGTGGCTACTTCTGTAACCCAAAGCTTCAAAAGCCAGAATTTGTTTTCATAAGCAGATGCTGTTTTTCCCAGCATTTTGCACGGGTAGCCCCCACAAATAGCAATTAAAGCACAGCCAGCTTCAGATTTTGTGAGGGGAGACAGCAAGAAACATACCTGTGGTGAGCCAGTATTCTCCAAGAGGTGTTTTTGTTTTTTTTTTTTGAGGGGGTGTGCAGGGGGGTCATTTGTTTTTTTAACCTGGGGTCCTAACAGCAATTGTCAATTGGAGGCCATCAAGAAGAGTGGGAAAAAAGGTAAAATAATTGGGGAGGATCTTTTATTTGGGCTAGCATAACAAGCACACAGGATTGCTCGTGAACAGGTCCATACTGTGGAGAGAACCGGGAGGTTGACTATAAAGTACACTGCAGAATAAATACGTGTTTACAACTGCAAATGGTGTGTTTGTGGCTCCAGTGTTAGTATCAAATCCGGCCTCACTAAGAGAGAGAAACGCTATTATTTATGTTCTGGGATTATTTGGACCCTGTGTTGCTTTCACAGCTCTGGTCTCGACCTTTCTGCTCATCCTCCCCTGTGCCCCTACGCTTGTTTCCTTGTGTTGAGGCTTCTCGGCCGTTTTTAGGGAATTCTGTCTCTGCAATTGCTTGTAAATCACACTACATCAACATTTCTGAATCTACAGCTTCTGCCCGTTCTTTATTCGTAAAGCTTATTTATTTATTTTGAGAGAAAGAGAGAGAGAGAAGGGGCAGAGAGACACAGAGAGAGAGAATCTCAGCAGACTCCATGGTCAGCATAGACCCTGGCATGGGTCTCGATCCCACGAACTGTGGAATCATGAGCCTATCAAGAGTTGGACGCTCAACCAACTGAGGCACCCACATGCCCCCAGCTACTGCCACTTCTAATGCCTATGACATAGATCCAGGCAATACGGAAAGCTACAGTCTGATTCTTTTTTTTCCCTCTATGTGCACAGTCTATCCCGGAATGACTTCTTTCTCCCCATAGCTTGTGCTGTAGTCCTCAGGGCTTGGTCCATCACTCACTTGAACCCCATCCTGCCCTGAGCTGGACCACAATGATGTGAGAACCCTTTTACATCTCTCTCCGGGGGAGATGTGTGGGCAGGGGTAAAAGAACAGGGAATTGCCATTCTCTGTAGGATTTTTTTTTTTTTTTCCAGAAAGATTCCGCTGCTGACCATGGTAACACTATAGTGCCCCAAATATAACACCACCAACCCTGCTCCTCCAAGCCAGCAAGTGGCATACCAACAGCATCAGGTAAAAAGCAACTCAGGATTTGGGGTTTGTTGATCTATTCATTTCCTTCTGACGCTGCGTGACAGAGAGTAGCACAGGCAATAGATTCTAAGGATGGAAAATGTCAGTATCCGGATGTTGAGTATGCAGCCCAGTGTTTAAAAGTCCAGCCAGGAGCATCTCTGCTGTTACTCATTCAGGAGACATTTGGGGCCAGGCATCTTTCAGTTGCTGGGAAATAAAGTGCCAAGTCTCTCTGCCTCCAGGGGGTCTCGCTTAGGGGGCCTACCTTCTATTTTGATCACAGCTCCCTTTCCAGCAGTGTGCCTCCTTAAGTAGTCAGACAGAACTCTCTTCTTCAGAGAGTGTCATAATCAAGGGTGCCTCCCTTGGCTGTGTAAAACTCCCGTATGTTAAAAGTAGTTACCAGCTCTGGATTCCTGGGTCCCAGGTTCCAGAAAAAACAACAACAACAAAAAAAAAAACAACAAAAAAAACATTTACCAGTACATTCATCAAAGGGAGATTTGATTTCCTCTATTAGTTTTAAAGCCACTTTTTTATTTTTTTTATTGAACAAAAATTTTTTTAATCCTTATTTTTGAGAGAGAAAGAGACAGAGTACAAGCAAGGGAGGAACAGAGAGAGAAGGAGACACAGAATCCGAAGGGCACAGACTCCGACACGGGGCTCAAACTCACAACAAACAGTGAGATCGTGACCTGAGCCAAAGTCAGATGCTTAACCAACTGAGCCACCCAGGGGCCCCAAAGCCACTTTTTTTAATTTGAGAGAGAGAGAGAGAGAGAGAGAGAGAGAGCGAGCTTGCACGCAGGGAAGAAGGGCAGAGGGGCAGAGGGAGAGAATCCCAAGCAGACTCCATTTTCAGCACCGAGCCCAATGCGAGGCTCAATCCCATGACCCTGCGATCATGACCTGAGCTGAAATCAAGAGTCTGATGCTCAACCGACTGAGTCAGCCAGGTGCCCCCATTTTATTTGTAACAAGAAAGAAGTCTGACTGGGGAGGCAATCTGACAGTACTCTTTTTTCTTGAAAGTATGGCAAGGAAATAACGAAAATATGAGTAACATTACATAAACCCCAATGCAGCATTCTGTGCATGGCAGGTATATAACAGATGTTGAATTAAATTAATTTCATTAAGAATGAAAACCTGAGTGGTGCTGTGTGCATAGTGAAGTATTCCCACCTAGTAAGGCGAGCTGGTTAATTGATAATGAGGATTTCTTTCTAGATGTTCTTGAACATATTGAGTTGTTTACTCGCATATGCTTCAACATCGAAAGCTCTCTGGCCAGATGATCCAGCTTTAAGACCAGATCCATGAGTAGTCTGTACCATTGCTGTATGTCTCTACTGATATTGCACTCCATCTCTTACCAGAATAAAAATGTGGGTGTATTCAAGATCAGTCTTGGCAGTAGGGCTACAACTCGGTAATAAAAGATACAAACGCTGGTATCCAGGTCCTTATTATAACCCAGGATCACATGCCGAGCCTGCTTCAGAGTTGAGGGAAATGTCCTGAGTGAAATAGAACTTTGCAATGATGTCTATCGGATTCTAATTCTCCACAGCTCTTTAATAACATCCTCAAATCTAAATATCAGACAAGACGAAAGGCAGGGCAAAAATGGACTCTAGAGGCTAGTATTTTCCCATGAGCTTCTGTGGAATTTTTGCTTGACATAACAATGACAGCCCTAAGTAAAGCCTTTCCTTGGGAATTAACGGCTAGATGGGGCTAAGTGAGGATGGGTAGAGCATCTAGTGACCAAGGGTGAAAACACATTGTATGCCAGGATCATGATGGATTTGACGATTATCCAACAAAATTAGGAAACGTCAAGCATTTACGTTGAGAACTAGATGTCTCACAGGAAGCTGACTCAACACATAACGGGTAAGTTACTGAAAATTCTATTAAACGTACTCTTCTAGAAAATGGAGGTTGTCCTGATTTCGGTGGACTCAGAACACCCACTTAATGAATCCATATTAATAGGGCAGTACAGTTCTTAACCAGGAATGCCCTTCCTGGCTCATTTCCTTCCACCCCCCACAAGTTAAGTAAAAGTTCTCAGCAAGGTTTAAGCCACTTCTCTCAATGAGGTCAGAAGCGTGGAATCCCTTTTCTCTCTCTATCTGTATTAGTTTCCTAAGAGTGCTAGAAAAAGAGACCACAAACTTCGTGGCTGAAACAACAGAAATGTATCCCCTCCTAGCCCTGGAGGCCAGAAGTCTGAGATAAGGTGTCGGTGGAGTTGGCTCTTTCTGGGGGCTCTGAGGGGAAACCTTCTCCATGCCTCTCTCCTAGCTTCTGGTGCTCTGTTGGCAGTCTTTGGGATTCCTTGGTTCGTAGACACATCGCAGTTTTCTCTAGCTTCATCTTCATATGGCGTTCTCTGTGTGTATATGTGTGGGCCTCCATTTCCCCTATATATAAGGGTACCAGTCATATTGGGTTAGGACCACCCTACGGACTTTATTTTAACTTTAGTGCCTCTGTAAAAACCCTGTATCTAAACAAGGTCACGATCTGAGATACTGGGCTTATGGCTTCAACATACGTTTGTTTGTTTCTTTCCTTGTGGGGAGCAAAATTCATCCATGACATCCACCATGTCCAGTTTCTGTCCTCATTCTGACCTGATCTACTTCATGTTCCATCATAGGCAGACTATTAATGTGAGATGATTTGATCTCATGGGTTCCTGTGGGAAAAGGAATTAGCTAATCATTGGAGGAACAGTTCTTTCTCCTTCCCTCTCGCCGGGTAAGAACATCCCTAGAAGATGTAGGACAAAGCAGCACTTGATTTCTCCCGTAGAGAAAGCTTGTGCACGGGGGCATATACAACGCCTACAACACACCCACATACACATCTAAGGAATCTGTGTTAAAATAAATAGCCAAGGCAAACCCGGAAAAGAAATAGTGACATGACACACATTCTATATACAAAAGAAAAACTTCTTGTCAGGAGGGCCTACTTGTTATACAAGTTTCATAGCTGAAAGCCTGTCTCTTTTTGTATACAAGCTGGCAAATTCACCTCCTATTTCGCTGACTACATATCTCCAATGATCTAGCCCTGGACGCATTTTGGGAAACCCTTTAGTTAATTGGACCCACAAGGTAACGACCTGCCGTTATGACAGTCCCTTCTTCAGGCTGCCAGTTTGGCGGGAGGCTCATGTACGCCTATTTTCCGAGTGCAGCAATTAGAAAGCTGAGAATAATAGCAGAGCAAATGCAGAGTTATTATTGCTGGTTTGGTGTTCTTTCAAATGCAAAAGTTCCAACAGAAGAATCTTTAAGGATACCAAAGTCTGCTAATCAATTAGCCACCTCCGTACCAAAGGTAATGAGTGTGATATGCATGGAAATTAAGTTTTTCCCTGAGGTGGAAATTGCATTTTAAAAGAAGAGCTGGTAATCTTTTATAAGTAATGATCCATGAGCTATGTTTTCAGAAGGTATGTTCTTTGAAATGGCTGTTGTGCCCACACTGCACACACTTTTTGAAGGCGACTTTTTGAAGTTGCCTCTCTGCCTGCTTTGTTCTGCTACGTAACCCGCCCTGCAGGCCTTTACAGTAGGTGGCCTTCCCTTGCATTGTGCTTACTCTGTGCTTAGACCTCGCCACATTCCCATCTTTTACCGGAATGCTGCTGAAAATGGCTGAACGTGAGGAGACACCTGGTGGAGAATGGAAGCATTTGTCTCTCTGGGTAAGGCATGCTTATTTCTTCCCTTCCAATAATATTTCCTCTGCTAAGAGATCAAGGTAATGTCACAGAATCCTTGTATTTGCTTTTTAGCAGCCTAGCGATGTGGAGCGATTATACAAGCAGTAAAAAAGATGCTGCACTAATTTAGCCTCCTTATAGTACAGTTTATACACTGTGAGTGTAATTATTATTTATTTATTCACTCATCTATTTATTAAGGATGCACCTGGGGAGCAGAGGTCTTGGTCCCTGTGGGGAGCTTATGTTGAGCTGTGGAGGCAGGACATACAGTCATCAAGAGCAGGGATTAGAGGTATAATTGAATGAGGTTGAGACCACAAATGAATGCTAAGTGCCAGGTAAGCAGAGAATAGGTGAGTGGGGGAGAGCTCATACATGAACGGACTGGAAGCAAAGTGTTAAATAAGTAAAAGATGTGGCTGCAGGGAAGAAGGGGTAGTGACCGCTAGGACTGAGTATACAGAGAAAGAAAGAAAGAACGTGTGAGAGTAGCTTGTGGAAAGGGGCACGTAGGTGGCTCCGTCGGTTAAGCGTCTGACTTGGTTTCGGCTCAGGTCATGATCTCACGGTTTGTGAGTTCGAGCCCTGCATCGGGGCTCAGAGCCAGTCAGCCCAGAGCCTGCTTGAGATTCTCTATCTCTCTCTTTCTCTTTCTCTCTCTGCCCCTCTCCCACTCACGCACACTCTTTCCCTCGAAATAAATAAATAAACTTAAAAAAAAAAGAATACCTGGTAGACGGACACAAGAGTATTTACAAGGAGAAATATGTTAGGGGATAATGATAGGTATGGACTAGTTTGGAGGATACAGTTCACTAGAAGTATCTTAGCCTCAAAACTGAGAAGCTG
This sequence comes from Panthera pardus, assembly GCF_024362965.1. Lineage (NCBI taxonomy): Eukaryota > Metazoa > Chordata > Mammalia > Carnivora > Felidae > Panthera > Panthera pardus. The sequence goes on along the minus strand of NW_026526688.1, from coordinate 46,242,787 downwards.
ACTAGACTCAGATGTTCAGTATGCATCTGGAATCAGGGAAGGGTCAGTGGTTTTGGAGTCAAAAGTAATGACTGATCCCTGACTTCTCTCCAAACTAGCCATGCAGTTTTGGGAATGTGCCAGCTATTACTACTAAACCCAGCCCAAACTCAGTGGCTTAAAATAACCAATCATTTATTATCCCCCATGAGTCTGTTGGCCAGATGATCTAGCTTGGGCTCTGCTCCACACTCCACACGCTCTCCTGGGCAGGTTCTTCTCATGGTTGGTGTTGGTGGAGGGTCAGTGAGTAAATGTAGACATACAAGGTATCTTGGGCTGACACTCAACAATTGGCACACCACCTCTTCCCCCTTGTTCTGTTGGCCAACGCAAGGGATAAAGGCAACGCCAGAGTCGAGGGTTGGCAAACATTCTCCACTCCTTTTGTGGGAGGAACTTATAGTCGATTGGCAAAGGGGATTGATGCAGGGAGGGGTGGGGGATTTAGCCACTGATGCAATTTGCCACAGCAATTCCTGTAAAGTCCCAGCTATGTCATCTTCATTTCCAAAACAGAGTGATAATGTCTGTCCCTTCACCTCAAAAGTTATGAAGATAAATACAATTAATGTATGGTTAAGCTTTTACTCAGCAGAACAGCATAATGCCAAGTAAGGAGTAATTATTTTGCACCCGTTGGTATTCTCTCCTTTAGACAAAAAATGTCAAATTATTTTAACTCCAATGCCATCCCGTAACCTCTAGCATAAGACTCGATGTAGAATGTCCTTCCAGAAGAACGGTAAGATGAAAATTTCCACAGTGGCCTTGAAAATATACAGAGGAATAATTGGAAAAACAAAACTTACGTGTTGCTCTTGTTTTCTTCAAAAATTTTCAGACAATGCGGGAGATACACTATCCATCAGAAAAGTCCTCATGAGACCTCTTTCCCTGGAATGCCAGTGTTCTTACACTGCCCTTTCCACACACCCTCGTCACTTCTCCTTTAGCATGAGTGGATAAGACAGTGAGTGGCCTGGGTTTCAGGAGGGACAAACAGAAGGATGCAAACTAGGACTGATATAGAATCTTCATCTTTCCAGCATTATGCTCTAGTTAAAAGTGAGTTAACCTTTTGGACATGTTCAGAGTTAGCCACATGCATGTTAAGACTTATTAATCCATTCAAAAATTATTGACTCCTGAGGGTAAATAGCATAGGACTCAGCATTATTTAAGATAAAAAGTAATATGTTACTTTCACGTTCAAGCTTCTTCAACTCCAGGGCATGAACGATATTTCTTAAAAAAGCAAGTTAGGCGATTTCCGTGGGTTTTAGTCATCTGGATTAATTCAGGGGACTAGAATGAGTTTTCCTGATTTTCCGCAGCAAGGCATAAGTTCATAAGTGACTCGGGTTAATCAGGATCAGCTTTATAAAGAAGTTAGACTCTCCCAGATGACAATCTTGGCTATTCCAATGGGGAAAGGAAGGGAGGGAACAGAGTTTCGCAGATCTTCACTCTGAACTCCAGTTCCTAACTTCGCGGTTAATTCTCCAGAGGTTATTTCAGCAGAGTTTTTACTGGGAGAGTTGTGGATATTAATATAATCTCAGATTTGAAAAAATGAAAGAAGCAACGAAGATGATTCAGAACTGAAGTCTGTTCAAAGCCCAAGCCCCGCAGAGGAGATCATGCACTGAGAATAAAAGAGGAAACAGCAACTAGAAAGTGACACGTTTTGTCACTTGCCATGATACTTTTCTACTCCTAGGGACTAAATTCTAAAGACATGCCCATGTTATGCTTCAAAATGGTGTGCTTCTGATGGAAAAATGCAACTAAATTCCTTTGAAGGCAGAGGCACCATTCAGGGTGGTTGGATTAATTTGGATTGGATTGGATTAAATCGAATCCAAATTTGATTGGATTAAAAATAAAGTTTTGGATACCGATCTGTTTACAAAGTCCATGGAATCCTCCAGATATGTGTGATTTTCCCCTCTGCCTAGCACCTTTTGTCTTTGAAAGGCAGTGCTTTGCAGCTCCTTTTTCCAAGATAGAGAAAAAATATAAACAAATCAACAACAGTCCAGAACTCAAGAACAACCCAGCAATAACAAATCAGTCTGTGTGTGTGGCAGGAGAAAGAAAAGCAGCTATCATTTCAGACTTCCACAGGGCAACGATAAGGAACAGTGCAGAAAACATGATTGGAAAAAGGTTACGAAAACACCAATTCCACATAGAGTTATGACGACCCTGGAATTTGTATTCAGTCAACTTGCATCCACGTTCTCTTTGTGGCCAGCTCCACTATCCTCCTCACTTCACTGACACAGAACACATCTACCCATCTCTTTACTGTAGCTTGGGGGCAGAGAATCAGTCAGTTAAGAGAAAGGAGGTGGCCACTGCAGAAGCCTGAGTTGGAGTTCTCTGAGTATGAGTGGCTACAAGGGATAGTTTTGTAGAAAACAGCAAAACAAATGCAAGTTTCTTGCAGGCAGTGGAAAAAAACCTAGACCTGGAAGTCAAATAGCTGTGGTTTGTTCAGTCTTTAATCCACTTTATTGAGGTAGGCTTGCCATAGAAAAAGCTGTCTCTGTTCGATGTATGTAGCTTGATGCGTTTGGAGGTAGAGTATATCCTTGAAACCATCACCAGAGTCTAAGGCCATAACATAGTCATCACCTTCAAAAGTTGTCTCCTGAAACCCTTTATTTCTTCTTCCCTTTATTAGTGTCTGTGCATGTGTGATAAGAACACTTAACATAAAATCTGCCCTCTTTTCAAATTTTAAGTGTACAAGGTAGTATTAGCAGCTATAGGTGCTACGCAGTACAGTAGATCTCTAGAATCAATTCGTCTTGCATAATAGAAACTTTGTAGCTGTGATTTCTAATCCAGGCTTACTAGCGTGGCCTTAGACTAGTGTCTGAACTCCTGCGTGTCTGTTCTCACATATGTGGAAAATAAAGAAATTGGTTATTAGTGCAAATATATTGTCGTGAGAATTACATCAGGCGACGTCCATAAATAACCTAGCCGAATGGCTTGGGCAAAGTAAGCACCTATTTCGCAAGCTCCAGGTATGATATTAGGAAAATAGGAGGCAGTCTTGGATGTGTTCATTATTAAGAGGAGGATTTAGAGCCTACTAAAGGCAAGAGTGCCACATGGATTTGTGTGCCAACTCTAGAGTGACTGGCAGTATCTGCCCTGGGGAATTGGGATGAGAATGTTTTTGACAAAAGGCACAGTAGAAAATTGTGTGGTGGTGGGCTTTTGAGCTCTGTGGTGCGTGAGGAAAGAGAGAAGCAGGCCAAATATGCCATGCGCTTACTATTTCTGGGTAAGGACTAAATGACAAATAAAAATAAATAAAAATAACACATGTGTCTAATCTTCGAGAATCACGTGGCCTAGTGGGAGATAAATACCAATATATTACTTGTTACAAAAGCCACTCTACTCTACGGTACCCTAATAATCTGGGCAGATGTCTCTTAGTGTGCTTATTCCAGAAGGGGGTATCATTGAAAGTGTCCCAAAGGGGTGATTCTTCAGCTCTGATGAATAGTAGCTAGCCATGCAGAGGGTAGAGGAAAAGAAGCATGTATTCCTGTAAGAGGGACAACACAGACAAAGACAGTCATGAAAAACCACGGCATGAAGGTGAAGAGCATGGAGGTTTATAAATTTGTATGGGGAAGTGGCCGAAGGTCATTGTTGAGGTAGGCAGGCTGTGTACGATGTTAAGCTCTATTGACACACGGCGTTGGCTTGACTTGAGGGCGGTGGTTGGGCAATACGATTCATAGCTCCACAAAATCCCCATTCATATACAGTAAACAAAATATCTTTGACACGTTGAAACTTAAAGACTGATGAGATGCCATAAATTTATTTTAGTGATTTCATTCTCTCGCCATGATCTGTGCCATCTCATGATGGAGTAGGTCCCGAGAGGAAATAAAATTGTGTGTACTTAGAGTTTATTGTCCTGATAGATTGTTATTGCCATTAGCATCGGCAAAAACAACAATGGGAAGTAAGGATTTCCAACAGACAGCTTCTGCTCGTGTTCGGTTGGTTGGCCTGCTCTGTCCTTTCTTCCTTACAAATTATTCTCCAATGCCCTTGGGAAGCCAGTGCCAATTTCCCCTCAAAGAATTAACCACCCCTTTCTCCATGTACCCAAAGCACACTGCTTATGTCTCTGTCGTGGTCTTTATTCTATTCAGCCAGCATCTTGTTAGTTTTTTTGTTTTTTTTTTTCAGATGGTAAACTGATAGCAGACTGTCAGATCTATTGTATAAACTTCTGGAAGGCAAGGACTAGAGCTTATTAGTCATTGTTTCTCTCATAGGACTCAGCCCTGTGCTTAGCACACAGGAGGTGCTCAATAAACGTGTGTCCAAGTGAATTGAATGGTGATTGCTATTTGAAGTCTGAAGTTTAATCATCATTATAATAGAATTGGTCATCTACCAAGCTTCCACTATAGTTCATAAAGCTGTGTGTCTAAATACTTGCCATGTTATCAAGGTATTTATATTCCAAATATAGATTTAGGGGCTAAGGCCGTGATAAGCTTAAACTGAATTTATCTGGCTCATAAAAATTAAAGGTAAAGCAACTTATGGTTATGATTTTAGTTACAATTGTAGCGCAATAATACATTAAACTAACTCAGCCTCCAAGAGACACATTGAGGTTAGCAGTTTGTGGGGTAAGATTCCCCTGATTATATAACAAACAGGTGTCTTTTTAATTGACATCAGAGAATAACAGTGCCATGTTTTAACCATCTGGGGGAGGGGGGTCGTTAAATATAGGGGAATGGTCTAGGTCTATGGGAACTAAAAAGCCACGAAGGAAAAGGATGCCTAACGAGACTTAGTAATAATTCTCTGGCAAGTCCAGGAAGAGCTATAGGAAGAAAAAACTGTGATGACTCCAATCATCATGGGTGGAAGAAAGGAGAGGTGACATTGCAAAAGAGAAGCAATTATCGTTCCCTACACTGTAGAGGGGTATACGGGTGTCTTGAAGACCAAGATAACCAGGGGACAGGAAAGATGGTAGCACAGAGGGCACTCCCCTCTGGTTTTGGGAAGGGCTACAGTTATTAGGGTTCACTCAGATTATGGAGGATGATGACCCCAGAACAAATACGAAAACTTTATTCATGGGGGTGAGGTGCCAACCAAAGATTCGATTTTAGATGATGACACATTTTGGTCTTATGTAAAATGCAAATGTAATTACTTTCCATATTTATTTAATTTGAGAGAGAGAGCGAGAGAGAGCAGGAAAGGGGCAGAGAGGGAAGGAGGGAGAGAGAGAGAGAGAGAGAGAGAGAGAGAGAATCCCAAGCAGGCTCCACAATGCCAGTTCAGCACGCCATATGGGACTCGAAGCCACGGACCATGAAATCATGACTTGAGCTAAAACCAAGAGTAGGATGCTGGAGCCACCCAGTTTCTCTGCAAATGTAACTTTATTACATGCTATTTTGTCATGTTACAAATTTCCATTGAGATAACAATACAGTTAGATTATCAGTCCTGAATTTTAGGAATTTCCAGGGATTCTTCTGGATGGAATGGTTTGGGGAAGAAGATGAGAAAGCAAATGCAATACTTTCTGAAAATAATTCTCAGGGAATTGATATTAATGTGCACAGACACAATGCTGTGCTAGTTCCGTAGAACGCTGTGGATACGTCGAAGATACCACCCCAGGTTTGAAGAGGTCTGCCTTCATTTTGGTGTTCCTTAATTTCCAAATTTGCCTTCACTCTTCTAGCAGAGATTTTCTCTTTGTTTTATAGCTCAGTCAGATTTTCTCCACGATTTCTGTGCTCTCACCTTTAGATAAGCAATTTCACATCCCCGTGGACATATTTTTTATTCATTATTGAGGAATTTCCTAACCAAAGGTGAAAGAAACACCCAAAGGTCGTCACGAACTGACTGAAACTCTAAATAAAGCCAGCAAAGTGTATTCTGGACACTCTGTGTTCCACTTCATTCTCCCTTGGCTTTCAGGGGTCACTTCTTTCTCCCACCAAATCTCACTCTCAGAGTACGATCTAGAATTAGTTACACTTTGATATGAGTTTGAGGTCGTGTTCGTGGATATCACCGATATTTAGATCTGAACATGATCGTAAGTAGATCCAATCTCCATGCATTAGGTATAAGGAAACCATATTCTACAGAGAAATCTCAAGTGCCACGGCTAGTTAATGGCAGACCAGGGATCCTGGGGCTCAGGTTAAAGAGAAGAGCTGTTTCATCATTAAAAGTGTCTTTGGTTTCAAACAAAAGGAAGCTCAATCCAAATTTGCTTAAGGAAAGAGAAAGAGAAGTGTGTATGTGGGGGGTGGGGGGGAGCCAGCAGAGGCTCATCTAGCTGGCCATTCCCAGGGAGGGTCTGGACACCACATGGTTTTCCTGTTTCCAATTTTCAGCGTTTCTCCCCAGAGTCCCTTCCGTTTTCACATTGGCATTCTTCTTGTGCTCACAGGATGGCTGCTAGCACCTCTGGAGTTGCATGCCTCCACATTTACATTCAGGAGGAAAAGAGTACGTTCCTCTCCATCTTCTCGGTGAAATCCTTTAGTTCATACTAACTCGACCAGCTTAGATCACCTGCCACCATGAACCAGTCACAGTAGCCAAGTGGGTGGAGCTGTGAATGGCTTAGCCTAGGTTACTGTTTCGTCCTTATCCATGGAACTGGCAGGAGAGCCGGATTCCTTATGACCTTGTGCATCACCACCACCAACAACAACAACAATAACAACAACAACAACAACAACAACAACAACAACAACAAAGAAAGAGCTTTGAGGAAGAGGGAAGAAGCAATGAATGCCAGAGAAGCCACAAGAAATTGCTTCACGGTACAATTGATTTATAAACTAGTTAAGTTCCAGAAACACAAGCTTTGGTGACCATAATAACACTGTCTCTCTATCTTTTTCTCCTGTTTGCATACAGTCCTGGATAAGACGGTTATTATGATTCCTCGCTGTGAGCTCAGGATCACGTAGAGAGGGCAGTACCTCCAGTGACTTTCACTCTGAATTCTTCTGTGTACTTGTTGGCTAATTCTCAAATGGACTGCAATTTGAGCCTAAATCTACCGTCCCTGTCTTCATTTCTATGTTCACAGTGCCTGGCCCCAAACAGATCATCAAGCAGCAAATGTTTATAAAATGGAGGTGACTGCCTCGCTACACTGGACATCCAGACTTTGATGTTTGTATTTAATTCCCGTTTCCTAGGCCATCCTCATCTGGAGGACGAAACCCCTGTCACTCACAGACACCTCTCCCATTTATTAAATCTCACCTGACAACCCGGTTTCTGCTTCCTGATCTCCTAAATAATGATTCTATCCACCGCTACCAACCCCAGTGCTCTCGATATCAGGGTTACTCGGTGAGAATCAAAGACGGGCCCCCTCCCTGTGATGTTTTGTGTGCTGAGTCCTAGAACTGAGTTTTGTGCCTCCCCATCACCCCCAGGTCAGGCTGCTATGGTGGTTTCCCATTCTCCTTCCAAATTTCCCCTGCTTTCTATCCTGTAGGTAAAGACCAGAGTGACATCTAAAGCAGCAATGTCCTTGCTGGGACCTCTTAGTCCCTGGCTTTTCCTGGACTTTTCAAAACTGCCTGAATCCTGACTCAGTGTGTTTCTTTAGGATTTTGTTTACACAGCTGCTACATACTTGGAACTCCACACTTGGAACTCCCAGGGATGGAAGTTACACATGAAGGGATCTGCAAAGTCCTAACCCTTCTGTCTGTTCCAAAAGCCTCTGGATTTCCCCTCATCCAGGTTTTCCCACAGCTCTGTCCTACATTACCACCATTTGCACTTCCAAATCTCCTCCTGGGTGTCACTTCTCTGAGGCACAGATTTCCTCCATTGTTGTCATGGTTACCCACCTGAGGATGATGAAGCCCATGGAAGTTGAGTGACTTTTATAAGGTCACATGGCTAGTTTGTGGCAGAGTTTGAATACGTCTTTTAATGCTAAATGTTATTTTTTTTTTAAAAGGAAATTATTGTTAAATTATAAAAACCACTGAAAGCACGTACTGATAATTTTGATTGAAGCAATACTCAAAATAACTTCCAAATACACAACTTAGGGCAGTGGAGGAGAAGGGGGTACAAGTTAGTGACAATGAGGAGTGCCTGGGTGGGTCAGTCGGTTATGCGTTCGACCGTGAGGTCAAACCCCGCATCGGGCTCTGTGCTAACAGTGCAGGGCCTCCTTGGGATTCTCTCTCCCCTCGCTCTGTACCTCTCCTCCCTCTGGCTCTCTCTCTCTCTCTCTCTCTCTCTTTCAAAATAAATAAACATTAACAAAAGAAAGTCACTCACAATGATGTAAAACAAGAGAGGGCTGATGATCTATTATCCTGAGCATTTCCCTTTCAGGGAACCTGTCATGAAGTCAGAAAATTACATAAATGTTATGAGAGTATGACTCAAAGTATTTTTCCTTAAACTTAATAATAAAACAATCAATTATGCATCTCTGGATTCTCATTTGTTTTCCCACTTCAAGGACAAAGTGAATAGTACATCTTCAGGGAACTGTTCTCTATTAGGAGTGATTGACAAAAATTTGCCGATGAGTTAACTGGTCCCAACGTAAACATGTTCTTACATAATGGAATGTATGTCAATGAAGACAGCACTCTACTGATACAGGAGCCCCATTGCCTAGCCATTTTAACTAGATGACAAATACCGTTTTAAAAAATATGCTTTCTGGGGCACCTGAGTGGTTGAGCATCCGACTTCAGCTCAGGTCATGATCTCATGGTTCGTGAGTTCGAGCCCCGCATGAGGCTCACTGCTGTCAGCACGGAGCCTGCTTTGGATCCTCTGCAACCCCCCTCCCCCGCCCCTCCCCTGCTCTTGCTCTCTCTCTCAAAAATAAATAAACCTTAAAAAAATATGTTTCCTGACCCTGAGTTTAGTATTTGGGAATTTAAACTCCCAAGTTTGATCTTAAGAGAGTTTCATACAGACCTGTGAATATCTTATTGAAGAGATCAGAAAGTGACCTCTTCAAACTGAATTAGTTTTATTCAAGTTCAATACTAGAAAAATGATTTAGGTGAAGAAATGGCCGTGGTTAATGATGACATTCTGTTCTACTCTGATTCCATCCAAGTTTTCAAATAAGAACTGATCTTTGGAAGCTTATCAGAACCACTTGAAATGTTTTTCCTCCTACACTTGGGTTTTGAATCTTTCTTAATGGCACAATGCCGTTGATTAGCTGATATTTAGTGATTCTTAAAGTTTTGACTTGAAAGATGATAATTGCTAGCATAATACTACCATGAGTTTAACAGAAGAAAAATAAAGTCGAAACACTTTACTTTGACTTTTTCTAGAATACTATTTTTTCCTTTTTGGCAAAGCTTTTCAAGTCCTTCGCTTCAAGCTGATCTCAGTAATTAAAAGAATGATTTAAAAAAACTCTAAAAAGATTCTGCATATTAAAATTCATTAAAATGCAATATTCACAAAACAGGATATTTTATCATAAGTATATAAGAGAAGAAAATGGGAAGGAAATTAGGTGCTTCCTCCATATGCATTGCCCTTGTGTGTTCAGTACAGTTTACTTGTATAACTGAGAACCTGACACATTAATAAGTAGTTACGTGGCTCTTAGCTCCATTTCTTTCTAGAAACTTGAGGAAAGGAAGAAGAATGAAAGTAAAGAAGAAGCAAAACCTTATTTCCTAAGCTGTCCGTTAGGATAGTGGCTATTTAATTCCCACATAAGGGGTGTGTGCCCAACTGATAGAACTAGTCCACTGTGGAACAAAACTAAGCTATTGACATGATATGGTACAAACCCACTTACCTCAGAAAGAAGGACTGTATCTAAGCTTACACGAGGTCGTTGCGGTCAAACAAGTGAGGGAGCCATTCACATAAGTCGCTGAGCATTCTGGAAATATACCAACTGCATACGTGATGGAGTGGCCCCCAGACTGGGGTGTTGTCACGGAGACACAACCAGAGTGGGCCTTGAAATAAACTTGGCGGGGAACGTCCTCCCTAAGCCAAGCTGCCAAAGCTCGGGTGCCACGTGTGTGCTGCCAGCCCTGGGGAAACGGGCAGGTAGATAAGATGTTCTCTCTGTGACCTACGTCAGAAATGCTCTGAAAACAAGTAATCATGCGAAGCAGGAGGAAGTAGGAAGTGTTGTCACAGGCATTCCAAGATACCTGATTTTTTAAAAAAATGCTACAGAGTACACGGCATGTTACCCAGGAACATAAACCGAAAGCACTTTCATAATCAATTGATCGTTTCTCCTAGTTAATGTTAGTAATAATTGTAACAAAGACATTAAAGGTTCAAACATTTCATTTTGCTTCCAAACCAAACCATTTAATAATGTCCTAGTTTTTAATATAGCTTAGCACTTTGCCTTAGTAAATGAGAATTTGCATTTTTATTTAACCTTTTTGGCTCTTTATATCTTGCCCTTCCCAATTGGCTAATATCATCCAAAGGGTGAGGATTCCATATGACCCTTCTTTTACCCCCAGTCTACTCTATAGGGTCAATAAATATTTGCTGGTTTAATGGGGTTTTATTGTATGGGGCATTTGGGACACATCTATCTGTTCAGTAGCTTTTTCTGTCCATGGCACACACTCCTGATTTTCCTATTGCCTCAGCTGCCTTCGGTCTGAGGACCTGCCATATTCTTATCAGTCACCCCTTTACAACTAGAGTCTGGTCCAGACCCCAATGTACTGGCTGAGCTCCTGCTGCCTACTACAGAATTTGCTGGCAATGATCCCAACTCTAAGAGGCACTTGCCCTGAATTTTTTTTCCTTCACTTTATGGATCCATCGTTCATCTGAAAGACATTCCTCCCTTTGGACTGGCTACCTGGACTTGACTTATTCCGTAGCCAGTTCAGAAATGACTTTTCCACTGGCTCTTGGAAAAGAGGTAGGATAAACATCTTTACAAGAGTGGGCATTCCTGTAGTGCCTACATCCCTGTACACCCACTGCTGCCCTAGTTAAGTGAGGAGACGGCAGAAGTTTAGTGAATATGGCAATTGGAGCTATATTCAGGTGACGGGAGGGATCTGGGATTGATTGTACCTACTCGCAAACCCTTACTGAGATGGTCCAAATTTTCTCAGTCCACATTAAATGCTGCTTTTGGCAATAGAGTGATATTTAAGAGCAGATTTTAAAATGCTCCATTTCTTTTTAATTATTAACTAGTTGCCTCAAGACATATGACAGAAATCCATCTTATAAGAATGTCATCGACAAGAAATTTCCAGATAAAATTTTCCCTCATTAGAATTTGTGTGGTGTGAATGTGTGTGTGTGTGTGTGAGAGAGAGAGAGAGAGAGAAAGCGTGTGTGTGTAGGGAGCTTCCAAAGACATGAACTAATTATTGAGCTAGATTGTTATGGTATCTGATGAAGACATCACATTAAACACTGTAAGAAACATTCACTGTATTGCTCTTTATCTTTGGTAAATGCTTCTAAGTTCATTTAAAGAGTGCTGAGGGACTGGATCATGGAACATACATGTTAGCAGTGTCATACTCTCAGCTTAGGGAGATAAAGTCGGCACTGCATAAAAGTCCAGATTCTGGGGAGGGACTGGAGCTATATTGGTGGAAACACATCAAAAGGTAAAGGAAGGTAGTCAAAGGACAACCCCTATAGACTTCACAATTTAGGTAAAAGACTTTCATGAGTAGTCCTTAGAACTTTATTGCTGCCTGTGCCACTAACTAGATCTCCTCAACATTATTTTCCTTCCCTTGAACCATGATGGGCCCCTTTAGAATGGACATTGAGGTTGACGTTAGCCATTTCAATTTCAAGATGCAGAAAGACCAGAAAAAGATTAGAAAACAGCAACAATATTTTACCTTGACTCTTTATAGACTGAGCACCTAGTAGATATTTACCAGATGGTGAATAAGATACTGTTTTGGAAACACAGATACGACTGCAAATGTCTACTATTTTGTAAACCTTGGATAAAAGTGTAAGTGAAGAAAGAATTTGTAGGTAATTTAATATTGTTCTTTGTGACCTTTTTTGTGTTTTTATGCTACACATTGAACATAGATTTATATATTTTCATAATCAGAATAAGTCAATGAAATTTGACTAGGAAAGGGAGGAGAGAGACAGGGCAGATGATGAGACAGGACCAATGTAGACATTTTTTAAATAGAAGGGTTTGGTGATAATTTCTCAGGCTGAAAAGAAAGAGTCAGAGGAAAATGAGAGTATAGCATGTATAAGATGAGGGATTAACTGATCTATCATAGTTCCTAGATAAAAAGAGGGGATGTCATTAAAAGTGATGGTGGAAGAGGTAGTCCTGAATTGAAAGAGAACGAATTTACACTTTGAATTTTGAATAAAGAGGAAAAATGTTGAAATGTGATGTAAGTTTGTAAAAGGAGCTTATGTGTGTTTGAGATGGTTCATGCCAGATGGATCAAGTTTTCTTAGTGAAAATACAGGACACATTTGTTAAGAGTCATGAAGGAAATGAGAATCAATGGAGACAGTGAGAAGAGTGATCATGGTTTCTAAGAATAATTTGCAGGAATGAACCAAAGGGTTACTAAGTGATGCTAAGGACACTAAGGCTTTGCCAACAAGGAGATTTCATAGCATAGGTATTAAAAATGATCCCAACCGATGAATGGATAAATAAGGTGTGGTATATATATATATATATATATATATATATATATATATTACCCAGTGATGAAAAAGAATGAAATCTTGCCATTTGCAACAACATGGATGGAACAGGAAGGTATTATGCTTAGTGAAGTAAGTCAGTCAGAAAAAGACAGATATCATATGTTTTCGCTCATATGTGGAATTTGGGGAACTAAACAAAAGACCATAGAGGAAGGCAAGGAAAAATAAGTTACAAACAGAGAGGGAGGCAAACCATAAGAGACTCTTAAATACAGAGAACAAACTGAGGGTTGATGGGTGTGGAGATGGTGGGGGTGGGAAAAATGGGTGATAAGCATGGAGGAGGGCACTTGTTGGGATGAGCAGTGGGTGTTGTATGTAAGTGATGAATCACGGGAATCTTCCCCCAAAGCCAAGACTATACTGTATACACTGTATGTTAGCTAACTTGACAATAAATTATTAAAAAATTAAAATATAAATAAATAAATAAATAAATAAATAAATAAAAGAACAATCCCTAAGTGTTCCTTAAGACTTTGGGTCATGGCATATCTTTCCTAATACACAATATTAATTAGTTACCCAAATTTGGCTTCTATTTATTTACTGACATGATTTACTTAGCTAAGACAAGAGCATTTACCATCAGCTACAATTTCTTCCCAGTCTTATAAGCCATTAAGTATATCTCCACACCACGAAGCACCAACTACATAAGAATAGTGCATACTATTCCTTCCGATTGGAATCTTCTTCTACTTTTTACCTGGCTAAACTTCCCTCATTTTTAAAATACTAGTTTCTTCTTCCCTAAGCATTTTCCATTCCTTAGACAAATTTGGTCCACCCATAATTCTTTCTTATAATATCTTGTTCTTTTATATTTTTTACAATTTATAATTTTATATTATTATGTGTATTTGTTTCAAATATTCTTTCCTAATCAGATGGAAAGCTTTGTTAATATATGGTTATAGTTATTGTATTTATTATAATATCCATAATACCTAGAGCAGGACTTAACACAGGCTTGGTAAATAGTTTTTATTCAATTAATTGATGATTGATAAATAAGATGATTGAAAAGTAAACGAATAAACTAAAGCAATATTATTCTTATATTTTTCATGGCCTAGTCTTAAACTTAAGTGGACCTATTTTTCACTCTAAATTTTATTTTGCTTCATATCCTGCCAGCTTCTGACATCATTATTTAGTTGCCTGTATATGACTTCCAAGTAAACCAGATCAATCTTATTATCCACCATCTGGAATTTTTCACTGCCTTGGAGTGCCATTTATATTGCAATTACTGGAACCCATGTTTGGATGAACGATATCCAAGTTCAGTATGATCTCTGACACTGTTCTGTGTGGGCTGCTGGATTCACTACCTTTACCTGGCGTGGGTTCTGTCAACAGATCAGATCTGCCAACCGCATATTACGTTTCAGCACCCTTCTGTATCCTACAAGTCCCATGTTGCCCAAACTCCACTTAGCTCAGTCTTGATTAGCTTCCATGATAACACAGGTGGAAGGTAACTTTTAAATGAAATTCAAAGAATCATTTACCCTTTCGAGAAATGTCTCTCACAGCAGAAAAAAGAAAAAAAGGTGACATTAGCAAAAATGGTGGAGTAGGAAACTCTAAGAGTCTCTCCTTCCACAAAAGCAACAAATATATTGGCAAAACTGTCATAATCAACTTTTTAAAAACTCTGTAAACTAGCCAGAAGTTTGAAACAACCAGAGAAATCTTTCATCAAGAAAAAAAAACAGCTGAGTCTCTGTTAGAGAACTTTGTGGCATTTAATTTACCCTGGTCCCCTCTCCTAGAATTCTGTATCTGGTAAAGAAATCCTGCAAAAATGAACGAAAATTAAAGTACTTGCAGATGAACAAAAACTAACAATTTGTTGTTGGTTGACTTGTTCTACATGAGATACTTAAAAAAAAAAACATTTTAGGCTGAAATGAAAGAACACATGACAGTGACTTTAATCTACACAAAGAAATGAAGAGCAACAGGAAAGTAATAGTATATATAAAAATAAATGTTAGAATTAATGTTTTGGGGATGTAACCCCTCTTTTTGCTTATATTATTTAAAAGACACCCTCATAAACAATAAATATTCATCTATATTTTTTGTCTTTACATATATATTGATTAAAAGGACAATCAACTATGAAGATATAACAATTATAAATGTGTATGTACCTAACAACAAAGCCCCAAAATCTGTGATTTGATTAATGACACAATTGAGGGAGAAATAGGTAGTCCAACAACAGCAGGTGGAAACTTCAATACCCCACTTTCATTAATGAACAGAGCAACTACACAGGAGATAAGCAGGGAAATTGAAGACTAGAATAACACTCTTAACCATTTAGAGCCAACAGATATATGTATAATACTTACCTTAACAATAAAAGATACATATTTTTCTTGAGTGCATATGGAGCATTCCCCATCATAAACTATATATTACTCCACAAAATAAGTCTCAATAAGTTTAAAAGTTTAAAATCATGCAAAATAGTCTCTCTGACCCCAATGGAATGAAATTAGAAATCCATAGCTGAAGGAAATCTAAAATTCACATGTGGAAATTAAGCAATTCAATTTTATTTATTTATTTTTTTAATTTTAGTTTTTAAAATTTACATCCAAATTAGCTAGCATATAGTGCAACAATGATTTCAGGAGTAGATTCATTAATGCCCCTTACCTATTTAGCCCATCTCCCCTCCCAAACCCCTCCAGTAACCCTCAGTTTGTTCTCCATATTTATGAGTCTCTTCTGTTTTGTCCCCTCCCTGTTTTTATATTATTTTTGTTTCCCTTCCCTTATGTTCATTGTGTCTCTTAAAGTCCTCATATGAGTGAAGTCATATGATTTTTGTCTTTCTCTGACTAATTTCACTTAGCATAATATCTTACAGTTCCATACACGTAGTTGCAAATAGCAAGATTTCATTCTTTTTGATTGTCACGTAATACTCCATTGTGTGTGTGTGTGTGTGTGTGTGTGTGTGTGTGTGTGTGTGTATACCACATCTTCTTTATCCATTCATCCATCGATGGACATTTGGGCTCTTTCCATACTTTGGCTATTGTTGATATTGCTGCTATAAACATGGGGGTGCATGTGTCCCTTCAAAACAGCACACCTGTATCCTGTGGATAAAAGTCTAGTAGTGCAATTGCTGGGTCGTAGAGTAGTTATATTTTTAGTTTTTTGAGGAACCTCCATACTGTTTTCCAGAGTGGCGGCACCAGTTTGCATTCCCACCAACAATGCAAAAGAGATCCTCTTTCTCCGCATCCTCGCCAACATCTGTTGTTGCCTGAGTTGTTAATGTTAGCCATTCTGACAGGTGTGACAAATCATTGTGGTTTTGATTTGGATTTCCCTGATGATGAGTGATGTTGAGCATTTTCTTATGTGTTGGTTGGCCATCTGGATGTCTTCTTTGGAGAAGTGTCTATTCATGTCTTTTGCTCATTTCTTCACTGGATTATTTGTTTCATGGGTGTTGAGTTTGATAAGTTCTTTATAGATCTTGAATACTAACCCTTTATCTGATATATCATTTGCAAATATCTTCTCCCATTCTGTCACTTGACTTTTAGTTTTGCTGATTGTTTCCTTTGCTGTGCAGAAGCTTTTTATTTTGATGAGGTCCCAGTAATTCATTTTTGTTTTTGTTTCCCTTGCCCCTAGAGACATGTTGACTAAGAAGTTGCTGTGGCCAAGATCAAAGAGGTTTTTGCTTGCTTTCTCCTGGAGGATTTTGATGGCTTCCTGTCTTACATTGAGTTCTTTCATCCATTTTGAGTTTATTTTTATGTATGGTGTAAGAAAGTGGTCCAGGTTCATTCTTCTGCATGTCACTGTCCAGTTTTCCCGGCACCACTTGCTAAAGAGACTGTCTTTATTCCATTGGATATTCTTTCCTGTTTTGTCAAATATTAGTTGGCCATACATTTGTGGGTCCATTTCTGGGTTCTCTATTCTGTTCCATTGAGTTGAGTGTCTGTTCTTGTGCCATAACCATACTGTCTTCATGATTACAGCTTTGTAGTATAGCTTGAAGTTCTGGATTGTGATGCCTCCTGCTTTGGCTTTCTTTTTCAAGATTGCTTTGGCTATTTGGGGTCTTTTCTGGTTCCATACAAATTTTAGGATTATTTGTTCTAGCTCTGTGAAGAATGCTAGTGTTATTTTGATAGGTATTGCATTGAATATGTAGATTTCTTTGGGTAGTATTGACATTTTAACAATATTTGTTCTTCCTATCCAGGAGCATGGAATCTTTTTCCATTTTTTTTTTTTTGGTGTCTTATTCAATTTCTTTCATAAGCTTTCCATAGTTTTCAGTGTATAGATTTTATATTACTCACAAAATAGGTCTCAATAAGTTTAAAAGTTTAAAATCATGCAAAATATTCTCTCTGACCCCAATGGAATGAAATTATAAATCCATAGCTGAAGGAAATCTAAAATTCACAAGTATGTGGAAATTAAGCAATTCAATTTTAAATAACCAATGAATCAAAGAAGAAACGACAAGAAAAATTAGAAAATACTTTGAAATAAAGGAAAACAAAAATAGAACATACCGAAACTTTGAGAATGTAGAAAAATTAATGCTTGGGGGGAAATTTATAGCTATAAACAACTATATTAAAAAAGAAAAAGGCCACAAATTAATAATCTAAATTTTAACTTACTGAAATTACAAAAAGAAAATTACAAAAAGAAATTACAAAAAGAAAAAGAAATTACAAGAAGAAGAAGAAAAAAAATTACGAGAAGAAGAAATTACAAAAATTACAAAACTGAAATTTACCAAAGCAAAGAAATAAGAAAGATTAGAATGGAAATAACTGAAATAGAGAGTAGAAGAATTACGAAGAATAAATAAAACAAAAGTTGTGGATGTTTTTGTTTTTGTTATTGTTTTTGAGATCAACAGAATTGACAAACCTCTAAATACAATGACCAAAGAAAAAGAGAAAAGACTCAAATTACTAAAATTGGGAATAAAAGTAAGGATATTACACAAATAAAAATAATTTTAATAGTATACTTAAACAATGGTATTAAAAAAAAAAAGAAAGAAAGTGTTAAATTCTTAGAAAAGCACAAATAACCAAAACTGACTCAAGAAGAAATAGAAAATATAACAAGGAAACTTATAAGAAGGAAAAAGATTTATTCAATGATCAAAAAAATGTCAAACAAAGAACATCCCAGGGCCAGATGGCTTACTGGTACTAACAAATCTTTAAAAAGAATTAACACTAGTACTTCTCAAATTCTTCCAAAAAATTAAAGAGGAGGGAATACTTCCTAACTCTTTCTATGAGACCAATATTAACCTGATACTGAAGCCATACACAAACATTATAAGAAAGCTACAGTCCTAGGGGTGCCTGGGTGGCTCAGATGGTTAAGCATCCAGCTTTGGCCTAGGTCATGATCTCACCATTCCTGAGTTTAAGCCCTGCGTTGGGCTCTGTGCTGATAGCTCAGAGGCTGGAGCCTATTTCAGATTCTCTCTTCTTTCTTTCTTTCTTTCTTTCTTTCTTTCTTTCTTTCTCTCTCTCAAAAACAAATAAACATTAAAAAAAAAAGCTACAAACCTATATGCCTGATCAATATACATCCCAAAACTTCAACAAAATACTAAAAACAAATCCACCATCATATTAAAGAAATACACCATGACAAATGGGATTTATCTGAAGAATGCAACATGTCTCAACATATGAAAATTAATGAATATAATCCACCATATTAATATAATAGAGGGAGGAAAAGTACATTATCCTCTCATTTGATGCAAAGAAAAAAACATTTCACAAAACCCAACACCATTTCATTATTTAAAAAAATGTCTAAAAACTAGGAATTGAAGGTGTATAGTACAGGGCTATCAACATGGGCTTAGATTGCCATACCCTGCATGTTCCCCAAAGAAGTCTGTCTTCAGGACTAGTCCTTTGTCAACTCCTAGGAGGCAAGCTTTGGCTCTTGGAATATTCTGCCTGATAAGAATGTATTTCTATGTCTGAAGCTTTGGGCCATGTTGTATCAGTGTGATGAGATAGTTTATACTAACAAATGTGATTTATGATGAACGCCTATTTTGGCTTAGGGATCTGGAATCTGAGTAGCTGAGGTCAGTCATGCAGGTGGATGTGTGCAAACATAAATGACCGCCATGACCGCCAATACAAACAGTGGGCATCACAGCTCCAGTGAGCTTTACTGGGTGGCAATACTTCTCACACATGGGTAACACTTCACATTATTGCCGGGAAGATTACTCATGTCTGTGTGACCACTGCAAAAAGACACCTAGGAGCTTTTGCCAGGTTTCTCCTAGACTTTTTTCCTTGGAGGATTTGATTCTGTATTGAATACTGTAATAAATTCTAACTGCGAGTACAACAGCTCTGAATCTTGTGAGTCCTTCTAGAAAATTACTGAGCATGAGGGTGGTCTTGGGGACTCTAGCACCACTGGTATCACAGGTGGGATTCAGTAGCATGACTGACTTACTAAACCACGGGGAAAGTACTACTGGGGAAAATGAGAAACAATGGTATGACAGGTGACACACCCTTAGGTCTAATGACTACTGAGTTACCCATGGTACGAGACAGCTGCTGCATGGTAATCAGTTACATGAGTAAAAGTTACCAGTGGAATTTAAAATGATAGATCCGACTTCCAAGAACTTTTCACCACATACATAAGGGAAGGGAAAATAATGAAAACGATGCTCAGTATACAACGCCTTGCTTATTTTCATCTGTAATAGTTAAAATTAAAGTAAGGAAGAGTGTTTGGGTGAATCCTGGCACAGTTTCAGGCTCAGATTGTAGCCTGTCTAAGCTATAACCACCAGCCTCAGGGCCACTACCAAACAGAAAAATTATTCTGGAATGACAGACCACACTTCCATAATCTGATCACTGAAAAAGGAAGTCTAGGTGGTGGGAGCACAAAACCAAAGGGTAGAGTGTGGTGGAGTTGTCTTATTTTGTGAATTCATATCACCAGCTCCTGAAGGTTACCAAAATGGATGGTGAGAGTGACTAACTTGGGAGCAGTCTTCAGTGTTTTCAGTGCAGCAGAATTGAAGAGCAGTTTTGGACTGATTAATACAGGTAAGACAGCTTACTATTGATCATCACAGATGACTGTTCATGATCCAAACATACAACTGATTTTCCTTAAGTGACAGCTACTTTGGTGGACTGAATCCAAGCTAATGCAATTTATTTACCCTGTAAAGGGACATATCCTTCTGTTCTTTTAATGTCACGAGGAACTCCCCAAATCAAGTGGCTGATATTTTTCATATATAAGCCATGCTGGATTGTAATGCTCATCCACCTAATATGCCTCTTACTAAGGTCATTGTAAATGGTATCATTAAGGCACCCCTTTCACATGGGTATCTCATTATACCTTTCTGCTGAAAAACCAGTCAGTGATCCTTGAAGCCGTATCTCAGCTTTTCCTTCTGGGTATTACAGATGCTTTGAAAATTAGAGTAATTCACAAGAGAATGGGGAAAAACAAAGAGGTATCAAGGGATTTGGTCAGGGCAGTGAAAAGATTTTAACTTGTAATTAAGGAATGTTATATATAATGTGAATATCAGTGGAGTCAATGCAAAGGTCTTTTTTTTTTTAGTGTTTATTTTTGAGAGAGAGAGAGAGACAGAGTGTGAGTGGGGGTGGGGCAGAGAAAGAGGGAGACACAGAAACTGAAGCAGGCTCCAGTCTCTGAGCTGTCACCACAGAGCCCGGCATGGGGCTCAAACACACGAACCATGAGATCATGACCAGAGCCGAAGTTGGACGCTTAACTGACTGAGCCACCCAGATGCTCCACAAAAGTCTTAATGTAATACTGTCAGAGGTTGCATGGACTTATGGGAACCCCTGATGGTCTCCCCAAACTGATCCCTGATGAAATCTACTCTATTTATCCTATTCTGGGGGAATGTACAAAGCTGGATGACAAAATGACAATGACAAACCTAACCTCTGATTGCCAGTGTCAGTGGTCTGGTAAATTAATCAATATGGAGATTGATGAAGAGACCAAAGTCTATTGGCACAACTCCTGGCTAGGGAGCCAAAGTCATATGCACATATATGGATAAAGTGGCCAAGGGGTAGAGAAGAAACCTTTTTGGAGCTCCTTGACACAAAACTCTGGTAAGTGTGATTCCAAAACCATTGGTGACATCTTACCGTGGACTATAATTAGACCATGAGGTTATAGGAAGGTAAAGGTCGGTGGGATTTAGGTAAACGTTTGGCTGAAAACTGGAATCTTAGAACAGAATTTCTACAAAGTGGATGCGTCTGACTTACCTGAACGTATTACTGGATGGATACTATGTCTGCGTGGTGAACACTTTCTCTACCTGATATTACAATACCTTTGTCAGTATTAATTAGACACGCTAAATGGGAAGCTATAGAATTTCCGGAGTCTACACAGGTTGCTAATTTGAAACGGTATTGCATAACTTGTGGGCAGAAGGGATTACCACTTTAATTAAGGGCGTGTTAGGAACTGATGTGCCAGTACCAACAAAGTTTCAGTACAATTGCACTATGTGGCCCATGAAAACGGCAGGTGGCTCATGGAAACTAGAAGCACATTATCAACGCTTGAATGAAGTCTGTCTGGAGCATCAGGAGCAAAAACTACCCAAATCCAAGAGACTGGGACTCAGTGACTGGTCTTACAAATGCTATTTTTTCAATCCTCACCTCAGAAAAGATCAGCCATCGTTTTCCTCCAGGGGGAAAGGATCCTGATTTACATTTTATTATCTTATATTGCGAGAGGGCTGTTGGAATTCACCAGTTTCTTTCATCATTTGGTTTCGAAGGAATTTAAACTTCATGCAGGTCCCCGCTGTGATGAAACACTACGTTTTGATGGCATCCTAATATCAAAGACTGAAAAAAAAAAAAAAAGGTGAGAACAGACTCAAATGAAGTGAAGGCCACAAGACAAACAGAGGCTGGTTGAAAACCTTAGCAAAGGTAGAAGGGCCGGCTGAAGCGGTGAAACCATTAGAACAACCTGGTCAGGAGCCATCCATGACAAGAGCTCTGCAGGCAACTAGAAATGAACTGTTGTCATTGCCAACCCCTGGAACTCAGCAAGAAGCACAGCCCTTGGGCAGGTTGTTTGGATTTGGGAGGCTATGTGGGAATGTTGCAACTTCTTGTCCGTTAAATTACCTGAAAGGAGATCGTTATTTGAACGGGGGACTAGACAACAGCAGGCTGAATCAGCATCGCAAGAAGTGGTGGCTCAGCTAATTCCTGTGGGCCCTTGTTGTCCACACTCAGATGCTTTTGGAAGAATCTGCAACTTGCCCTTTTGTGGGTCAGGGCTTATGGCAGAAGTGCGTTCTGCCCAGCAGTGACCACTGGGATCTTGGACCTGGAAATTTTCACATGTGGCAGCAGGGTATGTGCCATTTGAGAGACAATGGTTCGTTACTGAGCAGCAATTAAAACTGCCCATATGACTGAAGGCCATAAAATAATCTTGAAACCCAAAATACGCATAATTCTTTGGGTAATGTCCAAAAAACACTCCAATAAGGGAGGCAGCTCCAAGAAGGGCAGCATAATAAAATGTAAATGGCTTATAGAGGAATATGCTACTGAAGGAATTCAAGATGGTACTCAAGAGTATTCATGGGTAGGCAGTTTTTTTCCCTCTAGGATTGACTGGCATCTGGAACTTCCAGATCCCATTATCACATGGGCTGTGCCCTAGCAACAACTCTTAATTGACCAATAAAAAACGACTTGGTTTGTAGATGGCAGTTCCAATGTGCCCAGACAGCACCCTGTTCGAAAGGCTGCCACACTACAACAGGCTGGTGGCAAAATTCTGATTGAAGAAGGCAAGAATAAACCAACTTAATGGTCTAAATTGTATGTTTTTTTTCTTTGCAGTGATGGGAGAATTGAACAATCAAAGTCCTAATGCTTGTGTGTGTGCAGATTTATGGTGATGGCCCATGTCGGGCCATATCATCCACCAGATAGGCAATGGGAAACTAATTATTAAGCTATACCTATACAGGCGCAGTCCTGATGTAAACCACTTTGGGAATATGAAAGACACCCTAAAGTAGAACATATGGATGGTCATCAGAAGAACCCCCTTCTTCCCAAGGATATTGGGACCAGTAAGTGGGCATCCTGCTGCGCTCACTTCAGGTGGCCACATGGGGCCATGAAGTGCGTGGAAATGGGGGAGCTTCAGCAATATTGAGATGGGCTGATCACTGATATATGCCTCCTGCACCTTCTAAGGCCTAAATACCATCAAGAGAGACAGAAACGGAAGATGACTGTGGGGCAGATTCCCCAGGGCAAAAGCCCTCCACATAGTTGGCACATAGCTGTCACCGGACCACTACCAATAACACTAGGAGTCCATAAACAGGTTCCCACAGTAAATAGACATTTGCTCTGGACTAGACTTTGCACAGATTTGCATAGATGCAAATGTTCTTAGTGAGCTCCGGCTGACCTAACAAAATGCCTCAGACTAACTAGCTTTAACCACATGCAGTTTTCTCAGTTCTGGATGCTGGAAGTATAAGAAGAAGGTGCCAGCGGGCCTAGTTTCTGGTGAAACTTTAATTTTTGCTTTCAGAAAGCTGCCTTCTTATTGTCCCCTCACATGGCCTTTTCTCTTTGTGCATGCAGAGAGAGAGAGAGCGAGATCTTTTGTTTTGTCTCATAAGGATACCAGTCCTATCAGATTAGATGCCATATGACCTCATTGTGCTTTCATTATTTCCTCAAAGGTCCTTTCACAAAATATAGTTAGGGCATTAGGGATTCAATATATGAATTTGGGGGGTGTATATAATTCAGTCCATCACACAAATGCTCAAAATGCTAAAAAAAAATAACAATAAAAAGAGACTGGAACTAAGGGTACTGTATCAATTTGGACTGCCGGGTTACATTTCTTCAAACCAGGAAACAGGCTTTATAGCCCACAGTGTCCAAAAATGGACAAATGGGGTAACATATCAAATTTACATATTATGTTGCACACCATTCTCAGAATAAGTGGTTTTACAGAGGATCAGAATGGGTAATTGAAACATTTCTTGCCAAAATGAGAGGAGATAAAAGTACGAGGGTCCAGCTTACATGCTTTCCTCAGTGTGGGCTCACACTCAACATGAGGGGTGCTGAGGAAATGTTCCTACTCAACAGATTCCTCTCATTTTCTGGTTGATGTAGGGAAGAGGTTAGGGAGAAGAGGCTGTGTGCAACTGTAGAGTTTTTCCCCACATTCCCTCTCATTTTTTACCTTTCTCTTATGGCGGTCCTAGGCTCAGGGCTGCAACCACTGGAGACCAAAACGGGGATGAGTCCTAAGCAAGAAACTTGAAGCATCCATTTAAACCCTTATGCCAAGATTTCCAAGGGCCTGGTGGTATTAACTGTGCCATCTGGCAACACTGGGGTTGACCATGAATGTAAATTTATTCTAGTGATTGAGAGAGCTCGCTGGTTCTGTACCTACGTAACCCTGCCTTATAATAGGAGTGGGTGAGGAGATACTATTAGGCTCGTGTTGCTGTCAGCAATGTGGACTAGCACAGTGACTGAATATATATTCCTTTCAAATGTGGGGAAGTTTGTGTTAAAATAAATGACAAATGGAGAATGAGAAGGAGAAGTAGTAGCTGAAGGTAAAGAAATGAATATATGGGTTACACAAAGAGGGAAATCCAGTATTACTTTGGGGCCTAAAGAGAGGCTCAGAGTTAGTGAGGCTGTCTCTCAGCACAATTATTTACGATGCTCAGAAGGGTGAAGCCGTACGTTTTCCAGGATACTCCTGCTTCTGGCAGCTGACAACATTGAACAGAAGCCTGCAGACCCGAGTGGCATTGCTTTGGGAGACATTTTGGTTGTTTGACACGGTGATGCGTTGGCCCAATTATTAATGAATGAATGGAACGCTAGTAATGTGCCAGTATCTTTGTCTCATTTTTCAGGTTGCATATACTACAAAGGACATCACTTGGGAGGGAATTTCCAGGAACTACTCCCCATTGGCCATCAGATAACTGTACGTGTAAACCTTGGGGATCAAATGCTTAGGAAGGTCCCTCCTTATAACGGAAACAGCAGCTGCACGCATGACTATGCTGTCAACAAATACATAGCATGCTTGTTTTTGTAAATGAAAAGCTATTAGCCAGAAGAGAAAGGAATAATGGGTTGCTGCTGGGAATGAAACAGCGGGCTTCACATAGTAGATATGAATTCCCGAGGTAAGACTCCCCAAACTGGGATGAGAAAGCCTATAGGCGGTCTACTGGCATACTCAGATGAAATTTCGTCAAGTTGTGACTACCCCCCATCTACCCCCAAGGTGGGAAACTCAGCATTTTTGGGTTTAGAACATATATCCTAACTGCTCAGACCATTAATATGTCACGGTGACAACAACCATGAAAGATTAAATGACACTGGACCACAAGACCGAGAATAGCTTTAAGAGAGTTAAGTGCCATGCGGCTCCTGGGTGACTCAGTTGGTTAAGCGTCCAATTCTTTTTTTTTTTTTTAATTTTTTTTTTTTTTTAACGTTTATTTATTTTTGAGACAGCGAGAGATAGAGCATGAACAGGGGAGGCGCAGAGAGAGAGGGAGACACAGAATCTGAAACAGGCTCCAGGCTCTGAGCTGTCAGCACAGAGCCGGATGCGGGGCTCGAACTCACGGAACGCGAGATCGTGACCTGAGCCGAAGTCAACCGCTCAACCGACTGAGCCACCCAGGCGCCCCAAGCGTCCGATTCTTGACTTCGGCCCGGGTTGCGATCTCACGGTCTTTGAGTTCGAGCACTGCAACGGGCTCTGAGCTGGCAGCACAGAGCCTCCTTGGGATTCTATCTCTCCTCTCTCTCTGCCCTTCCCCTGTTTGTGAATGCACGCTGTCTCTCTCTCTCTCAAAGTAAATAAAAATTGTAAAAAATTCAAAAATGAGAGTTAGTTGCCAATCTACGCATCATGGGGCAAGCTGAATTTGCTTTTAATGAAGAGTGGCATTCAGAGGAAAAGAATTATTAACTGCTTGGAGTAAATTCTCTTCTAGGAGGAAGCAAAGGATGGGGATAAGCCTGGAAATCTGATGAAGCTTTAGTGAAGTGGGTCAGGCAGACTCAAAGCATGATGCTGGATACTGTTAGGCCCCAGTGTAAGGAAAGGGATTGTATCCTGACTCAACAGCACCTCTTGATTGTGTTGATAAAGATGGAGGGCAAGGGAGCCTTGAGACAATGACTCCTCTACTTGGCTGCTGAGGCCCAGAGGACATACCTATAGGACCCCCGTGGACCTTCATACCTATGGAAAATCTCTGAGAGCATTTGCAGTTTGCACAGATACACTATGACTACATTCACTCCAAGCTGAAATCAGAATAAGACACGTTCTGTGCTATGATTAGCAGGAATAGAAACAATTCTGAGGGGCGCTTGTGTCCTGCTCCTAGGAGGGAAGTGAGCCCTGTTCTGTAATAGCACACAATTGATACCAGTCTCAGCACAAGCCTGTTAACTGACACAGAGTGACTGGATTTGTCCCCAACTGACCTGGAACCCAGAAATAACTGAATTGAGTGCCAATTACAGCAATGTTTACACATAGTAATATCTGGTACATTGGGCAAAGGCTGACTCTTGGGAAGAGAGGTCAGCTACCTCCGTAATTCCTACTGATTTGTTCTGTATTAAGCCAGAATTGTATCATGACCCTATTGTGGTAATGGTGTCACACTGGCAATTTTGGTAAGATGCAATGACCTCAGGGGTGCCTGGGTGGCTCGATCAGTTTAGCGTTCAACTCTTGACTTCAGCTCAGCTCATGATCTTATGGTTTGTGAATCTGAGCCCCACATTGGGCTCTTCTCTGACTCCTCTGGGCTCTTCTTCTCCAATTCTACTGTCCAATTCTGACAGTGGGGACCCTGCTTGGGATTCTGTCCCTCCTTCTCTCTCTGCCCCTTCCTTGTTTTCTCTCTCTCTTTTTCTCAAAATAAATAAACTTAAAAAAAAAGATGCAATGACCTGTGTACATGAGTCACATGACAGTACTGATATTGATGATCAAATGTATTGAGAGATTGCAGTAAAGCTTCCTCAGGATGTAATGCCAACGAAAAATGGATGGCCTGAGAAAGAGTGGGATCTAAGGAGCCATCAACTTAATTGTTATTCTGAGTAGCTCCGCACAAGTTTTACCAAGAGGTACAAATAACGGTAAATGAAAGAAGTGGGTAATCAAATTAGTATAAAAATATAAAAATGTATGTAATGGTTTTAGAGGATGGATTATTTGTTTTGTTAAGTCTATCACTACTCCATGGTGACTCCTCCAAATGGTAGGCATATTCATGCTGACACTATTGCTGTATCTGTATCTGTATATCTGTATCTGTATCTGTATATATGTCAGAATAGACATATATAAATACCATATCAAATATAGATGCAAAAAAAAAAATGATAGCTCTGCTGTAAGATAGCCTATGCCAAGGGCTTGCAGAGGCGGGTGGGGCACGTAAGAAAAAGGTTCAATTTTCCTGCCCGTGTTTGTTCAAACAATTCACCTTTCCAAGAAAGGTCTGTCTTTGGGACTGGCCCTTGACTAACAAATACTTAATTATAGCGTTCATATGAAATATTCACTAGGCAGTCCACAGAGACAAAGTAGATCAGTGGTTGTCAGGGCTCATGTGGAAGGAGAATAGAGAGTGACTGAGAATAGGAAGTTTCTTTCCGGTGTCATGAAAATATTCTAGAAGGAGATAGTGGTGATGGTTCTACAGCACTGTGAGTATGCCAAAAACCACTGAACTGTAGAGTTCAAAGGACGAATATAAAATGTTATGTTATGTACATTGTATCTCAGTGACAAAAAACAAACAAACAGAAAGCACACTTGAAAGAACTCTGACGCCCTATGAGTAAACGCTCCGGTCAAGGAGAGACAAGAATCTTGGAGGGGCAAGTGGTGTGTCCAATGCTGCCATACAGACTGTAACTAGGTTATTTATTTAGAAGACGACTTCAGGAGCTTAGAACACATCCAGAGACTTTATCAGTAATAAAAACGTAAGAACGTGTGCACCAACAGCAATGAAAATAATAACAAAAGATTCTAGTGGGTATAACTTCTTTGGGGGTTACCTCGTATATGAACCCCTTTCCATGTTTGAGCCTGTGGCCTGATCTCAGCATGTCAGTCCCACTGGGTCTGGTTTTGAATCTGGATCCAGGGCTGGAAATAACCCTCCTGCCGAGGCAGCAATGATGTCATCAGGGATGTGAGCCACAGTCTTGTGTTCAGCCACTGAGGCGGCATCTCCCCAGGGGACTGTATCTGCAGTTACCTTGGCTGTGGTGTGGCCAAATACTCTCACTTCACTCCTATTCATTTTTCAGGGCCCACTGCTGTGGAATTCCAATCAAACCTGTGAGATACTTGATATCTGTTCAAAATACTCGTTTCTTGCTTAGATCAGCTGGTATCAGTTTCAGTTGCTTGTGACATATAACTCTGGCTGGAACAAAAAAAATATTTGCTCAAGCCATCTGATAAGACTAAGTGGGTTCCTTGAACCTTGATGGGGGGTAACTCCCCAAAGCTGTGATTCCATTGATTCAGTATCTAGTGTGCCAGTCAGTTATTTCCCCCCTCCATCCAGAGTTTTCCCCGTGGTCCTTTTAACCAAGTAGTTTTGTTCTATATATCCCATGAAGAGTCTATTCAACTACTCTTTAAACCTGCTCCCTCCTAGACTTTATCTCAATGCTTATTACAAATGCCGAATCACATGGCACAGTCTGAATTTACATTTCTAAAGAATTATTCTTTTTTTTTTAATTTATTCATTTATTTTGAGAGAGAGGCAGAGAGAGAGGGAGAGAGTGAATCCCAGGAGGCTCCATGCTGTCAGTGGAGAGCCTGACAACAGAGCTCAATCCCACGAACCGTGAGATCATGACCTGAGCTGAAATCAACTCAGTGTGTGGTCAGAGCGGCTCCCTGTGTTTGATTTTTTTTTAACTTCCAATATCCAGGACATTTGTTTTTGTGTGAGCAGAACTGCAGATGATCTATCTAAACTTCCGTCTAATCACGCCAGTCAACAACTCCCTATCACTCATGAGATGTACAGAAACTCCTTAGTGGCCTCTGACTATCGGGCCCTCCTCCATCTCTGGCATCAAGAACTTCTGTGGATTTTTTCATGGCCCCCCTCTGTCATGCACTTCCTGCTTTATTTACCCTCCTGGATTCCTTGAGATTCTTGGAAAGCCATCTTTTAGCACATGTCTGCTTTCATGCGTGTGGTTGTATCTTTCTCAGATTTTCCTTCTCCTATCACATAGATATTTACCCTCAAGATCTAGCTCAAAGTTTCCGTTCTCTCCAAAGTCTTCTGAACAACTCCAATGAGGTTGGCTAAATGGAGAGCAGAAAGCATGCCCTCTAACCCCAGCTCAGACACTAAGTGTGTGTAACCACAAAGGCCACTGAACACCACTGGGTCTCTTGCTCTTGTCAGTATCATGATTGTTGGGATCATTTTGAAGATAGTCACAGTGGGGAGACAGCAAGATGACCAAGATCTCAGAAAGATCTGAGCCTACAACTTATTGATTAAAACATCGTGGCTCAACCTATATTTTTTTGCATTTAGAACTGCTGACTGGCACATACCTCATGGGCATTGAGATGCAATTCACTTCTCACGCCATGGGAAATTAATCCCACAGCCTCCCCCCATTGAAAGTGAACATTCTTCAAGGCTAGAATGAACATGGGCCCCAGAGACTGGAAAAGAAGCTTATGTCTTACGTCCCCAGCCAAGGAGACTAGGAATTTGGCCAGAGCAGAATAGAAAGATGACAGATTTGGAAGCTGTGTGCAGGAGTGTTGCGTGCCTGTGGGGAATACACAGTAGCGTATTGCCCGTGCACTCTTTCTGAAGCAGCAGCTGCCAGCATGGACAGACAAAGCCTATTTATTGAAGAGCATTGTTTCGGCTTTTCTACCGCTTCGTGAGACAGTGCAGCGAGGCTTCCGAGTCCGCATAAAGCTATCGACTCTGGGAGAATGGTCTGCAACCTTCAACGCACACTCTTTTGAGAACCCAGAAAGACAAAACACAAAAGACTCTTGCAGAATAACCTCTGGTAAAATGTGACTGAATTCTGCATTAAGTAATTAAATGTAGCCTTTCTTATTGCAAGTTGGATGGATGCTGAGGATCCGGAAAGGAAGGCAGGGGAGAAGATGTGCGAGGTAAAATTTTGTGGTTAGGCAAACCGCTATATTCAGCTTGGCAGGGGGTAATATTAAAACGGCTTGTGAATTTTACAAAGCATGCCGTAATATTTTTCATTAACGTTCCCTTTAGCTTTAATGGTAGGTAATAACTGCTGACAGATGACAGCCATTGCGGTTGCCTGCTCGTAGAGCGTATGCCAAGGAAGGCAGAGAAAATGTGAGAACCCATTCCACTTAAAGTGGATACCTGGGGAGAATCAATTTGGTGGGCAAAACATGAGCTCCAGAAGCTGGTCATTCAGCACTCCTTTATGTTTTGTTTCTATGAACCTCAGCTTTAATAACCTGATGAAATCTGCTTCTAGAACGGGGACTCCTTCAGTAGTCGTGACACCCATTTGATCACCAGAGGAAAAGGGAAGACCGAGGCTGTCTGGCTTGCAGCATCTCTTGACACTCTTTGACATTATGATGCATGGCGGGAACTTCGAGATCAGGGAACAGATGGCTCAACCAGCTCCCATAAATATATTCACAGAAATTCGTGTAGCCCACATCCCTTTCCATAGGAAAACATCATTCGGATTCTTCCTCCAGGGACCTACCTGGGCTGCCATCACGATAACCAACAACACTAGAAGACGGGGGTCGAGAGAATAGGACTCTTGTCTGCCTTGCTTTCTCTTCACCCGGGGGCCAGCAGAGTCTCTTGCCTATTAGGCTGCTCGGTAAATATCGGGCAGCTGAAAGAGTACCCTGTAGCCAATAACGTGACACTCGACAAATGGACAGGGGATAGCAAGCCCGCAGAGATGAATCTGAAAAAGTAAAACGGGGTGCCTGGGTGGCTCAGTCGGTTAAGTATCCGACTTTGGTTCAGGTCATGATCTTGCAGTTCGTGGATTCAAGCCCTGCGTTGGGCTCTGTGCTAACAGCTTGGAGCCTGCGGCCTGCTTCGGATTCTAGGTCTCGCTCTCTCTCTGCCCCTCCCCTGCTCCCTCTCTGCCTCTCTCTCTCTCTCTCTCTCTCTCTCAAAAATAAGCATCAAAAAGATTAAATAAATAAAAAAAATTTTAAAGTGAATAAACAAAACGCAGAATCAGACCTATAAATACAGAGAATAAATTGGTGGTTGCCAGACGGAAGGGGATGGGGGATGGGCAAAATAAGGGAAAGGTAGTGAGAGGTACAGGCTTCCAGTGACTCAAAGAGTAAGCCATAGGGTGAAAGGAACAGTATGGGGAATGTAGTCAATGGTATTGTAATAGTGTTACATGGTGACAGATAGTAGCTTCGCTTGTGGTAAGCAGAACATAATGCATAGACCTGTGGAGTCACCATGTGGCATACTCTATAACTAATGTAACATTGTACATTGACTACATTCAAATAAAAAGCTAAAAAAAAAAAAAAAAAAAGGTTCCTTCCCAGCCCCCCAATTTGCAGGTGTTTGACTTAATGATCACATCCAGTGACAAAGTCTTTCTCTGCTGGCCTCTAGCCTGTTACATCTATATTTTCACTAGAGATAATGCTCAGAACCAGATGTGCCCTCCCCAGCATCATTTTAATATGTCCAAATAAGGTAAAGCTTCTAGAAAAACTTATAGGAAGAATTTTGGAAATGTCTGTATTTGTTAACTAGATCTTATTTCCATATGGGAAGTAGATTTTAGGATATCTACTAAGGAAACATGTGCCTTGACCCAGTTTCAAGCCATTCATCTTATTCACATCCTATTTGACCACTGTGCCTTTTAACTCTTCAGAATAAAACAAAAACAGCCAGCCACAAAAAATACCCTTTGATGTAAAATGAAAAAATATGCGCCAGGCAAGGGAAAGCTATTGGAAGAATGAAATGTCTGGAAATAGAGTAAAATTTGGGAAACCCAAAAGACTTAGCAGGCAGATATTGTTTGGCTTAGGTAGGGAGACATAGATTTTCAAACCTTAAATCCATTACAGACCTCTGAGTTTCATCAATCAGATCAGGGATCAGACATGAGTGAATTTCCAATCCTAAGTGTTATCAGACCAAGAGAAACTGACACAGCATTCTGTTCCCCAACCCCCATTGGCCTTGGGACAACAGGTGAACTTTCTGACCTTCTGATGTTCAGTAGGAACAAGTGGCTGGACTGGCCCTGGACAGGAAGGAATTCAGTCTCCAGAGTTCAGGGGCAGTGGTCTTTGCTGCTTTACATCTTTGTGGAGGCCCGGCCTAAATATATGGTGCTGCCAGCCTAGATGTCCCAGTGAGAGATATAATTTTGCACATTCTTAAACCATGCCATTTTTCATTGTGCAAATTCCACAACAGAGAGAGCGTACTGTAGACCTGAGACAAATGAAACAAAATCACGTCTATCTACCTAGTAGATTACATTCACAACAGACAGCAAAATGACTCCATTTGTAGCTCTCCTCGGTCTCCTCAAAATTTAGTCCTAATGGTTTATGCTTTTTGAGGCAGCTCTTTAAATCAGAAGGAATAGGAAATAATCTACTGAGCACACTCTCTTCGTTCTCGCTTTCTGTTCTCTTGTAGCTGCTTACTTTTGTTTTCCAGTGGTGACAATAACTTCTCAGACTGAAGAAAAGCTGAGGAGCAACTCAGGTCCCAGACTTCGTGATTCTTTACCTCAATTGCTAGACTCCTAGGACGTGATCCTGGAGGGAGGCTTTGAGGAAGAAAGAGGGGGCTAGTGATAAAAACACTAAAGCTTCCATGACATATAACAGAGGTTTGATCTGGAGCAGTACTCCTTAAATTTTGGCATGAAAAGAAATAATCTGGGGTCTTGTAAAAATAAACACTTTGGTTCAGCAGCTCTGGGTGGGGCCCGGGAATCTGCATTTCTAACATCCTCCCAGGTAATGCTGATGTTGCTGGCTCACGGACATCCTTCAGGCAACAAGAGTCCTGTGCTAGCTTGTGACCGAAGCAAATCACTTAAACTCCTCCGGAGACATCAGGTGTCTTTCTTTCTTTCTTTCTTTCTTTCTTTCTTTCTTTCTTTCTTTCTTTCTTTCTTTCTTTTTAACGTTTTGTTTATTTTTGAGAGAGACAGAGTGCGGGTGGGGGAGGGGCAGAGAGAGAGGGAGACACAGAATCTGAAGCAGGCTCCAGGCTCTGAGCTGTCAGCACAGAGCCAGATGCAGAGCTCGAACCCACAAACTGTGAGATCGTGACTTGAGCCGAAGTCGGACGCTTAACCGTCAGAGCCACCCGGGTGCCCCGGGTTTATTTATTTCTAAATTGGGGTTAATGTCAACAATATGAACACCTGTCTCATGAGGATGTCACGAGGCACAAAGTGGGAGCTGGATTTTTAGTTGACTATATATGTACGTGTATATAACATATTGTAATGCTGCATATAAATATATATTAATCACTAGTCCACATCTATTTATCAAAACCATCATTATGACAAAGAAAAAATGGGAACCCTTTCCACAGTTAATCTTTTGGGATTCCTCTTTCTCTTCAAAATAGCTTCTGCTATTCATATTAACAAGACTTCACTTGATTAAAAATCTAGGAGGAAGGTGAGTGTAGATAAGGCCTCTGGACACAAATAGACTTGTCCTGGCCACAAAGACCACTGCCCTCTAAATGGGTAATCAAAAGATACGAGGCTCTTGGGAAATCTTAACCTGGGTGCCATTCAGATTGCCATTTGATCCTTGCTACCAATGAGTGACCAGATAAGAAAGACAGGAGATTTTAAAACCAATCCAGATACAAATAAAAGTAAAAGGAAACAGCACTTCCTTGGGGGAAAAAATGTAATGAACCAAACAAGCACTACCGGTTTGTTCAGCTTACCTCTGTGCTTCCATTACAGGTTGTTGTCTGTCCATCCGACTGTCCGTGTATGTCTGTGTATGTGTATGCACACACCTCTCTCTGTTTCTCTCTCTTTCTGTCTGTGTCTCTGTCTCTCTGTCTCTCTGTCTCTCTGTCTCTCTCTCTCTCTCTCTCACACACACACACACACACACACACAGAAACATAAACTTCAGAAAGGAGCTGGTTTCTGGATGGCTCGCTTTGAGCCACAATTGACAGTGACTCACTGCCCTTTGAAATGGTCTCTTTGCAGACTTGGTTTATCATATGAGAGGAAGAAGTAATTGGCCCTTGATATAGCCAGATATAGTATTCAATTTAGGAGAAAATATTTTTCCTGTAAGTGTGCCTGTTTTCATAGAGCTTTGTGTAGGAAGCTGGCCATAACTGACCAAGGATACGTGTGTTCTGTTGCAATTAACCAGTGCAGGTCACGGCATTCCTGGCTGAAATCAAGGGGTCAACCTCCATTCCTGAAGGCAACGTAAGTTGAGAAGGTACTTTGCTTGCAGGCGAGAGGAACAGTCTCTGGCTAACTGTTTTTTGTTTTGTTTTGTTTTTTTTTAAATGAGAATCCATAGGAAAAGGCAGGGGGAATACAGTAAGAGTGAAAGAAGGTGCCAGAATCAAGCTTGGAAGAGAACAAGGCAGCTCCAGGTGTGGCTAAAAGCAGGACAGCCCCACAATGTCCCCAGGAGCCTAAAGAAGCTCTGAAGCTTTTGTCCTTCCCCTGAAAAATGAGGGTCCCAAGGAAAGTCTGATGAGCTGCATCTTGGGTGAAAGGACATTGAGAGGCAGCGTTTGGACAAGAAGGCTTCCACAACAGTTTTTACAGTTTTTATGCCCAGAATTCGTGATCCCCAAAGACCGCCAGGGAGCCGAGTCCGATGTAAAAGCAAAAGAGCCGTTATTCGAGCTAGCTCGAGCTCAATCCCCTACCTGCACCGACGTAGCGGTGAGATACAGGAGAGAGAGCGAGTTTCAAAAGGACAAAGGTTTTATTGGGGCCTAGGGGCAGTTGGTGAGGTAATGGCTATGGCCTCAGCCGATTGGCTGGGGAAGGGTCCGAGTCCTGTTAGGCAGGTGAGGGGGGTGTTACTCAAGGGGAGGAGGTGTGGTCAAGGTGAAGGACACAGAACAAGATGGAGTCGGCCGGCGTAGGCCCGCCCTTTCAATTTTAGGACCAACTCTTGCATTGCATAGATGACCCTGTCTGTACAGAAGGACCACAACAAGGCCACACAAAACATCAGGCCTCCATGTGCCGAATCAAGTTCTAAAAACACGCTCATTTGTCCAAGTTTCCGCCAGCTGTTCCCCCATCCCTTGAAACTGGGCACCTGGTGTAGGAGTTGGGGGAAAGATGCAGCTTGGTAGGCATGCCTTTGTCAGCTTTTCCTACTGTTTCTCCTTCTAATCCAATGTGCTGGGCAACTAACCGATTGTTGCGTTTAAGAAAGAAAGCCAACCGAGCACAGAAGTGAAAAATCCCGAGTCCCTATTTCCAATCCCAAAGAGGTCAAGTATTTTTCCTTCAATTATCAATTCTTTCTGAGAACTTCAGTCGTACTGAAGGCTGGACAAGTGTAGACAGTAAACAGACTTAGGCATATACCTGAATGTGACCAAATGAGCAGATGTTAACAAAGCTTCCCAAAGAGTAGTAATCTTCAGACACTTGTATTCAGGAAAATATATTTGGAGATATAAAAAGTAAGTTTCAACTCCCAATAGTGAAGAAAGGGGAATGACCTTAGCCTGCAAATCTACATTATGTTTTAGGGTAAAACCTTTAGGAATGGAAACTGTCCTGAATCCAGATAACTATAGACCTAAGAGGAAACCACCTTTGTCAACCTGACTTAACTCTTGCCTAGGAAGATAAGGCTATAAAGCATGGGGAAACTCCACTGTTTGCTTCAGGGAATTTCTGCAAATCAATTTATGGGAACAAACAGTTTGCTCTTCTGGGTAAATAGTTCTCCTATCAGGATGAACACCTTGTTCCCTTGGGCAAATAGCTCACTTAGCAAACAAAGAACTTCTTTATCAAGATTGGCTTTAAGACCATCCCCTCATGGAGTCCACGGATCTTAAGGCACCATGCAAAAAGACCTTGTTTGAATACAATTGGCTCTCTGCCTTGAAAGATCTGCCCAAATGGCAAAACCCTTTAAATATCTTCCCCTGAACTCCACCATAAAGTTCCTACCAAGGTTGTATCCCCACTTACCGCAGTGGACCAAATAAACTTAGGTTCGCTTGGTTAGTGTGTTTTCTGATGTTCTTTGGTGAGTCTAGAGTCAACTCTCCCCTGTTGCTACATCCTGGGAGACTTGAAAAACTAAGCATAATGAACTAAAGATGGAGGGAAGAGTGGTAGGATCCTGTTATTCTTGTCAGTTCTCTTTAAGAAGAAGTCTGTCTCAGACCAGGGAGGGTGATAATTTCTCCAGTTTACTTTCAAGGCGGCTCCGACAAGTATCAGTGTAAATAATGCGGAGGCTTTTTCACAAAGCAGAAATTTCTATCTTTCCTTTTCTGTGCTTGGCAGGAAAAGGACAAAAGAAACCTAAAACATCAGATTCCTAAATATTTAGCCATGCTCGCTGTGAATTCAGAGTCCAGGTATATTCCTCCTGTTAGGATAGCATGTCAGGGAAAGCTGTCAGCGGAACCCTGGGTGGGAGAGCATGTGATCTCTGCGTTTGACATGGAGCCTTGAGGAAGAGGTATTCCTGTTGCTTACAAAGAAGTGAAAGCCAAGCAGTGGAATAACTAAGTTAGCTATTCTGACACTATTGTTTTCAAGAGCTGCGACCATCAGTGACATTTTCATGGCATTTTAAGGCACTCCACAAAATATCCTATAAATACTACCTAATGCAACGCCTGACCTTCCGCTTAAAATACAGCTACTTTTGAGATTTATTTTTTTTCTGCTCCACACTTTTTCTTTCTTTCATGCTGTCCATGTATGGTTATTTATTTATACCACATCCACTTCCACCAAAGTGATTTGAGGCAGCTTACAATAGAAGTAAAAATGAGGCCAAAATGTGCATCCCATTAGGAGTAAAATACGGGCTGCATACAGTTTTCATAAAATTTTTGGCAGTATTTACAGCTCCTTATCCCTCTAGTCCAATGTGCTTAGCATCTAATTGCAAATCTTTCTTCTAAGAATATTCTGCAGAGTTGAAGAAAATCCTGAATCCAAATTTCCAAATCCAAGGAAGCAAAACTTTTTTTCTTCACTTGTCAATTCTCTGAGAGAACTTTAATTCCATTGAAAGTGTCAGAGTAACAATGACAATCTTAATTCAAACTGTGCATCACACATGCACACAGTCAGTCAATTAATCCATCTAATTCTCTTCCTTCCTATTTCCACTTGGAGTGGATCATTTAATTCAAGGTGTGGCACACTTTCCTGGAAATGACCAGATAGTATATATTTTTGGCTTTACAGGCCATATGGTCCCTTTTACAATCACTCAACCCTGCTATTATAGGACAAAGTCATCCAGAGATAATATGTAAAGAATTTACATGACTGGGTTTTAATAAAACTTTATTACAAAAATAGATGGGGAGCTGGATGTGGTCCACTGGCCACAGTTTGATGACTCTTATTGTAATGCTTTCTATTACTCTAATCTAGCTTCACAGTAAAAGGATAAGTTGAGGAAATAAAATGGTCAATAACAGCCGAAGTGGATAGAAAATGATTTGGGGCCATATTATTCGTATCATCTCTCTTTTCTCTGTTATGTTTGGATAGACTGATTTTACTATTCCTGTTGCAGTGGGATGAATAGTAGCTGCAAATCTATATCCACATATGAATCCCTGGAACCTGTAAATATTATCTTGTTGGAAAAAGGGCCTTTGCAGATGTGATCAAGTGAAGGATCTTGAGGTGAGGAGATCATTCTGGAAGATCTAAGTAGGTCCTATATTCCATCACCAGTAGCCTCAAAAGAGAGAAACCAAGTGAGATTGGACAGGCACACATGGAAAAGATGATGTGAAGATGGAAGCAGAAATTGGAATGATGTGGCTACAAGCCAAGGGATGCCAGCCGTCACTGGAAACTGGAAGAGGCAAGGAGCAGATTCTCCCCCGGGACCTCCAGAGGACTTTGGCCTTGTGAAACTAATTTACCCCAGTGAAACATCTTAAGCGTCCAGCCTCCAGAACTGTGAGGAAATCAATTTCCATTGTTTTAAGCTATCCATTTGTGGCAATGTATTATGGCATCCATAGAAAAGTAACACACCTCTACCTCCTTTCTCCACATTGAAAATGATTCTCTGTCCTCCTAACCTTAAAATGCACATTTGACTTAGCAGTGTATAAATTTAACTATGGTCTCTATATTCCACCTGGACCACAAAGGGATATAAGAAGACTTTAATTTCGATCATGCCATTATCGGTTAGAGCTAATCTTTCCTTCAGGGCTTAATTTTCTTTTTATTGAGCACATCCTTTAGAAGATCATTCAGTGGAAGTCTGCAAAGGAAAATTCTTTGTTTTATTGAAAATCTTTGGCTTATTGAAATTCTTTGTTTTATGGAAATTCTTCATTTTATTGGGAAAAAAACGATTTGAAATTTGCCTTTATTAAATGGTAATTGAGCTGGATATCGAATTTGAGGTGCAGGATCCTGCCTTTCAACACATTGAAGGAACCATTTCATTATTGTCTCATCTCTGCTGTGCTGTTGGCTGTCAGTCAAATTGACTTGTCTTTTGTAAGTAAATAATCAGTCTTCTCCTTCTGGTTGTTTTTATGGCCACTTTCATTTTCCTTGTCGTTTTACAGACAGTTTTGGTTAGGAGCTTAGAATTTGGTGGGCTTCTCCAATCTCAGAAAACATGTGTACCTTCCATTCTAGAAAAATTGCAATAATCTTTTAAATATTGCACTTCCTTCATTCTTCCTTTTTAAAAAGAATTCTGAAAAATAAAAAATACATACGTTAAAACTTTTCATACTATCTTTTGTGTCTCTTACTCATGCTTTTATATTTTCATTAATTTCTTGCTCTAGGCTGAGCTACCAGCAATTTGTCACTTTTTGCCTTCTGGTTCACTAATTCTCTATCAAATCTCCTTTCTTCATCCATCCATTGAGTTATTACTTTTAGTGATTGTACTTTTTCTTTCATTAGTTTGATTTACTTCTTTTAAGAGTCTTCCTACCAATTTTTCACGGTATCCTTTCTCTCCCTGTGATTTTTCTTTTCCTTTTTGTTCCTTAATACCTTTAAATAAATGTATAGCCTCTCTTAGGTTGTTCTATTACACCTTGTCATTTTAGCGTATTGTGTCACATACAACGTAGATCTTTTCCTAAAGGATTTACACTTTCTTATTATGAGCTTATATTCAGTGGGAGTTGATTTTTCTTCGAGAGATTTATGCACTGTGAGTTTAGGAAATTTCCAAATAGAATGCTGTGTCATGAGCTTCTACTGCAGAACATTGGGGAAATCGCTTCCCTGAGTTCAGTTCATGTATTAATTCACCTTAAGTCTCATGTAAGTCTTGAGATTTGTAATGTCTTACTGCAAACTCGTTTTCAGTGGAAGTCTTTTTGCTTGTTCGTGGTGTGTGTGCGTGTTTGTGCACACGCACCTGTACACCCACCATGTCTCTGCACCATAGGCTGTTATGGTTTCTGAATAGAGAGCCGTGGCCTCTATTCTACTTTGGGCACTGGGGAAAGACTACTCTCAGTTCAGTTTATATGTTAGTTTACATTCTGGGATGCTCGTGGCATGTGAGGTATGGAATTCGGGTGTCACACCTGTCCATGGTGGAGTCTTGAGATTTGCAATGTTTTATTATGAGCTCAGTTTGTTTGTATGTATGTGTGTGTGGTGAGAGTTGAGGGATATGTGGACAATGTCATTGGGAAATTTATAAATAGAAGAGTATTGGCTGTGCTTTTCCTGGAGGTCTCAGGTAATTTGCTGTTCTGAATTCAGTTTCTATGTTAATTCATCAAAATGGGATACAGGTAGCGTGTGTGATATAAATTAAAGTTTCACATCTGAACATGGTGAAGACTTGGGATTTTGATTCTCGCAAGAGATTTTTCTCCCTTCTGAAAGACCCTGGAAGATATGTTTTCCTGCTGCTTTCCATTGGCAGTGGGTGTTTTTCTACTCTCTATTCCTGGAAGAGCAAGTCTTCCGGAGACTTCTCTGGGTGCATCGTTCTTAGCTCTGTCTGTCTCATGCAGTCTCCAAGGTTACAGCTATGGTGTCTGGATGGATGTTAAATCATAGCCCCCTGAAGTGTGCACACCTATATCTAAATCTATTACCTTCCGGACTACCACTGAGTCAGCTTGTACAATAACTGCTTTGGTTACGAATTCTCGATTACCGCGAAAGAAAGTAATTTTACCGTCTTTCAAACCTGGCTATATATATTTCTGATTTTCTTTCATCCAGGATTACTATGTGTTTGGAGCTAGAAGGGGGTCCAGGAGAGCTTACATCTTCCATGTTGCTGAAGATATTTCTTAGCAACTTTAAATTCAGAAAGCCAACAGCTAAAGAAGGTCTCTCGGCTGAAGTGCAAAAGCGAGCTGTGAATCACAGGCAAGGTTAGTGCTAGATGTTGAAGCGGGATGAGGAGTGAGAAACTGGACAGTGGGGTCAAGAGTCAGGACACACACAGATACGGCAGATGAAAGACAGAGGGTGATGGAGAAGATGAGATCGGGTATCAGGCATGAAACATTGATGTGGGGACCGCAGAAAAGGGCATCTCCCTCAGGTCTCCCGCTGAGCAGTGCGGCAATTCACAGACTGAGTCAAGCAGGCCCATAAACCAGAGCAGCTGAGACACATCTGGAGGGTCTCTGTGCCGTGTCAGCTTGCCCGGGAGTGTGTTAGAAATGCAGGAATTGGGGACCATCTCAGACCTAATGAATCGGAACCTGGATTTAATGACACCCCCCAGTGATTTGTGTAATTCAAATTAAGGTTCAAACAGCACTTGAGTAGCGTCCTGACTTAAAGTATAGAACTAGGATAGAAAGAACTCAAACCACAGTTTATTAGCCATATAAACTTAGGGAAGTTAGTTTCTTCATTTGTCAAATGGGGCACAAATCCACTTCATTGGATTTTTGCGAGGATTAAATGAAATAATATATCTAAAACATGTAGCACAGAGTCTGCTACATAGTAAGAAATAAGAAAATGTTAGTTACTTTGAAAAGAGAGTTACCTGTCTGAAATTGAATGTGCGAGTGCAAAAAAATAAAAAATAAAAATTCTGGTCCTTAAGAAAAACAAAGAAGGAGAAGACAGAAAGTAGTTATTTTTAAACAACTATTATTTTCATGACTGGATTCATTACCATTCGACAAACATGTAGCAATTGCCAATAGAGGGATGCTAAGGTGGTTAAAAATGAATAAGAGTGATCCTTGCCCTTGGGGATCTTGCTATTTCAGGGGAAGGTACAGTCAACAATTAAGTGTGTGATGCTTAGGCTGAATCTTAACATATTAGTACGACTTTACTGAGAAGGAAAGGGGAAGACCATCCCAAGAAGAGAGAAACAAACATTTTCTATTCTCAGATTTAGGCAGCGAATCTGACAGTCTGTCAAGATTCCCAGAGCAACATAGAACATGGACTTGGCCAATGTATCAAATTCCACCAGCAAGTGGGAATAAAAATAGAACACATTTGTGGAGTAACTACTATGCTGTCTTGGTGAAACTTTGATGAGACAGAGGGGAGGCGCCTCTAAGGCTTAACCTAGGAATTTACGCGCGGAACGTACATCTACACTCACAGTTACTTCATGAAAGAGTTACTATTAGGTTTCTCCTTTCAGATGAAGAGGCTGACTTTGGCAAGGCTTTGTCAGAAGCAGGGCTGGGGTTTGAACTTGGGCAGTCTGGCTCAGAGTCCACTCTTAGCCATCACGCTACACTGCCTCTCAATGGACAGCATGGCTTAAAACATTTAACCCTTTAATTGTTACATGTAAGCATCCTTAATGACAATGTTTGCTAGGAAAATGCAATATCCAGGGTCTTCCTTCTTTCTCCCCTGGTACTGTCCCCCTTGGCTCTCCAATGGAGCAGAAGAGAATGTGCATACAGCATCACTATTTATGACATTTTACTAACACTTCTATAGTCACAGGATCCTTAGCAGTAAGAGTCTTATGAGGAAAAAAAATATTGGGAAACAATACGTAGGAGTTCCTTCATTTGGCCATCACTTAGAAACTAAGTTAAGATGGGAATTTTATACCACATCTAATTGCAAAACAGAAGAAAGAAGTTGGGAGGGCATTATCACAGTCCTTTGAAGTCCAAATACTTTTCTAGAGAAGAAGAAATGGATATGTGTTTTTAAATGTTTATTTATTTTGAGAGGGAGAGAGTGAGAAAGATGGGGAGAAGAGAATAGGAGGGAGCAAGAGAATCCCAAGCAGGCTCTGAGCTGTCAGCATGGAGCCTGATGTGGGGCTCGATCTCATGAACCATGAGGTCATACCTTAGCCAAAATCAAGAGTTGGACACTTAACCAGCTGAGCCACCCAGGCACCTCAGAAATGGGTATTTTTGATGATACTCAATAACGTAGATCCAGGAGCAACAAGTGGAAGTATTTTCTCTTATTCTATGAAGTTATAATAGAAGTATACAAAACTGGACTAATTTCCTCAGGAAGATATCCTGCCAGCAAACATGGGATGACCAATGGGAAGAAAGATCAAACAGGGTCTTCGAACACCTCTTCTAGGTAATCTTTAAGACCCATTTATATGGCCTTGTATTATATTGGACTGTATAAAATAAAAACATTGGTGAAATTAGAGAGTTTATTTCTTTCATTTAAAGAAGTCGAGAGACAAGTAGCCAGCTGGAGGCCTGATGCCAGCTTCAACCAAGAGAAACACAGACTCCTGAAAATCAAGAAAGAGAAAAAGCAAAAATAACTAAAATAACTAACTAACTAGCTAACTAACTAAATAAATGAAGTGTGGCCCTAGTGGAACCAGTTTCCTTTAGGAATCTTTCCTACAGGTCTTAATTAAAATTTCTGTCATTTGTCATAATTTAGTCACACGACCCTATTAGCTGCAGGGATCTGGGAAATAGACTCATTAATAACTCAAATAAAATCATGATTCTTCTACTCAATAATATGGGGAGAATACATATTGTAGCCTCTACTATACCTGTCAACCTGAAGATTCTCTTATTCAGCTTTCTTCTTTCTTTGCTCTTTTCTTTCTTCCATTCACCCAAAAAATATTAAGCTCTTACTTTGTGCCAAACATTGTGCAAGGCATTAATGGAACACACACACATGCACACACGCACATGAACACACATGCACACACGCACACATGCGCACACACACACACATATACACATACATACACACATGATCCTCGAGGGTGTTTGATTCTGAGGAATGCTGGGTAGTACCATAGAATCCAGGAGAGAGAGTATTTCCTTTCTTGGAATTCTGAGTATAATCTTATATATTCCCTAGCATTTTAACTACCACGAATGAATTAAGAGTTTTAGATGAATATCACAGGTTCTCCTACGTTCTATTCCTTGAGTTTTAGACATAAAACGAAGAATTTACTGGATTTACCTAATTGTATCTGAAGACTCATTTCAAACACAACTCGATAAAAAAATTTAATCCTTCAACTTAAGCCTGAATGAGTCAGGGTCCAGTCAGGAGTGTAGAAAGTACTCTGAGGATCACAGTAAAGAGAACTTAACATAAGGAATTGGCTAATCTGAACTGACAAAGCCAAAGGAGAACGCTGTGTAGAAACAGATTGTCCCTGCATGAGGAAGATGACCTTGGGGCTGAGTTCCAAAGACAAGCTAGGGTTCTCGGAACCTCTAAGCTTGGAGTAGCACCGCAGAACAGGAGCCCAGGCC
Organism: Panthera pardus; assembly: GCF_024362965.1. Taxonomy (NCBI): domain Eukaryota; kingdom Metazoa; phylum Chordata; class Mammalia; order Carnivora; family Felidae; genus Panthera; species Panthera pardus. Next base: position 46,198,803 of record NW_026526688.1, on the reverse strand, counting down.
ACTGAGGAGGGGCCCCTGCTAATTTATTAAAATGCCGCAGCATCACGGCAGAGCTGGAACTCAGCCCTTTGGGGAGAAGGTGCCGTCTGGCTGGTGCTTGTGCCTTTCAGGAGGTACAATGAGGCTTTTGGATATGCCAGGAAAAAAGCTGGTGGCTGGAGCCAATGCCACGGCCAGAGTGAAGGGCCGTTGCTGAAGTGAACCTATTCCTGCTGACAGAAACAGCAAGAAATGAGGAAGGGACCAGGCTGTGGTTCCTCTCTCCGTGTGCCTGCCTTTGTTTCTCTCTGGTCCCCCTTAGAGGGACCCAGCTGACAAAGGAGAAGCACACAGGTGCCGGCCAGCTCCATGAAGCAGAACACAGAGGATGTAGATAGAGCTGAGAGACCATGGCTTGAACCAATGCAGTGCACTTGTTTGGTGAGTGAGCATGCACGTCCCCTCCCTATACACTGAACTTCCGGATCACAGCACTCATATACTTGCCCTCTGGCTTCGTTGAATGCAGCCACCCTGTGTAAAATGAAGGCTTGTTTGCTCTCTTCCCCCAAATGGCACACACAAAATCTGCCCCTGAACTAATTAAAATCATCTCAACTTTCTCTAAGTCTTTCACCCCTCCGTACCAATTTGTCCCCAAATCTCAGTGTCTGTGCCCTCCCCTGCTCCATCTTGCCCGTGATGGCCCTTGCTCAGGGAGACATCAGCTTTGACACTCGAGTTTGCAATCGACTTCAAATGCCCCTCCCCGCCTTTTTGTCGTCTCTTTGATAAGAGCTCTGAACCATGTGGCAGAATGTTCCACGTGCACTGCAAATTAAGCTGGCCCTTGTTCTATTGAGACCCTAAAGATGCCACCTTGCGTCCTTCAAAATAAAATCTCCACCCCTCCCTGGGCCCCAGGGAGGTTTCCCAGCCTGGTTCTAAAGACCTCAGACCTCACACTTGATAGGTGGGTCTTGCAAAATTCCTCAAAGGTCTTACTCTCCATCATAGTTCACCCCTGTGTCTTTGCTGATGCTCTCCCTCTGTGTGGAATGCCTTCCAGACCTTTCATTACCTGCCTACTGTCCTGCCGGACTCCGCTTACACACCATTTCCTTCAAGAGGCCTTTCCTAAACCCTATGCCACTAAGTACACCTGCTTTATGCCCTTCTCACACCTCTATCATTCTGACTTACCTTATTATATAGTGATGTAATTTTAGGAGGCTTTTATTCCCATTGGACTGTAAATCCCTTCAAAGCAGAGGTTGTATTTTTTTTTTTTTTTTTTTTTTTGCCTCTATGTTTCTGGCAGATAACAAGGACCGGACATAAAACATGTGCTCAAAATGTGTTTACCTGTGTGGGTGACATTCAGTCCACCTGTCCCCAATTCAGGTGACTATCTCCCTGAAAGACACCTTCCATTATGTCTTGTTAACTTATTTTGGAAAGTTGAATGCTTTGTTCCCTCTCCACCCATTGAATTGGAGGTCGGGCATACTGCCTCTTTCCCTGAAGTGCAGCATAATGGGTTTGGCTTAGAAGTGATACATGAAGTTCAAGCACTTAACCTTTACTTTGAGGAGGAAGCGGCATGCTAATTAGTAAAGATGCCCCCCTGGGGCTCCAGCTGAATGTTCTTTGCCTTTAGAGAAGCTGGAGGTGCCTTCCAGAAGCTTATTCTCATGGAGCCAAAAACACAGCTTCCCTGCTTTTCCCTCTCAGCCCCACTTTGAGTCCACGGTGCCTTTCTCAGCTACTGACTTTGAAACAAGGGCACTTGACAGACAAAAGAGGAGAAACATTTCCCAAGGTAGCCTGCAGTGTGGCCAGTGGACCAGAACCAGCTGATGTGGGTCTGTTTTCCAGCTCTGCCCTCAAGCACAGCTTGGAGCCCTCTCACTATACCTCTCCAGACCTACTGCTCCCTCTTTTAGGCTACAGGAACAGACCATCTCAAAGACCGACACCTGACCTCCCTTTTGCTGGATGCGTGGGGTTGGTAAAATGTGTTTAACTTAAAGGTCTGGAAAGTCACAAACTGCAAAACCATATTCCGGTGACTGAGTTTTTATGTTAAACAAAGAGCAACTCGGAGTAAAAGTCATTGAGTTGGACCCTAGGGTTTATTAGGCTGCACAGCATAGCACTGAGCCTTATCCAAACAATAAAATTCCTGCTGGGCTTGATGATGACATCCTAATAGGACGCTACAGTTGTGCACTGGAATCTCTCTCCCCTGCCTCGAATGATGGGTGGCTGACATCGTTAACTAACCTGCTGCAAACTCCGTGGAGAAAGCGACTGACTTATTTCAACTTTACTCATTTGCAGATCCGTTTCCAATGTGCTAAAACAAGTGTATTTGTCACGTGCTAGGGGTTCTAAAGAGCAGAAGTGGGTACCCACCCCCAAGCGTTCCTCTGTGCTTGGCCACTCCTTCAAGGCCAGCTGGCCTGCTTTACTTGTTTAGTTTCAAATCTTGAGATCAACGAAGAGATTAATTACAGTTTTATTTCTCTTTACAAGTCTACAAAAGGCTGAACACAACAACAGCCTATCCAAGATTAATATTCATGAAACCCTGCAGACCACAAGGTGGGGGGAGGTCTTTTATTTAAATAGAGGGGAAAAAAAAAGACAAACTTTGAAGAGTGTTCCATGAACATGAATAAATACTAATAGGAATGTGAACCAAGGTTACTTCTATAACCTTTGAAAAGAAGCCCAGAAGGGAACAAGCTGAATTGAAGCACCGAAGAAAAACTGAAGAATCAGGTGCAAAACCATGAGGAGGGGTGGGGGTGGACGGAGATACTGACTGGGGTGGTACTTGATATTTACAAAGAATTCGTTTGGTTGCATTGTAATGACTTTTCAGAATGTTCAAAGTAGGCCCGAATAAACCAGGAGATAGATACATTATTTCATGATTACATATATTGTATGTTTGTTTGTGAATGTGTCCTAGATACATATTCTCTTTATTCCTTTGTCTTTCCAACACTGTTTTCACATTTAACATCTTCCTGTGCACACTATTTTCTTCTCCTTCCCAATTCGTTTTCTCCCAATTACCGTTCTTTTTCTCCCTCTTTTATCTCTTTATTAGCCACAGTCTAGAGGTATATTTTAAAGCATTTATTTAATAAGCCTCTATTTTGCATTTTTAAAAACACATTAATATTTCATAATACACAGTCCAGTCCATTTAAGTGGTAGAAATTAAGTGATTAGTGCATATGACTTTTTATTCTTTATCCTTGACCCTACATAAAATAGTTTCCTACCTCTACAATGTAAGAGAACTCATCTAGAATTCTATCCTTGCTAAGAAAATCTCTTTCATGGTCACTGAGGCTAAGTAATGTTTCATAGACTGCAGAACAGAAACAAAGATACATTTTGTTGTTGGGATATCCTTCCAAGTTGGATATTAGTTCTCGCAAACTCCCCTAACGCTTGAAACTCTTTCACAAAAAAACACATTGTTGAAAATTGAAGAACAGACCAAGATTCTCCAAAAGGTCTTGAAGATTGAGTGCATGGCACTTGGGATGCCGGAGCTGAAAGTAAACTCATACTAATAACCTGATTGACTTAAAGATATAATTTTTATTTTATCAACGCTAGTTTTACAAAAAACTATCGAAATGTTCATGTACGAAAAAGAATGTAAACACATTAGGATATAAATAATGAAAACCAATGTAACACCCAGACTAAAAATTAAACCTTGCCAACAACACTAAAGCCTTTTACTTCCCACTCCCGAATATAACTACTGTCCCAAAGTTTTTCACCATACATAATATACACATTTTATGTACATAAAATATGTATTACGCATAAAATATATAATTACTGGGCATAATATATAGAAATATATATATATATAGAATATATATATAGAATATATATATATAGAAATATATATATATGTATCAAGTATATAGTATACTATCAAGTATAGTAAGTATATAAACTATGCATGAACACACCCTTAAAAGATATGTTTTTTTAGTTTTTCAAGTTTTTAAAATTTATATAAATAATATTAAAAGGCATGTATTATTCTGGGACTTGCTCTTTGCACTCATCTTTTATTCTTGGGATTTACGTATTGAGATTCATACATGCTTATATAGATCCTCACGTGTATACTAGCTAATATCTTATCACATGGATAGAGGACAATTTCTTCGCCCATCTTCTTGCTTGTGAACATTTGGTCTGTTTCTAATTTTTTGCTGTTATGAACAAGGCTACTAAGACAGCTTCTGGCATACAAGTGCAAGATGTTACCCCAGATATATATCTAGCAGTAAAACTGTTGGTTCAAATTGTTTTCCAACAAACAGTCCACAGCAGTTCTGTTTTTATTTTGCATTGTTCTACAACTTTGCCAATAACAGGTATTGCCAAATTTAAAATTCCTTGTCAGCCTGGCAAATAAAACAAGGTTGCTTGTTGTGACATTTTCATTTCCCTGATTACTAATAAAATTGAAATAGCCAAACTAAGATCTTGTAGCTGATCCGTAGAAGTAAGATTCAAACCCATGTCTGGCAGGCTCTGCTATTCACATTTTTTATACTTTGCTATATTAGTTGTCATTTACCTAAGTGATAGATATGACAAGACATGATTAAGCCTGGAAAACCTTTTTAAAAAGACACTAAGCGCTGTGTAATAAATGTTCACATACACTCATACATTCATACTCATATATGTATGCATGAAATTGTGGACAGGAGACAAATAAAAATGTGGATTGATTTTATATAAACATAGAAAATAAAAGCCTGAAAATTATTTCTCAGCAGCTGCAAAAGTGAAATGTGACCCATTACTCCATTAATAGTAGGGCCTTATGCAATAGGTATTTATATTATATTTATATACCCTGAGTCAGTCAGCAGACTTAACTGATAGGTCTCTCACAGAAACAATTTTCTAATCCTAAGATCAGTTCCTTTCTCTTCATTATTATGCCTTTAATAAAATCATTAAATGTATAAAATTGCTACAATACCTGTATACAGAGATACCATATCTTATGGTCATTTTATAGACTAGGAATAATTCACAAGTTGTTTACAATTATGAACATACCCAATATCTTGGTAAGATGTTTCATATGCTAATGCAGCATATTTGGGAAAATGTAAAACTTGTTGGGAGAAATCTCATGTGTCCTGTGTCCCTATATTAGTGAGGTTCTCAAAAAAAAAAAAAAAAAAAAAACAGAACCAATAGGATAGATACAAAGATATATAAAGGTGTAGAGACAGATGGAAGACGTAGATGAGAGAGAGAGAGAGAGAGAGAATGCATGTGAACAGGGGAGGGGCAGAGAGAGAGGGGGACAGAGGATCCGAAGCCTGCTCAGCACTGACAGCAGAGAGCCCGATGTGGGGCTCGAACTCAAGAACCTGAGCCAAAGTCAGACACTTAACCCACCGAGCCACCCAGGTGCCTCTATCAGTTCAAATTTTAATTGCATCCAGAAACAGCCTCACAGGCACACCCAGAATAATGGTTAACAAAATATCTGGGTACCTTGTGGCCCAGTCAAGTCGACACATCACATGAACCATCACACTCCCCTTTCTAAAGAAAAGTGTCATAATTGGTTACCACAGAGTTCTATCTGGGAAACACAGATGTTTCATGTGAGGCAGAAAAATGAGGGTATTAGGTAAATGAGCAGCCTGTTAAGCCAGACTTCCTGAGTTCAAAGCCTGACTCCATCTTTACCATTAATGTGACCCAGAGCGACTTTTTTAAATGCTCTGTTGCTTTATCTATAAAACGTAGGTAATGATAATGATAACTGTATGGGGTTGAGAGGATTAAATAAGTTAAGTTACATCAAGGTCTTAAAACAATGCCGACGATGTTCTAAATCTTGATAAATTTTAGTTATTTTTTTTAATTTATACCAAAAACTAGGGACCAAGAAATCCCTCCTCCTCCCCCCAGCCAGCGACACTAATGGTGGCATCTGGAAGCATATTTTAAGAGGGAATAAGGCTAAGCAGTAAAGGGTAATAATAAGTGCTGTGATTATCGCCTCTAAGAGGAGATGTAAAGATGTGTGGGAGAAGCAGACAGTAAAAGGAGCTCAAGAGAACTGGATTTTCAAAAGCAAATTTACTGAAGCCACCTGTAATAATCTTACATCCCTACCACACTCCTTTAAAGACTCTCAAAACATCCATTCTGTATTGTCATTGTAAATAAATTACATATTTATCCTCAGACTGTGCCATGGAATGGGTGTTAATGTGTATTATAAGATGGCATAAAACTGTAATTACACTGAAAGCCAATTTGGACTAATAGGGGAGTTTGATTTAAATTAGTAAAAAACTCTAAACTATAGACTACTTTTAGCAATATTCATTTATACCAAGTTTACTTATCTGATTTCATATACTTGAAAGTGATGAAGTATAGCTTAGTAAATAACCCTTGGGGACCAGCTTTAAAGACTAGATAAAAAAATTTTGTTTTTACACATAATTTGGTGTATATTTTAAATGCAATTAAAGTAGGTGCATAAATAGGGTTTAATTTCTTAAATATGTTAAGAATTCGTCCTAAAATTTCCACTGCATTGTTAATCTTTGAAGTAGGTTTTGCTGAGCAAAGGTAAACACAATGCTGATCTTCTTTTGTTTTTAATGTTTATTTTTGAGAGAGAGAGAGACAGAGTACAAGCAGGGGAGGGGAAGAGAGAGAGGGAGACACAGAATCTGAAGCAGGCTCTAGGCTCTGAGCCATCAGCACAGAGCCTGATGCAGGGCTCAATCTCATGAACCAGGAGATCATGAACTGAATAGAAATCAAGAGTTGGACACTTGACCAACTGAGCCACTCAGGCACCCCACACAATGCTAATCTTTATCAGAATTGTCACAAATACTGAATGGAGCTTGAGTTAATGAGATGGAAATCTATTCATGTAGTCCTTTTCCTTAGGCCTTTCTTTCCTGAACATAGAAACCAGAGATGAAATTCAGAGTCTCTTTAGCTGTCAGTTCCAAGTTTCTGGACTGCCATATCTATGACAAGCTTTAATGGAAAATTTTATATCATTTGTAAAGAAGAGATTATTAATTCTTACCATCCAGAATATCAAGGATGAGAGATCCAGGAACTGAGAATGTGGAACTAAGCTTCCAGTTTTGATTTCTTTGGGAATTCCCAGAGTAGTAGCAATTAATGTCTGTGAAGGGAGCAAGCAGTAAACATTGCATACCAGGTACTGCAGAGGTGTTTCAATGTTATTCTATAATGATCACAGATCCCTCTGATATTGTCACTGTTATGGGCTCTATTTCACTAATAAGGAAATTAAAACACTGAGCAGTTGCACTAACAGCTAGTAAGTCCCAAACACAGGATTCAAATTCACATCTGCCTGACTCCAAAACTCTTTCAACTGCATTATGCCATCCCTATATTGTGTGTGTGTGTGTGTGTGTGTGTGTGTGTGTGTGTGTGTGTGTTTAATGTTTTGTTTTATTTATTTTGAGAGAGAGAGAGAGAGAGGAGAGAAAGAGAGCATGTGAGCAGGAAAGGGACAGAGAGAGAGAGAATCCCAAGCAGGCTCTGAGCTGTCACTACTGAGCCTGATGCAGGGTTCAATCTCATAAACCATGAAATCATGACCTGAGTAGAAATCAAGAGTTGGACACAACCGACTGAGCCACCCAGGCACCGCCCTCTCCCCTCCCCTCCCACCGTGTCAGTTTTTATCAGCTGCCACATCCTGCATAACTGTATCCTGCAAATCTTATCTGATAAATCCCAGTCCATTTTTATGCACTGAATGTTTGTGTGCCTCCCCAAATTTCTCTGTTGGAGCCTTAACCCCCATTGTGATGATATTTGAAGGCACAGCCTTTGGGAGGCAATCAGGTTTACACAAAGTCATGAGGGTGGGCTCCCTGTGAAGGAATTAGTACCCATAGGGAGGAGAAGACAAATCTGAGCTGTCTGTCTCTGCAGTGTGAGGCTATAATGAGAAGACAGCCATTTGCAAGCCAGGAGGGGAGCCATCACTAGAAAGCAACTATGCTGGCACCTTGATCTTGGACTCACTAGTGTGCAGAACTGTGATAAACAAATGTTTATTGTCTCAGCCCCAGTTTTGTTATAGCAGCTTGAGCTGACTAATACACCCATCCTCCCAGAAGTGTTTCCTATTGCTGCCAAATAATTCGTGTACAGAAGTTAAAAACATGACTCTCATACCAATAAAGACTGAGCATGAATCAAAGATTGTATTCAGGGGCGCCTGGGTGGCTCAGTTGGTTGAGCTTCCGACTTCAGCTCAGGTCACGATCTCGCGGTCCGTGAGTTCGAGCCCCGCATCGGGCTCTGGGCTGATGGCTCGGAGCCTGCTTCCGATTCTGTGTCTCCCTCTCTCTCTGCCCCCCCCCCCCCCGTTCATGCTCTGTCTCTCTCTGTCTCAAAAATAAATAAACGTAAAAAAAAATAAAAAATAAATAAAAAAAATAAGATTGTATTCAATTCCTTCAGTAATGAGGAAACTGAGAAGTTGCAAAGGTAGTTCAAAGAGCATTTCCAGAAACAGGATATTTGTGGCCCACCAGGAAAGGCTAGTTTTGAAATAAGTTTGCTGAGCTGGAGACAAAATTGGTCAGGACCCTACGGAGCAATCACACTTCAGAAAACTCTTCCACACGGAAACCTACAAGTTAACATGTAACCTCGTAGAGTTTGACCACCCAGTAGTAAATAGCAAAGTCAAGCAGACGTACATTCCTATAGAAAACTACATACAGTCTTCGTTAAACGACATTCCAGTGCAACATCGAAATGTCCCAGTGGTAACGCCACCCACCTTTTTGTCTTATTTCTAATTTCCAATACTTTTTCTTAACATTACATTGCTATTTGTTCTCATAATACCTGCTTATTTTTTTAAAGTTTATTTTGAGAGAGAGAGAGAGAAAGAAAGGGAGGGAGAAAATCCCAAGCAGAGCTTGAACTCACCGGCCATGAGATCATGACCTGAGCCAACATCCAGAGCCACCCAGAAGCCCCTCACCCTTGTTTGATGACAGGCCATTTGAAGGTCAGCCCAGCTTCTAGGTACTACAGTCCAATGAATGAAAAACTGCTTGATCAATTATAATTGAATAAATAAATGAATCTGAATTATGTTTAATGTGCCCAGAAGTGGGTTGTTCAGAGGGTTTTCTGATGCACAAAATTCCCAGGGGCAACAGAAGCATCAGCTTTTCCGTCAGCAATAGTGATTGCTCTCCCCAAAGCAATGACATCCAACATCACCAAATTCCTACAGGCTGTTCTCATGCGGTCACCTCATTTCTCATGCATCCGTCTCCTTACAGCTAGGAAAAAATGATCAGGTCCCTCAGCAGTTGGGAAGCTCAATTTTATTCTCTCAGTATCATTTTCAAAGGACTTTTCAAATAGAGCTCATAAGACTTTTGAGGGCTACATAGCTTTCTTAGGAAATGTATCCAAACACTCTTAGGATACGATTAAAAAAGGTTCAGTATATGAAATTTTAGTTCCTTCCTGATGATTCTTCTTGCTGTGGGCCCATACAAGACTTGCTCAGAGTGAAGTGTCCTATATCCCAGCTAATGTATGCTCACCTTTTCTTCCCATCCATCGTGAGCAATATAACTTGTTATCATCGGCAGCGATGCTGAATGCTCAGTAGAGTAACCATAGCAAGCACCCCTCTCAGGAAGGTACTTCCTATCAGAATCAGCAGGGGGAAAGTTACATATGCAACTTTCTAAGCAAGTGCCAATCTCCCTTTATCATCTTGCAGTGTCAGACTCCAGCAACTCAGGGATCTGGCAACGAGCTTATGTTCCTTTTTCTGTAAACTCCAAAGGACTCAGAATTGCTTATGCAAAGAAAGTCACAGCAACATTTGCTGGGCATCTCTGAATGCTTTCTTTGAAAAGCTGCTTCATATTTGCATTTGTTTCACTGGTGTGTATTTTCATAGTTATTTTTCTGGGTCTGCCGTCTAGAAGTTTAGCAACTCAGAGCCTTAATTTTTTGACCTGTAAGACGAAGGTAATAGTACGTAGACTACAAGGCTGTGATAAAAGTCTAATGCAATAACATATGTAAAGTGCCTACTGCAGTGCCCAACGCAGAGTAAAATGTTGTGAAAGTAATTCTCTCTTTCCATCTTTCCTGCTCTCCCTCTGATGAAATTCATATTTAAAAATGTCTTTCCAACTGTCCATTCCTAATCCCCAAGTCTGTCCATATGGACATTATGTCACTTACATATGACATATTTTCTTCTCTGGAGATGAGCTCAGGCCAGCCCAGTCTGCAGAGATCACAGGAAACCTACACGCAGTGGAAAAAACTGTTACCCTTGGCAGTAGAAACCAGTGATGCTTGTGAAGGGGTGGATGAAGGCCCCTGACAGCGAACATTGTGTATTACTCATTACGGCATAGTAAGGGCTCAACACGACACTATGTTAAGCATTTTCCACAGTATCTTATTTAATTTTTACAGTGATCTTGACAGGATGCATTACTACACCCTTGTCAAGATCGGAATACTGAGGCTAAAAGAGATTTAATTAATTAGGTCAGTGAGAGAGGAAGGATGTTAGCCCAGACTGACTGCCTCTAAAGCCTGTAGTCCTCAACATGTCCACCTTTGCTCTCAGATCCCCTCTCTTCAGGTTAAGTGCTAAACCATTTCTGCTGGTTCTTTAGCTTCTAGATTTTCTCACTCCCCTGCTCCCATCAAAGTGCTTTCTGCTATGGGTTTCATTCTTCTCTGGGGGCTTAATGTGTCTATGTGTTGAAATTCCAAAATACACACATTTGTATTTTAATAAAAGACAGTATTTATCTGCTAAGGCTTAATGTAAGCCCAAATAGGTAACTTTGGTGGTAGGGATTTTAGGCACCGAGCAAGCTCATGGTGTTAAAACTCACACCTCTCCGACTTCCACCATTCCTACACATAGGATGGCTTTGCCTGCAGAAGCCATGTCTATCCCCTAACACTCGACACCACCATGGATTTAATGTTTTTAAAGTAAAACATTTGCAGGCTCTGGGACAAACTCTGCTAGATGATCATTCTTATAGAATAGATGGTGTTAGTATCAAAAAACTTATTCCTAAGAAGTCAATATGATAAACACCCAATTCTTTCTTCATTTGCAAACCAATTTTTTGGATGAATTTTGCTGAGGGCTAAGCTTGGTAAATTTTCTAGGACCTAATTTCAAGGATCTCATGACTTCTTTGGTTTCCTGGAAACTATACTGCAGGGGCTTTGTTACCTCTTTTGCAATCTTCAGGTATTTTCCAGCTTCCTCTCATGTCTCATCTTAATAATTGGAATTTTTAAAAACTGGTCAAAGTTTAGGTATGCTTAGTCTATTGAAACATTACAGGAAATTCCTTTTATAACTCGGCACTGGTTACATGATCTAAAATATACTATTATCTTTAGCATCAGCATTTTTTCACTACTTCATCGTAAATTAATTTGCCATGGACAACTAAATGGACTAGCACTCTATAAGGCATAAAGCATGGTACAGTATTAATCAAAACTGCTCAAAGTATTTTTATGCCTTCAAGAAACTGACCTTTTAAAAAAAAATAGGAAAGCAAGCAGACTATTTTTTAAATGCTAAAAGATTCAAGGAAATCTGTTATACATGTGTCTGTGACTATGTTGGTATTTTTTTTTATATATATATATAAAGTGCTGGTCTTGTTGAAGCGAAAGGTATTAGATTTTCTTGCATTCATTAACATAAACTTCTACAGAAGAACTGTAGAGAGAAAACTGGATGCTGGCTTTGGAGTCAAATGGGAAAATGTTAATTTACATGAAATTGAATGTCTGGAGTAGTGTCCTGGCTAGATACTCTTGGATCATTTTACTGGCTCTTTAGACCCCATCTCCCAGGTTCTGCGTGCTGTGCTGATAATTGCTCACCTGAGACACCTAGGCGCTGTTCATGAATGGAGAAGAGGCTGTGGGAATGTGTCCCGTCCCCTCTTTGTTCCATAGTATGTACGAAAGCCCAAACAAAGCCTTTGCCTCTGTACAGGACAAATAATTCTGAGGTGTCATGTTATGCTGCAAAGTTCCGCCCACCTCTCGGCCAATCAGACGGCACTCTGGCTTGGCCTCTTTGGGTTTCTGATCCCACTCCTCACTCCATTCCTGTTTGTTTTCTCCTAGCAGGCAATTCTTCAACACATTACCTGCAAATGAATCTTTGCTTCATTCATCCAGGGTCTGCTTTTGAGAGAACCTCACCTAAGAAACAGACATATATATTATTTCATCAAAATCCTTTCCTCAATCTAACATACATCTTGGATCCTTCCATAGGAACGAAAAGGACTTCTGATTCCAGTGGCAGTGACTTCATCTATCTATCTGTCTCTATTTGTGGTGGCTTGGTGATGCGTCAGCCTGGCTAAGCTGAACTACATTTCCCCAAATTCTCTTCCCTTTATGTTTCTTGTTAGAGTGAGCCACAGAGAGATTCTTGAGAGGTTTGAAGCTCCCTTAGGAGGAGGTCTGGTTGCCGCAGGATATTCACCACAAAGACAACAGAAACTGACTCAGGTTTTAGTTCTTTCTTATAGGCTCCAGCTTATGCTTGTGGGTTCCAGCTTATTTTAGAAAATTAAAAAAAAAAAAAAGGCTATATATAAAAACTTGGACTCGACTGGTTTGATAAAGAATTGAAAATCTGGGGCATCTGGGTGGCTCAGTCAGTTAAGCATCCAACTCTTGATCTTGGCTCAGGTCATGATCTTATGGTTCATGAGATTGAGTCTCAAGTCATGCTCTGCACTGACAGCATAGAGACTGCTTGGGATTCTCTCTCTCCTTCTCTTTCTGTCCCTCTCTCCATGCACTCTCTCTCTTTTTCTCACTCTCTCCAAATGAATCAACAAACTTTAAAAGAAAAAGGAAATCTAATTCTGAAATATCAGATCAGTGATGGGGAAAAGGACAGGGAAAACCCATATCTTCAACATCTTGAGTTATCCCGTACAAAGTACAAGAGAAAAATAGGTGAATACACTACAGAGTTATATTCAGTCTGCTAGAAGAGTGAGGCTCCACCTCTGTTCCCAGAGTCATTTTAGTCGCTGCTTTTATCTTCCTTTCTAAAAAAGTGTCAGTTATCCTTGTGATGGGCCCCTGGTGAGGGCAATGGGAGAGAGGTCGAACTGTTTCCAATTCTCACACTGGAAAAGTAGAGACAGAAAAAGACATGATAGCTATGCCCGGTCTTATAGCACAGGATGCTGCTCACTGCCCCCCAAGGAAGGATGATCTTAATTTAGTGAGTTTTAGTTTCAGGTGTACAATATAGTGATTCAACCTTTCTATACATTCCTCAGCTCATGATACATGTACTCTTCATCCTCTTCACCTGTTGCACCCATCCCCCCCCCACCCCCTCCAGCAACCACCAGTTTGCTCTCTATGTTTGAGAGTCTGTTTCTTTGTTTGTCTCTTGTTTTCTTTGTTCACTTATTTTGTATCTTAAATTCCACTCATGAGTGAAATCATATGGCATTTGTCTTTCTCTGAGTTATTCCACTTGTCATTATACTTTCTAGATCCATTTATGTTGTTGCAGATGGAAAGATCTCATTCATTTTTATGACTAATATTCCATTATATATTATTATATATTATATTTATGTTTATATTATACATATTACATAACACACACACATATATATATATATATATACATATATATGTATATGTATGTGTATACACATACACATACATACCACATCTTCTTTACCCATTTATCTATGGATGGACTTCTGGGTGGTTTCCATATCTTAGCTAGTATAAATAACACTGTAATAAAAAGGGGTGCATGCATCTTTTTGAATTAGTATTTTCATTTTCTCTGTGTAAATACCCAGTAATGGAAATATTGGATCATGTGGTGATTCTATCTTGAAAGTTTTAAGGAACCCCTATACTGTTTTCTACAGTGGCTACACCAATTTGCATTCCCACCAACAGTGCACGAGTGTTTCTTTTTCTCCACATTCCTACCAACATTTGTTATTTCTTGTTTTTTTTTGGTTCTAACTAATCTGACAGTTGTAAGATGATATTTTATTGTGATTTTGATTCGCATTTGCCTGATGATGAGTGATGTTGAGCATCTTTTCATGTGTCTGTTGGCCATCTGTATCGCACTCTTTGGAAAAATGTCTATTCAGGTCCCTCTGCCCATTTTTAATTGATTACTGTAAAACGTTGGTTTGTGAGCATAACTCATTCCAGAAACATGCTTGTAATCCAGCTTGTAATCCATGCTTGTAGAGAATTTCAAGAACCATTGGCTCAGTTGTGATGGTGTGATGTTTGATGTTACTTACTACTTGTATTGCAAGACATCGCTCGTTTATCAAGTTAAAATTTGTTAGAAATGTTTGTTTGTCTTGTGGAACACTCACAGAACAAGTTCCTCACAATCCAAGGTTTTATTGTATTTGGGTTTTTTGGTGTTGATGTGTAGAAGTTCTTTATGTATTTTGGGGCATCAACCTCTTATTGGATATATCATTTGCAAATATCTTCTCCCATTCAGTAGGTTGTCGTGTTTTTTTGTTGACGGTTTCCTTTGCTGAGCAAAGCTTTTTATTTTGGTGTAGTGCCAATGGTTTATTTTTGCTTTTATTTCCCTTACCTGAGGAGACAGATATATGTCCAGGCTTGCAGTACAGGATACTCATTGCCTCTGGAGTCAGGACTAACTTAATTTGGTAATTTTGTGTGACCCAACCAGATCTGCCTTTTGTCTACTGTGTACTTATTGAGAAACCTACCTATCCCAATTCAGCCTTCCTAATTAAGGGAGAACCTGAGAATGTATATAGATTTGAAAAAGAAACTCATGCCAATTCCTAACTAATGGATATAATTCTTCATTTATAAAGAAAAATGCACAGCACAAGCTAACCAGACATTTGAAAGAGAAAATCCAAGACTTATTCCAGGGGAAAGCTGAATCAGACAACAGAAGAAAATATACAAGTCTTGGTTTATTTTCTCAGGAAGGCATGAAACATTTTCAAGAAACAAAGGACATAACATTTTCTACTTGAAAAAAGGAGTAATTAGAAAATGCAAAAGAGTCCTTGAAAATTAAATATATATTTCAGCAATAAATTCTCAAATGACTATTTGAGAATAGCCCAACACAGTGCAAAATATAACAAGAGGAAAAGTCCTTACTTTATTTAAAACAACAACAATAAAGCCATTGTCCATAAAAAATTCTAATAGAATATTGGCATCAAAATGGAGAGATTTTCCAGAAATACATCCTTGTGTGTGTGTGTGTGTGTGTGTGTGTGTGTACATATGTGGGAACTTAACAGGTGTTATAAGTGACATTTCCATGAAATGCTAAAATAATGGAAATTATTTCTCTATTTAATAAATATTATTGTAATAACCATCTAGCCATATGGAAAGAAATAAATCTAAGCCTCTACCTCATATCATAATAAGACAAATTCTAGCTCTATCAATTACTGTAATTTTAAATAAGGTATATCTGTGAAAGAAATATTCTACTTGAATAATTTGGGGTAGAAAACACATTTCTATGACACACTGGAGATACAGCCAGTATAAATAAAAATATAGACAAATTTAACATCCAATCCATCATATTTTTGGAATGGGAAGGGCACATATTCAGAATAAACAGAAAAATAACATGAACAATTTTCACTACATTAAGTGGCTAAGAATTAATAATAAGAGGAATCCCTATAATCTTACCAGAGGAAGACAAACAGCCCATGGAAAGGTAGAAAAATAACATGTTAGGCAATTCACAGAAGATAGAATTAAAATGGCTAGTAAATATATAAAATACGTTCCACGTCACTAATACACACACTAAAAAAAATGCAGAATAAAGTTTTAATCATCAAATTAGTAACTATTAAGAAGAAGTTTAATACCCAGTTCTGATAAGGATGTAGCAGAAAATATGTTTGAGGATGGATGTTTCAATCAGTCCAAATTCTATTAAATAAATCTTATACTAGGTATTTAAATTAGCATGTGCTTAGTTATTATTATTTTATAATGCTAGGTGATAAAAGCAAGGTGCAGTAAACATGAAAAACTATTCAACTTTTTAATTAGACAAAGCAAATAAATATTATCAGTATCACTTTCTGCCCAGCTTATAGAAATTAACTATGATGATGCCAAATTTGGCAAGAATACAAGGAAACCAGAGCTGGTTAGAAAAAAGAAAAGACCTGCTTCTGAGGTTTATGTGGCACTAGTAAAATAATAGATGCCACATGCAATGGCCCAGCATTTCACCTCTAGAAACATATTCTATAAAATATTTTCATGTATGTACAGAAAGACATGTACAAAGATTCTCACTGCTAGTTTGTTTTAATAGTACTGAGATCTGCTAGCAATTTCCATCAGTAGGTGAATAAATACATTTGTTACATTCATATAATCAAATACTATATGGAGCCATTAATACAGGCTAAAGTGAGCGGGAGTACGGGTCTGTCTGGATCTGTACACAGATCTCAAAAATAAAAATGTTGAGGGGCGCCGGGTGGCTCAATCGGTTGTGTCCAGCTCTTGATTCCTGTCCAGGTCACGATCCTACTGATGTGAGACTGAGCTCCGTGTTGGGCTCCACGCTGTTCATGGAAACTGCTTAAGATTCTTTCTTCCTCTGCCCGTCTCCCCAGCTTGCACTCTTGCTGTCTTTCAAAAAAAAAATAATAAAAATAAAATAATAAAAAACAAGTAAAACTGTTAAGTCAAAATACAATTTGGCAAATAATGTATTTAAAAACCCCAGAACAACCCAACATCTTTCATGGGTATGTATATTGGTAGGAGAGGTGTTATGTGTGTTTTTAATTAGCTTTTGACATGTATGTAAAGTGTAAGAAGGTAACCAGGAGGGGGTCTCACCAGGGCCATGGCAGCAGCTGGGTCGTAGGGCTAGTCATAGGATTGACTCAGCTACCAACTGGATCTTCAACATTGTTTCTTTAAAACAGGAAAACACAAATGTTAGTATCTGTAAATGATGGGAAGTAGTTAAATGGTGTTTAGTTTACTACTTTGGACCGCTCTGTATGCTTTATTTTTCCTAACTAAAAACGAAGCAAGTTGAAGAGTCACGTTTGGTGAGGACAAACATCTCTATGCAAGCTTTACGTGCACGCGGTATGACAGAGGCTGTGGAAGGTAACGCCCTGGCTTGGGAGAGGAATGGGTAGCATGTGAGGAGAGAGGAAGAACTTTATAATTTATACATATTTGCATATGCATTGTTTCATTAGCTGCAAAGAAAATGTCTAGGTTTAGTAATTGAAGAATTTAATTAAGAAAATTGGATGAAAAATGAGCAAATAACATGAAGAACATGAAGAGGTAATTCACAATAGAAGCAATAAAAATGACTTATAAATATTTGAAAAGAATGCTAATGCTCACAGTTATAAAAATTCAAATTGAAACAAGAATGAATTGCTCACACCCCTCACCCCCAACTGATTGAAGAAATCAAAAAGGATATGGAGAAAAAGGCACTGTAGATAAGAATGTAAATTGGTCTAACCTTTCTGGAGGGTGATCTGGCAATATTTATCAAAAGATTTTAGGGAGAGCATTTGGGAAGCCCTGAAAAATTATTTATGAGTATATGTATTATCACATGTTAGTGATAAAGAAAAAATTAAAGCAATGTTAATGCCTATTAATAGGAAAAGAAAAATACATTATGGTGCACTTAAGCAAAAATATGATATATAGCTACTAAAAATTGCAAAATAAACAACAATGCATTTACTTATGAGAAAGAATGACAATGTTACATTGCTAAGTGAAAAATAAGGTTAAAAAGACTAGCTTGTGTAATTCTATTTTGTAAAAGTAAATAAAATGCATGAGTGCTTACATTAATTAAAATTCTTATCAAAAATTCTTAACAAAATGCTAACTCTAAAATGTGAGTTACAGATTATATTTATTTTAATGTGTATATTTTCAGTATGTTTTCCAACTTCTTCACAATGAGAATATATTTCTTTTGTTAACAGAGGAATTTAAGGCAAGTCCAAATTTCAAATAAGAAATACAAATATCTATCCACAATAAAATGGACATACTTAAAGATCAAGTTAATGATATGAAAGATAAATTTAGGAAAGCTTTCAGGGTTAGGGGAAAAAAAGCAGAAAATATTACAGAAGTGTAAACAAATATACAAGATATAGCCAAGACATTAATCGTTCATCTAACGAGAACTATAGGAGAGGGTAGACACAGTGAAAAGAAGAAAAAATTATGAAAATGCAAGAATGCAGGAAACTTTTTCTTGAACTGAAGAAAGAAAAGAAATTCAGATTAAAAGTCCCTTCCTGGCAACCCTCCACCAGATGTAAAGGCACTTATTTATGAATAGATACATACTGGTGAAACTTCATAACTGCAAAATGGACTACATGAGTCCTGTAAATTTCAGGAATAAGAGTACAAGTTACCATGGTTTCTGTCTTCAAGTTAAAAAGAGTGAATTGGAAGTATGTTCTTATCTCTACTTCCTCCTAAAACCCTCTAAAAGGACAGTAAAGGTTAAAGAGCACAGGGTGAATAGGCCAAAGAGAAAACACCAGAAGCAGGGATATGAGCAGTGACTGATATCACAAGTAGGATAATGCAGAAACTTCATGTCGCAGTGGGAGTAGTGAAGGGAACAAAAGAAAATGACATTATTTCTGCTTCTAGTAGTAGCAATAGTAATAAATACAAACAGACACCATTAATATCTTGTAAAATTTTTTGAAAAGAAAATGCATTCTTGGAACAAAAAATGGCACGTGCTTAAAAAAATTCTTAAAACTCTTGAAATTAAAGTTATAATAGCAGAAATGACAACTGCACTAGAACCATTGGAAAATGAAGCTCTTTTTCTTTTTTTAATGTTTATTTATTTTTGAGAGAAGGAGGCAGAGCTCAAACGTGGGAGGGGCAGAGAGAGAGGGAGAGAATCCAAAGCAGGCTCCAGGCTCTGAGCTGTCAGCACAGAGCCTGACAAGGGGCTTGAACACATGACCCATGAGATCATGACATGAGCCAAAGTCAGAAGCTTAACTGACTGAGCTACCAGGTGCCCTGGAAAATGAAGCTCTTAAAGTCTCCCAAACATACAAAATAGGACACATTAAGAAAATTAGGGTTTTAATCTATGAAGTCTATAATCAAATAGTAAGAGTTTCAGTACAGAAAAGAGAGAAAATGATTAGGGGAAGTTATCAAAGGAAAAAAAAATCCAGTAATGTATCTCAGAATTAAAAATCCCACAAAAAATAGTACAAACACACAGGCACAAACCTGCACACACACACAGAGAATAAACAGTTCCAATTTAAAAAGAGAAAAGCCAGAATTTGTATGTCATTTGACTTCCCACCAGCAACATCACAAGCTGAAAGACAGTGAAGAAGTGTCTTTGAAATGACACCTAGTAAAAAACCAAACAAACAAACAAACAAAAAAGTAATTTAAATGTAATGGGAAAATACAGATATTTAAAAATATTTAAGTTGTTAAAAAAAATCGACCTCTCACGCATTCTTTTATAGGAACAACTGGAGATTTTCCTAGGCTATAATAGAAAAGTAAGCCAAGAAAGATGAAGCCTAGGATGTAGGAAAGAGATCAGATGAACAGGGTTAACCTTCAGAGGGTGAGGAGGTAGATGGGTAGACCCCCCCCCCCCCCACCCCGCAATGAAACTAGTGGGCATTCTGTTGTGTTTGCTAAAATTGCCAGAAAGTTTGCAAGTCTTTATAAGATCCAATGGTGGTAGATATGTGCATAACTAAGCAAGCCAAAAGATGAGGCAAGTACTGAATGGGGTGGAGAAAAAGTTCCACAGTAAGGGAAATATGATTGCATAATACTGTTTGCCTTAGCTGTGGATAATAATTAAATAGCCTATATTAATAAAAATACTGAATTTAGAGTTAAGAGTAACTGGTGAAAACTCTACATCGGGATCATGGGAACATTGTGTCTACGCGTGTATACCGTATGGGGAAACTGTGAGAGGAAAATTTCACGTTTTCCATGCAAGGAACTTGATGAATAATATATAAACTTAAAACACCAAGAAATTGTAGCATAAGCATAGTGTTTAGGAATACAGAATCAAATCCCAGGGAGAAATTTACCAAAAGGTGATGCAAACTTGGATCCGATGGTACATAGTTGCTATTTTTATAAAGCCTTCTAGGCTTTGCTTTATTGACTCATCTACAATTTACTTGATAGAATCGAAAGTAAATCTATGGTGCAGTGGCTGTGGAAAACAGTATGGTGTTTCCTCAAAAAACAAATAGAATTACCATATAATCCAGTAATTGCACTCGTGGGTATATGCCCAAAATAACTGAAAGCAGAGACTCAGAAAAAGGTTTGTGAACCATGCCCATAGCAGAACTGTCCACAATAATGTGAATAAAAGGTGAAAATAACCCAAATGTCCATTAACAGATGAATGGAAAAACAAAGTGTGGTCTCTCCGTACAACAGAATGCTATTCGGCCACAAAAGGAATAAAATTGTATTATATGCTATTATGTGGATGGACCTAGAAAACATCATGTAAAGTACAATAAGCCAGACAGCACAGGACAGATACTGTGTGATTCCACTAATCTGAGTTTCCTAAAGTAATCAAATTCACAGAGGCAGAAAATAGAATAGTTGCCAGGGGCTGGAGGGATGAAGGAATGGGGAGGTTTTGTTTAATGGGTACAGAGTTTCAGTTTGAGATGATGAAAGCATTCTGGAGAAGAGCTGTAATTATGATTGCACAACAGTATCAATATACCTAATACCACTGGAGTATACACTTAAAAACAGTTAAAATGCTAAATTTTGTGTTCTGTATATTTCACCACAATAAAAGAAAAAAGTCAATTTAGTCTTCCTGTCCTCTCTCCTCTCTTCCCCTTGTGCATTAGCTTCGGATTGCTACGGCAACGAAGTAATGGAAACTTAGTGGCTTAAAGCAGCATGAATTGATTATCTTACGGTTCTGAAGGATTGAAGTCCAACATCGTTCTCACAGGTTTCTGCATTCCTTTCTGGAGGCTTTAGAGAAGAATCTGTTTCCTTGACTTTTCCACCTTTAGAGGCCATCCACATTCCTTGGCTTGTGGTCCTTTCTTCCCTCTTCCAAACCTTCCCTAAACCAGCCGTGTTTCATCTCTCTACCGACTCGTCTATAGTTCCACTCTTCAGGGCTATCATCTCCACTGAGAAAGGCTCCCTGATTTTAAGTACTCTTGTGCTTAGATTGGACCCACAGGATAATCTGAGCCACTCTCCCATCTCAGAGATCTTAATCTTAATTGTATCTGTAAGGTCTCTTTTGTGACATGTGGAAACATGTTCACATATTCCAGGGATTAGGACCTGGACATCCTTGAGGGGCCGTTATTCCACCTATCATGTCTTCTTTCCATGAACAATTCTATCTCAAAGCCATTTACTCTGAGTCAGGGAGGTATCAGCATGCGGGTAGGTGTGGTGGGCCAGAGGGGGTGTCAGAGTCTGTGTGTGGAGTGGAGGGTGTCTGTCGTAAAGGGTAGCCCAGAACAAGGTGTAGGACCCTAGCAGGGTAAGAATATCCCCACGGAAGGGACAGAGAATACGGGATGTCTGGAGCCCAAGGAAAATGAGGAGGTGAGGAAGGTGATGGCCAAGGGGGATGGTGACTCTGTGACGAAGCCTGGGTGGAATGTGGGGCCATAGAGGGTGAGGTGATCTGGAGGGATTGAGTGTCAGATGAGAGAGGCAGGAGAGAGCTCACACGGGGAGGAGGCAGCGCCAAACACGCCTAAACAGCATGAGAAGGATTCCTGGACGAGGGGACCTTGACAGTGGCCTACAAGAGTAGCCGGAGCTCAGGAGGAGTGAAGCGGCCATCTTGGGAAGCAGGGAAGGTGGCTGTGGCCACTGGAGATCGTTTACGTGTAAGGAGATACATCAAATACATTAAGGATAATGGGAGGCAGGTTGTGCATAGTGGAAGAAAGGAGTTACTAATCTGGAAAGGGAAAAAAAAAACTAGAACGAACCTATGATATTAAGTAGAAATGAGAAGTATGGGTATGAACTCATGGCATCAATGTATATATAGGTATAGTAGTAATAAAGACAGGTGAAAACGGGTGTGTATACACCATACGGCACTTCTAACATATATGCATATACACGTAACTGCACGTAGCAACAAGAACACCTAGCACCTGGGTGCTGTTATTTAAGTGCTCTTCTCCTATAAATAGAACTAGTGTTCCCTGGAAAATTGGCCGACTCCAGGGTTTGTACAGGGAACCTGTAAGCCTGGAACATCTTGTGCCAGAAAGCGTACGAGTGCTCATAAAAATTGGAACAGGCCAAAAGGCCAGAGAAATCAGCTTGAAGAGGCTCTTATTGGTCAAATGAGGACAGTTTAAGCATAAAAATAAATAATAACTACAATAGGTAAACACATTGATTACAATAGAAAACCATGAATTCATGATAAATGTTTTTTACATGAATAATTTGAAAATTTTACGAAGAGTAAAGTATTTATATATTGTCAACGTACCTCCCTTCAAAATACATATTCTTTGAAAAACATAGTGAATCTGGCAGAAAATGCCTTTATCAAGTGCTCAATGTTAACATCATCCGTACTAGAACAAATGCACAATTTTAAACTTAATCCATTTTTTTGGCAAAACTTAAATGAGTTGGTAGTAATGTATTAATGCTAACTGCCAATTTGATAGTTGTACTGTGGTTATGCAGGAGAATGCCTTTTTTTTTTTTCTGTAGGAATTACACACTAATGTTCCAGGTTGATGGACCTCAGGGTTGATGGAAGGACTAAGGGTGCCTCAATGCCATTACTGTCCATGTGTTTTTACTATCAGGATAAACATTATAGTATGTAATGTTGAAATCGTTGTTATACTATATACTATACTAATTTCATTCTCTCTTAGTTCCATATTGTTAGTTACTGTAATAAATTAACCAGAATTTTTCAACCTTATCAGTAGATGGTGCCAGCTTTTCTTTCATACTTGTCCAAAGTCCCATGCTATATGTTAGAGGTCAGAAATTGAATCTCTTGGAAGAAACATCAGAAAAATCATATCCTCTGAAAAGGACTGTACCAGGTTCTCCTGACTAATGATACTGCATGAAATAGACTCATGGGGTCAAGCCCCCCCACTGTGAGCCCACACTTCCCAGCCTGTACCAGGAGCTGAGCCAGGTTTCCAGGGTTCCATGAAGCTGATGACTTCATGAAATGAAAACTAGAATCCAACTTCTGGTCAAACAGGAATTAATAACTGAAATGGATTTTAATAATTTATAAGGGAGGCATTCTTTTACAATGTTATATTTGCAATAGTTTCTGAATAATCCTGAAATTGTTCCAGAAAAATATTATAACCATCTTATTAAGTACAAAACTACAAAACTTTCTGAATATTGAACTCACAAAAAATTCTCCTCTCCATATATTCATCAATATAAAATGAGCCAATGCTGGGGCACCTGGGTGGCTCAGTCCGTTGAGCTTCAGACTTTGGCTCAGGTAATGATCTCGCAGTTTGTGGGTTTGAGCCCTATGTTGGTCTCTGTGCTGACAGCTCAGAGTCTGGAGCCTGCTTCAGATTCTGTGTCTCCCTCTCTCTCTGCCCCTCCCCTGGTCGTGCTCCGTCTCTCTCTTATAAATAAATAAATATTTAAAATTTTTTTAAATGAGCCAACGTGGGAAAGAACAATTCCTGATTTGCTTGGAAATGCACATCACAAAACTAATTTAAAAAATTAATTACAACTAAAACTATTTGAAAGTACTGACTATCCAGGGGAAAATGCATTTAAGATAAATTATTTACAAAGGAAAGGGAATTGGACAGCATATACTTTTTCTCAGAGCACTCAATGATAGGAAAGAAATGGAATAAAGTCTTAAAAAATTTTAGTAAAAAAAAAAAAAAAAAGAAAAAGAAAAATTTGATTCTAAAATTCTCTACCCAGCCAGAATACTAACCTACTCTGAAAGCAAAATTGCTTTCTCCCCGAAATTCACAAAAATTCGTTATTCATAACAGTGAAAATATTGGCAACAAGCTCAAGTCCAAGGAATTCAAGAAGGAAGGTGGTATCAGATGTGAGAAGCAGTGGTAAGATGGCCCCAAAGCGGTGATAATCAGGATAAACTAATGCATCGAATACATAAATTCATTCAATCTCAAAATCAAGCAACAAGATAGGTGCTGATGTTCTCACCATGTATGGCACAGAAACCTTAAGTAACTCCTTCAAGTTCTCTAAGCTAGTGAATGCCAGAGCCAAGGGCTGCCCAGCTCCAGAGCTATACCCTTAACCACTCTATGTCCTGCCTCTGCCAGTATAAATGAATGGACTTCAGCTGAAATTTAAAGAGGATCCATTTGGTCTTTCACACTTTAAAGATTCTCCTTTGAATCATAAAGTTGAATGACAACGGAGTACATGTAATTTTCTTTTAGTTCAATCACACTATTTGGTTAATAGTATATGTTTCTACTTACAGACATGATCATAGTCACTGAACAGATTGTAAATTTTAAAAAGCCCCAAAAATGAAGAAATAACTACAGAACGAACAAAAACTGGTAGGCCAGATGGCAAGAATGCATATATATATATATATATATATATATATATATATGTATATACACACACATATATATATGTAATGTGTGTGTATTTATAATATATAATGACTGACATTAGAATTTGGAGCATGGAATTAAGGTAAGAGGTATGAACAGATATATCTACCTTTCATTTCATGCCTTTAATTACTTTTTGCAGTTATTTTACAGTGTGTATGCAACCTTTATAAAATTGAAGAGAAATCTAATTTTAAAGCACAAAGTGGACTGCTGATAATACCAGGAAAGAATTCAGTGGCTCTGTTTGTGTGGACCTGGGGATATATCCCCAATGTATTGTTGAAAGGAGTAAATTGTAGAGGATTCCAGTTGTGTTTTAAACATATCCACTTCATTCTGCGTGTGCGCATGTATGTGCGTGAGCATGTGTAAATTATCTATATGTGCATGTGTAGCATATGTGTGTGAGAGCAAATGAAAAAAAGCTTTGAAAGGATACACATTAAGCTGCTGAAAATGGCTGAGTCTAAGGAGAGGGATAATGACAGAAGGCAGGAGAATGGAACATTTACTTACAGCTCTGCGGTCGTTGGATATTTTTACAAGGTTCGTGTATTAAATATATGATGATGATGATAAGGCAAAATTTTGAAGAAAAAAATAAAAGAACGCAAAAGATTTGCTCAATTGGAGGAAAATGGCCGGAGACAATAACCAGTGGCAGTTTTCAGCTCAATCATATGCTGTCAATGTGGACGATGCCTGTTAACTCTGAAAGAGCGGGAGGAAAGTGGATAGTGTGAAGGCACCAGACTGGGAATATGGAAAAGTGAGCTGATACAGGATTTTTAAAGTTCAGTATCTCATTCCAATCTCCACTCCATCTTTTCATACAATAAGAAATTTTTGCTCCCAATGGAATGATGGATTCATATTTTACCCCCAGTGCTTCACCAAATACTTAATTTCTGCTCTGCTAAGCTAGCTTTGATCTTTGGAGAAATAGAAAAGCCCATAATGTTCATAAATTAGCTCTAGACCTCCCTCCCAGGGAATTTTGGAGCCCACTTAAGAATGAAATTCCTTAAAATTATAGAACCAAACAAGCCAGGCAGGTTGTTAGGTTTGTTTCCATGGGAACTAGTGAGCCCTTCCTCCTGACCACTTTCCCTCATTCCTGCTCCCCAGACACGCGTGCTCGCTAATGAATTTCACGCTGGGTACTTTTCCTGAACAAGGTAATATTTCTCCACAAAAAGAACTACGGGAGTTTCGAACGTTAGTGATATTAACGAGTCACAGATCACCCACGCCAATTAAACAGGTGGATTTAGCTACAATTTCCTCTAGCGTTTTGATGCATCTGTTTTAATAAGGAGAACTCGGGGCAAGAGAGGGTAGTTGTTACACATCCAACAGCTGAAGATGCGCTAAATGGCTGGTGTCAGCGCCCAGCCTGCACAGCCCTGTGTGCATTCCCAGTCAGGGCTAACGACACCCATGACAGTGACAGTCAGGATTCAAACCAGTAACGATGGCCAAATAAAAGGCCAATAATGCAATTAAAAGTGCATTTTCTCAAGGCTCACGCAGATTTGCACGTATCCCCATAGGTCATGCCTAAGAGAAGGCGGATAAGAGGAGCTGTGATACAGTGACAGCAGCGGGTGTTTATTGAATATATTCTGTGTCGGAAGCTCTTCTAAGAGAAAGATCTCCTTTTCCTAAACCTAACCTTCCCTCTTTCCGCAGCTGTAATTTTAGTCCCCTAGTTTTTACGAGAATATTCTCTAAATGTCAAGTCAGAGTTATAGGCTCCCAGACCTAACATACCGATGTAATTGTATGGTTTCTATCAGATGTGATTATGCAAAGGAAATTGAAAGGAGAGAGAATTTAAAGCCCTTACCAATACTAAATTTAGGTTTGCACACCTCCCATAGAGTATTGTGCAGTACGATTGCTTAGGGAACTGAAATTCCTGCAATGCATGTATGTGTGTACACACATACAATCGTATATATTTCAGTTAAATATGAAATTCACCAGGACCACCTCTTGCCTCATTCTCTTTATCAGTTTCTATAGGTAGAACTGGGACTCTCCCTCCACCTCACCGCACTCCTGACTTGACTTTAGACCTGGACTTCACCTCTGGCCTCACTCTAACAGCCTAGCCACACTTTGTAATAGGAGAGTGGGATTGCTCAGAGACTTTCAAGGAGATGCTAAAATCTATTAGGAAGTCCTATTTAACAAAGACCTAGGGCACTATTCCGTCCAATTCCTATCATGTAGGATATAAAGGGAGATTGTAGCCTTAGCACAGAGGCATCATTGAAGGAGAACCTATGTCACAATTGTTCCAGGTAGACATTTGCTTCATTTTCCTATCATTATGGGAGGAGGGTTGATAATAAGGATGACTGCCCAGAATATCAGTCCAGGGAAATGACTGCATTCATTCATTCATTCATTCATCCAACAACACGTCAGATATGTATTGAACATCTGCTATATTTAGAAGTTTAGGACATAAAACTTACATGCACAACCCAGGGGTGCCTGTGTGGCTTAGTCGGTTAGATGTCCAACTTCAGCTCAGGTCATGATCTCACAGTTCGTGGGTTTGAGCCCTGCATCGGGCTCTGTGTTGACAGCTCAGAGCCTGGAGCCTGCTTCAGATTCTGTGTCTCCCTCTTTCTCTCTGCCCTCTCCCACTTACACACACACTCTCTCTCCCTCTCAAAAATAAACATTAAAAAAAACTAAGAAAAAAAAAGTTACATGCACAACCGAGAGTTCATCTAAAGATTAAATAGTTGACATATCATGTAGTGTAGAAGACTCTTAGTATATCCTACAACAGAGTTTGGTGAACATTTTCTCTAAAGTGCCAGATAGTAAATATTTCAGGATGTGAAGGCTACATACTCTTATCACTTCCTCTTCTTCTCTTCTGTTTCTCCTCCTCCTTCAATCTTCTTTTCCACAATCCTTTTAAACTGTAAAGAACATTCTTAGCTTAGACTACATAGGCCAGATTTGGTGCATGTGCTATAATTTTCCACTCCATCCCAAATCTGTGCTACCCAGTGGGATACACAAATTAGCAACAGCAACATCCCCAAGGGATATTGTTAAAAATGGAGATTATGAGGCTCCACCTTGGATCTATCCAACCAGTTTACTATCACTGTGTAACAAACTACCACAAGACACAGTGGCTTAAAACAACAATCATTTAGGGGCTCCTGGGTGGCTCAGTTGGTTAAGCATTAGATTGTTGGTTTCAGCTCAAGTTATGATCTCCCAGTTCTTGGGTTCGTGCCCTATGCAGGACTCTGTGCTGACGGTATGGAGCCTGCTGGGGATTCTCTCTCTTTCCCTCACTCTCTCTGCCCCTCTCCCAATTGCACGCCCTCACTCCCTCTCTCAAAATAAATAAATAAATAAATAAATAAATAAATAAATAAATAAATACTTAAACAAAACCACAATCATTTATAATTGTTCACGGTTATATATGTCGACTGGGAGATTCTTCTGGTCGTGGCTGGGTTCCCTCATGCATCTACTACAGTAAGCCACAGGTGAGCCAGACACCTCGGCTACTAGAGGTTGGTTGGCTGTCATCTGGGGTACCTGAGTTTTCTTCCATGTGATCTCGTATCCTCCAGCTGGCTAACTTGGGTTTGTTCCATGGTAGTTGCAAGGTTCCAAGAAAGGAAATGGTCTAGCCATAGAACTGGCATAATATAATCTCTTTACATTCTATTGGTGGAAAGCAAGTCACAAGCCAATCCAGATTCAGGTAGGAGGAAAATAGTCTATCCACTGCTGAAGGGGCTGCAAAGTCACATTGTAAAGCATACAGACACAAGGAGGAATGGAGAAATGTGATCCTATCTGCAATCATCCATACCTACTAAATCAGAATCTCTGAGCATTATCAAGACCCCTAGATGATTCGTAGGCACATTTAAATCGAAGAAACACTGGTTCTGAAATATTTTCATCGTATCACTTTTCTTCTCTCCTGGAACAGGAGAAACATGGTCATGTTTTAAATAACCAGTTGTCAAGGCTCAGAATAGATACTTACTCAAACATCTAACATCAATCAGGAAAAAAGGTTTAATTTTAATTTGAACTATTGCTGCACAAACTGTTGGTGACTGAATGCCAACCACCAAGAGATGTGGCACGGAGCAACTTAAACTCTTCATTCATACTCACAGCTCAAAACTTTAGGTCTTCAGACAGTTCTTGCTGCCTAACCTTGGACGGTAGTTTGTGGACTTTTGTTTGTGAAGAAAGTGTTACTCTTGGCAAATTGACATCGACTCCATAGTTATGTAATGTCAACCCTCTCTGTATGAGCTATTTGGGTGTCATAAACATAAACAGGGAAATCTTCCAAGATTGAAAAAATAGATGGATGGTGACAAATTCTTTTCTCTGAATATGATGCAAAGGACTCTTACTTCCTGTTCTCTTACTTCCTGAGTTTGAATGGGTTCACAGCACAAATAAAAGGTCACTAGTTTAGGGCTTGTTGACTGATAGCTAAGAGCACAGCCTTGGGAGCCAGACTGCCTGAATTTGAATCTCAGTTCTTCCACTATCTGTGTGACCTTGGGCAGATTACTGAATCTCTGAGTACTTCAGTTTTTCACCTACAGTACCAGAGAAACAATAGTAGCTAATGCATACGGCTTTTAAGGGGGTTAAAGAACTTGGCAATTGCAAGTAATCAGAAGAGTACCTACTTGCATTATCATAATTAATATCATTTTCATGACTATAATTTCCTTGACATAAGAGAAGTAACTTAGTCTTATATACAGATGGGTACTTTCTTGAGATCTTCAGTGAATTTTTATTATTTTTAATAAAATAAATTTTATTATTTTTAATAAAACTTTCACTCTTCTTTTCCTGCCCACATTCTTTCATTTTGTATATTAGTTAGGCTTCTTTGCTACCATAATATTCTGAATGTATATGGATGTGCTTATTTGCAAAGTATAAAGAAATGGCCTATTTTCCATAGTGAGTAAAAGAATTCTGAATCTTAATATGTGTAATTATGCTATTTGCAAATGTGACAGCTCTGGATACTTAGCATACTACAAGACCATGCTGTGACATTATAATCATAATGGCCATAATTATTCGAATTAGTACTTTTATTTGTGGTTTGTTTCCAGCACAAACTTTCCTGGGGATAACATTAGCTACTACCCTTGACTCTTGTTCATGTTGACCAAGGGGCTGACTTATCATAGACTTGTAATCTACAAGCAACATGCAGAGCTTAAAGGTGAGGGAAGGAATGGAAAAGTTGGAGGGGAGGGAGAAGGAATGCCAAAAGGGCAACACTAGTAATCCATAGTGTGTTTTTTTTAACGTTTATTTATTTTTGAGACAGAGAGAGACAGAGCATGAAGGGGGGGGGGGAGGGGCAGAGAGAGGGAGACACAGAATCAGAAGTAGGCTCCAGGCTCCGAGCTGTCAGCACAGGGCCTGATGCGGGGCTCGAACTCACGGACCGCGAGATCATGACCTGAGCCGAAGTCGTCCGCTTAACCGACTGAGCCACCCAGGCGCCCCTAATCCATAGTTTTTCATAAATAATTTAAATAATCCATCTCTGTTTAGATATTGGAATATTTTACCACATGGTAAAATGTTTTTATGTATTTGTCTGTTTATGTTTGAGAGAGAGAGAGAGAGAGAACATGAGCATGGAGGCACAGAGAGAGAGGGAGAAAGTGAATCTTAAGCAGGCTCCATACCCAGCACAGAGCTCAATGTGGAATGGAGTTGGATCTCACAACTGTGAGATCATGAACATGAGATCATGACCTGAGCCGAAATCGAAAGATGAAGCTTGACAGACTGAGCCCCCCAGGCACCCCTACACGGTAAAATATTTCACAGCAATCACAGGTGGGTCAGTTTAATTCCAAGTGTTATTAGCATCTGGGACTCCTCTAAACTGACTCGAGGATAAGGCATCTCTACTTCTCTAGCAAACCAGCACTACAGAGAGGAGGAAAGGATTGTCAGGTGCCATCAAAATAAGTGAGTTGTACCAAGTAGACCAAGAGTGTGGATTCTTCATCAGTGCCTCAGACTGGTAAGTAGTTTCTATGATTCTGCAAAGGTTCTTGGTGTGACCCTCTGAGACTGGACAAAAATAGTGAGCACCAAAAAACTACACGGTGTTACTTATATTATGGTGCCACATGTTCAGTTAATATTCCACAGCCACACAAGGAAAAGACAAGCATCAATGATATGTCATTTTCACTTTGAAAACTAAACTGGTCTCAGTAGCTTACCTACATCTGTCTATCATAAGGAGACTTTCTAATAAAAAGAAACCTCTTCCTTCAGAATTATTCTTTGTTAATTTAAATTAGTTGACATAACATTATTTTTTAGGAATATAGAGTACATGTTTAAGACAGAGAAGTTGGAAAATGAAAAAACTTATAAAGAAAATCCAC
Organism: Panthera pardus; assembly: GCF_024362965.1. Taxonomy (NCBI): domain Eukaryota; kingdom Metazoa; phylum Chordata; class Mammalia; order Carnivora; family Felidae; genus Panthera; species Panthera pardus. Next base: position 46,167,482 of record NW_026526688.1, on the reverse strand, counting down.
AATCCCATAACTCAGACAACCATCTTAAGTATTTTTATGTAATTTATCACAGTATTTCTTTTATTATTGCTTACAAAATATATTTTTCCTGTCTGTTTCATAAGAAATAATTTTATTTATTTTTTTAAATTTTTTTAACGTTTATTTATTTTTGAGACAGAGAGAGACACAGCATGAACAGGGGAGGGTCAGAGAGAGAGGGAGACACAGAATCTGAAACAGGCTCCAGGCTCTGAGCTGTCAGCACAGAGCCCGACGCGGGGCTCAAACTCACGGACCGGGAGCTCATGACCTGAGCCAAAGTCGGACACGTAACCGACTGAGCCACCCAGGCACCCCCTTTTTTTTTTTAAGAAATAATTTTAATTAGGAAAAATGAAATTTACTCTGTGTGTATGTTTAAAACATAATTTTCCCTTTAACCTAACAGCATATATTTGATTGGCCCTAGGATATGATTTAGGGGCCAGCATCTACAGTTGGATACATGGTGACTTTTTGTAGTCAGATACCGCCTTTTATGATTTCTGGTCATTTGTCAAAGGTGCCGTTTAATAATTGATTAGTCTTTCCATCAAAAGAGTTACAATTATATCCCAGTATTTTTTAAGAAAAAAATTATTGGGAAATGAATCATCTATCCCCTCTGGGTTAATGATAAATGATTGAACAATTTATGATTGCATTATTAAAATGATAAAAAAGAATACTTTAGTTCACTCTATGAATCTTAAATAGATCAATATAATACTTACCCATATTAAATATTTTTTATTGAATTATAATGAGCACCCACAAGAGAACACTGATCATAGGTGTGTAGCTTTATGTTATTTCCATGAAAGGAGGATAATTATGTAACCAGCATCTGGATCAAAAAGGTAGACCATCTGTAGCATCACAGACACCTCTGTTCTTATGCCCCTTCAGTTACCACTCTTCTGATTTCCAACATCAGAAGTTACTGGGGCGCCTGGGTGGCTCAGTCAGTTAAGCATCTGACTCCGGCTCAGGACATGATCATATGGTTTGTGAGTTAGAGCCTTGCATTGGGCTCTGTGCTGACAGCCCAGAGCCTGGAGCCTGCTTTGAATTCTGTGTGTCTCTCTCTCTCTTTGCCCCTCCCCGACTCACTCTCTCTCTCAACAATAAATAAACATTAAAAAAATTAAAAAGAAAAGAAATTACTTTTGCCTATTTTTGAACATTATGTAAATGAAAGCATACAAGTCTTTGGAGTCTGGCTCTATTTTATCAACATTACAATTATATATTGCTTTACTTAATGTGTATTTTTTATGTAGGAAGACATATATATATATATATATATATATATATATACACACACACATATATATATATTAGTTTTTCTCTGATATTATTAGGAAAAATAAATTTTATTTATTTTTAAAAATACTTTTGTAATTGCTCAAGATGATACATAAGAAACAGCGAACTGGTAATTTAGTTTTTTGATCAATCATCTAGATCTTTGAGGAGGCACTCTGATAAAAGCAAATACAGTACATTGAATTTTGTGTCTTTTGATCTTCTTGGCTTTGGTTTTATCATCACAAACTTTGTTTACCTCTTTAAATTGCAGGGGAGAGAAGAGTTATTTTGAACATTAAGTCCTTGTTGAGAGTCGTGTGGAGGCATGAGAGTAATAAAGAAATATATCCTATATCATAATATTTTAGAGCTAGCAGAAACCTTAGGCATTAAGTCTAACCCCTCTGGACTGGAGGCTCAGACAAGATAAGTAACTTACCAATGTCGTATATCTAGTTAGTGGCAACGACCTTTCTCAGTGTTCTCTCTATTATGCCTTGATATATCATAATTTTAGTTTGGGTAGATTGTGGAACATTTGCCAAGAAAAATATAATAACCTTATGTTTGGCAGCTTTTCCCCACTTCTTGTTTAGCTTAATGGTCAGCTTTATTCCACTCTGTTTTAAAGGATGTATGGTCCAGGAAAGAATTAAATTTTACGGAATCATGTCATGTTGAGCTAGCTGTAAATTCAGTTTTTTATGTAATTCAACACTTATTTTACAGACGAGAAAACTGAGACCCATAGAGGTTAAATTCTAGTTGAGCAAATTTGACACCAGAAACTAGGTGTTCTATATTGTAGTTCTTCCCCACCCCCCCACCCCCCCTGCCAAATTTTTCTTTCCGTGCTAGCCATTGTCAATCTATTAGGATTGGAAGCAAATTCCAGGTTATCAATTTCCTTTTAACTACTATTTTTGACAAATAATTGAGCTGTGTCCAAGTAGAAGATTTTGCTCTTATTGGGTATCAGGACTCAAACCTTGAGTTCAATTTGTATTCATTACCACTTTTCAGGCAAGACCATGATAAACTAAGGTGGCTAAGGCTCATGATAAACTAAGGTGGCTAATTTACCAGGAGCCTATTTACAGGACTAGAGCCAGGAAGAAAATCAGGGGAAAGCACACATACCTAACAGGGAAGAGTATTTATAGAACAGCATGAGTTCCATCTGAGACATTTTTTCTAAGGGGACGTCTGGGTGGCTCAGTCAGTTGAACCACTGACTTGTGCTCAGGTCCTGATTTCACAGTTCATGGGTTCAAGCCCTCTGTCGGCTCTGTGCTGACAGCTCAGAGCCTGTTCAGATTCTGTGCTTCCCTCTCTCTCTGCCCTTCCCACGCTCATGATCTGTCTGTCTATCTGTCTCTCAAAAATAAATAAACATTAAAAAATAATTGAGACATTTTTTCTAAGACATTAAGCTCCAAAGACATGGTCTGTGACTTCTGGAGAGACGGGTCCCAGGCAGACACTCAAGCAGGTTTTCTAAAAAAACGCAGTGAGCTGGGCAAGCACAAGCCACACTCATCTGCCATCTTGCTTTCTAGCCTCCAAGTATGGAATTTAGAAAATACCAGATACTTTTTTTATGTTAATTTATTTTTCAGAGTGTGAGTGGGGTAGAAGCAGAGAGAGAGAGACAAAGACAGAGAATTCAAAGCAGGCTCCAGGCTCTGAGCTGTCAGCACAGAGCCCAACATGGGGTTTAAACTCATGAGCTGTGAGATCATGACCTAAGCTTGAAGTTGGATGCTTAACCAACTGAGCTACCCAGATGCCCCAGAAAATACCAGATACTTTTGCACTCTTTCTTAAAGTTAGGGATAACATTTTGACCTAATTCTGGTGAATATTTCCCTCATAAAAAGAGAAATGTATCTGAGGAAAGACCAGCCTCATCCTCCTTTCTTTCTCCCTGAGATAGAGTATAATGAAGAAGAGTGCACTAACCAGGACATGTAGGACTCTTTTTTGCTCATTTTAAAGTCGTTTGTGATTCTTCCTGGTGGATATTCTATGATAATGTGAAGCTTTGTGCTCTTGGGACCCAAAGAGGAGACACTGCCTCTAAGGAAGAGCTAAAGAACAGGAAGCACCCAACTTCCTGCTGAGGAATGTGTTAAATGTCTGTGTTAGTTATTATTTATTTTTTGTTGGTTATCCTGCTACTTCAGCTGATAAATAGTCCCGCTTTATTCTTTTTTTAAATTTAGATCCAGGTTAGTTAACATGTAGTGTAATAATGGTTTCAGAGTAGAATTTAATGATTCGTCACTTGCATATAATACCCAGTGCTCCTCCCAACAAGTGCCCTCCTTACTGCCCATCATCCATTTAGCCCATCCCCCCACCTAATACCCCACCAGCAACCTTCAGTTTGTTCTATGTATTTAAGAGTTTCTTACGGTTTGCCTCCCTCTCTGTTTTGTCTTATTTTTCCTTCCCTTCTCCTATGATCATGTTTTGTCCCTTAAATGCCACATATGAGTGAAATCATATATTTGTCTTTCTCTGACTTACTTCACTTAGCATAATACACTCTAGTTCCATCCACATTGTTGCAAATGGCAAGATTTCATTCTTTTTGATTGCTGAGTAATATTCCTTTATATATATGTAGTATATATATGTATGTATATTATACATACATATTATACATATTATATATATTATACATACATATTATATATGTATATATATATTATATACATGATTGCTGAGTAATATTCCTTTATATATATTATTGCTGATTCCTTTAGTAATATGATTGCTGAGTAATATTCCTTTATATATATATAGTATATATATGTATGTATATTATACATACACATTTTACATATTATACATACATATTATATATGTATATATATTATATTATATATTATATATGTACATATAGTATGTATATATATAGTATGTATATGTATATATATAGTATGTGTGTGTGTGTATGTGTATATATATATATGTATATATAGTATGTATATAGTATAAAGTATCAGAAGGATCTCATTGCAAGAATTTATCTTTGGTAAAGGGAGAAATGTGTTGGGAGGAAGGTCCCACAGAAATGCTTTAATTTGTTGATGAGTGCTTAATACAATTTATAATCTCCAAACAGTTGGTAAAACCCGTTTATTTCACTGCTTAGCCATTTCAACGAGTGTTCAGGGAAAAGAAATTCTCCATTCAATTCTAAAGTTGTATTCAAATTCAGGCCTGATTTTTCAAGATGATTCTAAGCTAAACTGTTAAGCCTTGCCTTCTTACTGTTTGTGATGTCTCAACCCCCCTGTGGGAGGCCCCATACACACACACACACACACACACACACACACACACACCACGTCTTCTTTATCCATTTATAAGTCGATGGACATTTGGGCTCTTTCCATAATTTGGCCATTGTTGATAGTGCTGCTATAAACGTTGGGGTGCATGTGCCTGCCCCTTTGAATCAGTTTTTTGTGTCCTTTGGATAAATGCCCAGTAGTGCAATTAGTGGGTCGTAGGTGCATACATATGTTCTAGTAGTGCATAGCTCTATTTTTAATTCTTTAGGAACCTCCATATTGTTCTCCAGGGTGGCTGCACCAGTTGCATTCCCACCAACAGTGCAAAAGGGTTGCCCTTTCTCTGCATCCTCATCAACATATGTTATTTCCCGAATTGTTAATTTTAGCCATTCTGACAGGTGTGAGGTGGTATCTCATTGTACTTCTTTATTCTTTAAAAACTGTTTTAAAATGTTTTTATTTTTGAGAGAGAGAGCACAAGCAGAGGAGGGGCAGAGAGAAAGAGGGACACACAGAATTAGAAGCAAGCTCCAGGCTCTGAGCTGTCAGCACAGAGTCCGATGCAGGACTGGAACTCTTGAACCGTGAGATCTGAGCCAAAGTTGGAGGGTCCACCAACTGAACCACCCAGGCATCCCTGTACTGCTTTATTCTTAATGAGTCCTGTTGACAGAATGGAGAAGAGGAGATGCTTTATACTTCTTTTGGAATAGAGTATCACTACCGTGCTTTGAGGATTTGAGGTAGCATTTCAAACATTTTTGGATCTATGAGCTGGGGAGACAGCATCCTTTGGGTTGATATAGTTCTGTCCTGGTGGACAATGAATGTGATGGGAGTGGGAGGTGCCCTTTAAGAGGCTTCAATGGAGGACACATCAACAAGAGATCCCCGTGCAGGGCTGGATCAACGCTGAAGAAAGGCCAGCTTAAGAACTGTCTTGGGGCACCTGGGTGGCTCAGTCGGTTAAGCGTCTGACTTCGGCTCAGGTCATGATCTCGCAGTCTGTGAGTTTGAGCCCCGCGTCAGGCTGTGTGCTGACAGCTCAGAGCCTGGAGCCTGTTTCAGATTCTGTGTCTCCCTCTCTCTCTGACCCTCCCCCTGTTCATGCTCTGTCTCTCTCTGTCTCAAAAATAAATAAAATGTTAAAAAAGAACTCCTGTCTGGTATTTTAAGGAACCTCCAGAAATAACTGAATGAAATTTGAAAGAGGGCTGGATGTCCCTCATTTTCAAGCAAGGACTAGAGCCGTTGAAATATGCGACATCTTGTAAGACCTTGGGGGATATCCAGCTTGTACAATTATTTTTGAGAAATATTTGTTTGCTTTGCAATCAACCCAAGATAGGTCACTTGTTAGAAATTTCTCTGTGAATCTCAAAGTTTCTTAATACATGCTTTTCATGATTTTTATACTTTCAATTCCTCATTTTAGAAATGACAAAAGCAAAACTCAGAGAACAGAATTAGTCCATGTCTAAATTTCTCTTGGATATAACAATCTCTATCTATGTAGTCCTGCCCAGGTATAAATTGGTTATCTTCTCACTTGGGCCTCCCACGGGGAGATTGAGACATCACAAACAGTAAGAAGGCAAGGCTTAACAGTTTAGCATAGAATCATCTTGAAAAATCAGGCCTGAATTTGAATACAACTTTAGAATTGAATGGAGAATTTCTTTTCCCTGAACACTCGTTGAAATGGCTAAGCAGCGAAATAAACGGGTTTTACCAACTGTTCAGAGATTATAAATTGTATTAAGCACTCATCAACAAATTAAAGCATTTCTGTGGGACCTTCCTCCCAACACATTTCTCCCTTTACCAAAGATAAATTCTTGCAATGAGATCCTTCTGATGCTTTATACTCATTATATATTTTTAGGTAGAGGTTAATTTCAGGGGGTTGATGTTGAGGTCATTATTTAGAAGATGGTGACTCAAATCCCAATGGAAGCATCTGTAGATTTGGCTAAAGGTAGCCTAGCACAGGCTAAAACTGTTAACATCCAGGCTTTTTAAACATTTTAAATAAAAAGAAACAATGGCCTGCCAGTTATTTTAATCCAGTAGACAATTTTTAGATGTATCTAGTAGATGTACAAGTAAGAAATATGATCCAATTCAATTCAAGTTGTAAATGTACTAAGAGTTTTATAAAAGAGCAGCATGCTATGTTAATCCCATGAGGGGCTACCAAAGCTGAGTTAGGCATTCTTTAGGTTTCTAAGGAATGTGTGACATGAAAGTGGTGTGTGTGTGTGTGTGTGTGCGTGTGTGTGTGTGTGAGAGAGAGAGAGTGTGTGTGTGTGTGTGTGTGTGTGAAGTATAGAAAATACAATCACACAAAATTATATCATTAAATGTAAATTAATACATATCATCAAAGAAACAAGATCATCTTGGAATTGAAAAACCGGAAAATTTAACAGTTTGGGAAATCCAAAAAGCGTCACTGAATATGTCTTCTTGTAATAGTACTCTAAATCATTTCTAAGACTTTATCAGAAATGTTAGAAAAACCCATGCCTGGAATCCTTAATAGCATTAGCTAAGATGTGAACACAGGACTGTGTGGACAATATCAGGGAAGCATTCACATCAATTTGCTTGAATTCCAACTGGAAAGATAAGTGGGGCCATAATATTGATTGTCATGTTGAGTAATGTGAGACAAATCCAGACTGCATGTGGGAACAAGCAAGTGTTTTGGTATAATAGAATCTGGACCTGAGACAGATGAATCTGGCCAGGGTAAATTTCTATTAGATCAAGGAAGGCAGGAGTTTAGATGAGAGGTGTTTTGCCTGCATACCATTCCACTGTCACTTGAATTTATCATAACTAATATTTCTTTCATTTCTAAATGGCTTCACATCTTCTTAGATTGCTACAGATAAGGAAAATAAATGAATATTATTAAAGTATTTGTAAGAAGAAAGTTAAAAACTTAAAATAAATTTATTTGTCATCATTTCTATGACTTGATTAATTGTTAAAGATTCATAAAATTTGGGAGTTCTATGCACCTAATCTGTTGATACTACTAGCATTCAGAAAATACCATAGTAAAAGTTTTGAAATAGATTTGGTAGCTCATGAATTAAATAAAATTAAATATATTTATAATTGATGTGTCTCAGTCAATGATTGGTAGCCTTCAAATTCATGTATCATTGGTCATCATGTACTCTTAAAATAGTCTTAGGTATAATGGTGATTTCAAAATGGAGTACATAAATGGAAAATGGAGCAAATGGAAGACATCAGAAGTTGTCTCTGTTATCGAACTTTTTAAATTATGGTTAAAATTGTTTAAGTGAATACATATTCATTCTCAAAAACTAGACAGGGAATTTCAGAGCAAACAAAACTGCAATTGGATAGAGGTAGAACTGGATTGGAGAAGAATCAGCAACTAATAAGCATGTGAGTGTTTTTAGGATAGTTTCATTCAAAAATCTGAGAGTAGCATAGTCTAAAAAAATTAATAAAAACAATAATAATAATAATTCCAAACTAGACAGGACAGCATGCAAAAAGCAATAGTAAGAATAGAGATACATAAATTTTACAGTCTTAATAAAATGATATTTGTTTAAAGAAATGTTTTGCTTTTATTTATTTATTTATTTATTTATTTATTTATTTATTTTGAGAGAGAACATGAGCTGGGAAGAGGGGCAGAGGAAGAGAGATACAATCCTCAGCAGTCTCCACACTCAGCATGGAGCCCAATCCCATGACTCTGGGATCATGACTTGAGCTGAAATCAGGAGTCTAGAAGCTCAACTGATTGAGCCACCAGCCACTCTAAGAAATATTTTACTCTTACAATCTAGAACAAAGATTATAAATTCCATCAACATTGAAAGTGTGGCAGGGACTAGAGGTGGAATAGAGATATCGATGGAAAGAAATGTTACTAGAGAAATGTCGACGTAAACAATTGTGTTATATTAAAAATAATTTTTAGAAGGCTAGAAATAAAATAACTTTTAAACCAATGTAGAAAAACAGTGGAATAAAATAAATTGAATACACTCATCAAAAGACAGAGGGAGGAAAAGGAAGAAAAGCATGGTAAATAAAGGCTAAGAAAAGAAAACAAGAATTAGTCCAAAAATATTAGCAATCACAATAATTATAACTAGGCTAAATTAGTCTACTAAAAGTTTTAGACTAATGAAAAAAAGCAAACCCTATCATTCCACTGTTTACTTATTTTCAATAAAATAACAAGAAATAATAAAAATTATGATAAGCTATGTAAATACTCATATAGATTCATGCCAAACATAATTCCAATCCTCACAACAATGCCAGAAAGTAGACCTACTATTTATTTGTATTTTACAGACAAGAGAATTGAGGCACAGAGAGGTTAGTTGCTTGGCTCAATTTCACATGGATATTAAGCAGCAGACCTAGGTTTTAAACCAAAACAGAGACAAATTCCAGCTTCAGAATCTTGCCTATAATTTCTTTATAATATAGCCTGGTAAAAATAAGAAAAATTAAGCTTGTGCAATAATATTATCGAAGAAAATAAAATTTAAGGTGAAAACATTAAAAAGAGACAAAGATATTTCCTAATTATAAATACAATCCATGAAAAAGATAATAGTCATGAAGCAAGTAGGCTTTTTGCAACATTGCTGTGAAATGTATAAAGGCAAAGTAATAAAATGACAAGAAGAAATAGTCCCACAATCAAACTGTAAGACTTTAATAGACTTCTTTCAAAAACTGACATATCAAACAGAAATAGAAAATGAGGTATATCGGATGGGATAGACTAGGTGACTGCATATGTTAGGGTTGATTATTGACAAAATGTTCTCTGCCTTCCTTCACTCTTCCTTTTTAGGCCAATCCTAATGAAAGTATAATCCTTTCTATTTCATTGATACCAAGCTTGGCTATATGATGTATTCTGGCCAAAGCAATGTTAGTGTAAAAGACATGTGCTACTTCTGGGCACAAGCTTTAAGAGGCATCATATGTGCTATTGTATCTGTTTTTCCCTTTGCCATACCATGAACAATGTCTCAGAGGAACTGGTCTTTCATCCATGGAAATCCAAAGCCAGATCTCCGGGTTATAACACAGAAGCAAACAGCAAGCCATTGTTGCTATAAGCCACCACAATTTTGGAGTTACTTGTTATGACAGCATAAATTGGCCCAAGCTGATTGATGGTGCATTATACTAACAAGTAATCCCCAAACCTCAGGATTTAAAAAATGAAAGATTATTTCTCACTCATGTTATATGCACCAGTGGCTCATCGGGGGAGAGAGTCAATATGTGCTACATACTCATTACTCAGGGAATGAGGACAAGAGTCTCTACCACCTTTTGATGGTTTTGAATACTTGAATACTTGAAAAATCTGAGCACATATTAGGAAGAAAGGGAGTCTCAACAAATATTGGTATCACATAGACCAAACATCAGAGATGTCTAATGAAATATAATTAGAAATATCCATAAGGGATAGCTCCAGAATTCCGTATTTTCCAATATTTTAGAATCCTATTTTATATAATTCAAGAATTGAACAGTAAGTAGAAAATGGAAATTAACAAACTCTTAAAAGTGGGCAAAGGGTACCAAATTTGTAGAATGAAAACAAAGTAATACTCAGAAGGAAATGGATATCATTCAATTTTTTAATGAAAAGGGTGAATAAATAATCATCTTTTCATTTGAAAAACGTATTAAACACAAATACAGAGGAAAATTAAAAAAACAAAAATTAAACAAACGTGAGTGTATCAATAGAAATATATATATACAAAGACTAATAAACAAATTCCTGGCAAGTATTCCCAAGGAAAACAGGGAAACAAAAAGAATGTAAATAAATAGGAACAAGAATGGAAATGTGGCTACATGCAGAGACAGCAGATATATAAGAATATGAGACTATACTATTAATAATTCCTGTAGTCAATCTTTTTATTCTTGGATCATATCTTTAAGGTAAATTTAAGTGGTACTGAAACACCTACCCCTCAAAAGGCACCAGACATTCATAATTTACAGATGTATTCTGTGTAATAACTTCAAAGAACAGAGGAATGGATAATAGAAGTTTTACAATTGTTCCAGAAAATACAAAGAGATGGATTGCTCTCCAACTCATTTTATAAGCTAACATAACCTGGATACTAAAACAAATAAGAACATTAAAATGTAGGCCGAAGTGGGTTAAAATTTATTACAGCCAACATAATCATCCACCTTGAAACTTCAAAAGAATGAACTGACAAATATTAGTGCTAAGATGTGGTCTGATACATAATCACCATACAAAAGACAATAGCTTTGTATACTCCTGCAACAACTAATTCAAAATTGTTGCAAGAAACAAAGGATTCTATTCACTGAAGCTACAGTATCTTGAAATTACCTTAACATAAATGTATTAGGCTTTTATTCCTTATGGAGAAAATATTAAATTTGCTCAAAGAATTAAGAGACCTTAATAAAAGGAAGAAAAAAAAAACTGTCAGGGAGGAAGAGCTCCCTCTGCCCTGTGGTCCATCTGCCTGGACTTAGAATTAAATTGCCATAAGACATATTAACAGGAGAAAATCGAATCTAATAGCATATGTATAGGGAATCCACACAGGCAGGAAATTCCAAAGACACTGAGGCATCATGAAGCTTCTATGAGCTAAGGAGAGGGGAGGAGCCTGAAGATATGAAGGGGAGAAAGTTCGTTAGCACGAAGGTGAGGGATGTTCAGAAAAACAAGGTTGTCCTATTATTCAGGTAAATTCCTTAGGTAAAGGGGAATCTAGTTAAGGGTTCTCTTTCTGTTATAAGCTCTCCTTTACAATGTAAATTTGGACAGTTGCAGGGGAGGCAGAGAGTTTCTCCTGTATCTACTGGGTTTTAATTAAATTATTATTATTATTATTATTATTTTGGTTTTAATTACTTTTAACTCAAAATAATCTTTATGCCAAAGTGGCCCATCTTATGGCAGTTTGCCCAGGGCCCCTACAAAAACATAGTTCAATATTCAATATAATAGAAGCAGCACTTCAAATCATGGGGAGATAAATTATTCAATATATTTTTCTGGGAAAACTCAAGATGTTATAAAAAAAGATAGATCCCTAGATCACACCATTCAAAACAACAAATTCCATGGAGACTGGGGACATAAACACAAAAAGAAGATAATTCTAAGCTTCTGGAAGAAAAGATAGGAAGCTCTCTTTATGCCTCTGTGTAGCAAATACCTTAAACAGCCATAGGAAGCAAAAATCATAAAGGGTAAGAACCAAATACTGTGATCAAAGGAAGGTTTCCTTTGATGCTAATGATTATTAAACTTTAGTAGTATACTGACTTGCACTCCCTGGAGGGCCTCAGGGGGGCTTAACTACGCTCAAATGGTCATATATTTTTGTGAAATGTACACTGGCATGATGTGTTCCTTCAGTTGGTTTAGATCAGGGATGGGCAAATCCAGCCCACTGTCTGTTTTTATAAATAAAGTTTTATCAGAACATGACCACACTCATCCTGTTTCCTATTGGCTGCGGATGCTTTGGTGCTCTAATGACAGGGTTGAATAGCTGTGACACAGGCCTTATGGTCCTCAACCCCTACAACATTTAGTATCTGATTCTTTCCAGAAAAAAGTTTCCCAACCCCTCATTTATAGCACCTTCTACCTGGTGCTGGGACTTTTCCTGTTACATTTGCCTCCATGTCGGGAGGTAGTAGATTAGCCAGGGTCACCTTTGGGGTCTGGCTAAAGAAGACTTGAATGGAGGATATGTACATTAACATACATATAGAAGCTTATATTTAGGTGATTTGCAATAACTTCTGTGCATGGAAACAAAACATTATTGAAATTAAAGAGCCAGGAGCCAGCCTGTGGAAATTTTTTCCACGTACCAAACAAACACAGAATTGACAGAGGATTTGGTTTTCAAAATGGAAGTTCTCTTTGGTCAGAAATATACTTATTATGCAGCATGATAATTACAAACACATCACACTTTCTAAAACACTTCCTTGGGAATTTAGTGAAGTAAAATTTATCAGAATTCTGGTGCTGATAAAGCCCTGTTTGTAACTGTACTCCGAACAGTGAGTTTGTGAGCGAAGTCTCAGGTTTTATGTATCTCAATTTTCAATAATAAAATGAAAATGTTTATCAACCAAGCTACAGATAAGATGAAATTAACTTTTCTATCTTCTCTATAGAAAATGCTACAAAATCTTTGATACATGACAAAATCATCAAGGATTTGTGACACTTATGATATTTACCATTGCTTTCATATTTGTGGTTTATTGTGATTTCATTTCTCATTAAAATGTTTAATTTCGTATTTAAAATTGTTTTTATAATTGCATTTTAATTTGAAAGAGGCCTCTGGGGCTCCTGGGTGGCTCAGTTGGTTAAGTGTCTGACTTCAGCTCAGGTTATGATCTTGCAGTTTATGAGTTCGAGCCCCGCATCAGGCTCTGACAGACTCAAGACTCAGACTGAAGCCTGCTTCAGATTCTGTGTCTCCCTCTCTCTCTCTCTCTCTGCCCCTCCCTGCTTGCTCTCTGGCTCTCTCAAATATAAGCATTATTCAAAAATTTTTAAACAAGAAAGAGGACTTTGGAAATTGCATAACTTTGTGCCCCATAAATCATGGATTTGATCCTCTTTGTGTAAAGAAAAAAAGAAAGTTTTCATAAACTTAGTGAAAGGCTAACTGGGAAACTTTAAAAACACATTTTCACATGTATAACATATATAATTGGATTAGCATTAATGTATCCAGACTAATTTTTTAAAAAACACAGTTTTTGGGGCACCTGGGTGGTTCAGTTGGTTAGGAGTCTGACTTCAGCTCAGGTCATGATCTCTCAGTTCATGAGTTCGAGCGCCATGTCGGGCTCTGTGCAGACAGCTCAGAGCCTGGAGCCTGCTTCGGATTCTGTGTCTCCCTCTCTCTCTGCTCCTCCCCTGCATGCACTCTGTCTCTCTCTCAAAAATAAACTGAGCTTTGCACTGACTGGAACACTCATGAATCAATCATCTCTGCATAAGAGACTGCAAAGTAAGACTGGTTTAAATCTGTGTTACCTGAAATCAATTATTGCCTCAAGAGGGATGGGATTACCCTAATCGTCTTCTGCTAATCCCCTTGGATAAACTTAATTCTATTCAAACAGTGCAATGGGGGAAATTAGTATTATGGACACCATAAAAAACAAAATGGATAATTAACAAAGGATATAAACACATATTTCCCCAAAAAGGAGATTCAAATAAGCAGTAAACTTCAACAAAAAGATGGACACAAGGTGGTTTATAAAACTATTCTGTTCAATTTGGTAAATGTTTAAAAATTTCCATAATGAAACATTTATTTTAAAATTTCCCACCATGAAATTGTGGATTTTTATATTTTTTCTTTACCTGTCAATTTTTCTTTTACATATTTTGAAGCTATGATATTCACTAAATAAATACTTAGAACTATGATGTTCTTGTGATGAATTGATCCTTGTGTTACTGTATTATAGGTTGCTTTTCTTTAACAATGGTATAATGGTTTTGGGCTTGAAGTATATTTGACAAATATTAATGTAACTTTCTAATCTTTTTTTTGGCTTATATTTGCTTGGTATTTATTTTTTGTCATTTGACTTTTAATCATTTGTGCCAATATGTTTTAATTCTCCTATAAACAACTTAAAATTGGATTACTTTAGGCTAGTTTAATAATCTTTGTCTTTTACCTGGTAAATTTAGTCCATTTACAGTTACTATTGAAAAAAATGAGAAAAGCAGTCATTTATACCCACAGGCAGGCCTGACAATAAGAGATAACTCCTGGTATTTCTAGGAGCTCAGCCAGCATTCATAACTAAGTTATGATGGTCTCACAGGTCTGTGATCATGATGGAGAAAACACAAATAAGAACTTTCTTAGCAATAAAAAATATTATAAAAAAAAAGAACCAAATAAGTACCTTGTCTGATTAATACTAGTAACTGATGCTTTTGTACTAATTACAAATTTAGCGCCCTTTTCATTTCTCCTGCCTCTTAGATGAAATTAAGATACCCTTCCAAAGAATTTGTCTACTTCATAACAATATTTGGTTTAGAGCAAATCAAATCCTTAAATCCTCCTCCTATCACTCAACATGACCAAATCTTATAACTTTCTTCTAAGTCCTCCTGGCATATCTTGTGGTTCACCATGGTATATTATCTCATCCTTCTGATAGGCAATATTATGCAACCTTCTTGACTACAGGTAGGTCTCCAATGGTCTTTAATAGATGACTTTACCACTATAATCCACTGATACATTTGGATTTATTTCTACTAATCTTATTAAGCAATTGTGTTTATTTCCTGCTTTTGTATTTCTTTCCTTCTTTTCTTTCCCTTCGGATTTCCTCTCTTCAACTCACCGAATTTTCCTCTACTTCTAGGCATTCTTTATCAATTCTTTACCAGTTACCCTATTTTAATGTTCATATTTAATGTATAAGATTATATTTTCTGGTCTTTTATTTACAACCTCTTCCTCACTACACATGAAGTAGGCAGTATTATTATAATACAGTCCATACATGTTGAGTGTGTTTAAATATTTATCATTACCTTTGCTCATCATTTATTTAGTACAGACTTCCATCTGGATTCATCTACTTAACTTTTTAACTTTACCTTACAAAATATAACTTTGGTAATTTTTTTTCATAATTATTATTTCATGCTTCCTCTTGAAAGGTGTGTTACTTGGTATAAGATTATACATTAACTTTCATTTCTCCCAGCACATGAAAGATACTCCAACTGTCTTCAGCTCCCTTTCAGCCTTTGGACTAATTGTCACTTATTTGTTGATAACTGGTCTTTTATCTCTAGCCATTTTTTAAGATTTTCTGTTTTTCTTTGGCATTTGCAGTTTTAACATTAATGTCAAGGTCTTGATTTCTTTTTCTTTGTCTGGCTTGGAATATGCCAGACTCCTAGATGTAAATGCTCATGTCTTTCAAAATGTCTGGAAATTTTCTGCCATTTTGTCTTTGGATATTCCTTTTTCTCTATTTTTTTATCTTCCTGTAAACTGTAATTAGTATTATTTTAGCTCTTCTGATGCTATTCTCCTAGTCTTTTATCCTCCCTTTATATGTTCAAGCTGTTGGATGTGTCTGGATGTCCGACTTCTTTTCCAGAACATTTATCTTCAGCTGCATCACCTCAGCTGTTTAAGCCATCCATTGAGGTTTAAAATTCAATTATGTTTCTATGATAGCAGTTTTATTTCTTAATGTATTATTATGTAAGATTAATTAATTAAGATGTTAAATGTAGTTTTTCCAATTTTCTGTCTAAATCCAACATCTGAAGTATCTGTCATTCTGTGTATGTAGTCCCTTATTTCTGCTGGATCCTACTCCTGGTGCTTTTATCCTGAACTGTTCTATGATTTTTGGTGATAAAATGCCCTTTTTTGAAACCTGAATTGACTTGGAGTTCCTTCAATATGAATTTGCATTTGTTTCTGCTGGACATCTATAATCACTACCAACTGGAGACCACTTTAATTTGTATTTGAAGTTTTTAAAACCATAATGCTAATATAATTTCAACTACAATCCTGCAGGAGGCCTAGCATATAAATATGAATTCTCAGGGCATATTTTTTTATCTCTCTATCTGGTGCCAGAATCCAAATGGGCAACTTACCTTGCTGTCTTTTTCTTCAAGAGGGTTTATTTTCCTTTTATTCAGGGTAGAATTCTTTGCTTTTCCAGCTTTATTCATGAATTTTCTATTGAATTACCTACCTTCATTGGAAGCCATAAAGTCATCAAAAGAAGCTTGAAGGTCTCTAGAGGGTTGCTAGAAATAATTCATCTCAAACCCCATGTTGGCATTGGCTTACCTCCTAGAGTTCTGTGAATTTCTTCTTTTGTGTCAACTTAATGTATTTTAAAGATAATCTATCCATACATTCAGTTCTTTTAAATATACAGTGTGTTTAGAAAATTTAATCTGTCACACTGTTAGGTCCCAAAACCCAGCTTAATGTCTCTAAATATGTATGGTCCCTACATTTGGTTCGTCCATAATTACATGATCCGTGTAAAAGGCAGCTGTCCAATATTAAGCAATGGCAAGGAATCTTGGGTTCAGGATACCATCTTCCAAACTGTCTTCTTTGAAAGCTAACGTCTTACATGATGTTGATTTGTATTCTTCCAGAAAAAGTGTTCTATTGAAAGAAACTTCGGAAAATTCTTCATGTACTTTTCCCCTCTTGGAGACACTTATGTATATTAACATAGAGAACCTACTGAGAAGCCTTATAATAAAAGAACCTGATGAAATTTGCTTCACCAAATATTTTCCAACCATACTTTATCAAAGAACCTATTTTTGCTGAAGTCCATAGAACAGTGGTGCAAAGGAATATAAGCATTAATCTATCTTTTCTTTGCAGGAACAAAATATACTTCATTTACATGAAGAAGAAGCATAGTGTGTGTGGAAAAATAAAGGTCATGGAAGAAGGAGGTGTTATGTATGTGTGAAAGTTCTTTGGAGCAAGGGAGGGGTTACTATTGCGTACTATTAAGAAAAGTTAGTGATACTTATTTATAGGTGTTGTCATGGGGACCTAGGAAAAGTTAAGAAATAACTTAGGTCTTGAGGGAGAAAAAGGCAAATGTACAAATTAACAAAAACTGTCTAAGCGATGTGGACTAAGGGGTCTGTTTGCATGATCAAGTATTTCTTTATCTCCTTGTGCAATGATGAAGAGCTTGGACTATAAACCTTCAAAACCTAGATTGAAATTCTGGCTTCATCTCCCACCTTACCCGCTATCTACTGGCCTCATCTTCACATCTATAAAAAGAGCTAATACTTCCTTGCCCCATCTGCCTCTCAGTTTCTCTGATAATCAAAAGAGACTTAGAAGAGTAGACATTGTCCCACCCTAGGGCTGTGTAGGGTCCTCACTTTGAATTAATCCACAGAAGGCTAATTCATTAGGAAACACCTGTGTCCTTTTACTTATGAGTGTCAAGAGTGAGTTGGGGGAGAGGAGAAGGACTATATTTGTTGTTGCAACATCTCCTTCCATGTCATTTCTTCTGGAAAGTATCTAGAGCTTCCCTGAGTGTAGGTTGGATAGGAACTACTGAGAGGTGAGAGATTTTGGAAGAGTGGCCAAAAATTAGAAGCTAAGAAAAACCATCCTTAAGGAAATGGACAAGTTTGAGGCAGGTCCCAAGAACAGAAAGGCAATTATTCAGAGTGGAATGGCTGCATAGAACATTTAGGAGTGAGAGCTGGCAATAGCCCGTAAGCTGAGTGTCTTCCAGCAACTGTCAGGTTCGAGATTGAGTATGCTCACGGTGACCAATGGGGAGCAAAAGCCAGGAGAACCCAGAATAAAGCCCTGAGTTCTTACACAACCTCGAGAGCCAAGAAAGGCCCCATCATGAAAACTGAATAGAAAATTTCTGGCCATGTGGAAAATTTGTTTGTGAACATTGTGTCTTTTGATAAGCCCAAATTGATTTTGACAAAAATTAGACTGAAAGGACATTTCTAAAACATAGGAGCCGATGTAATTCTAACAGGTTATTATTCTGTTATTAACCTGTTATTTAATATTGCATTTTTCCTTCTGGTTTCTCCCCCTTCCTTTTCAGTCCCCACCCCCCCCACACACACTCCTTACCACTTTCTGACATTCTATTCAAGTCACAATTCAATTTGTTTGTAGTTTGTTTTTTCTGGAACTGGAAAGGGCAGGGATTTTTGTCTATTTGATCCACTAATTAACCCCTAATGCCTAG
Organism: Panthera pardus; assembly: GCF_024362965.1. Classification (NCBI taxonomy): domain Eukaryota; kingdom Metazoa; phylum Chordata; class Mammalia; order Carnivora; family Felidae; genus Panthera; species Panthera pardus. Next base: position 46,148,976 of record NW_026526688.1, on the reverse strand, counting down.
AAGATTGGCTGATAAATATCAGCCGGTTTCAGTAAACGTTTGATGAGTAAATAAGCATTTGATGGGAACAGAACTTCACAGTTTGTGGGACAAGGGGAGCATTTGGCTTTGTTTTCCAGATAAAACCCCCAAGCTGGTTTTAGGCACAAGCAGAAGGATTTGCAACTCTTATGTCAATTTATGTGAATACAATAAAATTCCTCAGGGGTATAAAAACCCAGGTAAACAAAACAAAGCAAAAATCAAAAACAACTTTCATTTTTCTCTTTCACACTTCACACTGTAAACACAGTAAATCTGTAGCTATGATTTCATGAAAAAGTGAGAAGGAGCAAAACAATCCAACCAAACTGAACAAGTATAAACAACCTGGCAAACTTTTATTTTCATCTACTATGTGTCAAGCTAAATTGGCCTCTGCATATTATTTTAATTAAAAATTATCCTCTTGAGTACAAATGAGAAAGAAAAATGTAATCATTGGCCAACCTTCAAATTACTTTGAACGGTGTTTCTGGAAATTTAATGCTGATGGCATATTCTGTTTGTTAATCGTCCTCTAGTTCAGAGAAAATTACTCTTCGACATTTGCTTAACTGACTTATTTAGGTCGAATGGTGTTGGGTAGAATATGAACTTTGAACATTTCCAGCTACATTACTACATTCCTTTTGTGGCGAGGCTTATCCTTAAGAAAACAATTATTGTTCCCCCCAACATTTCTTCCTATAAGATACACACTATACACACACCAGTGTGGAAAATGTGAGTCTTCTGCCCAATTTTATAATCACAGGTAATTAAGTACTGTGAAATTTTATTTTGCAATTGTTCCTAGCCATCTGCTGAAAACATTTACAAAAAATTATTGACATTCTCTTAATTAGTCCTACTTTTAGGAAAAACTTTAAACCCATAATTTTTAAGTATAGAGTCTCGAAAACTCAAAGATTTAAATGACTTTGCATTCTGTGCCTCACTGAGTGCTGGAGGAGGAAGAGGAGGAAATAACTGCCTGTGAAGAAAATAATTCTAAACCAAGGTTTTCAAAACGTCAAAAGATTGAAAATAAAATGACGACCCAAGAACTCCCAAATGTCTGACAAGCTATATACAGCTTAATAAAATTAAATAGTATTAAATGTTTTTCACGGCCTGACATTACTGTGCTCATGATATCTCTATAAAATAATACTGATGCTGTGAGGTAGTCAAATCCGTATTAGAAATCCATCTTAGAAAGTAGAAAACATGCTTCATTGAAGAGAAGATTGAAGTGACAGAAAAAAGAGATTTATTACCAACTTATCTTAAATGTGCGAAGTCTTTCTGAAGTCAGTTTTTTCAGCTTGTGACCATTGTTTATTAACTTGAGTCTTTTGTTGAGGCCCCTTGGGTAGCTCAGTCGGTCTTAAGTGTCCAACTCTTGATCTAGGCTCAGGTCACGATCTTACGGTTCATGAATTTGAGCCCTGCATTGGGCTCTGTGCTGGCAGTGCTGGGCCTGCTTAGGATTCTCTCTCTCCTCCCTCTCTCTCTGCCCCTCCCCTGCTTGTATGTGGGCACAGGTTCTCTATCTCTCTGAAAATAAATAAATACACATAAAAAAAAACTTGAGTATTTTGTCATTATGATCCCACTAATTCTGTTTGTACTAAATTCAACCCAGGAGGAAAAGGCAATGGAAGAGGACCCCTCCTGTAGACTGAGGGAGTCAATGTTTTTCTCAAATATCCCTTGAAGCAATAAATTCCAATTTACACCTAACAAAATTAGCCACACTTTAAATGAGAAATATGTACAAAGACATTTGAATGACAAATTACCAGATTTTGAGAGTTTAAATTTGATAAATCTGTCTGGAACAGAGACACGATAGTAAAATCAATTTACACTGAATAAAATAGATGAGAGTGATAGGGAGCTGGAGGTATTAATTTAGGAGTGATTTTGCAATTTACTTCTCTACGAATTAGAAAGTTTACTAAATTTCAATCATCTTTGAAATCCAGATTCCGCTTCCCAACAAAATAATACATTTGGGGTTGTTTTGCTAAAAACGATGGTGTTAGAATTGAGATGAGCCATTGAGCATTTCGCCTGATTCTCCTCATGGCTAATGTTGTGCACATGTAAGCAGGTATGTAGGGGAGAAACAAAGTGCAGTCTTGATAAGAAGACCCTCACACTTGATTTTGTCTTCTTCAACCTTTTTACCTCTTTGCTAATAATTTTGTCTCCGGTCTTCCCGCATGACATCCTTGACCAATACCTGTAGCCCTCCCTCCATAACTTCAGTTTCAATCATCCATTCTCTAACTGCTGCCTCCAATCTTTCCAGCACACTTCCTTTTATAGTTTAATTCACAATATCTCATAAGACTCTGAAGTGTTCTAATCCATTGTTACCTTTGAGGCACCACCTCCTTGTGCTTTCTCTCAATTTACTCTGTTTTTAATTTTTTTTTTTTTTTAGTGTTTGTTTTTGAGAAAGAGAGAGACAGAGCTCGAGCGGGGGAAGGGCAGAGAGAGAGGGAGACACAGGATCCCAAGCAGGATCCAGGCTCTGAGCTGTCAGCTCTGAGCCCAACATGGGAGTTGAACTCAGGAACCGTGAAACCACGACCTGAGCCAAAGTCGGATGCTTAATTCACTGAGCCACCCAGGCACCCCTCTCTCAACTGACTTTTGTGTCAGCTCTACTCAAACACCCCGGGCTCCCTCCATGAGACCTTCGCTCTTGTTACTCTTCTTCCTGGGTCGCTCTTACTCCAGATACCCCCATGGCTCGTGAATTAGTTATCTCCTACCCCACAACTTAGTGGCTTAGAACAATCAATCTCACACAGTTTCTGAGGATTTATTATTTCACACAGTTTCAGAAGATCAGAAACCCAGGAGTAGGTTCTCTCTCAGGGTCTCTTGTGAGGTTGTAGTCAAGCTGTTGGCCAGGATGTAGCCTCTGAAGATGTGACTGGGAACGAAGGGTCTGCTTCCAGATCTTGGTGACAGGAGGCTTCGGCCTCTCCCGACACAGGCCATTTGGCAAGGCTGTTTATAGCAGGTTGTGTTCTATGAATCACTGAGTCCAGCCTACGCTCAAGAGCAGGGAAATTCAGCTCCACCTGTTTAAGGAAAGAGTATCAAGAATTTGTTGCCATATTTTGTTGTTATTGGCATGTTTTAAAAATCATCCGGGCTTATCTCTCACATATGTGTAATCTTTACGCCAATGCCACTTTATTAATAAGAGTTTTATTGTCCACATTATATAAAATAGGAAGACTTTCCCCTAGGCACTTCCCTTAACTGTTTCATTTGATTCTTAATGTTTATTACCATGTAAAATATTAAATGTTTATTTAATTATTTGTTAATTTTTTTGTCTCCTCCAACCCCCAGAATATAAGCTCCAATAGGAGAGAAAATTTATGTATTTTGTTTATTGCTGTATTCTCAGCACTCCAAACAGTACCCAGCACATAATGGACAAAGTCAATAAATACCTGCTAAACAAATAAATAAATAATAAAAGAACATGCGTTCTGTGGCTATTGGAAGATTCTAATCGGCTTTTGGGTGGCTTTACCTTAGCTTCTCCTGTGTTCATTCTTTGCTGCAAGAAAACCCTAGAGGTCAGGAAATTTGCTTTCACATTATTCAGGAGTACATACAATGATCAGACCCAGGCTTTCCCTCAGGCTGCAAATATGATAGTAGAATTAGTTGTTTGCGACACAGGGACATGTCTCCCAAATTTTCACAAAAAAAGATCTGGTTTTTATTTTACAGAGGGAGAAAGAAAATGTTGGCGGTGGGGGTGTGGGGTGGGGAGGGGAAGTTCTTTTCTCCTTTTTTTTTTTTTTTTGGAAAAGATAAATATTCTGGCAATTATGTGCATTTGTGAATCGCTCTAATTTCAGCTTCAGTATTCAGATGAGTGGCAGGACAATCTATGTTTCTCTTGATTCCCTTCTCCAATAAAACATCTGGCTACATACTAGAATTTTCATTAAAGGAGCACAGGGAGCTTCAACATAATTCATTTCCAAGTCTTTTTCTGGCAAGTCCTTGTATAAAACAATCTTCCCTTTAATATGAATCTGATACCCTTTTTCTGGCATAAGAATTACATTCATCTGGTATAATGAACATTTGTTTTTGAATAGAGGGACCTTTTGCCAACAAGATGAGAGAGAAGTGGGGGGAGGATAAATGTTATATTGTTATAGGATGATATATTATTATTTCCAAAACTCTGAGGAGAGAGACTCAACCTTGTCAGCCCTGATTTATGTCTGTTCATTCTGTGATTCAATAGGAAGGTCAGGTGAGCTTTACTGGAATGTTTTGTTATATATTTTTCTACCGAGTGCAATGAAAAGCATCTTACACCCCCGACCTCACTCCCCCTTTCTACTGTTAAGAGTTAACCGTTGATTGAATGGATGCTACATATCATTATGTCTAAAGAGCTATTCATATATCTTTATATGTGCCTGAACTCAAAATGGCTGAACAAGTCTGGGGGGGGGGGGGGGGTTCCCTGAGATCAGATTATTCATGGAGAGATTAGGGTATATGTTTGGAAAAGTTTTAAAACTCATTTTCTGGGGAAGCTAAGTTTTGAGAAAAATCTCAAGTGTTTTACTACTTGTGAAAGTTTGTCTACAAATCCATGATCACAAAATCTCCCATTTAAAAGCAAATATAGAGGCATATCCTAATGGAGAACATAAAAATAAGACCCGAAATGTAACTGGATTGCTTACTTCAGTGTGACTTGAACTTGTAGGGTTGTAGAGCAGTAAATGACTAGACATGTAATTACCAAGAAAAAAGTCCATAAAAAGTCTTTAAAACATAGGAGTATATGGTAAGAGAATATATGGTAACAGTGATATTTCAACATAGTAAGAAAAAGAGATGGGATTGTTAAAAAAAAAAATAGTGTTGGAACAACAATCTATCAGTAAGGAAAAAGAAAGCTAGATATGTAATTCATTCTTTATATAAAAGATAGATACATAAACATAAGTCATTTGGCAGATAATGTTCACGGGAATCAGGTCTTCTTAATCAGGCCTAAGCACCATAAAGAGTAAATTTAATAAATATTATAAAAATCCTAGTTTTATTATGTATGTGTGTGTTTATGTCTCTATTACATTCCCTTATTTGAAGCTTGTCTTTTTACTCTCTGCGTGGTCTTTCTTTTGATGAACAAGATTTCCCTAGTTTAATCAATTTAAGTCCTCAAATTTGTGCTTTACGTGCGGTTCTGTTCTGTCCTGTTGAAAAGCTTTTGCCTACCCCAAGGCCATGAGGGTAATGTTCTTTGTTATTTTGTAGAAGCTTTATTGTTTTAGCTTTTAAACTTAGATCTGTCCTCTAACCTGAACGGGAGTGGAGTGTCAAGATTAAATTATTCCCATAATTATCTAATTAATCTAATATCTTTTATTGATAATATTATTCTTTGTCCGACACACTTCAATGTCAAACTGTTCACAAATTAAGTGACAATGTATATGTGGGTTTGTTCTAGGCTTTCATTCTATTCCCTTAATCTGTTTAACTAAAATTTTATCAATATCATACCATATTTTTCTTATCCTTTTGCTGTGGCTAAAGACTTCCAGTATAATATTGACTAGAAATGGTGACAGCGTGTCTTATTGTTTCATTTGCTGCTTCAATAAAAAAGTTCCAGTATTTTATAATTAAACATGCTTTTTTTAAAAGTTGGGGGTTTTTTTGTTTGTTTTGTTTTGTTTTTTTTTACTTTATTTTTGAGACAGGGAGAGACAGAGCATGAGCGGGCGAGGGGCAGAGAGAGAGAGAGAGCGAGACACAGAATCTGAAGCAGGCTCCGGGCTCTGAGCTGTCAGCACAGGGCCCGACGGGGGGGGGCTTGAACTCACGGACTGTGAGATCATGACCTGAGCTGAAGTCAGATGCTTAACCGACTGAGCCACCCAGGTGCCCCAAACATGCTTTTTTAATTAACAGGTTTTTTTAATGTTTACTTATTTTTGAGAGAGACAGAGAGGAGTAGGAGAAAGAAGAGAGAGATGGAGACACAGAATCTGAAGCAGGCTCCAGGCTCTGAGCTGTCAGTACAGAGCCCGACGCGGGGCTTGAACTCATGAACTGTGAGATTATGACCTGAGCTGAAGTCAAACGCTTAACTGAGCCACCCAGACATCCCTAATTAATAGTTTTAATAAGATTTAAGGAAGTCTTCTAACTTTGGTCTTTAAAATTGTTTTGGTTATTTTTGGACCATTGTATTATCATACACACTTTAAAATTAGCATATTAATTCACATTAAAAATCATCAGGATGCTGATATAATTGTATTAAATCTATATGTCAAATTGGGTTGAATTCAGATCTTTACCATACTGAGTTTTCTTATCCATGAACATGGTATTTTCCTCCATTCATTTATGTCTTAAAATTTATTTCAATTGCATATTTTTAATTTTTATGTTAAAGAGTCTGGCGTATTTTTTATTGTATTTATGTATAAGTAGTTTATTTTTTTTTATATACTATTTCAAACATTTGTAAGTTTTCAGTACTAAAGCAGTCTAGGCCTGGAATTTTCTACATGGGAAATGGCAGTTTTTCATAGGTTTCAGATAATTCAGATTTTCACATTGTTCTTCTACAATATTTGGTAAGGTTTCATTTCATAGGAATTTTCTAATATACAGAATATATTTTCTAATATATGTTTTCTTTTTTTTAAATTTTTTTTTAATGTTTATTTATTTTTGAGACAGAGAGAGACAGAGCGTGAACGGGGGAGGGTCAGAGAGAGGGAGACACAGAATCCGAAACAGGCTCCAGGCTCTGAGCTGTCAGCACAGAGCCCGATGCGGGGCTCGAACTCACGGACCGCGAGATCATGACCTGAGCTGAAGTCAGACCCTTAATCGACTGAGCCACCCAGGTGCCCCCTAATATATATTTTCTAATATAATTTATAAATGTATCTTCTTAATATTCATAAAACTTCTTGTATTTATCATGTAATGTCTGTCAGATTTTGAAAGTTCCTGATCATTATCTCTTTTCATATTTCATCTGTACTACCCTCTTTCTCCTTCCCTTGTACAATTTCACTTACATATGTGTGTATATCCCACATGTCTTTCATATTAATTCTGTATTTTACATAATTGTTTTTCTTTTCATGTTTCATTCTGGTTATTTATGTTGAATCATGTTTTATTTCACTGTTCTTTTCCAGTATGCATTTTTAATTTCAGCTATTATACGTCAGTTTTAGGTTATATTCCAGTTCTCTTGTGTTTCACCTTATAAACTATTTTCTTGAACATGTGTATAACAGCTATTTTAAAATCTATGTTGGATAACTAAAATATATGGATCACTTGTGGGCTTGTTTCTATTGTCTATTTGTATCAATTGTGGCTTATTTACATACTATAAGCATATAATATTATTTATACATCAGAGATATTTTAGTATTTGCTCTAGGTTTTACCTCTTTAACACATTTCAATGTTAAACCTAGTGCATTTGCTCTAGGTTTTATGGAATACCACTTTAACACATTATCTTCAAATAATATTATGCTACTCCAAATACAATGTAAAAAACTTATAGGAACACACTTCCATTCCTTCCTGTTCTTTGTACTATTGTCAAACATTTTATGTTTACATGTTAAAATCCTATAAGATTTAAAATTTTAAACTGCCAATTAGCTTTTAATGGAATTTTAAAATGAAAGCAAAATACTGTATTTTTTTCTCATAATTGCCACTTTGGGTACCTTTCATTAATTTGTGTAGATTAGTGGTTCTTTGCGGGGAAGTGGGTATGATTTTGACTTCCTAGAGGTGTGACAATATCTATAGACATTTTTGGTAGTTACAGCTGTTCTGGTGGGGGGACAGGGTTGCTACTGGCATTTAGTGGGTACAGGCCAGAAATGCTGAGGACAGGCTACAGTGAGTATGCCATCCTCCTCCGCAAGGAATTATCTCGTTTTAATGTCAATAGTCCCAACTTTGAGAAACTCTGGTGCGAATCCAAGTTTCCACAGTAAATATAGATCTGTAGTGTGGTGTGATATAGGTCAGATGGTGATGAATCATCAGCGTTTGTCTGAAAGTCTTATCCTCACCTTCATTTTTGAAATACATTTTCACTAGGTGTAGAATTCTGCATCGAAAGTATTTTATTTCAGCACTTTAAAGAACTCTTTTCATTGCTTTCTGGTTTGCATAATTCTGTCAAGTCTTCAGTCATTATTCCACTGTGGGTAATATATACTTTTCTCTGGCTGATTTTAACATTTTCTTCCTAGTCTTGGTTTCAGTAATTTGATTAGTGTGATTTTCTTTTGTTTATCATGCTTGGGGTTTATTGAGATTTTGGATCTGTGCAGATATTATCAAATTTGAAAAAACATTAGCTATTATTTCTTCTGATATATTTTTTTTGGTTCCCTGAACTTCTGAGACTTCAACTCCATATAGGTTGCACTACTCTGTGGTCCTACAGTTCACTGAGATTCTTTTCTTAATGATTATTTATTTTTGGGAGAGAGAGAGAGAGAGCATGCACGAGTGGGAGAGGGGCAGAGAGAGAGAAGGAGACAGAGGATCTGAAGTGGGCTCTGCACTGATAGCAGAAAGCCCAATGCAGGGCTTGAAGTCACGAACTGCAAGGTCATGACCTGAGCTGAAGTCAGAGGCTTAGCCAACTGAGCCACTCAGGGGCCTCTCACTGAGATTCTGCTAATTTTTTGTTTGTTTGTTTCTTTTTTTCCTCTCTGGGCTTATTTTGGACAGTTTCTATTGCCATGCCCTCAAGTTTATTTTCCTCTGCAGTGTTAATCTCCTTTATATTCAGCACATTTAAAAATATTTCTATATTGAAAAAAGCAATGCCTCGGGCTTATGCAGACTTAAGAATTTTTGGAACTACTATCAGCCAGATTAAAGAGCCTTTATTGAGAACATGAGGCACTCGTAAAGACTTTAGAAGAGTAACATATACCTGACAAGATTGAACTCTTAAGGAAAGGTTACTCTAAAACTTCCCTAAAATATTAAAAACAAGTCTTAAAAAGATCAAGCTGTTTTCTTTTCTTTTCTTTTTTTAATGTTTATTTATTTTTGAGAGATAGAGACAGAGTGTGAGCAGGATAGGGTCAGAGAGAGGGGGAGACAGAGAATCTGAAGCAGGCTCCAGGCTCTGAGCTGTCAGCACAGAGCCTGACGTGGGGCTCAAGCTCAGGAGCCATGAGATCATGACCTGAGCCAAAGTCGACGCTCAACCGACTGAGCCACCCAGGTGCCCTGATCAAGATGTTTTATAAATAATTTAGTTGCTTTCTGATTGGATTCTAGCACTCCTTAAGAATACAAGAAAATTCAGTACTCAACAATGTAAAATTCAAAATATTTAGCATTAAATACAAAAATTTAATAATCGAGTGAAGTAGGTAATGGATAAAATTGGTCCATTAATAAAAGAAAATTAGTAAATAGAAGAAACTCAGAAATGAAAGAGAAGTTGAAATTAGCTAATATTGAGTCTTCCAAGAGGATGCCAAGACGGGATTGAAGGTGAAAAGGTTTTATCGGAGTTTCTACCTGTAAAAGGAAACAGGGAGTGAGCAGAGGAGGGCTGGGAAAGCAATCAGACCAGAATTCAAGAATGACCCCAAGGGAAGGTCAGAAGAAGAGAAGGCTGAACGCAATACTCCTAAACTGTCATGCAGTCTAAGAAACTTGTGGTAAAACATTGTTCTATCTTTGAGCTGGTCACCTAATGAAAGCATGCTTTGTCTCCCAGAAATGAACCTGCCTTAGTAGCTCAGCCACACTTGGTCATCAACAGGGAGCAACCCATGAGAGTCATGGCTTTGGTGCCAATCCAATGATGGGCTTCAAAGTACAGCCGTTTGTGCCCTTCACTGACTATTCTCCATGTAGTAAAAGGTGTCTGAGGCACAGTCTCATGACTACAGTGGCAGACGAGGACTTTGAAACACATATCACCATGACAAAAAATAATAATCACCATGAAAACGTTTGGTCTGTTGCAAGAATTACCAAAATGTAACACCGAGCCATGAAGGGACCATGGCATTGATGAACTTGCCACAAACCATCCATTTGTAAAAGCAGCATCTGAGAAGTGTCATAGAGCAAAGTGCAGTAACATGAGGTACGCCTGTACTACCTTTGTCATTGTGTATGAAAATGTGGGAGTTCAGGGTAGTGTTTTCTTCCTACAGAAGAAGAGGCAAATTACAACCGCTAGTTCCCCTAATTGCAAAAGCCATCGTACCACGTCTATAAAATAGAATTAGTATATCAGAACGTTATATGTAAGGTAGGTCTATAGGTGCTGATATGTAAAGATATCTATGATGTATTATATTCGTTTTTAGGGCTATCATAACAAGGTACCTCAGACTAGGTGGCTTAATCTATAGAAATTAATTTTCTCACAGTTGTGGAGCCGAGATGTTCAAGATCAAGCTGTCAGTAGGATTGGTTTCTTCTGAGGGCTGTGGTCCTTGGCTCTTACATAGCTGTCTTATTCCAGTGTCTCATACGATCTTCTGTCTGTGCTCATCCGAGTCCTAATCTCCTTTCCTTATAAGGACAGCAGTCAGATTGGATGAGGGCCCACCCACAAGATTTCATTTTGCTCTAATCATCTTTTTAAAGATTCTCTCTCCAGGGGCATTTGGATGGTTCAGGTGGTAAAGTGTCTGACTCTTGATTTTGGCTGCAGTCATGATCTCGTGGTCCTGAGATGGAGTGCCGCATTAGGCTCTGCCCCGGGACCTGGAGAAGGCTTAAGATTCTCTTTCCCCTTCCCTCCCCCTCTGCCCCTCTAGCACTCGCACAAATGCTTGCAAGCTCTCTCTGTCAAAAAAATGATTCTATCTCCAGATACAGTTACATTCTGAGGTACTAGGAGTTATGACATCAACATGAATTCTGAGGAGGTACAATTCAGCCCATAACATATATTTTAATGTAAAAGAGGCAAGGTATGAACAGTATGTGTAATATAATTTCATTTGCTTCCATTTATTTACTTATTATTTTCTTAACGTTTAGTTTTGAGAGAGAGAGAGAGAGAGAGAGAGCGTGAGAGGGGGAGGTGCAGAGAGAGGGAGACACAGAATCCCAAGCAGGCTCCAGGCTCTGAGCTGTCAGCACAGAGCCCGATATGGGGCACGAACTCATAAACTGTTGAATCATGACCCGAGCCAAAGTTGGAAGCTTAACTGACTGAGCCACCCAGGGGCCCCTATTTATGTATTTTTTTAAGTTTATTTATTTATTTTGAGAGGCAGAGAACGAGTGGACAGAGGAGGAGCAAAAAAAGAGAGGGAGAGAGAGAATTCCAAGCAGGCTCCATACTGTCAGCACAGAGCCTGTGATGCAGGGCTCGATCTCACAAACCATGAGATCATGACCTGAGCTAAAATCAAGAGTGGACACTGAACCAACTGAGCCTCCCAGGGGCCCCTCATTTGCTTTTAAAGCATTTACATATGTGTATTTGCATAAGTGTTGGGTCAGACTTCAAAGAATATATCGATAATGGCTTTCCCTGAGAAAATGGACTGAGGGTTCGTGGTGACGGAGAAAAGTAAGGTAAAAATACCTTTTTAAATCTTTCTACACTGTTGCTTCTTTTGCCATATTTCTGTAGTGCCTTTACAGTAATAAAGAGACAAGGTTACAAGCTCTCTCATATTACTGATGAGTAAAACAAGGCCAAAATTTGCCTGAGGTCAATTAGTTCCAGATAAAGCCAGGAATGCAGGACTGCCTGACGACTGCTGTATGGGAGATCTTTTATGCTTGCCAGATAGCCCTGGTCCTCCACGTGGTCATTGGATACCTAGACTTTAACTTTCCATTTTGCTACTTAGGTAAGTTTCTACTACAGTTATTTGTATCGCCCAGTAATCTGTTAGTGTAAATCCGTTATACCAAAGCCCTCAGTGAAACTAATAGGTGTAGATCCATCGTGCCTCAGCTTGATTATTTCATGCTTCGGAAAATTTAATATGACCTTAGCTTCAGATAAAGAGCTTTACTGCGTAAGAGGTCATCCTGTTCTGGATTTTCAGCTTCTGTCCCTAAAATATTACCATCTTCGCTTAGCTGTGGGTACTCCAGGTCTCCCCGACCCTTGGTGTTCATCCGACTTCCAACTTAACAACAGGTCCAAGTTCTCCACACATTTCCCTTATTATCCAGCACTCGTCCCAAATCGTCTTCAGTGATCAGGCCTCCGCCGGCATCCTGTGACCTTGGGAATCCCACACCTATACGTGAGGCTTCCGGACGCTTCACGGGCTGTTTTCTCACTTACCCGGGGTTGAGAAAACGCGCTTGCAAATACTGCTGTCAAGTGAGAGGCTCCACAGTTCGCCATGAACAGTCAGATGTCACTTCATTGCGGGGATCTCTGCTTTGAACGCAGCGGTTCCTTGGCCAGAGCCCGAAAGGGGGCAGTGCGGCAAGAGCCGCCGCAGGAGTTTCAAGAGCTCCGCTTCTAGGCGGCCTGGACAATTTGTTCTGCAACTGCGCATGGTTTTGAGCGTATTCTCTTTTAAGTGATTCTCTCATCTGGTCCTGTGAAGATGGAAGACTCCGTTAAGAAGCCACACTGTGTGGCAGTCACAACAGGGTCCTTTATCCCACTCAGTATGGAGCGGGGGAGAAAAAACTCCCTAGAATGCAACGTGCCAGAGTGGTTTCACTTGACCTTTCTTTACTAACTAGGCTCATTCAGAGTTTGTTTCTTTCTTTCTTTCTTTCTTTCTTTCTTTTTTTCTTTTTTTTTTTTTTTTCTTTTTTTCAAGGAGGAAACAGAAGAAGCCATTAAATGGCTTAGTTGTTTCATCTTAAGCTCAGTGGCTGTAGGGGAAGAAGCGGCTATGCCATGGATGTTCAGAAAACGGTTTATCCTGTTACCCTCCAGGAGGTAGCTGAAGCTTCCCCTTCTCCTTTACTGCATTGCCCCATCCCCTCACCCAAACTCATTCATCTTATCTGCTTTTATCAGCAGAGTCAAAAACTGAGATTCAGACCGACTTGATGTCCTCTGTTAAATAAGTTCATACGAGGGCCTCCAAAGTGGGGTCTGCAAATGCTAGGTGTATACGATGATCGCTCGGGATGCTGAAATAAAATATTAAAACTTCTATTTATATTTCTTTTCGCCTAAAAGTAGGCACAAAATGAATCTTCAGAATATTTAACTTATGGGATGTTACCTGTGCCCCCCTATCACGTTTCTCACGTAGGGAGACCCGGTGTCCTGGGGGTGAGTAAGAGAATGCTGTAAAATTGAGGGGGGGGCAGTCACACTAGGCCATTTGTTTTAAGCTGTTGGAGTTAGCACAATTTACATACAAGCAGGTAAGTTGATTTATTAATTGTATTTCCCAGAGTTAACTAAACTGGTCATCCTAAGTCGCTTAGTGAAATTCCTACAAACTAGAGACAGAGAATACATGAGACAAAAATGCCAAGAGTTACCATTTGAACTTAAAAAAAAAAAAAAAACCAAAAAACAACAACTTGTTTTAATGTTGGGATGCCTGGGTGGCTCAGCCAGTTAAGCCTCGGGTTTCCACTCAGGTCGTGGTCTCATAGTTCATGAGAGGGAGACAGAGTATGTCTAGTTGACTCCATGCTGTCAGCACAGAGCCTGACCAGGGGCTGGATCTCATGAACTGTGAAGTCATGACCTGAGCCCGTATCAGCTTAACCAACTAAGGCACCCAGGTGCTTCTGTACTTTTAACTTTAGAAGGAGCTTTTTATCACCTCTATGAAAAATTAAAGTCAAAGATGATTTAATCACATCTACTACATTTGATCACATTTCTCCAGTTTTTTTGTGTTTTTTTGTTTGTTTGTTTGATGTTTATTTATTTTTGAGAGAGAGAGAGAGAGAGAGAGAGAGAGAGACAGAGCGCGAGCAGGGGAGGGGCAGAGAGAGAGGGACACAGAATCTGAAGCAGGCTCCAGGCTCTGAGCTGTCAACACAGAGCCGGACATGGGGCTCAAACCCATGAACCGTGAGATCATGACTTGAGCTGAAGTCAAACGCTTAACCGGCTGAGCCACCCAGGCACCCCGACATTTCTCCAGTTTATAAAAATCATCAGTAATATATTCATGAGAACACTGTGGGTGTTGTCTTATGAATTAAATTACTAAAAAAATTATTTTAAAATTTTTATTTCATTTTATTTCACCTTCTTAAATGTTATGTTTTCAGATTTTATAATGTACATCATAATAATATAGTAGTAAGTATATATAACTTAAAATAAAATAGTCATACAACTATGAGGGCTATGTGGTTCAAATATTTTATTGGTAGAGCACATTATCAAAACAGTTTGGTGACCACTGGTGAGATTTTTGCTTCCCTCTGAACAGAGGGAGGAAAAAATTGTGCTTTGAGCCAGGAAAAGGCCTTGTTGGTCACCATTAAAGCGAACCACATGCCTTCTCCATGCACATAGGCTGGTACCATGTGCTGTGGGTCATGCCCATTTGGGTAAGCAAAACAGGAGAAGGGACCTTAGGGAATAAGTGAAGACCTTCTCATAGTTGCTTTTCAGGTCATACTTGGGCTTTGAAATTTCTAAAAGATAAGCACATATCATCTGTGTAAAAAAATAAAAATAAAAATAAAAGGCTGCACCAGATTATAGATTTTCTAAGTAAAGTCTAAAAATGATATCACACCCATTACCCCCATCACCTTTCCCACCCTGGCCCCAGAAAACTATGTGCATCATACCCATTTGTTAGGGCATGAAACCTGATCAAGGAGAGAGATTCCGCTGGTAGCTTCCTTCCTTCACAGATTAGGAAACTTTCCCAAGAAGGAGGTGATGCTTTGCATTTCGGTGAATAGCACAAGTCTCAGCTCGTGGACAATGTTGTGATGACGCAGACTTCTCCTAATAGACACTGAAGAGGGTCAGGACCCATGGAAAGGCTAGCAAGCTTTAATATGGGTAGCTGAGTCTCCTTAGCAAATATTTCCCATGATACTCCAAGACAAGATGGCAGAAGATGGGGCCTCATTCCTTCTGTTCTGCTGCCTGCAGCTTTGGGTCAGTGCACTGATTGCCCTTTCCTGAGGCTTCCACAATATCGGGTTTCTACAACCCTGTTCTTGACCATCCTTACTTTTGCTTCGTGTCTTTATTATAAGGTACTTAAAGACTCCAGTTCTGACAGCTACTTGTATGTTCATGAATAAAAATCTACTACACTGCAGGATTTCGGTTTTATAGCATCTGCCTGGATTGTACTTATTTAGGTGGCATGCAATCAAGCATGACTGTAAAAGAAAAAAAACACAGTGTGACTTTATTTAATGTATTAAAGCTACACTGTTCACATTCTGCTAGGAAAAAGAAAGTGCATATATGGGCATTGGAAAGATAGGGCTTTTCTGAAACTGAACCCACTTTAATAAGAACTGATTTAAATTTCTTCTTATCCCCACAATTGGCGTGAATATTTTTCTGGATCAAGGAGCAAGACATGGTGTTAGTGCGTTTACATTTTGTCTAGAATATGGGATCAAGAAAGCCATGAACAATCTACTTGCAAAATTAGACTTTAAAACGAACCTTTGGGGGTATTTTACGTCCTTGAGCTATTTTCTGCAAGCAGGTTGAGTGAAATTCACTCAGATTTATTGTTATTAAAATTCTTCCTCATCACTATGAGCATCATTATCACCCCCAGGTGGACATAGCACTTTTCTTTCCAGATGCTTAAGTTGCTTTACTTATATTATTGGAGCCATTTTTAAATATGTTGAAAATATCAGCCAACACACTTATCCCCACAATACCTCCCTATGGAGGGAAAGGAAAAATAAAATGATTTAAATTGACATTTTCTCCATAGTCTCTCGCCATAGAGCCAATGGCCATTCCAAAGCCACCTCACTTCATTTATTCGTATGTATTCCGGTGAGATAAGAATATTCATTATTCAGTTAATAATAAATGAACCAGAGGTGCAGAATGTAAAAAGGACTTGTCCAAGGACACATTCGGAATTAACAACATTGCAAATAAGTTAGCCAAAGCCTCCCGATCTGTCTACCGAACTTCTTCAAGCTCAGATACACATATTTCATGATACAGATTTTATTGAGATCCACTTTGTGCAACTCACAGGCTTCGAGCTCCTGCAAATGTGATGACTGCACACCTCAGGGATGGTAAATAAAGCAGACATACATGTGGATAATTGGAGGGTCAAGTTTAGAATGAGGCAGAAGTGGCTTTGAAGCCAATATCTCAATGTGGTTCTTAAGTAGCTCTATGATTTGGGCTACATTTTGAAATTTCTTTGAGGGTGACTTTCCTCATCAAGAATAAGAGAGTTATATCACCAACTTTCCAGAGTAGTTCCAACTATTAAATGAGATTGGCATATGGTGAGAACATCATGGTTTACTGGTATTGTTACTATGACTGTTATTCTTATATTTTGGAATGCAAAGACTGGTGGGATTTAAAAAATAAAAAATGGATATGTTTAAGATGTACAACATCACATTTTGATATACATATACATAGTGACATGATACTACAGTGGAGCTAATTAACATACTCATCTCCTCACATACTTTTTTTTTTTTTTTTTTGCAAGAGCACCTGAGATCTACTCTTTTAGCAAATTTCCAGTACAAAATACAGTATTGTTAACTAATGGGCCTTGCTGTGCATTAGATTTCTTAGAACATATTCATCTTGTACAACTGAAATTTTAGACCCTTTTGACAACTTCTCCCTATTTTCCCCATCTAGCCACCACTGGTAACCATTGTCTTACTCTTGCTTCTATGTATTTGAGTGTTTTAGATTACATATATAAGAGACATCATACAGGTTTTTCTTTCTGTCCTTTTGTGGGAAGCTTGGATCGCCCAGGGCTGACACATCTCCGGGATCTGTCCCTCACACTCCCAAGGGAAGGGGCCAGGGGAACCTGGGCAGCTGCCTCAGCTTGGTGACCCCTGGGCCCTTTTCTCAGCTTCTCACAGATACTGTGTTTGTGAATAAAGTTGAAGGAAGGAAAAAAGTTAATAATAAGTGGCTTATTTTACTTAGCATGATGTCATATTGTTGCAATGGGCAGGATCTTTTTTTGAAAAATATTCTATTGTGTACATATATACATCACAATTTCTTTTATTATTATTATTCTTAAATTCCAATACAATTAAGACACAGTGTTATATTAGTTTCCAAGTGTACAATGTAGTGATTCAATAATTCTATACATTACTTAGTGCTCATCATAAGTGTACTCTTAATCCTCATCACCTGTTTCACCCATCCCCCCCACCCACTGCTCCTCTGGTAACTATTAGCTTGTTCTCTGTAGGTAAGAGTCTGTTTTTTGTTTTTTCTCTGTTTTTTTTTTCTCTCTGTTTTGTTTCTTAAATTCCACATATGAATAAGGTCATGTGGTACTTGTATTTCTGACTTATTTTACTTAGCATTATTCTCTCTAGATTCATCCATGTTGTTGCAAATGGCAAGATTTCATTCTTTTCTTTGGCTGAGTAATATTCCACTATATATATATATATATATATATATATATATATATATATAGTGGAATATATAATATATATATGTATATATATAGTGGAATATATTTTATATATATTAGTGGAATATATTTTATATATATATATATATATATATAGGAAGGTATAATATATATATGGAATATATATATATTCCATTATATATAATGTATATATTGTGTGTATATACACACACCATCTCTTATTTATTTATCTATCAATGGACACTTGGGCTGCTTTGATAATTTGGCTATTGCAAATAATACTGCAATAAACATAGGGGTGCATGTATCTTTTTGAATTAGTGTTTTCATATTATTTGGGTAAATGCTCAGTAGTGGAATTACTGGATTATATGGTAATTTTATCTTTAATTTTTGGAGGAAACTACGTACTGTTTCCCAGAGTGGCCGCGCCAATTTGCATTCCCACCAACAGCGCATGAGAATTCCTTTTTCTCCACATCCTCACCAGCACTTGTTATTTTTTGGGTTTTTGGTTTTAGCCATTCTGACAGGTGTGAGGTAATATTTCATTATGGTTTGATTTGCATTTCCCTGATGATGAATGATGTTGAGCATCTTTTCATGTGTCTGTTGGTTATTTTTATGTCTTCTTTGCAAAATGCTTATTCTTTAATACGATAAAAAAATTAACAATTTCTTTTTTTTAAGTGTATTTATTTATTTTCAAAGAGACAGAGACAGTGTGAGTGGAGGAGGGGTAGAGAGAGAGAGGGAGAGAGACAATCCCAAGCAGGATCTGCACTGCCAGCACAGAGTCTGATGCGGGGCTTGAACTCAGGGACTGTGAGATCATGACCTGAGCTGAAACCAAGAGTTAGACTCTTAAACAACTGAGCTACCCAGGTGTCCCTAAAATTGACAATTCCTTAACTAAACAGATCCCCCACCCCCAAAAGAGAGAAAGAACTCAAATTACCAAAATGGAGAATAAGAGTATCATTAATGATCTTACAGAAATGAAAAGGGAATATTATGAATAAATTTATATTAACATGTTGGATAACATAATTGACTCAAAAAGAAATAAGATATTTGAATAGGCCTATAATAGGTAAAGGGATTGAAGAATTAATTTTTAAAAAAACACAAAAAGTTGACATAAGAAACGCTCAAGTCTAAATGGCTTCAATAATTCATTCTACATAATGTCCAAAGAAGAATGAATACCAATGTTTCACAAACTTTTCTGAAAGTAAGAGTGGGGAATACTTTCCAATTCATCTAAGAGGCCAGTATTAATCTAATACCAAAAGACATCACAAGAAAAACAAAACAAAATATAGACCATATCCTTTATAAATAAAGAGCAAAAATCCTCATCAAAATAGGATCAAATTGAATCTAGCAATATACTAAAAAGATTGTATATCTTGAACGAATAGGATTCATCACAGGAATGCAGGTTTAGTTTAACATCTGAAAATCAAGCAACATAACACACCAAATTAAAAAAATAAAGACAAAAATCACTTAACTCAATAGAGACATAAAAGAATTAGACAAATCTAACACTCTTAAATGATAAAATAACTCAACCAAATACATAGAGAAGGGAAGTTCCTCTATGTGATAAAGGACATCTATCAAAAACAAAAACTAAAAAACATAAACAAACCCCAGATAGCTTCATATTTAAAGATTGAATGCTTTCCTTCAATCCGTATATCTTCTTTGTAGATATATATTTATTTAAATCCTTTTTCAAATTTTAAGTAAGTTGTATTTTTCTTTTATTATTGAGTTGTAAGTGTTTTTTACATATCCTGGATACCAGTCCCCTATCAGATATATAATTTTCAAATATTTTCTCGCATATTATCAGTTGTTGCTTCACTTTTTGTTGATTATTTCAGGTATGGGACAGAAGTACAAGGGACAACATATTGGGCCAGAAAGCAACAAAATTCTCAAAGAGTAGGGAGAACTTGTTCAAACAGCATAGGATCTAGCTTGGATGAACTCCCATTGGTTAATTCTGGGACAGTAGGAACAAATCTGAGACTGTAACTAATTGTAAAACATTAAATAAAATAAATAAATAAATAAATTAGTCATGATATTAAAAAAAAAGAGTGGGAGAAAAAAAGTGAAACAAACAAATTTGTATAACACCAGCAGATATAATTATCATACCACAAATTTATTTTTAAATTTGGCAAAAAAAGAGAGAAAGAATTAAGCATATAGCTTGTCTATTTAGGAAATACCCAGTTGGTAGAGAAAAGCTGTTTTGGATACAAGAATGCTAGACACAAATGTAGAAGGAATGAAAGAGTAGAAAATGAAGGCGTGCCTGAGTGGCTCAGTCGGTTAAGCGTCCCACTTCAGCTCAGGTCATGATCTCACAACTAGTGAGTTCAAGCCCCTGGTCGGGCTCTGTGCTGACAGCTCAGAGACTGGAGCCTCTTTGGATTCTGTGTCTCCCTCTCTCACTGCTCCTCCCCTCCTTGCACTCTCTCTCTCTCTCTCTCTCAAAAATAAACATTAAAAAAATTAAAAAGATCACTAATTTACAGCAATGAAATAATCGATTCAAGCAAGAATGCTAAATCTTTTGATTCAAACACTGTTGGAAAGCACCCTGCATGTTGTCCGTATGCAAGGGTATTACCCCATAGATAATATTCTAGATGAAAATGAATAAAAATTGACCTCACAATCAAAGATCTGACTTTTATCACCATAACTAAGCATTATAAATAGTAGGGCAACTTGATACCATGTACCTTCTAATCTGGTGTAATATGAGGTATTACATATCACTTGTGAATGCTTACCTTGAATTGAAGCTTTTAGCACTAGCTTTCAATGTATAGGGTATAAAGGGGTTGGATAAGTCGGTTAAATACCATCATAAGTAAACAATTAGACCAAAAATGAATGTGATGTCTTTTGTAAGTCAACTGACCTGTTCTCTTCAAAAAGTCAACATTAGGAAGGAAGAAAATGGGAGGACTCTAAGAGAGACACAGCAACAAAATACAATACAGACACCTTGACTGGAGCTTGTTCAAAACAAAGAAACAAAAACAGCTATAGAAGACACGTTTGAGAAGATTAGGGAAAATTGAATAAGGATTAGCTGATATAAAGGAATGATTAATTTTCTTTGGTGTGATAATGGAATGATGATTATATGTGAAAAAAACCTTATTTTTAGGAGTCGTGTGCTGAAATATTTAGAAGTGTCATATCTGCAAACAACTTCAAAACCTTCAGCAATCACACAAAGAGAGAACTAAGGTACTACAAAATATTAGTATTTGTTGAATCTACTTGGTGGGTACGTGGCTGTTTATTGGACTGTTCTTTCAACGTTTGTCCATGTTTACATTCTTTTATAACAAAAAGTTGGAAAAAGAGCATCTTTTCTGGGCTTCAATTTTTACAATGTTTTATTATGTTTTACCAATGGGTATAAAATGTCACCCCATTGAGAAACTCTGTGCTCAATGCTCTGTGCTCAGCACCATGCTAAGTTCTTTACATACAACTTGATATTTATTCCTTGGCAGAACATTTATTAGGGACATAGGATTAAAAGGAGACAAACCTGGAGAAATAAAAAATGGTCTTGAGTAACCCTTTGCAAGAAATGGGAGAGGGACCTATTCAAAGTTATTTAATAAGATTTTCAAGTATGGCTGAGAGCCTAGCTGAGGGTGCAGTCATAAGGTTAAATCATAAAATACAGGGGCTGTAATCTGTGCAAGAGAGTTCTTTCTTTCTTCCTGTATCATAGCCCATATGTGTAGGAGCAGAGAAGGTAGATGGATAGGTTGGTTCCAAACTAGGGTTGGCAGGGCAAATGCAATAAAAGGGTAAGGAAACATGAATTTGATCATGCTGACAAAAAGAGTGATTGAAGTAATGTACCCCATGATCCAGAGAAGGTGTCCTTGGTTGAGAGGTGGTAGGTCAGGGGCTGAGGGTCATGAGCACACAGGAGCCATGCACAATAAAGAACTCATTCCTATATGGGCAAGGACGTTAGGGAAGTCTGAAGCTACTTATCAGGACATTTTCAAATGCACAAACTGCCCACTGCAGACAAGCAGAGTTTGGAAGGGACATAATAGCCACACTTTTAGACCAATCCATTAGGAAAAGGGGCCTTTGTGTAGGAAAGTGTTTGAAAATCTAGAGGGTTAAAGGCTACAGAGGATGTTTGAGATAGAGGTAAGGGAGAGAATGATTTGATGAGCTCCTCCCTTAGAAGTATAGAAATGCATATGGCTTCCAGATGCCATCTAAGCTAGAAAATCAGGAGCAATAGATCATGAACAGAGGACTTAAGACACTTGTGAGATTAAAAAAAAAAATTCTCAATGGGGGGCGCCTGGGTGGCTCAACTGGTTAAGCGTCTGACTTTGGCTCAGGTCATGATCTCATCATGAGTTTGAGCCCCCCCGTCAGGCTCTGTGCTGACAGCTCAGAGCCTGGAGCCTGCTTCAGATTCTATATCTCCCTCTCTCTCTCAGCCCCTCCCTGACTCACGCTCTCTCTCTCTCTCAAAAATAAATAAACATTAAAAAAAATTCTCAGTATAGATAATATGTTTATTACAGCCTTCTTTATCTGCTTTTAAAGGATAGAGATAACATTTTCAATAAAGAGGTCAATATATGATATATTGAGAAGACTGTCAAGAAGAAAATTTTTTCTTTTTTAAAAATTGTTTTCAAAAGTTTTATTTATTTTTGAGAGAGAGAGAGAGAGAGAGAGAGAGAGCACAAGCAGGGGAGGGGCAGAGAGAGAGGGAGACACAGAATCTGAAGCAGGCCCAGGCTCTGAGCTGTCAGCACAGAGCCTGACACGGGGCTCAAACCTACAAACTGTGAGATCATGACATGAGCTGAAGTCAGATGCTCAACAAACTCAACCACCCAGGCACCCTGAACATTTTTTCAAATTTAGCTTTTTGGGGCAAAATCTAAAGAAACAAAGTAGGCAGAGCTTCTTTTTATAGGGAAGGAGACAAGCTCAGTCTTCATGTCTTCTGAAAAATACAGAAAAAGCTTGAGAAGGTGAGGTATGACATTTGGGGATTAAGACAATAGACCGTTATTTTTTTCCCTACATACATTAGCCACCGATGGCATCAGTCCAGCTGCCACTACTTATGGTTTCTGTGAAAATACCACTTCTCCTTTTTTCTGGCTTTCTTTTCCTAATTGAAGATCATATTAGTGTACTCAATCTATGACTGCATGCATGAAAATGCCAGGCCTACCTTTGGGTCACGCACTATAAGGATTGTTAGAAACACACCAAGTAGAATCTCTACCCAAAACGTAACAATTTAGAATCACTTAGGAACCAAACAATGTAGGCGTGATGTGCACACATACTTCAGTGTATATACAAACTGATGCATAGTAGAGGAGACAATCATTGATGGAAGTTTAATAAGGTCTTCAACTATATTTTGAATGGCATGCCAGATTGATTAGTAGGTGTTGGGAACCCTCCGTTGGTTTCAGAAACAGTAACGTGGTGAAAATGGGTATGGTTTATATACATGTATGTGGGGGCTTGGGGTCAAGGGAAAGGGAGAATATTTATATGGAATAGCCATAGCTTGGTACAGTAATGATTCAACTAAAGTTTTAAAATATTTCCTAAGTGCCTAAATACAACATATTTCACTGAGTCATTACAAGCAGAAGATACCAAAGAGCACAATTAGAAATATGGTTAGATGGTCAAACTAGATATGGCCATGACAATTTTTAATCCGTGTCCAGGAGCATGAAAAATTCCAGATGCCCCACAAGAAAGAGAAATGTCTAGTGTCCTCCAGACCAAAATATTAATTGATTGTAACATTGTGCCGTATTCACAATATCACCGGGGTTCTTCTTTAGCTATCATTAAACTTCTTTGCCTTTGTCTCCTTTACTTTGTGATGAGCCCAAAGACTGGGTCAACTTTGTTATCTGAGAACCTGGATCCGTCCACCTTCCCTTCATCGAGCTGCTTTAACTAGACTGTGAAGTAGGCGCTACTACAAAGGTTTCACAAACAAGTTCTCTATCTGCGGGCTTTCATGTAGTAGATTATGACATAAATCATCACTAAACAATTGTTCACACACGAGGGAGCCTTTTCTAGACTCTTCAGGCTGGAGATTCTTCCCTTACTGCCAAAACACAGGGTTCCTAAAATACTCCCACCACTCGGGAGAAGACAGGCAAAGACAAGAGTAGAAAAGTCAGAGAGAGACGGATCGACAGACAGAACCCATGTAGAGGGGATGGCAAACAAACATTTTTCAGGGAAGCTGTGACTTCAAACTCTTAATGGTTTTCTCTTTACAATTTGTGCAATAGAACTTAGAGGGTCTGAGAATGTGTTTGTGATTTGTATGAACAAGGAAGCACTCATTGCCATATAGTCTGCATGGGATGGGAATATAGGCAATGGAGCTCAGCACATGATCTAAAACCAGAACAAGAACAGAGACTCCAGACGCTAAAAGAGGTCCAGTCAGGAAGGACACTTCCCTTCACCACACCTGCCTAACTAGCCCCTGAGGAGAACAAAATCATACCTTGCGACTTTCTACACTTCATTCTATAAATATCTATGTTTATATCAACTGTTTCATACAATGTATGCCCTTCATACCATAGTACAACAGCCTTTGGGGTTACTCACTAAACTTCATACTACTCTTAGGTCTTCAAATAAAGGGCTCTTCCCAGTTTGTTTATAATTTTTTTTAAGTTTATTTATTTATTTTGAGAGAGAAAGAGACAACGTGAGCAGGGGAGGGGCAGAGAAAGGGGGAGAGAGAGAGAAAGAGAGAGAGAGAGAGAGAGAGAGAATCCTAAGCAGGCTGCAGAATCCTAACTGTACTGTCAGTGCAGAGCCCGATGCAGGGCTCAAACCCATGAAATTGCGAGATCATGACCTGAGCCAAAACTGAGAGTCGGATACTTAACCGACTGAGCCACCCAGGCGTCCCTCTCCCCTGTTTATTTATGAAAGAATTACCCTATCCAACAACTTTAGTTAAAAGGTGGCTGCTTATACCTGAACAGATATAAAAACTGCTTATAGAATGTGCTTGAGCAAAGTTTATAGCTGTCTGGGTTCATTGGTTTATTCAACAAGTATTTGTTCCGCCAGTTCATTGAGATCTATGTGGCACACTGTGCTAGGAGTTGGATCATGCAATCAAGCGGTGATCTTTCTTGCATTAATTATCTATTGTTGTGAATCAAATAGCTCCCAAACTTGGCAATTAAAACAACCATTTATTATCATGGTTTCTGAGTAAGGAATCCAGGAGCAGCTTCTCTGAGCCATTCTGGTTCAGGGCCTCTCACGAAGCAACATCAAGCTGCTGGCCAGGGCTGCAGTCACCTGGAGGGTTAGTGAGCCAACTTCCAGCACACTCGCATGGCTGATGGCAGGCGGGTGACATCTGTCTCTTTCCACATAAGTGAGCCTCTCCATGGGGCCGCTCAGTACAGAAGGGAAGGACAAGGCAAGCTCAAGTCAGAAGCTAGTCTTTCAAAACCTGATGTTAGAAGCAACATGACATAGCATCAATTCTGTGTTCTCCGGGCCACAGCCCTGGGACAATGGGGAAGGGGCTACACAGGGTGTGAATACCGGAAGGCGAGGCTTATTGGAGGCCATCTTGTAGGCCCTTTTGAATGTTATGTTATGGCACTTACATTGTCCTTGTGGATATAAACCGTAGAAAAATAAACAAATAAATTACAATAAATTGTGACAGAAAGAGAAGTGATGATTTAGGCTGAGGCAGAAAGATGAGAAGGAACTACTTACAGCACATAGGCAGACCTCCATCTCTGTATTTCACATGATCTTCATGAGAATAATCTGAAATAGAAATGGAATTAAGGGTGTAAGCGTGGTTCTTCTAAGGATGGAGTATAGCTCCCAGATAAATCCCTACATACTTAATAGCACGTGACCATCCAGCCTTGCTGAATTCACCTGGGTCACAAGGCCAGAAAGAAAGAGCCAGCTTCTGAAACCAAGTGAAACATAAGTACAAGGTGATTGGACTGGAGGTTTCCTTGGCTTTTTGTAATTATGTTTTTGTGTCCCTAAGGTCCAAGACTGGGGCCTTGAATTGATCTCTGAGAAGGAAAAGTCCAGAGAAGAAAACTTAAATGCCTTGTCATGATTCTAGAACATTTAGAGGGAACAGAATGAACAAATACAACTCTAGGACTGTCTACACACCCTCTCCATCCCAGTCAAGGATGAGCCTATAACGCATTCTTCTGCGAACGCTGCTTTTTTGTTTTGTTTTGTTTTGTTTTGTTTAAAAAATGCTTTCAATTTAATCACAACTCTTGCTGGCTCTGCTTCAGGCCTTAAAATAAACAAAAACAGTCTCCCTCCGTTGGGTTAAACCTGACACCAATGTTTGCCAGATTTGCAGACTGCTCTCCCGAAAGAAGCAAATGCTATCTGGAGCACTCGGAGAAGCATCAGTCAGACTGTCATTGGCATATTGTTCCCATTTCTAGGAAATGGAAATTGAAAAGGCCAGTCATGTTTAGAAATACTAATGTGGCCCCCGTTGCCATCTTCGGGTTTGTTAGTTAGAAGATGTTCTGTGCTCACCTCCCTCCCAGCTCTCATGACAGATCTGAAGAACCGGCACCGATCATTTGAGTATTGCTTGCTCTGCCCACCGCCAGGAGCACTCTTTATGGTGATGAATAAATAATTCCAGAATTAACTGTACCATGTAAATACAATGACCAATGGAATGTGCAAACTTTTGCAGCTGTAGTCAAGTCAATAGTATGCTGTGCTTGTTGGAGGAGGGGAAGTCCTGCACCCACAGCCCTACAGTCACTGGCATCTCCCTCCCTGCCAGCTTAGAGGAGCCACATCCCCCTACTGTGCTATCGATGCCTTTTGCTCTCATGTACTTAATTACTTTCCCCTACTCACACCCACCCGCGTGCACACATGCACACACGTGAGAACTGAGCAGAAACTCAAGCATTAACAGTGTGCTCATTAACCACATGCCATGTCCTTATCGTAACACAAGTGGACCAACTGGCCTGTCCAGAGTTCAAGTTCATTGCACTCACTAGCTCTGTTTGCAACATGTAAGAACAGCATCAGAAGGAGCCGTTGATCTTAATTACAGACAACCACCAACATCTAGGTCCCTGATCGTGTTGAGACAGCATCAGATGATGTTGGAAGCACCCAGAATATGCTTACTTACTGAATCGTTTAATTAATTAGGGCTTAGTCTCTAAGACCGATGCTTAATCCAGGTTCATCCTAGCTCTCAAGCTAGGGAAGTTCCCCTATCCTGGGGAACTTTGCATTAAGAGGCTGCCATATGGTCACACAATTTAGGTATGGATTTAACCATCAAAACAAAGCACCCAGTTATTCAATATTTAAACACAGTGTTTTCAGTGTTTTCTATTAGAAAGGTTTTCTTTCCTCTCAGGGACATAGTCAATGTATTTGAAGTTTCATTTCAATAAAGAATTGTGTACTTTTTCACTCCACAAAGTCAAAGCTGGATGGTTCCTGTGTCATCAAACTCGCTGAAGCAGCTGACTTATTATATTGGTGAAATTAATTATTGAAATAAAGACATGCTTTGTTCTGCTTTAAAAGGAAGATAAAAGCCTGAACAATTAAAAATGGTTTTCTATCATAGCTAATGTGCAATATGGATTCCAACATAATTAGTTGAGTTTGGAAAATTATTTTCATATAATCAATGCCTTTATCTAATACATTTATACATTCATTTATTCATTCAAAACGAGTAATTGAATGTCTTCTGGGTGCTAGCCCTTGTGAAGGAAAATGGAAATACAAAAATAAATAAAACATAGGTCTTGTCATTTGAAAGCTCTTTACTTAATAGATCTATGAATTCCCCTGGCCCTGGGAAGTCAGCAGGGTGTTAAATGAATGGTCTATGGCACTCTTTCCCAAAACCTGATGTTTTTCTGAGAAATATATCGTGCCAACACATTCTCTATTTTGCTTTGGTCATAGTCCAAATTCCCTTTATAAAATTTAGATTTATCTAATTGAAATTTCCTTTTGATATTTAGGGTGCTATAATGAACATAAATTAATTGAATAACCCTGAGTCCTCTTAAATACTTGTGTTTGGTTTTATGTTGTTGCTTGTTTGTTTGTTTGTGTAGCTCCATTTTATTGTTGTCAACATTGGCAAATGAATTTAAAAATGAATGATAATAACATTTCTGGTAATTCTATTTGAGAAGAGAGAGAGAGAGAGAGAAAAAAAAAACAATGGTCCTCAGTATGGTTCTAGACACCCAATAAATCTCAGTCAATTGGACAATTTCTTCCGTTTTTCTGTAAATTGACCCTTGCTTGGAACGATTCCCTAATGACAGTTGTTTCCAGGAGCCCCCTCATGCACTGAGAAACAAAGCACTAGTGATTTTCATGGGAACTTAAATAATGTCTCACCTTGTTTCAAGATGGCATTTCTAGCAAGGACTCGTTGCTCAAAAATGAACAGGATAGGAAGACAACAGCTCAAGGGATGCAACGCAAGACAACCTCAGGATGATGTAGACCTGATGCTTACACGTTCCATCAGGCCATTCTGGTAGTCTTTCCATTGCCGAAGCCTGAGGGCACACCCCCTGGTAGTACTGGGGACTCAACACTACTTTCCTTTATCTTTCCTTACCACCCCCCGCTCAGACAGCTCAGCTGGCAGAGAGCTCAGGTGTTTTGTGAAAAGGTTAACACAGAATCCATCTACCAGGATAATTCCAATTCTTTCACAGCCAGACTTAGGATCCATAGCCAAAACCAGGTGTCTCTGACCTTACAAAGCTACAAAAATATTGGCTCTCTCCCTTTCTGTCTCCTTCCTAATTTTTATGTAATGACTTTTTCTTATTCTTCCTCTCCTTCACTTTATCGAATTTCTCCACAAGACCTTAACTTTAAAAATCTTTGCCAAAAGTGCCTACTATTTGAAGTAGTGATTTATATCTTCAAAGCATGTTGCCATGATTATTTCGTAATAATCTTATTCGTAATAAAATTAATAATATTGTCAATTGTTCGGTCATTCATCCATTCATCAACCAGGTTCCAGGCCAGAACTGAGCTGACAGTAAGGGAGTCAAAAATATTAGAATGACTTCCACAGTCGCAGTGAGTATCTCTAGTGATCAGGTCTCTGTTTCCAAATACCAGTATCATTTAAAATG
The DNA here is from genome assembly GCF_024362965.1 of Panthera pardus. Taxonomy (NCBI): domain Eukaryota; kingdom Metazoa; phylum Chordata; class Mammalia; order Carnivora; family Felidae; genus Panthera; species Panthera pardus. Next base: position 46,120,040 of record NW_026526688.1, on the reverse strand, counting down.
GTTCAGGGTTTCTTAGAGAAATAACTGATTCTGAGGAAAATTTTAAGAGAGTCTTTGGACATCTCATTGTGCCAGAAAGCAAGGAGGTATCCAAAGCTTATTGAAATATGTCAAGAGAGCATAAGAGCTGAGCTGAGGGGGCTCATATTGGTTTTATGGGGGTTACTTTGAGAATAAAAAAAAACAACAATAATAATGAAAAACACTGACAATAATGGATTATAACACATTTAATCTTCATCAGCAATAGCAGCAGCAAATACTCGAGACTATAATCATATTTGTGAAGAAAAAAGGAGCAAATATTCTCTTTTATAGAAAAATGCCAGGTAATAACAGAAAGAGTGACAGAATTAGAAAATCATCACATTTACAACTCAAAACATAATACGTTGATTGATTTGTGAAAGATCATCAATAAAAGTTACCCACCATCGTGGACAATATAGTGGAGAAAATAGATATTTACACAATCTCAAGGTGTCACTCTCTAAATTATTCCTTTGGATAACTCCAGGAAAACTTTACCTTTATGGTAGAGTGATAGTGGTAGACAAGGACCAAGTAATCAAACTCAGCATTACTAGTAGAGGTGATGTGATGCAATATAACATCCATAACATATTGAACAATGTGTTCTTTTAAAAATGTTTAACCTGAATTTAATAATGGAAAAACAATAATACAAAGGCAGAGTATGGGATACTCTACAAACAATTGGTCTGTTGTCTTCATAAAACTCACTATCTTAAAAAAAAGTGTGTTTGTTGAAAGAGGGGAGGTGACGGGACTGTTCTAAATTAAAAGAAAATAAAGAGACATTGATATCAAATGTAATCTATAAAACTTCATAGGAAATCAGATCAGGGTTGAAATTTATTGTGGTAGGCAGAATAATGATCTATAAAAGATGTTGATGCCCTAATCTCCAGAACTGTGAATATGTTATATTATAAGGAAGCAGGAATTAAGGCTGTTAATAAGTTGGCCTTAAAATAAAAAGATTATACCAGATTATCCAAGTGAGTCCAAATATATTCATAAGGATCTTTATAAATGGAAGAAGGAGACAGAAAAAGGAGTGTCAGAGTGATACAAGACTGAGGTGTCATTGCTGGCCTTGATAATGGAAGGGGCCACGAGCCAAAAGCTGTGGGCAACATCAAGGAACCGGGAAAACGAAGAAAACTGATTCTCCTGTAAAGGTTCCATAAATGGACACAGCATAGTGGATACCTTGATGTTAGCCCAGTGAGAACCATTTCACATTTCTGAACTCCAGAACTATATGACAATAGATGGAAGTTGTTTTAAGCCAGCAAATTTGTAGCAATTTGTTATAGCAGCAATAAGAAACCCATAGAAATTTTGGTATAGGAAGTGGAGTGCTTCTTTACACAATACCTAAAAGTGTAGAAAGGGTTTTGGAATTGGGCACTGGAGAGAAGCTGGAAGAATTTTAAGGAGCATGAGAGAGAAAGCCTAGATTGTCTTGAATAAACCAGTGGTAGAAAGCTGGGAGAGTAAAGACTGTCAGTGAGGGTTCAGATCGAGATGAAGAACTCGCGATTGGAAACTGGAGGAAAGAAAATTGTTCTAGGAACACCTGGGTGTCTCAGTCGGTTAAGCATCTTTCAGCTCAGGTCATGATCTCGTGGTTCATGGGTTTGAGCTCTGCATCGGGCTCAGCACTGACAGTGTGGAGCCTGCTTGGGATTCTCTCTCTGCTTCTCTCCCTCTGCCCCTACCTGCTTGTGCTCTCCCCCTTCTCTCTCTCAAAAATAAATAAATAGATAGATAGATAGATAGATAGATAAATTCTTTTTTTAAAAAAGGAAAGATTCTTGTTACATAGTGGCAGAAAGTTTAGCAGAACTGCACTCTGCAGTTATGTAGAAGGCAGAAATGGTAAACTCTGAAAGTGGACATTTAGATGAGGAGCTTTCCAAACCACAAGTGGATGGTGCAGTTGGGTTTCTTGTTGATGCTTATAATAAAATGTGAGAGAAAAGAGATAGGTTGTTGCAAGAATTGTTCAGTAAAAAAGGAAGGAAGGCTTGATAATTTAGAAAATTCTCAATCTGTCCAGTTTACACCAAATGCTAAAATTAGGAGATTCACTTTTAGGAAAGTATGTTCTGTAAAGAAAACCAAGAGTGTGGCCGGAAAACCTGTGACTAGTGCCTTGAAAGACTGAAAGGTATATCGTATAGAGAGAGCTAACTGAAGAGATTGGGTTATGTGACTAATGGATCCCCTCAGCCATCTCAGAAGAATCTAGGAGTCTCCAGAAAGGAGCACAGCCCTGTTGACAACTACTGAGATCTATTTTGGACTTCTGACCTTCGGATTGTAGGATAATAAATGTGTGTTTTTAGGCCACTAAGTTTGTGGTAATTTATTATAGCAGCACTAGGAAGCATATATACCTCTAAAGGTCATTTTAAGCACAATTGAATATGTACGTTTGATGACATTGTGGAATGATTGTCAATTTTATTAGGTATGTAAATATTGTGACTATGCTAGAAAATGTCCTCATTCTAGGACATACATGCTAACGTCTTTAGGTGTAAAGTCTCATGAGGTATGCAGCCTTTAAGAAAAGAGGGTTGCAAAAAAGTACACACAGACACACTCAGAGATAGAGGCAGAGGCAGTGGGAGAATGAGAGACAGAAATCAAATGTGGCAAAATATTGACAATTGCTGACTGCAGGTGAAGCATCTACATATTTGTGTTGTACAACTCATTGAACTTTTCGTTCACGCATAAGCTTCCTAAATAAAATGTTGAAAGAAAAAGCGCCAGTGCTGGCCTAGAAAATGTATAGCATAAAAGATTTCCTTCGATCTTCATTCTTGCTAATTAAGGATGCAAAGTAGCAAATGATGAAGTGTCAAAATGAATGGTACTAAGAGGTTATAAAGCTTCATAGACAGAGGAGCACAGTGTGGCCAGGAGTGCTGATGAAGGCCTTTCAGAGGAGGTAAAATATGAATTGAATCTTGAAGAATGGGTAGAGCAACAAGGCTGTGCTTCCCATAAGAAGGAGACAGCCTGAGCCGCACAGGGGACTGAAAGAACAAGCAGAGGACCGCGGGGTGGGAGATCTGGATGGCATGAGCCACACCAGAAGATGGAGGAATGATCCATACGGTATAGGCTATTCTCCAAAGTGAGACGGCTTGGAGAGGAAAAGGGGAAAAAACAGGCATAAACTGGGACGGTGCCAGCCGATGTGTATGGCCACCCTATTTGAAAGAGATAGACCCGTAAGGTAGGCGCTTCCAATGCAGAAACACGAGTGATGCTTAGAAAGGGAAGCAACAGGAAGAAAGCAGAGATGTAAAATTGAAGAGGTAACTTACACAGGATGTGGAATACAGATTTCAAGGTGTCTTGGATTAGAGACATAGAAAGCAGTTAGCCTGTTGCAACAATCTGATGTAAGGTGACAAGTGTAGCAGGGGTGAGAAGTAGAAGAGCCAAACATAGATTTTTTTTTTTAGAAGGAAGAATTTGGGGAGTATTTTTATTTGCTTTGCTTTAATTAAATACTCCAAGGATCTGTCTTCCTCACCAGTTGGCTCTGTGTGTTCATGTTTACTTTGCTGGCAGAATGTTTGAACTCCTTATAGAGAAAGCAACATTAAAAAGCAAACTATTTAAATCAAGTGAAAATGTATTTTTAAGAATCTGCTGCAGATCTCTGAGCTTACAGGACCTGATGCCTAGGACATGAAGTTCCTCTCTGACAATTAACTTCAAGGACTAGCAGCCTTTTAGAAGTGCTCCTGGTAGCCCTTAAGTTATTCACACCAGCTCAATGTCTAGGTGCAGCTGCTAATGACTCCTCTCTTTGCCAAGTTTAAGACTCTAAATGAGGACTTGTGTATAAAAGGTAAGTGGTGTTGGCATAAATATTTCAGCATTAGTTTAAGAAAGACAACAAAGCCCAAGACGTGTGATATTCAGGAGATGCTTGCTGATGGGGGGCGAGGGAGGGTGATAGAAAATCTTAGTTTCTAGAGAATTTATAGCTTAGCAATATGTATGTGAACAAACACAAAAACGAGAAATCCACCAAGAAAATTATTACCCTCTGAGAAAGGGAGGGTGAAGATCATCTTACTTCTTCTATACAGCCTGCCTTGGCAAGGCTTCCTGGTTGAAAACATAACCCATGGCTAAGGTTTTGACTCTCCAAGTGCTAGGAACTTGTCTTCTCCACTGTACACCCAGCCCCTGGCCGGGTGCTCAGGAATTAGACTCAGTAAATGTGAAAAATGAATGAGTAGGTGCACCAGCTCACACATCTACCAATCATAGCTGCCCCTGATCAATGAACCAAGTGCTCTCGGAGGACTCCCGGTCTTGTGGTAAAAAATAAATAAATAAATAAATAAATAAATAAATAAATAGTAGATAAAAACCTATAGCAGGTAGAAATCTCAGGCCACCAATTCAGGAGGTCAAGAAATACAACTTTCTTTACTTTCCTATAACTCCGTTTAACTCATATTTGAGCCCCCATTCCACTAAGATAGGAGAAACTTAATGGCAGTTAATCTAGGGCTATTTGGCAATCTGTTTCTTTTCGGGAGAGAGGGGTGGGGGAGGGAAGAGGAAGAGAGAGGAGTGGCTCACATATGCTGCGGTGCACCAGGTTCACCATCCCCTGTGGGGCCTTAGCTAGCCTCACTGCCATCTCCTGAGATGTCCTTTTTCTGGTCTGGTCCCCAACCACTTGTGGAGCTCGCTGCTGTTGCTGGTGTAAGGGCTGTTAAGGTTCAGCACATCATCAGCTCTTCCTTGGCCCTCACTAGGGTCATTCTGCCACTCCTGTCCCAAGAATGAACATAGGGACATTCAGTGAAGCTGTTGAAGGCCCCTTAACTTAAGCAGAATGCTCCCTTTCTTTTATCTATTGCTTCATGGCCCCTAGAATGGTGCCTAAAACAACATCGACACTCAATAGGTAGAGTGGACTGAATGAACACTCACTCTCTCACTTCCTAAACATAGCAAGGATCTTACAGTTCAGTCCTGGAGTTCCATATGGGTTTGGGGGGAAAAAAAGCGGTCTCCTAGTCTCCTTTATCCAGAATTCATAAGCCAATCTATCCTCCTCTCAGAGATCGTCTTCATCTCCATCCAGGGAATGATACAGAGCTAGGGGGAGGAGGACTAGTTATTGGTCCTCATGATTTCCCAACTCTCTTTCCAAGTGCTCTGTCTTGTCCTCTGGAGGGCTGGGTTCTCTGAAAATCAAAAGCCAGACACTGATTCACTTCTTCCAACGTTTTCTGTCAGCCATCCCATCCCCGAGGCACTGAGTGAAGGGTTGCCCTCCCTGACTGAAAGCAGGAAGAACAAGGCACATGGTGGAAGACAAGGGTGAAGACAACATGGATGGTATTCCAGAATATCCTCTGGCCAAAGTTGGGATAATATATAATACACATTTTGCAATATGTAGGTGTGAAGTGCTGAGAAAAACAGAGAAAGCTCCATGGCAGGGGGGCAAGAGAAGGCTGCAAGCGAAGAGTCTCGCATGTAGCAACTATTTTAGTTCACTCTGGAAGAATACATCGGCACATATCAAGAGAACAGGTGAGAAACAGAGAGAGAAAATGGAGGCACAGGGGCAGCAGAGGCTGTGTGATGTGGGAATGAAGAACCAAGCTCTGAAGTTAGACAGGGCAGGCTTGCTTCAAATTGTGGCTTGTCACCTCCGAGCTGGGTGATCCCAGGCTTAGCCGGCTCTCTTAGCTTCAGGTTGCCCATTTGTAACATGGTGGTGTTACTTCACTTCATACTTCATAGCTTGTTTGTGAAGAAAAGATTCAATAAGGAACGTAAAACACTTAGCACAAAACTAGCAATTGTTGAATACTGAGTCTGTGCTGAGCAGTTACTATCAGCTACTTTTACTTATTTATTTTTTAAATATTTATTTATCTTTTGAGAGGGAGGGAGAGAGTGCAAGTGGGGGAGAAGCAGAGAGAGAGGGAGGCAGAGGATCCGAAGCGGGCTCTGCGCTGATGGCAGAGAGCCTAAAGCGGGGCTTGAACTCACGCGTCATGAGATCATAACTTGAGTCGAAGTCGGATGCTCAACCGACTAAGCCACCCGAGCGCCCCAACTATCAGCTACTTTTAGAGGGCACAATTAAGACCATGGTCGTGGGAGAGAAATTACTTGAACTGTAGTTTGGACATACAAACAAGCTGGTGACTGACTAGTTGTGGGAATGAGGGAGAGGAGACACGAATTAAAAATGACCCAATTCAGGGAAGGGAGTATCATTCTGTTTTGTGTATGCTGAGATTGGGCTCCTACAGCACATGCAGGTGTAAGTGCTCTGCCAGCCACTGGAAATACGTGAGGTAGGAGTGGTATCCTCTCCTTTTCCCAATAAATACCAATAGACGCTGAATTGGTCTTTCAGTTTCAAAGCACATACAATGAAAAGACACTGATCACTGCCAAACTTAAATAGCTCCAAAAATGTCAGAATGTGGAGTTAATTAAAATAGTGAATCATTTTTAAACATTTTCTCTGCATCAGGAACTATGCTAGGAAATTATACATTACAGTGCCAACAACTGTACATTACTTCATTTTTTTAATCCTGCCCATGTCGGACAAGGGGTGTTTTAACATAAAAATGCATTGAAATCCTACTGTGAAAAGTGACAAACATTATCAAATGGGACATATATTTATCTTGTTGGTGCTCCTTTCTGAAGATTGGGATCCACTGTCTGCCTCCAGAATGCAACCATTAACAGGTCTCTTGGCGGACTACGATCACGCTGGCTGGCTGGAGCAGGGAGCTAGTCAAGGGCAAAGACTGAGAACATGTGGAAAAGCAGGGAGGGTAGACTTCCAGGTGCCCAGCTGAGAAGGTTTCTGGATAACACGGAAGACCACCTGGTCGGAAGAGAACAGGACTCCTTGTACCGCATTTTTTGACTCTCTAAATTTTTGTGATGGATTTCCAGGAGGAAGGGATCCCTTTGGTAATGGATTGTCCCTGCATGCCATCCTGAGGCCATGAAGTAAATGAGCAGGTTCTACTGGGGTCTGGCACTTTGGAGTGATGGTAGGAGAGCACAGCCGTGGGAATCCTTAAAGTTTGAGGTTTGGCAAAAACCACCAGGACAGCATTATGGGGAGCAGGGGGTTTCAAGGGTAGACCTGCAGGCAAGATGGGCACTTAATGCTCAGGGAGAGTAAGAACACTCACTTTGTGAGACTGAGCAGAATCTGGAGAGGCAGGAGTGAATCTGAGAAGTGGTGTCACAAACAGGAAGGAAGAGAAGGTAAAGCCATCCCTAGACTATGTAAGTGTTCCCCTTAACATTATCAGCAAATCGGAGCGTCTGGGTGGTTCAATCAGTTAAGCGTCCGACTTCGGCTCAGGTCATGATCTCACCGTTCATGAGTTCGAGCCCCATGTCGGGCTCTCTGCTGTCAGTGAAGAGCTCACTTTGGATCCTCTGTCCTCCTCTTTCTCTCCACCTCCCCTGCCCCTCCCCCCACCCAAAATAAATGAACGTTAAAAAAAATCATTGGCAAATCACCATTAGCCTCACAGTGGTGGCAAAACACAGAGTTTAATGAGTTGAGACAATAATAAGTTGGTAAAGGCAATAACTTCAAACCATTCTTTCAAGAACCCTGTGAAGATATGAGGTATAAATGGGACTTCACTTAGAAGGAAGCCCAGGCCTGAGAGAGGGAAACAGCTGACATGGAAGAGAGTTGAATATGTTTACAGGTATAACTAAGGAAGCACAAGGATGTGTCCAGTGCTGTTCCTACATTTACTGTGTCTTTAACTGAAATAGCAGTGTGAGCATTGCTCTAAATTATGCACGGGTTGTTTTGGGAAGAAGCACCAGGTGGAAATACCAGTTGTAGCCTGCTGGGTCTTGGGGAAAAGGAAAAAAAAAAAAAACCAGCAGAAACACATGCAATGTTGGAACTGAGCAAATGTCAAATAAGGAAGCATAGTATTTGGTGTTTTCATTCAACCCAGATTCCTGTTTTCAGTGAGTCTTCTCGGGCCGCTGGTTCCCTTGTGCTAAAACCACACTGCCCTGAGTCACCTCTCCCTCTGCTGGGACACATCTACGTTACTTCTTTTGCCTCTCTTCAAAAAGTACAGATGTATGCTTCTCCTGACCACTTCTCTTGCAGCCTTTGCTAATGATAGTGTAGTTAACTAACTCATATTGCACATCTCTTGTGTGTCAGAAGCATGAAAATCCAGGAGACAGAGGGAAAAGGCTCTGGTGGGTTTCTCAAACACACAGATCGATGGAGAGTGAATCAGGGGGATAGTTCAAAATATATGTACTTCCAGAGATTCTGAGAAGATCTCCAGACATTGTATCTCCTTCCTCCTCCTCCCTCTACACCTTTCAAGAATCACCACATCATGAGCCACTGTTAACGTTAGAAATGTTATATGTCCATCAAATGAATTGTGCACTACTAATTTCAAAGGAGTGGGATACATATAAAGAAACTACTATAGCAGAGTGGACTGATGTAAGCTAAAGCGTTATTGGCTGATTTCTCACAGAGAGTTATCGTGGGAAGACAGAAGATAAGCAACAAGAAAAGACTTATAAATGACCCTGAAGCTCCTTAGAAATATCTGGACTGGGGAGGCACAGGAAATGGCTGGTAAATGGGTTCTTGGAGTTGTTTTAATTCATGCATTCAAGAAAATGTTACCCAGACACCTGGATTCTGAATGAGTCAACTTTTCTGGAGTAACTCTTAGGTGCTACATTGGTGGAGCATAATTAATACAAGGAAATCTCTGCCAATACAAGAGTTGTCTCTAAAGGGGGGCAGGTAATGATGGTAATTGTGTTCTTCTGGGGGGAAGGCACGTGGGAGGTGCACCTAATGATTCTAAGCAGAGTTAGGGAAGCCTTCTATAGGAGATTTGATTCGACAGTGACTTTTTATACTTTAGCAGAAGCATTAGAATGCTTTCACAGAAAATAATGGCTAAGAATTAGAATTTAAGACCCTGGGACAAGTTCCTAGTTGTTTTGTTCTTAGAGGTCTCTGGGCCCAGTCACACTACACGCATCCCATAGACACTGCGTGTTTGGTGCCTAAGACTACTGTCCACCTGCGTGTGAGAATAGATTCCATCAAGCAGAACATTCCTTTAGAGAAATGGCTGCTCCCTAGAGATAGCATTATGTTCTGATGAATTTCGCTATGCAGGGATTTGTGCATTTTGTACTCCTCCCACTTTTCCCTTGAATTTCCTCCAAAGGGAATGTAGAACAAAAACTAAGAATAAATCAGCCTTTTTTTTTTATCACAGCTGTGACTACCACTAAAAAGCAAAAGTATATGAGAAATAACCTTGATTCATAATACTATGCATACTGGGTGAATGGCTCAATAAAACGCAGTATTTCAGATGGATTGCCGGGCTCGGGTGACATCACAGGCAGGGAGGAACACAGAACACTTCATGCTTAACGATGTGAAGCGCGGCGTAGGGTGATGGCGACAGTTAGCGATATGTTATTTCTATGTTCATTGTGTCTTAATTGATGTAAGTAGCCGTTGAGACATGCGTGATGGGAACATATTTGTGAAGGAACACAAAAAACTTTGCTTCTGCCACCAGTCATGTTATTTTAGCAAGAAAGAAGTAGTTGTAAGTCCAACTATAGCTGAGACCCGTCTTCCGGAGGCACATAGCAAAACCCAGAACACTTTCAGAAGAGAAGAGGGAGAAGAAGGAACATGCCAGAATGACTTTTACTAGGGAGGGGCAGACACCTCATTTGAAATGGCCTTCCTCTTTCCCGGATCTCCCTAAGTTCTGAAAGTCAGAACTCTGTGAAATAGAAGTACACTCTGTCTTTAGGGATTTCTATTCTTGCTAATATAGATCACTAGTTTCCCTATAAATGCTACATTGATTTTTTTTGATTCATAGCGCACACATTGAAAAGGCGCTGATTATTGCCAAAATTAAGCAGTTCCAAATAATGTCGAAATGCAGACAAAATAATCATGGCTTACCGTGAAACATTTTCTCCGAGCCCAGAATGATGCTGAGGAATGATACATTATGGGGTCAACTGCCATCTATCATTTCTTTCTTCAATCCTTACAGTAAACCTCACATGGCATTTATTTCTCCCTCTTACAGATAAGGAAAACAACACTAAGCCATTTGCTTACGTTACATAATTAGAACAAACCCAGAATCAGAACGCACACTCAAGCAGGCCTGTTGCCAATGCCGTGCTGGATACCCGAACAGAACCTTCCCGGAGAAAAACACTCGATTATTCATCCTGCCAGTTGTTCAATACCATGTTCATTGCCATGCACTGGGTATAGGAATGGGCAGCCCGTGTCTGTAGGGGCATGGGAATCTGAACACATGCGTCTGATCTCTGATAGTTCATAATTCTGTATCGGGTTCAGAACATACATACGTTATGCCATTAGTGAATAAGAAGCCTTTTTTAAAAAAATGTGATATGCTGTGTAATCACCACTGAGGAATTCGTTTTCCTCCTCTGCACTGGCTACCACCAACACAAGTGGTAATTGAATACAACACACAGGGTAATTAAAGCGATTCCTTTTTTCCAACTTGTAGACCCCTGTTTCAGTTCTATCAACTCCACGTCTTGTTTAAAAGATCGGCCGATAGAAAGTTGAAACTTACCTAAGCTAGCAACCCTGAGTAGATTCTATGCCTAGACGTGCCGGGTGACCATTCCTAGGCCAGTCCCTACAGTTCCTTTACAAGATGAAACTTCTTGAACAGGACTCTATTCCAACCAGCACACACCCTCTTTTGCCAGCATTGTGGTGCTGCTGTCTCTCAGTATGCTGAATTTGACATCCTTATGGAAACCTGGAAGAAGAAGAAAGGGATAGCAGTGTATAATATGGAGCCAAGAGGTCTCAGAGCAGGAGGTGGGGCTCCAGGCAGAAACCTAAGAAAATGGTTGAGGTGTGTATGAATATGGATTTGGTGAAGGACTTTAGAGGAAGCAAATGATTACCAGGAGGAACATACAATCAAAACTTTTATGTATGCGTTGATGCAACGAGTGAATCTGCCTACTTTGAATAAGGGAGTGTTCCAGGAAATAAACCTGAATTAGCCATGGGTTCTTTCCTCCAAAAGCTGTTAATCTGTCAGGACATATATGAAACTGTGTCAGGAGGTCAAATTCCTGACTGTGGCAGGATGGGAAAGAAATTCTAGTTGGAAGAATTAACAAGAGCAAGGATGAAATAATCTGGTATTAAGGAAAAGCAAGCGGTTCTAGTCCAGTGGTACAGAAAATGAGACTGGGAATATTGGGGAGAAAGCCAAGTCTAGAAACTTGTAAGCCTGCCTCTGTGTCATAAGTCAGCACCACACAAATCCACATTCCCTGTCTTCCTCGTGTCCCTCTCAGCCCCTACTCTGAGGCATTGTCCTTGATTTCTCCCACTCCCAGCTTTCCAGATAGGACTCTGATCCTATTATAGGCAGTAGCTCCTGAGACCTGAGAAAGCAGAGACTATAAATTTCAACTGTTCAGGGCACTATTGGCTCCATAACACAATAACAAGGTCAGCAATGATATGGACAGTGGAAGAGGGAGAGATGGCATAAGAAGTGGCATAGATAGCCATGTAACTGTGGTCTCTGAGGTGTGAGGGTGGTAGACAATGTCTTCATCCAGTGCCCAGTTATTCACTTAGTCCCAGTCAGCACCACTCTGGATGGGCACCTCTGATGGGTACCCATGGCTCAGAGGCTTATCACTTCATGGTGAGCAGTATGGAATCACCCCACAGTAGCATTATCTGCTAATGGTTGGACTCTTGTGACTTGAGATCAATGACCTCATTATTGTTAAGACCGCTCTGGTCAATCTGTGCTCTCCAGTAGTCCCATATTTCTGCTTGTTCTTCTATGCCCCACACCTGAGCCTCCTTTCATGCTTTTCCAAAAGACTAGAAAACAGCTCATTTTGTTTTAAGTACCTTCACGTCATTGAGAACCACCTTGGAACCTATTATCAAATATGCGATATTATGAGTTTTAGGAATGATGAAAAGCCCTTAAAAATCATGGTGGCTGGCTTCTAGTTCTGAGTCCCTTGGTGAGAATACAAATTGGGTCTATCAGTAAGTAAGTAAGTAAGTAAGTAAGAAGCTCTATTCACACTAAATTCACCCACCTCTAATGCCATGGATACTCAGATATCTAGTGTCTTCTCGTATTTGGAGAGAGGATGTCACTTGATGCCTAACCCCCACCCCCAAACCAAAGTTACAGGGCATGCTGAACTTCATGAAGATTCTTTTCTTGGCAAAACAACATGTTGTCTCACAGCTGGCTCAGAGCTGGGGACATGACCCTAGCTGGGTCAATGCAAGTCATTCCCAGCACTTGGTTGGGACTGATGGGAAAGCTCTCATTGGCATTACAGGGACAGCGAGATACAAGCTGGGACTTGTCTGTAGTCATCTTTGGCACCAGTTAAGAGGAACCTGCTTAAGAAGAAAGTCAACATAAAGGAAGTAGAGCCAAGAGTTGGAAACGAGAGCAAAAGAGGGAAAGAAAAACGACCAAACACGATTATTATCTAAGCCCTTGAGAAAAGGCATGCCTGAAAACAACTTATCTCTGAGCTTTGCTCTCAGACTGTTGAGTTAAATTGGTCACCTCTTTTCTTCATCATTGACATTCACAGTCATATTTATATTTCTTTTGTATTTCACAGTCATATTTATATTTCTTTTTTATATTTTGCCTAAGTCAATCTATTTGGGTTTCTATTCCTTATGACAGGAACAACCCTAATGCAAATAACTACTGGATAATCTGCATTCCTAAAAGCCTTCAGAGAAGAGGTCCTACATGAGCAAGACTCCATATTATGACAAAATGTGGTCATACCTTACACCTCATCCTCTGTGTTTCCTAGCCTTTCGTGTGCTTTTTTGTTTTTATTTCTTTTTAATTCCGGGAGTTAACACACAGTTAATATGTCGCTAACATATAGTTCTCTAGCCTTTTGCATAATATCCTACGCATAGTAGATTCTCAAAGCGTGTTGTGTTGTGTGGTGACGGTGAAGGAGCGGGCATGAGAGGTGGGTGAACTTAGTGTGCATAGAGCTTCGTACTTTAGGACGAACGTGATGGCTCACATTGCTAAGAAAGGAACTAGTCAGTGTATTGGAAAGCTACACTGTGGAGTGGTAGAAAAGAAGTATTTAATATAACACTTTCCCTTTTCCAGCCCATCTCAGATGGAGCCATTGATTCCTGCCATCTGAAGTTTCAGCAATGTTCCATTTCACAGCAGAGCCCACTGGGACTAAGCGTGAAGCCTCAGCTCCAGTGGCTGTCAGAGCCAGGAATTAGCTGTGTTCCCTTCCAACCAGGTGTCCAGATAACCAGAGTAATTACTGAGTACCGGCTTGTCTACCCAATGCTAGTTTTTCAATATTCCCCTCACTTTTGTGTTCCACCAATGAGTGTTTTTCACCATGGTTTGTCTCCAGGATTCTAGTCTCCCACTGGACTCTCCATGAATCTGCAAGTGGCTGGCTGGGGAGCCATGGCTGGCCTGTCTTGTGAGGGGTAGGATCCTGCTTTATGTGCATGCTCTGGCTCCTGTGAGTTCAGTGATTTCGATCATTTCAGGAGACAGAGCAGATAATACTTGGAGTTTCTCTTTAATCGTCTCCACTGATTTTTCTTGGACCTTTTCAGGTATTAACTCCTGCCCAAACCAGACACTGGTTACTATGCACCTTTGAGTATTAGACCATTCAGTTGCTTCCTGGGAGAGCCCATCCCCCAGTCTGCAACCTGACCAGCCCATCTTCTCCTCTCCCCATCATTAGAGTTGTTGAGCCCCAAATGTCTGATGTCTGTCATGGATTTCTGATGGACGGGAGACAAAGGAGCTAACGCTTTCATGTAAGGTCAGATAAATACAATGAAGATCACTTCAAAAGCTATGCAGCAACATGCAATTTTTATCTGAGTGAGAAATGGGGAGCTATCATATGCTCCTGAACAGTGTGGTAAAGATAAAAATGATGGGTTTACCCTTAACATAACAACGATGATCAATTCACTCTTTTCTCTCTGACTTCTTTTTCTCTTAGACACCTGTCCCTTCACCACAAACTTAGCAAGATATTCCAAAGAATGACACAGTATCACATCCACTGTGTCCTACATGATTGGATTAGGGGTAGAAATCTAAGCAGAGCTGAACCTATTACTGTCTTACCTGCAATGAGAAGCTGAGTATCAGAGAGATTGAATCAGTAAATGAGTGATCAGCAAACTTTTTCTGGAAAGGACCAGATAGGAAATATTTTGCTTTTGCCTGCCATCTGCTCTCCCTCACAGTTACTCAGCTCTGTCATGGCAGCACGCATGCAGCCATGGATAATACATGCGTGAATGGAAATGGCTGTGTTACAATAAAACTTTATTTACATAAACAGATGTCAGGCAGGATTTAGCCCATGGTAGGTAGTTTGCTGAGCATTGAGTCACATCATGGTGCGTCAACTGAAAGATCACATTGAGTCAGGTTAGGGCAGCCATTTCAGGCCATATGCATGATGACAGTTAATTAAAGAAAGGCTGTAACAGAAGAGAAAATGATGGAGCAGAGGATTGACAGAAAGGAGAAGAGAAGAGAAGCCATCATAAGTCTGACAGATAGTACAGAGGGGCCTGGATCCCAACTTTCCTGGTCCAAATCTCATGTGGCTGTTTTTGTTTATTTATTTGTTTGTTTTGTTTTGTGTTTCCTAACCTTGGATATCTAGGAGACTGCCTTTCGTTGTTTTTCAGCAAAACCCCTCTGAAGTTAGTTGTAGTATTTTCCTACTCCTGATCATCCCCCAAACTCTGATAAGACAAGAATTACACCAGTTGGGGTTCTTGGTTGCAAACGTCATTATAAAACCTGGTGTCTTCAGGGTGACTGGGACTTGTTTTAATCCGATAAGGTAAGACCCACAGACGTGGGAATGACTATCAGAAAGGAAGAATTTTTTGATGCTCACAGATCCCTAAAGACGGGACGCACACCATGGCACACAGGGCCACGTGGGGAAGCACCAGTGGAGAACTTAAAAAAGAATACAGCTTGCTGAAAGGACATTGGGACACTCACAGAACTGATGGGAAGCATGCAAAATTAGATTGGAAAAGGGAGGCAGGATTCCAGACAGGCTAGGCATCTAAAAACACAGCCAAGATCCCATTCTAGGTCATCCTGGTCAGGAAGTGCTGCGGGGCCCTGCCACCGCTGATCATTTGTGGCCACGTCGCTGAACTCTGCTTCTGCCGCCACAAATTATTGTTCACTCTCCCTGCCTTTGTGCTGTTCCTTCAGGATTCGAATTTCCTGGTAGGACCATAAATTCGGCCAGGCTCAGGTCGCACGCCCGTGCCCTAGCTTCGAAGTAACCAGAAAGGAGATATACAAACTTGCTTCCCTTTAGCAACTATGGTGAAGTCTGGTGAAGTCTCTGCCTCCCATTATTTTGGGATTTCCCATAAACTAGAAGGTTTCTCATTCTGGGAGTGGGGGTGGGGTAGGGGAAGAAAGCCAAACGTGTATGACAGCTGTTCAGAGTGGCTTAAAATAGGAACTAGAGTTTAGAGAAATAGCCAGGAAACCCAGAGCTATACACATATGTCTCCAAGCAAGAGGCAGAGTGGTAAGAATGTCTAGGGCTGGCAGCAATGGGAATGGAAAGGAAGAAAGGGATCCCAGACGTTGTGTAGAGAGTGTTCACAGAACACGGTGATTGGTGGGAAAGTAAAAGTATAAGTGAGGAAAGAGTCAAAGATATATCTGAGACTTTGAGCTGAAGGAAACAGTGTTGATGTTAATCAAAGTGCACTGCATTTTATTGATCACAAGACATGTACGTGCCAATACCCAGGGAAGAGGTAGAAAGGCAGCACCAGAGCCAAGGTGATCAGAGAGGGAGAAGAAGGAGAGGTGAAATCATCAGAATATTTGTGATCATCATTTTGTCACAAGGGAGGAGAGATTCTTGGGGGAACTGGGTGTAGAATTTAGAGAGGTGTTAAAGGAAATATTAGGGAATCATTGACTGAGCTTTTGTAAAACTCTAGTGAGTGCATAAAAAGAGGAAAAGGAGACAGGGGGATTCAATGAGGAGTAGTGAGGGCATCTGGAGAGGAGGCAGGAGTGAAGTGGGAAGAAACAGGGAGCTTGAAGGAAATGGCCTTGGCCTCTGGTCAAGGAAAGGTTTTAGGAACCTGTTCGAAAAAGAAGGAACACCGGGGCGCCTGGGTGGCTCAGTCGGTTAAGTGACCAACTCTTGGTTTCGGCTCAGGTCATGATCTCAAAGATTCATGGGACAGAGCCCCACATCCGTGCTGACAGCATGGAATGTGCTTGGGATTCTCTCTCTCTCCTTCTCTCTCTCTCTGCCCCTCCCCATTCATGCTCTCTCTCTTTCTCAAAATAAATAAATAAATAAACATTTTAAAAAGAGAGAGAGAAAGAGCCCAAGAGGGAGCAAATTCCACAAAAGCTAACGGTGTCCAGGGGACACAAAGGCCATGGGTGTTCAGAGGTCACTCAGATGTCTGTCCCAGGAAAGAAATGGGGTTTCTCAAACCATTTCTAATCCCACCTCCCACATTCGCCTGCCTCCTTCCCTGCAGTTTCAACTTTGGCTGGCGGTTAATATAAACTTGCAAAGGCCTCACACAATTCAGAGGAAGCTGCTTCCTTGGCTTCCCAGCTGCCTCTCTCTCTCCTTTGTGGCAGAGACTCAGCTACATCAAGGTGGAGAAAAGATCACTAGAGGAAGGTGGAAAGAATGGGTAAAGCCTTCAGTCTTCGCTGACCCAGGGAAGAGAAGCAAGGCCACAGGGATGTGCGAGGGCAGTTTTCAACAGCCAGTGTCCTCCGTAAGAAGTAGCTGTATTTATCTATCATTGTATATTATTTATCAACGTACTTATTCATTGTGTTTTGAATCAGCGGGGATTTCCTGGGTTCTCAGGTCTTGGCATTCATTTTTCGCAGGGAGAAAAAGACACAGGATTCATCCTGAGTTGATGTAGGAGGAAAAGCATTAGATATATATCCCCTTTAAAAAAAAAAAAACTATTAGGATCCTGATTTATTGCAAACATCAAAGTATGCCCAGGGCTTAGAGTTACCCTCTTCCTCCATTTCTAGTTCTAATCAAACATGGGTGGAAATCAATAATGAACAAGTTCTTATCCTTTGAGCTGCCGGACCCTGCTGAGGTCTGTGCATCTATCAGTACAAAGTTCTCCCTTTCTCTCTCTCTCTCTCTCTCTCTCTCTCTCTCTCTCTCTGCTCTCCCTCTTACCCCTGCAAATATCTCTATCCAATTCCAGGCTCTGAAATATTTAGTTCCTCTGAGCCCTAACTTCAGCTGACCTGTTTCTTCTCCTTCCCCTGGACGCCCTTAACCCTCAGTCCACAACCCCATTCATCTTCATGCCCCCCCCCCCCCACAGGGTCTGATTAAACTCCAGTGCAGCCCTACTTCCGTGCTGGTGGGGCACTCAGAGCCTGGCAGGTGGAGGGCACCCAGTTGGTGCAGGAGTGCGCAGCGGCGAGGTGGCCCGGGCCCCCTCCTCTCCTGAGTGGGGAGATGGGCCCACAAGATTGATGGGCCCTGTATCACAGCGGAAAGCCTGGAGGTGGTAAAACGGGAGTGCTGGCGGTAATTTATAGGCGCTTGTTATGACAGACTTCCCGATTGAGGATGAAAAAGACGCCGTTAAAACAAAAGCCAGCTATCCGGGATGTTGTCGACAACAGGCCTCTCCGTGCAGCCCCTGCACCCGGCGGTGGATCCATAATTCTCAGGGAGCTGGGGGGATGCAGGTTGCGCTGGAGGAGCTTGGCCTTGCTCCCTCCGTGGGAAGAGGGGACATGGCGGGCAGTGGGGAGGAAGGACCTGGTGATGAGGCGCCGCTGGACCCCCTCTCCTCCCCCCACTGCTCAATCATAAGGCAGCTTGCCCTTGGACAGCCGCTCTCAACCTTCTAGCAGCCAGGACTCAGCAGCTGGAGGTGACTGTCGGTGTGATGCATGCCCACGGGGGTACCGCATCTGCTCTGGACTGCTGCGTGGAGAAAACGGACCAACGCTGGTCCACTTCAGAGCCTAGCTAGGGGTTAGCTGCACCTCTCTCCCTCACTGGCGTGCAGCCCACCTATCTGGCTAGCCCCCTTTCGCTTTAAGGAGCTCCCGGACCGGGTTGGATCCTGGCAGCTTGGTGTCCAAAGAACTCACAGAAAAGCAAATGAAATCTATAATAAAATCTTTCTGAAAGTTCCAAAGGAAGGTCTCATTCATAGGCCACCGGCACTTAAAATATGCTTGCCCCACTCGACCGCCTTTTGCGCGGATATGCCACCGCAAGCTGCAGGGAACACCCTGTTCTACTCTGCAAATCCCCAAATTTGTCATGACATCCTCCACCAGACAGGTTCCATTAGGATCCTTCTTTCTCCCCGCTCACATCTCCTTCCCGTCCTTTGCTTACTTACCAGTGTTCCCAACCGCCGTGTGTTCTTGTCTCTGGGGTAAAGCCAAGCGGTTCCCCAACTCAATCCACGTTTGTGTCATTACTCCTTCTCTGAATTACATACTCTAGTTGCATGTGGCAGCAAAGGATCAATCAAGGGAGTAAGAAAGAATCTTATGGAGCCTGGGGCGGGGGCCGGGGACGGGGCAAGTCCTCAACAACACACTTCCCTTGGCTCAAGGTGTGAACGGGGGATGGGGTTCAGGCATCTGGTAGGGATAAGGGTGACAGGTACCTGCTGGGAAGCGACACAAGCGAGAGATGCCTTCTTACCGGGATTACCTTGCACCTGCTCTAACTCGTTTCTGAGTTTGAGGCGAATGATGTCAGTGCAGTACTGCGTAACTGGCCAGGAACTGCTTGCTCTCCGGTGCTGTCACTCCGGCGCGGACCCCAGAGTGATGGAGAGCGCGCAGCCAGGGGGCCTCGGGCGGCCAGAACGCGCTCCACGCTGGATTTCCGCGTCTCAGCTTGCTCTCCTGCTGCAGGGCTTCCTTTCCTCTCCTCTGGGTGCCCGCTTTGATCTCTGCTCCCCACCACCCCCCCAACCCTGTCAGACAGCTGTGGGCACTGGCGACAGATGTGGGGAGAAGCCCTCGCTGCGATGCAAAGGGAAGAAGGATGTTCCTTAATAAGCAACACCTGGGATGAAAGACGTGCCTTCAGCTCCGTTTGGCTTAAAACCACCCGGCTGCCAAGCACGTGATAGTATCAGTGCCCCCCTTCCGCCTCCACGCAGGCTCTTTCTTTACAGTTTGGAGCCCGGGGACATTCTCTTCTTTTGCCAGCTCCTTCGTTTCATGTCCTTGTCCCCACCTCCAGCCTTCATCCCCCACCCCCCGCACCCCCCCGATTTCTTCACACAGCATAGTAGCTTCCAAGCAATCTGTCATTCCTTGTGCATTCTACTCAGTGGTGATTAAACGGGAACTAGTGGATCGGAGTCCAAATCCGTAAGAGAAACTTCCCTGGAACTATTACTCCTCAGCCCCGAGATGACAGCACTGACTATTCAATATGTAAGGTGCATGCAGTTTATCTGCGGCCCATTATGTGGCAGCACGATATGGGCACTGTGTCTGCACCTGTGCTTTCTAGCAGAAGTATGAGTCTCAGGCCACAAACCCAGCAGTCCCAGAATTATATAGATTTGTTTGTTTAACTTTATTTATTTATTTTGAGAGAGAGAGAGTGTGCACGAGCAGTGGAGGGGCAGAGAGAGAGGGAAAGAGAGAATTCCAAGCCAGTTCCACGCCATCCGTCTGGAGCCTGAAGCAGGAATCGAACTCAAACCGGGAGATCATGACCTGCGTTGAAACCAAGAGTCAGGCACTTAACCAGCTGAGCCACCTGCGATCTTTTAATTTAGAACATGGGCTCTAGTTCTATTCTAGACTTAATGTTTGTACTACCTGCACCCCCCCCCCACCCCACCCAAATTCATATGTTGAAGCCATAATCCCCATAGTGATGGTATTCAGAGATGAAGCTTGGTGGGGGGAGGGTAATTAGGGTTAGATGAGGTTCTGCGCATAGGGCCCCGTGAAGGGTTTCATACCCTTGTAAGGAAAGGAGAAGTCACAAGAACTCACTCGCTCTGCCATGTGGGGGGTACGGCAAGAAGACTGCTCCCCACACTCCATGAAGAGAGCTCTCCCAAGGAACTGAATGAGCCAGCACCTTGAGCTTGGACTTCCCCACTTCCAGAACTGTGAGAGATTATCTGGTGCTTAAGCCACCCAACGACGCTATTTTGTTATATAGTAAACTGAGCCGACTCAGACAGGTACCATACCTTCTGTGTTTGAATCTTAGCTTGGCTACTTGCTACCTGACAAGTTATTTAATTTCTCTGTGCCCTGGTTTCCTCATCTGTAAAATGAAGCTAATAATACGTTCTTCACAGGGTTGTTGCAAGCAATAAATGGGTTACTTTATTTAAAGCTCTGAGAACACAGCTCGGAACAAGAAAGTATGATGTTAGAGTTATTACTATTCCTGGGGATGATAATGAAAGATCCTCATTTGTGCCACAGTACACGAGGCTCTCGTGAAGTATCAGGGCATTGGGGTACAGGGGCAGCTAGTGTTTGGCCACTGTCCGCTCAGGTGGTATGGACACATCAGTCATATGTGTGTCCATACAGAGCTGCCGGCCCTCCAGATACGGCGACTCTGCTGGTTTCTGTCCACATCAAGGGACTTGGGAACTCTTGGCAAGGGTTTCTATGTGTCCATCAACCTAGATGCTTCCTGCAGTGAATCCTTCCTTGGATGTCACCTGATGGCTGGCATGTGACCAAAATAGATGTTAATTTCACATCCCTCAAGTCTAGGAAATAAGACTTTTGGAAACATACATCACTAGGAAAGTAACTTTTTTCTGCTTTCCACCCTGCCATAAACCTTCTTGAAGAAACTGGAAAGGAAGAGAAGAGAACTCTGACTGAAGGCAGAGAAGAAGAGTGAGGGAGGGAAGCAAGCAATAAAAGAAAATTAAAGCCTCAAAGTTGAACAAAGAAATGCAATTTCTACATCAGTTGATCTATGAAGACTCTGGCCCTGGACTCCAGGCCCAATGAAATAGAATGTCTAGAGGCAGGGACAAAGGTTTTATATATTAAACAAAACCTTCTTATGGTACATATACACACCAGTTTCTGATCAAATTTCTACTCTGGTTATGTGTATAATGAAATTTCTTCTTCTTCTTCTTCTTCTTCTTCTTCTTCTTCTTCTTCTTCTTCCTCTTCCTCTTCTTTTTCTCCTCCTCCTCCTCCTTCTTCCTCTTCCCCTTCTTCTTTTTCTCCTTCTCCTTCTCCTCCTCCTCCTCCTCCTCCTCCTTCTTCTTCTTCTTCTTCTTCTTCTTCTTCTTCTTCTTCTTCCCCTTCCCCTTTCCCTTCTTCTCTTCCTCCTCCTCCTCCTTCTCCTCCTCCTCGTCCTTCTCCTCCTCTTCTCTTCTTCTTCTTCTTCTTCTTCTTCTTCTTCTTCTTCTTCTTTTCTTCTCCTCCTCCTCCTCCTTCTTCTCCTCTTCCTCTTTCTTCTTCTTCTTCTTCTTCTTCTTCTTCTTCTTCTTCTTCTTTTCTCCTTCTCCTCCTTCTCCTCCTATAAACAGTTCCAGAATCACATCCCTCCAGCTTAATATTCTCTTGAGAAAAGGTATTTCCTCTTGGAAATCCATATATTTATCCAGAGTAGTATGCATATTCATCCCTGGAGCATGCACTACCCCTGCTGTAAAAAATAAATAAATAAAAATAAATTTTAAAAACTTCCTAATGGTGGTTGGGAAATCAACTCAAGAATTATCATTCTCTCCAGGATTGCATGAAATGGAGCAGGAGAAGTTCCTCAAAGGAAAGAAGTTCTCAAAGGAAATACGGATGCAGGGCAGGCAAAAGCAAGAGCTTACGTGATAAAAGTAATCTCCATAATTCCAGGGTTCAGGTTCCTCACACAAACCGTAAGTTCTCTGCTCATTTTCCAAGACTCTAGAGCCAAATTAAACTGGTTATTTCCTCAACCAAGTGACTTTCCCCCCACATATCATACTTTTATTGCCTGTACTACATAATGGACCCAAAAATCTTGCTGGTCGAAGTGTGGTGCACAGACCAGTAGCATGGGCATCACTTTGGGAGCTTGTTAGACATGCATAATCTCAGACCTCATGTCAGACTCACTCAATCAGAATCTGCATTTTAACAAGATCCCCTGTTGATGTTCATGCAGTTGAAAATTCGAGAAGCAGTGTCCAAATGTCCTGTATGAAGACTAACTGAACCCTTGAAATATCTGACGGAAGAAGGATCCATTGGGCCTCACAAGGTTTAAGAAGGGAAGGATAATTTTGTCTTTGGGATAAGATACTGTCATCGTTTTTAATTAATCCCAAAGCGGATGGTCAAAGAAGGTCAATTCATTTCTTAGAAGAGCAGCTGGCATTTTCCAAAGGGGACTTTATTTGCACAACCAAAACGATTATAAATCCACCACTTATACTCTTCCACAGAGATGATATTAAAGTGTGATTTTTTTTTTAATGGAACAAAATGTAGAAATAGATCATTCAAAGTAAACCTATGGCCGCTTAATGGGTTGGCTAGTAGAAGCTTAAGAGAATTTGAATACTATCTAAAGTGCAAACTAGCCAAAAGGTTTATTTGTAGTGCTAGAAACAATAGTTCCATACAATTTGGAGGTTATAAGAAGGTCTGTAGGAAAAAAAAATTAACAAAAAGGGCACCAGGGTGGTTCCATCGGTTAAGAGTCTGACTCTTGATCTCAGTTTAGGTCTTGATCTCAGGGTTGTGAGTTCGAGCCCTGCATTGGGGTCCATGCTGGGGGTAGAACCTACAACAACAGCAACAACAACAACAACAAAAAATTTAGAAGCTATGTGGGGAAACATCACCTGTAAGTCTAGCAATGAATTATGGGTGGAAATACTGTTCTCACCAAACTATGTTCACATTAACAAAATCAAAGTCCACAGAAGAACCATCACCTTTGACAAGAAAATTTATCTTTGTCTTTGATATCAGAAGAAAACACACATGGGACAAGGATGAGTTGTGTGGCTGGAGAAATATAAAATGTAGAAACTTCAACATTAAAATGGAAAGGGAGCAAAGGGTATCTAGTTTTCATATTATGTTTTTATATTGTCTTTTCCAGTCATCTACCATGATTGAATCCAACTCAAAGCAGCACACTGTGAAAAAGAAACCCACTTCCTTATTAGATGATAATTGCCTCAAGTCATTCCTTTAACAATCTCGTGCCTGGGGTTTAAGAACACAGAGTAAGAGTATAGAAAAAACAACTGTAGCCCATGAGAAATCAGAGCCAATGAATAGTCATTGAAGTGGGTTGACTGGTGACCTCCCAAAAGATAGGACTATCTGGAACCTGTGAATGGGACCCCCTTTGGAAAAAAGGGCCTTTGCAGATGTAATCAAGTTAAGAATCGTGAGATGAGATCATCTTGGATCAGAGTGATTCCCAAATCCAGTAACCATATAAGCAATGAAAAGGAGGGAAGACACAGACACAGAGAAGGCCCATGAAGAGAGAGGCAGGCTGGAGTGATGCTCCCATGGCCGAGGGACACCAGCAGCTTCGCGAAGCTGGAAGAAGCAAGGAAGGATTCTCTCTTAGAACCTCCAGAGGGAGCATAGCCTTGCCAACACCTTGATTGTAGATTTCTAGCCTTCGGAAATGTGAGGTAAAAAAATTCTGTTGTTAGGCCACCCAGTTTGTGGTAATTTACTATGCAGCCTGGGGCGCCTGGGGGTGCTCAGTTAAGTGGTTAAGCATCCAACTCTTGATTTTGGCGCACGTCATGATCTCACTGTTTGTGACTTTGAACCCTGCATCAGACTGTGTGCTGACAGTGCGGAGCGACTTGGGATTCTGTCTCTCTGTCTCTGCCCCTCCCTCTCCTCTCTCTCTCACTCTCTCTCTCTCTTTCTTTCTCAAAATAAATAAATAAAACTTAAAAAAAAATATATTATGGCAGCCTTAGTAAATTAGTGTCCTCACTTGGGGTACTCTTTCTTCTTTTTTTTTTTTTTTTTTTTTTTGGTGGGTTTTCCTGGAAGTAAGCTTTTTCTTAATTTTTATTTTTTAATTAAAAAAAATTTTTTAGCATTTGTATATTTTTGAGAGAGAGAGAGAGAGAGAGAGAGAGACAGAACACAAGCAGGGCAGAGAGAGGGAGACACAGAATCCGAACCAGGCTCTAGGCTCTAAGCTGTCAGCACAGAGCCTGACGCAGGGCTCAAACTCACGAATGGTGAGATCATGACCTGAGCCGAAGTCAGATGCTTAACCGACTGAGCCACCCAGGTGCCCGTAAATAAGCTTTTATAGGTGGACTTTGAATGTATTACCTCTGAGCAACCCAATGTTTTCTTTGCCTTGTGATGTAGAGGTGGAGGCTTGCTGCTGGTAAAAGATGTTAGTGACAGGCTGTAAAAAAAAGACATGAAATTTGAAGTATCTTTCCAGGATATAAGATAATCCATCCATATACACTCTATAAGTTCCCTGTGATGAAGGCATGAGAAACAGTGACAGAAGGTGGACATAGAAGTTGATACATATAGCTACCCACCTGAGCATTAAACTATGCTCTTTTCTTCATTTTCACCCTACTCTATTTCAGAGCCAGTCAACCAGAGCTCATGCCTTTGTTGTAGTCCTTCCATTTCAATCCTTGTCAGGCTTATTCCAGGCAATGGGTCAGGGCACAAACAGTTCATCGTGTGGCTTGGAGTAAAGAGGGGCTGAGTGCGGCAAGAAGGAACAGAAGGCAAATAAGCAGGGAGTTATTAAGAATTGAGGAGTAAACTGTGGATGTGGTCATCCCCAGGGGAAGAACAGACAGCCCTAAGCCAGGTCCAGTGCAGGCAAGGAATCTGAAAATCAGGCCAGTTCTGGACTTAATGTTCAGGGCGCAGTTACTACGTACTTGTGAGATTATTCGCGTGTATGGACACACATCCCAACTGTTTTAATTGTTTGTTCCTACCATTGTGATGGAAAAGAGGAACAAGTATCACCCTTTTCTTTCTACTTCCTCTCATACCTACTAATGGGCATTCCCCTTCCTTGTTCACCCCTGAAAAATGGAGCTGAAAGGTAAAATGAGTTTCCAGTGAACATCCCTAAACACCAAGACCATTTACTTAAATGTCTCTAAGCCCCAAAAGAAGTCAGTGAAGCCCTCAGCGACCAAATATAGAAGGGAATCATTCTTCGCAGATCATAGGAGGGACTATAATTCACCATTACAAGTCAAATTGTGTGCTACCTTAAATCTGGGATGGCTTCAACTCTCTGCATGTATTTAGAATAAAGGCCATTGATAATACTGAATGTGAAAAACGATACAGTGCATCTGGAAAATCCATGTGTGTCTATGTCAGAAATCAAGTATGAAGGTGTCAAGGGGAGCCAGGGGAAGGGTAGAGACTAAGAATGTCAGATTGCACTTGAGTGAAGGAAAATCTCCTTCCTGACGGAGGATGTTGTAAGCCCATTGGGAAGAATTCTCCAGAATTCCCAAAAGAAAAAATTTCCTTGACTTTGTAGCCATGAGCACTTAGAATAAGAACTGTGGTCAGCTGAACAATGGCCCACTGGAAGACATCCACATTAAATCAGTGGAACCGGTCACGGTATCTTATTTGGCAAAAGATGTGATTAAGTTCCTGATCTTGAGAGAAGCAGCTATCTGGATTATCTGGGTGGACACTAAGTGCAATCACACGTATCTTTGTAAGAGAGAGGCAGAGGGAGTTTTGAGAGAGAGAGAGAAGGCAATGCAAAGATGGAGAGATGCGGCCACAAGCCAAGGAACACCAAGAGCCCCAGAAGCTGGAAGAAGCCAGGGAGGATTCTTTCCTCGAACCTCTGGAGCACATGCAGCCGTGTCAGCACCTTGATCGCATGCTTGTGGCCTCCAGAGCTGGGAAAGAAAACATTTCCCTTGTTTAGAGCTGCCCAAGTTTTGGTCATTTGCTACCACAGCCCTAGGAAGCTGAAACAAAAAATTAAATCCACAGTCCTCGAGGACCAATTTAACAGCCTTCAATTCACACCCAGAAGAACAAATAGTCATCCTCAGCATTTTACATTAAGTAATAATAAACATCCGAGGCTTCGGAGAGTTGTTTGTCAAGAGCTAATGCATTTTTTTTCAGGTTTCGGCAATGTAATTTCCCCCCCAAGAACTATAAGTCTGGGTTTCTATTAGAAAGAAAAATGTTGAGGGTAAGGGATTTTGGATCCTGACTTGAATATGGTGTTTATGCAGCCGTCAAGTGCTCCATTATTTACTGACATTTCAAACGTAAGGACAAATGTCAGAAGATAGACACCGATATGAATTCCTTAAGGAAAAAAAAAAGTGACAGAAAGAGAAGGATCGAGGTGGAGGAAAAAAGAGATGGGGGAGGGAGAAAAAGAGAAAGAGGAAGACAGAGTTACCCATGTATCAAGGAATAGAGCTTGTATCTGTTGACAGTGCCTTATGAAGATTATACACCATAAATAACAGCTTCATCATTCCCACCCAGGAAATACAGTTCTCTTGGGGAAAGTACTGAGGGGCAGCGATAACCATTAGTGTGCTATCAGACATGATTTACTTTTGATATTACCAAGATAGCAATACACTCTAAGCTAGGGGCTTCTTATCCAATAACCCCAAAGTATGCGCAGAGGTCAAAACTTGAGTTTTCTAAAATTAAAGTTGTTGGAGGAAAAGTTCCCACAAAAGTAGTAAAGTTCCTCTGACTTCTACAGATTTTCAAAAAGTAAAATCTAACCTTCCATTTGGGGATGGGACCAATTTCGAAATTACCATCTTGCATCTCAAATTGATTGAAGGAAATGTTGCCTCCGCAGCCCCAGAAGCTTCCTCAGGCTACCCACTAGGACCAAACACAGTGGGCTGGCAGCCAGAATAGGCTGTCGTGAGACAGTGGGAAACTTCACAATCTACTCTTCAACGATGTCAGCCATGAACATATGCAGAGGCCCATGTCCCAAAAGCTTATAAACAATTGGTATGAACCATGTATGTAAATAGCCATTGGAAGCAGGTTGAAAAGCATTCCTTGGCTTTCTTTTAAATCAACCTTTGATTCAGAATTTGTGAAAATCTATGCTCACATGGGTTTATAATGAGCATGCTGACTTGAGTAAGCAAAAAAGCAGTATTTTAGCCTCCTCATGATGATCATAAATACTGGCTCTAACATGTGAGACTTAGGTCTAATGTATACTTAGTTCTTATTCTGTCTATAATGTTGAGCTTCTATTGATTCATAATCTAGAGAAATTCACATTAAACTAATATGCAGAGAATACCTTACATAAGTTAAACACTTGGCTATGTTCCTTTGAATGTAGTACGGTCTTTAATTTAATTCTCAAAATAGCCGGTGAATCAATTGATTCAGTACCACTGTAAATTGCAAAATATAATTTAGGGAATTGAAGTGGCAAAGCCAGGGTTTTCAATTTGGTAATTGGTACCTAATCAGTAGTTCATACAAAATGGTCCCCATCGATTCTAAATTTGAAAATAGATCTCCATGACTTAGTGGGGGCAAACATCAACTCATTCTTCCCACCATACTCGTGGCAGTGTAAGAATAACATACAGGTGATAAATGGGGGACGTTAACTATGAACTACTACTCACCCATTTTCCTATTCTTTAAAAGGCTCCTAGAAAAGCAGGCCTCGGTGAAGCCCTCTGTGAAGACAAATATCAAAGTCCCTACCATTACCTTTATCTGTTTTGTTGTAATATTTTTTTTCGAATTATTTACTCCCCTTCCTGCAAGAGGATAATAACTTCCCTCCAGTTGCCAAATAACCTGTATTATCTTCCTGCATTAGAAATGCAATTCCCCACTCCGTTGGCCAGGCTCGGCATGGGCATTCTTTAGTCAATGACATTTGAGCAAAAGCTTGAAGAGTCAGAGGATACTGCCAACCCATTTAGTCTTTTCTTTGTCACAAAAATGGCCTGGCTCAGAGAGGAACTGCTATGTCTTCCTAGATCTTGAAGTGAGAAGGCACATGAATCCTAATTACATATGACTTGTAGATGACAGCATAAAAAGTGAGTGAGAAATAAACTATCATTGTTGCAAAATGAATGAGATTTTGAGGGTGGTTTGTTATTGCAGCAGAGCTTAGCCCAAGCTGACTATTACATCTGGGAATTGTTCTGCCTTTTTGAAAAAATTAATTCCCACTCTATCAAATGACTCTCAATCTGAAATTCTATACTCAGCCTTGCTGACACCTAAGTGTGAGGATACAATGAAGCCATTTTTAGGCAAATATATATATATATATATATATATATATATATATATATATATATTCCATTGAGCAAATTCAGCAAATAATCAAAAGAGGAAGGAAACATGGGATTCAGGAAAATGGGAAATCCAATACAAAGAGAAGCAAAGGAAACTGTTATGCCCAGAATTCGTGATCCCCAAAGACCACCAGGGAGCCGAGTCCGATGCAAAAGCAAAAGAACCTTTATTCGAGCTAGCTCGAGCTCAATCCCCTACCTGCACCGAGGCAGCGGTGAGATACCAGGGAGAGAGAGCGAGTTTCAAAAGCACAAAGGTTTTATAGGGGTCTAGGGGCAGTTGGTGAGGTAATGGCTGTGGCCTCAGCCGATTGGCTGGGGAAGGGTCGTGGCCTCGGCCGATTGGCTGGGGAAGGGTCGGAGTCCTGTTACGCAGGTCGCTGGGTGTGTTTTGATCAGGAAGTTTGAACGGGTGAGCGGGAGGTTACTCAAGGGGAGGAGGCGCGGTCTGAGGTTTCTGTGATTTTCCCGGAAAAGGGGTCATGTCGGGGACATAGTCACTCAAGGTGGAGAACACAGAACAAGATGGAGTTGGCCGGCATAGGCCTGCCCTTTCAGAAACTACCAGGATAATAATGAAGATGTCAAGATGACAACTGTATCTCAATCACATAACAGCAAATAAGAAAATTCCAGGAAAGGTTTCTTCAAAAATATGAAATTGATAGAACATCTAATGTGTTGAACATGTTGGGTAGAAATTTACCACTAGGTGAGAGGTTCAAGGTTCACTTTGTAAAAAAAAAAAAAAAAAAAAAGTTAATGTTTATTTATTTTTGGAGAGACAGAGACAGAGCATGAATGGGGGAAAGGGCAGAGAGAGAAGGAGACACAGAATCTGAAGCAGGCTCCAGGCTCTGAGCTGTCAGCACAGAGCCCCACAAGCCGTGAGATCATGACCCAAGTCAAAGTCGGACACTTAACTGACAAAGCCACCCAGGTGCCCCAAGCTTCATTTTTAATTAAACACATGCACACACACACACACACACACACACAGGAAAATAAGCAAAAGGGAAAAAAAAAAGGAAAATAATTATGAATTCCAGGGGAGGAAAGCATGGTGTGCAGGAAAATAAAAATATTATGGTTTAGCTGTAGAGTGTGTTTGCTCAGACATAATATAAACACAGAATACGGTAACCAAAATATAATAAAAGTGTATTGGGAGATTGTGTGAAAAGGAAGACTATACTGTATGTATGTATCTCACCCAAAAGGTGAGGTAGTGGTCAAAGACTGATAATATCTAAAACTGAAAAATTAAGCAGAAATAAATGCACGTTCTTTAGAGATATATAGGTAAATTCAAGGAACATCAGTTGAAGAGTTGAAAGGTGTTGCTCTTGGGCAATTAAAAAGGGGAAAAGGTCAGAATGTTGTTTTTGTAACAAGTTTTATAGAAAAAACTAATATGGATCTTTGAACTACATGCAGGTATAATTTGATATATACAAGTGCTGATATTTATTTTATTTATTTATTTATTTATTTATTTTAATGTTTATTTATTTTTTGAGAGACAGAGAGAGACAGAATGTGAGCGGGGAAGGGACAGAGAGAGAAAGACAGAATCTGAAGCAGGCTCCAGGCTATGAGCCGTCAGCACCGAGCCTGAGGAGGGCTCAAACTCACAAACCACGAGATTATGACCTGAGCCGAAGTCAGTCGCTTAACTGACTGAGCCACCCAGGTACCCCAACAAGTGCTGATTTTTAAAACAATCAATTTTCTTTTTTTTAATTAAAAATTTTAAAATATTTATTTTTGAGATACAGCATAAGCCGGGGAGGGGTAGGGAGAGGGGAACAGAGGATTTAAGCAGTCTCTTCACTGACAGCAAAAAAAACAGCCCCATGTGGGGCTCAAACCCATAAACTGCAAGATCATGACCTGAGCTGAAGTCCAGCGCTCAACCAACCGAGCCATCCAGGTGCCCCTAAAACAATCAAGTTTCAAATGAGAGGATTATAATTTGGAAGGTTCTATCAGGGAGTTCAAGAGAAAACAGACAAAATGTTTTTTTCTTTCCAAATGTGTCCCTGTCTTGTAGTATTTTTGTAAGTCTAAACAATATTTTCAGACTGGTAGGTTGCCTGCTACATTTCTGCCCTTCACACAGCTCAAGCTTCAGCGTTAAGTTCCTAAAAGTGTTATGCCATAATTTTCTCAGACAAGAGCAAAAACGTCTTCCATGAAAAACCAAAACACAAAATCAAGAACAAAAACAAACAAAAAAATCTCACAAATCAGACTGAAAATACAGCCTCTATTAGTCTCCTGAGGCTCTTTATCAAAGCATAGGATCTTGGAACCTGAGCAGATTTGGAAATTCACAACCCCTGCTGCTCCTTCTCTTTCTTTTGGACTCATTTTTTCCTCTTTGCTTCTAGTGTGTTACCAACCAGCGGGAGCTGGGATGGTAGTGCGTCCCTCCTGCCCAGATATTCTCACCAGAGCTGGGCTGCATACGGAATGACAAATTAAAAATCAGCATTCTCGAAATTAATTCTGACCACTGGAAGCAGGGTTCCCTCCGGAGTCTGCATGTGTGTATGCCAATGTGCACGGGAGCTTGCTGGAAACTGGCAGCGTTTGTAGCAAACCTTTGTGTTTATGCCTGTATCAACTTTTTACAAAACACCTATTTAAAAGCTAGTCCTTGCTTTCCAAGCTTTGCAAATCCCACAAAGAGATTATCGCTGAGATAAACAGCAGTATCTTAAATGACTCCATCTGCCAATGGATTAAACACACTCACATGCATACATATAGACTTGCCACAGCAACACATTTACATAAAATAAGAAAACCTCTTCTTCCAGAGACCTATAGCCTCAAAGCCCTAAAATAATGTTCCATGGAAAAAAACACAAAGTTTTATAAAGATGCTTTGAACAACTTTTCTTTTTTTAAAATTTTTGCAAAAGACCTTACTTCTCAGTTCCAAAAAAAAAAGCGGGGGTGGGGGGCAGCTTCTGGGTGGCTCAGTTAAGCTTCCGACTTTGGCTCAGGTCATGATCTCATGGCTCCTGAGCTTGAGCCCCACGTCAGGCTCTGTGCTGACAGCTCAGAGCCTGGAGCCTGCTTTGGATTTTGTGTCTCACTCTCTGTCTCTGCTCCTCCCCCGCTGGTGCTCTCTCTCTCTCTCTCTCTCTCAGAAATGAATAAATTTAAAAAAATTTAATTTAAAGAAAGGCAAAATTACTAGGAACAAGGTTTTTCTCAGGCACTCCTATGAAAGTCCGTATGCTGAAATGGTAAATCGCTATTATAATTCCCTTTATGAAAGTGACTCCATCTGAAAAGTAAGTGTTCTGTTGTTAATCTTTCATTTCTGACACTTCTCTGAAAGAAGAGCCAACATAAAAACAAAAAAACAAAAAAAACAAAAAAACAAAAAAAACACAAAAAACTCTGCAACTCAGACCCCTGGGTGGCTCAGTCAGATAAGTATCTGACTTCAGCTCAGGTCATGATCTCATAGTTCATGGGTTTGAGCCCTGCGTCGGGCTCTGTGCTGACAGCTCAGAGCCTGGAGCCTGCTTTGGATTCTCTGTCTCCCTCTCTCTCTGCCCCTCCCCTGCTCACATTCTGTCTTTAAAAAGTAAATAAACATTAAAAAAAAAATTTAAAAATTCTGTAATTAGATTTTTTTAAGTTTATTTATTTATTTATTTATTTTGAAAGAGGGAGTACGCACAGAGGAGGAGCAGAGGGAGAGAGGGAAAGAGAGAATCACAAACGGGCTCCGTGCTGACAGCTGGAACCCACAAACAGTGAGATCATGACCTCAGCTGAAATCAAGAGTCCGCTGCCCGCAGCTGAGCCACCCAGGCACCTCTGCCATTAGATTTTACAGACACATGGGATTACAATTTTTGAGCTGGTGGGAAGCATTGGGATAATTCAGAAGCTCTTCATGGAGGAGATGAGAATCCAGGTCTGAGAAGGGCAGGTCCTGCTGCTGCCAGCTTCCTGGGTTCTAGTGAGTTCACTTGGCTGACAGTGGGATACACTGTCCAGAGCCCAGAGAGAGGCCACTTGACAGGAGGGTGGAAAGTGCCAGACAGTGGAATAGTCTGCAGTTTTGAGAGCAAACTTTGTTTTTTTCCTGGTGCACAGAAGAACTCTGCCTTGTCTTTCCAGGTTAAAAAAAAACAGTGTATCACCAAAGAGCACATTATGTCTAGAAAGCAATCTTCAAACTTTCCTTGAAGAGCGAGCTAAGCTTATGTCATATTTGCCTTACCTGGAAAGGCACAGATTACAAGATGTTTGTTGCATATTCAGTGAGATGGGTGAGAGGGAAATTTGAAAGTACACCTGCGTTGAATCGGAGATCTTTGTATACCCAAGGGTCCCTCAGGTGCGGCTCTTCTAAGGTAACTTTTTACTAGCATAAATTGAAGGAAATGAAAAGGAAGTTTACACCCAGAGACCATTTTTCTGGTCTTCAGGGTCTTTCTGCCAACGTTTGTGCCCTTTTTTCTTACCCATTTTATCTAGCGCAATATGAAGCAAGTATAAGAATTTTAAATGCGCAAATGTCTTTACAAGTGAGCCAAATAATCTTGGAGCACAGGCTATGTTTTCAGTAGGGAGGATACAGGTACACATTCTAACATTAATCCTTTAAACCTGTATGAATGTAATCAATCAATCTCTTCCAATTCTTTCCTTTTTGACTCCATTTTCAAATCTCAAATCTCATCTCATCAGCACTTTATTTGCAAATACTATATTTGCTTCTGAGTAACCTAAATAATGCAGCATATATATGTCCAGAAAGCATAGCCCATGGTGGAATTGATGTAAATCAAGCGAATCCAGGCGGAGGCCACCTTCGATGATTCCCTGGGGGCTGGAGCTAGTTCCACATAGGGCCAAACTTCAATGCTATTTATACGAACATAATGGAGAGTGTATCATCTCAAAACCACAGAGCCAAAAGACAAATTCTAGAAAAACCAGCTATGTCAATATGGGGGAAAAAAAACCCTGATAGATTCGCTTCTCTTTTGAGCCAGCTGGTCTCCCTGGAGAACTAATGACCAATAACATGGACTTCGGGTGCATTCTCTATTCTTCTCTTGCTCAGTCCCTCAAAGGAGATCCTTGGCACCATCGTCAATACTTGTCACCTCATTTATCAAGGTAACATTCTGTGGACAAAGAGAGTATTGGGTATAGAAAGCAATCTCCAAACTTCGCCCAAAGAGAGAGCCAAAATTATACCTACCTTTTCTTCCACTTGAAACTTTCTTCTTTTCTCTGTTCCTTTATTTCCTGAAGAAGCACACTCCTTCTGTCCTGTAGTCTCACACCACTCTTCCACTTTAGACGAAAACCAATTTTTTATGTCAACCACTAAGCCCAGTGATTTTAGAACTCTGCACATGGTAACCATAGGAATTACGCTCCCCTGTCCTGGCACACAGCTCTCTGTTTCTCCCTCATCAGTTGAACCTCCAATCAAGGCCAGTAGTCTGCAAAGAGATTACTCACACATGCACAAGAACCGCTTCTACAAGGTGGTTCAGTGCCCTTTTTCTTTAGCAATTCAAGTGTATCTATTATTTTCCCCCCTCGGGAGAAGCATCCTGTCTTCCAGCTTCCCATCAATGATGACATCCCCCTCCAGCCACTATGGAGTTGCAAGACATGTCCTCATTGCCAGGTAATTATTTCCTCTAAAGATAGTGTAATCATTAACATCTTCCTAAATCTAATTACAGATCAGTTCCTAGGTAATCTATTACATTGGACATATACTCAGATTCGCAATGATTTCCCATCTTAGTATACTTTTCTCCTAATATTTTTTAACATGACAAGTGACATGGTCCCATTCACATTTATTTCAAACGTGTTAGGCATTCTATCGAGATAAGTGGGCAGATAGATAGATAGATAGAGAAACAAAAGTCCATTCATCCTCTCCCCTGAACTGCAACCCTTAGGATATTCCTAACTTTATGTTTCCACCACTAAGTCCCCTGCTTCCTTGGACAGTTAATAACAGAAAGGTAGGCATTGAGTTCCTAATGAGTCAGAGATGTGTTTTATTTAAAACTCCAATTCATGCCTTTGTATTTTTTGGTCTTTTGAATAAAAATAGGTAGCCTAATTTGCACATTCTTTCAGTGCTTTCCATGTATCTCTGCTCTTCCTTGGCATTCTGCTGAATATGCACCTCCGAAAGAATTCAAGGCTTCCTTGGCATGATTTTGATGAATAGGAACCTATGAGGCTTAATAAGAGGCACCAAAATGGACAGGCACCTAAGGGGAAAAACAGGTCTGTGTTGATGGATGTCTTTCCCAGGGGAGCGGGGCACTGCTGAGATGCCGCTTTTCCAGCAAGTGGTAAAACGGAAAGATAATTCAAGGCAACACATGCAAAGGCAGGATGTGCAATGTTTTTTCTCAGCAGCAGCGAGTGTGCGGAAAGAATCAGATAAGCAGCTGCTTCGCAGGGTGCCAAAGGGACAGACAGCAGAGAAGAAATGTGCCAGCCCAGAAAGGACGGCTTGGAATGGAAACAAGAAAATTACCGTTATCACATCAAGTGATGTTCCAAGGTGAGCTTTATCTACGCATTTATTATTGTACTAAACTCCCACCAGGACATTAGGTTTTGGTGTTTCAGTTTATTTTTTTAATACAAAAAAAAAAATCAGGGCTTTCTAATCTTTATGTTCAGAGAAAACCAAAAGGTATCATAGCAACTCTTTTCTTATGAAATTAAAAGAGACCCCCCACAGAAGATGATGTCTTAACAACATCAGCTGGGTTCATTGGTTGGGGGGTGCTGTTGCTGTCTGTGGTCGATCTATCCACTGAGTTTTTCCCCACTTGGACCTGTTGGGCTAACTCTTTTTGGAAGATAGAAACACAACTTTTTTGGAAGGGATACTTGGTTTTTGTCCACCCCATTCTGCCAATTTCTTTTTCTTTCGTTGTTCTCTCTGACAGATTGGAAACTTCCTAAATTTATGTGGGTTTGAGTTTCATGGGTTGTGTATTAAACGTGTCTTTTTATTCTGCTGCTTTGACATCCGGGACCTTGCCTGACCCTGGAGGGACTGTGTCTCCCAGAGCTAGCCAGTTCCCGGAGATAGTAAATGACTTCCTGTGAGCCCACCGTTTCTGTAAAAACGAATCAACCCAGAGTTCGCATCCCCAAAGACCTCCTCTATCAGACACTCCCCTCAGGGCTACTATTCACCTGCCTTCACACCCCCAACCCACCTCCCACCCCCACCCCCAGGGCCAGGTACCACACAACCAGGCTCCTATGACCCAGAGCCTGCTGAAAGTATCCAGCCTGGTCAAACTCAAGCCTACCACACCCATTCCCTTCCTACAGAAATGATAATAAAGGCTCTTGCCCATAGTTTCTCCTCACTCCCACTGCCTCTTGACATATCTGAATAATAATAAAACCTGTATTTAATTTTTTTTTTAACGTTTATTTATTTTTGAGACAGAGAGAAACAGCATGAACGGGGGAGGGTCAGAGAGAGCTGGAGACACAGAATCAGAAGCAGGCTCCAGGCTCTGAGCCATCAGCCCAGAGCCCAACGCGGGGCTCGAACCCACGGACCGCGAGATCATGACCTGAGCCAAAGTCAGCCGCTTAACCGACTGAGCCACCCAGGCGCCCCTAAAACCTGTATTTTAAAACAGGCTGTTGTAGACTTCTTTTCATTTCGTATTTGTCCTAAGTGACAATGAAAAGGAGAAGGGTCTTTGTTAGTTACAGGTAGCCTTCCTCACCTCTCTACATAAAAGAAACTCTTCCAACGGAACTTACTTTCCAAAACCCCATTCGAAGAGCGAACTTGCATCTACTATGTAGAATCTCCTGAAGAAATAAAATACTGGTGAGCCACCCCTCTCCCTTGCCCAGTTTTCCCTTCATCTTCATCTGCAATCCTACAAATAGGAAAAAAATAAGAGAGCACAGGATGCCAGAAGAAAAGCTACTTTGGAAGGCTAGTTAGGGTATGTTAGAGGCAAGCAC
Organism: Panthera pardus; assembly: GCF_024362965.1. NCBI lineage: Eukaryota > Metazoa > Chordata > Mammalia > Carnivora > Felidae > Panthera > Panthera pardus. The sequence goes on along the minus strand of NW_026526688.1, from coordinate 46,083,439 downwards.
ATTCTAAAAAGCAACCAATGTAACTGTACCTATAGTTGCTTCATCCAGGGGAGCAACATCTCTTATAAAACCCACGCATTATGTATGCATGAAGAACAAAGAATATGCTGTCTACAGGAATTACTTCTACACATCACCTTTCCACCCTCCCTCACCCCACCCCTTTAGAACAGTGTCTACAGGGGCGTCTGGGTGGCTCAGTCAGTTAAGTGTCTGACTTTGGTTCAGGTCATGATCTCACGGTTCGTGAGTTCAAGCCCCATGTTGGGCTCTGTGCTGACAGCTCAGAGCCTGGAGCCTGTTTTGGATTCTGTGTCTCCCTCTCTCTCTCTGCCCCTCCCCTGCTCACACTCTGCCTCTCTCTCTCCAAAATAAATAAACATAAAAAAATTAAAAAAGCACAACAGTGTCTACATACCAGATGTGAAGCTTGTCCAGTTACCATGGGAACCAGAGATTTGGTAGGTGTGCATACATGGATGGTAAATTTTAATCACTTTCACAGGAGGAAGCATATATCGATAGAGTCGTTTGCCTAAAGAAGAGTACTACTTTAAACTTGAAACAACACCACAATAGACCAAATTCGTACTTTAGGCTCTTGAATTTTTTTATCTATTACTTTTACTTGTACTGAGTAATTTTATAAAACCACATTCTAGATTTTATGGATTCAAATTAGAAAGGAATATGGTCCCTGACCCCAAAGGGCTCATGGCTCTTGAGGTCTGTGTATGTCTACTTTCGCTCATAGTTATGAGTACAGTCACCCTGTTATGAGAAATATCAATAGGTCAGGATAGAACAGTGCTGAGGGTCTCCACAAAAGGATTTAGAGGATGATTCAGAGAAATTGGATTCTAAAAAGTAAGGGGAGGTTGTTATTAGAGGGGAGGAAAATTTTTCCCTCTACCTTACTGAGTTCTTTTGGCTGGTCTACTAATCAAATTGATGTAAGACAGATTAACAGCAGAAAAACAAGTCTAATTATGTAAATATAGGAGCTCCCTAAAAAATATGAGACCCAGGGACAAATTGGTAAGTTGAGGCTTACATGCCATCCTATGTTAAGGAATTGGGAAGGGGCCTGGGGCTTCAAAGAGGAGGAGGCTAATTCACAGGACAATGAAAAGAAGCAAATGTGTGGTAATTCGATGTTTGCCCTGCCAAATGGGTGGGTCTTCAGATAGAAATTTATCTCTGGTAGGAGTTCTCTTTCTGGGCCAGGCCCACTATCTAAATTATTTTTAGATAGTTAAGAGAGAGGTAAAGTGTTTGTAGAGTCTTCTCAGTCTTGACTGCCTTCAACTCAAAATAATCCATGTGCCAAAGTGGCATATATAGGGGTCAGATATTTTGCTCCCCATCATTACGGACTCAATTGCGTCTTCTTGCATCCCTGGATTAGTGTCTTTAAGGAGGTAATTAACTGAAGTCAAAAGAGTGATACTGTAATCTAATAAGACTGGTGTCCTTATAAGAAGAGGAAGGAACACCATGAGTGCATATGTACAGAGGAAAAACCGTGTAAGGATACAGTAAAAAGGCAGCCACCTGTAAACCAAGGAGAGACAGATATCTTAGAAACCAGTGCTGCTGGCACCGGTTCTTGGACTTCCAGCCTCCAGAACTGTAAGAACATTAACTTATGTTGTTTAAGGCACCCAAGCCGTGCTGTTTTGTTTTGGTAGCCCTCACAGACTAATACAGATGCTAATAGGCAAGGATAGAAATGTAGCCTTAGAGGATGTGGTGCATATACCTTATGGAAGGAACAGCATTTCAAAGCCATTCAAGAGCCTGTGATTTCAGCGTCTGTTGAGAGGTTCAGTAAGGCAGGAGCTCAAGGGAACTGGAAAAAACTGTAAATGAAAAAAAAAAAAAGACTGTTGAAATGCTTTGGAAATGTCCTTGAACCTGAAATAAGCAATTTGCAACTAACTGTGTCTCTAATACAGAAATGTTGAGTAGCAGAATGGAATGATTGTATTTTAATGGTTTCTTTTGGTGGATATGGTGATGATACAATGGGCAGCAAGATAGAATGCAATGGAAAGAGGGAGACTAGGAGATTGGAAGTATGTACAATAAATCAGGTGAGGGATGATGGAGGGAAAAATGAGGCTGGAGGAGTGGAGGAGAGAGATAAATTTACACTTGATACTAGACTTTGAACTTGAGAATCATAAGTCACTCTAATTCTTCCTCTGGAGGTCATTTTATTTTTCTCCTCTGACTATCATGAAGGTCATATATTTGTCCTTCTGTTTAGTCAATCATGATATTTAGGTAAAGTTTTCTTGTTTCTACTCCTCATGATCTTTAAGTTCTCTGAACCTGAGGATTACAAATTTTAATCAGTTCTTAAATATTCCAGCCTTTCTCTCTTGGTCTCCCATTGTTTCTCTCTCCTCCTTCTTGAGTTCAATTAAACATATAATAGATCTTTCTACATCTTTCATAGCTCTTAATCTCTCTCTCTGTCTCTCTCTCTTTCTTTCTTTCTCTCTCTGTATCTCTCTCTCTCTCTCTCTCTCTCTCTCTCTCTATATATATATATATATATATATAAATGTCTTTTATATATATTTTAATATCTTTATATATCTATATATATCTTTGCTCGTGTTTTCTATATTTCAGTCTTGAGAATTTCTTCAAAACTATTATCCAGTTCCCTAATTTTCTCTTTTGGAGTATCTAATCTCCTGTTTAGCCCTTTTATTGAGGTTTTAATGTCAATTATATATTTGCTTTGTAAAAGTTTTACTTATTTTTTTGAAATCTACTTAATTTTATGGTCGATTGTTTTTTATTCATATTTTTAAATCCACTCTTTTATGTTTTTAAATATTTTAAATACACTTAGTTTATATACTCTACTTATTAAGCTCAATATTTCGAGTCCCTATTTTTTTTTAAATTTTTGATCATGGTGGTGGTGGTAGTGGTGGTATGCGTATATATTCTAGTCCTTTTATAAGGAAAGGGTTGTTTATATTTTTGTTTTTGTTTTTGTTTTTGTTTTAGCAGAAGGGTTGTTCAGCATGGTATCATGCTAACAGATAAAGAAACTGAATAAGACACAATTTCTAAGCATTTCTGAGGTCGAATTTATGGGTTTTGGGAACAAAATAAATGTGGGTTTTAGAAGGAATAAAAGAATCGGATTTACTCCAAGTTTTTAACCTGATATGTTAAGTAGTTGACATGAATTAAGATGTAAAAATTAATTTAGCGGGATAGAGAGCCCAGTCTTGATATGCAAATGTCCAACTGACAGCTGAAATTAGGGTTTTACTTTAGAATGGAAGTTAGAAATGTGACCATAGATTTAATGGTAAACAAGATACAGTCGATAGTTGTGTTAATCTAAGTTCCCAGTATCAGCCAGGGAACCATTTAAAACAGGTGGAACAGGGATGAAGGCACAGAGAAGCAAGGGCCAGAAGTATCAGATAACAGACAGCAGAAGAATCAAAGGAGAAGCAGGAGTCGGTAGGAGTCCAGATCCCAAAGGAGGACCAAACTTAAATGAAGGAAACATTCAAAGCAATCAAAAGCTATAGAAATCTCAAGTAGAATTAGAACCAAATACTTACCATTGAATTTCGGCATCAATTTTATTTTTCTGTGTTCAAGGAGTTTGACAATCAAAAACTGAAGAAAGAGAGTGATAATTTTTTTAAAAAATGTCTATTTTATTTTGAGAGAGAAAGGGTGTGAGCAGTGAAAGGGGCAGAGAGAGAGGAGTGAGAGAATCCCAAGCAGGTTCTGCACTGTCAGCACAGAGCCCAACATGGGGCTCGATCTCATGAATTGTGAGATCATGATCTGAACCATAATCAAGAGTCAGACATTTAACTGACTGAGCCACCCAGGGACCCCAAGAGAGTGATAATTTTTAAGGAAGATAGAGCCCAGGGAAGATTTTCATGGTTGTTAATTTATTATTATTATTATATTTTCAGTTTCTTTGGAGATTGCCCACATTCATAAGCAGAGAGAATTGGGCCAGTGAAGAAGCAAAGATGGGAGATTCCTGGGAGAGAGGGTAAGTAGAGCCAAGTGTGGGAGACTTTGTGGAAGATACAATGGAAGGAGCCATTGGACTACAGAGAAGCAGGGCACTTGTTGCTGGGAAACATGAGGGAAAGGAGGAAAAGAAGGGCTCTTGAGTTGATTTCGTTGTGGATTGTTAGAAAAGCTGTCACCTTCTTGGTGACATGTGTTCCCCTCTGCGCAGGAAGTTACTGCTAGAAGAAAGAATGGTGGAAATAGACAGGAAATTTAAGAAGAGGAGGGGAAAATGGGAATAGCCTTGTGATCAGGCAGAAGAGGATTGACCCGAAAGAAGGAAAACAATCACTGAGTTGTGCCACATGGTTCTCACACCTTTTAGCACGCATCCAGTCACCCGAAGAACTTGGCAAAACAGTTTGCTGGAAACTGCCGTAAAGATTCTAACGCAGTAGGCCCCAAACGGGGTCTGAGAATGTGTACTTCTAAAATGCTCCCAGTTGATACTGATGCTGATGGACTAAGAACCACATTTTGAGAACCACTGTTATTTAAAAAAAAGAAAGGAGGGGTGAAAAGAGACTGTTTCCAACACAGAAAATGTCACTGCGGTTTTGTAAACTATGTGGTTTGCTCCGACTTACGAGGCAAAACTCCATGATATTTACGTTTTATTGAATGCATTTTCAGAATCCGTTGTCTATGTTTGGGCTCTCTCCTTGGCCCAGAATGCCCTTTCCTTTGTAACCCAATATGATTCTACACATCCTTTTTAGCACCTGCTCAAGTGCCATCTTTCCAGGACATAGTGTTTCTGCATCTGTCTTTGCCATTATCTGAGCCCTGCTTTTTGCACCTACATGACTTGTTTGCACCCAGACGCCATTCTGCCTAGTATTTTTGTTGTCCAGATTCCTGGTTCTCCACACCCCTAAACCATAAGCTGCCTGGGGACAGAGATTGTCCTACCACCTTCCCCCCTTCCCCTGCAATATTAAGTGCTATGTTTGGCATAGAAAGTTTCTCAATATTATCCCTGGGAGCGAATAATAAGCTTGCTATCCTATTAGGCTGCTTCATAGGCTTTGAAATAGCCAACACAACAGGCGGGAGGGACATTAATTCAGAGAACATCAGAACAAACTTTTGCTTTAAATGATTTGCCTTCTTCCCCTTGACAGCAGCTCTTATTAAAATAACATTAGCTAAAAATATTTCTATGCCGAAAATAATTATGATAATGTTTCTCCACATTTATATGGTTCTTTTTATTCTCAAAATTCATAGTACACAGGCCTCAGCTCAGGAGGAAAAGAAAGCACTGAACTGGACTTGAACTTCCTATTTCCTTCACTGGGCAACCTCTTTATGTCCTAACTCATCCCTAAGGCATTAGTATTGCTGATGTCTGAGTCCCGGTTTCTGTGTTTGACGTCCTCACCCAACCTACTCGGGCATGAATTCAAAAGAGAAATTTCAATTAGTTCCCCTCAAAGGATTAAATTCTGTTGTCCCTCACTGAATGCTCTCATCTTTAACAGGTAATTAAGGTCCTAATGGGCTCATACAGTTTTTCAGTCTGTTCCAACCAATTACGGTACTGAAGAAAAAGCCAAAAAAAAAAAAAAAAAAAAGGAAAATGGGAAGCAGGAAGAGGGTGCTTACAGGAATGCTGTAAGCCTTTTTCAAGGTGAGTTTATATTTGTTTAGATGCTTGCCTGGGAGGTCTCAGGCTTTATACCCTGGGTGTGCTTTACCCAAGAGGACTCTCCAACCTCCTTACCATCAGTCTTGTTTCTGTTTCCGGACTCCAGCAGGATGTATAGTGTGCACTGTGGCACACACACATCTATGCCTTTCACAACTGTGATAAAAGAAATAATATATCTGGTCTCTGTCCTCAGATCCTGGCAAAACCCCTTAGAATTTCCAGAATGATTGGAGTGTCTTTCTTATGCCAATGGTGACTCCTTGTGACACAGCTTCAGGACAGGTGCTGGTTACCAGGAAGACCAACCACATGATTAGGAGTTTGGGACTTCTGGCCAGCCCTACGTCTAAGGAAGAAAGGGGGATAGAAATTGAGTTCAATCATGTAATCAATGACTTAATTGATCTCGCTTGCAAAATGGAACCCCCCGCCCCCCCCCCCCCCCCCAAAAAAAATCTTTGGACACCAGAACTCAAAGGAGCTTCTTGGTTGGTGAACACACCGATGTGTTGGGAGGGTGATATTCTTTGATTCCACAGGGAGAGGATATGGGAGGTAAAGATTCCAATTCCAATTCCAATGTGTGTGGGGACTTCCCACACCAAACAATTCTCTGACACCAGCTGGGTGTCCTGAACCTCAATTCAATTCGGACGCTATTTACCTGGAAGTACATTCAGACCCCAGAGGTTAAGAACTCAGTCCCAAAACTCTGCAACCATCCCCCCCACCCCACCCCACCTCCCCCATTCAGAGATCAATTGCAAGCAAGGCTAGGATGTTCGTTGTGCTTCTGGGTGACTGGCTATAAGTCAGAGGTTCCCATGATCCCCAGCTTGGTTACTTTGCTAGAGGTGACTCACAAAACTCAGGACAAGAATTTACTTACTAGATTACTAGGTTATTGTAAAAGGATAAAATTCAGGAACAGTCAGATGGAAAAGATGGAGAGGGCATGTGGGAGGGAACACAGATCTCCTCCATGCTCTCTGGGGGCCACACTCCCCCCAAATCTCCACAGGTTCACTAACTGGAAGCTCTCCAAATGCCTTCCTTTCAAGTTTTTAGGGAGGTTTCATTACATAATCCTGACTGATTAAATCTTGGACCAATGGCAATGGATTTAACCTCCAGCCCCACCTTCCTCCCCAGAGGTCAGGGGCAGGACTGAAAGATCACACCGTTGGTTCCCCTGGCAACCAGCCCTCATTCTTAGGTTACCCAGGTGCTTTACAAATTCACCTTATTAACATAACAAAAGATACCTTTATCACTATTGTCACAGGGATTCCAAAGGTTTTAGAAGCTCTGTGCCCAAACAAGGAAAAAGGCCAAATATATATTATTATAAATCACGATATCACAGAAGGTCTCTTTCCCAGACCCTTCCAGACTGCACCCTATGTGTATCTATTATAACAAAACTGTAATAGTAAACAGAGCACTTTCTGTGGGTTTTGTGAGTCATTCTAAAGAATTATCAAACCTGAAGTGGTTGTAGGTACTCCTGAATTGTATCCAGTTAGTCAGAAGCACAGGGGGCTCTGAGGGCTCCATGTGTAGCTGGTATCCAAAGTGAGGACAGTCCCGTGGAAGACTGAGTCCTTATCTTGTGGGGTCTGCACTGACTCCAAGTGGCTGGCATCAGAATTGGATTGTCATAAAGTCCAGTCTGGGTTGAAACAGAACAATGACACTGTGAAATCTGGCCAACTTCTTCTTCAAGCTCCCTCTCCTCTCTGCAGGGAGAGACAAGGCTGGCTGTTGCCAGCTCATTCTTGGGGAAGCGATGCCCATTTGTTCTGTGCTGCACAGCCTGGAACAGTAAGAAACTGAAAAAAATCAGGATAAAGTCCTGCTCCCTATAAATCACACTGCTCATAAATCATCAGACAATTCTTTGAGTGCCTCTCTCTTGCTCATTTTCTCACCAACCAGCAACGGTTCTCAAAGTTTGTCTAGTGGACCTCACAATCATCCACAGCACTTGGGGAAAACAAAGGTCCCAGAGACCCAACCAAGAATTGCTGTATCTTAAGCAATTAAGATTGGGGGAGGTGGGGACGGGGCGAAATAAACTTAAAAACAAAAAACAAAAAAACTCTTGAGTAGATCCTTGTATACACCAAAGTTTGAAATCCTCTCTGTTACCTGATCATTTCAATAAGGCTGCCAGGTAAAAATAATCACCTTGTTTCTATTAGATATTGAACCCTGCCTGAGCCATGTGGTACCATTTCCACCCCCCCCCCCGACTTTGGTCTAGATCTTGGTCTTTAAATCAGAAATATTAGCAGGAAGGAAACTTAATTTCAATTGTCTGAAAGAGCAAAATGTTGCCACGAGTATAAGATGGTTTGCCAACGAACAGTAACCTATGCTTAGTGAAATTTGGGGTTCCGGTTGGGTCTGGCATGGGTGCTTCAGGTTGTAAGGACACTGCACATGCAGGCATAGGGTGAAGACCCAGAAAGGTAATAATTTAGGATACGACCTTAGGGAAGCACAAGAGATATACTTCAAGAATGGTAAGTCACAAGACAGAGTACATGTATATCTGCATAGCTTCATCTTTACAACTTTGCTCTTCTGTGAATTTCAAATGCAGGGAGGAGGGGATATAGGAGTAAACTATGGTTGACCCCCCCGAACAATGTTTAGGGGTACCAACAGCTGAAAGTCCACATACAGCTTTCACCGCCCCCCCCCAAAAAAAAATTAACTACTAATAGCCTACTGTTGACTGGGATGCCTTTCTGATAACATAAACAGTAGATTAATATGTATTTTGTATATTATATATATATTACATGCTGTATTGCTACAATAAAGTAAGCCAGAGAAAAGAATATTATTCAAAAAAAATTTTTTTAATTTTTTGAAAGACAGAGAAAGAGCACACACGCGTGGGGGAGGGGCAGAGAGAGAGAGAGAGAGAGGGGCACAGAATCTGAAGTAGGCTTCAGACTCCAAGCTGTTAGCACAGAGCCCACCATGGGGCTCGAACCCACAAACCGTGAAATCATGACCTGAGCTGAAGTCAGACGCTTAACCCACTGACCCACTCAGGCGTCCTGAAAAGAATATATTATTAAGAAAATCATAAGGAAGAAAAAATACATTTTTAGTCCTGTCCTGTATTTATTGAGAAAAAATCTGTATATATGTGGACATATGCATTTCAATCCTGTGTTGTTCAAGGGTCAACTGTATTCATTTATAAAAAAATGTCTTCAGGCTGCGTAATTTGATGGTGGGGGGTGAATGGGGGGCATGTCTCAATCCAAAGGCACCGGGAAAGGGTCATCAGGAAAGGGAAGAGACTGGAAGTAAGAGGATGGAGGAACAGAACAAATAAAAAGGAGAGTAATTCAGACTTTTCACAAACGTGTCTGGGCTAGCTTGTACATGGGGCATAGATGGAGTTAACCACATGACTTGGTAAAATTGGACGAGAGGAAAGGGATCTAAGAAAATTAGAAGAAACACTACTGAAGCCAAAATCACAAGGGCACCTGGGCCATTCAGGACTCCTCAGTAAGGACAGAAGTGTCAATGGTTGAGCTGAATGTCTGGGTCAGGGGCCAAGGGTGCATCTGATAGACTTAGGTCCACAGCATGCTTAAGAAAGAGATATAGGTGGCAAAAAAAAAAAGGTCTCAATATTTGATTTCAAAAAGCATTAATTTTTGTCAAGGTCGTCTTTTAGTTCAGCATGTAGGTAAAAATGAGATCTAAAACAGAGCCCATTTACAGTTTTTAACTTAAAAAAGTTAAATTGAGTAGGATAATTACAACTACAAAGTCACACATAGAATATGGGTGCCATATGTATTGTCCTCGTAACATATGCATCATTTTTATAGAATTGAAACCATATGTAACATTCTTACTGGAATTGCTGGTTGAAGAGACCCTGAGCAGAGAATGTGGTGCTTATCCTCAGGGTGACCTGATGTCTTCTAAGAGTTTCCGACAGAGGTCCAGTGGCCTAACACAACTCAACACCAGACAACTTTACAAATACTGTAGTAATTAGGGAGGGCGAGTGAGGAAATTGGTGTGGGAGCAGAGGAAGTAGAGAAATATAGCGATCTCCCAACAATTAGAATATAATGCTTAGTATAATATTAGGTATGTTTTGGGGAGGGCACTCTAACATAAAACCAAACTGATAAAGAAGAGAAAAGCTAAGATTCAACACTTATTTATTTATTTTTTTTTAAATTAACATGTGTGTCTGTCCTCTTATTTCTAGTTATCTCTGTGGTTGGGGCTGACACACTTATGTTGACACCAGTTTTGCCTAGAGTTTTCTGTTGCCAATATCGCCACACCATGTTAACTCATAATTTTACTGGCTACTGTCTTAGGCTATAAGGAAAACACCAGTGTGGTGGAAAGAGCAGAAACTAAGAACAGTAAATCAAGTCCCAACTCACAATATGAGATTTGCCATAATCTTGAAACCAAAACCTGATAAAGGCAATAAGAAAAAGGAAAAATTAATAGGCAAATTTCATTCCATGAACAGAAATGTGAACATCCTAAAGAAAACATTGGCAGGTTGGATTTATCCCAAGGATGCAAGATCATTTAACATTCGAAAGCCAACTATTAATACTATAATATCATGTAACAAACATATTAATGGTAGTAATAATATCAGATTAGAGCAGAAAAACCAAATGCCCATCAGTAGATACAGTGTATTGGACAAAGCCAACATCTGTTTGTAGCAGGATAATCAATACAAGCATCCTTGCAAGTCACCAGATGCTGTTGGTGCCCATGTACCCTTGTGCTCGCTTCAGCACGCTCAGGGCGGACTTGTACTTGGCAGCATCTGTCTAAGGGATTGTTCTTGCTTTGTGGCCTATACGGCCCACCAGAGTGCCTGAGAATCAACCCCTCCTCCCTACTCCTTCCCTGGCAGCCAACAAAGAACTTCCAAATCCCTCTCTCTCAGTTTGAGTTACTCTGGTTTTGTTTTTGTTTTTTATTTGAGAGAGAGAATCTTAAGTAGGCTTCATGCCCAGTGCAGAGCCCCATGCGAGACTCAATCCCACAACCCTGGGATCATGACCTGAGCCAAAATCAGGTGCCACCCAGGTGCCCCCTCAGTTTGAGTTACTCTAAGGAATGGGTTCTGCAACAACAAAGTCAGTAGTAGCTGGTTTTCTAAAGCACCTTTTATTGGTTTCCTTCTTTATTCTAATTCAATAAGCACCCCCTTTATGGGGTTTCCAGAAATCTCCAAATAAGCTATCACATTCAAAGAATTATTTCAGAATCTGTTTCTGGAGCAAACAAACTAAAGCAGTAAGCTAGGGCTGGGAGAAAACTTCTTTAACTTGATACAGGATGTTTTTTTTAAAAAATCACAGCAAACATCCTACTCAATGGTGACATGTTGAACTATCCAAAACAAGTCAAGTGTGTCCACTCTTACAGTTTCAGCTCAGCATCATGTTAAAGGTCTTGGTTAAGTGCAATAAGGCAAAAGAAATAGTAATAAAAGGTGTAAGAATTGTAATAATTTGAAAGGAACAAAACCCGTCATTATTTGCAGATAACATGGTTGTAGCAAAAAGCAAATTATTTCAATTGTTAAAACATTTTAGCTAGGTGGCTGGAGGTAAAGTTGCTGTATATTTTTAAAGATCCATTGTAAAGGCAGCGCTTAGGAGGAATCAGAGGCCACAATGATGGTATATGTCAAAGGGACACAGAGGCCAACTGAAAAAACTACAAATGGCCAGAGATAGAACAATCTTAGCAACAGTATGAATAAAGGAGTATCAGGCTATAACAGAGCATCAATTAAATATCCATGACTTCATGCTGATTATTTAATAAATAAATAAATGAGGGAGAAGAGACAGGCTCCGGTGCAGAAGAATTCCAAATAATTTATGCAGATATTCAGGAAGGTGGAGCATGAGTCTCCACTCCTTAGGCTTGGGCTGGGCGTAGTAACTTCCTTTTACAGAGTACATTATAGTAAGGGGTACAAGAGAGTACCTTTACGGTGGTGAAATCTGACAAACAGTACCTCAGCCAGCAATCAAGGTCAACTTCCATGCTACATACTCTTGATAAAATGGAATAACAATGGCACTTCACTTCTATGGTTTTCCTCCCCAAAACTCATAATCATGAGAAAAATATCAGACAAATCCCAATAGAGTGTTCTACAGAACATGTAACCAGTACTCTTCAAAATTGTCGAGGTCATCAAATTAAGGAAACTTAGAAACTGTCAGGGCCAATTGGAGCCAGAGACATGGTAACTAAATGCAAGGTGGTATCCTGGTGAGATCCTGGAACAGACCAAGGATATGAGGTAAAAACTAAGGAAGTTAGAATAAAAGATGTACATAATCATGTATCAATATTGGTTCCTTAATTACAACAAATGCATTATACTAATATAAGTAATAATAGAGGAAACTGGGTGCAAGATTTACAGGAACCTTCTGTATTATTTTCCCAATTTTTTCTGTAAATCTCAAACTGTTCTAAAACATAAAGCTTATTTAAAAAATATTGTAAAAATCCATTGCAATTTGACACAGGTTCAAAAAATTTATAAAAGGTAATTATTAAAAGATAGCTTTTATATTGGCTTCAAATAAAAAGAAAGTAAAGTACCAAGGAAGTAATCAAGCAATACATGTTTAAAATCTATATGGAGAAAATTATGTTGAAGAAAATTTTTCAAAGACTTAAATGAATAGAAAAACATACTGCAGGCAGGGCCTGCAAATTAAAAAGAAAAAGCCATGCTAAGGATGTAAATTCTCACCAAATTGCTCTAGCAATGTGGTTCAATTTTAGTCAAAAATACCAACAGATCCGGGGGGGTCTGACAAGCCTATTTTAAAAGCTATGGGGAAGATCAAAGGTAGAAGAATAGTAAGATATTGCCCAAGAAGAGAAAAGTAATTGGATTTGCCTTACCAGATATCAACTATTACTATAAACTTGTAAAAAATTAAGACAGTATAGAACTATCACAGAAATGAATGGACTGGAAAAACAGACTGGAGAACCCATAAACCCATCCACACGTAGCTGGAAACTACATTTATACAGACTTTACATTGCAGAGTCATGAGGATTGAGAATAAACAGGTCTGAAACAGCTGGTTATCTACACAGAAAAATATGAATTAATTGGACTCCTGCATAACACCATAAGCAAAAATCAACTTTTGCTGGATTAAATATGAAAATATAAAAAGTGAAAACTGTGAAACTTTGAGGAAAATCTTTTCATTACTTTGGATTAATGCAGATGGCCTTTGTGAACCAAGCATAAAGGCAAAGACTGACAAATACACATACATTAAAATTCAGAACTTATGTTCATCACAAGTCCACATAAATAAGTGAAATCACTATGTAAGCCAGAAGAAGTTATTTGCAATGGATTAAATGACAGTATTTAATATCCAGAATGTATAAAAAGGTCTACACGTTGATAAGAAAAAAGAAAGTTACCCAGTAGAAAAAGTGGGCAAAAATTAACAAAAAGTGAATAGGTACTTCACAGAAGAGGAAAGGCCAACAACACTACATAAAAAGATGCTCGGGGCGCCTGGGTGGCTCAGTCAGTTGGGCAGCCGACTTTGGCTCAGGTCATGATCTCACGGTCCGTGAGTTCGAGCCCCGCGTTGGGTTCTGTGCTGACAGCTCAGAGCCTGGAGCCTGTTTCAGATTCTGTGTCTCCCTCTCTCTGACCCTCCCCCATTCATGCTCTGTCTCTCTCTGTCTCAAAAATAAATTAAAAAAAAAACGTTAAAAAAAAAAAGATGCTCACCCTTATTAATACTAAGGAAATTAAAATTAAAACTACAAAGTGAGATAGCATTTCAAACTAATCATATTAGTAAAAATCTAAAGTGTAAAAATATCAAATATTGGGGAGGATATGTAGGGGAAGCTGAATAATTGTACAATGTTAGAAACTGATCCATTATCTTGGGAAAACAATATGATATTAGCTAACGAACTAATAATGCGTAAACCTTATGACTCAGATACACTCTTAAGATGTGTTTTACATGTTCTTGTCACCATTCTTTGAAATAACAGAAACAGACGTGTGCATGTGTGCACACACACGCACACACAGAAATATTCATCAAAAGTAGAATGGAAAAACAAATTATGACAGGGTTTTATAATGGAATATTCTACAACAGCAAAAAGAAATTAGATACAGCTTTATTCAATGCCGTGGATGAATCCCAGGAACAATGTCAACAAAGGGACTAAGGAAGACAAAAGCATATATAGCTTGATTCAACTGATTTAAAGTTCAAAAGCATGCACATCTAAATAATGTGTTATTTAGGAATATAAACAAAAATGAAACTACCAAGAAACCCTCTGATAGAGAAAGGGGATGGAATATAGAAACAGAAATTTCAAGGAAATTTAAAATTTAAGGTAATATTTTATTTATGAATCAGGGATATGGGGGTTTGGGTGCTATTTATATGATTGTTCTGTCCTCCTTACAGATATTTCTAAATGACTCTTTTGTATCTAAACACTTCTTAAAAATTTTTTAAAGAGAAATTTAAACAGGGATGGAATAGTTCGAACAGTGTGGTCAAAGGTCCTTAGGCCTATTTCCAACTATCCCATTGACTAGCTGAAACTCAGAGCAATTCATTTAACCTATCCACCCCCCAATCACTCATCCTTAACTTCAGTGATAATAAAAATAGTCACTTAAATGCAGAACTTTGGTGGAAAGAACATGAAATCAAAATACGAAATCACCTTTCACAGTTCCTACTGCCTGCTAGACATTAAGTAGATGTTATGTTGTCTCATTTGCTTACCTGTTCATTCATTCATTTTTCATGCATTCAAGTATTAAATAATTAAAATCAAGTTAATCAACTAGTAATGATAACCTAGGTTAGAAAGATAGACTGCCATCTTCCCCTCATGTAATTTGTGTCTTTTGCTTCATGTTTTCTGGAGAAAATACTTCTTCTCCTTCTTCTTCTTCTTCTTCTTCTTCTTCTTCTTCTTCTTCTTCTTCTTCTTCTTTTTGAGAGAGAGAGAGAGAGAGAGAGAGAGTGCAAGAACAAAGGAGGAGGGGAACAGGAAGACAGAATCTTAAGCAGGCTCTACACTCAGTGTGGAGGCCAAAGTGGGGCTCCATCCCATGACCATGAGATCATGACCTGAACTGATCAAGAGTTGGATGCTCAACTGACTGAGCCACCCAGGAGCCCCCTGGAGACAATACTTCTAATACTTCTATCTCATTAACAACTTCAGTAGTCCAGTAAGGTCAAGGACTAGAAAATGAGATTTGGTCCCTAGTCACTTTGGGTAAAACTAAAGCTATACCCCAAGCAAAACTTGAAAAATAACGCGGGACAACATTGAAAAAACTAATGCTCTGCAATCGTGCACACTTGGGCTCTTTCCCCAACTCGATCTGGGGCCGAAATACAACCCTGGCCAAATAATTACAAAATCTCTGGGCCTCATTTTCTCATATATAAGGTGGGGATAGTATTTCTTTCAGTGACAGGTTTGTGCTGAGGAATGGAGACGGTATATGCTCATTGCCTAACAGAGTGCCTGACACACAGTGGGAGCTCAGCCTAGGATTGTTGGTGAGGTTAGTGGTTCTTCTGCCTACCTGGTGATACAGTTAGTAGATTTTTAAATAACTTATAAGCATTTCATTATTCTGTCTGGTATAGATCTCGTATATTCTATCTTATACATAGATTTTTTAAATTTTTTAATTAAAAAGATTTTTTTTAATGTTTATTTTTGAGAGAGTAACAGGGCATGAGCAGGGGAGGGGAAGAGAGAGAGGGAGACACAGAATCTGAAGCAAGCTCCAGGCTCTGAGCTGTCAGCATGGAGCCCAACACGAAACTCGAACTCATGAACCGCGAGGTCATGACTTGAGCTGAAGTCTGATGCTTAACCAACTGTGCCACCCAGGTGCCCCTACATAGATTTTAAATGATAGTGTAGAAACATAGTAGAGGGCAGTGGAGTGATGCTGAACTCAGACGCTGGTGTCCCAGGGCCTGGGTTGAAATTGTAACTCTACCAATTACAAACTATGTGACTTTGGAGGAAGATCCTTAATCTCTGTGTTTCCTCATCAGTCAAGTA
The DNA here is from genome assembly GCF_024362965.1 of Panthera pardus. Classification (NCBI taxonomy): domain Eukaryota; kingdom Metazoa; phylum Chordata; class Mammalia; order Carnivora; family Felidae; genus Panthera; species Panthera pardus. The sequence continues at coordinate 46,067,541 of NW_026526688.1, read as the reverse complement.
GAATTAAATAAAAGGCATAATGCGTATAAAATGCTTACTACTGACATACATGGTTTGATAAATGTTAGTTAGGTTACTATTAATATTATCATTATTTGGTTGCTTTTGGGAACGTCCCCTTCTGTGAAACTCCCCAATGTACTACTGGGATTTGGTTTTATTATTATTTTAATTAAAGTGAATTTGTGATCTTTTCTAGTTTGCTGACTTTCTTAACACCTTTTCTCAAAAAAGAACCCTTAAAGCAATCACCAAATCCAGAGTTTCAGAAGTCTCACCTATAAACATAAGCAAAGAACTTAAGGATCATGGGTCCTGCCAGGACTTGACTTTGGTTCCATCATGGGCAAATTCCTTCTCATTTGCAATGCTTCCCTTTTTATATCAGTATGTGGAAATAATTCTTTTTCCCCCCTCATTGCTCCTATAGGAATTTTAAAACAGCATCTCTTTATTTCCTCCACCTTGGTTGAAACAAGCCTAGGAGTTCTTCGTGTTCAGAACTTTGTGATAAAGGGTCAGACCAAGTCAGTCTGTGACCACTGAAAGCTGCTTGGTAATAAAAGTAGAAGAGCCCAGGTCACCTTAAATAATCCACTTCGCAAATGCCCTTAGGATAGGTCTGCGCTGTTGATCAAACTCTGTGTGCATGAACATCGCTTCAGTACAAGTTGGGTTCTAAGATAACCATTTTTATTTTCCAGAAACTCTCTGCTGAAGCACAACTCTCCAAGTTAGTTCAAAAACTTGTCTTTTAAACAAAAACAAGAAACAAAAAGCTAAAGCCCCCTTAAACCGATTGCAACCAGCAATTCAGGATTGTGAAATTGCCATTCAGGTACCTGTGCATCCAGCAGAGGGGACAGAGGAGTGGAGTAGGTCCCATTGCTATGCCCCAGCAGCACAAGGGTAGGGGGGGGAGGATGTGCTGTTGCCATGACTACAGAGGCCAGAAGTCAGTCTGCTTCCCCATGGGACCAAAGTTCACCGTTCTCTCTTCATGGGTGGCTTTTCCTGAGAGCCTGCACAAAAGACCAGTGGCCACAGTTGCTACTTCTAAGCATCTGCCTCCTTCCAGCCTGCACTTTAACAAATAAGTTTGTTTTCCTTTCTCTTTTATATTTTTGTTATTTTTTTGTTTTCTTTTCAGTGGTGTAAAAAGTTGAGATTTTTTTTTCCCTCTTTTTCTCACACAATTCCTCCTCTGTATATAACAAAGTCCAGGTCCCTCCCCATTGTAATTATTAGCATATTCCTGGAGGAAATTGCAACAGTCTGCATTAAAGGGCTCCCTGCAGAAATTTACACAGTAGGTATCCAATTTCTCTTTAAATAAAAGGCACTCAGAACAGTGAGGGGTTTAAAACAAGAGAAGAAATGGGGAACCAACAGAGCTTTGAGGAACAGCAGGGGGATTTGCAGTGGTCAAGAGCAGATAGTCAGGCTGAATTATTTGGATAATTAGCCTTCGTTAGTAAATTGGAGAAAATTACAATGCCACTGTAAGATGTCATAATGTGCCCACGGACTGGCAGTAGTAAGGATCAAGTCTGACTCCATTCCAAAAGGTTTGGCCCTTATTCTGAATACTGTGTAGGAGAAAATAAGACTCTATGCCTGTGAGCTCTCTTCAAAATGTTTCCCAAAGTGAGTAACACCTGTGTTTAGTCTACCTGATATCACTGTGGTCCTCAGCATGGGAGGAGAGACTTTAAGGACCTCTATGACTCTCGGGAGAACTTTCAAGATGAAAGCAAGGACACAAAATGCAAGTGGAAGAATTAATTTTAATATTCCCTTCCCTCGAGATGATAGAAGGTACTGAAAGCTAGGTTTATTTACTCTTTTATGATCCAGAAACCCTGTCAGGGAATGTAACTGACTTCAATAAAAAGGAACTTAGATCTAAATTCATATTTAAAAACAAACAAGCTGCAAAGGTCTTGAAGGAAACCCACCCCCTGATATATATCTGGGAGAGGTCATTCTGTATGTTCTAGATTTCTAAGCACGTGTGCAAAAGTCCCCTGTGAAGGACAATGGAGAGCATTCTGTGAATGGTCCCAGAAGAGACCACAATGTGGCCATTTCTTCAGAAAACATAACACAGATGGCTAAGGGAAAGAAGATAGTAGAAAAAGAAAATTCATAAGGCTAGCTCTAAGGACCAGCATAGTTTAAGCTTTCTGAGAAGCAAATTCATTTTTTTAAAGGAGATCAAAAATTTGTCATGTTGCATACACGTGCACAGAAATGGCACCGGGAAGGAGGAAGCACGGACTTGTTGCCATCACCTGGATGCTGTCCTCACAGCTGCCTCAGGCCAGGCTGCTTTGAAATTGTTACTGCCACTTGATTATAAGAAAATTGTTTAAAGCCTGGGGAGCGGGTAAAAAGGTGTGCAGCACGTTCTTTCAGTGTTATTCCGAGGCATTGTTTAACAGGTCCACCCAAGGATTATTTATTCTAGGGAAATGTACTTGGCTTGACTCACTGTTAATTACTGAATAAAGACTCAGTAAAATGTGTGTAAACTACAGATTTTTGGTCCAAAAGAAATGCAAATGGTTTCTGTTAGGTAGAAAAAATAACCCTTATGAATAGTTGCCTGTGGGATACCAGTCAGGTTTGCATTTAACATACCTCTTACTGGAGAAGGTTCTCCTTCTATCATCTTTCAGAATGCCTGTAAAAATTCAAAGCCTCAAAATGTTTTCTTTTTTAGTGTATTTATTTTGAGAAAGACAGAGGAAGACAGCAGGCATGTGTGAGTGGGGAAGGGGCAGAGAGAGAGAGAGAGAGAGAGAGAGAGAGAATCCCAACCAGGCTCCCCACTTACTGTCAGTACAGAGCCTGAAGAGGGCTTGAGCTGGGCTCGAACTCATGAGGGTCTCAACCTCATGTGGGGCTGGACCTCACGAGCCCAGCCGAGCCTTGAGATCATGACCTGAGCTAAAATCAAGAGTCAGAAGCTTAAGGGACTGAGCCGCACAGGTGCCCCTTGAAATGCTTTTTGAATCAGCCTTTACCTTATTACTGGTTTCCTTGTTTATTAATGAGTTAAATAAACTCCTTGAAATTGGTCCATATTATATTTATATGAGAGTCATACTTTGAAGTTTCTGGAAATTATGCTTTGAATTTAAAAAGCCACCAGTACACCCCCATACCATTCATAGGGAGGTGAAAATGACCGAGCTGAATTCTTAAATTTATGTACTACAACTAAAAATACCTCGTGGTGATCTTGTTGGATAGCAAGTTCTTTTCTCCCTACAAAAAAACTACACTTTGATGAATCATTTTCTTGTCTTATACATAATGGGAAATGTCATGTCCCTGGCCTGCTTGCTTATCTCACTCAAAGATACCAACAGAATTAAAGTAAAAAACATCTGGCCTCATTAAAGGAAGAGATGGAGGGGTTGATCTTGGATAAGCAATTTAAGAATGTGAAGCTCTCTGATTCCCAGAACAAAGCCAAATTCTAAAAATATAAAATAACCACAGCAATCAAAAGCAAATTGGCAAAAAAAAAAAAAAAAAAAATGATTGGTCAATCATTCTAACTGGAAGTGCTGTGGGGTAGTGGTGAGTGCTTACCCAAGTTTCTTTTGGATAGCTCAAAGGACATTAGAAGTAAAATGTGGCAACCAGGAAGATGTCAAAGAGATTGGAGACATGACGAGCTGTTTTTAGAGTTCTTTTCTGAGCGCAGCTCTGTTTTAATGTCTCAGTCGATTAAGGTAAATGCACAAGTCATTTGAAAAGAAGAACACTCCAGCCTGGTTGGCATGTGACTTCTCTGGTTTCTTGGGCAATTCTGAATCATAACTAGGATGAAAGAATCTCCAAATTATGCTAAGCTCTTCAATGGCCATTTGAATTTATATTTGTTGCAGGAGTTGGTTTTTCAAATAAGATCTAATTTATAGACTTGAGAAATGGATATATCTTGTTGTTTATCATTATGCCCCTTATCGTAATACCTTCTCCTTCAGTGGGGAAGTATGGAAGCAACGTGCTTTTAAAGCAGAGAGATGTCCAGTAGTGAGGGACTGTCCTTCATCTTTTCAAAGATAATGGGGTCCCTTGCCTGTGTAACTGGATGAAGCACTGGGCACGTGACCTCTGAGGCATTATGCGGTCATTCAGGAAGAGAGCTTAAGGTCTCCACTGACAAGATATCTTCCAGAAGGAATTGCTCATTTTTTCATCCCCAGTGTCTAGAAAAGTGCCTGGCCTGTGAAATGTGGCTAATTAGTGCTGGTCAAATAAATGAACATGTGAATAAATGTTTGATTCAAATGGGTTATATATCCTCTGCTAATCTGAATGCTAATCTCTCACTTCATTGAACTTTCTCTTCTCCAGGCTCAGACCAACATTCCTCACTGAATGAGGAAGAGAACCACTAGCATTTCTCTGGGAAATGGCATATTATTACATCATCACGCTTCACCCTTGGTCTGCCCCACATCCCGAAATCTCTTTACCCGCTTTCATATCTTGGTAGTGGTGGTGGTTTTTCTACATGTCTATTGATCCTGCAGAGGCAAGCAAAAGAATCTGGAAGAAAACTGAGTTGACTCTAAATAGGAACAAAACATTGGTAAGTTCCCACCGTAGTGCACCTTATAAAGTCCAAGTGAGCAAGAAAAATGCAGGGCTCATAATTAACGACTAGAAGTCTCTGGTAAAAATCAAGGGAGACTTTGAGATTCTAGACTTCATTAGCAGTTAAAGGAGAAAAAAAAAATCCCCATGGCCAGCAGGTTAGAAGTTAATTAGGAGAAGTGCTAGGGGACTTGCTGTCTTACAGAGAGGCTTATGAGGTAGTTTCAGGCTCTTTATTGCCACTATAAAAGTCTCCACGTTAGCAAGCTCCCAGAAAACAGAGCAAATCCCCGAGGTTGTTCAGAATAGTCAGGCCCTATGCCTCTAACACTCAGGGGTCCTCTGCCCTGCCCTGTAATGGGTGCTTTGGGACTTTTTGTCCAGTTGTTCCCAAATCAAACTTTTTCTTGAATTAAAAAGATACACTTGGCTGGAGAAGCAAAATCACTTAAGTTAAAATTCAATTTAGGGGCACATGGTTGGTGCAGTTGGTTGAGCGACTGACTCTTGATCTCAGCTCAGGCCATGGCCTCACAGTTTGTGGGTTGGAGCCCTGCATCGGGCTCTGTGCTGATGGCAGGGAGCCTGCTTGGGATTCTCTGTCTCCTTCTCTTTGCCCCTCCCTGCTTGTGCTCTCTCTCTCACTCTCTCTCTCTAAATAAATAAATTGTTAAAAAGAAAAATTCAATTGAGATGCATAAGCAGATAAGGGGGCAAAGAGGGAGGGACTGGGACAGAGCAAAGGTGAGCATTCTCTTTGGTCAAGAAAAGTCCTCAAAGGATCCTGGGACTTCTATACTTGGGTGACCTGGTGTTTCCTTAGACTGAAGCCTGCAAGTACCATTGCTCTGTGAACGTTTTGATTTTCTGCTACAGACTATTAAAACGGATGTTTCATTTGAGATTTGTTGGCAAACATATCAGATATCAAAGTGGATTATGAGACAGGCCACCCTATAGACCCGGAAGATGGTAGGTAGCAGAGAATAGTTCAGTGATTGAAATTCCCTACCAATATGCAGGTGTAGAAAGGGTCAGCAGAAGAGAGGCATGGAGAAGATAACTGGTGGTTTATTGTTGCCCACTTATCCCCCTCCACCATCTCTTGTATTAGGAAGGTCCTTCTGCTTCACTTTGATCAGCAGAGAAGTCCTTCAGCCTCTACCCCTCAGGGAGCTTGATATGAGTCTTTGCAGTAAGTGGTGACAGATTGCTGTCAAAAACATCTACAAGTCTGGTCCTGGCTCTCCACCTATCCTCTGTTTCAGTGGTAGTGGAAAACAGCAGCTAGGGCATGAGAGAGGAGACTCTACAATTACCTCCCTTTCCAGGCCACCTACTTTCTGCCTGAAATAGGCCCCAGGTTGGGGAGGAGCGGGAGGTGTCATCTTTGGATGGGTTGCATGATTGATTATTCTATGGGAGTAAACAGCCTCACTTCCAAAACAACCAAAATCTGAGCTTTTGGACTGAGTGACTTTGCGATTTGAGAATGTGGGTGTCAGACTTTGTATTTTTGGTGCAACAAGAAAAAAGTCATGTCATGACACGTATTTTCATGGGGGCCGCCCTCCTTACTAAGTTCAAATGGATATCGAAGGGCTAATTAAATTTACTTTGTGATTTTATCCTGTGAGTAAGGCTTATTCAGTGTAGAGTTCCTAACACTTGCTATTCCTAAGAATCTGACCTGTCCATGGTAGAGAGTTGGTGGAAGGTGAAATAAGGCAAAGATAAATTCAAAATAGCCTAAGGCCTACTACAGTGTAATTTATACAAGTAAATTTGAGCTATGTCCTGCATTTGTACACTTTCGATTATTAAAGTGACCTGAGATTCCCCCAGGATTTCTAAGGAATATTATTATGATTAAAAACTCAAATTTCAGGGGCACCTGGGTGGCTCCATTGGTTGAGCATCTGACTTTGGCTCAGGTCATGATCTCACAGTTTGTGGGTCCGAGCCCCGCATCAGACTGTGTGCTGACATCTCGGAGCCTGGAGCCTGCTTCAGATTCTGTGTCTCCTTCTCTCTCTGCCCCTCCCCCACTCACACTTTGTCTCACTCTGTTTCTCAAAAAATAAATAAATGTAAAAAAAACATTAAAAAAAAACCCTCAAATTTCAACTTCATCTAATTCTCATGCAATGTGAAACCTCTGACTTCAACAAAATCCCTCATATCCGGAATTTCAGAGAACTCCATTTTTTCTGTTCTGCCCTTCTTGGTTGATTTTGGCTGCTCAAGAAGCCATTTCAGATTGGCTTCTCACAGATAGCACTGCCATTGTCCTCCAGAATGCCAGAGACCCAGCACCACCGGGTGTATTGGGGGGTGTGGGGGCAGAGGAGATGAATGAGGGAAGTAGACAGAGACTGATCATAAAAGACTTAAGACCTTAGCTTTTTCCAGTAGAACTTGGAAGGATGACAATGACAGATTTGCCACAATAGAACAGAGAGACAGAGGATTTCAGCTCTAACTGAGGATAGATCCTCTTATATTGGAGTTCTCTAAAATAAAGGATTATTTCTCCAGAGCAAAAAGTAGTAAAACTGGAATTCTCCAAGCCCCTTTCTAGAGTGCAAGTGACTTTGATGTGGTCTAGTCAAACTGTTTCTTTTCATCCATCAGGAAGGTGAAATGTCCAACCCAAGGTCCCTTAACTAGTTAGTGGCAGGAGAGGAACTGAACCCTTGTCTCTATAATGCCCAGCCTGGTATCATCCTTTTTACAACATTATATTTCTTCTCAAGTTTAGAAATCATCAGAAGATAAATTTTGGCCAAAACATTGTTTCCTTCCAGAGCAGATCAGAATTTTAAAATAACAGAAAAAATAAACAGGTTCTTTAAAAGTTAAGAACTAGAGGGCATGCAAATTAGATAGCAAGGAAAATAAATTCAGACACATAAATTTGCCTAGACAAGACAGTTATAAGTAGGCTATTCATTCTGGAGACTTAGAAAGACCCAGGTAGTGGCTTCAATAAAGGGAAATTGATCCAGTTGTTTCTGGATCAATTTCCCTTTATTGAAGCCACTACCTGGGTCCACTACCTGGGTCTTTCTAAGTATATGTACATATGTATGTAATCTGAGAATTTTAGAAAGAGTGAAAATTAACTCACTGTGCTCTAAAATCCCTTTCTGTAATAATGTTCTAAGAATTATAACTATTTTATGGTGACTGGCTTATGGACTGTAAAATGTATTGAAATTCCATATCCTTCTAGAAAAACATACCCAACCACTGCAGTACTACCCAGAATCTGTGGCAGACAGAGTATTGTTCCCACCTACCACTCAACTGTCCACATTCTAATCTGAGGAATGTGTGAACATGTCACCTTACACGGACAAAGGGATTTTTACAGATGTGATTAAGGTTAAGAACTTCAGTGAAAGGGAGGGCTTAAAAAAGTCTTCCCACCAAAAAATGGAGAAGAAGAAAAAAAATCTGCCTTAACCTTGGCTCTTGGTGGAAAGTAACTATAAAAACAGAATGAAAGTCCCCTGATAATCCTTAACCATAGGCCAATATTAGTTTCAGAGAGGTCTGAGAATAGAAAACACATTGCAGTGAGTTGTAGAGCGAGTAGACAAAGCCAAAACCATGGAGGTTAACCTTTGTTTTTTTTTTATTTTTATTTTTTTAATATTTACTTAGTTTTTGAGACAGAGAGAGACAGAGCATGAACGGAGGAGGGTCAGAGAGAGAGGGAGACACAGAATCTGAAGCAGGCTCCAGGCTCTGAGCTGTCGGCACAGAGCCCGACGCGGGGCTTGAACTCACAGACTGTGAGATCATGACCTGAGCCGAAGTCGGACACTCAACCGACTGAGCCACCCAGGCGCCCCAGAGGTTAACCTTTCACACTGAGGCATCCTGTGTGTAGCAACCCAGATTCTCTGATTCTCTGTTTCTGCTTTAATCTCTGACATGTATGGATTTCCATTGTCATTCAAGGTACTTCACGTAACACTTAACAGATCATTGGCTACAATGTTCTCTCTGCTCTGAAATCTCCCTCATAATTTCTACCTATTGGTCTTAATTTTGCCTTCTGGAGCTAAAGCCACTAAGCGTAAACCCTCTTCCACGGTTAACTCGAAACATTTGGAGGCTGCAATTATGTCATTCTAGGCAAATATGTCTGATTTCTTAGCTGTGTCTTCCTGCTTATGAAAAAAGGAGGCGCAAATAGGCCTCAGTTGGAAACTTGTGACTAGCCTTTAAAAGGGAGAATATAGTTTCATAAATTAGGTGCTCCCTTTGTTTCCTTGCCAAAATAATTGGAAATGTCATTTCTTAATGTAAGAATGGGCTACATTTCTAAATACTTAAAAATCCTCAAAAGCCAAATCTGGATGCTTCTTTTCTCTTCCTGCGCAGCATATCTGCCAGGGTTTGGTGCATCTGGATGGAGAGGTGATTTAAGAGCGCATGCAGGCTTACTGCAATTCAGGAACCAGAGGCATTTTTCATTTTTGTTTTTCCTGTTATTTATTTTCTTCACCTCAGGTTTCTGAAAACCAGAAACAGATGGACTAATCCAAGCCCCTCCGAGCAGACGGCATATCAAACTCCCCGCATTGAGGAATGGGGCTCTCCCGCAGAGCACTGCGTCCACAGAATAATTTACTCAAACTCTGCTTCCTAATGAACACTCATAGAACTTTAAACAATTAGCCTTTCCATTGGCCCCATTATCGACAACTGTTGGAAAGATATGTCCTTGTCTGATCCTGGTATCGGATGCAAGCTTCACCCAACTGCTGGACACCCGATTATCACTGGGAACAGCAAAGTCCGCAGACATACAAAAAAAACAAACAGGAAAAGTAAAATGGATAGACTTGATAAATGGATGGCTGTGTATCAGGTGTTTGGGGAAAAATTAGAAATGAAGGAAAATGTTGGCTGGAAGAACAATGTGTAGTGGGATAAAAACCCTTATATATATTTTTATTATTTGTTTTTAAATGTTTATTTATTTTTGAGAAAGAGAGAGAGAGAGAGAGAGAGAGAGAGAGAGAGAGAAAGAGCACACATATGCAGGGGAGGAGCGGAGAGAGACAAAGACAAAATCTGAAGCAGGATCCAGGCTCCGAGCTATCATTGCAGAACCCAATGTGGGGCTCAAACCCACGAACCATGAGATCATGACCTGAGCCGAAGTCAAGACACTCAACTGACTGAGACACCCACACGCCCCTAGAATTCCTTATATTAAAGCATTCTTGCCTCTGTTGACTACTGCTTCGCCTGTATGTTCTCAATCAAGCTATTTCTTTCCTTCCCATCGTAACCCAATTTGAACAAAGTTGTTTTAACACAAAGAAATAATGGCAGATAAATACAATTCTATTCTTCCCCCTTACACAATGGTAGTATTACAGAAGCATTTGGTGAACCATAGAAGTCAGTTTGTTAATATGTGTGGGGAGGAGGTTACCCAAGGAGTTTAAGGACTCTACTGTCCCACTATGGAGGTAACATCCTTTTTGTTTGTTTGTTTTCAATTTAGCAGAGATGTCAATGTCTACTCTTTTTTTTATGACATAAGATACAGAGAAGTCAATGGTGAATCTAAAAACTGGATGGAGATAGATCCGAGCTGTACAAATTGTAGACCCTGGTTCTCAGGTCAAAGCTTGGACAAATATCTTCATATTTTTCAAGAGATTTATGTTCAGTTGTGAATAACAGAAGTCAAACACAGTTTAATAACTAAAAGGGGGTTAAACAAACTGGGGATTTATTTGTCCCATAGAATCAGGTAGGCATATGCTAGCAAGTATTAGGTCAACAAATTATAACGGTTAGGTCTGAGGTCCCTGAAATTCTACTGATCTCATGGTGCCTTATGGCTACACACTGGTTCCTCCAAACCTGTGTCTATGTTGCAGACAAGAGTAAAGAAAGGGTGAAGGTCAAAAGGACACCTTGCCTGCTAGGGTTTGCCCCTTCCAAGCTTTCTTGAAAGTCACATCTAATGATTTCTGCTTACATGGCTTGAGCCAAAATTGTGTCCTTCACCAAGCCTAGCTTCAACGGAGGCTGAGGAATTAATGTTTACCAGTTAGGTCCATTAATAGTCCTTCCCCAAAATTGTGGGTGTGAAAAGCAAAATTAAGGAGAAATAAATATTAAAACTACCAATTCCTGATTTACTGGTTTTAAGGGCAGATGGTACATTCTAATTCTAAAAATACAGCAAAAATTTAATCTGATTATCTTAATAAGAATTGTTTGTGGGCAACATTGAGAATAGGTAGGGAGCTTTTGAAAATAAAATTACTTATTTTCAAAAACTGGATTAAACAAGCAAACTGTAAATTATAGATTAAATCTTAGGGTCAATACAGCTTCAATCCAATCTCTCACGCTGACTAACCCACATCTATGCTTTTATGCCATGAGAATCAGTATTCAGACTGATGGCCACTTTACTCTCGTGCTTAGAATATTGAACATTTCAGAATTGAAAATAAAATTTTAAACCATTATTAGGATGCTGTACTATCTAATGTGTGTCTTCATAATACTTTCAATATACTGTTATTTTAAGTGATACATGTAGTAAGGTTTTTCATGTTTTTGATATGTTATCACCAAGAAGACTTTTTTTTTTTTTAACTGTGAAGAAATTCACATCCCTACAACTCATCTCATAATGGATTATGTGGTCCATGTTTCCTTCTTTTGTTTTTAATTTTTATTTGTTTTTATTTTGTTTTTAATGTTTATTTTTGAAAGACAGAGACAGAGTGAGAGGAGGGGAGAGGCAGAGAGGAGAGGGAGACACAGAATCCAAAGCAGGCTCCAGGCTCTAAGCAGTCAGCACAGAGCCTGACACAGGGCTCAAACTCACAAATCGTGAGATCATGACCTCAGCCGAAGTCAGACACTTAACCCACCGAGTTACCCAGGTGCCCCTCTGTTTCCTTCTTACATTTAGGGTAAGTGGAGTTGATTCCATACATACTTCAGTCTTCTATAACAGGAAGATGTGAGCGTCAGGGAGAATGTAAAAGACACTGGCACCATTGGTAAGATAGAGTCACTCATAGTTAAAGTGGTGATTTATGTAATATAAGCCAAGCTGTGGTAATAGTTATTGGATTTCTTAGGTCTAAAATATGAGTTTTTGGTGATTTCTCCCCAGAAGCAAGGTTAAACATATGTTTAAGAATCTTTTGCTGATATAAAGCTAGACTGTACTCAGTTGGCTAACAAAAAAGAGGAAGAAGAAGGAGGAGAACAGGGGAGGAAGAGAGGGATGAAATGAAGAAGAAAATGAAGAGGAAGAAAGGCTTGCTTCCTTGAGGTGTGCTTACTCTTCAGGAAGTGCTATGGTGATTTAGTTATCTGCTACAATTCTAGCACATGGAGACACTGAATAGGACTTGGAAGATCCTACTTCCCCACGCCTGGGTCCAGAACCCATCCTTCATTATCTGAAACTTGAAAAAGGTGGGCAGAGGAGACCTTCCATGAACACCAAACTGAGGCCTCTGATGCCTGACTTTGAAGGCGCTGGCAATGACAGGGAGCCTCTTCCTGGTGTAGGAAGAAGTGGACACTGGACCATGGAATTAGAAAGCAAGGCTTTGAAATATCTCATTTCTATGCACACCAAAGAGACAAGCAAGGCAGGGAGAGAGCCATATTGTCTTAGAATGGGTTATCCACCAGCAGGGGAAAGGCAAGCAGTAGCATGAAAGTGATTTATGAACAAGTGTTTCTAGGAAAAGTGGGTAGGGGAATGGAGGAGGGAGGCCAAGAGGAGAAGGAGGCAAAACAAGCAAGAAATATCCACCACAGTCTCACACTGAGCATAGCTCAATTTTGTGAGTCCTGGGGACATAGGTCATACTTCAGAATTGTCCTGATCAGGCCCCTGAGAGCTGAAGAAGTTACAGGGTCATTGATGACAGGCTACCTCATGGGAACAGGCACCGGGGCTCCATAGATGTGCTTGTGGGTTTTGACATCCTAGGGGAGCTCTGCAACAAAAAGACACAGATGCCTGCTACATTTGGGGGGTGAAAGAAAGGGGCTTTCACCCAAAAAACATAAAGGGGCTTTGAGGGGTTACAGTCAAGAGCCTGGAGTGCCTCTGTTGGACATGCCCACACAGGATGCCCTTTCCCCAGAGTCTAAGGCAGGAAGGCCTCCTTTCTTTTTTGTTGGTTGAGTAACATGTTAAAGTCTGTGCTTTCGACCCCATGTCACTCTGTGAAAAATGATCCGTTTCCTAAGTTAAAAAACTAGGTATGTTTTCATTTCTTCTGAAAAACTTAATAGACATAGGGAGAAGGCCAGGACTTTATCAGAGAAGGACCTGGAAAGGGTCCTTGGACTATGAGGTGAGGTCACCACTGTTTTCTGTGACTGCAGAGGGGCAGCTGTTGAGAGGCAATGCTGGCATCCAAGTCATTAAGCCTAAATGTCTTGTTTCTGTGCACACCCCATCAGTTAGCAAGGGACATCCTCTCACAGGACACAAAAGTCGATGCATCTGGTTGTAATGAAATGCATTCCTGAGACCAGATTTATATATCTTCCAGGCAGGGCTTTGTGTTTTTGTTTTTGTTTTTCTCTGTCCATACTGTTCCTCTTCTTTATTGTATCTTCTGTTTATTCCCCCACCCCGGCCCCCGCCCGCCAAGTGTGGTGATACTGTCCCAAGCAGTAGTGTCTTTAATCAGGTTGGAAGGGCTGAAGGAAAAATAGGTAAGAATAATACCAAAATCAGGGATCTTTGTTCAGTAAATGTCTTTTTGCTCCTTAAAGCAGCCTCTCGTCTTGTGTCACCTGCACCTGAGAATTGAAACCTCAGTGGCTCAGCAGCCACTGAAAAGAGCAGGGAATGGCAGTTGGCATCACCAAGCTGGGAGCAGGTACCCATGAATCTGGTCCTACAGCATCAGGAGTATCTTGTACACTCTAACATTAGTAACAAGAGTACCAAGTCCACAGATTTGCAGAAGCTCTGAGCCTTTTGATGATTCTTCCATAAGATTCCATTTCTGATGTGAAATTTGTAGTAGATCCCCTCAGGCAACTATGACAGAAAAGCCAGGAATCGTCTTATTGACACTAAAACCAAACAGTTTGGGTTACTTTATTTCAGTAACCAACAATCTTCAAATGAGGGAGAGAGTAGCATCCTCTATTGGAGGATAACACATGGCTGTTTCACAGTGTCTTACCCAGTGGTTATCCTGATGTGAAGAGCATATCATGGCTAGCAATGGCATTGACAGATCCCTAGGCCCTTCTGATCCAGTACAGTATCTGATTGTCACCAATCGATAAGGGCATTTCAGACCCAGAAATAAAGCTTCTTTTTATTTATTTATTATTTTTTTTAACGTTTATTTATTTTTGAGACAGAGAGAGACAGAGTATGAATGGGGGAAGGTCAGAGAGAGGGAGACACAGAATCTGAAACAGGCTCCAGGCTCTGAGCTGTCAGCACAAAGCCCGACGCGGGGCTCGAACTCACGGACCGTGAGATCATGACCTGCGCTGAAGTCGGCCACTTAACCAACTGAGCCACCCAGGCGCCCCTAAAGCTTCTTAAAATCAACTTGTTGAAGTTCTTGTGCCCATCTTTGCGCATGAATACAAGTAGTTTCTAGTCATCATGGTAGGTGACTGAGATATATTTAAAGAACATTTTACCCGCACATAATTCACCTGAGTAACATTGAGCTTCTCCTTTTGATGAGACAGCTCTTCCCCTATTTTGATCTTGATGAGCTAGAACAGCTCTCAATATAGTGTTGAGCTAATTAAAAATATAGTGAATATAAATGAGCCCAATTATTTCCAGTTTCTGAGGCAGTAAAACATGAGGACACACAGAGGCCTTTAAAGAAGTGATAGTTTAGATGCAAAGGTACCTTATGGTTTTGTTATTCATTTTGGACTGAAATTCAGGAAAAGCAATGTAAAAGAGAGTTGACGGAGGACAATTATCATTACCTTGAGAGATGGTTAGAAGTTATAAATAACTAAAGAAATGATCGTTGTGTTGATTAATTTATTAGAGAAGCAATATTTTAATATAAATCTAGAAGAAGTTACCCTTTCAGTTAGAAGAAGCTTTAGCTTATTTGGAATTGAAGAAATTTTATTTCAAAAAAATCCCATTTTAAGAATACCATTCCTGGAGAAATAAAAATATACATCCAACAACAGACTTGCATATAAATATCCATAGCAGCTTTATTCAAAATGGCCCCACAATGTAAATAATCTAAATGCCCATCAACAGGTGAATGGATACATTGGCTATAACCATAAAATAGAATACTACTCAGCAATACAAAACAAATAAACTGATACAGCCAAGAGTACAAATGAATCTCAAAACAGTTCTGCTGTGCAACAGACGCCAGACACAAAAGACTTCCGACTATATTAATCCAGATACAGTAAAACCTTGCTCTGCGAGTGTTCCACCAGACGAGCAAGCATTTCTAATAAATTTTAACTTGATAAATGAGCGACATCTTGCAATACAAGTAGTATGTGATGCTGAACGTCAGTCACATGATCAAAACTGAGCCAATGGTTCTTGAAATTCGCTTTGAGATACAAGTGATTTGGATTACAAACATGGATTCGGATTACAAGCATGGATTACAAGCATGCTTTTGGAATGAATTATGCTGCCACACCAAGGTTGTACTGTACCTGGTGTTCTAAAGAAGGGTGATCAAACCTAGAGAGACAGAAGCCCAGCAGAAGTTACTTAGAACCAAGTTAGTAGGGAGAATTACTGCAAAAGGGCATAAGGAAGCCCTAGGCAGGATGGAAATGTTCCACATCTTGATTGGGGCAGTGGCTACACAGCATATACTTTTATTGAAACTCATCAAACCACGCATTTAAAATGGTTCCATCTTTTCTTCTGTTTTGTAGTCAGACACATTATCCACTGTGCCATGAATAATGGCACATTATTGGTCCGTTTTTTAAATATGTAAATTATACTTCAATAAAATTGATTTACAAAATCCTGAGCCCAACACAGGCAATCAAAAAGACACATCCATATTACAGTACTCTTGAATGAGGGTATGCCATGAGGAGTTTCCTCTGGGCAGATCACACAGAATGTAAATAAGAACTTTTACTACTTAGTGTTAACATCAGACTGAATATTTCACGACCAATTTTCAGCTAGTTTATCATTTATAGACACTCTTCACTTAATACGTTCAATATGCCTTTATACAAATATCTATTTAGATACCAAACTTAAAATCTTTAACTTTAGCTCCTCTATATATTAACCTAGTCAGAGAATGGCTTTACCACATTGAACTTGCCATCTTAATTGGAGCTTCACAGAGCAAATCTGTTGTAAGGTTAACCCTTGAACAAAGGGTGCCAATCCCCTGCCCAGCTGAAAATCTGCATGTAACTTCTGACTTCCCTAAATCTAACTACTATAACCTACTGTTGACCAGAAGCCTTACCAACAACACAGTTGATTAACCCATATTTTGTATATGTATTATATACTGTATTCTTACAATAAAGTAAACTAAAGAAAAGAAAATGCTATCGAGAACATCATAAGGAAAAGAAAATACATTTACAGTACTATACTGTATTTATTGAAAAAAAAATCTGTGTACGAGCAGACCTGTGCAGTTCAAACTTGTATTTTTCAAGGATTAATTGCAAATAGACAAGGATATTTCATCAGAGAGATGACATTTAAATTTTTACTCAGTGCAAGTACAGGAAACAATCCCAGATGATTTGCAGCATTGTCTAAAGTTCACAAAAACCAGTCTTTAAAAAGACAGTCATGATTATAATTCACTTAAATATGTATGTGTCTGTTCTCATAACTTTAAACAGTGTGTAGAAATAATGATTATCTTTCTGACCCCAAAACACCCTTGGAAATTTAGGAAGTACAAAATAAAATGGCTTTTCATAAAATATAAATTTAACAGTTGTATTCCAATCTTATAGAAACATTAAATTGTTTTGTACCTTGCTGTGATAAAATTTGAGATTATATTACTAAATTTTAAACCAAAATTATCGCACCCATCTAATTTATCAAGGGATTGACCTTGATTAATAGGCATATTAGATAAACTAGTACCTTATAATAATTCATCATTTATTTACCATGTGCCAAAAGGGTATCAGAAGGTTTTATTAGTGCATTTTTATAACTTTTTGTTGAGAGCTATATTCATTTGCATTTCTTTGTTTCTTATCTAGTAATCTGCCATTGCCAGCACAGCTTGACTTTTTCTGAGCTGGTGGAGAAGTTTTTCTTAAAAGGCCACTGCACTTAAAGCATTAAAAGTTCAATTTCTTCCTTCTCTCCTTTAAATTTAAAATATTCTAATTTGTTCATCTCCTCCAGAGTTAGACAAAGTCATGTCAGAGCTATGCTTACAAAATATTGCAAACTACATGTCTAAAGAATCTTATCAAAGTCTTGGACAAACTGGGAAATTTTGGGTGTATTCTTTCTCTATGGGAAACAAGCCCTTTTGCCTGGGTTTGAGCCCCAGCTAGGAATATCTGGAGACCAAGGATTTTGGAGTTTATCCTCAGAAGGTATGACTTATGACTTATTTATTTATTTATAACAATTTTTTTAAGTTTATTATTTATTTTGAGAGAGAGTGTGAGTGGGAGAGGAGCAGAGAGAGGGGGAGGGGGAGAGATTGAGAATCCCAAGCAGTCTCCATGAGCCAGTGCAGAGTGCCACGTGGGGATCAAACCCGCAAACCGCGAGATCATGATCTGGGCTAAAACCAAGAGTGGGACGCTTAACCAACTGAACCACCTCGGTGCTCCTCATGGCACTTTGACAGGAAAAAGCCAGATTATACAGATGACCTGCAACTTCTCAGGAAATCCGATGTGCATTAATGAGAGCTCTGTGGGCACCAGATAGGCCATCTCAAGTTCATGTGCATCTACACTCCATCCCTGTTTCAGGTTCATCCACATAATTAATAGATAAGCCATGCCAGGTGCTCTGCTTTGCAAGCCATGCCATACTCTTTCAGTTTTTTGTTTTTTTAATATTTGCATATGCTTTCTCCCCTTTAATGGTAAATCTGTGTCTTGGGTAGCCACATACTGTAGAAATAAGACAGATTTCCATGATCAACAAATGTCCAAGCATGTCTCCCAAAATAGTCTGACTACAGATGGAAAGGGGCTAAAATTATAAACAGACCATTTATTATCACTCTCTTCCATCTGTAAAGAAGCTTTTCTGTTAGAGACACACAGAAGACTGAGGGCATTACTCAAAAAGCAAATACAATGGGGACTGTATGCAAGCGACCCCTCCAGGGAAGACAGACAAGCAACTTGAGGATTCTTTCTATGCTGCCCTACTCCATCTCCTCCCCAGGGAGAGGATCAATGGTATAACGTTTGACACTGGGCAATTTTCTCAACCACAAAGTTGAGGCTGGGCTCTTAAGAGTTGCTCCTTGGATCTGTTGTGAGAAATGGGAAGGCGTGAGTCAGGGGAAATTTTATGAAATCCTACAGACGTACAACACAGTATCAATCCACTAGCTCTTAACACTGGTGCAGAGAAACCAGACGGTCATTAATTAGTGACAGCAATAATTCACGTCAGTCACGAACCAGAAACAGACCAGACAACCACACAATTATGAATCAGAAATAATCGAGAAACAGTCTCAGCAAGCTTCTGCCATTTACTGTACATGGCAACTCATTCTGGGAGCCAAGAAGGGTGGGACCAACAAAGACACCTGTGAAATACATTTACTGAGCACTGCACGTTGGCCACTCCGGTAGCTAAAAGTCCTCACGTATAGAAGACTGTTAACACCGATCAAAACCAAAATCCTATCACTAAGTTTTGGTCACTGAGTAAGGTCCCCGCACTCCCACCCCATAATAAAGAAAAACACAAGGCAGTGCCCTTGCCTTCACAACAACCAGGTTCCCAGAATAAAGACAAAGCTGCATCTATTGTTGAGATCATCTTAATAAATAGAAAAATAGGATCTTTCCATTGCTCATGGCACATCTAGGACAGGGCTGTTAGGATGTAGTGCCATTCTGGCTCCAATATAACCAAGCATGATACGTTAGAGATATTTGTGATTGCTATTATCCTATGGGTTTCTATGACTATTGACCCATCGCAGAATGCAAGATCTTCAGAAACAGAAATCTCTTCCAGCCGTGTTATGGGACAGGCTTTTTGTCAACAGGGCTAGTTAGGCTGTTAAAGACAGTATGTCAGTTTCACTTTGTCGTGATTGTTTTGTTCTAGTAGTTTTGTTACACTGCTATCATTTACACTGCATTTAGGATGCTCCTAAAACTAGTAATAAAAAAAGTTATGTTTATAAATTTTCTCACCAATCAAGGAAACTGTTTATTTCCTTTCCAAGAAGGGAACAGGAAAAAAAGAATACTTCTTCCTTTTTGCTTCTCCCCTCTCCCTAGAGTTACTATCTCTATCTGTGATCCTCCTCAATGTGCTCTTGAACAGGAGGGTGTGCTGACAGGTGGGGCAGGTTGGTATGTTCTCCCACAATTCGTGATAACTATCCTGAGTTATATGGGTTATTTATTTTGTGTTTTTTTTTTTTTTTTTTAGGTTTAAAACCTCCTGGTTCCTGGGCGATCTGTGCTAAAAGGGTTAATAGGCAGGGAAGGGAAAGCTAACACGGGACAGGCTATAAATGGCTACAGCTATGTATAATTAACTGTAATACGGCAGAGTAAATGACTTTTATTGGCAACCATGTCGTAACTTCATTAAAAGTCATATTTACAGCCCTCTCATATGAAATGAGTCCTCCTGTATTCTGGAATTTAATGAGCGTTCATTTTTACCTTGTTCAATTATCTTCCAACCCTTCCATGTGCCACCTCCGCATCCCCCCCCCCTCCGGCCCCAACTCTTCCTCCCCCTAGTGTAGGAAGTATGAAGCCAAAATACGATAGGAATCTAATTAGCACCTGGCAGAGGGCCCCTTTTCTAGGGAGTAACTCCCAAACCACAATCAAACTATTTCTCCTTGTTTTCAGTTACAAATAGGTAGCTTCCTTACACAAAAACATTAAGTAACAATCATAAAAACATCCATTTGATTTGATGGAAAGCTTTTGAAGGTGAGGTCTCTAAAAAAGCGGTCATGTCTAAAGCAATCAGGAACAAAGTCCAAATCTGCACAGTGGATCGTGATTACAGAGAAGATTGTTGGTTTTGGAACAAAACTTTGTTATCTGAAAGTACCTATCCTACTTTTTTTTTTCCTCCTTGAGTGGTGTATCTAATTAAATGTCTCTTTCTCCCCTACTGTCCCCTACTTTCCTTCTCTTCTCTCTACTCTTTTTATCTTCTTCACTCAAGTCCCAAAGGAAATATCTTGCCTGACCCATCAAGTGATCTAAAAACTCAATCTCATGATCTCAGGCTCAGCTTTTATTCTATTTCAAATGTCTCCTTGGAGTCTACAGATGTGTAGGGAAATTGTGAGGGTGGAAATATAATATCAAAAGTGGATTTTCTTTGTCGAAGTTCCAGTTGATACTCTCTGTGGTTCAAAGTGAGAATATAGGATCCCTATAAAGGGAGATTTTTATTTCTTATTTCTTTTTCCAGCTTTATTGAGTATAATTGACACTAACACTGTGCAAATTTAAGGTGTACAACATGGTGATTTGATACATTTATAAACTGAAAAATGATCACCATCAGAATATCAGCTACACATCTCTATCTTACCACATAGTTACTATCTCTTTTGTGCTGAGGACATTTAAGAACTTCTCTCCTAGCAACATTTAAAGGTATGATGCAGTAAGATTAGTTATAATCACCATGCTGTGCATTAGATCCCCAAACTTGTTAATCTTATAGCTGGGAGTCTGCACCTTTTGACCAACAGCTCCCCATTTTCTTCACAACCCAAACCCATGGTAACCACCATTCTACTCTCTGTTCCTCAGAGTTTGTCTTTTTTAGATCCCACACATAAGTGATATCATACACTATATGACTTTCTCCATCTGACTTATTTCATTTAGCCTAATGTCCTCAAGGTCCATTCATGTTTTCCCAAATGCCAGAAATTCCTTCATTCTCGGGGCTGAAAAATATTCCATTGTCACTATGCTATCTATATATGGATATAAATGACATCTTCTTTATCCATTCATGCCTTGATGGACACTTGAGCTATTTCGGTATCTTGGCTATCGTGAACAATGGGCAGATCTATATTTTAATCTTATGACTTACTAGCTACGTGACATTGGAAAATTTAGCTCAACCTTTCGGAAGATCATCTTCTGATAAATAGGATTAATTGCCATCATTTTAATGGGGTTATTAGTATTAAATTAAACAAAGTGTCTTAAAGAGAAGGCATTCAATCAGTATTTTCTCTACCCTTTCTTCCTCTGCCACCTCCCATTCCTTCCTTTCTCTCAAGGAGTTTGTAATTTCCCTACATTCTCTCTTAGTTAAGTTAGATTGTGTGGCATTAATGTTTTGGGTTCTAGATTAACCGAGGGCTACTCCTGACAAAGGATGTATCTTGATCAACAAACCAGAATCTGCAAAATAGGTGTGTCTACCATAAAAGAATGTTATGAAAGGTTATGACACCAACCTCAGTTGGGAAGGCAGTGAGAAAAATGATAGCCATGGCCAGCACTGGACATGGGGTCACCTCACCTCACAAGACTCCCGGTGGCCTTAACAGTCGGAGCAGGGGTGATGGAGAGAGGGAGTAGGGCCGAGGAACCATTCAAACACAGCCAGCATTTCCATTTGTGAACGTGAAATGCCCTTGGAAGCTGGCATCCTTTTAAACATAATGCCACCCTACCAGGGGAGACTTCCTGCTGCCAAGCATTCGTCTTTAGCAAATTCTGCAGCACACTTGTGCTGCTTTCCTCAGTCCTGCTGCTTTATCTGATTTTAGGCTGACCCTATATAATTAGCACTTTGGGCCGGCAGTGTTGTTTAGGAACACTGTTTCCATCATTCATTGGGGGATTTAATAAAGCTTAGAAATACAGTGAGCAGGAGTACCATCTAATGCAATGTTTTCCTTTCTTCTTTCTTTTCCTTTCTTTCTTTCTTTTTTTTTTTAACTGAGGATCAAGACTCCTTATTGGGTTGTAAAATCTTTTAGCTGGGCTGCAACCTGCATTTAAACATTTTTAAAGAATAGAACGGAGCAGCACAATATAGAAAATAAAGTATAATAGTGAGGGCAAGTGTAGGTTCATGAAATTTTATATCTATATATATGTATGTATATATATAAATTATTATATATATAAATTATATATGTAAACATAGCAGTAGAACATTTATATATATTATATATAAATATATATTTTATATATTATATATTTATATATATTGTGTATATATATACACACAGTGTATATATATATATACTGTGTATATATATATATATACACACAGTGTGGGTATAATGCTGTAAAATATGGGCCAAAGCTGGACAATCACCAATAGAATAGTTAACCCCCAGACTGAACCAGCACCAGTCTTGGGTCAAGTTGCCCCATCCTGCCATGTTATTGCTTCATTGCCACCTGCTCTTCAAAGTGCTATTTATCTTCATTTTCCTCATCAACAAAATGAGCTCAGCAGCATAAGAGGAGAAATAAAATTTCAGGAAAGGAAACACAACAGGGGGAGGGGAGTCTATTCTAAAAGAAACAAGGAAATATATGTCTCATTGTTTCTCATCGGGGCTCCCACAGTTAATCAGCTCCAATTGCTTTCCATATAAAATAGCAATCATTTGACTTCTCAAATCCAAAAAAACCTCAAATACAAAAATTTGCATTTAGATGCAATGACCTCTAGTGTGTCCCTAACAAGATAATTAAGCACAAGCATGCAGGGTGGCATTTAATTGCTCTTTGCCAAGTGTTCCTGGACAATTCATTCCAAATGTTTTGAAATGAGGGGCCTCTGGAGAGGTCTACAGTGAATGTCACTAGATATATTCTGGTTCAATATCTAGTTCAAGTAAGGGGACCAGAAGTGGGCAATGCTGAGGAAAGGGGAAGATGTTAGGGAGAGTCCCAGGTGCCTTCTGGGAGGGATTATTACTTTGTTGGTTCCTCGCCCAGACATATGACTGGTTAAAATGATGCGCTCTTTCTGGTGTCTCTGATCTGCTCTCCAGCTTATATTGTCCCCTATTCCAGAGGCTGAATTTTAGGTGTGAGGCAATTATATATGGTGTGCTCACTCTATTTATAAACAGACTCCTAGGGTGCTTGGGTGGCTCAGTCGGCTAAGCGTCCACCTTCGGCTCCGGTCATGACCATTCGTGGGTTTGAGCCCTGCGTCAGGCTCTATGCTGACAGCTGGAGCCTGGAACCTGCTTTGGATTCTGTGTCTCCCTCTCTCTCTGCCCCTCCCCTGCTCATGCTCTGTCTCTGTCTCTCTGTCAAAAATAAACAAACATTAAAATTTGTTTTTAATTTAAAAAATTAAAAAATAAAAACAGACTCCTGGAAAAGGAGGAGATCAGTAGGTGATGGCAGATCCCTACTGAATACTAGATTTTCGTATCTCCAATCTGCCACACGGTTGAAGCAGGCAAATAGAGCTCACACAAAAACCATAGGATGCCCTTGCACATGTCCAAACAGATGGCTTGCCGGCAGAGGCATCTGTTCTAATTTCGGGCAGGGCAGTGGGGTGGGGGGCAAAGAGAATGCCCTCTAGATCCCGGACAGTTCCTGGAGACCTCTGTGTCTTTCCACTGGGAAGAGGTTACCTCCTTCAAACTTATGTGGGTCTCTTCTCTTCTTGACTTACTGACTTATTGGAAAAGGGAGAAAAATGTAGATAGAAAGTTTCTTTTTTTTTCCTTTTTTTTTTTTTCAGATAGGTAAAGAGAATAGGAAAAACACCACAGAGGAATCAAAGGGAGGAAGGAAGGAGAAAAAAGCAAGATCCAAAAATAGAAGCCCAGTTTAAATTGTGCCTGCTGCTCTCTTCTTTCTGCTCTGTGATATGACCGTTTTTTTTGTTCACAACTTTTTGAAAATTCCAGAGAGCAGCCAAATATTTGGATGTGAGAAGCACCGTAATTAACAAACGCATGACCGCTGCTACAGCCTACCAACGTGTCTTTTCTTCTCTTGTCAAAGAACAGAGAGAAATAATAAAATGGGAAGAAATCTCTCTGCTTCTCAAGCGGGCTCAACACAGTCCTGAGGCTATGTGCGGCCGAATTCCCTGCACCATCTCGCCCCCTTGGCTTTACGCTGTGAAAACATTGTTAGTTCATCGGGCTTGCTCTTTCTGGACATTCCCGAAACCTCTAACTGAAGTTGACAGATGTCTGTTTCTCATAACCGAGAGGGCTGCCTCTACCGCATTGACTACATTTTAACAAGTTATCTGAAAATACGAGTGCGTTGTCACTGTTGATGGAGGGAAGCTGAGTCAGGCCAGTAAAAGAAGCTTTTACTTACACGTGACATATGCTGGCCAGTAGCGGTTAAGTGTGTGGACGGAGCACCTGGTTAGCATCCCAGCTCTGCCGAGGAAGGCTGTGTGATTTTGTGCAAATGCCTCTCCACTAGCTTCATTTTTGACCCTGAACAGAAGAGAAAACAGTTGTACCTCTCTCACACGGCTGTTGGGAGGATGGAATGAGTTCATTCCTATAGCATATGCAGGGCAGCACAGGGCATATTTGTGAGAGCAAGCTTTGTACAACGAGGAGGAAGAGGAAGAGGAAGCAAGCAAAAGCTTTACCCCAAAGACACAGAGACAGTACACATTACAACATACAGGGGCCTTTGGACTCCACACTATTCATTTGCAAACACAATTTTCCTTGAAAAATTTCTTGGAGCCAAGAACCGGGAAGAACAATGTGATCATTAATTTTATGTGAGAACTCAGCTCGGCCACGGTGTCTGGTTTTTGGTCAAACTCCTGTCTCAATGTTGCTGTGAAGGTGTTTTTTAGATGTGATTAACATGCACATCAGCCAACTTTGAGGAAAGTAGATTACCCTCCATCATGTGGATGGGCCTCATCCAATCAGTTGAAGGTTTTAGGAGAAAAGACTAAAGTCCTCCAACAGAGAAGGAATTCTGCCACCAGACTGCCTTTGGGTTTGAGCAGCAACATCAGCTCTTTTCTGGGTCTCCAGCCTGCTGCCTGCCTGTGACTTTCAGAATTACAGCCCCTACAATTGCATGAGCCAGGAAACGAGTCTGCTGTGCTCACAGATTGCCAGAACAAAAGGAACCATACTGTTGGACCCACACCTGAAGAACCTCATCTGCACCTGGACCCATTTTGGATAATCAGATCCTGGACTTTGAGTCACTGCAACAATCAGATGAGACTTTGGGTATCTTGTTAGAGGGAGTAAGTTTGTTTTTCATGTGGCTGAATATATATCATTTATAGTCAGAGTGTTGGTTTGGACTGTGTTTTTAAAAGGCAACAAATTCTTTGATGCTCTTGCAGTTGGAATTGGGCATCTATTTCCTCTCTACTGGGGTCTTGTCAGGCTTGTGGCTGCTTGGACCACTAGAGTTAGGTGGGAGTGATACCATGTGACTGCCAAGACTAGGCCACAGGAGGGAATACCATTCTTGGAAAATGCACACCTGTCACCCTAAACTGCTACAGAATAAGTGCAACCACCCTGAGGTCACATGCTGGGAGAAAGCTAGGCTCCGTAGAGAGGCCACACTTCAGTTTGCCCGCTTGGCCCTCAGGACATCCTGGCCAATGTTATCAGGGGTGTGAATAAGGAAGCTTTCCTACGATTCCAGCCACAGAGTCATCTCCAGCCATCAAATATTCCCAGCCAAGTTCCTACGGGCTGCGGGACAGAGATAAGCAATTGACGATGTTGAACATTATTGGAGCCCTGTGTTCCCAGAAAGCAGTGATGTTCAAGAAATCCTCCCACCCTTGGTATGCCAGGAAACACCCAGCCACAAAGGACCACTCTGCCCTCACGTTATCCAAGATAAGACCCTCTCGATCCTTCCTCACGACTCCTGTTAGACTCATGGATGACTGCTCCATATACTGCCTCTATAAAATCCCAGACCCCTTTCTTTTCTTTGTGAAAGCCCTCATTAATGAGCGTTTTTTCCTACTGCAAAAGCCTGAAAAAAATCCTATCTTTAGTTCAGGTGCATTTTGTCTTCAACCATCCTCACCGAGTGCTTTCCAAACACTTGACCCACACGATCTGTGAGCATAGCAATATTATTTTCAGTCTTGAAGTATTTTTTTTTCTGCAACAATAATAACCAGAATAGAACTTAGAATCATCTCTGTGCTTCAGAGTTAAAAATTTCACCAGGTTAATGTGGAAGTTAGTCTTTACTTATATTCTCACATGTACTTAGGAATGTTTTTAACCTGCAGAATCATGATTTTATTCAATGTTGGAAAAATTCTATCATATTTTAAATTATTGCTTCTGTTTGATTTGTCTTCTTTCTCAGAAACACCAATTATATGTATGTTACATCGTTATTCTTTGTCTTCCATATATATCATTAGGATCCCACTTTTCAAAACGTTTATTTATTTAAAATGTTTGTTTACTTATTTATTTAAAAATTTTTGTTTTAGTTTATTTATTTTTTGAGAGACAGAGCAAGAAGAGGAGGGGCAGAAAGAGAGGGAGGGCGAGAATCTCAAGCAGGCTCTGCATTGTCAGTGCAGAGCCTGATGTGGGGCTCACGAACCATGAGATCATGACCTGAGTCAAAATCAAGAGTCGACACTTAATCAAGTGAGCCACCCAGGTGCCCCTAAAATGTTTATTTATTTTTGAGAGAAGAGTATGTGCATGAGCATGTGAAAGGGAAGGAGCAGAGAGAGAGGGAGACAGAGAATCCCAAACAGTTTCTGCACCCTCAGCACACTGCCTGACCTGGGGCTCGAACTTCCTAACTGTGACATCATGATCTGAGCTGAAATCCAGAGTCAGACCTTTAATTGACTAAGCCACCCATGCATACCTAGGATTCTGGTTTTTTTTTTAAAAATGTTAATGTTTAGTTATTTTTGAGGGGGGGAGAGACAGAGAGAGAGGGAGACAGAATCTAAAGCAATCTCCAGGCTCTCAGCTGTCAGCACAGAGTCTGACATGGGGCTTGAACTCATGAACCGTGAGATCATGACCTGAGCTGAAGTAGGATGCTTAACCGACTGAGCCACCCAGGCGCCCCCCCTAGGATTACGTTTTTATCTCTTTTCTTTTCTAATAAATTCTGAAATATTTGCAAGTTTGCCCTCCATCACAGCGATTTAATTTGTTTTAATTTCTGATTCAATCATGTTCTTTAATGCTTCAGTGCTGACATTAAATTTGTGATTATAGCTTTAGATTCTTTTAAATTCTCTTTTTATTTTACTTTTTAAAAAAACCGTGTGCTTCTGAGCAAGCCTCAAATATTAATCTTTTGGGGTTTGTATTTTATCTGTAATTTCTTAATATATATAGCCCATATTTCTTTGAAATTTTTGAGTACAACGTGATATATTTTAAAATTTATTTTCTGCAGTGTCTTTAGAAAACATACCTATATATTCTTTATCTACAGTTTGAGCGCTTTGTTTTCCATTTTGTATGTTGCAGGTTTTTTACTGATTCCATCCTTTTATTTTTTTTTCTAATTTCCTAATCACTAAACAAGAAAACATATATCCATCCCTGGAGTGTTTTCCTCACTGTCTCTCTGGTTGCTGTTAGATTTCTCTCCTCTAATTGAGAGCTCTAGATTTCAAAGATTCATGCATGCCCTAACCAGGTGTTTTATTGTCTCTTCTTTAAAGTAAATTTGCTGACATAAGGCTGGATCATCTAATCTCAATATATAATATTTCCGTGTAATCCTGAGTTCAATCTTTTTTCTTCAGATTGTTTTTGCCCTTTAAAAAATATTGGCAGAGGGCGTAAATAACAGACTATAATTCACAGCATGCGTGCTTCTGGGGCATTCCCTAGTTCTGTCCTTTCTGTGGAAAGGACAATCTCCTCCCCAGTTTACATGTTGCTTGCGATTGTTATTTTCATGAGAAAATTTTCTACTCTAATGGCTTCACGAAAGGATCCTTAAGCCTGACTCTGTGAAATGCAGGCCTTTTTCATTCACTCATAGCTTGGTGGTTGACTCTGTTGGATGAGCTGATCCTTTTACACATTTATGCTCATATTTCACAACATTGATGTATGGTGTGCCTGTTCCTCGATAACACTGAAGTGTCTGTCTTTCATTGTATTATTTAGTAATGTGAGGGTTCCTGACATTAAATATGCAAAGTAGCTTGAGAGCCTTTAAATAGGGGCAAAGTAAAAATTGCTGATTATTTATTATTGCTATAAGGGAAGCCATTTAGGATTACTCTCCTGCCGCCCTCTGATTAATGCCCATCTCGGCAGCATTTTCCCCGTGCTTTTGTAAAGGTTAAGCTACTTCCCTGAAGTAAATCGACCTTCAGTCGATGTAGCCCTAAATAGGAGCACAGAATTCTGCACCACTTGGTCCCATGTGAAGGATAATGTTTACTTGATCTCCCCCCAACAAAATTGTTCCATTTTTACTTCCATTCCTCTATAGCCACAACCATTTCCAGTTTGAGTGTTCTTAAGCTGGTGTTTATGTGCTTACACAGATAGCAATAAGGACCAAAAAAAAAAAAAAAAAACAAAGAGATTGAACTCTACAAGTTTTATTTTTGATTCCAAACCAATGTCATGTTATCTCATGCCTTGCTTTTCAAAATGCGGTCCGTAAGCCAGTAGCACCTGCATTAGCTTCAAGCTTGTTAGAAATGCTTAATCCTGGACCCATCCAGAACTTCTGAATCAGAATCTGCATTTCTTTTAATATTTTTTTAATGTTTACTTATTTTTGAGAGACATAGGGAGATAGAGTGCGAATGGAGGAGGGGCAGAGAGAGAGGGAGACACAGAATCCGAAGCAGGCTCCAGGCTCTGAGCTGTCAGCACAGAGCCCGATGCGGGGCTTGAACTCACAAGTGGTGAGGTCATAACCTGAGCCGAAGTCCAACGCTTAACTGACTGAGTCACCCAGGAGTCCCCAGAATCTTCATTTTTAATACAATTCCCAGGTGATTTATGTGAGCTTTGAGGTGTGAGGAACACTGTTTCTTTTCTTTCCTGCCTGACAAGTCCCAGAGAGGAACTCTGAATTCTCTGAACTGCCTCCGTTCTGTTGTCCACACATGATGGTGGGCTGGGTAGGTAGGTGTTCATTCTCACAAATATCTTTTTTTTTTAATTTATTTATTTTTAGAGAGAGAGAAAGTGTGTGTGTGGGTACAAGTGAGTGGGGAAGAGACAGAGAGAGAGGGTGAGTGAGACAATCCCAAGCAGGCTCCAGGCTCTTGGTGCAGAGCCCAATGCAGGGCTCGATCTCACAAACCGCAAGATCATGACCTGAAGTGAAATCAAGAGTCCAAAGCTTAAACAAAGCTTAAACAAAGCTTAAGTCCAAAGCTTAAACTGAGCCACCCAGGCGCCACACCCCCAGCCATCTTTTCATCCTTGCTTTTATAAAAATTCTAGTTAATTATTGGCTATTACCAGAGAAACAGTCATTAGCTTCTGGGCCTCATTGACCCTCATTCTGGGTCTGCATTAGTGGCAATAAGCTTACATTCTGGAGAGAGGATCAGACAGGTCCAAAAAGAAATTTAACATGCAATCGGTGCCTTTAATACTAAGTAGCTGGAAGTTTTGTTTCATCAACCCAGTAAAAACAGATAGAGCTCCCTGCTAAATTCTCTCAAAGTAAGGAGATTTCTCACAAGGTTTACTTGTTGGAGAAATACAATCCAGAACTTCAGACTATTCTGGTAGAGGAGGCAACTTCTCCGAACTCTAACTCAGATTTATTTCAGGGTAAATAGCAAGGCAAGTGAGTGTTTCCTGTACGTTTGTCTCAAGGAAGGATTGTCAGGGGGTTTTACTGCATTGGTTGAAGTGGGAAGCCTGTGAAGTTTCTCATTGGATTTTACTTCCTGAGAAGACATCAGGTCAGGTTACTTAATGGTCTGTGTTAAACAAAAAAAAAGAATAAAGGGAGTCACAAATTTGTAAAACAGATTTATGAAACACTACTTTTTTCTTATTAAAACATAACAATAATAGGACCTGGCATATTTCACTAACAGAATTTAACACAGATTGGATTTATTTTAAATCTGGTCACCCTCAATTTTTTAAAAATGTACCTATTATGTTATCTGACACGTATCCACCTCAAATCTTCATTCATTCATCAAGGCATTCAATTATTGTCTCTGTGCGCCAGACACGGTTTTAGAAGCTGTTTTCTTTCTTCTTTTCTCTGACTCTCTATTCTATTTTCCGTTCTTCATGCTCATTCACCCAAGGCCATTGGGTGAAAACCAATCCTTCCAAACTGATTTCACTCTATTGCCTCCCTCACTTAAGTCTGCCCTCAGCTGTCTGTTGCCAAGGAATGTGAAAGTCAGTGGAATAACAAGGTTTTCGCATTTTGGCTGACTTTTCACACGGTCCTTGGAAAGGAAAAGCCCCATGCTTTCTTTCTACTTAAGTCAGCTTTGTTTCCTGCCCCTGGCTAAACTCCACACTGAGTGATTTCAACTGCTAGAGGTTAATTTTCCTGTAATAGCCTCATTGTGATGGAGGGTTTTGGAAATTACAAAAATTAGATGCGCCACTAATTGGCCTGTCTGGTCTTGGAGCAGCTCCCTGGGTTATAACACAGTCAGAAGAGGCTGTATAGCAAGGCCAGATTTGATTCCCAAACCAACACTTACCAAGACAGTTAGATGTGAGGAACAAAAATTATTCCAAACAGAGCCACATTAAGTGTGTTATTCTCTTTCTTTTAATTGGAGGCAAAAGGTACTAGAGAGATTCATTCCATTCACTAGGACTTGGGGCAGTGTGTCAACAAATATTCCTGGACACCTGCTTTGCCCACTTGTGAGCTGAGCCAGCTCACAAGAGAAGGACACACTGCTCCCTAATCTTAAGGTGTTTAGCTTAGAGAGGGGAAACTATCAAATCACGTAGCCAAGTCGTGAGCTTTCAAATTTGCTCCAACAACAATTTAGATGTACAAAGAAAACGATCTTGATATTTTCTCTAATTCATTTGATTTTTCTTGTCACAAACCCTATCCCCCTGGGGAGTGGAGGCAAGTAAACCTCAGCCAGATAATAATAGTGCAATTGATTCTGACCGAAAATGTTTCCCCTTCAGAACCTTTGTTCTATGCAAAGTGCTCTTCCCCAACATAGCTGGCTGGCATAGGAGTGGTTTTGGATGATTCATTCAGTATCTTCAGGCAACTGCTCATTCTTTAGACCTTACTCCCACCTCACTACTGCAAAATGGTATTTGGATGTGGGAGGCAGGTTAGTGCATTTTTATGGAGGTTTGGGAGGAGTCCTCTGATCCATTTGCTTTATTCTAGATCATCCAGCCCTGGATCCCCATGTGGGGTGGCCAGGTGGCTTCTGGTCTAGTCCCTCACTAGACCTCACCCCAGGAAGGGCAAATGGTTTTATCTGGCCTTCTGAGGGAGCAGGTGTTATTACCACCAGCCTCTGTCTTGAAGTCTTAGCCCTCCACTGTCTCTTTTCATGAACCAGGCTTTTTCCAGGCCACCTTTGCTCTCGACTTGGTTCATGGTCTGCTACATAGGAGCCCATCTATTAACATAAACTGAATGCCAGCCCTTCAGCTTGCTGCAAAATCCAATTTGGATATCAGAAGTTCAACTGAAACCCTTTCTCTTCGTTTGGCAGAATGGTAAGCAACACTGCTGAATTTGGATTTCTGAGCCATCACTTACTAGATTTGTGACCTTGGGTAAGTTCTGTAGGCTCTCTGTGCCTCAGTTTCTTCACCAGTAGAACTAATAATAGTACTATCTGCATCGTAGGGTTGTTGTGCAGAGGACAGGAGTTTTCACATGAAAGTCCTTAGAACAGTGACTGGCACATAGTAAGCCATATACAAATGTTGACTATTATTATCTGAATTTCTCTTGGAACACTCCTAATGTATGTTTCTGGAAAGAAAGAAGGAAACTGTTGTGCGTTGGAAGGACAGGGAGTTGATGGGGAAGTCAGTTGATCAGGAAGTATAAGAAAATCGCTTAAATATATTTTCAAACTATCATCTCCTTATGATTTATATGAAAGGTAAGGAAAAACAGTATATAATTAAGTACTAAAGTTTATTCTGTGTATTGTAGGCACGGCCAGTATTCAGATACAGGAGAGATGAGACGAATTTTAGTCGTGTATTCAGGGAGTTTTTATGGAGGTCCAGCATGAGAATGATTTGGGTGAAAAGATGGGGATGCAGAGCCTGAAAAGTTTAAATGGAAGGATCTTTAGGCAACATGTGAAACCAGGTGGGCTTTGTCTTCGGTGACTTCCTGATTTCATTCCTTGGGAATGATTTCACAAGAATAAGAGGGAATGAACTAACAATGTCTCCTCTCAGGGCAGTACGATTAGGTTGAGTCTGCATAAACTTGAGTATGTGGCAACTGACAGGCTAACTGGAATGTTGATTAAGAGCTACCAGTGATATTTCTTCTGTAATCTGATTCCGTGAAGATGAGGTTTATTCCAAGACCTTTCTTCTTCCATTTTAAAAGAAATAGGGGGACTGGCGTGCTCAGAGCAACTCCAAAACTCACCAGTCTGTGAAGGGAAAGGTTTTCTTTTTCCTTTGTTCTGTTACCTCATCTTTATCTTTCTCCCAGCCCAGATGCTGACCTTGAAGACGCTTTATGTTACCCTTGAGTTTCCCTCAGGCTTCTCTTTGCCTTACAATGGACTCAAGTCCAGAATGAATCTTAAGTGATTTGCTAAGAAGAAACGACTTACAGGAAGAATATTGTGCAGCCCCTTCCTGACCTTAAATCCTCTTAAACCGCCAAGAACAGGACTGTGGTGCATTGAGTCTAGGGCTAAACATTACTCTTGGCAAATAAAAAAATAACAACAACAACAACAAAACATGAGTGAATATCCTTTCTAAAATTAACCGAGGCCTCCTGACACTTGCTGTGGCTTCTTTTATTTGTGTTTTGAGGATGCCAAAGGAAAGGTAATTGAGGAGTGGGTTATAATTTAATCACCCAGCACAATCCTTTCTTCTATTTATAGCCATGCGAAAAATGTGAGCAAGCCCTTCAGTGATTCTGCTTTCATTATGGGAAAGCCCAAAAATCAGGAGCCCAACTTTCTACCTAGAGCTCCAACAATTCCACTGGGCTGTAGTGCATTAAGCTTGATAGTCTGTGTTTGGGTGCAAATGAGTGTTACTATCTATATGCTTGCCTTCCTGAGAATCTCTCTAAAAATCTTATTTTTAGGAGGAGGAAGAAATCCATGGAGTAACGAAGTCTATCAGCAGGAATTCTAATCTCATTTTAGAATTCTTTAGAATCTGTCATTGAAAAGGCAGACTCACCAAAATTCCATCAAGGGGGCTTGCCAAAATCCCAGCAAGTGTCCTGAGAACTGCCAGAGGAACACTAGTTATTAGACAGATTTTAATTTGTGCAAATCCATTAACAAAAATCTCTAATTAAAAAAAAAATCAATAGATGCCTGTGACATTAACCAGCAAAATCTAATAGAGGACCATTAAATTTTTTTTCTATTCAATTAACTTGAACACAACATGATGGACTCAACAGATACTTTAATTAGATGCATATGAAAAGAAATTTTGCAAAATTAAACAGACTCTCTATTTGCAACTGATATGAGGAGAACTGCAGTAAAAGATTTGCTCAAATCCCTAATGACTGGTAATTTCCTTGAGAGGGACATGAATTCTTAGACAACATCCTTACAAATCAATCCTTCCCCAAGAGGCTGTCCTTTGTCAAGAAGTAGAGCACTGTGCTGCCTGTTTCTTTTTCTGTTCTTTTTTTCTGGGTGAGATATTCATGTGGAAAGCACAAAAGGTACGCTTCCGGGGACTGTTTACCAGAACCACTATTCCATGCTCCTCACAGTAAAAAAATAGCCCCAAATATATGGCTCTAATTTACAGGGTAAACACGTGTCCAAGATTGTCCTAGACTGTCTCAATTTATGCCTGTTGCCTTGGCATAGTTATTAATAGCACTCTTTTTTGCTCTAAATAGTGTCTTGGTTTGGGCTATAAATTATACAGTCATCCTACTAATCCATCAACCATCCCCACTATCTATTTCACACTACTAAGGTACCCTTCTCAACTCTTGTCAGAAATACGGGATTTCCCTGCTCAAAGCGGTTGAAATTTTGGAAGTTAAGAAGTACTCATTGTTGTCTACACAAGAGGCAAGCAAGCACATTCATCACCCCCCCTCCATTAGTTGTCTTCTTTCTCCACCCTGCCTCCCACCCCCAACTTTACCCTCAACTATTTTACATTTAGGATTAGTGTTAACATCTTGTGAGATGAACTTGACATAATTCCCACCATAGCAGTTTTCAAATCCTAGATGATTCTATTCTTTTTAACTTCAAGCATTATCTTCCTCACCTAAACTAATTGATATATTACACATACGGTAAAACATTGGATTGCGAGTAACTTGCTCTGAGAGTATTCCACAAGATGAGCAAACATTTCTAATAATATTTAACTTGATAAATGAGCGATGTCTTGAAATACGAGTAGTATTTAACGCTGAAGGTCACACGACAACAACTGAGCCAATGGTTCTTCTCTCTCTCTCTTTCTTACTGCAGGACTGTGAGCGATAGTATTCCAGGCTCAGATGCTGTGTCTCAGCTATGGTGTTTGGCAGAAATCACTGATTTTTGAGAACATTGGAGGGTGCCCACAACTGGCACTAGTGTATTTTTTCTGACTTCAAAGCATCTGTGGACAATCCTTTGCTTTTCCATACAAGAGTAAGTTTACGAATGCTTTTGCTTCATTCTAGGACAGGCTGCCTGCGATAGAGAGCTTTTCCTCTGCTACCTTATGGCCAGTTACATTAAATACAGACAAGAGTCTATTAATACTGTACTGTAGTCAACATCTGTTAGTGATAGTGAAAGTCATCTTACACAATAACCCTCCTCTCTCTTGTCTCCTTTCAAACCAGCCACGAAGGTTTTCAAAAGTAAGTGCAGGTTAATTTGTTTATTTTTCTTTATATTTAGTATTTTATTTATTATTTTGTATTATATTAAAGTATTGTAATCATTTTCCTATGAATATTTTGGGGTTGTGGAATGAATTCTCTGAGTTTCCATTATTTCTTATGAGGAAATTCGCTTTGATATACAAATGTTTTGGATTATAAGCATGTTTCCGGAACGAATTAGGCTCGCAAACCAAGGTTTTATTGTCCTTGGAATGGAAAGCTATACACAAAATGTTGGATTGTCCTTCTGTTAGCCAGTCTTCTCACTGACTCCCAATGATGCTTGCTTCCTGATGTTCACACTCTTGCGTGGGCTTGTACCAGGATTGGTTTTTGTGACCAGTAAATGATAGTTTGTGATTCTAAGATTAGCTAATAAAATTTTGCTATTTCCATTTTGTATGTCCTATTGCTGACCTTGTCTGTCTCTCAGGTTACTTGCTTTGAGGACGACATGTTGTGAGCTATGTTATAAACAGCCATATCAAGAGGCCCACATGGCAAGGAGCTGAAATGTCTCGTCAGCCACAGCAAGGAAGCAATACCTACCAACAGCCACATGAGCAAGCTGGGTCCAGTTGGGCCCTAAGATGACTGCAGTTTGGGTCAACAGTTTAACTGAAACTTAGTAAGAAACCCCCAAGATCGGACCTCCTAGATTCCTAACCCTCAGACACTGGGTGAGATAACAAATATCTATTGTTAAAAAGTGCCAAGTTTCAAGAGAATTTGTTATGTAGCAATAGCTAACGGATGCAGCGAAAACCCCTGCCTCCTGGGGAGATGGCATTAGGCAAGGTTAATACGGTGCCCAGAAAAGACAGTACTGGACTTGGGAACTAAAGGAGATTACATGGGCATAACCCATCCATCTGATAATTCAACAAATATTTCTTGATCGCTTACAATGTGCCGGGTACTGTACTAGACCCTGCACTAGGTACTAAGGGCATGGGAATGTGCCAACGCTGTAGGAATGAGTACTTGCTTTCGTGAGGTTTAGAGTCTAGTAAAATCTGAGGAAAAAAAAAACCACAGAACAATTGCTAATCAGTTTCTGAATACATGACTGTCTGAAAGGACAAGTACGTGAAAGTGGATATAGGACCAGTAAGTGTCAAATGTACTGTGAACATTAAAACTCTTACTGCTACTATTTGATTTATACATGGCAAGTATATACCACTCAAAAATCAAATGGTTCACTTGGACAACAGATAAGAAAATTGGACCCTTGTTCATATATTTGGGAATTGATTTTCCCCAGTTTGGAGAGTAACCACAATAAAACTGCGATGTTTATTGCTAAGAAAACTTTCTAATAGAAGGATGTGTTTTAGTTAAATAGCGAACACACGATGATAAATTTACCTAGTATTAATTTACATGTGGGCTTCACTAAGAAGCAGAGTGAAAAGCAGGCAGTAAGGGAAACTAGCCCTGAAATTTGGGTATAGCTTTTTAATTTGATCTTTAAAAATAAGAGCCATGGCTATTTAATCTTAAACTCCAGGATCACCACTGGCTTCTCTAATGGTTTGAAAGAAGCAATTTACTGCCTCATATTTCTATTAATGCACATTTGAGGGAGATAATAATACTTAGATAGCTGTACCAGGAAGATTTCAAAAATAAATCTCAGTGTGGGATGCAACTTATGCCAGAGAGTTATCACCTCTCAGGAGGTAAGAGAGAAGAAGGATTTGCCTTTGCCTTTCCTGTGCTGTGTCATCAGGGCTGTGAGGAAATTCTTGGCTGTGATTGTGTGATCCACATTCAGTGAGTCTCGGTTCTCCCTCTTTTCAGAGGCAGGTTGATTTTCTTGTGCGACAGGGCAGGACGTCCACCTGCGGTACCATGGATGTCCTTGCTCTGCACACTAATGACGAATCAGTGCCGACAAATCCAGAGTAATCACCATCCTTTTCATCTTCCCCGCTCTCCCCAAAGCTTCAACTAATAATAATAACCATTCTAAAGCTTTCTCATGGGAAACTCGGGCTTGACTGGAAGGGAAATCAATTGTTCTTAGGACAGCTATTATTGTAAGAATTAATCACCGCTATTTGCAATTACTGTACCGTACAATTATCACTAATATTTATGCCGCTTTGACTGCTGCTAGGGACCGCGTTGCCTTTGCCGGTATTAGTTCAGAACAGAGAGGCAGAGCGGAAAAATAAATGAAACCAAAGGCTGGCGATGACAGGTTGAAAGGATCCGATTCTCCCACTGTCAGGCCAGGATGTATTAAAGCTACTGCCTGCTCAAGTCACGACAGCAACCCACTCAGGGTTGCAAGTTTTCCTTTGAAAGAGAAGAAAGGAACTCAAATGGGTTTGAGAGGATACAAATTAGAATCATTCTCAGCCTTAAAAATCTATTTTCTGAGCCTTCATAATTCAGTTCTTCTGAAGCATATGATTCGTTGTCACAGAAAAAAAAAATTCTGAAATGAGCATCTCGCAATGCACCCATTGGATGCTTCGTGGTGACTCACCCTGCCTGTGCCAGTGAGAAACTTTTGGTTCAGCATGGAGGGGAATGTTTAAGATTTTAGGCATCTGGTTTCACTAAGCAATAAACAGATGACAAGCCTTTGTTTTCCTCATTTGTTTGTCCAACATCCATTTATAATTGAAAGATATTTCAAAATTGTTATGTTCTTATATTTTAAATAACTTCAGACTTGGAAAAAAAATTGACAAAACTGTATTAAAATATCTGTACCGTCTTCACCCAGATTCTCCCAAATCACAGGGTATTATCCAAATTAGGAAATTCACATTGAAACAGTAGGATTATCTAATCTACAAAGCCGCAAATTTCATCAATGTTTCCATTAATGTCCTTTTTCCCCAATCCAGGATCAGATCCAGGATCCAAATTGTACGCAGTCTACCTAGTAATCTGGAACTAGCCTCATTGTTTTTTGGGTTTTTTTTCAAAGTAGTGTCTGATTATTTGTAAAATGTCTCTCAATTTGGGTTTCCTTGAGGTTGTTCTCAAGATTAAATTCAAGTTACACATTTTGGGGGCAGAAGTAGCACAGAAATGAAGTTGCATCCTTCATAGTGCATCCTATCAGAAGGCACGTGATATTATCAGTGAAGCCTTTTTTTTTTTTAATTAAGCTTTTCTTTTGAGATAAGTGTAGATTCACGTTGCAGTTGAAAAAAAAAATAATACAGATAATCTCCATATACACTTTACTAGTTCATGCCCATGTTAACAGCTTCGAAAACCGTAGCTCAATATCACGACTAGGATATTGACGTTGACGGACAAGAAATAGAACATTTCCATCAACACGAGGATACCTCTTTTTGCCCTTTTGTAGTCACACACACTTCCTTCCTCCCTCATCCTCTTAATCTATGGCAGCCACTACTACGTTCTCTATTTTTATAACTTTGCCATTTCAAGAATGTTTTGTAAATGGTGTCATATATTATATAACCTTCGGGGACTGGCTTTCTTCCATTCAGTGTAGTTCTCTGAAGACTCGGCCAGGTTGTTGCACATGTCAATAGTTTGTTTCTTTTTACTGCTGAGTAGTACGTCCCAGTGTGGATGTACCGCAGTGTAACTATTCAATCGTTGAAGGACATTTAGGTTACTTCAGTTTGGGGCTATTAAGAATAAAGCTGCCATAAACATTTCTGTACAGGTTTTCATGTGACCATAAGTTTTCTGCGACTAATGCCCACAAGTGCAGTTGCTGGGTGATGTGGTAGTCAGATATTTAGTTGTTTTTTAAGAAACTGCCAAACTGTTTCCCAAAGTGGCTGTACCACTTTATATTTTGAACTTCCTTGTATGAGTGATCTAATTTTCCACATATTTACTAGCATTTGGTATTGTCACTATTTTTATTTTAACCATTCTGATAGGTGTAGGGATAACTGACTGTGGTTTTAATTTGCAGTTTGCTCGTGGCTAGTAGGGTCCAGTATCTTTTCTTATGCTTATTTGCCGTGAGTATATCCTCTTTGATGAAATGTGTGTTCATGTCTTTTGCCCATTTTCTAATAAGATTGTTTTGCAGTTATGTTTTGAAAGTTCTTTACATAGTCTAGATATTAGTCTGTTGCTGGTTATGTGGCATGCAAATGTGTTATCCCAGAACCTAATCTGTATTTGCATCCTCTTAACCGGATCTTCTACAGAGAAAAAAGGTTTTAATTTTGATGAAACTCCATTTATCCATTTTTTTCCTTTTACAGATCACGTTTTTTCTGTCAAATCTAAGACTTCTCTGCTCAGCCTTAGATCTTGAAGATTTTCTCATATTTTTTCCCAAAAGTTAAAACTTTTTATTTTTTATTTTAAAACTGTTTTATTTTTTCACTCAAGTCCATAATCTATTTTGGGTTAATTTTTGTCTCAGGTGTAAGACTTAGATGAGGGTCATTCTTTTTTTGGAGGGTGGGAGTGCAGGAATGCCCACTTGCTTCCCTACCAGTTTGGCAAAGCTATTTTCATTTCTTTGAATTGCCTTTGCATCTTTGTTTAAAATTAAGCTAGGCGGTTTCCTTCAGGGCTGTTTCTGAGTTCTCTGCTTCATACCATTATTGTATGTGTCTCTCCTTTTTTTTTTCTTTTTAAGTTTTTTTCTGAGAGAGAGAAAGAGTGAGCGGGGGCACACACACTGCGAATCGGTGTGGGGGGTGGGGGGCAGATAGAGGAGGGCCAGAGGATCCAAAGCA
Organism: Panthera pardus; assembly: GCF_024362965.1. NCBI lineage: Eukaryota > Metazoa > Chordata > Mammalia > Carnivora > Felidae > Panthera > Panthera pardus. Next base: position 46,027,966 of record NW_026526688.1, on the reverse strand, counting down.
GGCTCCGCGCTCACGGCAGAGGGCCAGATGTGAGACCGGAAGTCAGGAACTGTGAGACCAGGACCCCAGCCAAAGTTGAATGCTTAACCAACTGAGCCACCCAGACACCCCCGTGTCTCTCCTTTTACCAGCACCCGAAGGCCTGATTCCTGTGGCTATATACACTGAGACTAAATCCTCCCTTTATTCCTTTTCAAGTTATTTCTTTCTATGCTGGTTCCTTAAACCTTCCATGCAAATTTCAGAATAATCTTATTTATAATATCTACTAAGTATCTTGCTGGTGTTTTGATAGGAACTATGGTAAACTTGTACATCAATCTAGGGAGAACTGACATCTTTACTAAATTGAGCCTTCTAATCCATGAACACAAGATGCCTCTCCATACTTAGATCTTTATTCCTTCCATGAGAGCACTTTGGTAGTTTCCAGCATGCAAGTTCTGTAGTCAATTTGTGAAATTCTCACTTATTTCATTTGCTTTTTGAGTTTACAAAAGGTACTATGGCTTTTGTTTTTTTTAGTATTTATTTTTTTTTGAGAAAGAGAGAGAGAGAGAGAGCAGGGGAGGGGCAGGGAGAGAGGCAGACACAGATCTGAAGCAGGCTCCAGGCTCTGAGCTCCGAGCTGTCAGCACAGAGCCCAAGGTGGCGATTGAACTCTTGAACCGCAAGATCATGACCTGAGCAGAAGGTGGACACTTAACTAACTAAGCCACCCAAGCGCCCCAACAAATGGCAGTATGTTTTGAATTTCAATGCTCATGTCTTCATTACCGGCATACAGACATACAACCCATGGAATAAACGTGCAAATGTATTTTGATATTGCTCAAGGTGTGTCTTCAGGAGAAACTCCTTAGAAGCAGGCTTATTGGGCCAAAAGGTGGGTGAACAGAGTTATGCTAAATGTGGCCAAATTCCTCCCCTGTAGGATAGCACTGGTTTATATTTTGCATTTCCACGGTAGTGTATGAGAGGGGCTTATTCCCGAAAGCCCCACTAACAGAATACATTGCCAGCCTTGAAAAGGTTTTGCCAATCTGACAGATGATGAACTGCATTTCGGGATAGTTTTGATTTTGTGTTTCTATAATTATGAGTGAGGTGGTACATATATTTGTATACTTAAGGGCCATTGTTTAATACTATTGAGAATAGTCTGATCCTGTATTTTTTCATTTTTATATGAAGATTTTGGTCCCTTTTCTCTCAATTTTAAGGATTTTACATATTGTTAGGGTATCAGTGTATTTTGTGTGTTACAAATGCCTTCTCCTGATTTCCCAGTGGTCTTTTCACTTTGTGGTGCTTTTATTTATTTATTTATTTATTTATTTAGAGCACGTGCATGAATGGGGGAGGGGCAGAAAGAGAAGGAGAGAGAGAATCCCAAGCGGGGCTTGATCCCATGAATCATGAGATCATGACTTGCCGAAATCAAGAGTCAGATGCTTAACCAATTGAACCACCCAGGCGCCCAGATTTTTTTAAACATGCTTTTTAATCATATCATCAAATTTATAATATTTTCTTTGATTATCTTTGAATTTTAAGTCCTATTTAAAAAGCCTTTCCCCACACTGAGGTGAAAGAGTAATTTATCCATGTTTTCCTTCAGTACTTGATGGTCTTATTTTTCACACTGAGATCTCTGATCCTTTTAGTTTATTTTTGTGAACGGTATGAGGTACGGACCCAGTTTTATCTTTTTCCCAGTGGCTGCCCAGTGGTTTTATATTAAAAAATGTATTGTTTTGCCAGTAATTTGAGATGCCAAGCCTGTCATATACCAAATTTCCACATGTACCAACATCTATTTGGGGACATTAAATCCACTGGTCTTCATACTCCAGTATCATACTATCAAACATCCATTTGCCAATACTCTGTGTCTCACTTCCTTGCTGAAGAATGTAAGCCCGTGGCCTGCCTTCTGAAATATGGTAGGTTGCTGGGAAGGACATGGGTCCGTGGGTCTGTCCTATCGCACTTCCACTGGCTCGTGACTTTGTCTTCTTCACTTTCAAAGACACGGTTTCTAACAGTTATGAATTAGGATGACAACATATATTTCAGATGCTTTTAAGGATTAACTAAAGCAATGTATGTGAGACTTCACTGTTAACTCTTATTGTTATTAATATGCACAGTGCAGCATATATGATGGTATTTAAGAGGCCAGGTCCTGTAGTTAGGCAGAGATGGGGTCCATTCTCCTCCTGAGCATATGACTTTAAGCAAGGTAACTTAACCTTTCCGAGTCTTACATTTCGCATTCTGAAATGCAGATAATAATTATAACCATATGATGAGGTTATAAGGATTTGTTCGGATACTATATGTAGAGCACTTAACAGTGTCTGACATACAGTTTTTATTTGATTAATATTAGAGATTTGCCTTTATTGATCTACAGATATTGCTAGTAACTTTTGAAGTTAGAGAATATTCCATTTCCAGAGATTCAAAGGGGTTTGCAGACGTTATTCTGTGTACACTTCACATTCAAGGAAGCATACATTTCAGTGAAATTCAACATAGTTGGTAATCAGTTTCATGTAAAAATATGTAAATAAAGAATTTGCCTTCTAAGATGGCCTTAAAGAATTGCTTGCTTAGCACCCTGTAGACACACTGCCAGTCTCTGTTGCTCTGGCCACGTGTATTTTGTGGCATTCTCGCCTGGTCTAGAACACATATCAGATAGCTAGACTCAATTGTGGTAGCAAGCCTTCCACAGACAGCATTCCCCGGGGGAGATGCCACATGCCTTTCCTTTCAAAGATCTTTCTACTTTGGGTCAGTGTCCATTTCACATTTTGGATCACATAGCCAGGCCCTGAACTTTCTAGAGGCAAATTTATAGAAGTTCTTCATTATAGATGATTCATGCTTTCTACCACGTTCATATTGCTCTTTTCTGCAGAGGGTTAATTTTAAGGGAAATAAAACAAGCCCAAATGTTTCTATTTATTAATGAGCTTTTCAGCTCAATGTAAACCTTGTTATTATTGATTGCCCCTCAAAGACATTAATTTATCATAGGCTTAATTCTGTATGGAGACTTCTCAATTATAGTATCTCTCCTTCTTTACATACTTGAGAGTTCTGACAGGTTAAACATGTGTTTCCTGTCACTCCTTCATCTCTCCTAACCTTGTTTCCCCAGCCTTCTGCTTTGGCTAACCATAGGCAGTATTTGGGCATCTTTCCTCTTGACCCCATGAAACTTATCCTTTATTAATACCTCTTGGCATCCAACAACTTCAAGGTAATAGGAGAACAGGGATGGCATTAATAATTTAGAATTGAATAACTAACCAGAACAGAACAGGCCACTTTCCTTCACCTGCTCACCCTCTCTTGGCAGCATGGGGGAACTGTCTGTGCCAAGCAAAATGGGGCAAGGGCACTGACTGGAAAGGCAGAGATGGATCAACAAATCAGAGCAAGAAGGTCAGTTGGGTTTTCTGATCTCTGCTTTCTATGTTTCAGCCCCCGCCCCTCCCCCAAATGAAAGAATTCTTCCTAAAGCTATACATGAATAACAAGGGATCATAAAGATTATCTAGCTTTGTGCTTTCTTATTCAGATGACAAAACTGAGATTCAGAGAGATAAAGTAATTGATCCTAGGTCACACAGGGACCTAATGAATGGTTCAGGGCCCTTTCTAGCACAAAATAGAGTCGTTTTGGAAAGGCAATTTAAAGGAGGCATCAGATGTCCTGAAACTAAGATTTTCACGTGAGTTTATCCTGGTAGAATTTTCAAGTTTGACACTTAATCATACCAGAGAAAAGAAAATGTGTGAAGCCATTTATAAACATTTCTGCAAGATTCTCATTAACACTGTGATGGTTTTCTTCTGAACTCCTAGGCATGTATGACACATTTAACCTGCCTCCTGGATTTGCAGGATCCCTCAAGCTCACATTGTATTTCAACTTGTCCCCTTGTGCACTTGATTAATGACATACATCCATACCAATCTGCTGGGCGTTTTCATATATGAATTTAAACAATTAACTTACAATTTATTCTCAGAAGAATCTACCCAACTACAATTAAGTCCATTGCTAATAGGGACTGTAAGTTTTAAATCTTTCTAACCCCATAGCACCTAGTTTATTGTTCATGCCTTAATAAATGCTCCATAAGTACATGTTAATCCATTGAGGAGTGGTCATTTTCATGAGTGTTTATGACTAGTCCACTTCTCACCCTGAATTACAGTGGATTTAGAAAAACAACTCTCTTGTGTGAGCAATTTTAAGTTCTGGAAACAAACGAACCCCTTCGTGCCCAAGGATCCTCCTGGGAAACCTTGCATCCCCTCCAGTATTAATTAATTATTTCCCGGTTTTAAAAAAATTCTTTCAGGTTTACACTTAGGCCTTTCAATCTCAAGGCACTTACAAACTTGTGTGTACAGTTGTAACTGTTATTTTAATCCATTACTGAAAATGTTCATATCCTATTAGAGAAGGCAGCCAATGCAAGAAGAAAGTTGTGGAACAGGTTCATTCCGAGTGATGATCTGTGTTCTGATACTGTAGAAAATCCTATAATGCATTAAAATGTTTCCAATAAGGCCTAATGAATACATTACAGTGAAAAATAATTCAATCTGTCCCAATGATTGATTTGAATCACAAGATACAGACTGGCAGCTGAGTCACTTTTTTCTGTCTCCCAAACATTTTCCATGCAATGAAGATTAATCCCTTCTATTCTGTTGAAGAAATAATAGAGTCATAAAACATAACAGAACAAGAAGAAGTTGACAAAGTGTATGTTTGATTAATTGCCTTAATAGATTATAGGTGCTGACTGAAGTGTTTCTTATTTCTCAATACCCAATTTTCTATCTTGGAAGAAGTAATGCAAAACATATGTATTTACCAACCCCCAACTCTATGAACAAAAACTGAAACACAAAATGCATGTGCCAGAAGTACTCAAAGTGTGAAAAAGTCTACTATCTATTTAGAGTTTTAAGGTTATGACAGGCTGATTGGGTTGCCTTGGCAGCCAGGACAGGAGGACAGTTGATCAGAAGGCCTTTGGACTCTCTCTTCTCAAGTGATGTCTGGCTTCTCTCTGGCAAAATAGCAGGTTCAAATTTCTCAGAGCAAACACAAGAATCATCATCAGTGGTACCTGCCCCTGAATTTTCTTAGCCCTGGTCTCAACCCAGATGGGCTTTGTCATGGGACCCTGTGAGGTTCTCATGGGTAAGAAGATGGGACACACTCAAGAATTGGCTGCTAGCTGCATTCATTTGGTGGGGGCAATACCATTTAAAGTTATGACTTTTAGAACCTTTTCTGTTCATGTTACAATCCTAAACTATGTGACTTTTCCTCTCTACCTGAAATTCATTCTTCTATTCATTTACATTTCTCATTTGTCTACCATGTGATAGGCCTTGTAATAGAACAATTAACATGAGATGCATGATAGTTGTTTCAGAGAATTTATAGCTTATTTACAGAAACAGACATTTAAATGTGTCATTTCAATAAACTGTGATGAGTATTATGATAGTGGGTACATAGGCGCTATGGGAACATATATCAGCGATGAGTGGACCTAACCTTCTCTAGAAGGTTAAGGAATATAGATCATTTGTAGATGGAGAAGTTTAAGCTAAAATATAAAAATTTAGAAGGAGCTAGCAAGGCAAAATGGTATCATTGGATGGTGGGTGGATGGTGTGGGAGCTGTCCTCTACTTTCTTCCTTATTCAAAAAACCTAATGTTGAAAGTTCCCATTTTAGTAATTCTGGAGTAGCTGGTATGAAACAAACCCTCCCACAGAGAGCAGTTGTAAGCTCTGGATAAAATATAAAAAAGCAGCTATTTAAAGTCACCTAGGAGAAGTAAGAAGATTCACTCCCGAACGAAGGAAATCTCACTGGGTAAGGTCCATGATGTTACAGATTTTCCCCTGAGGGCGCACATTGCTGGACAGTTAGATATCAAAAAGAACACATTGGTCTTTTTGGCTAGAGGTGGCTGAAAATCAAAGGGGAACAAAATCTCTCATGTATTCCCATGAGCCACAGAGAAGTTGCCCAATTCTGTTTATAAGAACTCCTTGAAAACTGGAGTGACCCTTGAACTGCACATGTTCAGGGAAGGATGACAAGATGCCCAGAAGAAAGCAACAGATTTTCCAGGTGAAAAATATGAGCAAGAGATTTCAGCTGCTGAACGACACAGGAGATAAAAAGTTTGGAATCTGAGTCATATCAATTTAAGAAGTCTCCAAGAGATCTGTTCTGGTTGTAAATTTAAGCTTTTAGAGCCCTGGTTACTCTGAAGTTTAAGTCTGGAGCCTGGACTTTGCCTTCTCTGCCCTGGCTTTGGAGGAGAGAAGATATTTTTTTTTGTATGTTACCAACCAGGCGCCCTAGCTTTCACCCTTAGTTTTCAATTGGCTATTGATTGCCCTCAGCTTTTTATTAGCTTTTTCCAGAGCTCAACTTACCCACCTGGTTCTATTGTCATTGTTTCATATTTCTCAAATTCTTGATAAATTATACCAGTTTTTACAGGGACTCTCTATGATCCCTGACCACCACCAAGGGGATCCTCCTTGCTACCTGGCGGCAAGTGACCCTGCTCAAAAATGTCATCTCATCGGCTGCTGTCCCTGACCACCCAGTAACAACTACCTCCATTGAGAAGTATATTCTCAGACAGCCTTTAGCATGCAGGATGTTTGCGGATGCCCCTGTGATCACACTTACAAAAGAAAGGGACCAGAAGCTGGATTTGATAGAAGTTGAATATAATGCTTTAGCCAACCAGAAACTTTGAAACTGAAAAGGCTCTTCAGAATTGTTCCCCGCTAGGACAAGATGACCAGGTCTTTAAACACTATATGCAATACCATAGACAGTACATAGACCATGCCACGAAAGTCTGTAATTTGTATATTGCGGCTCCCTGCAGCCTAGGCAACTCCCAAAGGAGCTGACAGCTAAAGGCTGTCTGCTAACAGCACTCACAGAGGTGGAGTCAACGGGTGCCTTGACCAAAATGGATTTGGGGTGGTTTATCATAGTGTTCAACACAATCTATATCCATCTCCTTGGCCCCTGAAGTGATAAACTTAATGGTAAAAGCTGACATTCTAAAAATAGCAGGATGGAAATTTATATATATATGTGCGTGTGTGTGTGTGTGTGTACACACATGTATGTATATATACACATATATGTGTACACACACACACACACACATATATATATATATATATATAAAGGCTGGTTCTTTGAACCCTAGAAACATCAGCTTAGGAAATCTTATTAGGCTATTATACATCTCATCATCATGGCCATTGTTAGCTGACTTTTTTGTTACTGGAAACTGAAAACAATTTAACAAATCAGGGAGAGAGAGAGAAGGGCAGGTATCAGGCTGAAGGCAGAGGAAGCATCTTGTGAAATAGCCAAGACTGTGAGGGAACACACATCTTTTGAAGAACTGACACAAGTCTAGTATGGGTGAAGTATATAGTGTGAGGATAGACAGAAAATAAATAAAGCCGAGGAAGTAAGTAGGGGTGAAAATCATGGATGCCTCTCAAACTTCACTGTGGAGTTAATTTTATCCCAAGGGCAAAGGAAAGCAATAGTGAGGTTTTAAGCCAGAGAGTGATATATAATAAGGTTGCGCTTTTGAAAGATCTCTCCAGCTCCACTAAGAAGTTTAGGTTGGAGAGGCCAAAGCAAGACACAGGGAGACATTTTAGGATGTGATTTCTCTAATCCTGGTGAAAGGGAGCTTGGAACATAGTGGTAGCAGTGTGGATGGAAAAGAAGTGGGCAGAACAAGACCATTTAAAGGTTGGAACCAATTACACTTGGTGACCAATTTGTTAAGGAAAACGTTGCAATTGGGATGATTTCTTTGATCCTGGCTTGGGCACACCTTCAGTTGTAGCCCAACAGACAGGTATAGGCATTGGGCTCCAGAGCCAGACAATGTGTTCCCTTCCCCATACGTACTTCTTTGCTGGGTGCCTTTTACCAATTTTCACCATTCTGTAGTTTTCACATCTGTCAAATGTGGTTAAGTGTCAACCTTAGAAGCTTGTGTGCAGAGTAAATGAATTCATAGAGGTAAAATACTTGTCCATAGTAGCTTCCCAATAAATAGTAGGCATTATTATTGGGGATCCCACTCTGGTTTCCCTATTCCTGCTTCTTGTTTGCTTTTTAAACCTTGCCAGTTTTGGTGTTTTCAGATCCCAATGCAATAACCCATTCTGTCACTTGTTTCTTTCATGATGACTTATTTTGGCATTCCTGATGCCCTAGACAGCCCCATTAGCTCCCTCACACCATGCCAGTGGGAGAGAAAATGTTATTGTAGGAAAAGAACTTCCTGATGGAAGCTGTTTTGATTTAAACTTGTGTTTATTGGGGCACCTGGGTGGCTCAGTCGGTTGAGTGTCCAACTTCAGCTCAGGTCATGCTCTCACAGTTTGTGGGTTCAAGCCCTATATCTGGCTCTGTGCTGACAGTGAGAAGCCTGGAGCCTGCTTTGGATTCTGTTCAAGCCTCTCCTCTGCTTGTTCTCTCTCTCTCTCTCTCTCTCTCTCTCTCTCTCTCTCTCAAAAATAAGTAAACATTAACCATTAAATGTCCCTTTCACTTTTTTGCTCTAACTAAAACTGACTTGCTCCACAACACCGTTTAACCTGCAGCATCTCAGGTGTACATTGCTTTTTTTCCCCCATAAGAGACATAACTTGAAGCCTAGGATTCAAGTAGGATAGGATTCCCCCCGTGTTTTCCATAGATGCTTCCAAACTACATTTCCTACTCTCTCCTTCAAAACTCATTATTGTATGTGTCATCAGAATTTGCCATCACTATTCTTTTCACTTTCATTGCCTGATCTCCTAGTGACTCCCCTTCCTTAATTTATAATTTCAACATATTGTTCACTGTCTCCTTATCAATGATACTTTCAGTATTAATTCTCAGAGACTTTAAAATATATGTAGATGGTCTCATGGTTCTGGACCCCACTAGTGTTAAATTCTATCCTGCCCTTATATGTAAAATACCCAGTCCTATAACAATCATCAGTGACTACATTCCACTAAAATCTTTGCTTAAAAGATAATCATGGGAACGGGGGCGCCTGGGTGGTGCCCAAACAGTCGGTTGAGTGTCTAACTCATGATTTCGGTTCAGGTCATGATCTCACGGTTTGTGAGTTTGAGCCCTGCACTGGGCTCTGCACTGACAGTGCAAAGCTCACGTGGGATTCTCTCTCTCTCCCTCTTTTTCTGCCCCGCCTCCACTTGTGCTCTCTATCTCTTTCACAATAAATAAATAAACTTAAAAAAAAATAAAGTTTAAAAAAATAAACAAAAATTAATCGTGTCCTATCCTTCAATTCACTTCCACTAGTCCTCCCACGCCAACAACTTTATGCTCTTGATGAGGTCTTCTGTCTATTGACCTTTCCCCATTTTAACTTTCCGATACTTTATCTTCTTCCTTTCTTCCTAACCCAGTCTAGAATTCACAGTCAGGAAAGCCCCTAACCCTCTAATCCTTCCTCCTGACACATTCTATTTCTCTCCACTCTACTTACTTCATAGCACTTCAACCTCATTTAAATCCAAACATGTGCTTCCTTCATATTTGCATATGGCCCACCGAATGCTGCCCAAGGGAAAAACAAAATGACAGACCATGATGACAGGACTTACTTCAAGTTTCTGACTACAGTTCTGAAACATCACTAACATTGCCTGCTCTCCTAGTTAGACTAATTGTCCACAGTCTCAGATGACTATTTTGTAGTATTCTCCCGAATCTCCCCCTCCCCCTCTATTACTTCACCATGGACTTGATAGAGAAATTAGAGTAGCTGAGAGTTATCTCATCTTTTCACCATTTCCACCAGAAACTATTTCAATGAAAGAAGTGCATGTACTAATATTTTAGACAACCAACTTCAATTGAGCTTTGGTTTCTATCCCCATCATGTCCTATAAAGGGCTTAATTTCGGGAACCACCCTCTTCTCCCCCATATCAATTTCTCCCTCTTTATTGGACTCCCAAATTCCCAAGTCTAACCTGACTACATCTCTACACAGTGCATAAAGAACCCAGTTGTTCAGGCCAAAAGTCTGGATTTCTTTCCTTTTACCATCCTTCATATCTAATTCATCAGCAAGTCCCAAGCCCCCAGGGTAGATTTCAAAATAGTCTGAATATGACTTTATTGCACCATTTCAATGACATGGTCTCAATGACCCTACTGTCTGTTGTCAGATTTTCCTGTCTCTTTTTTGCCTCACACAGTACATTTGCCACAATATGCTCAGGATAATCTTAATAACTTACTTTAAGTAAACTTAAGAATAACTTTGGTCACAGCCTCTGTGCTGACAGCTCAGAGCCTGGAGCCTGCTTCAGATTCTGTGTCTCCCTCTCTCTCTGCTCCTCCCCACTCATGCTCTATCTCTCAAAAATGAATAAATGTTAAAAAAATTTTAAAAAAAGGATAGCTTTGATTGTATCTCTTCACTACTACTAACCCTCCAATAGCTTCTGATTATAAAAAAACAACAACAAGTAGCACAGAGCCGATGCGGGGCTTGAACCCACAAACTATGAGATCATGATCTGAGCTGAAGTCAGAAGCTTACCCGACTGAGCCACCCAGGCGCCCCTAAACCAATCTTTTTAGTATGGTCCATGAATCCATCCTTGTCCAGGTCTCTAATCCCATCTGTCTCCACTACCCCTTCACTAGTTAGTTAATTGCACTGACCTTCTTTTTGTTCCTCTAGTACACCATTCCAAGGTCTTTGCATTTGTGTTTTCCTTTGCTCATTATTCAGATTTCACATCTAATGTCACCTTGGTTAGAGGCCTCTCCCAGCCAACCTGGCTAAAACTACTCCCCGGCATCTATGCTGTACCTAATTATTATTGTTCCATTCTGTTGTTCATATGATTTCTTGGTTCTCAACATTCTTTTATTTGTATTTTCTCCCACCCCATCATAAGCAGAGCAGATACCTACATACATTTCTTAAGGCAGATTCTCTTTCTCTCTCTTCTTCACTGCTGAATCACTAACACCAAAATAATAGTTGAAATTATTACAATATTGAAATTATTACAATATTACAAGCAATAGTTGATCACACATTGCTTGTGATCGATAAACATTTGTTGAGTGACTGAATGATGACTGACTGATATTGAAGCCCCACTATTAAAAACCTGTACTACTCAGACCTTGGGTTCATAGTTGAGAAATTAGGAAGAGGGATTAATCTAAATTTGTTCTTTTGATAGAGGAAAAAAACAACTCTCCATATTTAAGAAGAGACAAAGAGAGTGAACAAGCTCCACAGAGGAAATACAAGATAGATGGAAGTCACAGAGATACAGAACAGAAACATTTGAGAATTTCCTGTAAATGTCGTTCTACCCAGCTTTTTTACTAACATTGTAAGAACTTTCTCACATAATTAAAGTTCTCTGTAAACATAATAGTCAATTGTTGAATAATATTCCATTTTCTATGGAAGGACCAAAATTACTTTAACCATTCTATTGTTTATCAACATTAACTTTTTCAAAAAAGGATTTCTTCTTTTATAGATAAACATGATTCTGCATTAGTCTTTCTGAACATTTCTGATTATTTCTTTAGCATGAACTCTTAGAAGGGGAAAAAGTACTTAAAAGGGATAAATATTTTTAATGTTACCAACATTTATTACTAAATAGCTTCCTAAGATGTTTGTGTAATTTATATTCAAATAGTCTATAACAGCAACCATTTCACAGTACCCACCAACATTAATAATATTTATTTTATTCTTTGTTCTTTTATAGGCAAAAAGGTTAATCTCAATATTTTCATTTGCATTTCTGTGATTACTAGAAAGTCATAAATATTTTAGGTATTTGCATTATTTCTTTTGCATTATGTACATTTGTATATTACACTTTCTCTTTTTGGTCTTAGTGATGTCCTCATCAATTTGCATGAAGTTTTTATGCAATAGGTTTTATATAATGGTTATAAATACATAACCATTTATCTGTTCTGTTTGTTTCAAATATCTATCGTATCTACAGGTTTTAAAATGTGTTACCTACTGTCAGCAACATTATAGGATCTAAAGGCAACAGTTAAATGTAAGGTAAAATAGAGAAGTACCTTCTTTCATTGAATACCTTGTACTAAAAATTGGCCCAGCACCTGGGTGGCTCAGTCAGTTGAGCATCCGGCTCTTGGTTTTTGGCTCAGGTTATGATTTCACAGTTTGTGAGATCGAGCCCCAAGTTGGGTTCTGAGCTGACAGTGCAGAGCCTGCTTGGGATTTTCTCTCTCTCTCTCTCTGCCCCTTCCCCACTCACACTCTCACACAGTCTCTCTCTCTCAAAATAAATAAATAAACTTTAAAAAAAAATGGCCCAGGTTAAAGCAAACTAAGGTAGGAAAACTAAAGCAAAGTGAATTAAAGATTTGCCTGAATGGAGTTCAAGTGGGGCATAAAGGATTCAGGATTTTACAGGATCAAGAGGAAGTAACATTCAGTAAAGACAGCTGCCCAGACTGAGTGTGCCAATTTTCCTAAAAAAGCAAGGTCAGTCATGGCTGAGAGACCAGGCAGAGAGTGTAAAGCAGCAATTTATCTTTTATGAATTAAGGATTAGATCATCTTTGATATTTTCAACACTTTCTTTTCAACCTGGAGCCTTTAACCTCACACATCTCTCCTCTGAAGCCATAAATATTAAGGATATCCAAAAAGATTTTTTTTTTTCTAATATATGGAGAGAAGTTAGGGGAAAAGGGCAGATGCTAAAGGGAACAGAATTGAATTCCAAGGCTCTTGTGAAGCTGGGGCATTAAGAAAATATCCCCTTGAAAAGCATTTTGGTTGTAGGGAGAAAAGAGAGACAGATGTAAAGACAAAGTTAGCACTGAAACACTGCAAGCAAGAGTCAATCCAACACAGACGTGATTAGGTCTTAGCTTCCCCGGTGGGCAGACTAAATATGTTACTGGGAAAGGAAAGTCTTTAGAACCCCAACACCTGGGATGAGGAGAATCTATATTATCGTTACAAAAGCAGGCTTCTTTGGCACATGTGCAGCTTGTGATCTAGGCCAGCTGTGTGCCCCGAGAATTGGCACAGGCACAGGGACTTGTCTAGCGGGGACACCACATTTCCCAACCTGAGTTAAACACCTTGAAATGGCACCAACTGAGAATGCCATTAACGCCATTACCATGCCACTAAACTGTTTGCCCTTAATTTGATCTGAAATTTATCACATTTAACCTATTAAATCGTTTCCTGAAATATATTGCCACAGCAGGGTCTTTCTTTTCCCAAGCTCACTCGCACCTCAGAGCCAATTGTCATTCAGCAAAGGGAAGAAAAATACAGGCTTCCTTATCTGCAGTTTCTTATTTATTCAGATTTCCCTCAGGCTCTTCAACGTTACCTGAAAGAAGCTGCCTTGCTCTTAGTAATTCTGTTCTTCTAATATCATGGAAATTGGCTTTAGGATGCAGCCTATGAAAAGGCAAAAAGGAAACCCTGCTTTGGTTATCCCAAAGTTAAAGCAGCTCGTGAAAAGGGAAGGTTTTTTATTTACATGAACATTTTTCTCTTCTCAAAGTCTATTTTTAAAAAGATCTGAAATCTTAGAGTTATTGCCATCCCGCTCCCCACATCCTTCCTCCTCCTGCTTGGCTTGTTCCTATCTCAGCCATCTCAGTGCCCACACTACGCATTTCAGCATCACAACAGGACTTGCAATGGACACTGGAGGCATCTGAAAATCATTCATTCACCCACTCATTTATTATCTTCCTCAACAAACTAATTAGAATCTTTGTTGTAAACCGGATGCTCGGAAAATACAAAGGCTCATTCATTCATTCATGCTGTTCTAGGGAATGAAACCCACATAATTGTTCTTGTTTTATTTTCTGGAATTTTATATATTTTATAGGAATTTGTCAACTTCATCAGGATTTCAATTCATTCATTACTTACGATAATTCATAGCGTATTTAAAAAATCTATATAGTTATGTCCTCCTTTAAAATGTTTATTCTGGGGGCGCCTGGGTGGCTCAGTCCATTAAGCATCCGACTTCAGCTCAGGTCATGATCTCACGATCTGTGAGTTGGGTCTGTGCTGATAGCTCAGAGCCCGGAGCCTGCTTCGGATTCTGTGTCTCCCTCTCTCTCTGCCCCTCCTCTGCTCGCACTCTGTCTCTGTATCTCTCAAAAATAAATAACGTTAAAAATAATAAATAAAAAAAATGTTTATTCTGTAGCTACTTTGACCTTGTCATTCTCCATTGTGTTTGTGTTTATTTGCACTATTCTCTCTCTCTCTCCCTCTGGATGTTTTGTGTGTGTGTGGGGGGGGGGGGGGGTGGGGAGATCACTCCTCACAAAAGTGTTTTAATAATCCTTTCCAGTTGGATTCAGTTTTCCATTTGTTAATTTCTTTACTATTCATTATTAGCTAAATTTCACTGAATCTTCTTTTATCTCTTGTTTTCTTGTTTCTTCTTGCCTCTTTGGGTTTGATTGCTTTCCCCTAACTTCCTGAATTGAGTACTCAGTTCATTTACCTTCACTTTTCTTCTTTCTGGGTAAATGTATTTATGGCTCTGGTTTCTCATTAAGCACTGCTTTAGATCTGTCTCACAAATTTGCCTTTTATTATCATTTATTATCAATGCTTCTTAATTTTCTCTATTATTTTCTTTTTATAAGTTTATTTATTTTGAGAAAGAGAGAGAGAGAGAGAGGGGCAGAGTGAGAGAGAATCCCAAGCAGGCTCCATGCTGTCAGCACAGAGCCCAGTGCGGGGCTCGATCTCACAAACTGTGAGATTATGATTTGAGCTGAAATCAAGAGTGGGATACTTAACTGACTCAGCCACCCAGATGCCCCTTTAATATTTCCTTTTGAATCCAGAAGTCATTTAGCCATTATTCAGTTTCTGAGCATAGTGGATTTTACAAGAACAATACTTTCATATTATATTGATTCTTTGAAATTTATTGAGATTATCTTTGTGTCCTAATACAGGACAAATTTTTTTTTATTTAGTCAATGTTTGTGTGTGCTTAAAAAATACTGTTTCTCTTCACTGAGTGTAGACTATCATTAATATTTTTTAGTGTTCAAAATCTGCTTTTTCTGCCTCTTTAATCTGCTAATTTCTAAAAGAGGTGTTAAAATTCCCAGTAACTGCTACGTCTTTCTCTCAACATTCCTGCCAGTCGATGCTTGATACACTTAGAGACTACGTTGTTAGATGCATATATGTATATACAGCTGGTTTTTTATACTTTGAGTGAGTAAATAATGTTTTTGGACATGATGCTGCTTTTGCCTTAAATACTAATTAATCAGATCCTTTGACTATAAGCCCACATTTCTTTTGGTTCAATTTTGTTTAAGATGCCATTTCATATTCTTTCATTTTTAACCATTCTCTCCTTGAGTATGTGTCTGGTCAGCAGATTTTGTATTGTGTTGTTTTTAATTAAATCTCAGAGTCTGTTTTTTAATTGGTCGAATCCATTTACAATTACTCTATTTCTATAGCAGACTTTTGTTCTATAATATTTTTTTCTTATTTTCCACTAACTCTTCCTTTTTTTTCCATCATTTAATTTTTTCTTGGGTCAAATAAATAACAAATCCAGACTTAAGTAAGGACAGTCTATTTGAGAAGATTATTGCAATAAGGGGAGAACAATTACAGGAGGGAGAATTCTCAGATCATAAGATCTAGAGGTATCTTAAAGATTGGGTAGACAGGAATTTCTTTTGTAGCGGGAGTAAACAAGGCTACAAAGAATCAGGTATAAAGGAGTGGGCTAACAGTTGAGGAGGAAATGACTTTTCTTCAGGTCAGAAGAATCTTGAAAGGGGTGAGTAAGGAGGAGCCACAGGGCAATGCTGGATCAGGTTGAGGGTGAGTCAAAATTCAGGATCTGAGGGAAAGAGAGGTGGGAGTAAAACTTGGTCAAGTTATCAAGTATTTTACCCATATGGATCAGTGGTTACAAACAGTTTAGTTAATCATCTCTGGGGACAGGGGGGGTGGTGGGGGAAGGAATTTGGAGAGTGTGTTTTTGGCTTTGTCATAGGTAAAAAAAGCAGAGAATCTATTGTTTTATCTAAGAAAGGGTAGTTCTTTGCAATAAGGTTTCACTGGAACACAACAAAAGAGTGGGAGGATTTCTAAACCATCCCTATCTTCCTGGAGTATAAGTCTCATGTACCTGCTTTCAATTGAATATATCATTTTCTTTTGGAGATTGTGTTATATGGTGTCAGACATTTCCTTAATATATATTATTTTGTTAATTGAGCAAAATTTCACAATATTTGTATTTTGCCTCTTACAGGGTATTTTATCATACTCTCATGTTTCTTCTCAAAAGGTGTCTTTATAAACACTAGCATAAATAATTTTGTATGTCTTTCCCTATCATTAATATTACAGAATCTAAGATCACATGGCTAATTTCTTCTGTGTTCTTTTAGTGTCAATGTTTATCAAATGTAGTTCTAAATCAAAATATAGTCCATAATTATCCCTGTGGCTATCTCTTCTATACTAAAAAGTATAATTTTTGGCAAACAAAATAGAAATAAAAAGAAATCATGTGCTTCATAATTCTCCTTCAGGACAATATCTCTCTGTCTTTCATATATGAAGTGTTCAATAAATCTTTGTTTAATGAATAAACACAAAGAGTATGCCAAGTGGATATCCAGGTAGTTATATTTATCAAATATAACTACAATCTGATGGAGTTTTATGATATATACTTTAAAATTTTGTATTTCTTCTATCTTGATTTTATGTAAATGTAAATTTACATAAATTTATGTAATGTAAAAATATTCATACAATTATACACACACATGCACATACCTATACACATTTTTTTCATCCACCCAATGTTTCCTAATTTACTGTGTCACAAGGTTCATGGAATCCAGTATATTATACACTCACATAAACACATGTATATTTTTACACATAAGATATTTTTCCTTGGGTTACATCTGAATCTTTTTTTATTCAGTCATTCAATCATTCTTTTAACTAATATTTGTTTATTTCTTCCTATGTGCAAGGTGCGAGGATGGGAATACGGTTATAATTATATATTAGATGGTCAGAGAAGCTTTACTAAGGAGACATGAGTGAAGGCATATATGAAGATGAAAGCTCAAACCATCCATATAGCTGGGGGTAACAGTGTTTCATACAGAGAAGACAAAAGAGGCAAAAACCCTCCCAAAAGCTTGCCTGGCAGGCCAGTATATTGACCAATGATGATTTGGGGGAGAAATATCATTATAACAATGCACATTTGCATGCATCGACTATAATAATTCCTTTCTGATATCTATAACCAAGAGGTCATGGATCTTGAGACATGTTGAGAATGCCAATAAAAATACTATCCATATAGCAGAAAACCAGAAACAACTCAGTAGTCCCTGAAAGATAGATAAATTCTGCTATATTTACATGATGGAATGTTATATAGCAGTGAAAATGATTTAACTGTCTACATGGATAAATTTAGAAACACAACCGAATTTTAAAAAGTTCCTTAGAAGACTAGGTATGACATGGTTTTCTTTTTCTTTTTCTTTTTAATTTTTATTTGTTTTTGGTAGAGAGAGAGAGCACAAGTGGGTGGGGTGGGCAGAGAGAGGGAGAGAGAGGATCCCAAACAGGTTCTGTGTTGGGAGCAGAGAGCCCAAGGTGGGGCTCGAACTCACAAACCATGAGATCATGACCCGGGCCGAAGTCCAATGCTTAACTGACTGAGTCACCTAGGTGCCTGACACTTGTTTTCATATATTCAAAAACAGGCAGCACCCTCTATTAGGTTAAAAAGGTCAGGGAAATGAAAGGCAAGGAAATAATAAACACAAAATTTAACATTTGATCACCTCTGTTGGAGAAGGCAGGAGGCTGGGCTAGGAGTAGAGCACCAGTCAATGCTATGTTTGCTATGTACAGTGTTTTAATTCCTAATTTATTTTCTGTGTTTTGGCATGGTCACGTTTTAAAAGACAACAAAGAAGTAAATTGAAAAGAAGAAAGATACAGACACTTTCATATATTGTCGTTAGGTCTATGAATAGTTGAAGTCCATTTGGACAGGTCTATACCTGTCAAAATTTAAGGTGCTCATACCTTTTTACCCAACAAATACGTATGTGGGAATTCATGAGAAAAAGTCTGTATATGCGTGTATATGCAGTACATGAATACAAAGATGAGGGCACACTGATATTTATGCAGCATTATTTGTAACAACAAGACAATGGAAATAACCTAATTATCCATCAAAAAAGAAAAGGTTAACTGTATTATAACATATATTTCCTATGGGATGCTTTGCAATTGTTAAAAATATATTTCATATATATGCATAGAATTGCATAGAAAAGGAACTAGAAGATGAAGAACATAAGCCATCGATCTTATGTACCTCTGTAGTGGGAATTGGAAGGGAAGAAGGAAAAATTTAATTTGTCCTATATACTTGGTATAACAAAAAAACTCTGTTCTTATATTGATAGGGTGATTCTTAGAGCATTCTTTTCCTTGCCAAGAATATATCCATCAGTATATTAATTATTATTTGAAGAAAACACTTTTTAAACTGATTTGTATCCAAAATTATTCAGTTCCCCTTAATATCATATCTTCCTTGAAGTCATAATATTTAAATTGAAAAAGACATTAAAATCACACAGTTTATCAAGATCCATGATTCCTCTGAAAGACTCCTTAAAGGCAATGCTGTATTTTCTCTATCTTCATTTGGATAAGGTGATTCTGATGGGTTTACCCAGCACTGCCCAACCTTTCAGCATCTCTCTCCCATTCTCTCTCTCTCTCTAAAGGCTTATTTATTTATTTTTGAGAGGGGGGAAGAGAGACAGGGAGAGAAAGAGAATCTCAAGCAGTTTCCTCACCGTCAGAGTGGAGCCTGCTGCAGGGCTCAAACTCCCGAAACCAGGAGATCATGACCTCAGTCAAAATCAAGAGCTGGATGCTTAACCGACTGAACCACCAGGAACCCCTTAGCAATCTTAACTTCCTCACTAGTTTCCTGGTATCCACACTGAAGCCAGAATCATCTGTCTACAAGAGCAATTCAAAGAGCATCCCTTCCCTACTAATAAACCAATGTATGTCATATAGAGACTTCCAGATTTATCTTCAAACTTCCTTTGCCTACCTGGATAACCATTACCACTGTCTCCTGTCATTATTTGCTGCACCGAATTATCTTTCTGTTCCTCAGACACGCCCTTCTTCTTGGTCTTTGTACATGCTTTGGCTGTTCTCCCTTCTATTTCCATCATGATATGATTAAAACCATTTGGGTTGTTGGATACATTGTAACTGAATTGAAACTCCATGTCTGTCAATTATTGGCCATAAGATCTCTCAAAAACTACTCAATATAACTGACCTTTAATTTCTTTATTTGTGAAATGAAAATAAAAATACCTAATTGGATGTCTGACAAGATCAAATCAATTAATGGATGTAAATCATTTGTTATTATGGCTATCCTAATGAGTATTCAATCAATATTTGTTTAATCAATTCAGATCACAGCAAGCAATTCCAGGTGTTTACTTCATCAGCATCTACCTATTTGCTGTTATTCCAAGCAATTCCATCTACCAATCAGTAACATACTATGTTATTCTTGTGTACTGTTGAGCTTTCCAAGCACATGACTTACACCAACATTATACATATATATTTTGTATCCTGTAATAGTTTCTAGGAGAGTGTTAGTAAGTAAGTAATTAACATCTAAGTAAGTGTTTATATAATGTCCCCTTTGTACAATGCTCACTGCATCCTATTTCCAAGCCATCATTCTTTAAAATCTTCGGTCTGGATAGCACTTCAGATAAACCATATTGTCCATTCTAATACATCCATGGATATCATAAAACAACTTTTTAACTTGCACTATTTTATTAAATGTCCACCTTGTAGAGAAGAAGGGAGACTAATTCTAATAAAATTTTACTCTGAGACATGTATCTTGGTGAGCAGTCATTAAAAAAACCACCACCACCACCACCACCACCAACAACAACAACAACACCATTTCCCAAGTATTGGCTAACCAATTTCACACTGTTACCACACACAGCCATTTATCCATTCTGCAAGTAATTGCTGGCCCTGGGAATAGAGTGGTTGACAAGATAACCTTGATTAGTAGGCCTCTCCAGATTCATAGCCTGGCATCGAAAATACACGTTGAACAATAATTACAACGAAGTACAGTCTGTGTTAGAAGAAAGTGTGTCTCAGGTCAATGGGAACACAGAGCAGGGGCATCCACCTAAAAGCATTTGGGAATTTAAGTCCCGATAGCCATTTCCCAAGAAGCTCCTCCAGAAAACCTGTTTATTGCAGTTAAGCTGTTCCAAATCCGGAAAAGAAAAGATGATTTTTTAAAAATCCCTTAATCGCTTGAAACACCATCTCTACCATTGAGTTCTTCCCTAGAGCTCCTGGTAATTATAGCACATATTCTCCCTCAACCTCCAATGAAAAAATCCTTTTGTGGACCATCACTGACTTATTGTTAGGCCGGGATTTTTTTTTTTCTTTTAACAAATCAACCCAAACAAAAGACCTGCTACAGCTCAAATACTGGATAAGGAACATTTTGCCTGGTCCAAGCTGTTGTCAGTGGAGAGCCAAATCCATACCAAAAGAGCAGGCAGTAGCACCACTGTGATAGAAGTGATTAAAGCAGAGATGATAGTCATTGTTTAGAGACACTAGGGAATGGATTTATCTACAGAGGGGGAAGTTGAAAGAATGAGCGGTCCCTAATGTTCACAATCTCACAGTCTTGCAAATTCAGATACAAGATTATGTGCGTGTGTGTGTGTGTGTGTGTGTGTGTGTTTGAGAATCCAAAGGAGCAAAAGATTGTTAATTTAGGGGTAACAGAGAAAGCTTTATGGAAAACGCAGTATTTGAATTATATTTAGAAGTACACGAAAAATGTCAGTGATGTCAGAAAGGAAGGTACAGAACGTGTTTAGATCTTCTAGGTCCATTATAGCTGGAACAGAGACTAATGAGAGCTTTTAACTGACATAAACCTCTGAAAAGAAACCCAACTACAAAGCCACCCATATAAGGGACAAGACCTTATGATTCTAATGCAGTGTTTATTCAAAACAATCTGACTCCCATTCCATACTTTACCTTCCAAAGAATATTCCTTTGGTTTGGAACTAAAAAATATTTATTTTGGAAGTAAAAAATACTTCTATGTTGAAATGACTTCTTAGTCAGATTGAAGAGTTGAAATCTATCCCTAAATTCATTCCCTACATGTGAACAGGTGTATTCCTCATATATGTGTCATTATGTGTTTTCATTCATCACTGGAGAAGACCTGATATACTATTATCCACAGTCCCTTTAGCAGCTTGGATGGAGCAGAACCAATGTGGCATATGACCAGAAGGGACAGATGTCCCTCATCTAAACCTACCTGTCAGTAACATTGTTGACATGGTTCTGGGTATAGTGCTGAGTTCAAGAGGACATCACAGATTTTTGCTCTTATTTCTTTTCTGGAAGCAGATACCAACCATAGCTTCTAGTTATTACTGGTACGTTCCCAATAATGTGTGCAGGCTTGCCTGGAAAACATTTTGTAAGTAGGGATATATTTCCTAGAGTAACTAAGATCTGTAGCGTTGTTTTACCAAACTTGAACCACTCTGGATAAAAGAGACTTCTGAAAATTTAAAGAGCCAAATTATCCGTGTACAAACACATGCTATCTTAACTCAATAATGCTTTAATAGCATATCCTAGAACAACTATGAAAAAAATGTTTAATTCTTTCACAACCTATTTGTAAATGCAAACCCAATGGTGGAACCCAGAGCGTAATTATCCTGCAGTATTGAAATCATCTGTAAGACACTGCAGAGTAATCCAGAGATTTGGACTCCTCCAAAAGGCAAATACAGCTTTGCTTTGGAATGAATGATAACTATAACCCATTTTAATTCACTCAAAATGTTTACTGAAGCACTATCAATAAGAATGCACTGAGAATACAGTGGCAAAAAGAGGCAGCAGAAATGTTTCTGTCCTCGTGAAACTTACATTCCAGTGGGAAGCTATTAGTAGCAAATGAAACAGGCCAATGAAGTGTAGACCAGATGATGATGAAAACTATGGAGAAACAGCAAAGAATGAGGATGGGAATGCAGAGGCAGTAGGGCTGGGTGGGGAGATGGCAATTGCCATTTCATGCAGGGCTGTCAGGCCAGGTGTTAATGATTAAATGACATGTGAGCAAAAAGCTGAAGGAACTGAGCGATGAGGCCAAATCATTGTCTATAGGGAGAGCATCACTGGCACAGGGGACAGAACAATCAAATCTTTCAAGGTGAGAATATGGTTGGCATGTTCAAGAAACATCAAGGAGAATACGGTGGCCAAAATTAGAATGAAAGGGGGGGATATTTGAAGGGGGTGAGCTGAGTGGTGACCCATTGTACAAATGTGGCTTTTACTCTGAGTGAGAAGGGGGAAAGCACAGAGGTCAGAGTAAAGGAGGGGTGTAATTTGAAAGGCCAACTCTGCTTACTGTGTTAAGAATAGACTATGGGTGAGGGTCAGCTCTTAAGAAGGGCAGAAGCAGGGAGACCAGTAAGATAGCTATTGCAATAGTCCAAGTGATAGATGATGGAACTAGGGAGGAAATAGTAAGAACTGGCCAGATTCAAATGTATATATTTTGATGACAAGGATTCACTGTAGACTGCATGTGATTTGTGATAAAAGAGAGGAGTCAAAAGATGGTTCTGTCTTAAGAATGGAGTTGCCGTTAGTGGAAATAAAGACTGGGGGAAGAGTATCTTTGGAGAAGGGGAAATCACAAACTTTGCTTTGAGACACGTCAAGTATGAGGTGCCTGTTAAACATCAAAATATATGCATTGGTAGCTAGGAGGAAAGAAATATTAAAGTTAAAAATCAAGTTCACGGCCAGAGATGGAACTTTGCACATTAGCAAAGGGAAGGCATTTAGTGCTCTGAGACAAGATAAGTCATCAGAAGAATGGTAGAGGAAAAGAAGAGAAGTGTGTCAGGGAGGAAAGGAAGAACTCACCAAGTTGAGGAAGAAGCCCCAAAGTACTTATGATTATGATATTAACTGTGCAATCATATAGTCTTTCTGTTTTAAGAACACATTGGTTATTTGCAGTTTGTTGTGTCCTGTGACTTTATGGATTGCACTTTTATGTAGACACTACTGATGTCAGTGACTCTGGCTGATTCAATACAGATCCTTAAGCACCTACTGTACACAATGTTTTCTTTTCTTTTCTTTTTTTCACCAAAGCATTCCTCCACTGGAACACAAAGTGGATTTTTTTCTAGGGCTTTTGGACAATGATAAGATAACGAATATAGGCAAAGTTTAATTCTCACAGCAAGTTCTTTAAATTTTTTTTTTACATTTATTTCTGAGAGACAGAGAGAGACAGAGCACAAGTGGGGGAGGGGCAGAGAGAGAAGGAGACACAGAATCTGAAGCAGGCTCCAGGCTCCGAGCTGACAGCATAGAGCCCGGTGCGGGGCTCGAACTTACAAACTGTGAGGTGATGACGTGAGCGTAAGTTGGACGCTTAACCGACTGAGCCACCCAGGCGCCCCTCATAGCAAGTTCTTAAATGGCTCAATCTTTGCACTAGGTCAATGTGCAGTAGTTTGTAGACAAAAGTGACCACATCTCAAAAGGTGTAGCATGAAGGCCCAAATGATGGGATAAGGAGGAAGGCATGGATGAGTTAGTGAGGTGAAAAACCAAGATCCTGCCTCTCCAGTTCTTCAGCAATATGCTGTAGCAGGCTGATTTTTCTCTAGACTCTAGAAATGCTAATTCAATAAATTTACTTTTATTCATTATTGTAATTATAAATTCATGGCTGTAATTTTAAAGTCATCTTTTTTTCTACCCTCTGCTCCAGTGACATCTGAGTGCTATTGATTGTAAATGTCAAATTAAATTTCTAGGCATATTTTCCTTGTGTTGGGATCAATATATAACTTGAAGAGCTCTTTTGATGGGACATTGAAAGTTATTTCTCACCCATGTGACATTTTGGCTGTTTTCCCCCTGAATATTTCAGTTAGATATTGGCAGCTTTCACTTCCTGGATGTTTGCAGGGAAATATGGTCTTGCTTTGTAGACCTGAATTTCCAAACTAAAGAGAGAGAGAGAGAGAGAGAGAGGTGAGATCTTGAATCATATGCATATTAATTTAACTTTGAATAAACCCAATACAAGAAAATCCAAATTTACAGAAGCTCATTAAGGTGTCCCTAACTCTGCTAATTATTTATTGATTTTTTACAAAAGTATTTGTAGTTTTTCAATTTTTAATAATTCAGTATAGGATTCCTTCAATAATTTAAAAATGTTTTACTTATAGCTTTTTAAGGATTCAAATTTTGCATGCAGAAAAGTCTTTTCAAGGAATCATAGTTTAAGAAATTTACAAAAATTGATTTGCTTAACCCATTACTTTCAAATTTCATATTCCATTTCAAATTTACTTTCACTTTTTCATTCATTCATTTACTCATTCAACCTGTAAATTGTACAACTATTATATAAAACAGTATGTAGGTTCTCAAAAAATTAAAAAATAGAACTACTATGTGATTCAACAATCCTGCTTCTGGATAAATACCCAAAGGAAAGGAAATCACTATCATGGAGAGATACCTGCACTCCCATGTTTATTGTAACATTATTCACATTAGCCAATATATGGAAACAACCTAAGTATCCATTGATAAATGAGTTAAACCCTGACATTTGAGACAACATGGATGAACCTGGAGGACCTTATGCGAAGTGAAATAAGCCTGAAACAGAAAGACTGATATTGCATCTCATTTATAGATGTGGAATTAAACAAAGTTGAATTCATAGCAACGGAGAGTAGAATAGTGGTTACCCATGGCTGGCGTGTGGAGAAAAAGGGAAGATTAAAAAAGAAAAAAGAAAGAAAGTAGAATGGTGGTTGCTAGGGACTGGGGAAGGAGGTATTATTGGGGATTACTGTTTCATGGGTGCAGCGTTCAGTTTTCCAAAATGAAAAGATTTCTGGAGATGGATGGTGGAGTTGGTAGCAAAAACAGCACGAATTTCCTTAGTACCACGGAACTACACACCTAAAGTGGTTAAGACAGTAAGTTATATGTTATGTGTATTTACCACAATAGAAAACAGTAATTTACCCATTAATTTAGCACAATAAAATTAATAGTTTGCATAACTATTACTGAGCATCTAAGACTTGAGTCAGGCAGACATGGGACTTGGGTCTATAGGAGAGAGCACCTCCCATCCCACCCCATCAGTAGGGCCAAAAGAGACTCTGGAGACAGTATTGTCTATGGTGGGCCTACACATGGTCTTCTGAATGCTATCGGATGTAGACTCTTCATTCACTTTCTCTATGAAATCCCCAATACAGTCAGAATTTCTTCCTTGGATGTTTGAGTGAATTTCTTTGGGGAAAACCAAAAAGGTGATAAGTTCTTTGTCCAAGGTTGGCATGCGCTAGAAACAGAGGCAGCCCGCACATACACAGAAGCTGGAATAGCAGAGACAACTCACACTTCAGTTGTCCTCTATTAAAACACTCCTCACATGAGAGGGTGAATTATTATCCAAATCTATTCTGCTCCTGAATGGGAAGGTGTACTGTTTTACTTGTGGCTGCAGGTGACTGGCATGGTGTCTGGCCCTCACCCTTATCCCATAGGTAATTAATGAATCCTCCACAGACAGAATGATTGATTGTTGAATATTTCTGTACCCACCCCTCCCCCCCGCCCCCCCCACCAAGAAGTAGTAGGCATTCCCCGAGTTACAGCTGGTGCTGACATGAGACAGAATTGTGAGGAGGGCTCAGGCCCACATAAGCAGGCAACTTAGGCACTGAGGCTAAGTGAGGGGACCTGGCTCCTTCCACAGGAATTCTGGGGACCATTGCGTATGCTTACTCTCACTGAGACTCAGGCAGAGATGAGCAACAAACCCAGAGGCTGATGAACTAAGATGATGGCAGCTACTGAGGATGGTAACTGGTATTTTTTGAAGTGGGAGGCGGGGAGAAGGAAGACAGTGCTTTTATTATGACATGGCTCCTCATCTTCTCTTCCCACCCACCATAATCTTCTCCTTTATCTCCTTTCACAGCACTTTGCGTTTGCTCCTCCAAATGCGTCACTGGACATGGGAGATATATTTGAGCCTATGCTTGTCAAAAATCAATGTGGAGGAAAAAATGGATTCTAATAATGGGCACTGGCTTATGTTCTCATAAAAAAATACAGATACAAATATAATGTTTAGTATGCTTTTCTTGAAAATGGGACATTACAGTTTTTAAAGATGTCGAATAATTTTAAACTAAATTCTCACAGCAGCCTCTTGAGGTAGAAAAAGGCAGAATAGTGCAACAAATAGGAAACGGATTTGAATTCAAAAGGGGCCCAAGGTATGTCCTAACTGATCACGTGCCAATTGTAGGGCCTGAGGCCCTACACATCTGAATGTTTTTAAACCTCATTTTCATCATCTATAAAATGGAGATTAAAGTGATCTTTTCCTGGTAGAGTAAGAATTAAGTAAGAAATCTCTAAAACCCATAAAAATGTTTACTATATATCCATTAAAAAATATTTATGGGACATCTGTTGTGTGCCAAGCAGTGTTCTTAGCCCTAAGATACAATAGTGAATAATAAAACAAAAATCTTTGTGTTTGCTAGTTTTTTTATATTCTTGTATGTGTATAGGTAAATAAGCAAAATGTGTAGTATATAGTATGTAAGATGTGTAAGTACAATGGAGAAAAATAAAGCAAAGAATGCAGAGAAAGAAGGCTGAGGAAAGAGAGAGCTGTGATTTTAAATTGGGTGAAGGGCAGAGGACCTCGGAGAATGAACAGCTGGGACATGAGCCTGCCAGAAAAAGGAAAGGGAACAGCCAGAACAAAATCCTGGTAGGGA
The DNA here is from genome assembly GCF_024362965.1 of Panthera pardus. Taxonomy (NCBI): domain Eukaryota; kingdom Metazoa; phylum Chordata; class Mammalia; order Carnivora; family Felidae; genus Panthera; species Panthera pardus. The sequence goes on along the minus strand of NW_026526688.1, from coordinate 46,000,768 downwards.
GAATTCGTGAGGCATATTTGAAATAGCAAGAAAGCGCATGAGTTTGGAATGGAGGAAGTGAGGGAGAGTGTAGGTGGAGATGTGTGTAGTACAACCAACATGGGACCTGACCTTGCAGGGCTTATGTGCAATTATCAGACCTTTAGCTTTATCTCTGGGAGGGGCGTATATTGGAGTAAAAGAGTCGAATGATGGGACATGTGGATTCATTCACGTTTCTTCATTTTGCTGGTTAAAGAACAGAGCTCCAGGGATGTTGAGAAATCTCTAAAGATTATGTATTTCATTCAACCTGGGATTAAAACCAAAACTTTCCAACCTTTCATTGAGAGGAAAGGAACAAGGTAAGATCCATTCATTGTGTGTGTGCATTCAACTAGGTATTATAATGTTTCTGCAACCAAGATACTTCAGAATGGATATGTCAACGTCATGTTGGAGCCCACCTATGAGAATTATACTCTATTCTAGTGTGAAGAAAACAGCCCAAGGAGTTGCCTCTGTCCTCGATGAGTTCCTCTGAACTGGCAATCTAGCTGGCATGCCTCTGAAGCTGGCAATCTAGCCACTTACAACACCTTACTTTCCTGCTCAATTCTGTATTATGGAAAGGGCAAGCTATTTCTCAGTACTTAAGGCCTACTTTCAAATAGTGGTAACTATAGTTTCTAACACTCTGCAAGGAAGGCATTTCTAAAGCAGCTACCAAAAATACATATTCATTTAGTTATTGAGAACGTAAAAGCAATGCCTTCCTTCTACCTGTGGGGAAAATCATTTTTTCCAGCTGCAATTTGTTCATAAAAGAGCAATATTTGTGCCAAGGACTCAAGTGAAACAAATGCCCTTCTTGATGGGAAGTGTCCACACTAATTCGGAGCTGTAAAATAGGAATTTTAAATTCACCTTTCCGTGATTTGGCATTTGCAACTTCTACATAATTTAACTCATGTTGAGCTACATGAAAGGACTCAATGGATAGTGCTACATGGTAAAATACCAGACTGATGCTCAGAAATTTCCACTGTACCTTTCAAAGGCACTTATTTCTGGAGTGTGCTGTTAGGCAACCTATCATCGTTCTTTCTTCAAAATGTCACCCTTGTTCTGTCAGAGGCTCCTGTCTGCGTGTCTGACTAGCTTTGTAAATGTCTGACAGGAAATTGTCAGAAAAAGCTATAAAGGGAGATGCTTTTTGTCTCTAAGTGGAGAAGATGGTGATTTTGGGACAGGACAGATCAGCTGAACAAATGCTAGGTGAGTTCACCAGCTCTTTTGAAAGGGCATAAAGATAATGTCAGAGGGTTAAGCAATTTCCCAGTCCAACTACCTTCATGTAATTCTCTCAACACTACCTTCATCAAGTGACTCTAGATAAGCTTTCTAGAGCTTCTTGTGATTCTGACAGCTTGTTATCTCCTCAAGTGTTCAGGACTTCCCAATACTATAACTTCTACACAAATATTCATGAAAAATAAGAAACAGACCCCATGAATGATGCAGATTCCCAGAAAAAATACACTCGAATCTTTAATATGGAAAATGATCACATGGAATTTATTTTATAACCTTCAAGAAGGATCCAAGTTGGCAAATCCAATAGTATAGATGGAAGGTATCAAAAGCCCCTTCATGTTCTCAGTGTCTTTCTTCTCATTAACTCATGTGGAACATCTGAGCACTACTGTAGGGTCACAGCAGCATAGAATCTCACTCTGGGAGCAAGCGAGCGGGCCTGACCTCATTGTTCTAAGCGTCTGACACCTATATCTCCCTGCCGAGTGGTTACACATTCCACACAGAGCACAGTAGAGAAGTTCAACTCACACTGAAAAAAAAAAAAAGTTTCTTCACATTAATAAGAAACGATGCTTCAGGAAGGAACAAAAGGACTTTTGATTTTTAGTTCCAAATGTAAGAAGCTTGGAAATTACCACTCCATACTAACAAATAAGAAGCTGAATAGACCCAGAAACCAACAACTCTCCTTGATCCATCAGAAAAGGCGGGACACAAGGCAAACCACTGCCCCCAGATTGGAGAGACAGACAGGTGAATACAGGGAATCATAGCTTATTGGAGCAGAGATTCACTAGTTAAGCCACTGTGGGAACCAGTGCCAGGGTAGAAAAACCTGAACTGTAATTATAGAATTGCTGGAAGCTCATTGTGAACGCTGAGTGTCAACAACTGCAAAGGACCCAGTCATGGGGATGAGAGGGGTGGGGCTCACAGTATTGGGAGATTTACTTCCATACAGTGGATATCAGAGAAAAATTCCTTTAGGCTTCCTACATAGGGAAGAGGGAAAGAAACCATTTTGATATATGCCAGAGTGTTCTGTTTTTCTTAACAAGGTCCAACTTCAGGGAAACAAGTGACCAGAGCCAAACTGTGTTTTCAGAGCCTGAATGACCTGAAAAGGGAAATGATCAACACCAGGCTGCTCTAGCCTTCTATTTAGGAGAAAGGAAATACCCAAATTCAACTGACTCCAGCCATACTGTCCTACCAAAGGGAGGAAAAAACAACAAACAAAACAAAACAAAACAAAACAAACCTGAGAAACATTTGTGAAGTTCACAGTTCAGAGGCATAGACTCACTAAAAGATTGAGACCTAATCATAAGACTACAGAATGCTTCCTCTCCCCTGTACCTCAGTACCACATTACTAAAGGCCTACTTATCACAGTTCCTTTTATCCACTACATCACATCCAGTGATCTAGGAAAATTATAAAGCATATAAAAAGGCAAAAACACAACTGGATGAGACAGAACAAGCATGAGAACCAAACATGGGAGTGATGTTGAAATTATCAGACTAGGAACTTGAAATAGCTATGATTAATATGCTAATGTATTAACAGATAATGGAGACAGCATACAAGAACAGATGTGTAATGCAAGTAGAGAGATCATAATAAAAAATCCTAAACATAAATGCTAGGGGTAGAAAAATGCCATAACAAAAATGAAGAATGCCTTTGATGGACTTATTGTTAAATAGCACAGAACTGAGGAAATAATTTCTAAGCTAGAGGATATATCAACAGAATCCTCAAAAACCAAAAAGCAAAGAGAACAAAGATTGATAGAACAGAACAGAACATTCAAGGACTGTGGGACACCTAAAAAAATCTAGCATATACATAAATGTAATATCAGAAGAAGAAGAAAGGAAGGAAGGAAGGAAGGAAGGAAGGAAGGAAGAGAAAGAAAAAAAGAAAGATAATATTTGAAAGTGTTTACTGATAATTACTCTAAATTAATGTCAGATACCAAACCACAGATCTAGGAAGCTCAGAGAACACCAAGTAGAATAAATGTCAAAAACCTATACATATCATTTTCAAAGTATAGAAAGTTAAAGCTAAAGAAAAAAAAAAATCCTTAAAGAAGCCAGGGGGGAAAATATCTCTTACCTATAGAGGAATAAAAATAAGAATTATGTTCAAATCCTCCTTTGAAACCACACTAGCATGAAAAGAGTGGAGTGAAATATTTAAAATATTGAGAGGAAAAAACTCATCAAACTAGAATTCTGTATCCTGTGAAATTATTCTTTAAAAGTGAGGTATAAATAATGACTTCTCAGACAAACAAAATTTGAGAGAATTTGTTGCCAGTAGACCTGCCTTACAAACAATGGTAAGAGATGTTCTTTAAAGAAAGAGAAAATAATATAGGTCAGAAACCCAGATTTACATAAAGAAGGGAAAAGTATTGAAGAAGGCATTAGTAAAGATACAATAAAAATTTTCATGTTTCTTATTCTTAATTGATCTAAAGATAACAGTTTGTTCAAAATAATAATAGAAACAATGTATTCAGTTGGGTATGCTTATGCATATATCATATATATGTGTGTGTATATATATATATGTGTGTGTGTGCATATATGATATGCATATATCATATATATGTGTGTATATATACACACACACACACACACACACACACGTATGTAACCTTATGTATACTCATATACAAGTTAAATGAATGATAGCAGCAAGGATAGGAGGAAGGAGTAAAGATTATTTTTTATTACAAGATACACAATCCATGAAGTGGCATAGTGTTACTTGAAGGTGGACTCAGATTAGGTGTTTAAGTGTATATTGCATACTTTAGGGCAACCACTATTAACAGTTACAAAAAAAAGGAAGTGTAACCAATATGCTAAGAAAGGAGAGAAAATGCAATCATACCAAATGTTCAATTAAAAGGAAAAAAGTGGAAGACAAAATAGGAATAAAGGGCAACAAATAGAACAGAGTAACAAATTTGATAGATAATAATCCAGCTATAACAATAATCACCTTGAATGTCAATAGTTCTAAATGCACAAACTAAAAGACAGAGATTTTCATACTGGATCAACAAATTTGACTCAACTATATGTTGTTTATAGGAAACCCACTTTAAATATAAAGACATGGATTAAAAGTACATGGATAGATTCAGTTCGTTGGGCATCTGACTCTTGATCACAGCTCAGATCTTAATCTCAGGATCGTGAGTCAAGCCCTGATACAGAAATATATACCATGATAACACCAATCAAAAGAAAGCAGGAGGAGTTATATTAATTTCAGACAGGGCAGATGTAAAGGTAAGGGAAGTTATCAGGGATAAAGAAGGGCATTACATAAAGATAAAGGGGTCAATTCTTACAGAGACATAACAATTCTTAACATATATGGCCCTAACAATAGAATATCAAACTACACAAAGCAAAAGTTGATGAACTGAAAGGAGATGAACCCATTATCAGAGTTGGAGACTACAGCACCCCTTTCTCAGAAATAGATTCAGCAGGCAGAAAATCAGTAAGGAAATAGTTGAATTCAACAATATTAGTAATCAGTGGGATATTACTGACATCTATAGTCTACTTCATCCAACAACAGCAGAATCACATTTTTCTCAAGCCATATGAAACATTCACCAAGCTATATCATAGTCTGGGGCATAAAAGGCATCTTAATAAATTTAAAAGAATATAAATAATACAATGTCTGCTCTCAGACTACAATCAAATTAAACTAAAAATCACTATCAAAAAGACAGGTAGAAAATCTCAAAACAAGTGGATATTAAACAACACACTTCTAAATAACACATGGGTCAAACAAGAAATCTTAAGAGAAATTTAAAAATATTTTGAACCAAATGAAAATTAAAAAACAACTCATCTGCTACAAAAGTAGTGTTTAGAGGGAAATTTATAGCACTAAATGTATATATTAGAAAAGAAAACAAGATTTAGTTGTTTCCAACATAGGACACTAGATTAAAAAATTTAAATCCAAAGTAAGCAGAAGAAAATAAATAAATAATTAGAGCAGAAATCAATGAAATTGAAAGCAGCAAATCAATAAAGAAAACCAATGAAGCCAAAAGCTGGTCTTTGAAATAATCAATAAAACTGTTACACCAATAGCCAGGCTAAATATGACAAAAAGGGAAAGGATAAAAATTACTAATGTCAGAAATGAAAGAGAGAACATCACTACAGATTCCATAGACATTAAAGATAAAAAGAAATATGAACAACTGCGTGTCCCCAAATTGAAACATAAATGAAATGTAAAAATTCCTTGAAAGACACAACCTGCTAAAAGTCACACAAGGAAAAATAAACAACGCTAATAGACCTATGGCTATTAAAGACATTGAATCAGTAATTTCTTCCAAACTACAAAGCACCAGACCTTGTGGATTCACTGGTGATTTCTATCAAACATTTAAGGGAGAAATTATACCACAATCTTTCAGAGGATAGAAGCAAAGGGAATATTATCTAACTCATTATATAAGGCCACCACTACTCTAATACTAATACCAGGCAAAGACATTACAAGGAAAGAAGACTACATGCTAATATCTCTCATGAACATGGATGCAAATCTCCTCAATAAAACAATAGCAAAGTCCAAAAGCATAGAAAAATTATATACCACAATCAGGTGGGATTTATTCTAGGTACACAAGGCTGGTTCAACATTCAATGATCAGTTAATGCAATCCGTCAAATCAGCAGAAAAGTCACATCATTGTATCAGTAGATGCAGAGAAAAACATTTGGCAAAATCCAACACCCATTCATGATAAAAACTCTCAGCAAACAGGGAACAAAGGGGAACTACCTCAACTCAAAAAAAAAAAAATCTATAAAAAAACCTATAGCTAACATGATACTTAATGGTGAGAAATTTGAAAATTTCCCACTAAAGTCAAATACAAGACAAGGATTTCCCTCTCCCTAGTCCTTTTCAACAAAACTGTGGAAGCAATAAAAAGGTCAGTGGTTGCCAAGGCAGGAATGGGAGAAGGGGAGAGATGAAAAGGCAGAACATAGAGGATTTTTAAATAGTCTGTATAACATTATAATGATAGGTATATGTCATTATACTTGTCCAAACTCATAGAATGTACAACACTAGGAGTGAACCCTCATACAAACTATGGGCTCTGGATGATTATGATGTGTCAATGTAGGTTCACTCTTTGTAAAAAATGTACCATTCTGATGAATGATGTTGATAATGGAGGAAGTTATGCATGTGTTGAGATAGGGCGTATTGAGGAATCTGTACGTCCCTTTAAGTTTTGTAAATATGAAACTTCTTTAAAAAAACAAAGTCTTAAAAAAAGAGAGAGGAGCACCTGGGTGGCTCAGATGGTTAAACCTCTGACTTCAGCTCTGGTCATGATCTTTCAGTCTGTGAGTTTGAGCCCCATGTTGGGATCTGAGCCTGAAGCCTGCTTAAGATTCTGTGTCTTCTTCTCTCTCTGTCCTTCCCTGACTCGTGCTCTGTCTCTCTGTCTCTCAAAAATGAACACATGTTAAAAAAATTTTTTTTTAAAAAGAGAGAGAATAGAAGCCTCTCCTTTCCTGTATTAGACAAATTGTAAGATGTTCCTTATGATTCCTTCCCCTGGTGTACATGCCTTGTATATCTCCCTCTCCTTGAGTGTCGGCAGAATATGTGAATGTGACAGGATTTTGATCCTGTGATTATGTCACCCTACATGACAGAACGAATTTTGAATATGTAATTAAAAATACAAATTGGGGTGCCTGGGTGGCTCAGTCATTGAGTATCTGACTCTTGATTTTGGCTCAGGTCATGATCTTGCAGTTCTTGGGATCGAGCCCCAGGTCAGGCTCCGTGCTGACTGTGTGGATCCTGCTTGGCATTCTCCCTCTCTCTCTCTCTGCCCCTCCCTTGCTCACATTCTCTGTCTCTCTATCAAAATAAATTTATATATATATATATATATATATATATATATATATATGATATATATATATATCAGTTGACTTTGAATTAATGAAATGGAAATTATCTGGGTGAGCCTGACCCAAGCACATGACCCTTTTAAACCTGTGTCTAAAAGTCAGAATGAGATAGTCAGGGATTTGAAGCAAAGAGACATTCTCTGCTGACTTCATAGGAGAAAATGACTACGTTATGGAGAGGGCAACATGGCAGAGAACAGTGGGCAGCCTCTGGGAGCAGACAGCAACCCCCACTTTATAATCAGCAAATCCCTGGGACCTCAGTCCTATAACCACACAAAAAAATAATAATTCTACCAACAACCTAAATAAGTTTGGAAGAGAGCTCTAAGTGTAAGATGAGATCCCCGCCCCAGCTGACACCTTGATTTCACCTATGTGAGATGCTGAATCCAGCTAAGCCACACCTGGACTTCTGACTTACAGAAACCGAGACAATAAATGTTGTTTTAAGTCAGGAATTTTGTGGTAATTTGTTATACAGCAATAGAAAACTAATACAGTTTTTCCTCCACATTGGAAGAGCAGTTAGTTCATGGACGTGGCCTCCACATTGCACAGCTAAAGGTACATAGTCTATTATACTGAACTAGTAGCTATTTGTGAAGTCATTATGCCTCCTGTAGGGGAAGAGTATGAGCACAAATGCTTGTTTTGTGAAGGCATAAGGAAGATGTAGATAGGACCCCTGATAATGAAAGGGAGGGGCACACGTGGCTCAAGTTTTTACACATTGGGGCCCCATTCCCAGATTGAGCTCACATGTATGCTCTGCCCAAAACATGACATGGGTGAGTGAACCAGGAGAGTAAACACTGCAAAAGGTACAATTAGTGTGCTCAAGAGGTGTACAGGATCAGAGAGTTAACCTCACAGGGACCTCCGGTTTTAGGACTTGACCAGTCATATTGACCAAGACGTTACTCATTCATCAGGCAGTCTTCATGTGAATGGGATCAATGTTCTGCCTGAGGGATACGATGTCAGTCCACCCTTCCGAGCGCCAGGTGTTGTTCTAGTCACTAGAACCAAGCTAAAATACAAGTAAATCAACAATTAAATAACATTACTCACTTTCAGCCTAAAATTTCTTGTGCTTCCTTTACCAATAAAGAGAACCTTCTTGAGTTGAATAAAACATCTGTCTCCATAACGGGGCACCCGGGTGGCTCAGTCAGTTAACTGCCCAAGTCTTGATTTCGACTAGGGTCATAATCTCACAGTTTGTGAGATCAAGCCTCATGTCGAACTCTGTGCTGATTACATGGGGCCTGCTTGGGATTCTCTCACTCTTTCTTTTCCCCTCTCCCCCTCTCAATAAATAAATAAACTTAAAAAAAAATCTGTCTCCATGAGCCTTTTATTCATCACTATTGAATATTGCTTTGCAGGCCCTCATCAACTGGATTTCCCTCTGATGAGGCTGTTAGTCCTTCATATGATCCTAGAACTGCACCACCCATGGTTGAATGTGCTATTGTAGTTGCCCTCAGTCAATGCAGGGAAATGCCCTCATGCGAGAGAAAGCCCTGAGAGAGAGACCAGGTACTTCATTTGGAAGGCATAGGACATGAAACACAAAGTAGCTGAGTTTCCATCCAGCAACTTTCATTAGTTGGGACTCCAACTGAAAACTGGATTCAGACTAGCAGGTGATGAACTATGTTAGGCAGTGAGAGTATTTTAGTTTGGTTCAGCCCAGAAATAGAGCCTGAAACAAGGATGCTGGTGCTGGTGTATTATTTTGGAGGTGATTCCATGAAGCTCAGGGGAAAAAAATGGGGAAGGTAACACAAGGTAATGGGATAAAGCCAACCAAGGGTTCTGTGGGAAACTGGGACTCAGTTCTGCAAGTATCCTCAGAAACCACATGGAGCATGTCTCAGAATTATATCTCCAGAAGACATGGAGGTAGGAGCCTTTATCTGCCATAGTTATTCATTCCTCATGTGTGGATGGTTGTCCCTAAGGGCATTAACCTGTGTGCCATTAAGCATGTTCCCATAATTCCAGAGAATACATGAGAAGAGTGGCCAGGTACTCCAGTTGGAAAGCCATTGTGTGCTGGGAACTGTTTCCCTCAGCTGCCAGTGACCACATGTGGGAAGATATGGGCTAGAGGATCAACAGTGGCTGCTCCAGGTGGTAAAACAGGTATGTGAAGCCCAGACTTCACCTCTGCCATGCTGTGAGACTCTGGCAACATTTCTGAATTACTTTGAGTATTAATCTCTCAAACTCTATGATTCTGTGTATTCTGTACACCTTTTCTGTTTAAATTTTAAAAGAAGTGTTTAATAAGCTAATGCACATGGTGGACAACCCTAAACAGAGATCATTTAAACAAGCCAAAAGCATATGTGCTTTAAAATTTCTTAAAGCTTATATAAAACTAGAGTGGGGAGGGCAGGAAAGAGTTAAATTGAGAACTCCCAGCCTGCTACAGAAAGATTAGAGTGATCCTTTAAATTATTGTTTTATTTAGATATTTATTGTTATCTAAGGAAGATTCTAACACTCAACTTGAAAGGTTTTCTTTTGGACATAATTCAGGGAAATGTATAAAATCCTTGTAAGGGAGATGAAGTCATTCCTGGGTCTCATCAAATAATTGTGACTGGCATCTTTGCAGAACACAAGGTGAAGAGAGTAAGACTTGCCAAATTCCCACATTTTCATGGATCTAACAGTTAATTAAAACAGACTTAGCTACAGATTTAGAGACACAGTCAGTGAAGACTCCCTAACATAAATGACTAAATGTTGAAAAGTAGATGATTGTTTGAAATGCCCATATCAGCCTAGATAAAGTGCATGACTAAACGTGTCATAAGACTCCTAATTCTTCATATGAACCTGCTTTCTTAAGGGTCTCCTAACGAGGCAGAGATGCCCAGGAAGAAGCCTGAATCTTCTCAGTGAGTGGTTTCCTTTCCAGAAGGGACTGTCACGGCTTTAGGTGACCTGCCCAATTGTTCACTCCCTTGCTCCTCGGCCGAGTGACCACTGCACCATCAGACCCTGTCCAGCCCACACAAGGACCACTCTAAGTGAAGCAGCACATGTGTGATCTGCAGGAGGTTCGGGGAGAAGTAAAGGGTGAGCAGCTATGAGTCACTGACCACAAGTGTCATCAAGGAATTGTAGTTCTTGACCAGTAACTTGTAGCACTTCCTTTGGAACTGGCCTTGAAGGGATACATGCAGGAGTGACTTGACATGCCCCAGCCAGATGCCTCCCTGCAAGTGGCATATTGGATCCCGGTAAGTTTGAAGAGGTCATTGTGAGAAAATGAAACAATGGAGGATACACAAAAATGGCAGCAATCTAGGCAGGAGGATGATGACCAAAAAATGAGAGTCCTGAAGAACAATTTCCCTACCCTCACCTTGTTCGGTGATGGAAGAAGGCAGGAGTTAACACCAGAAGACATTTTGTATTTAAATTACTGTTTTTAAATTACACATGGTTTATTCTATGCTTTAAATTCTGACATTATGAACCACTTTTATTACCTTTTTCAAGTGCCAAATTGAAAGACCTTATTCAGGTAGGGCTAAGAAGAACTTGGAAAATCTTGAATCTAAACTGACATAGAAGTCAAGATTCCAATGCCCAGGAAATATAGGCCGGATCAGTGTTGCCCCTAGAGCCCTGCTAGAGCATAGACATTCTGTGGGGGGCAGTCACATGGCAGACCCAGCCATTGTGACACTACAAACCAGTCAAGTATGTATGTAGTTAAGTAACTTCAGCCTTTGTGTACATCCAGGGCATCCCTCCCTGACTGGCCACTCATTCTCATTTTCCTTACCTTATTATCCTTCCCCATCTTCATGACCTCCCAATGTTGGAATATTATGGATACAGCCTTGAGATATCTTCTATTCTCTTTCTACACCACTAAGTAGGAGATGTTAGTCACCTTGTCAGTAAGATGTTTCCTAATTAGCCAATTTAAATTGATCCTCCCCAGCTCACATCCCCTTACTCTATTCCCTCATAGTATGTCTTACCATTTGACACACTATTGGGTCATTTCTGTTTGGCTTTTGCCTATTTATCTCTGCCCATTAGAATGTAAGTTGTATGAGAGCAGAGACTATTTTTGTTTACTGCTTTACCTTCCACTCTTGGAATATTTAAATAGATATTCAACAAATATTTGTTACATGAATGAATGAATGAATGAATGAATAATATAAGCTTGATGATTATAAAAGCATATCCTGGAAAACATACTCTAACTCAAAATCTTTGCGGTCTCAACCATCATTCCCTTTCAAGACTATCTTTTAGGTGGTGGTGCTCTGAGTATATTTTCTATCTCAGCTGGACACTGAGGTATAATTACTATCAAAAGTTTCTTTTGGTTTGATATATTGATTGGTATTCTGTTAAGTGCAAAAACTCTGCCCTATATTCGCAACAGCTTCTTTAAGACTTCCAATATCCATTCCCAAGTCATGGCTTTCAAACGAGCAGAAGCTGGGGGCCAAGGATTTTACTAGGGGTGGAAGGTAGGGAAAGAAAAACAGAGGCCCTTTTCCTGGAATTACTGGTGTTCCTTCTGGTAGAGGCTCATTTGGCTGACCTCAAGGGCACAGTGCAAAGCCAAATTTAAATTGCTTTTAGAAGGGCTAGCACTTCTTATTTCTGCCTTATACTCTAGCCGCTACCACTTTTAGTTTTATGCATTTTAATTAGCACTCTTTTTTTTTTTTTTGCTTGTTTTATTCATGCATTTGTTTACTTACTTACTTTCTTCATATATTTTACTGGAACTTAAAAATGGTTCACGTAGAGGGAAAAATTTAAAAGCTAACAAATAGAAATTTTCTTTTTTTTTAATTTTTTTTAACGTTTTTATTTATTTTTGAGACAGAGAGAGACAGAGCATGAGCAGGGGAGGGGCAGAGAGAGAGGGAGACACAGAATCGGAAGTAGGCTCCAGGCTCTGAGCCATCAGCCCAGAGCCCTATGCGGGGCTCAAACTCAAGGACCGTGAGATCGTGACCTAGGCCGAAGTTGGATGCTCAACCGACTGAGCTACCCAGGCGCCCCAAGAAATTTTCAAGTCAAATGAGCCCTCTGACATAAAAGATTGGTTTGATTTGGTTTGGTGCACTCAAGCCACCCTAATCACTATTAGGGGCTCTAGATCTCATCAATATGCCTACCTTGGTCAAGAGAAACTTTTATCATGTATCTTTTTTTTTAAATTTTTCTAGGGTGTGGGACCTAAAAAGGGCATGAATAAACTTTGTGCAACATTCTCCTTTCATGAATATGGCAGAATATAGTTTTTCACTGCACATCCCAATATTGATATCCACACATTGATTCAACAAATATGATTGAGCATTTGCAGTGTGTTCAACACTGTGATTAAGTGTTGGAGGTACAAAGGGAAATATGACCTTGGATGGGAAGAGCTCACACTGTATTGAAGGCTATTGCACTGCAGCATTTATTATATTATATTCAACCTAGTTGATGTCAAAATGTTATGGTTCCAGAGTCAGAGTGATATTGGGATCAACTACAGAGAGGAGGTAATATTTGAGCAAGATTTTATCAAGTAGGATTTCATTTAATAAGGGAAGTTTGCCTTTGTCTGTCTGCATCACTGTGTTGGAGAAGAGTGGGGGAAAAGAGTGGTCCTGGGGAGGACATCCCAGGCCAAAGAAGACCATGTGAAAAGAGAGAACATTTGGAGTGAGGACTGAAATTCCATCAAGATGCCAGAGCACAAGATAGGAGAAAAGGGTTAGCTGAGATTCAAAGCAATGCCTGTATTTCTGCATATCAGCAAGACGATTTGAATTCAAGAGTGTGGTGTGACTTTCCTGATAGTCAGAAGTAATTTGGGCCTCAACTTTCACCTAGCTCCTCTGAGATCTCTGAAAAAACTCAGGAACGACATGTAAATGTGGTGTTTCCAATTAAGTATAAACGGCACTGTCACGGCTATCAAGGAATGGGACTCACATCAGACTCTAATTATTAAGCAGGCATTGCTCTGTTACATATGGCCAAAGATGTGTCCTTTTCTTAGTACCCTCCACCCTCACCATTGGATATGTAATGGGAGAAACAGAAGCATAGAATTTTCCCTCTCTGTGTTGCCAATGCTTCAATACACCAGTAGAACAAAACAGATGAATCCATCTAAATCTATAGTTTTCCTTTCTACCTGTCCAAGAAAAGTGATTGTTTCTAGAAATTGACACTAGATCTGACATACACAAAATAAGATCTTCCTTGTACTATTATGTATGAATACAGTTGTAATCCTCTGGGTTAGTTTGGAAAGCTAAGTCAAATATTACAAGGGACCTTTAGATTGGGAACGGAGTCAGAAATGAGTACAACACAAACATATTAAAGTGAGGCAATTAAACGCAAACAAACACTATGGCACTTTCCTCCTAAGGAAATATAATTAGATTGCCAAGTAGATTGCTTTTGGATTATTTGGATTAAGTGTTGCATTCTTGAAAGCTTAGTGACTTCCTGGCATTTCATTTCCTTGGAAACCACAAGTTTCCACTGTTATAGGTTATGCACATTCTTTCATGTGCTTCAGGCATTTTCTACTGTGCTTTTGTTTCTAAGGCTGGAAATCATGGCATTCAAAAGCAGGACATCAACAAGGAGAGTGAGGATTAAGGTCAAAATGTTCTGGCTGATTTGGAAAGCTTCGGCAAACGGCATCATTATGGCAACCTCAAAATACACACAGGGAGCCCCACAGATCAAGCAACACGAATAGTCATTCTTGCTTATAAAGTGACTTTGTGTGCTTAATAAGCTTTACAACCACACTAAACAGCCCTGCAATAGTTAACTCAAGACCTTTCTTTTGCTCTCATTTCTGCCGACTTTCTAGCCCAGGAGACCTTGAGAAATAACCTTTATTTACCATGTTGTTAGCTTCATACTGAGTTGAAAGTCACTTCCCAGGAGGAAACACTCCTGAGATTTTACCTGGGTCTTATTAATAAAGTTTTCCATTCGCAGAAAGAAACTCAGGCATCTAAATAAGGAACCATGCTGCATATACAATAAGAGATGAAAAGGAGAAGTTCAGGGAGATGCCAGTGGCAGACTTTTATTAGGAAAGAAAAAAAAGCGGCCATTGACTTCCTCACTGAACTAGCCAGACACACCAGCCTTGGGGCCTCAATTACAGTATGAGCTTGATCGAGTCAAGGATCACCTGTCAAATAATGGCCATACGGCTATAAACTGGGTGCAGACATTCTGACCTAACTGTTCTGATTTAAGCTGGAAGTGTTCTTTTAAAATTCTGAGTCTTCCTGGATTGATTTTTGTAGCTGGCCCGCCTGGGAGAGAAAACAAGCTCTCTTCTTAACAGAGAGTTGGTCCTTAGCAAAATTATGACATGGGGAAGTACAGCTTGCATTCTGTTTTCATTTCTCTCATAAGTTGGCCACCAGGCACAGGTATCCTTAGCTCTTTTTGAAAGGGCCAGGGAGGTCTGTCCAACCCAGACAGAGCCCTGAGATTTAAACTGGCTGGCTCACAATCCTGAGCCTCCAACACTAACTTCTGGTTCTGCATTCTGTTTCTTCAGGACTGTGTTCATTAAATGAACTTAATTGGTTTAATGGAATCACATTAATCGCTTTTAATGTGAATGTGTAAAATCTGGTGGCATACTGGCAGTTTTAGAAGATGTTTTCTGAAGCTTGCCTTAATGCTAACATGGAGTTTTCAGAATTGTGGCAAAACAATTTCATGGGGGAGATACGTGGAGTAAGAGGGCTTTGTTTTATTGCCTACCTCTAAGCACCAGAATGGTGAGTTGGAAGACGTCTGAGGATGGTACAGAACTATAGTCAAGAGAACAGACTCAAGCCAGGCTTTATGCCAGGGGTCAGCAAACTACCACTGCAAATAGACAGCTAGCAAGTACTTGAGGCTTTGCAGGCCATACGGTCTCTGTTGCAACTACCCAGCTCTGCTGCTGTAGTGGGAAAGCACCAGAGATAATACATAATAAGTGGAAGTGCCTGCATTCCAAGAAAATGATTTTTACAAAAATAGGAAGTGGTCCAAATTTGGCCCACAGCCTCTGCTTTCTACTAATCCAAGGAAGACACCAATCACCCATATGCCCCAGGTGAGAGATTTAACATCCAGACAACTTGGGAGAAAATAATAAAATCATTCCTTTTGCAAGAACAGACTCATGTGTGTGCATGTATATATATATATATATATATATATATACACACATGTATATACACATATACATGTGTATATGCATATTTATACATGCATATATGGGACTGATAAAACTTTATTTACAAGACTCTTTAAATTACAATACTTTCTTCTGTGGTAGATGTACGCTGTCTTCTAGACCTATATGTTTCCCAGAATCTTTGTCTTTGTCTGTTTTTAGATTAGCATGGGTCACAAGTCACATTCTGCATGAATTTAGAAGGCACCCTTGATGCAACTACTTTTTTATACTCTCCGTGTTGGTGCAGCCCACACATGCTGCTGACAGGCCGGTTCACCTTACCGTGAGGCAGTGGCTGAGCCCTGAGCTCCTCTAGGTCCTGCCAGACAGCCTCCTTCAATGTCTCCAGATCCTGGCCAGGTTTACATGAAGCTCTGTGGAGAGGGACATCAGCTTCTTTCCGAGCAGTTCATCCACATCCGTGAAGTTGGTGGCCCGGTGGTGATGAGGGGCAGATGCAGGTTCCAGTTTGTCCTCATGGGTCACAGCTCACCTTCTGAACTCCTGTTCACTCTGTTTTCCCTGCTTTCCATCCATCTCTGTTTCCCAACTATCGGCCCTACAGAGGTCAGGCCCAGCCACAGAATTAGAGGTACCTGCTTCACGTGGACTCTTTATTAGCTCTCAGAATTGCACAAGGCCAAGCTTTTGTCATTCATCCCCTATTCTACATCAGGCAGAGTGATTCTGCTTTTCTGATGAGACCCTAAGTGATATATCATCCCAATCCTAGAAATTTCCTACCAAGAGAAAGGAAAGCCAAAAATTAATAGTGTTGTGTTTCAAAATCTCATAGTAATAGTGATACTCATTTCTCCTTTCTTCTCATGAAGGTCACACTATTCCATTCAACCCTGAGATTCTGTAAATGCTGGGTTCTATAATGATGCTGACCTGTTTGTTCCCAGGAAACGGACTCTGATTTATGTCCTTCTCCTCCAGGACCAATGATACACATTAGTGAGGTGACTGGTAGAGGACCAGTGTAGCAGTTTCTTGCCCCAAAACTGAGCAAAGCCATCTGGCCCTTAAAGGAACTGAACCCACATCATTGACCTCAATTAGCAACATACTTTAACCAACTGCAGAAATAAAAGCTGTAATTAATCCAATTGTCCTCTCTCTGGTTATTCCCAATTGGAGTATTCTATCCATATTTACATCCTGAAACCCAAAAGTTCATGCTTCTGGGAAAACGACATTGGAAGGCATGATATCACAGCATCATCTTTATTACAACTTGAAGAATTGCCGGACATCATACTTTTAACTCTCTCATCATAGCCCTATCCCCAAACCCACACCAAGTTACATATGAAAAGGACTTCCAGAGAAGTGAAGTCACACACCTATTTAGTTAATGGGAATTCATTCACCTCTCATCCTGCACCCCACCCCCACCCCTACACTATGCTCCTGCTTGGCTCCTAAGAAAAGGAAAACTTCAGTTACATTTTGCTCATGTTCAATTAGTTAAGTTGTTGGTTTAGTTATAATTTTCAGTATAAAATATATTCAAGTCCCATTCCTCTGAGTCATTGGACCAGTTACATTGTGCTATATACTTTCTGCTGTACTTCAACTTTGACAACATTCAGAAGACAGAGGGAACTATCTTATTGTAAGTAATAATCCTTTCAAGTACCTAATTGTTTCTGCTGGTTACTGCAGTTTTTCTCTCTGACTCAGGGCATTGACTTTAGATGACTTTCAACAAGTATCCCACACATATGCTTCTTGATGGATCAGCTCATTTGTGTTTGTTTCCACTACCCTATAGACCAGCTCAGATGAAAACTAAACCTTAATGGATAAAGGTCATGGGAGAAAGATTGTTTGTTGTTCCTAAAGTTTCTTCTTCCATTTTAGCTCATGTAATCCTATATGTCTCTATTAAAACCAGCAGTGCTTTTAGTTGAGAACCAGTGGGAGACCCATTTATAGATGTAGACAAATGAGGACCAGTCTACAGAGTGTGTGCAATGATGGGGGTGATGTGTTAACTGCTGGGACTTCAGAAATGGATTTGTCACTGTGTGTGGCAGCCTAAAAATGTTCAGAAAAAAAGTCTGAACAGAGAAACTTATACTCAGCCAACGACAAAACAATATTTTAATAAGCAAGAATTAGGGAACTATAGTTTCATGCAACCTTATGGTGAAACCTGTCAAAGACTGACTTTTGTCCACTAAGACATGGATGCAGAGACGTCCTCTATTTTTACAGCTGTTTAAATTGGATTTTCTACTAGTTCTAATTGAACACATTTTATTTTATTATCTTTTTTGTACTTTATTTATTTCGAGAGAGAAAGAGTGAGTGGGGTAGGGGCAGAGTCTGCACTGTCAGCACAGAGCCTGATGAGGGCTGGAATTCACACACCATGAGATCATGACCTGAGCCCAGATCAAGAGTTGGACGCCCAACCAACTGCACCACCCAGGTGCCCCTCATTGAATACATTTTAATGATATGCTCCACAAGACTGAATACTTTAGGGTAATTGAGGAGCCACATTGTTTTCTTTTTCTCCATATCCAGAGGTACTGTAAACATTCCCAGTAGAATAGCATAACCTAAACGACAGAAGCACATGGGCTTACTTTAATTCACCTCCATTCTTCCTTAATGGACTCTGGAGCTTGGTTTTGACGAATAACATCTAATCTTATTTCTCTCCTAAGTATAACTAGCGAGATACCGTTTCACATATTTGAATATCTCTTCCAAAAGCCAAGGAAACTTTCTTACAAGAAACTGTAAGAAAGGTTTATCTCTAAATTATACTAGACTTTTATAAACTTAGACTTTTGCATATTCACATCAATATATGTTCAACATACAATCAGAATTTTTTTTAATGTTTATTTATTTTAGAGAGAATGAGAGAGGCAGAGTGTGAGCGGGGAAGGGGCAAAGAGAGAGAGGGAGACACAGAATCTGAAGCAAACTCCAGGCTCTAAGCTGTCAGCACAGACCCCAGTGCGGGGCGTGAACTCATGAACCATGAGATCATGACCTGAACCGAAGTTGGACATTTAACCAACCAAGCCACCCAGGCGCCCCTTCAGTCAGAAGTTTACTCTGCCATCCCCTATTTTACACCAAAGAAGTAAATGACTGCCCAGTTTATGAAGTAGTAAGAGGAAGATGTAGACTCCTGAATTCAAGCTTAACATAATTTCTATTATACCATATGGCCAAATTGCCAATAAAAATGTACTAAAGTGCCGTCAAAAGATTAGTATGGATTCCAAGCCCGTGAAGTGTTGATACCCTGACCAATATAGTTCATCTTCCCTTGCAAGTGGTCCAGACAACAATATGTGTGAGAAATCTCCACTCTAACCCGTAAAAACAAAAGCCAGGGTGTGTACAAATGAACAACCAACATCCATATAGATATTGTTTAATGGACAAGAACAAATAGCCTGTGTTCTCATTAAAGAGCTTTTTGTGATGGCTCCAGAGTATGCTCGTAAATGTAATTTACTCTCTGGCTGTCAAGGCCTCCTGACTAATTGCTCCCTGGTCCCTTGATTGTTTTGAATAAGCAGTGTTGACTGGCTTAAAATATCAGGTGACTCAATTGAGTAGCAATATAGAATGCATGTTTTTCACAACAGTCTTATAAATCTGGATAGTACATCATTTCCATCAAAAAAACAAAATGGCACAGAGATGTGTCAGAAATAAACCCTTGCTGCCAGCCATGAGGAAAAAATAAGAGAAATCCTAAAATTCACACCCAGAATAAGCAGATGTTATATTCCCCAGATTTTGTGATTTCATTATGAATAAACCTTTCCATGATCTGTCAGATCATGTACCTCGTGAATGTCCTTGCCATACAGCATACCGTGGAGAGAGGATGATTAAGTTGGAGCCCGAGTTCCACCAAAGTGACATAGGATAAGCTACTCAGCCTCATTGTATGCTCAACTTATTTGTACAATGGTATTAATAATAGTTTCTACATCAGGTAGTTGTTTTATTTCTGAACAAGTGGTCATTCAGCCTATCCACAATCAGCTGTCAACACGGCGTCAGGCATACTGGTTTGCTGAGGTCACATAAAACATGGTCTCCATCTTGTAATGAAATGGAGGACAGGATAAAAAGATAAGGTAAGCACAGTAACAGAGGTACAGGCCAACTTCTTCAGAGACTAGCGGAAAAGTCACATTTGATCAAAGAGAATTGGAAATCTCTTCATAAAGAGGGAATGATTTGAGGTAAGACTTCTAAGATGGGTAAAATATTGGAGGTGTAGCAATACGGAAGTGGGGCTTAGGCACATTTTTTTGGCTGCATTGCAAAGTCTAGTTTGGTTGAAATAAAAGAGAGGAATAGTGAGAGATAACAATACAAAATCTAGGCTAAGATTACATTGAATTACCACTGTGAGGAACGTTGTCTTAATTCCGTAAGCAATGTAACGTGCAACTTAATGCGAGGTAGTCATGTGGTTGCAAGCTGGCTTTGAAAATACTAACTTAACCATGCTGGCACACGTATGAATTGGAAAGAAGAAACTGGTGGTAACAATAGGGAACTGCAGGGAATATTATTGTACTAATCTCCTGAAGACCACAAGGCAAAGTGCCTGCCCTCATGGAGCTTACATTTTAGTGGAGAAGACATGTAAAATTTAAATAAGCAAATGAATTAACAGTTAAACTGTCAGGTCATGACAAATGAGGCAAGGTAAGAAGACAGACTGTCATGAGAGTTATAGATAGTGATGGCAATGGACAAATACTGTGAAGAGGTGAGTTCTTAACAAAGACTAAAGTGAAAGCCTTTCAGGCAAAACACAGTTGCATTGTTGGAAGAACAAGGCAGCCAGCATGACTCAATGGAGTGGGCTGCACAGGAAGAAGTGGGAGATGATGAGGGAGAGGAAAGAGAAGCTTATGTCCTGTGAGGTTTTCAGGCCATGTGCAAATGTAATGAATGAAATAGACCCTAAGTGTGAGGTAGAGCATCACTGTAGGAAAGTATCACCAAAGCACTAATAGGGATTGTATGCAAACTGGTTTCAGGAAACTAAGTCTGGCCTTAATACTGAGCATAGGTTTGAGGAGGTAACACTGAATGAAAAGAGATCAACTGGTAGTATCTCAGGAGGAAGAGAATGAGAGCCGGGGTGCCGGTGCCTACCTGCAAAGGTACAGATGGATACGTCACTGAAAAGTCACTCTTTTTTCCACTGAAATTAGTAATTGACTTGCTTGAAGTAAAGAATCACAGTTACAAAGTGTTAGAGTTGAAAAGGTCTCTGAAATTTATACCGTCCAATGTATTCATTTTACAGAGAGACAAATTGTGGCTGAAATTAAGAAGGCATTTTTATTAAAAATACACAGTACTTTTACTTATCCCTTTTAATAAGAAAATCTTGGTGAAGTAAATGATTTTCTAGGATAATGTAACTTAAATATGGACTGAAGATCAAATATAGAAATATAAATGAAACAGTAAGAGGTAAAAATGTATGCCAAGTAATTACCTTCAAGAAAAGTTGCTAAATCCAAATGGTTTTATGGGTAATTACATCAAATTATTTTTTAAAAGATTTTATATGGGGGGACCTGGGTGGCTCAGTTGGTTAAGCGTCCCACTTCAGCTCAGGTCATGATCTTCTGGGTTTGTGAGTTCGAGTCCCATGTCAGGCTCTGCATTGACAGTGTGGAGTCTGCTTGGGCTTCTCTCTTTCTCCCTCTCTCTCTGCCCCTCCCTCGCCCATGCTCTCTCTGTCTATCAAAATACATAAATAAACTTAAACAAAAAATAAAACATTTAAAAAAAAAAAGAACATCTCAAAACCAAATAAGATTTACCCTAGTCATGTAAAAATAGTTCAACAACACGTATTCATTTAATTCAAAACAGTATTAAATCAGGCTTATAAAAACATGACATCATACAATAGACACCTATAAGATACTTGATAAAAGCAACACTATTTTGTACAATTTTTTAATTTTTTAACTTAATATAAACAGCATCCCCCCAAAAAAAAGATAGGAGTAAAAATTTACTTTTTTAACAGGATAAATATTATGTATCTCAAGCACTATCATGTAGCTCATGTTAACAGAAATATTTTTCATCTTTTATAATAACCTAGGAATAAGACAGGCACATTGACGATCATTATTGCTAATATGCTTTTTTCTTGAAGTTTTAACCCATATGATAATATAAGGACTAAGATGAACTTCAGGTATTAGATTCCAATCATTTATTATTGTAATGAAACAAAGTAATAATATAATAATAATAAACATGAAAAGCCAACATAATCTACTGAAAAACCATTAGAAACACCCAGAATTTAGTAAATCAGAATCCAGTAGGTATGCAAAAAAAAAAAAAAAAAAAAAAAGCAAACACACACACACACAACCTATTTCTTACATACCTACAAAGCCAATTAGAAAATATGGGGAAACAGGACACCTGGGTGGCTCAGTCAGTCAAGTGTCCAACTCTAGATTTCAGCTCAGGTCATGATCTCGTGGTTCATAAGTTCAAGCCCTACATTGGGCTCCTCACCGGCAGTATGGAGCCTGTTTGGGATTCTCTCTCTCTCTTTCTCTCTGTCCCTCCCCAGCTCACTCTCTCTCTCTCTCCTCTCTCTCTCTCTCTCTCTCTCTCTCTCTCTCTTTAAGAGTAAATAAACTTTAAAAAACAGCATTTAAAAAAAAAAAAGAAAAGATGGGGAAATGACCCTAGTCATAAAATTGACATAAGTTAGCAAATATGTTATAATAAATCTAGGAATAATTATAATAATTGTTCCCACTTATTTAATAGCTATTACTATATCAGGCAGTATGATAATTACCTTTACATATATTATCTCATTTAATACTCAATATTCTCTTGTGAGGTAGCCACTATTATTAATCCTGTTAAGAAAATTTATACTTCAGAAAAATTTAAGTGACTTCCTTAATAAGTAAACGTACAGAAGCTGAAGATAACTTTTTTTTTTAAATTTTTTTAACGTTTATTTATGAGACAGAGAGAGACAGAGCATGAATGGGGGAGGGTCACAGAGAGGGAGACACAGAATCTGAAATAGGCTCCAGGCTCTGAGCTGTCAGCACAGAGCCCGACGCAGGGCTCGAACTCACGGGCCGCGAGATCATGACCTGAGCTGAAGTCGGCCGCTCAACCGACTGGGCGCCCCTGAAGACAACTTTAAAATGTTACTGAGTGGCCTAAAAGAAAGCCTGAATATATTGAGTGATATGTTATATCTCTGGATGGGAAGATTCAATTATCATACCATATCAGTTTTCCCAATATACATGTATATGTGTTAAATTCTAAAGTTTATTAAAAAATATAAGAAGGCATACCTCCAAACGTCTGCAGAAGGGAAAAATGAAGGTGCCTGAGGAGAAGTGTCAATCATGCATATTTGGATGTGTAATGTAAGTTACCGAAAGCGGCAAGACCGGATGGAATGGCTTAGGAAAATATTTACCATACATATTTACGTGAAAAAGCCAGATGCAGTATTTTCACTGAGGCACCATTTCTTGAGGTGACTCTGCAGCACAGCCTCATTCTCAACCTGTCTCTTCTGAGAGCTTCCACCCTGCTTCAAAGAGACCATGCCTTCCTACGGTATTTTTCCATCTCTTGGATTAAATAATTTTTGTAGGTGGGGTGCCCCAGAGTCTTAAAGTATTGTGAAATTTCCTGACTCAAAGTATTTTCCATAATCTTCATTGCAGGGGTATGTGTGTGCGTGTCCTGGATGTCCATTCAAGACTGAGGAGAGCCCACTGTAGGCTACGCATTTGCCAGCCAGCCTCACGGACAGACCAGTCTTGGTCCTTGTGTGACCATCTACTCTCTGGTCCTATGACTGGGCTGCATTTCCCAGACTACCCTGTTAGGTGTGGCCATGTGATGA
Source organism: Panthera pardus (assembly GCF_024362965.1). Lineage (NCBI taxonomy): Eukaryota > Metazoa > Chordata > Mammalia > Carnivora > Felidae > Panthera > Panthera pardus. The sequence continues at coordinate 45,977,247 of NW_026526688.1, read as the reverse complement.
AGTTGGAGCGAGTGAAATGTGAGAAGTAATGTCTGTTATCCGAGGCCTGGCCCATCAAAGGCTCCCTGCTCTTTCCATCTGCAATGGCTTGATATAAACACACGTGGAAGCCACTTACTCAAGACAGAAGGAGTCTGGGGTCCTAAATCTCTGCCTAGAAAGGAATTGCCCATGACTAGGAACACCTGAGTTGGACTTGAGGCCCATGAGAAATAACCTTCTATTGCCTTAAATCATTGAGGTTTGAGGGTTACCTCAAAGAGCTGGTAGTATTGCCCTGATACAGCTCTGCAGTAATACAACATGATAAAGATTATACCTTCTCATACCAGAGCACCAATTTGCTACAGTAGCAGACTGAAAAATTCCCCCAGTTTAGATCATATATGAAGGTCAAAGAACATCCTACTCAGCATGTTCACCAGCACAGATTGCTAGAGAATTGATTCCTAACTCCTAGTGATCAGGTTACTAATGTTCGTAAGGACCACATCAGCTAGTTTCTACTTTGGTTTCTGAAGGATAGAGAGGGGATCCCGGGCTGCCTGGGTGACTCAGTCGGTTAAGTGTCCAACTCTTGATTTCGGCTCAGGTCATGATCTCACCGTTCGTAGGATCGAGCCTTGAGTCGGGTTCTGTGCTGAGAGCATGGAGCCTGCTTGAGTTGAGATTCTCTCTCTCTCTCTCTCTCTCTCTCTGCCCCTCCCCCACTCATGTTGTCTCTTAAAAAAAAAGAGGGGGGATCCCAATCTCCTTTAATGAGAGAGCAAGGATATTTGATAGCTGAACAAAAAGGATATAAAGGATATAGAACAAAAAGGATATAAAAAGAACATAACACCTGCAGGCTGGGTTCAAAGTGGTCCCAGGACCTCCTGCATGCACTTCCTATGCCCCTGCTACTAAGTCTCTTCGGGCCCAGATCTTTCTGTTTCTCACTGATTGCAGGCCAAGCTTCTTTTGGCATGGCCATGTGCACGGCTTGTTCCCAAATGAGGATATTTAGGTCATGACATTTTCAAGGTTTTTATGTTATAAAGTGTTTTTATGTGCATGGCATTGTAGTAAGTGTTTTGCATATATTACCGTATTCAATACTCAAAACTAGTCTGTAATACAGTCCCACTATTATATCTATCTTACAACTGAGGATAAGTTAAATTTACTGGTGGTCAGCTTCTCAACTGGGGAGAAAAAGAACAGAGTTAGGGAAAAAAGGAAAAAAGGAAAAGTAGCATTTTCTTGGTTGGGCTAGAAAACATCCCAGTAAAAAAAAAAGCAGGGAAGATACTGAAGGGAAGGAAAGTTTTAACATTGATAAAGAAGGCCCACCTTATATCAGACTATGGGTTGCTTTATATCATCATTGTTACTGATTTTTAACTTTTTTTTTTAATTTATTTATTTTTGAGACAGAGACAGAGCCTGAATGGGGGAGGGGCAGAGAGAGAGGGTGACACAGAATCGGAAGTAGGCTCCAGGCTCTGAGCCATCAGCCCAGAGCCCGATGCGGGGCTCAGACTCATGGACCAAGAGATCGTGACCTGAGCTGAAGTCGGACGCTTAACCCACTGAGCCACTCAGGCGCCCAGTGATTTTTAATCTTTAATGTGGTTTCATGGCCCACCTTCCTGATTATTAGGAATCCACTGACAGGAGAAAAGTCCTTTGTGTACCAAAATGAAAAGCCAACTTTTCTCAACCAATCAAAAAGCCTACAATTCATTTTATACCATGCGAATAATAGATGGGCATATTGAACACAGCAGCTGGCAAGTGTGTCCTCAGATGCGAGTGGAATTCACTCTTCAGGTACACAGCAGGACCCAAATTAAAGCGTCGGGCTACTAGCTTATATCTTGTGACCACAGATGCTCTCCACGCACAGAGGGATTGAGATGAGCCACCTTTCCCTAGCTTCATCTCTCTTTGACGTGCAGAAGAGATGAAATATAGGAGCACTACAGTCCCCAGTCTGCACCAGGGCTCCTCCCTGTCTCCACCCCATCCCACAGTTTACTTGTTGAAATTATACCTCCGCAGACCCAGTACTTCACCACCAGCCCCCCACACTTCCGGTCTTTTTCACTTTCTGGACTATATACTGGGTTAGCCTCCATATTTTCTGTTGTTGCAGACCTTGGGTTTCTGTTCAGAGTAGAGGAGAAACAAGGTACTTCATTAAAGTTCTTTAGGAAAGAAAGTTTGTTCTCCTTCAAATGTGTGTCAATATTTGCCACCAATCATCACCTCTTTTTGTCACCACAGACCTTCCAAACACCAGGAAATTATTACATACTACTATTACAGTATGTGTGTGTTAACTATATCTTTTTTTCCTCTCCTCTCCAAATTTTTATAAGAATTTCAAGGGAGTTGATAACTGCAAAATCACCATCTCAAATAAGAAACATAATTATTTTGAAAGAGGACTTAAAATGTGTGATATTTTTCAACACAAATTGTTATTAGAGAATTTTAGACCCTTATCATAGTCCTTATTCTATGTTCTTGCCCCTTGATCTGAAGCCCTTAAATCCTACTTAAATAGGGAAATGATTCAGTATTGCTTAAAAACACACTTCTCTTGGCCCAAATAACCTGGCCTCCTATTAAAAGCTCTGTGAAAAACTCTAGACACTTGGGTCCTAATGGATAACTTCACATGAAATGACGGGGAGAATTCTCCTGAAAGACTCAGAAGCTCCCATTCAGGGATGGGGTGAATCAAGGTTAATTTACATTTATGAACCTATTCTCTGCATTGTTGTAGGCTGACACAGTTGAGTTTCTAAGAGACAACCAAAATAATATAGTAAGGCACAACTGTAATGCTATTAAAAGCCAGGAATAGCCATGATTAATTACCACCAAAGCTGAAGGGAAAAAGGGAGGACTCCAGGACTCATTTAAATTATATCTATCATTGGGTTTAGAATAAATAAAATCCTTCCAAACCTGGTAAGAAAGAAAGATTGATAGAGTATAAATGGTGTTTGCTATTTAGAAAATTGATACAAGCTCTTAATCTGGAGAACATCTGAGATGTACTTGAGTCATTTGCCTTTGTTTTATTTTAAAAAAGCAAACAAAACTGATTCTGTTCATGTGTTTTTGGCACATGCTGTGCCAGAATAGATAGAAGGCTGTGAGCAACTTACGTGGTACACATGCACTGGACCTGTCTTTGATGATCATCAAAATCCCATAGAGACAGACTTGCATATAGTGTATGGGGTGAAAGACAGAATTGTGTAATTATGCAGTGCATTTGAGCAATGGACATAACCAGAGCAGACAGCTCCAACCCCAACTGAACACTTCAGCTTGAATGATCCACTCACCTATCTGGCACCTTGGATTAAGCAGGTGTTGCAAACTCATCTCTTATCATGAGATGGTAGAAACGACCCAAGAGATCAACTCTGAGTTTATTAGGGAAACGATCACATATATTTGTGACAGCTTTTATTTCTCTAAAGTGAATTGAATCAAAGTGAGAGCCAGAGTATCCACAGATCTACACAGTCCAGCTATACGTACTACAGGCTGTCCCATGGGCTGCCCCACATGCCTCCCACTGAAGCCTTTGACCTTGGGCTCAGGGAAGAATAACATCAATGAGCACCACTGCAGCAGTAGCTAATGACTGATGAAAGCTTTCTATTTATCACACGTGGTATTTTCATGTGTTATGTTATTTGACTTTCTGAGTTGTCAAAATGAACCCCCAAGGTCCCACAGCTAAGAATGGGTAGTTGAATTCAGTCTTAACTGACTTTAGGCAAGATTGCTGGGAGAAAAATAAATCTTTATTTTATAGAGCTATCTATAATATGGTAGTCACCAACAGTTCCTTAATCCAAAGTACAACATAAAAAGAAATAGAATTGATATTATTTATGACCAACCAATGGTTGGTCACTATCTCTCTCATCTGAGGCACCTCAAAATAAAGTTCATCATTAATGCATCCTCCCTCTTCCCAAGTCTTTCACCAAAAACTGAAATTCTCAATTAGTAGTTGCTAAGGAACTATCTTTAGGGTTTCACAATCTAGAATGAAATCATTCAGATAATCAATGAAATGAACATGAATACTTTTAGCATCATGGCTATGCATCAAGCATTATTTCATGGGGGAAGGTTCTTACACAGGACATTCAGGATGAGAGATATTTCTAAGGTGAAACAGGTGTGTATGCAGAGTAGAATAACATTTTACATACAGTTTGGTTTCTAAAGTCATCTCAGAAAACAAAAATCAAATACTCTGAAAATTACCTGCAAAAATTTCCTAGGAAAATGACATATTGGAAACTACTCCATCTCACACCAGCATTGGCTGAGACAGCTCTGTCTTCATTTGGGCACAGAGGAAGGGGCTTGCTCTGTGTGGGAATGTGTTGTCTAACAAGGGTACACCCTCTAAATACTAGAATGCCACTCAGTGTGGCTAAACAGTGCTTTTCCTGCCCCTAACCCTGAGGCAAATGCTTACTGGGTGGGTTATTTTAGGTCACTACTTAAAGTCTCCTATCTCCTCCTTGCTTTCTTCCACTCACACCCCTTGGCTTTCTATCTCCTCCCACCAAGTATATTTAATTGAATTCGTTAAAGTTAAAAGTGCATATGACAACCTGATTAAAAATGGGCCGAAGACCTTACCAGACACTTCACTAAAGAAGATATATGCGCGGCAAATGAAGATATGAGAAGATGTTCCATATCATATGCCATTAGGGAAATGAAAATTAAAACAATGAGATACCACTACACATCTGTGAGAGGGACTGAAATCCAAAACCCTGACACTGAATGCTGCTGAGAATATAGAGCCCAAGGAAGTCTCATTCATTGCTGGTGAGAATGTAAGATGATACAGCCACTTTGGAAGACAGTTTGGCAGTTTCTCACAAAACTAAACATACTCTTCCCACATGATCCAGCAGTTGCCACTCCATGGTATTTACCCAAAGGAGTTGAAAACTTCTGCCCATTTAAAAGGCTGCATGTGGATGTTCATAGCAGATTTATTCATAATTGCCAAAACTTATAAGCAACCAAGAGATGATCTTCAGTAGGTGAATGGATAAAGAAACTGTGGTACCTCCAGACAGTGGCACATCATTCGGCATGAGAAAGAAATGCACCATCAAGTCATGAAAAGACATGGAGGAACCTTAAATGTTTATTCCTACATGACAGAAGCCAATCTGTAAGGTCACATATTGTATGATTACAACCATATGACATTCTGGAAAAGGAAAAACTATGGAGACAGTAAATCGATCACTGTTTTGGGGGAGGGAAAGATGAATAGGTGGAGTACGGAACAATGACACTACTCTGTATTACACTACAATTATGGACACATGTTATCACACACTTATCCAAACCCACAGAATGTACACCAAGGGTGAACCCTAATGTAAATTATGGACTTGGGATGATAATAATGTATCAATGTAGGCTTATCATTTTTAATAAATGAACCACTCTAGCGAGGAATGTCAGCGATGGGAGAGGTTATGGATTATGCATAAGTGGGGACAAGGGGCATATAGGAGAAACCTCTGTATCTTCCTCTCAATTTTCCTGTGAACCTAAAACTTATCTTAAAAACTAAAAGTTATTTTTAAAAAGTACATATAAAGTAAGCTCACTTTACTTTGTTGACTCCTACCTATACAAGCATGAAACTAGCTGGTGAGTGCACTACAGCCTTGTTTTGATAAATGATAAGATTATATTGAAAAGGCTAGAAAATGGTCCTCTGCTGTGCCTCCTACAGTCTTTGTTAAATTAGAAAATAGCTTTACCATCTTACCATTTGTGCTGGAATTATTTAGAAATAATAATGATGATGAAGATATGATGAAAAATAATAAAGAGAAAAAGGAGGAGGAGGAGAGGGAGAAGGAAGGGTAAGGACAGAGGAAGAAGCAGAGGAGGAAGAGGGACAGGGAAAAGGGAAAGAGGAGCTAATATTCTAATATTTATGGAACCTTGATCACATGCCAGGCACTATGCTAATTGTTTTACTTGGATTGCTGGAGATCCTACGACAACCATATGAAGTTGGAACAGTTTCCATCACTTTCAATTTAAAAATAAGAACAGTGATGCTTAGTAACTTGCCTGAGCTAGTAAGTGATAGAGCCAGTATTCAAACCCAGACAGTCTGGCACTAAAGCCTGGGCTCTGAACAATCATCACAGCGTGTGTCTTAGTCACTTCCAATTTTATCCTCCCGAGTCTATCCTCACTCCTCTCACCACCTTAATTTATGTCAGTCATTAAATCGTGAACATTCTCCCTCCCAAAAACTCAGCTCCTCCTGCACATTCCCAATAGCACTGCTAGACTCAGCCTCTCACATGAGTTTTAACAATTGATACCTACCTACCTGGCTTCTTTCCTATTTCTAGTCTTCATCTCTGCAAACTATTCTTCCTAGTGCTGACAGAGTGATACTAGTAACAAGCCAATCCCTCTTTATTGTTCCCTGTATTAAACCAGCTCAGTCTCCATCACTGCAGAGATACAGTCAGGTTCTTTAATGTGGCCTATAGAATCTACTGTGATCTTGCTTCAGTCTACACTTTTAATCTCATCCTCTTCCAAATCCTCACACCTACTCCTCGCTTGGTTATATCAAATGACTCTTTTTGCTCCCTTAAGTCATTGTTTAGCCAGTTCCTTCTGCTTAGAGTATCTTCCCATCACCTGTGTTCAGCTCCTTCCCTTCCTAGAAAACTCTTACTCATATTTTAGATCTCAACTTGAATGGTCACCTCTATTGTGATGTTGTTCCTGGCTCTACTAGGTGAGGCAGACACTTCCTTTTCTATTCTCTTATAGCTGCTATGCCTTCCTCTGTGATAGAACTTAACCTCTTGTGTGATTATTGTCTGAGTGGAGGCCTATGAGCTCCAAAGAGCAGTCACTATGTAACATTCAGGGCCCCCTGCATCCCAGTCCCCGCCTGTATTTGTAACCTTATCTTCACCACACATAACTGATGTGCCTGCTATATTATACTAACTCACATCCCCCATATGCCTCATGATTTATTGCTTCTGTGTGGTTAATTGGTTAAGCCATCCCTTCTATCTGGATAGATTCCCCCAAATCCTCACCTACCAACACAATGTTTATATTTTTGGGTGCAGCCCAAATATCACCACCTCCTCAAGATTTTCTCTACCCAGAAGTAGTCTCTTTTCTTTGGAACTGCCATAAAGCTCTCCGAACTTTGGCCTCATCTCTCTGGCCTTTTGTAATTTTCTACTTTGTATCAAGCTCCTCTGTGTCCATGTCTCAGTTCCCAGTTCTAAATCAGTCCCTTGAGTCTTTTATTAGAAATCATGTCTTAGTCATATTAGTTTAAAATTCATAGCCAATCTACTTCTCCTTATTTTCCTCCTGTCCTCAAGCCCAGCCAGGTATAATGAATGATTGAATACATATTAGTGACTAGCCATGTTGGTCATGCCATTCTCATCCTCATATTCCCCTTTTGCAAAGAAAGGATTAATGGCAGCAATGGTGGGCTAAGAAATGGTTAATATTAGAAAAGGAACTGAAGGGTGCCTTTTGGTGTATGCTTCTGGGTCTGGTTTACACCAACACTTAGTTCTGTCTGTTCTCAGTGTATGGAACTGAGAGTTGATAAAACCTTCACTGAAGAATAACAATGATCATAGCTAACATATGCTGTGTTTACTATGGTCTGTGCTGAGCATCTTGGATGAATTTGCTGATTCTTCATAGCAATCCAATAAAGTAATACCATTGCTAATTTCACACCTGAGAAAATCCAATTGTAGAGAGGTTATGCAACATATCTAAGATCACAGATCTGGGAGTAAAATCTATGTCTAACTCAAAGCTCAACCTCTTAACCAGCATACTCCTCTCTTTAGAAGCTTTTATGTCAGATATCAGAACCTAGCTACCTTACCGTAGTAGAAGAATGAGAGTGGTAATGTTCCTTTCTGTAGAGATTTATTTAAAACAAAGTTTCTTGGGGCATCTGGGTGGTTCAGTCGGTTGAGCTGCCAGTTTAGCTCAGGTCATGATCTCATGGTTCATGAGTTCGAGCCCCATGTCAGGCTCTGTGCTGCCAGCTCGGAGCCTGGAGCCTGCTTCAGATTCTGTGTCTCCCTTTCTCACTCTGCCCCCTCCTCTTCTCAGGCTCTGTGTCTCTGCTTTTCAAAAATAAATAACGATTAAAAAATTTTAAAAAAAGTTTCTCAACCTTAGCACTATTGAGATTTTGGGCTGCATTAGTCTTTGTTGTGGGGGTCTGTCTTGTGTATATCAGAATATTTAGCAGTACTGTATTCTAGTCTCTATCCATTATGTGTCCACAACTTCTGTACCTTTCTCACACCCCCAGTTTTGGCAACCAAGAATGTTTCCAGATGTTATCAAACCACCCCTGGTGAGAATCATTTGATTTAAAGGAAAAGAATGGCCCCTTCCCCTTATTAGGATAGTATATCCCAATCACAATTTAGGAAAAATGCTAAATAAATGATATTGCAAGAGAAGGAATTTCAACTAGAACAATTAATCTCAGCTGAGTGGCCATTAGGGGAGAATTTCCTGAGGTGTTTTTTTTAACATTCATTAACTGTCCATGCGAAGTGTCTCAGAACCTTGGACAGCGGTTAGGGCAGCTGAGGCATAATTCTTTCAAGAGATAACTGAGGACCAGAGGCATGCCTAGGACATTTAGTCCACGTGGAGCCAATTTCCAACATTTCTACCCGAATGAAATCCAGTTAAAATGGTCATTGAAAGTATTCTTTCAGAGGAATAGCCAGAAAGAAACCCTTTGAAAGGAAATATGTGGAAAAGGAGAGAGGCCACCTCAAATTTGCTGTGGTAACAGGACCAGGTGTTTTCATGTATTGCTCAAGTGTGAATTCTAGTTTTTTAACAATTAGTGGTGGGGCGCTCCCTTCCAAACTCCCATCTGCCACCACTACAAGGAATGAAGGCATACCTCTCAGCCTTGGATAATTCTGCTACTGTACCCAATAAAATATTACAGGTCAGTAAAGCCTGAACAAAGGGTGAATTAACTGGATTAACTGAGGGACTTTGCACTTTTAAAAGGGACAAAAGCTGAAAAGCTAAGGAATTTCTTAAAGTTCTAATGTTAGAATCACAGCAGTGACTTTGGAATTCTTAGCTTGGAGTTGGATGTATTGAGGGCATTCTTCTTATCAGCACCTCAGATTTTACCTTGCAGCCATCACCCTAGTCTTCCTGCTCACCAGATGAGATTCCATAATTATAATGTAACTCCGAAGCTGACTTGATCAACAATACAAGGATACCATGAAAAGTACTATTTCTATGGCTCATTGTGAAGACTATATATAAGGAAAGGCATGAGGTATTCTCCTCATGTTAAGGACTCGGTCACATTTTTGAAGAATGTTGATTTTGAAACTTACTGTTGTAATGGGAATATTGGAAATGATATGGAAAAATCCTAGCTTCTCCCCTTACCAGCTTTGTGACTTGAGACATGTCACTCAATTTCTTTGAACCTCGGTTTTCTCCTCTATAAGATGAAGCTAATAATACCCATATTAAAGAGTTGCTGAAGGGCAATGTGATTTATTTTCTCCTTTTTTTTTCCTTTTGGGCTTTTCTGTGCTTACCAGGAAGTGTATAAACTGTTTAAGGATATTGCATATGATATTATTCCAGTACAAGGTGGTTTCTCTCCCTTTCTATTTATTCATGGCTGCATTCATTCACCCAGTACATTGATTTTCTCAACAGCTACAGGCAGAAAGAAACCCTGAATACTCAGTCCTAGTCACTTTGTACAGCTCTTTCATGCATTCTGTATTGTCCAAATATCTTATTTTCTATTATTTATGCTGCTGTCATTTCTATAAGACCCCACATAGGTTATACTTTGTCAAAACAGGGACACCTTTCAGATTTCATCTGCTGGCATGTTTTGGCATCCTCTGAGAAGCTGAGAAGCAATGTGCTGAGCTGTCCACAGAGGGCTGGGCAGTTCCCTCATCTTCATCATTCCATTCTCTGCCCTTGTCTCCCAAGGTTCCAGAAAGTAACAGTAAGGATAGATAGAACTGCCCAGAAAAATATGGTAAGAAAAGGAATTGCTTACCAAGATGATATTTTTGAGACCAAAGCACCATTTAAATGGTGTTTGGCTGAATTCAAACTTCACTAGCGTCTCTGTTATCTTAAAAATCTGTCATTTTGTTCTGTCCTAGGACATGTGCTGGCAACAAATGGTATTTCTCAGTAACTATTCAAGAGAAGGCTGTGGGAAAAAACTCCAGAACAAGGAGGCCAACAGTATCTTTCAATCCATATAATCTGTGAATTAGGGGTGATTTTAAACATGAGTTCCTTGGATCCATAGAATTCTTTAGGAATGCCTATGTGGGGCCACCTCAGAAAACCATGTAAAGAACCTCAGTTTGGGGCTCCTAGCCTTCCATACTTCCTTAAATCAGAGTAGCTCAGTGTTCATCTATTATAATTATTCATGAGATTTTTAAGAAAACAGCTTTATTGCTAAAAAGATATGAAACACATTTGAAGTGGTGACTTTGGAGCTTTGTGTGGAAGCCTCCAATCCCTCCCTAGACTGGATTTATTTGTGGTTCTTGAAAATCAGTGACTTAAATAGTTAGAAAAATGCAAATTATGTTTAGGGGAAAGAATGAAAGTGGTTAGAACCTGGAGGTTCCCTCAACTAGAAAATTTATGAAAACCAATTGCTTTCTGTATTTTTTTTCACAACACAGCTCAGAAACATGGTATTCCTCACTATCATCACTTCTCCCCTTCTCATTCGCAACTTAATCCAGTCTTACTTGACTTCCATCTTCATTGCACTACTAAAATCAAAGTCCACCTTATCATTAAATGAAACAAACATTTTAGTTCTTATCTCACTTGATATCTCATGGCAGCATTGGATATTGATGACCACTTCCCTCTTCTTGAAACCATGCTGATCCATTAGACTTCATGGTCCCAAATAGACCATGTGGCTGTCCTTCTGCCTCTTATCCATCTCCCTTAGGTATTCCTTCTTCTCTCATCCTGTCAATTCTGTCCTGGGTTCTCTTGCATCAGTATTCTGTCTTCTTTGCAGGAACTCATTCACTGCCATGATTTTAATTACACCCAATTGCTAATGACTCTAAAATATTTCTTCCAACCCTGAGCCATAGACCCACACATCTTCATTTTTATTTCTCACAGACACCTCAATTTCAAAGTGGCCAAAGTCTATTTCATCATCTTCCTTATAACCTAACCCTACATTTTTAGCAGAGTCCTCACTACCACCACCTGCATAGTTGCCTAAGCCAGAATCCTGAGCATCATTCTTGACTCCAGAATCCTCAACTGCCATTTCTCTCTCCTCCTCTCTCATGTTGAATTAATCATGGGGGCACCATTTTGGTTCCTAAGCATTTCTCATAGCTTTCTGCTTTCCTTCTTCTGCACCTCCAGTTCTTAGTATAGCCCACTCTCATCTGAATGGCAGCAATGACTTCCCAGTTGGTCTCCCAGCAGCCATTTGTGCCTTCTTTAATCCAGTCTCCATATTTTAGGAAAACCGATCTTTCTAAAACACAAAGTTAATTACACCTATGCTTTACCACCCTTTAATTGTTCCTCACTTTTCTTTGGTAAACTCAACCACTTTACATGGCTTATAAGACAGTGTATAAGATTAATCCTTCTTAGCTCTAAAGCCTCATCCCTCAGTATTCTGTTGAATTCTGAATTTATACATTCTCCTTGTCCTATGGCCTTTTGATGTTTTACTCTAGGCTTTAGCTGGAATGGACTTCTCCTAGTTCTTTACTTATCTACTTTAACTACTTTAATATCTCATTGTACATGTTCCTGCAGGAAATGTTAACTAATTCCCCGAGCCTTGGTGAATTTCCCACTCATGTGTTTCCACAGCCATTCTTCCTTTCTGTATACGAGCATTTATCCCATTGCATTGCCCTTGTCTGTTTACCTTTTTTATCCCCCATCTAGACTGTAAGTTAGAAGAAGACAGAAATCTGTTATATCCCTAGCACTTAGCATTGTGCTTGACATTCAATAAATAATCCCCAATGAATGAACAAATGAATGGGCCCTAGAGAACAAAGAAGAATGTGTCTTAGTAATCTTAAGATAGGTGACATTTGAGGTATATAAAAAGAAGGAACTAAAAATAGGCAAACAGTGGGGAATTTGGTTCCAGCATAAAAGGGATCATTTAATATCATTTGAAGTATGAGCCTTGTAAATCATGTAAGACAAGATATGCAAAATTTAAAGAGTCTGGAATTGACCACATAAATGTGAAACCAGGCTACATTTTTTAACTGGACATCGGGGACTGATATGGAAGAAAAAAAATGTTAGAAAGGGAAAACTTAAAAGTAACGAAGACTCCCAAACATAAGCTCTAAGCCTTGAGTGGGGACAGTGCTCAATCAATAAATACTACACAAATACCTTAGACAAGTAAGGGCTATTCTAGGTCCTCAGCATTCAGAAATAGGCGAGCCATATTTCTTGATTCAATGAGTTCAAAACATTGAGAGAGAACCACAAACAATAACAACAATACAGCTAGGAATGAAGAAAATACTGGGGCTGCATACAAAAGGGGCCATGAACTCTATTTGCAGGGAGACTTCCAGATTACAAGTGTACTAAGCCATGAAGGACAGTTGTAAGCCATGAAGGACTAGGATTTAAACTGACAACGAAGAGAGGTAAGGGAACATTAGGAAATTCTGGGTGGGCAAAGCAGCAATCACAAGACAAGAATCGAGGGAAACCATGGCATGTTTAGGAATGGCAAACATACCCATGAAAATTGTCATAAAGTTCATGGACAGTGGTGGGAGATGATGAAGCTGAACAGCCAGTAAAACCCAGACCTTGACTACCCATGCTAAGGTGACTAAAGGCATTGAGAAAACACCAACTTTTTAAAGGAAATTAGTAACAAGTCAGTTGTAACTTTTAGAAAATCCCTTTAACTGACTGGAAAGTAGACAGACTAGATGAGACAGTGCTTAGAGAAGGGCTAACGCCATAATCCAGATGTCCTTGGGTGACTTCAATCATAACTGGCTGACTCAAGGAAATGACAGAGTCTGTGTGGTGGGGTAGGAGGTGGCTGTGTGTGTAACAGGGGGATATGTGGAAAGATAGGAACTGAGATGCGATCTGCACTTTTCCAAATTCTGGTTTTTGTCATGAGTAGAGCCTTAGCAATCTTATTCTTCTGCACAGTTTGAAAAGGTCAAATTCCTGAATTAATTCCATGAGGTGAAGGGCAACTCTAAGAGATGATAATGAAGCATATTACAGGAAATTAAACAAGGTATTTCTTCATCTTTAAAATGACTTTGTGCTACCTAAGTAAATCCATCTGCCAGATTTCATCTTGTCTCTTTAGAGAACTTCCTAGATGCTAAGGCAGTATCTTTCCTCAACATATCATATATGAAATATTAAAATCCCAGGTAAATACAGAATGCCAAATCAATGCATTTGTTAAAACATCAATACAACAAGAACAGCTGGTTTGTTCCCTTCCCTGAAAAAAAGAAAAGTCTTCCTGAATGTTCCTGGCAGATCTGTCATCTCTTCTTCAAGCCAAGTGACAAGTGAGTTATACAATGGGGCTTCAAAGGGTTCTAACCATATTGCACAGCAGATGCTCTGAAACTATTATTCAGAGAGTCTGCCCAGGCCCCCTATTGCCCTCTGATTCCCTTGAAGCAATTTATGACCTACTCTCTCTTTGCATCAGTTACATTATGACTACATTAATCTAAAAGACGCATTAACCTCACCTCTACTTCAATTTCCCTGAATCCTCACCCCCCAATACACACACATACTTCACATTGTACCACCCATATATACACATTAGGCTTCCTTTATGGATTGGCTAAAGCAGGATTCTTTCAGAAATATATTAGTACCAAAATGACCCGTTTGATATATGCTGAACTTTTACCTAATTCACTAGTTCTGGTCCTTTCTGCTTTTGTTCCACCGTAAATCCTCCAACAGCTCTCATTCTGGAGGATAATGATCTTTCTTCTCATTTCCAGTTAATCTTATTTCTCAATCAATCTCACCTTAAAATTAACCCAGGTTATCACTTCATATGATGTTTGCCCTATGTGAAATTTCTATAGACTGTCCTTAGATCCACATTTTGGAGGTACTCAATAGTGTTCATTATAGTGCTACTTTCAGTGAAATCCTATCTTTGACATATTGAGACTACAAAATACTTTGCATTTATAGATCTTGCTGAATTCATGCCTATTACGTACACAGCAGCAAATCATGAAAATTAGAGTTGGGAAAGTCTTATTAGGACTGAAAGTCCATCCCCAGAGGCTATGTGAGAATGCTACTTACAATTCAACATTTATTAAGCTCCAAAATGCACTAGGTCCTTTACAGAGCAAAGAGCTGGACAGAGTCAGAGTCTAAGTTATTTACAATAACACACCATCACTGTGTCCATTTTTCTCTTTAAAGGACTCCAGAAATGACGCTTCTAATGTTTTCCACAAACGATGCTATGGCCTGATAGATTTTTCTGATGAGAAGTCTTCCTGGTATCTAGCCTATGTACTCATGTGAAGAGGAGTTTAATTCACCTTCCACCACTAATAATCAGAAGCAAAATAAACCTAAATAATATGAACACTGGGAGTAACTTCTTCCAGTGTTTCACTGAATTTCCTTTCTTATCTTCAAGCAGGAGAGAAGAAAACCAATTCTCAGTAAACGGTGCCTACAGATTTTATAAAAACTGAATAATTAAATAATGTCTCTATGTTCTTTCTCTTCTCCTTTAGCTTTCTCCCACTTTTGATAAAAATACATCCATACAGGAGCACGTGAGTGGCTCAGTTAGTTAAGCATTTGACTCTTGGTTTCAGCTCAGGTCATGATCTCATGGTTCATGAGTTCGAGCCCCACATTGGGCTCCGCACTGACAGTATGGAACATGTTTGGGATTCTCTCTCTCCCTTCTCTCTCTACCCCTACCCTACTTGTGCTCTCATGCTCTCTCTCTCTCTCTCTCTCTCTCTCAAAATAAATAAACTTTAAAAAATACATCTGTACATATACCTATCACTTAACACAATATCTTGACCACTGCTTGGTACATGGGAAGCATTCAATGAAACTTTTATTAAGTGGATGCATAATAAGAAAAATTTTTTTCAGTAACATGCAATTGTGGTATGCTTGACTCATCTTTGTATTGTTAGGCTAAAAGTGCTAGGGAAAAATATACTAGGAGTTTCAAGATTCACCATGCTTTTGAAAATCTGCCGGTGCAAATTACACAGCTCCTTAGTGTACCTCTAAAATATACAGATTCACACATGGGATTCTACTCCTGAAATCATTATTCCACTATATTCTAATTAACTGGGATGTAAATTTAAATAAGTAAATAAGTAAATAAATAAATAAACAAACAAATTCACAAATCAGAGTGTAAGTCAACTAACATTCATGCCAGGAATTTTGATTACCATTCAAAAGTTATTTTTAATAAAATAAACCAATGTCTACTAAGTGAGAAGTTTTAAAATAAAATAAAATCAGGACACTAGAGTAGTGGGAGCTATCAAGTGAACTAATCTTGGCTCTCTTTTTTTCACTGAGTTGATTGACCTGAGATGGTATAGATCTCAGATGCAGACTATTACTTAAATAAACACACAGCTGCTATAGAAACTATATAGCCAGTTGATGAACTGAATATATTACTACATCTTAGCACTATTTAGTACCAGGATCTATGTGTTCAATGCAAATTCCTCAGGCTGCAATTTATAACCCATTCTCTCACCTTGGCTCTGGAAAGACAGTGATAATTATATTTAACTCTAGAATGTTTCTTAAATCTCATGATATTTACCATATATTAAGTGAGACATTGATCTTCAATTTTCCTGCTAACGGGAAGATGACACTGTGCAGTATTTCCTTTTCCAAATGCTCTCCATGTATCACACCCTTTCTCCTATCTGCCTTACTTCATCCCCATCCCCAACCAAGCAAGGTACACATGGAGATATATCATTAACTTATTTGCCTAAAAATTGAAAAACAAACAAACAACTATTAGTCATAAGGGAAACGTGATATTCTGAAATCTATAGCCACTGGAGGTGAATAAACAAAGTGTGAAAATATTTGCAATAAAAAGTGCAAAGATCTTCATTATTTAGATTAAACAGTAAGAAATGGAAATAAACCTTAGCTGCATTCGAAGGCCGGCTTAGGTAGATAGCTATGGAAGAAACCTATAATAGCTCTGGTGTGCTGGTCAGAAACATGTGGTCTCAGATCTCCTATGAACTAACCATGCAAACTTCAGAAACAATGCACATGCCTTTTCTTGGTTTTAGTTCACTTACTTGTAAAATAAAAAGAAGGACCTAGATTATTCCCAGGTATTTTGCCGCTAACAAATTGCATGTTTTTTAAAAAATTTTTATTCCTTTTTAAAAGTTTTTTAATATTTATTTTTAAGAGAGAGACAGACAGAGAGCAAGCTGGGAAGGAGACACAGAATCCAAAGCAGGCTCCAGGCTCTGAGCTGTCAGCACAGGGCCCAATGCAGGGCTTGAACCTACGAACCGTGAGGTCATGACCTGAGCCAAAGTTGGCCACTTAACCAACTGAGCCACCCAGGCATCCCTTTAATTTTTATTCTTTAAAAAATGTTCTACAGCTCTTGATATAATATAGAGGATATGATTTGACTCTTGGTTTCATAACTATGTACAATAAAAATTTAATATGACATTAAATATCCATATGAGGAATGGCATTCTTAATGAGCATTTGCAGTTAATCTTTGTCACTTTGTCACATCCCTGCCACGAAGGCATCACTACCTTCACTTTACAGATGAGGAAACAGAAGCTAAAAAAATATAAAGAATTTACTTTGTCACATGGTGTAGTAAAGAGTGGAGCTGGAGTCAGAACCCAGGTCTAACTACAAAGCCCGAGTTCTTTACATCATACCAGAATGAATCTTCAGCAATGAGTTAGAGTTTTAGTTTATAACTAAAGTATTAGTTACTTACTAACTGGTAGTTATAAATTTATAACATTTATAATTTTCAATGTTTTATTCCAGAAGCCAATGAAACATAATAGTGGTACTTAATATATTTGAGCCTTTTCACTATACCAAACACTGCTCCAAGCAATGTATGTGGGTTATGTCATTTAAATTTAGTTGAATCCTGGGGTGCCTGGGTGGCTCAGTCGGTTAAGTTTCCAACTTCAGCTCACATCACGCTCTCCCAGTTGGTGAGTTCAAGCCCCACATTGGACTCTACTCTGACAGCTCAGAGCCTGGAGCCTGCTTGATTCTTTCTCTCTCTCTCTTTCTCTCTCTCTCTCTCTCTGCCCCTCCCTGCTCATGCTCTCTCTCTCTCTCTCTCTCTCTCTCTCTCAAGAATAAACATTAAAATTTTTTTCAAGTAAAAATAAATAAATAAATAAATAAATAAATAAATAAATAAATAAATAAATTTAGTGCTATCCTAAGGGGGAACAGAGAAGTGGGCAAAGAGGTCAAATCCCATAGCAAGTGAGTATGAGTTCACATCTGAATACCTGTCCCAGGTTTGAGAGCTTGCCCCCCTCAAACTGAAGTTCTTTCTTAAGCAAATGGAGGAAGTGTTTACAAAGCTGAGTCACTGCAATTGTTACCTGAAGGAAAAACATTTACTGGTGTTGGTCTCATTATCAGTCCTATTTCCAGGCATATCCGAAAATAGAGTATTTGTTCAAATCACTGTTTTCTCGTACTTCAAGTGCTCAAAAGCATTTTCAGGAACCATTGGTTACTGCTGCTCATCCCCCTGCTTGGCCACCTGTTGTAACTCCAGTCCTCATCTGTAATCTGTCCCCATTCCATATTTAACCTGTGAGGGGTATCTGATCCCTTTAAGATTTGTATAGATCTTGCAACAGTGAAGACTTCATTATTTTCAACAGCTGAGTATTTAATAAGTGACACATAAATTAGATATGTGTCAATATGTACTTCAATGTATGTTAACGTACACAAACCAAGAAGTAAGTGTATGGATAAAAAAGCAGAGACCCTTTTGGTTTTCTTTTCAAGTGCATCTGAACTAGATTTTCAATTTTTCACATGTCAAATTGTTGTAAAGTT
The DNA here is from genome assembly GCF_024362965.1 of Panthera pardus. Taxonomy (NCBI): domain Eukaryota; kingdom Metazoa; phylum Chordata; class Mammalia; order Carnivora; family Felidae; genus Panthera; species Panthera pardus. The sequence goes on along the minus strand of NW_026526688.1, from coordinate 45,958,965 downwards.
TGGCATAGCAGAAAAATTGAATGTTTGGGAAAGACCAGTTTGCTTTTTAAGGAAAAGAGTCACTCCAAACCCTGCTGACATGTTACTCTTTGGTAAGACTTGCATTTATACTAAATATGCCTAACGTATCATCTTCAGTGGGTGGAATTCACAGTATCCCGTGACCTGGAAACACTAAGTCGTTCATTTCCTCAGGAGAGTATGCATCTGGCTGTGACATGCTGAATAAATCCATCATATTTCTATCAGAAAGTAGTATTCCAATTTAGATTGCTTAACCCAAACAATCATATTGTGCCCACAGATAAAAACTGACATGAAAGAAAACAACTAACTATTGACTGAATTTAACAAAGGTTCCCTTTTACCATCTTCAAACAACGAGTTCGTTACATGGGCCCACTTTCCCAAGTCAGTCTGTATATGCCAAGAGGGTTGGGAAGTCCAAGAAGATTGTCACCTTACACAGTGAAGAGAACAAGTGGCACTTACCCCAATTTTACATCCTCCATTTAATAAATATTGGCAACTAATTTTGATTTTTCATCCTCCAAAATGGTGAGAATCTGGGAATATCTCAACAGCTCTGCAGAATGTGCTCCTTCTGTTTGGAATGCTCTTCCCCCAGGTATCTGCACAGCTCACTCCCTTTTATCCTTCAGACCTTTGCATAAACTTCATTTTATCTGTGAGGCTTACTCTAATTAGTTCATTTTAACCTACCACTGCAGTCCCTATCACTTTCTCAACTTCTGCTTCTCAATAGCACTATTATATTTGATTTTCTACACATCTTTTCTGTTTTTAGTGTCTCCTCACACTAAAATGTAAATTCCAGAAGGGCAGAGAGTTTGTTTAGCTCACTGCTGTATCTGCAGTGCTGAGAAGAGTGCCTGGCTCATAGCAGGTGCTCAATAAATATTTATTTCTTTGATGAATAAGGGAATGATATCCCCCAAATATAGGTTTGCAACACTTCTGGTAGATCCTATAATGTCCCAGTTTTATATATAAATAGAGCTTCTCGGGGCACCTGGGTGACTCAGTTGGTTAAGCATCCAACTCAGGTCGTGATCTCATGTCCGTGAGAGAGCCGCACATCAGGCTCTGTGCTGAGCATGGAGCCTGCTTGGGATTCTCTCTCTCTCTCTCTCTCTCTCTCTCTCTCTCTGCTCCTCCTCTGCTTGTGCTCTCTCTTTCTCTCTCTCAAAAATACAGAAACATTATAAATAAATAAATAAATAAATAAATAAATAAATAAATAAATAAAATAGAGCTCCTTATCAGGGATACAGTCTACTAAAAGGCTTATTTTCTTTTCAAAACAATTAGAAAAATGTTGGTTGGAACATCCAGCATCTTTTTTTCAAAGACCTCAAAAGTCCAGGAACCTCATAAGTTTCAGTGATTTGTGTCCTAATCTTGATCTATCGCTGTCTCAGCAGGGTGACCTTGTCCAAATCACTTAGAATCTTGGAACCTCAGTTGTACAGGAATGAAAATTAAAGAACACAAAGTTAATGGTGATTGGTTTTGTTCCATATTCTCAAATCCCATGATTCTTAGGGTATATTCTTTCTTCATTTAATATTTCATGTGTATAGAGCATATACTTGTTAATTAAAAATCCAGACTAGGGGCGCCTGGGTGGCTCAGTCAGTTGAGCGTCCGACTTCAGCTCAGGTCACGATCTCGCGGTCCGGGAGTTCGAGCCCCGCATCGGGCTCTGGGCTGATGGCTCGGAGCCTGGAGCCTACTTCCGATTCTGTGTCTCTCTCTCTCTCTTCCTCTCCCCCGTTCATGCTCTGTCTCTCTCTGTCTCAAAAATAAATAAACGTAAAAAAAAAAAAATTTTTTTAAATCCAGACAAAATAGAACACTTGCTCAAAAGATATAGAAAATAAGGAATCAGGAAGATCTGTTATCTGGGCTTTCACATAAAAGTTTTTATATGGAATTTATGTGAAAGTTATTTAAAAAGTCAAATGTTTTAGCTCCTTTGTCATTACCTCTGCCATTGACAGCTCTGAATTTGTGAATTACACCCTACATAAGCACAGTTCCAAGTTTCTTTTCTTACCCAGATTACAAAGCCACTGAATTGTCTTTTCATCTTGGATGCTCCATTGAACATACTATACAATTTTTCAACACCATAATTTGATCTGAGAACATCTGCAAAAAATCTGGAATGCATTTTTCCCCTTCTCAGCACTTGACTTCAAGCCTCACATGTCAGACATTCTTCCACAGTTTCTGTGACATATTATTGGGCAAACCATCAGCAATACTTATATTTTGGAGAGTGCCAGTATGAACAGGAAATGAGCCAGGTTAACATCATCATTAACAGAATCTTAACTACCTGTTCAACCTATGGATAAATCTGTTCTTTTAGAAATAATAATCTTGTGGCATTTTCCTCACTGTTATTCTTCATTTGAAATGGTTTCTTAAGTACAATCAAGATTATTTCATTCACATATTTATTTTCTCAAATAATTGAAACTTCCAGGAAAGAACTGCAAGGCATTCCCTGGGGTCACTGTCTTAAAAGGTAAGGAAGTTCAACTAAACATTCACATTTTACCTCAATCATGCACACACAATAGCTAATGTTTCCTTTCTCTTATTGTATTCCTTCACTCTAGGCCTTATTCCCTCCTTTCCACAAAAATTCACCCGGAAATGCCACCACTTCCTTTGATTTCCCCTCCCTATTTTCCCCCTTCCTTTCATATTTGCCTTTGATCACTCCTTTATTTTCATCTTATTTTCTTGTGGATTTCTAGCTACCTGCTCCTTTTCTCTGCTCTTCCTATGTATCTTGGAAGATTTTATTTATTTTTGGTTCTGACAGATTAGGTGTGTTAAACAGCTGAAATTTACTTTCTCATGATTCTGGAGGCTGGAAATTCAAGATCAAGGTGTCTGTAGGGTTTCTTTGGGGGCCTCTCTCCTGTCTTTCTCTGTCTCTTCACATGGTCTTCCTTCTGTGTGTGTCTGTGTCCTGATCTTTTATTCTTATAAGGATACCAGTTATATTGGACCAGGACTTATCCATGTGACCTCATTTTACCTTAATCACTATGTTCAAAGTCCTATCTTCAAATACGGTCACATGTCTTGGGTGTTAGGGGCTAGGATTTCAACATATGAATTTGAGGGAACACATCTCAGCCCATAACTGGTTCCTTCCTTCTCTTTTCTCTTTGATTATTCACCTACTATTTTTCTATGCTTTCCTATTTCATTTTTATGATTTATTTATTTACTCTGGTCTCTATTCATTAGACCGATCCCTTTTTCATGCCACAGGGACAATCTTATCCCCACTGCTCTCCAGAGACACTCACCCCCAAGAATCCCAGCAACAAAAAAAACACTCTGGCTTTTTGTCTTGAGACCAAAGAAAGGAGTTTGAAGATAACATGTGGAAGTGGTCACATATGGCTCCTCCACTCCGAACCAGATGCTGGGAGATATCATTCAGCCAACATACTGCCACAGAGAGAAACGAGAAGGGGACAAAAAGGCCAAGCTGCCAGATTTCAAACTTTGTATTTGTTTCTATGAAGGGTTAGAAGTATATTGTCAATTTTTTTTTCCTTTTAAACTTGCTGCTGACTCATCACACTTAATAACTGAGCAGAAATATATCAGTTCTTCTTTCACTTTCATCATCCTTAAAGAAGGAAAAGTAACTAATCTTATCATTATCCGCTCAAACACTACTCAGTGACTGTGCAGCCACAGAACTCCAGAGAAGCTCTCTGGAGGTCTTCTTACTCAGAGGTGTGGTGGGAGCAACTTGCATTCCTGACTAGCCTTCTCCACTGTAGGAGTCTTAACTCCATTCTTTTGCTCCGAGTGTTTGTTGAATTGGAGCCTTTATTCTTTTCCCCAGTCTAGCATGTATAGGAGAGATGCTCCTGCCCTGGAGACATACCGTGCTGTGTTCAATCTGTTCTGAGTTTCCCAACAGGCAGAAAAAGCATATGCTTAGGGCACTCTGCAAGGCAGGATCATCAAAAAGATGTTTGAAAGAGTTTTATATTTAATAATGATATCTCTCCAGAAAAGCATTAAATGGGCCATCTTTGAGGGAAAAAATTCAATCTTAATGGACTTATATATTTGTATTTTACATCTTGGTATTAGTATTTCATAATTTTTAATTACATATCTCAGAAGAATGGGCACAAGATAAGATTCTTGGTACTATTCTTTCTAATTGTCTTAGTCCGACTCATTTTATATTTAAAGTACAATTAGAAATTAGAAGTTATTTATTGTAAGAAGTGTGAATACAACTAGCATTTTAACTACTCTTGAATAGAGTTAGTTTTCAAAAGGTATTAAGTTTAAGGCATTGAAAAAAGGCATGATTCAGAATATTCACTGGCTCTGGTCTTGCAGCATTTTTATTTCATTGTGGATCATCCATGTATTTTTCAAACTCCCTTAAGTTCTTATTTATTGATGTGTCTCTAAGTATTTAGTTCATGAGAACTGATCCAAAAAGAATTGCAAGGGTGCCTCATTGAGGATTAAAGCCACAGAGTGACAGCTCAATCCTTGGCCTACCTCCATCTGGAAGCTTCGGTTCCATGTAGACACCAGCACGTATCCTCTCCCCATTAGAGAGAATTTAAAGAAGTCTAGGTTAAGAGTGGAAAAAAAAAACATCCAATTAGCCTGTTTGCCCTCCTTGGTCTCAAGGTCCAGTAACTGAGTCACAGTACTGGTAAACTGCCAATCTCCCAGTCCCTCTGGGATCGTAGCCTTCCTCCAACTCATACCAAAGGACTTACTTTCAACAACTACACCACAATGTCTCTTCACAACAGAAGCTCATTCAACTTAAAGACAACACTGGGGAGGACTTATGGCAAACGTTAGCCCCATTTTTTGAGGTATCATCTACCAGTTTTTCAAGTGAGAAAATTAGTTCAGTGACTTGCTCCAAATCCCATCTGATTTGGCATATATTGTCATTATCTTAGCTCTACCCTTTCTCCCAAACAACACCCTCTTCCCTGCTTCCTGTTTCCTGCTTTCCACAAAAAATTTGACATCCAATTAAAGCAGTACATTTCAAATGAGATTTAGATACCCAGGAACTGTTTAAGAGCAAAAATTAGAAAAAAAAAAAAAAAAAGACACAAAGTATCTTGTTTAGACATTACAGCAGTTCATGCCCCTGTACTCCAATATAGACTCTATGCATCCTTCTGGATAAGAGTGACCTCTTGCCCCACTCTTGCCCTTATCATATCACTTACAAAAGGCCAAGGTTGAGAGTCAAATACTGACTCTTGTCTATGCAAATTGAACATGTCTTTTGTTCAACAATTTACAGTACGGTTTTCATGTTGAGAGCCACAAAGCTCAGAAAGTAAACACTAGAAAAATTTAAGAATCGGCATTGCATTTACTGGGATGCTGCTTTTGGTTTATCTAAATATTTTCCACTCAAATGAACTTTAAATGACTTGTATATAGTGTATGTCCTCATCTCTACAAGAACCACTTGAATAATGCTGTAATTAATATGCACCATCACACAAATAGGCCCTGTGAATATAAATACACTCTCCACACAGCGTACCTACATTTGTACTTATTCTCTAAAATAAACAGCAATTGATGCAACTGGAGTGATGTGTACAATCTGCAGCAGAGTACTGAGCATGCAGAATGTACTAAAAAAAATGCATTTGTGATGGAGCCAATATTAAGCGCACAGCAACATGACTGATGGGAGTTCTCTGTAGTAAAAGTCCACAGAGTGGGAAACATCTTGCTGTGTTATTATACAGGGCAACGTGTGAAAGCTAATATATAACAGTTGTAGAAGGAAATGATTTGAATGAGTCTCTATTCAAACCTCCAGAGGGCCATAACTGATTTTCAGTTTTAGTTTTAGTTTTAAATCAGAGCAAAGCAATAACAATTTAAATAATCTTTTAAGGCACGGGCTTCTTTTTGCTGCTGGATATGTCACTTTCTGGGGAAAGAGCTAAATGGTCAGAGTACCAGCATGCTGTCTTTCTTAGCAGAAAAGGAGGAAGAAGGAGGATTTATGAGTGGCCTTGGAGTCCAGTTTTCTGTAGGATGACACCTTTGGCAAATGAAGAGGGGGACTCATGCCTATCCTCACAGTGTGGTGGGGAATAGTGATAGGGAAACTGAGGCAATGTCCTCAAATATCTTCATTTTTGGGAAGTGCAATTGGAGATCCAGAAAAGCAGTGTGACTTACTTACGATCACACAAGTACCTTAATGGCAAAGCCAGGCCCTTAACCAAACCTCTGAATCCCCTGCCTCTGCATGCTTGGTATTTGGAGATGAGGCAGGAATTGAAGATTGTCAACTTAGTGTCAATTTATGAAGCTATAAAAGAATTCATATCTGAAAAATCTTTTTTTTTTTCTCATACAGACACACCGACCTCCAGAACATGAGGCTGAAAGTGAGCACTGATATCCAAGAGGCAAGCCAATTACCATTAAGAAATCTGTTCTTTCTATGTGCTCCAAGAGCTGTTCGCACCCAGCTGCACAACCTCACAGGGCTTTAGTCAATGGTTACAGGTCACTCGTCTGCCACGGTGCTCTGGAAAGTCATAAGGCAGGGCAGAATTTCTGGGTCAGAAAGGATCTGAGAGGCCATCTATTCTAATGTCCCACAATTTCCAGAAATCTTCCCTGTCACGTTACTAATACTAGATGATGGTTCAGCCTTTGTTCTAGAACTCCCAGTGGCAGAAGCTTGCTATATTCTGAGGCCGTGTGACCCATCCCATTGTGCTATTTATCTGGAAATTGGTGACCAGGACTACAAAGTATGGTTGTATAAGCATTTTGAGATGTGTACAGCAATGTCCTGGTGAGCAAAACAGTAGCAATGCCAATCTAGTAGCCTTCTGTTATAAAGTAATTGCGACTACCCGGATGGAGGAGGATTCTTTGTACAAAAACATCTGTCTCCCAAGCTGGGTGTCAGTGAAGCTGTCAGTGACTGGGAGGAGGAAGGGAGAAGGAAGTCCAACATTTTCCAGTTTACACAATCACTAGTGGTGGTCTTAGTGGCAATATGTATAATGCTTCTAGACATGAGGGGAGAACTGACAAGAAAAGGCCGTAAGAGAAGTGTGCTGATGTGGATACTGAAGCCCGGAAGTGATTTCTCCAGTGCGGTAAGAAGATAAACCAACTGTTCAGTCTTGTGCCACCAGTGAGCTTCTGCGCTCAACAAAAGTCAAAGTCTCCGGGACCTTTTAAAGATGAAGGGAAGCGGTACTTGGGGTCTTTGACTGCACAACCTCAAGGGTGAAAGTGAAGATTGTGCTGCTAAAAGTCCACTATCTTGAAAGTTCTCCTAATGTCAGACCAGTTCCTTGAGCATCCAGATCCAACCTAACTTTCAGGCTTCATTTCCTGCCATTTTGATATCTCCCTTAACTTAGTCACCACTCTTCACCAAAGTGACACCGTCTACATTCCAGCCACACTGTGCTCTTTGCCATTGCACAAACACCTGACTCTTTGGCCTACTATCCCTCCATGCTAAGCTCTTTCCTCTGATTTGTCTAGCCTCTCCCTGGAATTGCCTTGGCATGTTTCCATCCATAATCCTGGATCCAGCTCAGTAGTTATCCCCTTTGAGAACATGTCTTCCCCAAGCTGTTTCCATAACTCTTGGGTCTCAAAGATGGGTACTGTTTCTTATTTAATTTCAAATATCTCTGGGCCCTTGATATTTAGAGTGGAGAAATGAATATCTTGTTATATCCATTTCCAAATCAGGGCCATCTGAAACAGGCTTTCACTGGACTTTGCTTTTATGTGGCTATAACTTTCCTACACTATCTTCCACTAGTTTTATTCTCAAATTCTGGAGATTCCAAACCTGTGCATTCTTTAGATGTTTAGTTTCCTTATTGAAAATAGAAATGATGATGTAAATATCTCATCGGTTTAGAGGATTAAATGAGATAATGTATGTACAATGCTTAGCAAAGTGCCTGGTATATTAGCAGGGGCTCAATTATTATTGGTTTATATTCCATTCCCATGGTGCATCTACTTTTGGATCAGACTAAAGGGGGATTTACTAAATCGTAATGACTAACCTTCTAAAACTAAGTTAGAAAACCACTGGCATTAACTAAAAAGAAAATAGATGTAAAATCTTAGAAGAACACGAGCTTTGCTTTAAATTGTGACCCACGTCTATCATAGCGGATGATTGTTCTATTGACGTTTTGGGGAACTCACTTTCAGGTCGAAACTTTCTGAATCCCACAAATGTTTTTCAAAGACTCAGGACTGTTAATTCGAGCTAGAAATGAGATAATAGTGTGTGACTAAATACTTGCCTTACTCTTGGTCCATCTCCTTTTATGGCTTCTTGCATAAGTTAAGTCCCTGCATTATGGAGGAATCTCCCTAATGCATAGTCTAAATATTTCATATGGGATTTAAAATCTATAATCATTGCTCTGAGTTTAGTTGACATTGGAATCAGACTATCTCCCTCTTCCACATAAAATTCACTTTATTATAATTTTAGGTCATAGGTCATGATTTAAGCTTTTCCTTCATGAGACTAACTCATCTCTATTCCTTGCAGCCCCCAGCTGCATCATGTTTTTTAAATCCACTTGCTTTCATTTAAAATCACTCTAAAGCATATCAGAATGGGGCCCTGAATGTGTTTTTCTAGTTAATGAAAACCAGTATCACTGCCACATCCGTATATCTCAAAGAACACGTTTAATCTCATCCTGATCTGTCACAATTATTTGTCAGGCTGAGAGCTATTGATTATGAATGGTAATTACTTGCTTAAGGAATCCCTCTCCAGGTTCTGAATTTCAAATCACAGCACCTTTGGGCTTGCTGCAGAGGCTGTTCCTTGGACAGAGGAAAGAGGAGGTAACTGAAGTGGCGAGCCTTTCCTCTGGAGGCTGCTGAAGAGATTGATGAAATCACAGATAGTCTTTAACCAAATACCAAGCCTACCTGACAGAAACCACACAGCAATTCAAAGGGTCCAGGAGTAAGAGCAATGCATTTTAAACATACTCCCAGCCGTTGGTCTGTCAGTAACAAATTAGACTTGTCACTTTCTCCAAGCAGATTTAGTAAGGACATTACCAATGTTAATGATCTGTGCTTGCCACTAGAGGAAGAAGCTGGAAGCAGAGTTTGGTAGCGCCAGGGGAAACCTTTCATTTTCCTTCCATTCTTTTCCTCTGGCTGCACGGAAGCAAGACAAGGGCCGTTTTTCCATAGTCGTCCTTCTCTCAAGTTTGGGAAGTGTCAGATGATATGAGAATTTCCTTTATATTCTACTCAACAGACAGGCCAACACTTACCCACTGTTTACTCCTATGTATGAGTTCAATTTAGGACTGTCAGGGGAACGAACCTCCAAGAGGAGTGTGTGTGTGTAAATGGAGGGCTTGTTGTACAGGATGAGGGCTTTCTTAGGTTGTCCCTGGGGAGGTAATGTTTTAAGAACAGTGTGTTTAAAACAGGATCCAAATTCCCCTGGACCCGGCTTTACTGAATCCCATTTTCTAGAGGGAAGAACTTGAAACTAAAGTGCAAACAGGAGCCCAATGCTGTAATGATGAACTACCCACATGGAACATGTTCACCGTTAGAAAGAAAACTCTTTTCATTTATCCCCAATAATTAAGGATTTTTTCCTTTAATGCATAGACGCAATGCCAGTGATAAGTCCCCTTTACTTTCTTAAAGTGTATTTTTCAAAACTTATTCAGAAAAGCAAACAATAGTGAAAATGGGATGTCTCTCCAACCCAATTGTGGCCATTTACTTAGTAGTAGATATGTAGTAGATAATGGAAATCAATCCATCTAAAACTACCAAGTTCCAGTAATTATTTCAGGGACCTAAAGTTCAAAATTGAAAAAAAAAAAAAAGAAGAAAAAAAAACCTTAATGGTGATAGCTCAGGTTGAAACTGGTTGAAAATTAATTTCATCCAACACCCATAGAGGTTATTAGATATAAGACAGACTAAAATGTTGCATTACATTAAAGGAAAAAATGGGTTTCAGAGAAGACTGTAAGTCTGGCTATATTAAAAGTGGACGATTTATAAATCAAAGTCTCCTGAGTTTGTCAATAGTTTTGCATTTACTTTTGAGATCAAGCAACAGGTCATGTGACTCACAGGCCTAGGCCCAGAGACCCACAAATGAGTTAATAAAAACCATCATTAAGGGTGATTCAGGAGGGAAATGTATTTCATGTTCTTGATATTCTAAGATCTTTTTTTTTTTTTTTCTTATGGCTGTGGGGGGAAAAAAGATCAATGACAGAGAGCATGGATCAAAGAGACAGACTTTGCTGTGTTCGTTTTCCTATAGACTTGACTGAGTCAGGTTTGCTTTCAAGCTGAGTTTGCAGCGGCTGGGTAACAGGAAAAATGCCCCAAAGAGAGGAAGCAAAACCGCAAAAGTCCAAACAGGCAGCTTGAAGGAAGGCTTTCAGAAACAGCTCTGGTTTACTCCCACCTCCCCCACCCCTTCTGTATTCCAAGCCAGCACCTGCCCCAGCACCAAAGCAGCAATCAAGCCGTGTGTGCGCTTCTTACCATAAGCTAACACCTTTCTTTGCCTTGATTCCTGGGCTTTGAAGTCTTTTACTGCACACGAACATACATCAAGTTGAATTTCTACAGGGCAAACTTCAGGTTTGTTTTTTTTTTCCTGAGATTTTTCTCTTTTTTTCCCCTCTCTTGTCTTCTTGTTGCTTTTTTTATATACATTTCTTCAGCATGTACTTCACCCTCAATCCTATTTTCCTTTTTAGAGCTGTCGTCCCTGACTAGCCATTCTTAGTCAAGAGATGACTAAGTTCTGGGAGGCATCTCCCACTGGGAACTCTGCCTCCGTGCAAGCAGGTTTGAATTGCAGGTTGGCTGCATTTTTGATAAGTCCTGAACATAATGTACTATCAACCAGGGATGGAGGAAGCCAGTGGCATTTGGACTGAGCCACTCAAGGAACATATTTTTCAGACATATTGGATTTTGCAAAGTCTGCATCGGATTTTGCCCCACAGGTGTACTACTTATTTATTCCTTTAATTTCCAGGCCTTTGTGGATTTAAGAGGGCCTGAATCCATAGGAGCAAATTACAATGAAGACTTTTACAGCTCTGCTTAAAACCCAAGATGCAAAGAAAATCTAAATGGATGTCAATTCTGAACTTAGCGACAAATGGTCTATTTCCAACATGCTGTACAACTGTGCTCAAAATCCAGGAGTAAGAAAAGGATAAAAATGAAGTAACACATACCAGTATATGTATTTGCCAGGTTTTGCCGTAGTAGCAGCAAACTCAGTATCTCGGTGGATAATAACACAAACATCTACTGCTTACTCACAGGTCTGTGAATTGGGTGTGGCTCTGCTGGGCTCAGCTGGGCTTGGCTCCAGGCTACTATTTGTCTTGAAGTCTGCTCTGCTGGTCATATCCTGGGAACTTCAAGGAGAACTCAGGGAATAGCCACTATTTGGGATGTGCTGGTGACAGAAGACGGAAATTCAAGACAATGAGCAGAAACATAGAATTCCTCTTAAATGCTTCACTTGGAGCAGGTATAATATCACCCTGCTTGTATTTCATTGTCCCAAACAGGTCACATGATCAAGCCCAATGTCAATGGGACATAGGAAATATAGTATAATAATAATAAATAAATATTTGGTCTTTGTTCCTGGTTCCTGGCATAGATTTCCTCAAACTCTCAGAATCTACTATCTTTTATATGCTAATTGGATGACTCATGAGGAAGGGGAGCCCTAGGTAGCTTCAAGATGGGTGATGGTCACATGAAAAGCCAACAATGAGAATGCAGAGTCGAACTTTTAGCCCTGTCCCCATGAGGGTAGAGGGACTTGCGACTGAATTCAATCACCAACATCCAGTAATTTAATCATGTGTTCCTATATGATGAAACCTCCACAAAAACTCCTATGATGGGGTTTAGAAAGCTTCTGGGTTGAAGAATGCATTGATGTGCAGTGAGGCACGAAGTTCTGTGTCTCCCCACTCCCACTTTGCCCAATGCCTCTCTTCCAGTTGGCTGTTTCTGAATTGTATCCTTATAAGAAACCAGCAACATAACTGAAGCACCTTCCTGAGTTCTATGACTCATTTTAGCAAACTATTAAAACTTGGGGTTGGGGGTGTTCAACCCCTGAGTTGGTACTCAGCAGGAAGAAGTGCGGGTAGCTTGGGGACCCCATTTTCAGCTGACATCTGAAATGGAGACAGTTTTGAAGGACAGAGCCTTTAACCTGTGGGCTCTACACTATTGATGGGTGGGTATTGTCAGAATTGAATTGTTGGCTACCCAGTCAGTGTTGAAGAATTGGAGACTTGGAATGGCATATTTGGTGTCAGAAAACACCACACAGAAGGATATTTTAATCACAGGGAAACAAGGCTGAGTACTTATGAGCAAATAATATAGTCCACCACAAGGTACTTTGGAACAGATTTAAATACATTACAAATACTTAGCACTATTGAAGGTCCTCAAATCCCAATTTCCCAGTCTACTCCCCACCTAAATGCAGCAAACAGTATCATCTCCATATTTCATAAAAACATCAACATCATTCAGCATTAGCCAGAGGAGATCCTTTGTTTCCCAGTGAACATTTCATATAACTTGAAATGATAAAAAATAAGAATTACGGGGACATGGTCTGGATCCCCAGGTAGGTTTCAAATACTTGAAGGAAAATATTCTATCACTATGCTATCACTATACTCCCTGTACTGACCTACACAAAATCTGACACATACACAGTGCCAGGTATGTTTTGCTCATTCATAACCTATAGTTCTTGGTGGAAGAACTTTTACTCTTATGTGTGGAGTTATAAAGGCATTTACTTAAGAGTGTTTAAAAGACTCTCCCCAAGAATGTCATATATTTGTTTTCTCAAACTCTACACAGATCCCTGGCTTGTCTTCAACTTAATTTACAGAGTCAAAAAAGAAAGACAAAAAAGGTAAAAAATAAAGCTAGCATAGTCCTGGGTGCTTATCTTTCCTTAGTGCCTTTGATCCTCATGACAGCTCTATAAGGGGGATATTACCACCCTTGTGTTCAGCCCTAGTTTTCCAGATGAGAAAACTGAGACTCAGAGACAAATGTACACAACTAGCATGTAGTAGAACTGACACTTGACCTTAGTTCTATGTAACAAAAGCTTTTCCTTCTACTCAATATTTTTCTATAGCAAAAGTCCCAGGCTCAACCTTGTTGAAGGAAAGACTAAGTAAGAAATGTTGTCATATATATTATGAAATCAATAAAATGTTACCTGAATTTGGAAAAGAAAGGGAGCAAAGTAAGACTATATTAACCTGGATAAAGGAGACTGATGGTAGAGATCTCGAACATAAGTTATTTTTTTATAACTAGGGTTTGTTTGTTCATTTCCCAGACCCCTCTATGTGTTTTATGCACCACAAGTATACAATAAACAACCCCTTACAAGTGGGCAGAAGACCTGAAGAGACAATTCACCAAATAAGCACATGGAAACATACCCAATATCACTACTCATTAAGAAAATGCCAATTAAAACTATAGTGAGATATTATAACATACCCAACAAAATGGCTAAACTAAAAAAAAGAAAAAGAAAAAAGATTCAGACAATAACAAGTATTGAGAACAATGTAGAGTAACTGGAACTCTCATATACTGATACAAAGTAAAATTCTATACCAAATCCCACAACCACTTCATAAAACAGTTTGGTGGTGTTCTAACGGTAAATAAACCATATGATCCAACTATTTGGCTACTAGATATTTTACCAAGAAAAATAAAAATATATGTGTACAAAAATACTTATACACAAATGTTCATAGCAGCCTGATTTGTAACAATCAAAAACTGGAAATGACCCAAAGATCCACGAAAAGACACATGCATAAATAAAGTGTGGTATATCCATACAATGGAGTACTACTCAGTGATAAAAATGATCTGTGGATACCCACAACAACATGGATGAATCTCAAGATATTTATGCTAAGTGAAATAAGCCAGACCATCTAAAAAATTATATAATTCATGTGAAATTCTAGAAAATGCAAACTGATTTATAGTGACAGAATGTAGATCAGTGGTTGGACAAGGATGGGAAGTAGGAGACATAAGAAGGAAGAATTAGAGCATGAGAAAACTTTTGGAGGTGATCAAAAATAATTTTTTAATTTTGATTGTGATGATGTGCTCATGGAGATATACATGTGTCATAACTTATTAAATTATAACTTTGTGGTATGTGCAATTTACTGTATGCCAATTATATCACAATAGAGCTTATTTTTTTAAAAAGTGCATCATATTGTAAAGGCATGTTGTAAAGAATAAATGATTTCAGACATGAAATCTCAGAACAGCATCTGACACATTGCAAGCACTCAATACACACTAAGATCTTACTATTATTGTTGTCTATTAGGGATGCTACAGAATCATTGCTGGCATGAAGTATAATCTGAAAAGATCTACTTTCTACTTCCTGTGGCAATTGCCTTCGTATGTCACTGCTCAATCACAACAGAGTGGACAAAAATCTAGGGCAAAGATTTAAAACTAACTCTGACCAATGAACATTTTCTCATGTCTACATTTCACAATGTGAGAAGTATATTAGGAAAATAGAATCTGTTCTGTGTGAAGTCAAATTGTTACTACCAAGGAAGGCTCTTGATAAACTTTAATGAGACACAATAGTTTAGCATTACTGAGCTCAGAAGTTTAAATTCTCTCCCAACCATCTTCCCTTTCCACCTACCTTGAATTCTGAGTGAGATTCAAAAGTTCCTGAATGTTCTATTCTTTCTTAGGGAACTGAAAGTGAAGTTAGCCCAGCTCTAAGGTTTATCAGAATCCACATGTTTTAGCAATTGTTTCAATTTCCTAGGTATTATACAAGAGAAAAACTATCTTCTCTTCACTCCTTTACTTGTACACCATGGTGCTCTATTATCATTGCTAGGTGGTTCACCTTCATGGCGTACGGATTGCTGCTGAGACCCAGAGATCCTATAAAAGGGGGCCTCAGAAATATAACAATTTCAAGTTTCTCTTTAGGTTGGAGCCATGGTAAAAAAGGATGTGTGCTATGAGTACTGGGGACCGGCCAAGAAAGTCACAAGCAAAGTAGCCACAGGCTGCGTCTTGGGTGGGAATGTACAAGTGACTGCATTTGAGAGTTAGGTCCTCACTGAATGATTTTTAAAAAAAACAAGCAAACAAAGAAAAAACCCAAAAAAGAAAACAAAACAAAAACCTGGAAGAAAGTAAAACTCTACAAAGATTAGGCTTGAAGAATATATTGGTGCTATCAATATTTCTAAGCTTCTTAAATACACTACCTTGATAACTTTCATCTTCACTATTTAATAACAACATCATTGCTCTCAACTTTGTCCCAGCTACCTTATACATACTCTATCCATTTTATTGGTTAATAGGAGAGGGAAATAACATGAAATTCATGTCATCTTTGTCTTCTTCAAGTATGAATTTTACCACTTTTGCCACTTTTTTAAAGCAATGCTCTGTGTGGAAGTTTAAAGAAGGTTGAACTCGGGTTAGATCAAATGTGATCCTTGCCTTCATATCTCAGAATAAACAAATTGCAACTTCATTGAAGACAGGGAAACTATCTATCTCACCAATCCTATTCCCAGTACCTGGAACGTAGTGACCAATAGACCACACTGTTCTTAAAAGAGAAAACTTTTAAGAGACACAGATGATGAGTGATTTTTCCAAAGAACAAAAAGCTAGTAAGTCATAGAGCTTACTATTTTTATGTCAACATTTTACTGAAATTTAATAAGCATACAGAAATGCCCATGTGTCATAAGTACATAGCTATATAAATTATCACAAATCAAATACCTCTATGTAACTACCACCCAGATCAAAAAATAGAAAATTTTGTGCACCCCAGAAGCCTTCCTCATGTTCCATCTCAGTAAGTTCTTTTCCATAAATTAAGTACTATTCTAAGATCTAATATCATAGATTGGTTTAGCTTGCTTTTGAACTTCATTAAAATGGAATGATACAGCATGTTCTTTTTTTGTGACTGGCTTGGTCCACTCAACATGATGTTTGTGAAATTCATGCGTGTTGTCCATGGAATAGCTTGTTCACTCTGCTTGTTGTATTATATTATAAATATGCCACCATTTATTTATCGTTTTATTACTGATAGATGTTTAGGTTTTTTGCAGTTTGAATGTATTACAGATCATGCTACTATGAATACTCATAAATGTGTGTGTATCTACTGGGTATATACCTAGGTACGAACATGCTAGGTCCTGTGGTATGCATACAGTCAGCTTTAGGAGACGTTGCCAAACAGGTTCCTAAAATGATTGCCATACACCCCCACTGGCAGTATATGAGGGTTCTAGTTGTTCCACATTCTTGAAAACACTTGATAATTGCATTTTAGCAATTAGGGTGAGTGTGCTATGGTACTTCATTGTAGTTTTAATCTGCATTCCATGATGGCTAATGAAATTGAACACCTGTAGATATATTTATTCACCATATGGATTACCCTTTTGTGAACTTCCTCTTCAAGAGTGATGTCCATTTTTTCTCCAGTGAATTTGTTTTCTTATTGCTTTGCCAGGGATTTTTGTATATTCTGTATGTGAATTTTTTGATGGAATTCTGTACTGTGAATATCTCTCCCCACTCTGTGGCTTGCCTTTTTATTTTCAAATATATATTTGATAAATAAAAGTTCTTAATTTTAATAAGTTTCCTTTTAAAAATCAATTCTTTTACAATAAGTACTTTTTCTGTTTTATTTAAGAAGTTGTTGCCTACTCTAAGATCACGAAATCATCCTCCTGTTTTCCTCAAAAGGATTAATCATTTTATCTTTCACATTCAGATGCACAATTCATCTAAAATTGATTTTTGTGTATAGTGTGGAGTAGGGGTTAAGATGCATTTTCTCCATATGAAAATCCAATTAACCTTATACCATTTACTGAAAAAAAAAAAAACACCCTACTTTTCTACAATTTCTTTGCAGTGACAATTTTTTTTAATAAATCAAGTGTGTATGTATGTATAGGTCTCTTTTTGGACTCTTTAATTTATTCCAACATCTTGATGTCTTTCCTCACACTAATAATATAGTATTTTAATTATGTAGCTTCATGCTAAGTCTTAATATCTATTGGAGAAAGTCCTCTACTTTTTGTCTTTTAAAGTTTGTCTTGTCTCTTCTTAGACTTAGACTTGTGAAAATAAATTCTAGAATCAAATTCTCAGCTTCCAAAACAAAACAAAACAAAAATCCTTCTGGGATTTTGACTAAGACAGCTCTGAATTTAAATAATTAATTTGTCGGGAATTGACATTTTGAAATACTGAGTCTTCTAATTCATGGATATAATAATTCTTTCCATTAATTTGGGTCTTTTATAATTTATCTCAGCAAGTAGCATTCAGCATAGAATTTGTGTCTATATTTTACCAGATTTATTCCTAGATAATTGATATTATTTATACCACTACATGCAGTATTTTTAAATAAATCTCAAAGAAGATTTATTTAGATGATTTATCGAATATAATTGATTTTGTATGTTGACCTTGAACCCTCATTAAATTATTACTTCTTTTTTGTTGTAATGAGCACCGGGTGTTGTATGGAAGTGTTGAATCACTATGTCATACACCTGAAAATAATATTGCATTGTATGTTAACTAACTGGAATTTAATAAAAATTAAAAAAAAATTATTACTTCTTTTAGTTTTCTATAGATTTATCTGTTTATCCTACTCACACACTAAGACCTTGTATGAATAATACCAATTTAATTAATCTTTCCAGATCCTTACGATTTCATCTTGTTTTCTGACCTTTGTGCATTGCTTAAGATTTTATTAAATATTGAATATAAGTGGGAATAGTATAAATCCTTATCTCATTCTCACTTTTAGTTGTTAGTAAGACGTTAAGTACATTATTGTTGGCTATTTTTTGATAAACACTGATCTTATAAGATTAAGAATGTTTGTTTCTATCACCAATTTCTTTTTATTATGAATGGCTATTATCAAATACTTCTTTTTATATCTCTTGAAATGAGTACATTATTTTTGTCTTTGTTGTATTTATGTAGTAAACTCTATTGAATGACATTTTTAATGTTAAATCAAACACGCAATCATAAAATAATTCCAATTAGTTTGTGTTATAAGAAAACATTCCTAGATATAGTTAAATACAGTTGGATAATATTTTATTTAAGATTTTGCATCTATGCTCATGATTTGCTATCTATAATTTTTTTTCTGTATTGCTCTTGGTACAATATTTTTGTACCAATATTTTGGTAATAAAATTATCCAGGTTTCATATGAACATTTCCTTTTTATTCAATTCTCTAAAAGAGTCAGTGAGAGTTTGGTGTTTTTTAAGCATTCTGTCCACTTCATCTAAATTTTTTAAATTGTCAGCATTACATTCTTAAAAGGATATTTTTTATTAAGTATTTAATTTTAATTCCAGTACAGTTAATATACAGTATCTTATTATTTTTTTAGTATCTGTAGGTTCTGTCGTGATATCCCTCTTTCCAGTCCTGGTATTGGTAATATGTGCTTTTTCTCTTTCTTCTTGATCTGCCTTGCTCAGGCTTTAGTAATTCTATTAGTCTTTTTTTTTTTTTTTAAGATTTTTATTTTTAAGTAATCTCTACACCCAAAGTTGGGCTCAAACCCACAACCTGAGACCAAGAGTTGCACGCTCCACCAACTGAGCCAGCTTGGCACCCCACTATTAGTTTTTTTAAGAACCAACATTTTGTTTGTTGATTTTTGTCTTTTGTATATTTGTTCTCAATTTCACTCATTTCTACGTTTACTTTGATTCTTTCATTTTTTCTACTTCCTTTGGATTTATTACACTGTCCTTTTCCTAACATCTTGATTTTGATTCTCAGGTAATTGATTTTTAGTCTTTCTTTTACAAGATATATTTCCCACGAATTATGCTCTAAAAGTAATTTTCATACCTCAAGTATTAGTATGTTGTATTTTCCTTGTCACCCACACAGCAGAATTTAAATTTAAATCCAGAATCTTTTATTCTCATTTAGAATTCTTTAAAAAAGTATAAAGTATACTATTCTTTATTTCTTTGTCACCTATAAATAAGCAGTATTCAAACTTTTACATGAAAATATTCAGATATAAAAGTGAATAAAATCGCCATTTTCAGTTTGCATATTTTGTGCCAATAAATGGTCAAGCTTTTTCTTTTTTTATTTAGGTTTTTGTATTTAATATTCACAACAACCTTGGGAGGTATGCATTATTATCTCCTCTCTACAAATGAAGAGACATGCACAAAAATTGTTGAAGGGACTATGTCTATCCCACTTACATATAGTAGAAGCAGAATTTGAAAATAAACAGCATAGGGGCACCTGGGTGGCTCAGTAGGTTAAGCATCTGACTCTTGGTTTCGGCTCAAGTCATGATCTCATGGTGTCATGAGTTCGAGCCTCACATAGGGCTCCATGCTGCCAGCGTGGAGCCTGCTTGGGATTCTCTCTCTCTCTCTCTCTCTCTCTCTCTCTCTCCTTTTCACTCCCCCCCTCCCCAATTTGTGCTCTCTCTCTCTCTCAAAATAAATAAATAAGAAAAGAAAAGAAAAGAAAAGAAAAGAAAAGAAAAGAAAGGAAAGGAAAGGAAAAGAAAAAAGAAAAACAGGATAAATTTCTCTAGCTCTAAAGTCTGTGTTCTTTTCCTTTCATTCTCTCCCACTCCATGCTGCTTCTATCCATATGCATGTGTTGGAGGGACAGAATCTAAGAATCACAGAATGAGCAATGTGTCTTAGACCCTTACACTTTTCAGATAAGAAAACTAGATTCCAGAGATGCTGTGTGGCTCATCAAAAGCCATTCTGCTAGTCAATGGTTGAGCCAGAACCAAATCTAAGGTGTCCTATTTCTAAAACGCTTCCCAGTCCACCTGCCAGGAACACGCAGTAGTGCTACACTGTCAACAGTGCATACGTAACTGCTCAGTTCACCTGGTTGCAAACCTTAAGAAGAAGTTATTTTGTCAGTATTACTATAAAAGAGTACAGAACACGGATATTATTCCCCATTAGTCCCTCAACAATATTTTAATACCTTCTACAAAAGTTTTCTTGCCTCTTATTGGTAGTCACTGAGGGGAGTTAATATGGAGAGTAGAGAATGAGAATTCCAAAGTTGTCAGCAAGGGCATTTCCAGGAAGTGCCAGAAACTGTAATTTAGGTTTAAACTTGACTTCAGGGAACAGAGTTCGGGTATGTGGATTCTATCAGGCTTGACTGATAAAACTCCACTTGTCAGTGTTTTCCATCTTTTGGCCTCTGGAACTTTTAGCAGCTTCCACCCCTGCCCACTGGGGATTCTATGAAGGGTACCCAAACCTTTCATATGGGGTCCCTGTGGACTGTCACAGGAAAGAGCAGATTGTAGCTGCATGATTTAACCTCTCTTCACTCTCCATACTCCTTGCCAGAGAGAATCTCTGTCACATCAGCCTTAGGCAGAGATGAGGCCAGTAAGAGAAACTATAAACTGTAAAACTCTATTCTGAGAAAACACATCATCCAATGAATGCCTTGTAGCTTTTGCCAAGAGACAATAAATGTTACTGCTCTACCGTAAGGAGAAATGAGAAATCCCATTCCTAAGGGAGAGAAAATACATCTCCACGTATGACAAGTAGT
Source organism: Panthera pardus (assembly GCF_024362965.1). NCBI lineage: Eukaryota > Metazoa > Chordata > Mammalia > Carnivora > Felidae > Panthera > Panthera pardus. The sequence continues at coordinate 45,938,106 of NW_026526688.1, read as the reverse complement.
TAACATTATGGATAGCATCTGCCTGTACTCTTATCATGATGTAAATTTGTTTTCTATTCACTGGCTTGAATAGTAACAATAATATTGAAATATGAATGAAGCACCAGATACAAATTTTATTACAATTTCCATGGTAATCTGATTGGGGGTGGGGGGAAGTTTAGGAGTGAAAAAAAGCAGATAACAGTTAGTCAACTCTAGTATTTATAACCTATATTGGAAAGCCAATCTGTTTATTAATAATGAGCCAAATGCTTCTTGGAATGAATGATTTTTTTAAAGCTTTCCCAACATCATATAATCGAGGTTTACATAAAGTCCCTGAAGTGGTTTGAACTCACATGTTGACAAGATTGTTTATCATCCCTTTTGGATGAATCATAAAATGAAATTTTGGCTACAGGCTCATAAAACTATCTTATGCCCTTTTTTTCCCCCTAGAAGTAGACATACTGGTTGCGAGGTTCTGGATAAATCTACTTCAGATTTATCCTTGATATTAAGCTGCTCAGAGACAGGACTCATATTTCTTATGAATTCAGGATAGTACATAAGTCTAGGTGTGTTTGAAGGTGTGCATTGACAATACTGAATTGGGGTCTTTTAAGACATATGGGATGATAATGGAACTCCTACTTAAAGTAACTCTAGCATTTCAAGTGGACATAGGAAATTTTGTTAATTATCTTTTTATTCTTTATATCCATGGTTTCCTCGGGCTTATGGCCTGACTTTTAGAGAGCTGCTCAGTTTTACTGTAGGGCTAACTGCTTTTCAGAAATGAAGATATCTGTTTACTCACTGCTAAATTAGATGCTTATGAATCCTTACTTGAGAAAGGAAAGCATTAGACATGGCAGAAGCCTTAGAAGTGAGGTTACTGGATGAAAGCACATGAACATTTGCGTGTCGTGGTGAGGGATAAAATCAAATGTGGTATTTGATTCAATTATGGTGTGGTTAATAACAAAAACCATAATTTTAAGTAATATTCTTTCTAATATAACAAGTTAAACATAGGTGCTGGGAGGGCTACAAAAAATTAACAAAGTGAGAAAGTCAATGCATGTGCTGGAAAAATATATGTTTAAGTCTTGGCATTAAAAAGATCAGTTGTGAGGAAACGTGAGTGATGGTGGCATTGTGCTGCATGGAACATAGGTAGAGATAAGGCTGTAACTCAGGTAAGGACAAAAAGAGTTGAGAGAGAGAGAGAGCGCAGATGTGCAAGCAAGCCAGCAAATGAGAGGTCTGACATCCTGTATTATTACACTGTCTTGTAACCATCACCTCCAACACTATTTACCCCAATCTTCAACAAAAGATCACAAAACTTGAAAGAAGGTTTTTTAAATGTTTATTTATTTACTTTGAGAGAGAGAGCAAGCAGGGGAGGAGCAGAGAGAGAGGGAGATTGAGAGTGAATCCTAAGCAAGCTCCATGCTGAGCTTGACACAGGGCTCGATCTCAAGAACCGTGAGATCATGACCTGAGCCGACATCAAGAGTCAGACGTTTAACTGATTTGAGCCACCCAGGCCACCCTGAAAGAAGTTTTTTTTTTTTTTTCTTTAATAAGATCATATAATTAACTGGGTTTTGTATTCAAGGAGTTGCCAAATTTTGTAAAGACTAAAGGCTAAAATCATAGAACTCAAGAGCAGTGAGAAAGAAAGAGAAACAGAGACAGAGAGTGAGAGAGAGAGAAATAGAGAGACAGAAAACTGGGAAAAGCACAGAAATAATAAGTGGTCTTTAAAAGATGGTCAGTCCTGCTTTGGGAATTTGGGCCCAGTGTCACGGATCTTTGAGTGGTGGCAGGGCAGGGAGCAGCTAAACATTTGGACCACAGTACAACAAAATTGTACAATTGTGTATGTGTATAAATATAGATATATGTGAATATATACACACACACGAGTGTATATATATATATACATATATATACACATATATACATATGAAGGTATTTACATATATATAAACTATATATTTATGTGAACATCTATGCGAAAAAATTATTTTTTGTGTGTGAAGGAATTATATTAAAGATTGATAATGGTTGTCTCTCTGGGGATGATGTTATATGAGATTTTCATTTCTATCTTTATCTATTTTTTTTTTCAAATTTTCTACAATTAATTTTATTTTAATACATACATTAACTATAACTTTTCTAATGAAGTCTGAAGTTACTAAGCATGTCTAGCTAACCTCTGTAAAGGAAAGAACATGAGCACACTTTAATGACCTTTAAATCAAATAACACTCCCACTTGCATCATCCTAGTTGTTTAGAGATTCTATTGGTAATTTCTTTTTTTTTTAATTTTATTTATATCCAAGTTATTTAACATATAGTTTAATACTGGTTTCAGGAGTAGAATTTAGTGGTTCATCACTTACATATGACACCCAGTGTTCATCCCAACAAATGCCCTCTTTAAAGCCCATCACCCATGTAACTCATTTCCCCATCCACCTCCCCTCCAGCAACCCTCAGTTTGTTCTGGGTATTTAAGAGTCTCTTATGGTTTGCCTCTCTCTCTGTTTTTATCTTATTTTTCCTTCCCTTCCCTTGTGTTCATCTGTTTTGTTTCTTAAATTCCACATGAGTGAAATCCTATGATACTTATCTTTCTCTAACTGACTTATTTTGCTTAGCATAATACACTCTAGTTCCATCCACGTTGTTGCAAATGGCAAGATTTCATTCTTTTTGATCAGAGTAATATTCCATTATATATATTCCAGAGTATATTCATATATATATATATATATATATATATATATATATATATATATTTCTCACATCTTCTTTATCCATTTGATGTGATATATTGGTACTTTCTAATAAAAGTAACAATTTTTACTATTTAACTGCATTAGATTCAATTTTATTTAATGCCTCTGTTACTGTTATTTCTTGCATCTTGCTTTTTTCCTCAGCATTCACTTTTCCTCATGCATTACTTTTAAAACATCTTTCAGTAAATTATGAATGGTTAACTTTCTTAACCTTCGTCTATCTGCAAGTGTCTTTATATTCTCCCCTATTTTTTAATGATAGGTTAGGTGGGTATAGAATTCCATGTTGCCAAGTATATTCCCTTCAAGCTAGAAAGACATTATTTCATTGTCTTCTGCCATTATTACTGCTGAGAAATCTATGGTCAGTCTACTTTTTTGTTTCTAGATAGAAATCTGTCATTTCTGGGGTGCCTGGGTGGCATCTGACTCTTGATTTCTGCTCAGGTCATGATCTTGTGATTCATGGGTTTGAGGCCAACTTGGGATTCTCTTTTCCCTCTCTCTCTGTCCCTCCCTTGCTCACTCTCTGTCTCTGTCTCTGTCTCTCTCTGTCTCAAAAATAAACTTAAAAAATAGTTTTAAAAATCTGCCATTTTCAGTATCAATTTATTTTCATTTCCACATTAAAAAAAATCAGATATATCACACATACTGAAAAGTGTTTTGTTTGTATACTGTTTAAGGACTAATTGCAAGGTGAAAACTATATCACTACTGTCTGGGGCGTGACTGGGCCATGCCATAAAATATCACCACCATCCTGGAAGCTTATGGTGTGCTCCTTCTCAACCACATCTCTTCTCTTTTCTCTAGATGTAACCAATATCTTTACATTTAGGATGGTCATGCACTGATTGTTTTTTAATTAAGATCAGTTTTATCCCTTACATGTACCTCTACACAATATAGCATGGTTTTTCCTGCTTACAAAAAATATGATTAAATGCTCCAAAACAGATGAAGACCCCTTCCATCTCCACTAAGGAGAGAGCCAATTTCCTCTCCTTTCATTCAGTTTTCTGGTAGCTTTTTAAAATGTCCTCTTTCTTGGTGGTGTGCAGTTTCACTGCAATGTACCTGCATATTATTTTTATTTATCCTTCTTATCATATAGAGTACAATTTCAATCTGAAACTCAAGTCGTATTTTAATATGGAAAGCCCTTACCCATTATGTCTTTGAATACGGTTTCTTGGAAAGCCCTTCCATCCTCAATATTAAAATCATCTTATATACATGTTGGTGTCTCAAAATCTATCAATGCCTCTTAATTACACACTCATATTTAAAAAAAAATCTCTGTCTCTGTGCTGTTCTTTGTAATTTAGTACTTAGTAGTGCCTTTCAATTCATTAGTTTTATACCTGTGCTCAGCTTAGAGTTTAAATATTTTTAAAACAATATTTATTTCAGTTATTACATTTCTTATTTCCAAGATTTCTAATGTTTTAAAAAATATCTTCTATCAGTTCTTGTTTCTGTATTTTTCTTTTTCTATTAATAGTTCCTGTACATTTATCTCCTTGATTATATGAACATTTTATGGAAGTTTTCAGAAAGTTTTATTAATTTAATCTCATGTAGAGAAAATTTAAGGAAGAGAATTTCTCCTTTTTTCTCTTCACTAACACCCACTCTCTAGTTGCCGTATTTGTTTGTACTCAGTCTCCACCAGACTCCCGGGTCAGAACGGAGTCTGATATTGGTGATCTGAAGATAGTACACATCTACCTACTGAGCCCTACCTACTGAGATGAGTGTGTTGGTTCAGATTTGGTCTCAAACCTACATCCATGTCCCTTCATCCCTTCCCTAGAAATACAGCCCCACAGAAGCCACAGATTCCAGCAACTGCCAGCACTGGCAGTTTTCAGCTTCCTTTCACAAAGCAGTCGGGGAAAAGGGATACCACACCCCAGGCCTGGTTTCAGCTTATAACTTCATATTTTACCTATCACTCTTAAGTGGTTGGATCCACAGAGAAACTTATTTCTGAAAATCATGTGTTACTTTTACACCAAATAATAATATAATAATAGTATGAATTTGTTTTAAACACAACTGAATGTGAGATGCATTGGCCACTGTAGTGAAAGTTAATTTTAGGATAATCTAAGTACAGAAAGGTGATTTGATCTCAGGAGATAGACGACAATTTCAGAGTGGAGGTGTCCACAATGAAAACTGATTCCAATCTCTTCATTTTAAATATATATATTTTTAATTTATAATGTTTATTTATCTTTCAGAGAGAGAGACAGAGAATGAGTGGAGATGGGGGAGAGAGAGAGGGAGACACAGAATCTGAAGCAGGCTCCAGGTTCTGAGCTGTCAGCACAGAGCCCAACTCAGGGCTTAAACTCAACTGCAAGATCATGACCTGAGCTGAAGTTGGATGCTTAACCAACTGAGCCATCCAGGCACCCTGTCCAATCTCTTCATTTTAGAAAAGTAGAACTGAGACCCAGATAGGCTGTGTGTTGCTCCTCTAACATTTAGATCCCAAGCATGTAGGAAAGCTGGGCAGAGTGATTTCATTCTTGCACCAAGGCAAAGTTTGAGGATAAGTTTTTAAGACGAGATGTTTTCCCCCTCAGAAATCCTATCCCGGGGCCAGGCGAACTTGTCTACATTAGGGAAGGCAGAAACAAAGAAATCAAATTGTTTCTAACCTACACAGTGACTCAAACAGCAAGGCTGAAGGAGCGAGGTCAATCAATACGTGTGTTATTGCATTTAGTCCTGGCTCGAACACTACCACAGACAAGCCTTCATTCTGGTTTCTGCTCCTTGTAACTGCAAAAGTCTGCCCAGGTACCTTGTGCTGAATTCTTATTGGTAATAGTCTTCCCCCCTACTGGAAAGTGTCAGTATTCTGTGTATGAACAAGGCTATTCAGGTCTATAAATTGATTTCCAGGAGCCAAGTGAGAACACTCTTAAAGTGACAAAGTCAAATTAACTTAAAACACACACATTGAGAGAGTAAAGCAATGGGGCGGTGGGGGTGGGGAAACACATGAAGATCTTGCTAAATCCTCTGAGTTCCTGATCCACTTCCCTATGGAAAAAGCCACTGACAGTAACAGTAAACCTTCCAAAAGCACATATCACTTAATAAATTTAGATTTCCTTCCCCTTCCACTGCAGTAACAAAATGTAATATTAAAATCCTAATAATGCTTTCTGGTTCCCACATACCTTACATAACTTAATTCTCAATAAGACGATGGGAATTAGTTGTTGTAATGGATCTGGTGGTCTCCACTCAAATCTCCCTGCCAGGACTTATAACCCATCCAGCTGCTGCTGAGGGAATGTTAGCTCTGACTGCTCTTACCTGCCTTCCTCTAAAGGAATTGCCTTTGGCCTCAGGAACTGCCACACCTACGACTTCTGCCTCCTTCCAGGATGAGGACTACGGCCACCTCCAAAGAGCATTCATGTTATTAATCTGATAAATGTGTTCTTTGCCCTCTCTATCAGAAAAGAAGTTCCCAAGGAGTTCTTGCTCACCTGGGACTGGACAACAGAATGCATTCACAGGGGCACCTGGGTGGCTCAGTCGGTTGAATGTCTGACTTCAGTTCAGGTTATGATCTCAGGGTTCCTGAATTCAAGCCCCCAATCTGCCTTGCTGCTGTCAGCATAGAGCCTGCTTTGGATCCTCTGTCCCCCTCTCTCTCTGCCCCTCCCCAGCTCATGCTGTCTCCAAAATGAATAAACATTTATTTTTAAAAAATGCATTTACAGTCACATCTGCTATCTCTTCCACCCTCCAAGTGGTCCTGGACCATCTGGCCTTTTAACAAAATATTACATTGGTCCCTCCTATTTATAAAACACTAATGATCAAAGTGAACAAAAAATGGCAATTACATTGGAGACCTTGCTAAGTATGTGCTTGGTTGGAAGGAAGACAGACTCTGAGCACTCTCAAGCCCCACCATATTCCTAACGTTATGAGGGGGTTGGTAGTCTGCGTGTGCTCAGATATCCTCTCCAAAGTAAAAGAGACACTGCATCTGGCACCTCCCATCACTAAGAAGTTAAAACTTTTTGTCTCTTGTAGTGCAGAAGTTTTTAATTTTTAAGTCCAATTTATCAATCTTGCAATTTTTTTCATGCATGGATTATCTATTGGGTGGCTTATTTAAAAGTCATCACCAAATCCAGATAGTCTAGATAGTCTCCAATGTTGTCTTTTAAAAAATTTTTTAAAACATTTATTTATTTTTGAAAGACAGAGAGAGACTAAGCATGAGCAGGGGAGGGGCAGAGAGAGAGAGAGGCACAGAATCCGAAGCAGGCTCCAGGCTCTGAGCTGTCAGCACAGAGCCCGATGAGGGGCTTGAACCCACGAACCGTGTGATCGTGACCTGAGCTGAAGTCGGACACTTAACTGACTGAGTCACCTAGGTGCCCCTCCAATGTTTTCTTTAAGAAGTTTTATAGGTTTTCATTTTCATTTTAGGCCCATGATCCATCTTGGGTTAATTCTGTGACAGTTGTAAATGTCTGGGTTTAGTTTCTTTTTTTGACAATGGTTCCATATCACTTGTTGAAAAGACTATTCTTTCTCCATTGAATTGCTGCTGTTCCTTTTTCAAGCATCACTTGATTACATTTTGTGGTCCTACTTGTAAGCTCTGTATTCTGTTCCATTGTTCAATGTATCTGCTCTTTTGCCAATACCATGGCGTCTTGATTACGGTAGCTTGACAATAAATCTTGAAATTGAAAAGTATGAGTGAGTCCTCCAACTTTGTTCTGCTGCTTCAATATTATATTGGCTATTCCTGCTGGTTTGCTTTCCATATAAATTTTAGAGACAGCTTGTTACTATCTACAAAATAATTTGCTGAGATTTTGATTGGAATTGGGTTGAAGTTATAGATCATGTTGGAAAGGATTGATATCTTAAGTCTTCTAGTTCATTAACATGGAATATCTCTGCATGTGTTTAAAGCTTTTTTGATTTCTTTCACCAGAGTTTGTAGTTTCTCGCATACAAATTCTGTATAGGTTTTGTGAGGTTTATCTTGTTTCATTTTTCGAGTACTTCAATAAATGACATGTGTTTAATTTTAAATCCAAGGTGTTTATTGCTGGTGTATAGAAAAGCAATTGACCTTTGAATATTAATCTTGTATCCAGCAAAATTGTTATATTCAGTTATTAGTTTCAGGAGTTTTTTTGGTCAGTACTTTGGGATTTTCTACATAGACGATCATGTCATTTGTGAACAGACATTTTACTTCTAAAACTCTCCAGTGTCTATAACTTTTATTTCCTTTTCTGTCTTATTGCATTAAATAGGACTTCCAGATTGAATTATAAAAGGAGTTATAAGAGGAGACATCCTTGTCTTATTCCTGATCTTGGAGGGAAAGCTTCAAGTTTCTCAGCATTAAGTATGTTGTTAGCTGTAGGGTTTTTGTAGATGTTCTTTATCAAGTTGAGGAAATTCCCCTCTATTCCTAATGCTGAGAATTTTTAACACAAATGGGTGTTGAATTTTGCCAAATGCTTTTTCAATATCTATTGATATATCATGTGGTTTCTCTTCTTTTTCTTGTTCATGTGATGGATTATGTTACCTGATTTTTGAATGTTATACCAGCTTGGCATAACTGGATAAATCCCACTTGGTGTAGTGTATAGTTCGTTTTACACATTGTCAGATTTGTATTGCTAATATTTTGTTGAGCATTTTTGCATCTGTGCTCATGAGATATATTGGCCTGCGGTTTTCTTTTATTGCCTTTGAAACCTGGTTTTGGTATCAGGGTAATGCTGGCCTTACAGAATGAGTTAGAAGGTGTTCCCTCTGTTTCTATCCTCTGAAAGAGATTGTAAAGAATTGGTATAATTTCTTCCTTAAATGTTTGGTAGAATTTGCCAGTAAACTCATTTGGCTCTGTTGCTTTCTGCTTTGGTAGGTTATTAATTATTGATTCAATTTTGTTAAATTTAATAGGTGTAGGCCTATTCAGATTATCTATTTCTTGTGTGGGAGTTGGCAGATTGTGTCTGTTAAGGAATTGATCCATTTCAACTTAGTTTTCATATTTGTGGGCATTCAGTTATCCATAGTATTCCTTAACTATATTTTAAATATCTATGAGATCTGGTGTAATGCTCATTTTTTTCATTTCTGATAGTAGTAATTTCTGTCTGCCTTTTTTTCTTTTTTTTTTATTGGATCCACACCCAATGTGGGGGCTTAAACTCATGACCCTGAGATCAAGAGTTGCATGCTCTACTGACTAAGCCAGCCAGCTACCCCATCCTTTTTTTATGTAGTTAGCCTGGCTATAGGCATGTCAATTTCATAGATCTTTACAAAGGACCAGCTTTTGGTTTTGTCGATTTTTTCCTATTGATTTCCTGTTTTCAATTTCATTGATTTCTGCTTTCTCATTATTTCTTTCCTACTACTTACTTTGGATTCATATTAGTTTTTTTTGGTAATGTCCTCAGGTGGAAATTTAAGTTATTGATTTTAGATCTCTCTTTTCTAATATATGTATTCAATGACACAAATTTCCTTCTAAAGACAGCTTTTGCTGCATACCAAAAATTTTGAATAATTGTGCTCCATCTTCTTTAGTTCAAAATGTTTTGGAATTTCTCTTTAAATTTCCTTTTACTTCTGTGCTTTTTAGAAGTGTGTTGTTAAATTACTACATATTTTGGGGGATTTTCCACTTACTTTTAAACTGAGTATATTTAAAGTGGGTTTCTTGTGGATAACATACAGCTAGTTCTTTTTTTTTTTCGCATTCTGAAAATCTCTTTTACTTGATTCATTTAGACCATTCATATATAAATTGATTACTGATATAATCGTATTAATATCTTTCACAGTTGTAACTTTTCTATTTGTTACACTTGTTGTTTTCTTTTTCCTTATTTTTTTTTTTCCTTCTCTGGTTTTAACTGAGCATTTTATGTTCTCTTAGCATATCAATTATAGTTCTTTTAAAAAAAATATTTAGTGGTTTCTCTTGCATTTGCAATATATATTTACAAATGAACCATGTTCACTTCCAAAAGCATTATACTGCATCACGTGGTGCAAGTACCCAATAACGAAGTACTGTTAATTCTTCCCTCTCACCAGTTACTATATTGCTGTCATTTATTTCACTATCCATATGCTATAATCACTCAATAAATTGCTATTATTTTAGACAAAGTTGTCTTTTAGAGCAATTAAAATAGGAAAAATAAAAGATGTGTTTTACCTTCACTTAAGCCTTCCCTGATGCTCCTACTTTCTTTATATGAATTCAAGTTTCTGACCTATGTTATTTCTCTTCTACTGGAATTTCTTGTAACATTTCTTTCAGGACCAATCTGCTGGTCGTGAATTCTTCGGTTTTTATTTGTGTGAATAAGTCTTTATTTCTCCTTCACATTCAAGAGTCATCTTGCTGAATATAAAATTCTAGATTTATGGCTTTCGTCTTTTAGCACCTGAAATATTTCACTTCACTCTCCTCACTTGCATGGTTTCAGACCAGAAGTTTGCTATGATTCTTATGTTGGTTCTTCAATAGATAAGGTTATTTTTTCTCTGACTTCTTTGATTATTTTTTTGTTTATTTTCTCATTGAATATCATATGCCTAGGTGTCATCTGGCTAGGCTGCTCTTTATCCTTGGTATAAGGTGTTCTCCTAGCTTTTGGGCTCTGTGGTTTGATATTTGTCATTAGCTCTGAAAATTCTATTATTATTTGAAGTATTTCTTCTGTCCCATTCTCACTTTCTTCTTGTATTCCAATAATGTGGAAGTTATATCTTTGATTTTTCCCAGCTCTTGGATGTTTTTTCTTTTTTTCATTTCTTTTCTCTTTGCAATACAGTTTGCTAAGTTTCTTTCTGCATAATCAGGCTCATTGATTCTCTTCTTGAATGTGTCTAGTTTACTGAGGTGCCCATCAAAGTCACTCTTCATTTCTGTTACTGTAGTTTTGATTTGCAGCATTTCCTTCAGATTTTTCTTAAGAGTTTCCCATTATCCATTTACATTATCCATCTATCTTTGCATGTTGTCTATTTTTTCCATTAGACCCTTTAACATACTATGATAGGTATTTTAAATTCCCTGTTTGATAATTTCAAAATATTAATCATATCTGAGTCTGGTTCTGATGCTTGTTTTCCCTCTTCACATTGTATGTTTGCCTTTCTTTTAGCATGCCTTTTAATTTTTGTTGAAAGCCTAATATGATGTATCAGATAATAGGAACTGAGGAACATGGGCCTTTTGTGTAGTGTTTTATGTTCATTTGGCCTGGTGGTCTCTGTTTCACATTTGCTATAGTTGTCCTTTCCAGAGGCTTCAGATTCCTCTAGTGACCTTGCTTTTGGTATAGTGGTAAATTGTGAACGAGGAAAATTGTTCTATAATCTATGGTTAAGTCTCAGTCTTTTAATGAGCCTGTGTCCCTGATCTGTGACCTTTACAAATGTTTCTTTCTATCTGCCCCCCCCCCCTCAATTCTGCCTATCTTATGTGAGACAGGAAGCCTAGAAAGGACTATAGTTGGATAGATTCCCTTCTTCCAGGTGACATAAGTCTCAGGTAGTATGTTAGAAGGTGGAAGAGGGACAGTAAAGCACCCTCCAGAAGAAGGCATTTTGAGACTGAAAAAAAAAAATGAAGCAAGCCCATCCATACCATTTGCACAGTTTTATTCAGGGTAACTTACTAACAAGGGGGATCAGGTGGGCAGGCGAACCAGGGGTAAGCACCTATTCTCTGCCTTATTCTCTGCTAACTCTGGACCTTAATCTCCAACTTTTATAAAACAAGGGGCATGGTGGTGAGGTCACAGGGTAGTTATCTAAAGTGGGACCTTCTGTGAGCCAGTCATCTCTACTAGTTACTGAAAGAGGGCCTTCTGTGCATCACTTTAGGGCAGATCAGATCAAGCCTTCCTGCATTCTGGTCAGGGCATACATTAACCTCCACAGGGCCTGGAACTCACAGCCCTGAAAGAGATCATTGCACAGACATGAACAAGAATGCAGGGCCCAAGATGGAATGCGTGTGGTCATCCCTCCTGCAGTAGTTTTTATCCTAGAAAGTAGGCCTTTGGGAAAATAGCCAGAATATGTTTCAAAATGGGAACTTTTCTGCTCCCTCTACCAGAGCTATGAAAGTCTTTATTGGTTCTTCAGTGTGTGAATCTGCTGGGCGTCTGGAAGGCAAAACCTACTAAAATGTGGTGGTTCCCATAACACTGTGGCCTCCAGCAGCTTCTAATTTTCATGCTAGCCCATATTCAGCCTCCACCAATCTGTCCAAATTACCATTAAGCACTTTATTGCTCAAGTGACCACTATCCTACATGAGAAGGTTTTGACTGACTCTCTGGATTTTCCTGTGTCTCCAAATTTTGGTGTGGAGTTTCATCCTGAGACCTCAGCTCTGCCATAGGTTAAAACAAAAAAAAGTCATTACTTTCAAGTTTGTTTAGTTTGTTGTTGTTGTTGTTGTTGTTGTGAGGTTAGGAGTGATGACTTCTAGTTCCTTTTTTTAAGTTTATTTATTTTGAAAGAGACAGAGACAATGTGAGGGCGGGAGGGGCACAGAGAGAGGGAGAGAGAGAATCCCAAGCAGGCTCTGTGCTGCCAGCGGATGCAGGGCTCACGAAACTGTGAGATCATGACCAGAGCCAAAACCAAGAGGTGGACGCTTAACCAACTGAACCACCCAGGCACCCCGACTTCTAGCTCTTTATATGTCAGAGCTGAAACTAGAAGTCTCCCAGTCTCTTTTAAAAGTTAATGTCATACAAAAAAGAGGGAAGGATGCCTGTTCTAAAGGAAGAGATCATCAACATAAATACTATCAAATAAAATTTGTGTTATTTTATTGGATCCTTGTTTAGACAATATGTTTTTTTAATACCACACACTTTGGGTACAAATGGGAACATTTTAATATGAGCTTGATGCTAGATGTTATTTTGGTGCTCTACTGGTACTGTTAATAGTTATTTCAGAAACTATGCTTATTGTTTAAATGCATTTTGAAGAATTTAGGGAAAATGTCATGATACCTGCAATTGACTGTTAAAAACCTAGAACCAAATGAAATATAGCAAAATGTTAGCAAATGATTCAGTCTAGGTGATGGGCATAAGGATGCTCATAACATTATACTGCCCACTTTTCTAGATGATGAAGTTTTTTCATTCTAAAACTTTAAAATAAATTTAAAATGTAATAAAATGAATAAAATTTAAAGATAAATGTAAGATAAATATACCTTGCCATGTTAGTGAGTATAAAATTGTACATATGAGAGAACAAATAAAGTACAATGCAAGGCACATAGAAGGTGCTCAGCAAGTGCTATATAATATTATCCCCTGACTGGGATTTTCTATTCTAAAATAAGGATTTATTTGCTCATGTAGAATAAATAATTTGGTTTTGGAAATTTGTTTCACTTCACCTAACACTCATCTTTTTAGAGTAATGAAGGGTAAATCAATGGTGATTGTCAAACAAACCCTATTAGTATGAATGTAGCATATGTTGGTGCTATCGCAGCCTAATGATAAACGACCAATAAATGAGGTAGACACATACAATACCATTCCAGATGTGAATTTCCTGACGTTTGGTAGGCATCCATTAGGTGACTAATGCTTACTGAAGGATTGGCAGGTCAGGACATTTCTTGAGTTCCTGTGCTTCTCAGAATGTTCCAGCCGGAGCACCTGGGTGGCTCAGTCGGTAAAGCGGCCGACGTCAGCTCAGGTCATGATCTCGCGGTCTGTGAGTTCGAGACCCGCGTTGGGCTCTGTGCTGACAGCTCAGAGCCTGGAGCCTGTTTCAGGTTCTGTGTCTCCCTCTCTCTCTGACCCTCCCCTGTTCATGCTTTGTCTCTGTCTCAAAAATAAATTAAAAAAAAATAAAAAATAAAAAAAAAAGAATGTTCCAGCCTACAAAGATATGCATTCACGAGGTGAACATGCACTTAACATATGAACAATTTACAAACATGAAGTTGTGTGTCTTGTTACCACCCCATTAGGACATTTGACAATTTGATATTCTATAAGCTACAAATTGCTTTTGAAATCAGTGGGAACCTAGGAACCATCTGGCAGAACTCTTCATTTCAAAGATGAGGAAACTAAAGCTCAAGGAAATCAGAAAGACTGCCCAGATTAGAAAAAACAAGACTTTCAGTTTGCAGCTCTATGTCCTGATATACACAACACATTTACAGAGGATGCCTTAAAAAAAAACATAAAAAAAAAAAAAAACAAAAAAAAAACAAAAAACCACAACTCTGGATGGGACTTCAACATACTTGGAAATTATTTTGTATTGTATTTTCAAGTGATTTTGGTCCCATCAAATATACATTTATTAATTGTTTACCATGTGACAAGCAATCAGAATATTAAGAAAAATGAACCATATTTCTTACTTCCAACAAGCTCACAATATAAGTGTGTAAATTAAATGAACAATAGTAAACAAGTCAACTGAGAACTCTGGAAACACAAATAGAGAGGAATGGATTATGCCAGAGTTGGCCATGTGAAGACAGTAGATGCTATAAAACAAATGGGTTTGATCTGGGTCACAAGGACAAGAAGTATGTGTTCATTGGATGAAGTAGGAGAGTCAAGGGACAACATGAGCAATGGCACAAAAATATAAAAGTGCTTGGAACCTTTAGAGAAAGTTAAAGCATGTGGTGCATTTTTGTGTGTGCAGCAGGAAAGTGGGATATCAGGAGATGACTTTACCAGCAATGGTCCTCAACTATGGCTGTGTATTAGAATTCCCACACAACTTTCAAAAAAAATACTCATATCCAGGCTCCACTTCCAGACCAAATTATACCTGGAAATCTCAGGGTGGTTGCAGCATGGGCATTTTAAGAGTTCTCTCAGTGGTTTTTGTGTACAAGGTTGAATACCAGTGTATTTGGATCATATTTATCTGATCCAAGATCAGATCCTGAATATTTAATGAGTATTTATTTCTGAGCAGGTAGCCTTACTTTAAGACTTACTTTAAGACAGAAAACTTTATCTGATGACTCAAGAATCTAGCTTTTGCCAAAAGCTATTGTAGTTGTTAAAACACTTCCTAATTCTCTGTAGTAAAGTGAACATCAGGGGGCACCTAGGTGGCTTAGTCAGTTAAGCGTCCGCCTCTTGATTTTGGCTCAGGTCATGATCTCACGGTTGGTCGGGCTACTGCAGAGCCTGCTTGGGTTTCTCTCTCTCTCCCCCTCTCTCTGCCCTTCCCCACTCACATGCATTCTCATTCTCAAAATAAGTAAAGGTTTAAAAAAAAATAAGGGAAAAAAATAAAGTGAACGTCAGAATCAGGATAAGAAATTACTTAAAATTTAAACACACACACACTATTTCCCCAAATCTAGCTCCTACTCAAATATCTAATGACAACAGTAATAAAGAAAGCTCAATGTAGACCATTCTCAACTTCCCTGGATTTACCAAGTCTTCATACACAATCCTAATTTAGAAGTTCTCCAGCTTGCTTTAATTTGATCATTTCAATTTTTATTCATTTAAAAAATATTTATTGCATATCAATTTGTGCCAGGCACTGAGGCAAGTTCTGAAGACACAGCTGTGAATAAGCCAACCCATTTCTGCGCTCACAGAGCTCACAGAGGACTTCATTCTTTCAGTTCACTTCAGCACTTAATTTCATCCTCTAATTCTCAAGCAATACAAATAACTCACAAAAATGTGGGATTTGATTAAAATATGTAATTCTTTTACATCCCCCTTTCTATTTCCCCTCTTCCTTTCATCTTCTTGATTAATCTCTTAGAAAATGCCACTGTCACTAGGTGTCTATCCCTGTGCAAAAATCTCCAATAGATCCCCATGGCTTACTGTGGTGAGTTTGTGGTTGTTTTTTAATTTCCTCTTCCATCCCACCCCTTTTTGAGGATTGTTGTTGTGTCAGCTCTTGCTATTGAGATGAGTAGGGCACATTTCCAAGAACTATTAGGATAGATAATAAAATACAGTTTCCTTACACAAACTGCAGCCATGCCTGACCACACAGCCATTCAGCTTTATCAACCCCTGATACAGGAACATTAGTGCACTCAATGTTGTGTACAGAGTTTCTACATCACTGCCTCAAGTCTCTTTCTTCACCCTGCTCTCCCACCTAACAGGTCCCAGTGTTTTTGGCTTCTGCCATTCTCCATCAATTAAATTTTTTTATTGAAATATTGCTCACATTATTTTCATCTTTATTTACCTCAACTAATCCATAGCTTCTTGAGGAATCAGGTCTGTATTTCATAAAAATGTGTGCATTATTGGTGCACTCAGTCAGTTAAGCATTTGACTCTTGGTTTTGGCTCAGGTCATGATCTTGTGATTTAGGGATTCAAGCCCCACGTTAGACTCTGCACTGGCAGCATAGAGCCTGCTTGGGATTCAATCGCTCTCCCTCTCTCTCTACCCCTCCTGCTGTCTCTCATGCTGTCTCTGTCTCTCTCAAAATAAATAAATAAAACTAAAAAAAAATGTTTACATTATTCAGGGCACCTGTAAGTTGTGGGCAGCATAGGATGAATGCAAGAGCTTTGGGTTTGGAATCTAACAGACCTTGAGTCAAATCCGGTTTAGAATCTGACAGATTTACAACTCTATGTCTACTAACTTTCCACTAAGGGAACATACCACAGTGAAGAAATTCATGAGTTGTTTACCAGTTAGAAAAAGAAATCAAGGGCTTTTAAATGGTAGAAAAAAGGTATTAATAGAGGCTATGCTACTTAATCATCGAAGACTAGCATTATGTTAGAACAGAATGAATCCATGTGTCTGGCTCAATTAGTTGAAATAAGTCCTGTTGTGCATGGGTAAAAACAGTGTCTTCAGTTAGGTCCGATAGGGTCTAGAGTACTAAGATCATTCAGATTTCGTGTCTTCTATTTGCTTCAGCTGTTTAGAGTGATTTATGAAACATGATAGCGAATTTTGATATCTACTAGGAAAGTGCCACTTTAAGTGGAGAAGAAGAAGAAGCCAAGCTTACTGATACCTTGAACTTGGGAATCTAGCCTCCAGAACTGTGAGAAAATAAAGTTTTGTCATTTAAGCCACTCAGTTTGTGGTGGCTTTGTTATGGCGGCCAAACTAATACAGAATTTGGTACTGTGAAGTAGGGTACTGCTGCTGTAACAAGTGGTGGAAGTGGCTTGGAACTGAGTGATTAGGGTAGAGGCTGGAAGGGTTAGAAGTGCATGTTAGAAAAAGCTTAGACTGCCTTGAAAAGGCTGTTGGTAGAAATGTAAACATTAAAGGTACTTCTGGTAAGAAATAAGGAACATCTTACTGGAAACCAGAGGAAAGGTGATCCTTATTACAAAGTGGCAAAGAATTTGGCTTATTTGTGTCTTAATGTTTTGTGGAAAGCACAATTTGTAAGTGATGAATTTGTATATTTAGCTGAGGAGATTTCTAAGCAAAGTGTTGAAGGCATGACCTGGTTTCTCCTTGCGGTTTGTAGTAAGATACAAGAGAAAGGAGATAATTTTTTAAATTTTTAAAATGTTTATTTATTTTTGAGAGAGAGAGTGTGAATGGGGGTCAGGCAGAGAGAGAGGGAGACACAGAATCCAAAGCAGACTCCAGTCTCTGAGCTGTCCACACAGAACTCTACGCAGGGCTTGAACTCACAAATGTGAGATCATGACCTGACCCGAAGTTGGATGCTTAACCAAAGGAGCCACCCTAGAAGATAGATTTAGAGCCTAGAGCCCCTAGAAGATAAATCTCAAAGCTAAAAGGAACCAGAACTTGAGATTTAGAAAATTATCAGCCTAATCATTATGGTTTTAATTTGCATTTCCCTAGTGGACAATGATGTTGAATGTCTTTTCATGTGTTTATTTTTCATCAGTTTATCCTCTTAACTGAAATGAAATGTCTATTCATGTCCTTTGCCATGTTCTAATTGGATTTTGTTTGCTGTTTTCTTGTATTTTTTGTTTTATTGTTGCATTTTAAGAGTTATTATCTTAAATATTTGTTCTTTGTTAGACATATGGCTTACACATATTTTCATCTACTTGAAGGATCTTTCAAGAAGAAAATGAGTTTAATTTTGATGAAGTCCAATTTAATTTCTCCTTTTATGGATCATCGAGTCTATGGATCTTCAAGTCACTTTGTGTCAAGTTTATTTTTTCCTAGCCTTAAATCCTAAAGATTTTTCTCGTATACTTTCTTTTCTGAAAGTTTTATATTTTTCTGTTTTCTTTTTAGTCCATGATCCATTTTGAGTTAATGTTTGCATGAAGTGTCAGACTTTGGTTGAATTTCATTCCTGTGCCTATGGATGTCCACTTACTGCAATATTATTTGTATTAAATGGTTATCTTTTCTCCATTAAATCACCTTTGCCCCTTTGTGAAAAATCAGTTAGTCATATTTGGGGCTATTTCTTGGTTCACTTTGTGTTCTATTGATCCATGTGTTGGTCCCTATGCCAATCACATACTGACTGGATTAGTGTGACTATCTAATAAGTCTTAAAATCAGGTAGACTGAATCCTTTGACTTTACTCTTCATTTGAAAGCTTATTTTAGCTACACTCAAGTTATTTTGCATTTCCATACACAATTTAGAATAGTCTTACCTAAACATACAAAAATTTTTTCTGAGATTTTGGTAATAGTTGTATTAAACCTGCATATCGATTTAAAGAAGCTTGACATCTTTACTATGCTGAGTCTTCCAACACATAACACAGTATGTCTCTTTCTTTATTTAGATATTCTTTAATTTCTTTCATTAGCATTATGTAGTTTTCAGGATACAAGTCTCATACATGGTTTGCTAGAATTATACTAAAGTATTTAGTTGTTTAAGTGACTATAAATGGTATTTCATTTTTAATTCCAGTATCCATGTGTTTGCTACCAGTATATAGAAACACTATTTTTTATGCTTATCTTGTATCCTGCAATCTTCCTCAACTTAACCATGTGTAGATATCTTGTTATCTACACATAAAAGGCAGTTTATTTCTTCCTTTCTAATCTCTTGGTTTTTACTTCCTCTTCTTGCTTTATTACACTGGCTAGGACCTCCAATACCATATTTAATAAGAGTGGATATCCTTGGCTTGTTCCTGATCTTAGGGGGATCCTGTATCCCTGGAATAAATCCCACTTGGTCACAGGTATAATTCCTATTATAAACTGCTGGTATCTATTTGTTAATATTCAGTTAAAGATTTTGCTGTTTGTATTTATGACATATGTCGCTCTGTAGTTTTTATTTTTTTGTACTTGGGATCTGGTTTCTTCTGGTCAGATTAATCCTAGTTTCATAAAATAAAATGAGAAGTGTTTCTTTCTCTTCTATTTTCTGGAAATGGTTCTTTAATAGTTTGCCACAATTCTCCAATGAAACCATCTAGCCTAGAGGATATTTGGGGTGGAAGGGGTTGGGGGATTATTAAATAGTGAATTCAATGTGTTAATAGTTATAGGGCTATTAAAATTATCTGTTTCGTATTTGTAAGTTGTGGTAGTTTATGTTTTCTGAGGAATTAGTCCTTTTCATCTAATTTGTTAAATTCATGCATGTAAAATTATTTCTAATAGTTCTTTATTATCATTTGAATGTCTGCAAGTTCTCTAATGACATCCTGTTTCATTCTTGACATTAGAAATTTGTTTTGCTAGAATTTTGTCACTTTTATGAATATTTTCAAAGAGCCAGTTCTTTGTTTCATTGGTTTTATCTATTGCTCCTCTGTTTCAGTTCCATTTATTTTTGCTCTTATCACTATTATTTCTTTCCTTCTACTTGTTTTGGTTTATTTTGATTTTCATTTTCTAGATTCTTCAAGTGAATGCATAGATTATTGATTTGAGACTTCTCTTCTTTTCTAAAGCATTCATTTAATGCTATCGCTCCCCTTCTCTGCACTGCTTTTGCTGTGTCACACATTTTTAATACGCATTTTCATTTTCATGCAGTTCACCATGTTTTGATTAATCTTCAGACTTGTATTCAGCCCATAGATTATTTAGAAGTGTGTTGTTTAGTTTCCAAATGTTTATAGATTTTTCTGTTATCTTTTTGTTATTGATTTCTACTTTAATTCAATTGTTAGAAAACACTCAATCTGATGGGGTTTTTTCCTTTAACTTTGATGAGGTTGGATTTATGTTCCAAATATGGTTTATTTTCTATGACAGTGGATTACATCCCCTTCATTCATGGTATTGAGTTCTATATGTATGATGATTTTCTGTCTAATTGTTCTATTAATTATTGAGAGAAGGAGGTTGATTTCTTCAAATATATTTGTGGTTTTTATCTATGCTTGAAGTTCTATCAGCTTTTTAAAAATATACCTTATTTTTTAGAGCGGCTTTAGATTCACAGCAAAATTGAGTAAAAGTACAGAGATTTCCCATCTATCCCCTGTACACACAACATGTACAGCTTCCCCCATTAGCAACATTGTCCACCACAGCAGTGCATTTTTTATAGTCAATGAAACTGCATTTTATAGTCAATGATACTGCATTGACATATTATAGCCCAAAGTCCATAGTTTACATATAATTACATATAATATCAAACATTTTTAGTTGTACTTAGAAGAAATAGAGAAAAATATGTCTAATTTATCTTCCCAGAGTGGAAATCCCATGTAATATTTTTAGAACATAAAAATTCATGCAAAAATCCATGGAAACAAAATATAAAAAAAAATTTTAATGTATTTATTTATTTTGAGACAGAGTGGGGGAGGTGCAGAAAGAGTGGGAGACAGAGTGAACCTTAAGCAGACTCCTCACTGTCAGTACAGAGCCCCAATGTGGGGCTCAAACTCACAAACCGTGAGGGCATGACCTGAGGCAAAATCAAGAGTTGCCACTTAACCAAAGAGTCACCTCAAAACTTATAAATAAAGACAAGACTAGTATTATAGTATTCTTCTTATCTCAGGCTCCAATGTAGCCCCATTACAGCACTGTTATTGATCCTATCTATATTTAAAAACTTAGAATTTACTTTCATATAACAAAGAAAACAACAACCAGTGGCTTAAATCAGAAAAAAATTAACTTCTTTCTTGAATAGAGGAAGTCTTGAATCAGCAGCTCTAGGCTGGAAAAGAGCTACATGGCACTATTAGAAATTTGGACTCCTCCCTGTTTATTACAACATTTTCAGCTTATGGCTCCCTTTTCAAGGTCATCTTGCAGTTATGCATAACTGTGTTGAGGAAGAAGGAGGAAGAAAAGCACAGACAGACAGAAAGGCACAGAATTTTCCTGGTAAAGATTCACCCCTTTGCATTTCTAACTGGCAAAGAATGTTGAGAATATAGTCTTTTATTCTACATTGCAATGTGCTCAGCTAAAAGTCAAGGTTCTCTATCTAATGAAGAAGGCACCAGATGTTAGGGGAAGGATTAGCAATCTCTACCATACATTCAAGATCTTATTAGATCCCAAAGTCTGAAGGAGGCTGACCCAATCCCTATTTATTTCCTGATTCCATAAATATTAGAATAGCAATAATAATAAATAGCAATAATTTTCTTAGGAGGAAAACTGCAAAGTCAAACGCACCAAGTATACGTGCAAAAATTCTACGGTACTTGCATATTGAGAACTATTGGAAAATACCAGCACTAACCAACAGATCCTTCCTTCCCACCCTCTTCATAAGGCTGACTTGGAAGTTCTCACTTATCATCCTGATCAATATGAATGGGTGATATTTTAGATCTAATTCACTGATACAAAGGGCATAGGCTTTATTTTCCCCCATGTCAGTCCCATCGCTCTGGATATCTAAGAGGGAAGTTCTCAACGGCAGTCAGGATACTATAGTTGATATCAATATATTTGCATTTCCTGAGCTTAAAGTCCCTCAGTTCTCACAGCTGACAGCTGTATAGAGGTGACTATAAAGTTTTCCAGGGCAGTTCATCAGTCCTGGAGCAGCATAGCTATTTGAAGAAGAGCCACATATTGTAAGAATTTTGAACAAGACCAATAGTTTTGTTCTGTTTTGTTTTTTGCGTCACCCAAAACAGTGCAATATCAGTATGGGAGCTCCAAGGGCTGAAAAGCAGCCACATTAAATTGTTAAATGAAAACTCATAAAGCCATAAATGTGCAATAGAGGATTTTTTTGTTTCAAAGCCAGAAATAAATAAATAAATAAAACCACATTAAAACTATAAAGCACACATGGAGTAAAACATATCATTTTAGTTTTCCTTACATATATATATGTACACACACACAAATATATATACACACATATATATATATATACACACACACACAAATATACATATATATACATACATATATATACATATATGTGTATAATTTATAGATTTCATGTAACAAAGCTTCACTAAAGATAAATCAGAAAATATTTTAGTATACTTCAATTTGTGAGAGCAAGGGCAGAAAAAAAAAAAAAAAGGAAATAAGAGTGGAAGAGACCCTGTCAATTGGAAAACACTATCCAGCTGTTAGGAATAGCATCCTGGTGTCTCCATAATGTAAGTGCTAAGCATGTGCTACTATCTCTCAGATAGATGAAGATATTTCCCTGACATTGTACATTTGAAATGTGTGAGAGTGGGGGCTCAAACAGATCTAAACATTCTAACTGCAGAAAAACATGCTGCTGCCCATGTATGAGGACATAGAAGGCATGAAGAGAAGGAAAGCAAAAGCCACAACTTTTGCTGGTCAGTGCTAGAGACCAGCAGACAGTCAGATGTGAGGGCAGCTTAAGGGCCCCAAGTATTCATAAATCACTGATGTCAAGCTCTGCTATCCAGTAAGGATCTCAAACTTTCTTTCACCTCCTATCACTTTTTTTTTTTTTTTGGAAATGTGACATTCCTGTGTACTTACTATTCATAATTCTTCAATTCTGTTCTATGCTTAAGTTGCATTAAATACCCACAGTGGTGAATTAGGAGAAAATTGTCCACAGGATTAAACAAAAATGGCCATATCTATTTAACCTAAAGAGAAAATTAAATGAAGTTAAGGTCTCTTTCCTCTTCAAGGCTGATGCTTTCTCACCCTAATTTATGGGGAAGAAGGAAAAACCCATTCTGCACCCAACTCCACCCATAAAATGACTTACACCATACAGACATTGGAGGGGCCAATAATTGGCCAATTTGCCTTTGGAGAGTTTCCAACTCTCCCTCTCAGACCTGCTCACTTCTATTTACTAAGTGCTCTCAGTGTGTCAGTCACTTGTTCCAGGACACTCCTGAAATGGTATTGCATGCCCCTCCACTCTAATTTTCCCTTTATCTCTGTTTTATAATTCCCAAAATAGTTTTGTAATTCTTTAGCAACTCGTTAGTATTGAATATTCTTATGAGAGATGTCATATTTAACAAGAGAACCTGGGAAAGAAAATCTCTTAATCCAAAGTTAACACCTGCTGGTAAACAAAATATTGTGGAGAAAATAGGTAGACATGTAGGGACTTCCAGCTACTCCCCAGGGACTTCTGCCAAGATGAACCTACTTCCAAGGGCAAAATCAGGAGACACCTCACTATCAACAGCTTGCTGACAGTCCTTACAACTTGAAAGAAACACATGGAACATGGTCATAGTCTTTATTCTGAAGCTCTACTGGATTATCTGGATAATCCAAAGACCAAGGGACTAAAGATGAAAAAGGAGGTAATTTTCCAATGGGAAGAAGTGTCAACAGCTACAATCCTAGCCTCCTGGACTCCAGGAGATCTCTTTTGTGTTCCACATTGCCATTCAAGATGGCATAAGTAGTAAGAGAATTTATGTGGCATATCAGAAGCTTGAAGTAAAGTATAAAATGCAAAGTAAGGGCACCTGGGTGGCTCAGTCGGTTGAGTGTCCAAATGCAGATTTCAGCTCAGGTCATGATATCACAGTTCATGGGTTCGAGCACCTTGTTGGGCTCTGACAGTATAGAGCCTGCTTGGGATTCTCTCTCTCTTCTCTCTCTCTCTCTCTCTCTGCCACTTGCCACCCTTTCTCAAAATACATAAATAAACATTTTTCAAAAATAAATAAATAAACATTTTTCAAAAATAAATAAAATAGTAAAGCAAGTCTAAATTTTTCATGGAACTAGAAAAGACCCTGAATAGCCAAAGTAATATTGAAAAAGAAAAGCAAAGCTGAAGGCATCACAATTCTGGACTTTAAGCTGTAATTAAAAGGCTATAATCATCAAGACAGTATGGTACTGGAGCAAAATCAGACACATAGATCAATGGAACAGAATAGAGAACCCAGAATGGGACCCACAAATGTATGGCCAACTAATCTTCAACAAAGCAGGAGTATCCAATGGAGAAAAGACAATCACTTCAGCAAATGGTACTGGGAAAACTGGACAGTGACATGCTGAAGAATGAAATTGGAACATTTTATTATACCATACACAAAAATAAATTCAAAATGGATGAAATACCTAAATGTGTGACAGGAAACCATTAAAATTCTACAGAAGAAAATAGGTAGCAACCTCTTTGACCTTGGTCAGAGCAACTTCTTACTAGACATGTCTCAGGAGGCAAGAGAAACAAAAACAAAAATGAACAATTGGGACCTTATCAAGATAAACAGTTTCTGCACAGCAAAGGAAAACAATCAACAAAACTAAAAGGCAACAAACAGAATGGAAGAAGATATTTGCAAATGATATATCAGATAAAGGGTTAGTATCCAAAATGTATACAGAACTTATCAAACTCAACACCCAAAAAACAAATAATCCAGTGAAGAAATGGGCAAAAGACATGAATAGACACTTTTCCAAAGAAGACATCCAGATGACCAACAGACACATGAAAAAATGCTCAACATCACTCATCATCAGGAAAAAGCAAATAAAATCCACAATGAGATACCACCTCACTTGTAAGAATGGCTAAAATTAATTCAGGAAACAATAGATGCTGGCAAGGATGTGGAGAAAGGGGAACACTTTTGCACTGTTGGTGGGAACACAAACTGGTGCAGCCACTCTGGAAAACAGTATGGAGGTTCCTCAAAAAGTTAAAAATAGAAGTACTCTATGAGCCAGCAATTGCACTACTAGGTATTTATCCAAAGGATACAAAAATGCTGATTTTAAGGGACACATGCACCCCAATGTTTATAGCAGCACTATCAACAATAGCAAAGTATGGAAAGAGCCCAAATGTCTGTCGACTGATGAATGGATTAAGATGTGATATATGTAAACAACAGAATACTACTTGGTGCTCAAAAAGAATGCAATGTTACCATTTGCAACAACGTGGATGCAGGTGGAGTGTATTATGCTAAGCAAAATAAGTCAGTCAGAGAAAGACAAATATGATTTCACTTATAGGTGGAATTTAAGAAACACAGCAGATGAACAGCAGGGAAGGGAAGGAAAAATGAGATAAAACAGAGGGAGACAAACCATAAGAGACTCTTAAATACAAAGAACAACCGGAGGGTTGCTAGAAGGGAGGTAGGTGGGTGGGCTATATGGGTGATGGGCATTAAGGAGGGCACTAAGTTTTATATGTAAGTGATGAACCACTAGGTTCTACTCCTGAAACTAATACTACGCTGTATGTAAAGTAACTTGAATTTTAAAAAATAAATTTAAAAATAAATAAATAAATAAATAAATAAATAAATAAATAAATAGCAAAGCAATATATTCAGTTACAACACTGTAAGTAATCCAATTGAAGAAACAGTTCTTTCCTTTGTTTGCATTTACTCTCTAAGATGCCATCAGATATCTGTGACATGGTCATAAGATTTGGAACCAAAGAGATTAATTCACTAAAAGGGGGGAAAGGTATTTATCTTCAGAAATGTTAATAAAAATAGGTTGAAATGTTGAGTATCATTCTTTCAAATAAACTAACATTATAAATCTCTTTCAATGTGTCTTATCCTCTTTAAAATAATTCACCGGGAAAGAATGAGATCTCCTCATGCTTTGAATGGGTTTAATTCTCCTCATTTGTCTCCTGACTCTCAGCTGCAAAACAAAAGATATTAAAGACCAAGGTAGGAAGTGACGTTCTTACATAAAATGGTATTTTTGGTTTATTCAAAATGTTGCCCAATCTAGAAGACATCATAATCCCAGAACAGTTGCCAAATTAGGAAACAGTTCTGGGTTGTCCTGTCATTTGATATTTTCTCAACTTCTCTATTTTCCAGCCTTAGAATTCATTTGGGTTTTCATCAAATTTGAAGAATTATCAAGAAGGCAGGATTAAGAAACCTAGTGTAGGTAGATTGTCTGTTCCTCAGAATATGGGCAACCCCTACTAAAAGTTGATTCTCATAACTTTTTGGTGGGGAGGGGGTTGGGGGGAGACCAAATTGAATAATTTCTTTATTAAAAAAAAAGTACTCAAGACTTTGAGATTGTACTGTCTCTGGCTGAATTATAAAGGCTTTTATAATTCAATGTCCTTTAATGTTGACAACATTAACAATTATTTTTACATCTTACTTAAATTTCCTGAATTTTTTTCTAACTTTATCAGATATAATTGCATGTAACTTTGTGTAAGCTTGAGGTGTAAAATGTGATTATTTGATACATGTATATATTACTAAATGTTTACCACAATAAGGTTATGTAACACATCCTTCACCTTGCATAATTACCATTTTCTTTTTGTTGTTATGGTGAAAACATTAAAGCTCTACTCTCAGGACAACATTAAAATACAGCACAGGGTTAGCTGCAGTTACCATGATGTACCTTAGATTCTGGGAACTTACTCATCCTATAAGTGAAAGTTCATACCCTTTGACCAACATCTCACCATTTCCTCTGTCCCCAGCCCCTGGCAACCACCATTCTACTATTGGTTTCTATGAGCTCGATATTATTAAATTCCACACATGAGATTATACAGCTGATATTAAGAGTTAGGAACCCCCATGCATAGCCAAAACAAACTCTTAGCTAAAAATACATATATTTGCACAGAAAAAGAGAATATTTACTAAAAGATATTCATTCGTCACTTAAAGTTTAAAGCATTAAATATAAAAAAAACTAAAATTCATGTGCCCTAAAATATGAAATAGATTTTAAAAAGCCAAAAATCCTACTGTATTGAATCATATAAGTCAGTGGAATAATCCAAAAGCAATTACTTTCTCAAATTAGAAACACTACTTTAGCAACATGGCCTCTGATTCAATATTTGGTGGGGATTCATGCCTATATGCATGAGTGCTGCTGAGCCAGTATGATCCAAGCACTTTAAAAACCTCTTATATTTTCAGATGTAGGCTGGCTGTGTGGACTCAAGTAGGAGCCATGAGAATTGCTCTGACAATTAGAAGTAGAAGAACAGAGAAAGTTTGATAAACTAAAGCGCAGAAAATTTTTATGATTCAAAATGATGACATATTTTAAGGTAGAAATCAATCATGTAGATTTCATTTCTAGATTTCTAAGAATAGATGCAGAAGAGGATGCCAGGTGTGGATGGAGGCCCCCTTCTTTCCACGGATTACCAAGCAAAGCAGCTTATTGAAAAGCAGCGGCCAACACAGAGACAGAGAAGAATAGTGTCCTATGGTTCACAAATATGTGTTCAGCAATAGGCTCTCTAAGCTAACAAAAAAATGGCTGAAGATTTCTGGAGAAATCTCAGAATACTTCATGGCAAAACTAAGTCTGTGAAGGTTAATAAGAGATGTCACAAAAGAATCAAAAGCGAAGAATCTAGAATTCTGAAAATGCATCAACAGCCAAAGTCACTAAGATGTTATTGATTTCAGTGACTGAAAGGGAATTGACATTTGGGGAGCATCTCTGATGCAAGACAAGATACAAGATGCTTTAAACATTGTTTCTTTTAATTTTAATGGCCCTGTGAAGTAGGTATTATTAACCTTCGAGGCCACAAAGTTTATTAATAAGTTATAAAGTCAGGATTCAAATCCAAGCCAGTGAGATTCCAAATCCTAAGCATTCTCACTGCATTGCTCTACTTATGTGGAAAAAGCAGCAGGCACTTGAA
Source organism: Panthera pardus (assembly GCF_024362965.1). NCBI lineage: Eukaryota > Metazoa > Chordata > Mammalia > Carnivora > Felidae > Panthera > Panthera pardus. The sequence goes on along the minus strand of NW_026526688.1, from coordinate 45,910,202 downwards.
AGCTGGTAAAATTAAGTTAGGTAAATTACAGATGCATCCATGCTTTCATACATAATTCTGCTCATATAATTTACTTTACACACCTACTTGCAGAAGTCCAAAATATCATTCACAAAGTTATTTAGTATTGCATTATTTGTAATAGTAAATGTCTGGAAAAACACAAAATGTCTTCTGTTAAGGGAGTGATTGAATAAGACATGATGTATTTCTATGTTGAATTAGTATGCAGTAACATAAAAAGAATGCCAAAGACAATGAGAAAGAATGAAATATGGCCCTTTGTAGCAACATGGATGGAACTGGAGAGTGTTATGCTAAGTGAAATAAGCCATACAGAGAAAGACAGATACCATATGTTTTCACTCTTACGTGGATCCTGAGAAACTTAACAGAAACCCATGGGGGAGGGGAAGGAAAAAAAAAAAAAAAAGAGGTTAGAGTGGAAGAGAACCAAAGCATAAGAGACTCTTAAAAACTGAGAACAAACTGGGGGTTGATGGGGGGTGGGAGGGAGGGGAGGGTGGGTGATGGGTATTGAGGAGGGCACCTTTTGGGATGAGCACTGGGTGTTGTATGGAAACCAATTTGACAATAAACTTCATATATTGAAAAAAAAATAAAAATAAAAATAATAAAAATAAAAAATAAATAAAAGGCACAAAAAGAAAGAATGCCAAAGATAACTATATTGCTTACATGGGAAAATCTCTAGAAAAAACACCATTAATTAAAAATTAATTAATACAAATAAATATATTAATACATTAATTAATATAATTAATTAATATTAATTAATTATATACAGAGCACTGTATATAGCATGCTAACATTTGTGTGAGGAAGGAGAGGAAGTAATAATACACATATATACTATATTATTTATATGTAAATATAAATATATACACTTACAAAGATATTCATCAGAAGAAACAGTCAAAAACTAAAAAAAGAAATGGTTATATAGAAGTGGTAAAGGGATATGGGGCTCAGGGACAAAAATAGAAACTAAATTTATTCGATCTCGTAATTTACTTTTTAACTGTAAATCTGGGTGCTCAATATCACTAATCATTAGGAAACTGCAAATCAAAACCACAATGAGATATCACCTCATAACGGTTAGGATGGCTATTATTACATAAAATGACAATAGCTGGCAAAGATGCAGAGAGACTGGAATCCTTGAACACTGTTGATCAAATGCAAAATAGTTCAACCTCTAAGAAAAACATGGAGGTTCCTCAAAAAATTATAAATGGAACTACCGTCTGATCTACCAATCCTACCTCCAACTATGTAAGCAAAATAATTGAAATCAGGATTTCAAAAAGATATTGGCACTCTCATGTTCATTGCAGTATTATTCACAATAGTCAAGATATGGAAACAATTTAAGTGTCTATGGACAGATGAATAAAGAAAATGGAATATATGCATACAATAGAATATTCAACCTTCAAAAAGAAGTCAATCCTACTATATGCAACAACATGGATAAAGCCTGAAGACATTATGTGAAGTAAAATTAGCCAGATACAGATGGAAAAACACTGCATGATTTTACTTATATAATGTATCTAAAATAGAAACACAAAGGAAAATGGTGATTGCCAGGGGGTGGGGGGAGGTAAAATTGGAAGTTGTTATTCAATGGATATAAGATTTCAGTATACAAGATGAATAAATTGTAGAGATCTGCTTTATAAGAGTGTGCCTATAATTAACAATATGGCATTGTACACTTAAAAATTGGTTGAGAAGGCAGATCTCATGTTAAGTGCTCTTGCCACAATTAAAAAAAAAACCCTGATAATCCTATTTTAAAAAATAAGTACAATAACAACCTTAAACTTTGTTCTGTAGTTTAATTTCAGTGTTAATATTTATTATTTTGATACTTGTGAACATTGTATTACGCTACAAATAAATAATTATTTCAACATTATATGCGTGATTTCAATGTATGGAAAAAGAGACACAATCATACAAAGTTCATAAATAAGTAAATTTTCTGCTGTGTTGAAGAAAATTATGTAAACTCATGATTTTTAGAAAAATAGTGTATCCTTGAAAGGATATGCCATACAGCAAAAGCAACACTAAGAGGGAAATTTATAGCTTATATTTAAAAAGAACATGGGTTATAAATGAAGAATTTAACTTAAAGAACTAGAAAAAGAAGAAAAAACTAAGCTCAAAGCTTGCAGAAGGAAGAACGTAATTAAAGTGGAGATTAATAAAATAGAGAATTGAAAAATAGAGAAAAACAATGAAAACAAGATCCTTATTTTTTCAAAAAGATAACAAAATTAACCATCTTTAGCTGAATTCACTAAAAAGACTAGAGTAAATAAAATCAGAAATTAAAGTAGCTTACATTATTACTGACTTACAGAAATAAAAAGGTTTATAACCTAAAAGCAAATGTACAAATTCCTGTACACACACAATCTACTAAGACTGAATCATCAAGAAATGGAAAATCTGAACAGACCAGTAAGGAACAAAAATATTGAATCAAAACCTCCCAAAAAAGAAAAGTTCAGGACCAGATGGCTTCACTGGTGAATTCTACCAAACACTTAAAGAAGAATTGACACAACCTCAAACTCTTCTAAAAAACTGAAAGGGAAGTAACACTTCCTAATTCTTACTATGAGGTCCGCATTATCTGGATTTAAAAGCCAAAGACACTACAAGAAAAGAAAACTACATACTAATATTATCTATGAGTATGAATCCAAACATCTTCAAAAAAAATACTAGCAACCCAAATGCAATAGCATGTTAAAATGGTATACCATTGACCAATAGGGATTTATACCTGGAATGCATAGTTGGTTCAACATACACAAATCAATGTAAAATGCCACATTAACAGAAAAAAAAATCCCATATGATTATCTCACTTGATGCAGAAAAAGCATTTAAGAAATTCAACAACTTTTCATGATAAAAACTTTCAACAAATGAGAAATTGAAGGAAACTACCCTAATGGAATAAAAGTCTTATATGAAAAACCGATAGCTAACATCATACTCAATGGTGAAAGTCTGCAATTTTTCCCTCTAAGACTGGAAATAAGACAAAAAAAAAAAAATGCCTACTTCTACTTAATGTAGACCTGGAAGCCCTAGCCAGAGAAATTAGTCAAGAAAAGTAAAGAAAAGGCATCCAAATTGGGAAGGAAGAAATAAAATCATTTCAGTTCACAGATGCCATGATCTTATATGTAGGAAACATTAAGATTAAAACAAACACACACAAAACCAAACAACTGTTAGAACTAATAAACTAGCTCAGCAAAGTTGCAGGATACAAAATCAACATGCAAAAATCAACTGCATTTCTACATACTAAAAATGAACAATCTGAAAAGAACATTTTCAAGGGTATCCAAAATAATTGAAAACAGTGACTCAAACATGTAGTTATATATCCATGTTCATAGCAGCATTATTCACAACATCCAAAAGCTGAAAGCAATCCAAACATATGTTAAAGGATGAATAGATAAACAAAATATGGCATATACATGTGTATATATGTATATATTGTAGTATATATACATATATATTATATATAATACAGTACATATTATATATGGTATATATAATGGAATATTATTCAACCCTAAAAAGGAAGAAACTCTGGCACATTCTACAACATGGATGAGTCTAGATGACATTATACTAAGTGAAATAAACCCAGTCACAGAAGGATAAATATTGTAATTTCACATTTATGAGGTTTCTAGAGTAGCCAAATTCTAGGAGCATGGTTGCCAGGGGCTTGGGGAAAGGGGAAAGGGAGAGTTAGTGTTTAGTGGTAGGGAGTTTCTGTTTGGGAAGATGAAAACAAGTTCTAGTGATGGATGGTGGTGATGGCTGCATACAATGTGAATGTACTTAATGCCACTTAACTGTATACTTTAAAATGGTTAAAATAATCAATTTTATGTTATGTATATTTTACCACAATTTAACAAAATAGCTCATTGGTGATGCTGAGTACTTCATGTTGCATCATATTTGGAGTCACAAAATGACTAGTTGTTTCATTATTCATAATGATGATAATCAGATTTCTCCATTTTTCCCCTTACAGTTGGGAAATAATCCATGTGGTAGTATTTCTAACACCATCAACATTTAATATATGATGCATATATCTATATATGTGTGCTTATGTGTATGCATGCATGTATATATATGATACAAATATAGCAAAATGTTTCCAATTGTTTGATTCAGGTGGTGGGTATATGGGGGAGTAACTGTACTGTTTTTCCCACTTTCATATATTTAAAATTGTTGGAATTAAATGCTGAAAATGCAAGAGGTTATCTAAATTGTATTAAACAATTAAAGAGGGCTTTGATAATCTCCACTACCAATAGCTTTCCATCCACGTTTTCCTAGTATACATGGATTTGACTGTTACAAGCTGGTAATGCTTGTACCTGTAATCTGTGATGAAGGTGATGTTTTTCTTCCCACTAGATTATAAACAACTTGAATATAGCAACAGAATTTTTTGTTCTTTTTGTCACTCCCTTATAGTACCTATGCATACACATGACTCATGAAAATTGCAGGAGGGAGGTGACAGATTACAAAATATGCCACAGTTCTCTACTCTGTCCTTTATCCATCCCCCTTTGCAATGTGACTTTACAGGACTTCCCAGCGAGAGGCAGAACCTATCCCCTAATCCTTTGTATCTTTGCTGTACTTGCTTTGATCATAGAATGTGGTAGAAATGAAGGTGTACCAGTCCTGAGCCTACTACTCAAGAGGTCTTGCATACTTCATTGTCTTTCAGAACCCTTTCGACTGCCATGGAAACTGACATACGCTAGCCTGCTGTGTATTAAAAGATACTTGCTCTACTGTCCTTAATATCTCAGCTAATAGGCAGCCTTAGAAGGAATGCCTTCTGGCTGACCAGAAGCTGACCACAGCTGCATTACTGAACCAAGCTGGGAGCAGAATTGCCAACCCACAGAACTGCAAGTTAGTGTTTGTAGTTTTAAGTCACTCTGTTTGAGATGGTGTTTTACATAGAGAAAGATAACTAATGCAAGGGACAAAGGGGAGAGATTTAGGAAAAGAAGAGGAAGAAGTGGTCAGGAAGGGAAAAACAAAAGGGCCTGAGCACATGAATAAGATTTTTCATGGAAGTCCTGAATGCTGTATTTTTTAATCAGGGCTGCTGTTGCACTGGTAGCATTCTGCAAAGTCACAAAAGTTATGTTGCATTTCTTCTATTTTATTAACCTTCAGATTTGAAATATCCACACAGATAAAAGAGGTAATTATATTTCAGGAGAAATGTCTTCACTTGCTATTAGTTCATATGCACAGAAGCAGCATCGATCTTCCAGCAACGGTAGCTACTTAGTCTTTTCTAGCACTTTTCTCTTTGATTAAGCCCATACCAGAACAGCGTTGCTTTCTTGTGCCTATTAGAATACTGGTGCTTTACTTTTTTAAGGCTGTTGACAATATCAACTGAGGTAATTTTTTTTTCAGAGAGATAATAATCAGGTTCCTGAAGCCACATGGATTCTGGACTCCAATCTGAAGCTCCTAATTTCTTCCTCTACCCTCACCATATACTTCCTCTGAGCATGTGTGTGTGTGTGTGTGTGTGTGTGTGTGTGTATTAGGAAATTAATGATGAACATTTTCCAGTGAAAAATACTGACAAAGACCAGAAAAAAAAACTTATCAGTGTCAAAACTTAGAAAAGAGATATTTATGTAACCCGCCATTGGAATGTGTTGATACTGTGCAAGAGCCTCAAAGAATTATCTATGGACAGAGATTAAGAAAAAAGTAGAAGAGGTAAAATAAAAGAGATATCAAACCCAAGGATCACTAAATTGCTTGCCCCTCTGCTAAGCATTCTGAAAAACTTGAAGAAGGCTGGGAATGAAGAGGATGTGCAGGGCAGAGATGCTTATGTTATAAGAGAAAAGACTGGAGAGAAACAGAAGAAAAGTGGGATAGAGACATCTGGCCTGATTTTGCTTCTGACCTCATTTTGGCTTCAGCCACCTTTCTCTTAGATATTGATTTTTGCATTCAGTGGACTGTTCTGATAGATCAAAATAAAATTATTAATGCCAACAAATTTAATTATACTTATCAGTATTCCTCTGACCCATCAAGCAGCCAAGCTTGGGTAGTCAGTGAATGCACTTCCGTGGCCTTCCCCACCCCTCCTTCACTCCAAGGTAAAAAGGGCTGGAGGAGACCAATAGTTCTCAACACACATATTCACATATCTATGAAAATCTAGATATTTTCATAAACAAGGTAGACATCTTTGAGGGTGGGGTCTGATAACCTGGATTCAGAAAACTCCCCCAGTTAATTTTCCTATAGCCATCCAGATTTTAGTTCATGACCAGATTTTTGGAAACTGCTGGACAAGATGAAATTAAAGTCAAGATTCTATGATAATTGTATTTGTAGAGCTTTTGGTAGAGTAAGTTAATTTCTGTAGAATTCATTAGGGCACTTCCATAAATATACCATTTGAATGAGGCCCCAAAGCAGAGAACACAAATACCAATACCTACAGAATGAAGTGAGCAAGTGGAAAGTGTAAAAAACTGGAGAAGAGTGCCCTCTCTAAAAGTCATAGCATATTACTGCCATTTAGGAAGGAGGGTGTAGTATGACTTTTCAAATACATCCAGAAATCCAGACATTTAAAAGTGAAATTTCCTGATTTTAAAGTGTTAACTCATTTTTCAAAACTTAAAAAAAATCCTTGGGCCCAACTGTATGTTTCTCTGGTCTTGAATATGACTGTCCTATAAGCTACCTTGAAGTATCTGCAGATGCTATGTTGCTTCTGTAAAATCCCATTCGGTCATAAACATTCGGAAGTATTCTAAGTGTCAAAAGACTTTAAGCACAACAAGGAAATTGCCCTAGACTGAATAGTGATAAATCTTTCTTTACCAAATATAATTTTTCACCTTGGTAAACATTAGTGTATTATGACCTCATCCTAAAGACAGCCTGATAGGGGGCTCAGCAACACCCCTCTCCCCACACATAGACCTAAACATGCACATACTTTTCCCTTTGAGAGTCTATTTGTATGACTTAAATACATGGGAGTTTGCTTCTCGCTGGAGGAGGGCACATTATACAGGGATACTGGGTGTAATAAGGTAATGGAGCAGTGACTACCACTCTCAGTGTCTCCTGAACCACAGTGTTTCAGCTCTTGCAGAGAATGGAATTAAAACCGTGGGATGAAACAATTCTTTAAGAGACCTTGGTGAGACTCTGAACCCAAAGAGTGCCCAAGTGAGAAAGTTTTTAACACAGAACCAGGGTGTGAGGTGCATTCTCTTTATTTCTCTTTATTTCTCTTCAGATTATCACATGGTTCCACTACCTGGAAGACTCAGAGAAAGTACAGCTTCATTTGGCACCTCTAAGATGTTGCAGCCCTTAGTGGGTTGGGGTCAGGGATTCAGCACCTTATGGAGAGCAGCAGTAGCAGTGACAAATGTCCTACTTTGAGTCACCTGGCAGCAGCTACCACCTATAAAGAGACCAGAGTCGATATAAGACAACTCATTCCTGCAGACCAGTGAAACCAGCCAGGAAACAACCAGAAAATTGAAACGATATACCTGCCACCATGGCCATCTGTTGCCCTATTGAATGCATTATTCACCCTAATGACATCTACTAGACTGAACTAAGCCAATATACCCATTCAGAGTCGATAGGTTCTTTTTGGTGAAAACTGGTTGCCTCCAGGAATTAGTGTTGACCGGACACAGTTACTCCCTCTTGCAGTGTCATTATTAGATATTATGTTTTTTTTTTCTAAAAAGCAAGCACCATACCTAATTCTGCCACAAGTACCAACATTTATTAGCAAGCAAAATCAAAACATGCACGTAACCAATCTTGCAAATTTGAAGTCCTCACTCCCCTTCTTTCCACTCTGCCTCTGTAGGTATGCCCCATGCATGAAAGGTTCGTCCTGCCATAGCAAATATTTGGATAGTGAAACCAGCTACATGTCTGGCTTGATTAGAGCAAAGAGTTGTCTATAAAGTGGGGAATTCAGAAATAAGTAGAGTTCTAGACTTAGGGAACTGCTGAAAAAATATTAGCCTGCTGGGATTGTCAGACTATTAATCATGCAATGGTAGATTTTTCTGTACAAATCTTTCTGTTTGACATATATTGACACTATTCATTTCTCCAGTGACATAATTTAATATTATTTATGTTAATTAATAAAGTCTCTGATGCCAAACCAGACTATGATATGTGAAGCACTTTCTATAGTCCCCTCTGAAGACAGCGTGAATTGTGGAATAAGGTTTCACATTCTAACCAATCACCTATGAAATATTCTGAAGTGTAAATTGCTGAGTAGCACACTTCACCTTATGTGACCACCCCTGAAGTATAGATTAATGTTAATTTAGACATGCATATACACCTCACCCTTCAAACTGAAGCACTTCAAATAAAATTTTAGAGTACTGTTTTTAGCCAAGTAATTCACTTTTCAGTAAACTCACTTTACAGTGAAAGAAACCAAGGCCATGTTACTATCCAATCCATCATCTAGGAGTGGCTAGCTCTGTAAAACTGCAGAATGGCTCAGTAAGATGCAATGTTCACCGATGCTATATAAAACAGACACAATGTTAACTAGGAGAAAACACCAAACAAGACAGGGGTGTTGTACATAGATTTGGTATTCACTCTATACCAGCAACCAACAATGGAGCTCTTCTTCCTGAGGGTACAGGTATGGGATTCAAGAGGTCAGAGTGAAAAGATCCTTTCTTAGTTTTGTACACATGACCCTCTCACAAAATTTCATCTTGAGAAGCAGCAAACCTATCCCCCCTTGATAATCAACATCAATTTCCTTGACCAATATTCCAATATCACAAACCTCCCTTCTTCCTGTTTAATCAGTTCCTGGAGAACCCCAAGATATCCAGGTGCATATTATAGCTTCAGATTTAATAGAACCACTGTTTAGCTGTTTAGTGGAAGCACTATTCTCCTGCAATACTAAAATCTTCAAACCGTGGGAGCCCAGGGTCTATCTTGGTACTGGACAACAGAAAGAGTGATATATAGCAGTAACAACACTTTTTTTCCTGACCATTATTTGAGCCTCCTTTCAATATTTGGGGAATTACTCACATTATGATCAAAGAGAGGCAGAGCCTACCACCTGTTTATAGAAGCTCAAGTATTTCCTTTTCAAGATCCTTTTGTAATTAGCACATGGGCATATGATCAAATAGCGAATAACAAGCATTCATTCTCGAACTTGAATACAGAACTGGTAGAGCAAAAAAGTAAGATCAGAGGAAATTTCTCTGAAAGTAGATGTGGGTGCATCCAGTTTCCAAAAGCACCAGCATCTGGAGTGCCAGCAATAGAGTTCATTCAAAGGCCAGGATCACTATGGCACCTGGAGTTCACATTAGTTTCCTACTACCATATAACAAATTACCACCATCTTTTTAGTTTATTTTCATGCAATTTTGTAGGTCAGAAGTGTGGGTGGTTGACTGATTTCTCCACTCTGAGGGTCATAAGGAAGGAATTGAGGTGGTGGCCCACTTGTGCTGTTATCTGGAGGCTCTGGGGAGAGTCTGGAATGGCTCTGCCACAGCACCCTGTTGATTTTGTATGTATCCACACAGGCCATGCCAGCAAGGGCTTAAACCACAGCTTATCTGAGCCTTGGCAGAATGCCTCCTAGAATCGACGAGGGTAGGAAGATTATAGGAAGCATCTCTGAGGCCATTTCCCACTGGACCTATCTCCCCTGGGAGGCGTTCATAACACAGTTGCTCAGCATCTTCCAGATTATGATGCGGTATGGGACTTTCTTTCCTTCCACCTTCTCCCCTCAAAAACAGAGTTGTAGGATATAAAACTGCTTATCTATACCCTAAAATTTGCTCCTCAGCAATGAGATATTCCACAATTCACATTATAGTCATCTGGTCCCTTTTGCTTAGACATTGTCTTTTTTGGTGTGTGGAAAAAAACACCATGGGAGAACAGATCCTTTGGCTAATCTTCCTTTTGCTGTTTATGCAGGTAATAAACTGCTATCCAAAAGAGGCTCACTGTATCTTTACCAGTAAAAACAGACTGGTCTTAATCTTGACCTTGCCTTGTCTTTGGTGTGCTTGAGGATCCGCTTCCAAACTCATTCAGGTTGTTAGCCGAGTTCCTTGTAGTAGTAGGTTGAACTCCCCATGTTTTGGCTAGCTGTCATCAGCAACCTCTCTCAGCTCCTTAAGGTCACTTGTACCCATCATCATGTTGCTGCCTCCATCTTCAAACCAACAACGGTGCAGAGTCCCACTCATGGTTCAAATCTCCCTGACTTCTCCCCTGCCACTCTCTTCTGCATCCAGTCAAAAAAAAAAAAAAAAGTTATTTTAGGATTCACATGAGGAAACTGGATCCACCTGGATAAAAATAGTAGACCATATCTTAGGGTCTAACACCTTAAATACATCAGCAAAGCCCCTCCTGCTATGTAGAGCAACATATTCACAGGCTCTGGGGGTTAGGATGTAGACATTCTAATGGCTCCATTTTGCCTGCCACAATTGGCAATAATGTCGGTATCCCAACAGATGAGATGTGTGGCACTGTTCTGACTCTTACTTTGGCTATGTGGTCCACAAGCTCCGTTATCCAGCACTCTCAGCTACTCAAGCTACTGTGAGGTCCTTATGTGTAAAGATACACATGATTTCCAGCACTGTTGACAAGTACTGCATGAAATTTCTTAGGGCCTAAAATTCTTTTACAAATAATCACAGCTTATAGACAGGCTTACAAATATCTTTCTTCATAACTCTTTAGCAGAAAAGATAGCTTTTACCTCCGTCTCCTTGTTGAGACAGCTCCATCTACGACTTGTGGCATCAATGTCTATAACTCTATGAACTATTTCCTATATTCCTGCATGCCCATTATAATAGAAAGCAATTGACAAAATATGTACCCAAAGACCAGCACTTTGCTTCTCATTCCCAATGAGAAACTCCCAGCCTGCTTGCCCTCCCCCAGTCCTATCCCCAGTCAAGACTATAAGATAAATATCATCCGTAGCTGCAGAGAAGAGTCTCTCCATATCATTTAGTTAATTTATTGGAAGTATGCTGGAACTAGTTGTTCCTCTTCCTCCCGGGGATCCTCAGAGGTAATCCCACGATTAATCCCAGGTAATCCCTGCTTACTTAAGGACCACCTCTACCATACTCTTGTCATTTTACTGCTACCTCCACATCCATTCCCCATACCTTCCTGCCCCTGCAAAGCCTCTACTCTGCAACTTCAATCCCCTCATTTAGGAACAGTAAATCCTCCGACTCTTCATGACTTTGCCTTTATGGAAAACTGACTCTCTGCAAAGAACTCCATTTTCTCTTTGGAGGCCTCTTGTCTCCCTCTTTCATTCCCACACCCTGCAGGGCCAGGAAGTAGTATGAGTGTTCTCCTCACTCGCACCATTGCTCCTTCCTCTTGCGATAGCCCAGCTCCTCGCATGCTTTGGCCATCAGGATATCCCAGAGGTGCCACTCTCCTTATTGCTGTCATCTACCCTCTCTCATTCCCATTCTGGAAGCCTCTACTCACATTCCACCTTCTTAGTAGAGCTTCCTATGACTGCCACATCAGAAGTCACCCTCCCTCCTCCCCATTTCTTCTCTAACTCCTCATCTTGCTCATTTCCTTCATAGAACTTGCATTGTGAGATGTTTTATTAATTTGTCATTCCATTCATTTAGTGCACGTTCCTCTTGCTAAAATAAGGGAGAGTCCTTGTCTATTTCACAGGTATATCCTCAGTACCTAGAATAGTATCTAACACTTCAAGTAAAACTGCCTATCTGAAATTGGGTTAAATAGCTATACATGTACCTCATAGTTATATGAAGTTCTACCTTCATATTTTACCTAAATAGCCAATTTTTCAGATACTATTCATGGAATAACAGGCTTCCTGTTCCCTAACATGCAGTATTTTTTCTATTATATATTATATATTTACCTAAGTTCTATTTCATGATTTTCCACTCTGTCACTTGGATGTATACATATGCCTGTTTTGCCAATCTATTTTTAATCACTGTAATTTTATAAACGTTGTAATAACGGGATAGGGCAAATTATTAGTTTTCCCCTTTTAAACTCTTCATAGGAAGTCTTTTCCAGGTGAACGTTAGAGTTCAGACTATTAGGGTACTTTTGATGTTAAATAAAAGTGGAAAAAATCATTTTAAAAAACCCTAAATTTGATTACATAAAAATATAAATTTCTATACATGGGAAAACATCAGAAACAAATGTTGGAGAAGTATTTAAACAATATGTAGCAGTATTTGTGTAGGAGTCAGGCAGATGCTATGATCATCATAACCTTGGGTCATACTATTCCCCTGGAGCCCTCTAGCCCCTACCTGCTGGCAGGCTGCCCAACTGCCACGGAATGCTTAGGAGAGGGAATAGATGTTCAAATTAGTCTCTTACTTGGAAGGATCTGGGAATTGGTCTGAAAGGGAGAACAGGAAGCTTGACGGCATTCAAATGACTGGTAAACTGGACAGAAAGCAGAGCATTAAGGAGTATGTGGGAAAGAAAGTGCCAGAACCTAAAGATCAGTGAGAAAACTGGGTCCAAGAAAAGTGTGAAGCTGGCCTACTCACTGCCTGCCATAGAAATACCTCCACTCTTGGATCACCGATGCTGTCTGAGGAGGAAAGGCCCGGCCTGTGATATAATTGACAAACTCAACTACTATCTAGTATGGGAAACCTTTTCCGAAGAGCTGGTTAAAAAACATAGAGAAACCTACCTGCTTGCCAACGAGAGAGAAGAACCTCCGTGTTGGTTAGGGAATGTGGGGAACAGCAGTGGGCTCTTTGTCAAGTACTCTGAGACATAAGGAGTAACCACCATGGAAACATACAAATGTCTGATCTTTATGTTAGTTCCTCCTCTTCCCCATCCAAGTCCCTAAAAAATAATGTGGCAAGAGAAGCCCCAGAAGTGCTTCATCAAGAAGGGTGAAGCTCTGAACATTAAGATTTATAGAATGGCAGAAATTTGCAATTGCTGGTAGGTGAGGCCAGGACATCTATGAGTTACAAAGGAAAGAGTGGAAAGGTTAATACTGTCTTTAATATAAAAGATATTCTTAACACTGAAGCAAAGAAAGGACTGCCTTTCCAATGGGGAAAAAAATGTCAATGGATAGCCACAGATAATTTCCTAGTGAATGGAGGAAACTGGAGTATGTCACCCCAACACATGCTTCTTTGACACAAAAATTTTAAGCTGAAGGCAATTAAGAAACAGTAAATGCAGAAAAAGCTCCCCTTTTCTAGTTAAAGGCAGGATATAAATTCTTCTTTCACTGGAGATAAACTCTTATCGGCCCAGAGAGGGCACCAGAGGAGTCTGCAAATAAACCTTAGTTAAACTAACCTTTATTTTCCAGTTACTTCTTCACCATTTACTACCTATAGCACAAAACCCTTTGTCTTGTCAATTCTTCACATGTTTATTGTTTATAAAGCTTCCTGTTCTGGTCACTTCTTTGGGTCTTCATTTTTTGTATTGTGAAAGTTCCATGCACATGTAAAAATTCAATAAAATTTGTATGGTTTTCTCCTGTTCATCTGTCTCCACCAGTGTCATTTCCATACCCAGCTAGGGACACAAAGAGGGTGGAGAAAACCTTTTTTCTGCCCTACCTGAAGCATTATGACTTATGAGTGCACATGTACAAATACTCAATTTAAAAATGAAAGAAGAAGGGGCGCCCAGGCGGCTCAGTCGGTTGAGTGTCTGACTTCAGCTCAGGTCATGATCTCACAGTTCATGAGTTCGAGCCCCACATCAGGCTCTGTGCTGACAGCTTGGAGCCTGGAGCCTGCTTCAGATTCTGTGTCTCCCTCTCTCTGCCCCTCCCCTGCTCATGTTCTGTCTCTGTTTCTCAATAATAAATAAACGTTAATTTTTTTTTAAATGAAAGAAGAAATAAAAATTAAAATGATAAAAAAACACTAAACATTTGAAACATGTTCAACATGACAGTGTGGGTGAAAGAGAGAAGACCCAGGAAATCTAGCAGGAGTGAAACAATACAAGCTGTCCAAGAAGAGATTTGACGATTAATATCCAGCACTTAAAAATGCTCATATTCTTTGACATAGTCATTTCACTTTTAGGACTCAATCTAAGAAAATCACTAGAGAGGGAAGAAATATTTACAAAGACACTTACTGCAGCACTTTTATAATAAAAACATTGAAAACCTAAACAGAGAATGACAAAATAATTAAGATAATATAATATGTATTACACAGCCATTGAAACAATGTTTTAAAGTAATTTTAGGGACGTGACAATATTTAATGTCTAATGTACAATAGAAGGAGAAAATAGGATGCAAAACTGTATAGTATGATTACCCACAAGCCATAAAATCACTGAACTGTACCTCAGACATCACCCAGGCCCCAGCAATCATTTTATGGATGAAGAAATTAAGGTTCAAAGAAGAAAGTAAGGATGAGAGAGGATAAATGACTTCCCCCAAAGTCAGAGAGGGAGTTCAGAGCAGACAGGGACCGGAAGTTCTACCCCACTCCTCATTCATAGTTCACGGAATTTGTTCCCATCAAGTTCTTGACTCGAAGTTTTAGGGATTTCTAACCTCCACCATCATTGCCACACCTCTCTCTCATTGGCATTTCCCTTATCAGCCAGTTATGACTCAAAATCAGGCTGCCTTATCTCTAAATCCATATCTGACTGGAAAAAAGTGAATCCTTTTTTAGCCACTTTGCATTGTCTCTTCTCTAAATTATTCCGTTCTTATCTGTACCATATCATTAACGCTTTAGGAAATATGCATTCCTGAGGGAAATGCCCCAAAGCCATCTCAAATTCACAAGTTTGAAAATACTGCTATTACATAGCATTTCCTCCATAAAATGTCATAAAGTATAACTTAAAATTTTAAGTGACCCCCTTAGACAATTAATGATTCCATAAATTCAGTACTAAAGTATTTTATATAGCTATTAAAATAAATTCTGGTGGAAGCAATTGCCGAAGTAGTTTCACAGATTTGCTTACTCTTGTTTCTCCGAAGAGTACATCACAGTTCTGAGTTGAACTCACCATTTGACTCCTTAATATTATTTTCCGGCTGAGAAACATAAACTGTGGAGTCACTTAACTCTCATCCCAACCCTAGTTGTTGACTTTCTTTCAAGGTCATTTTTCAAAATATATGAATGTGGGGTTTCAGTTTAGTTTAGGTTTGTTTGTTTGTTTGTTTTTAATTCAATCACAGGCAGTAGTAAATAGATGGTGCTACGTAGAGAAATGAGTTAGTCAAGATTTAGATACTGGGAAGCCCGCTAAGTTCATCCACTAAGAGACTCGCCATCTTAGCCCATTCTAGAACATTAAGTTCAAATTTACGAGCGCTGTTAAGTTACTAATTACTACTACATGTTCCTAAATAATTGAAATTTAAAATGTTCTCCTTGAATGCCAAGAATCTACTCTATTTCTGTTTTCTTATGGGTTTTGATTCCCAGTAAGACACTTTATAGTCTATTTTTACTATCTTATGCCTAGCTTATTCCCCTTCCAATTAGTGTAGATAGATATTTTGCTTCTCTTCACCCCATTTCCAGCATAAAACAGTTGCTCTGACTTGCCCACTTGGCTGTGTGACATGAGCTCTGCAAACGAAGCTGGCTCAGATTGTTAATGGGACAAGAAAGGAAAGTCTAAAATCCATGTTCTTGGGACCCATGTTCTTAGATCTTACACAAACAAACCTTCGCTTTCCCACATTATCCCAAAGGGGATGCTTTTCTCTATATTATAAGAGATTAAAATACACCGTGATCTATCAAGTCTTCTCACCAATGAAAACAGAATGAGAAGCATGTCATTTAACATCATGAATGAAAGGGGGTAAATTTCATCTTTAATGTATACTGGAGGCATCAAGTCCCATGGTCCCTTGCAATAAAGTTCAGATGAACACTCTAATCGTCATGTTCTTCCTTCCTTCTGCAGGAAATACCAGTTCACCTCAGAACTATTCGACAGGCATGTCAAAACATAGTCTGGCTTTGTCATGCTGAAGACTGTGAAAGTGTCTACCTTGTGGTCCAGTGAGCCAGAAACCTAGACTGCTTACAGGTGACACCAAGCTGGGATGTGTCCATTGCTACTCATATACTTGGGGATTTGAACAAGTTAATTACTTTGATTTGAGTTTACTCTTTAATATTTTTCTGGTATAAATTTGCTTTGGTTAAAGGAATATTTTAAAGGTTGTTTTCAATGATTATAATAAAATTCAGAAACTGTAACTCTTCAAGTCTAGTAAATAAACTTCCACTTTATTTACCTGATAAATACTATGCAGGCTTTACCACTGTTCCCATGTGGTAACCAAGTCCTCCCAATTTTACCTCTTAAATATACATCCGTCCATTCTTCTCTGACTGTACCAGCATTATTGAATATCACACTGCCATATTCTCTGACATGGACTTTGATGATCATTTTCTTTTTTCTTATATTTTTAAATATTTATTTATTTTGAGAGAGAGAGAGAGTATTCAGGGGAGGAGCAGAGAGAGAGAGAATCCTAAGCAGGTGGCACATTGTAAGCACAGACCCCGAGGAGGGGGTAAATCTCAAAAACCATGAGATCATGACCTGAGCCAAAACCAAGAGTCAGATGCTTAACTGAAATGAGTCACCCAGGTGCCCCTGATGATCATTTTCTATTCAGGTCCCCCATCAATTTCTTCAGAGTCTCTCACTGGTTTTTTGTATGTTTTCCTCCCCTGTACACCTATCTCCTCCACTAAACTCATGTTTTAAAATACGGACAGATTTTACCAGATGCTATGGAGGAAGCAAAAGAAGATATACAAATTTCAGCTGATTTTTTTTGATTTATCAAGATAAAATCAATATAGAAGAGGTTAATCCTTACTGCCAACCAATCAAGGAACTTGCACGTTAAAACATATGTATGGAAGGGTTAATCTTATTCCAGCCACCGACACCAAACACTGGATGGCAAATGATGTATTATAGGTTCTAACTCCTTCCTGATGCATCTTGGAGCTATGGGGCTATTTCCCTGTTCTGCTCACATTCTCTGGAGTTGAGACCTTCCAGATGACCTGTGCCCACCTTCCACACTCCACTCCTTCCTGTCTTCTAGAGGACGGCAGCATCTTCAAACACCACAACCTCCTAATCCGACTTCTTAGGAGAACTTTCCTCTGTGTTGGCTGCAAAATGCTAATTAGGTGTGGTGACTGGCCTCGTCTCTCCAGTGTGCCCTGTCTTCTCTTCTCTCCATTCCCAGCTCCATTCTTTCCTCCTTAGTCTGAAGGTCTTCCCTTAGATACAATGTAATTTCCAAATTAGAGTGTTGGAGGTGATGGGGTAGTTACACAAGGCCATAAAAGATCCTTCATTAGCATCAAGTCCCCTTTGTAAGGAACCTTGAGGGCCTGAAGGAGGAAGGAGGTTTAACCTTTCTGCAGGGAAGAGCCTCAGATGCTGAAGATTTCACCGCCCAACAGAAAGGTGGCAGCTTGCAACAAATCAGTCTGCAGAGCAGTGTTGCTTAACGGTGATGTAGACGAGGAAAAGAATTTTCCACACTCCTGGGGTCTCTGGCTGGGTATGACAATTAAACTGATAAACACAGATGAACAAGAGAAAAGCATACACAATAAAAATTGAATTTTTTACATGTACAGGGGAGCCCTCACAAGAGAATGAAGGCCCAAAGAAGTGACCAGAGCAGGAATCTTTTATACCTTTTGAACAATGAAAAATACATGTGTGGAGAATTGACAAGATGAAGGAGTTTGGGCTAGAGGTAATAAACAGTGAACTACATGGTGAATTCCCTGTCTCTGGTGATAAGAATATCTTCTTTCCTCCAGATATGGGAAGATAGCTTTCACATAGGAGTTTTATGACCTGTTGCAGGGGAGAGAAGGGCAAGGGGCATGGGAGGTCAGAGTGACCTTCTTGCTTCTGTCATTTAAAAAAAAATTCCTAACAGTATTTAATATTTTGAGACAGCATGCCCTGAACCCCATCAGTGAGAACACAGATTCTGGAGTCTACTAGACTGCAGACTGGGCTTTGAATCAAAATCACCACTTGTTAGCTCAGAAAACTTGGACAAATTGCTGGATTTCTCTGGACCTCAAGTTTTTAATCTCTGCAGTTGTGATGATTTCTTAAGACAATCTACACAAAATGTTTAATAGGGAACCGTATGCTCAGTAAATGACAGCTATTATTATTGAGTGTTCAAAGTGCTATCCCACTGGAGGCTTAATACTTTAATTTACAAACTGCTTTCTTCATAGCAATCTTCACCCTCATGCAATCTATGAGGCAGACAGGGTAGATATATTATCTCCCAGGAGACTGGTGGGTGTTTCTGTTTCTGTTTTTGTTTTTTGTTTTTTTTTTTCCCCAGATGCAGTAAGTATCAAAATCAAGACTCAAAGCCATCCCTTGAGGGTCCAGGGCACTTGCCCCTGGCCACAAAAGACCTCTTGATTCTCCAGGGGAGGAGACACCATCTACAGAGGCCATGATTCCCTTGTGAATAATGTTTCTAAATAATGTGTAGTAGTGTGTTTCGGTTGTTTTAATTCCAGCTACTTGATTCAGCCAGGCAGTATTACAGCTAAGAAGTCCAGCTATTATGTGCTGTCGGTTTAATGATTCTAGAAGCAGGTGATTTCTATTAGAAGGCTAGTGATAGGGGCTCCTGGGTGGCTCAGTTGGTTGAGCGACTGACTTCAGCTCAGGTCATGATCTTGCAGTTTGTGAGTTTGAGCTCCGTGTTGGGCTCTGTGCTGATGGCTCAGAGCCTGGAGCCTGCCTCGGATTCTGTGTCTCCCTGTCTCTGCCTCTTCCCTGCTCATGCTCTGTCTCTGTCTCAAAAATGAATAAATGTAAAAAAAAAAAAAAAAAAAAAAAAAAGATTAGAAGGCTAGTGATAGACTGACCATTAGGTAGAAATGCATGTTTTTCAAACTAGGAACTCTCAGCAAATAGGGAAGCAGAGCAGGCTTATCCCCAACACCATACCCAATAGAAAGGCTAGTGATGTGATGATCTGATGATCTGGTGTTGCCTGGCCAGGCTAGGGTACTAAACTCTGCACACCTCCACTACCTACTGTTGCCTTGTTCCAGAAGTAAGACACATATGGAATAGTAGGATGAGGGAGACTGACAACCAGTGTGTGACAGGGTCAGAAAGAAGAGTCTAGAAATCAAAAGGGCTCCCAGAAGCTAATTTTTCTGCTACAGAGGGGATCAGGAGGAACCCAAAAAGCCAAGTAAGAGGGTCCATCTTTCCTACAGAACCACTGCCTTTCTGGAAGAAATGAGTTCAATTGTTCCTATCTTTCTGTGCTTTGTTCTGCGTCATAAAATTAAACGGGAAACATTTTTAAGATTCTCTTGCCAATTTCTTGATTTCTGTGGTGAACTCTGCCTCTGATTGAGATCATTCTTGTAAGGTGGTCTTTGCTACAAAAAAGCTCATGCTAAAGAAGATATTTTGAGTGGAGAAGTAATACCATTTATTATTTTTGTTCTTTTCCCAAACTGACTAATCCACGGATGATGCTTCAGGGCAAGGATTAACTTTTGCAAACACAAGTTACAGTTTTCCTGACATACAAAATCCAGGGAGTAAAGGCATCCTGAGTAACCTTTCCCAAACCATTAAGATTTATGTGCACAGTCCTAACTTCACTCCCTCCAACTTCACTGAGGTGAGCCAAGGTATTTGCAAACAAAGGACAGCCACAGGCTCTCCTTGATCTTGATGTTATCCAGGACTCCCTCCTTCCTCTTACTGTGAGCAGGAACTGCACAGGTGTAATTTTCCAAGGGTTTATTTGGATGTATCCCAGGGCTAAGAAGCCTAACTTTCCCTTTAAAACAAAAACAAAAACAAAAACAAAAACACTCTTCAGGGTAAAAGTTAGTTAATGTTGCTCCCTAGTGGCAAGATTTCCAAGGAGCAATCTTTGGTGAATAACTGCACTGACACTTGCAAGGCAAGGACCTGGCCCTTGACACCACTGATTACAGGCAAGTGTAAACGTAGAGAGGAGTGCTCTTACTCTCTCAATGATGGCTATTCCATGGAATTTGACTTTCTCAACTAGCAAATAAATTCTTGCAGCCAAATTGCTACGCTTGCTCCTTTCACTATCTCTCTTGGCCAGAAAGGATTTGATCCTTATCTCTTTTATAGCACTTTTAGTTTTCACACCATCAGTTCAGTGCCTGTTAGAAGTGAGATTAAAAGATATTTTTAAATATTCAAGAGCTCCAAAGATTTTACCAAACAAGCTCACCACCAGTCTTTGATGACTACTCAACATCATAGGCTTATCATTTTTCTCCAAAATCCTATGTCTTTGCATGGGTTAAGGCAGCTCTATTTTCACAAACTAAAGAATAAATTCCTCTGCCCTGGTCTTAGTTTCCTCGTTTTTAAAAATAAATGAGGAGGACTTAGGGATAAACTGATTTAATGTTCAGTAATTCTTGTGCCTCAGTGCTCATCTACATAGTTTTTGCATATTATATTCCAAAGGGCCTTTACTTCAAGGACATCTTGAGAAAAGAAAGTAAATGTATTAATGCAACAGTTACTTTCACTCTCTATATCAAGGGCATTGCTTATGGAGGCAGTTTTTAGATAAATGCAATTAAAATCACAATACTGATGAAGAAAGTCAGAAATACCAATAAAGAGAGCAACATTATTCTTTCAGGGGAGAAATAATAGAGCTAGTGAATATGCAAAGTTGTGTCCTAGAAGATGGTAACCAGTTTCAGAGGACTTCATTTGCCTCGTGTATGTACCTTGTACCATTCGTTGGGATTTTCCTTAAAACATGTAGATTAAAATAAATTTGTCTTTACAAAGTAGTTTTGTATCTATAGAGTTTTAGTTTCTCTCCTGAGAATAACTGGAAAAGTGCTGGGCTCTCCTCAAACCAAAGATGGAGCAGGAGGTCAGTCTGTTCTTTCGTCTCCTGCCAAAGCTTGCAAGGAGACAGTGGGGTTTGGAGATGAGTGTCTGGGCGAATGTGTCAATTCAATGGGAGCCGATTCAGAAGAGACAGCTTTCATCTCCTGTGCCCTTGGTGACAACTCCGTTTTTCAACCTAATCTTCAAGTTGGGTAAGACTGCCCAGAGACTCAAAGAAACACACATTTCTTTGAAATTATCATTTTGGAAACACACTCACCTGGCAACCAGCTGCCGGGACAATGCTTGATGACTCTCCTTAATCTTTTCAATGTTAGACTAATAATTCCAAATGGGAGCAGTAGAGAAGATGGGCAAAGGGATGACCTAGTGACCTCTGCATTGAATCCCTGGCCAGAATTGCTGGTTCGAGCTGCCAACGGTGAGCCTCCGCTTGTGTGTCTCTCACACCACTTTGCCTGGTGGGCATTAAGCATTCTGATGAAATCGCCAGCTTCATGTTCAGCTGGCCTGATTGCTGGAGAGACTGCATTATTCATTCTCACGGAAAGATTTTTTTAGTATTCTCGAGGATCCACAGAGATTATATTTTAAAAAATACAAAAACTCCAGAGTTACCAACAGTTTAATTTATCCCTTCTATTCTTTCCAAAGGGGCAGAGTAAGAAAGAGCCTGAACAGAAAATGGGTTTTTGGTGAGACTGTTTGGAAACCCTGTATTTTATATGATTGGGTGTTCCTCTCTTCGTTCTCAAGTTTCTGTTTTTGTTTTCTCCTTTTTATTTCTCTTCCAGAAGGGTCCTCCATTCTTCTTAAAAACAAAAACAAAAACAAAAACAAAAACAAAAACAAAAAACAAAAAACAAAAAACAAACAAAACCTGGCTGCCTGCTAATTCCCTGTGAAATACTTCCATCTACTGGCCAAATGGAGAAGGCTCACGTCTTAAATTTTGGTTGTTAATACTTGTACCAGGATTGAAGACCACCCTCCAAACATTTTGTGCAGTAATTAAGAACCACAAATGAGAAAATTAAAAAGATTGAGGAAATTCTCCACTTTGCACTTAGAAATCCTCTAATATATTTGATATACATATGGGCTCACGTATGCAGTTTGCAAACACCCAGAATGAGGCATAACTGCAGTACCACAGAAAGCAAATTAGTGAGAAAAGGAATGGGAGGTTGGACAGGGAGAAGAAGAGCGGGTGTCTCTGGCAAACCGGTTAGCATATTTCTAGTCAGATCACACGGGGAAAGAGGCTCGGGGTGCAAAGATGGAATCAGAGACTGTGACCAACATAACCATATTCCCTCTACGGAGAAAAATAATTCTGTGAGACCTGAGAAGAAATCAAATTGAGTGAGTTCCAAGTTAATTTATCAGAAAGGACACCCCCTCAGTAAAAAGCCACTCAGAAATTCTTCCTTTTTGTTCATTTTTTTTAAAGACTCCATCTAGAGGATGCGGTTAGACACTTGGTATGTGGAAAAGAGTTTACAATCTAGTCGAGTCATAATCTAGGATTATAGAATCAAAAATTCATGTTTTGAAGCTGGTAACAATCTCAAATACCAGTAGTAGCCCCCTTGTTACACCAATGAGAAAATTAAGATGGGGAAGCATAAGAAGTTTGTCCAAAGGCTTAGGCTTTCAGTAGTAACCAACAAATCTGATGAAAAGAGAAAAACATAACTCAAGGTTTCTGTATGGATTTTCACTACGGTTACATTGTTTATAATATCAGCCTCTCCAGAGCTGATAGTTTCTAAATACAAACCCACAGACTCACCAAAATAATGTAGATATTAGATTGAGTAAAAGTGCCTACCACAGTGGAACGTCTTGCTGTGGTCTGTCCACTTAGAATAAATAGGGGACAACAGAGTGAGTTAAAAAGAACAGTGAATTTTTTAAAGCGCGAGTCATGGATCTGAATCATATTCCCTTAAAAATAAGCCTTTTCTAAAAGTAGTTCATTGACTATCCCTCCTATTGCATGACACTTGAGGAGAGTTAAACCAAAAGTAAAAATGAAAACTTAAGAAGGTGAAAGGTAAAGAATCAGTGACTAAAAAGCTTCATGTAAACACCTTGAGAGACTGAGGCTATAATCTGTAAGTAACATTCCCCAAGCTATAGATACATTAAATGGACAAGAAGATGTTTACCCTAGAAACCTGATATATTTTCACTAGCATGTGAGTGTTCTGTGGAACTGAAACCATCTTCATCCCTGACTTGAGACTATGTTCTGCCATTGAGGCACCACCTGAGCCTAGTACTTCTTAACCACTATGTTTGACAGACAGGGAGGATGTTCATTGGGGTAGGAAATGAATCTCTGCTTGTAGAGACAGAAGGTATACAATTCACTGCGATGGGTGGATTTAGGCCCTTAAAAGATAACATTATAATATGATTATTACTTTGACAAGCATTACACACACACACACACACACACACACACACACACACACACACACACACTCATGAGTCCTGCTACTTACTTAAAAAATGAAGTTCTTACTGACGTTTGTCAAATCTGGCACATTTCTTGAAAGGTAAATTTTTTAATGTTTAATGTTTTTATTCAATCCCATTATAAATTTACAATTTTTCCAGAATATTTGAGTGCCCAGAGGTAAATTACAGAGAAGTATACAAAGTGAAGCTGTTTTTCTAATCAAATCACTGCTACGTTATAAAATTGATCTGAATGGGAAAAAAAAAAAAAAAGTTCTTCAGTCATGTAGTCTTCATTTCTTAGACGGAGTTTCAAAGGCACAGCATGAATGGTCCCAAGAACAACCCAGAAGTACCAGCTGGAAATGCAAGGTAGCTTTGGAAGGTCCTCGCTCTCGTCTCCCACAGGCACGTGAGCACATGTTACCTCCTGGACCGGACGGGCGCCCGTCAGCTTGTCTCCAGAAGCCAACACATCTCGCCTGCAGCAGAGTGTTCTCTGTAAGCCAGGGTGACCCCCTTATAACTGGGATTCAGTCACTTACCTTCCTTCTCTGAAACCCTTCAAATATTTCCTCTTGTTTTTGGGGTGTTTGTTTGTCTGTTTGTGTTTCCTAATCCTAAACTGGAACACAAGACAAGGCCTTGCATGATCTGGTTCCTTTCAAAGGCAGCTGGCCTTCTCTGGGGTCATTACTCTCCATCCAACCACCGCCTTCAGGATGCCGTCCTCCTTCCCACCCTGGCCCACGATGGTGCTGTGAGCACTGACGGGAGGCCCAGTGCTTGCTGCCAGCCTCTCCTGCCCCCCAGGGGATCGGGCTGAAGTAGCATGCATGTCACGCTTCAGACCTCAGTTTCACGCACAACGTGCTCACGGCAGCTCCTGGCCTCTCACCTAGATTAGGATCTTCTTTCCACCCCTTGTTTTTGTCCCCCACTTTTTCCAGTTGCTAATTATAAACATGTTCCTCAAGTTAATTGTAAACGCTTTGAGGGGATGAACTAGGTTTGTTTTGTTGACCATTGTGCTTTGACTGTGCTCAGCACATAGTACACACTCAACACACACACACACACACACGACAAACATTCTGGCTGACAGAGATAGCCAACATAGCAGTTATTTTTTTCGTTAAACTATCAAGTGCAAGGAGACTCCTTTCTCAGCTGTTATAAAAGGTAAAGTGGTTTCAAAGTTGTCCGTGTCTCTAGTTCTGAACGCTTAATTGCTACCAAGCTACAAATGGCAGCTTTTCCTTCATCGCACACTTCTACCACAATAACTCGGTAACTCAGAAAAGTTATCAAATTTGAACCTGTTACAAAGATATTAATGCTTTGAATGCCACTTGATCTAAATCATATGCCCTTTCCGCTACACATACACATACTATACCACTCGACACACATACACTGCTCACACAAGCACACACGTCACCATGCGCACAAACACACACATACACACACTCAGGGCGCACGTCCACACCCCCCGCACACCGTGTACCGTGCGTACATAAACGCACTGCAGGTGGCACGCTGCCTTCATGAAACTAGTTTGTAATGAGAGGTGGGAAATATGCAGTAGAGAAATAACTTGGGTTAAGGTCCATGTAGAGTCAGCATTTCCTCCACTTAAATATTTTTAAGGATCTAGGATTTTACTCATTCAATCACCAGATGTTTATTAAGATCAAGTGACTTGCCAGGCATGTGGCATGTGCATTACTTGACACAATCTACTCAGTAATGAATAAAACAAGTATGATTCCTAAGATTGTGGAGTTTACTCTTAGGAGGGAAGACAGAAAATAAACCAGGCGACAGGAAAATACTGTAATTGTAAGAAGCGCTATGAGGGAAAGGGCCGTAAAGAATACTGACCGGCCCTCCTTTCTGTAGGATGGTCAGGAGAGTGTGATGAGACATTTACATGGAGACCTGTAAAGAGCAGCTGCTGGAGACACGGGTGTGTATTTTACGCAGAGGGAGCAGTGTGTTGGAAAGACCTGGAGAAAGAAAAGGCTCTGCACATTCTTGTAGCCAAGATGAGGCCGTGTGGACAGAGCACTCCGCAGATGAGAAAGTGCAAGTGTAGGGTGCGGGGGGACCAACTATCCCAATCTACCCAGGACCAAGGGTGCTCTCAGGGTGTTAGAATCTCAATACTGAAGCTGGGATAGTCCCAGGGAAACCAGATGACCCAGACACCCCAAGTTCAAGATAAATTTGGACAGACTGACTTTGAAACCATCTTCATATTTCTTGACTCCACTGTGGAAACTAATATTACCATCACCATAACATAAAATTAGAGGGCCAAACTAGCTGGCTGTTTCATTGATATTGAATCTTTTTATTCTCACAGGACAATTTCTGGGAAAAGGGAAAAGATGTCTAGATAGCATCTTGGAAAGAACTGGTAATACTTTGACAACATTAAATAGAGAAAGTTAAGAAAATTTCATTGATGATGATAGCTTAACCACTACTTAAGATGAATCAGACTAAGTAAATGAGCTCTAACTTGGAAACTGTGATCTTATTTTCCAAATACCTACAGGCGCCTGCACCCGTGTGTGCATGTGATATAAACACATAATTTTTCCTTCCTTCCTTCCTCTCCTTCTTCCCTTCCTTCCTTCCTCTTTTCTTTATAATTAGTGCCATTCAGAAAAGGAACTGAAATAGTTAATGGTTATCCTTGCTTGTTTTGTGTTTTATGCCTTTCAAAATACGATAATACGACCTTGTTGAATCCCCATAGTAACTCCATCAAGTATGTTATTATGTTACTTTCAACATAAGACTGTGAAAAGTAAAGTGACTTGTTAGGCATCACACAGCAACTGAATTCAGGGCTCCCAACTCTTAGACCAGAGTCCTTCCTAATATTTCCCTAATGCTAGCTTCATGACTAGATTTTGTGAAAATTATAGCTCAGCCTAGAATAAGGAACTAGAACTGTGGCAGCAGTTCTAGGAAATGTTATAATTCTCTTCTAGAAATAGTCTTCCACACAGAGCAGAAGCGTGGCGAGCTCCAAAGGACAATAACATTTCTCCTGGGTCTCATCACCTTGTGTCATGCCATCTTCACAATAACTGGAGGTGGGGGGGACTAGGCCCCCCATCAGGCTGACATTTTGCCTGTCACTTGTGTGCACTGAAAGGCATGACATTTCCTACACCTTTGAAAACATCATAAAAAATAAAGGAAATAGTTCTCATTCTGAACTTTACCTCTGCTGGACCAAAGTGTTTGCTGACAGGGCAGGGATAAAAGCAAGAAAGGGAAGGGTTCCCTAAAGAAGAGATAAGGGGAACATTCCTGGGCTCAAATATTTAACAACTGACCAATGCTTGTACTGGTAAAATCACCTTCTACAATACCTGCACTATCGTGCCTTTCTTATTGACGAGCTAAACACAAGTCTTGAAGTATTCTCTCATCTGTCTGTCCAAGATCACTGAGAATGTGGCATCTGCTCCAGTGAAGAATCAATTCACTGACACACAGATTGCTGGATGCCATTTCACTCTAAGTTATTCTGAAGGTGTCTGCAACAAACCAAATATATAGCCCATTGACCATAGCCATGAAGGCTATAATTTCCTCTAGGTCAGAGAGAAAGTCCGTAACAGAATCAGACCTAGAATTCTGGTCTTCTGAAGACCCATGTTGTGGACCCTGGTCTTCTCCTTCTGTTCATTCATTTGCATCCTCTGAGTCAGCACTGTGGTGGTTAGCTGACCCTTATTCCTGGGATCACTCATTGTTATTACCCCTGGCATTAGGACTCAGTAATACACTAAACTCTAACTTCTGGAATCATTACCATGTGATCGTGACATCACAGAAGCCCAACAGTTCCGTCTGCTGATTTTTCAAACCAAGCTGCAGAGTGGTAGAGTGGTGAAGACCTGAGAAAATGGCCTGCTCCATTGAGATCCAAGCAGCATTTATTCTCTCCTCCTTTGTGACCTTCTTCGTTGGACTCCTCATCTTATTCATATTCAGGCTAATCTGGAGGACCATTAAAAAATGGCAAAACATCAAGGGAACAGGAATTATCTTGGTCAGTTTCCTTATTTGGGATCGCACTGTAAGAAGATCTAGACAGGTCTGGCAAGTGATTGTGTTTAGAAAACAATTTAAGCTTCACTCAGCTTTCATGAGCTAGCAGGGCCAGCTCTAATTTGGTGCTGATCCTCCACTGGGGTGGAAAACAGGACAGCAGGTCACCATTCCAAAACCTGCAGGTACAGAGCTACGCCTCTCCTCCCACCACTCAGAGAAGCAAATGCTTTGAATGGCTGACGATGAATGGTAGCTCTGGAAACAGAGGTCGCTATTCTGAAAAAATGTCCACAAACAGTATGTCTATGTCACTATTCTGAATTTCAAAATGATGGTTGCGCTTGGTACTATGTATGAGGGAGGCAAAAATGAACATCAAGTCAAGCTTACTTTCACAAATCGTGCATTGTAGGATACAGATGCACTGACGCAGGTAAACTGCCTTTCATAAACCATGTTAACCCAATACACTGAGTTCATACAGAAACCCATGCATACATGCACATGCCATACAGTCACAAATGCAGACACTTTTCACAAGCAAACAAGCTTTGCAAGGGTGGGTGGTGGTGAGCAACAGCTGGCAAATGACCATAATGAGAGTAATGGTATCGTGCCCAGATAAGACTTTGCTTAAGAGCTTGAAATAAAACTCTCCAATGCTAGATAATGGCTGTTCTATTACCAGCGGTCAAAGGCAAAGGGCTTTATTATGCCCTGTGTGATTTGTTTCCAATTTTTTCCCCAAACTTTGTTTTTCTGATATTGTAATTTCCATAATAGAACACATTTCACTTGTGCATTGTAATTGATACTGAAGAGTTGCTTAGAATATTTCTCTAAACGGCAGAGGCACCTCGGTGGCTCGGTCGTCCGACTGAGCATCCAACTTCAGTTCAGGTCATGATCTCACAGTTTGTGGGTTAGAGCCCTGCATTGGGCTCTGTGCTCACAGCTCACAGCCTGGAGTCTGCTTCAGATTCTGTGTCTCTCTCTATCTCTCAAAAATAAATAAACATTAAAAAAATTTCTCTTCATTGTAAACGTTGACATAAAATAACATTATTTGTAATAACTTGGTAACTTTCTAAGGTCATTGGCAATATCATAAAATGGAATTCAGGTTTCTTCATTTAAGATGTACCAATACTGAAGTCCAGACATTTTGTTGTTAAACAAGTTCCTTCTAATATTAATTATTTGTTCGTGCTTGCTTCGGCAGCACATATACTAATATTAATTATTTGTAAAGACTTTAAGCAGTGGCATAAAAAGTATGGAAAGAATTCTCAGGTGTACTTACTTCTTAACAAGACTGATAGAGTACACAAATGAGTAATGAGTGTGGTGAATCTGCCTTCCACCTTTTTTCTTTTCTCCCAATGCACAAATGAATTGGTAGATTCGTTAAATCTCCTTAGGCTTCTGCTCCAGGAAATATATCTTCTTCCCCTATTATATTTATTTTTGTGTGGTTACAAAATATGAGAACCCATTTGTCCTAAATATTTGCTGTATATTTCACTTCTTTTGGATGTAATTCATGTCTACCCTTCAGTCCAGAGGCGTCTTTTAATTTCTAATAGGAAGCAAATACAACAAAATGTAAAGAAGTAGGGTCCAAAGCAGCCAAAATACTATACTTTTATGGTTTTGAATCCTGAGGAGAGAATTTGATACAAGTTGAGTGACTTCTCAGCAACTTGTTATATTTAATTGAGAGTTTTTCTCTAAGCCTTTGGGAAAATGGCCTAATGCAAAAAATGTCACAACTGTCAAAGTTATCTTAAAAGTTATTTGGAGTCATAGTTTTCTCCTTAAATGTGCATTTTTAAAAGGCTTACTACATTCATAAATATGATTTTATTATATCTTAGGGTCAATTTGTTTTCCCACAGAAGGCTCTAATTTCATAACGAAATTCAAAGGAGTGTTCCATATTAATGTTATATTGAATACTTTTTTGAAAAAAAAATCAATTCTCAGACAACATCTCAGGAATGCACATGAGTCATACATATTAGAGGGCAAATCATTGATCAAGATATGGATTCTATCAAATAGTTATTTAATGAGACTTCTCTTCCTACCACTCAGAAATTATGAGTAGAAAAATTAAGCCATTTCAAAATCCTGGCTCCATATACAATGAGTTTTTCCAAAAGTCAGAGGGTCAGCATGGTGTGATCAATCCTAGCTCACTTCTATCTTTCTTGGTGGTAGCTTATCAACAGATATGGGGACCAGTTCAGACTCCAGCCTCTCCTCATCCCCTGCTTATGTTTCCTTATCAATAGATAGTGGATTTAATCACACTTACTTTGTCTACCTCATAGGGTTACTATCAATTTTAAATATAATAATTAAGGCATTTTATAAACATGAGGAAGGATTATATTAGCAGGATGTGATACCAGATAAGGAACTAAAAGCAACATAAAATTGCTGAAACTTTCCTTCTTTCTCAAAACAAAAATTAGGTACTTAAGTAATCACTAAAAATCAATTTATGATCTTTTTGTCTTTGTCCGTGTATCTTGATAGAAAAGGGTAAGACACGTCCCCACAGCATGAAGAAGCATGCTACTCTCAATCCTGACCACTACGATAATGTCAGCTTGAAGGGTCTAGGACTGAGTGTATGTGAGGAAGGCATGGTGAGGACTTCAGAATTCATCATTAAAAAGCGGTGCAAAAGATGAATCAAATGCAAACCCAGTAAAATTCATTTCATGAGATGCTGAACAAGCAACTTCAGCGTTCTCTGGGTTGGACAAGGTGGAACGATTTCCAGCTTATATCACAGCAGGAGGCTCCAACATACATAAAACAGATTACTTTCTCTGAGATTCAGCTCACTCTCAATTCTTTCCTCTTGTGTGTAGGAACTACTCTTGACAAAAAGCACCGGTAATAAACATTTGAAAAGTCTCCACTTCCATGGAATATTTCGGAATCGTATAGAAATGTTGCTTTCAGCACAGACCTTTGTGGGGCAAGTGCTGGTAAGTACATTTTCATGGTTAGCTTGCTAATGTACTTTAGCCATGAACATAATTGTCAGTATATATAATTCTATCGCCCAGGTAAGCATTTGGTGTTCCCTGGTGGCTTTATCTAAAATATCACTGCCTCCCCACAGCCATCTCCCTTTGTCTACCTTCTCTTCCATTAGTCTTTTAATCTGAATATAATTACTTGGCATTGTATTTCCTATTGATCATCAGGGGATATGCTAGAAGAGAAGCTTTATTAGCACAAAGGTTGCGTTCAGTTTGTTGCCTCGAATGTAGATGAATGTCTGGCATAAATATGATGTTTGGTGGGTCATCTGGCCTGAAATGTGTAACTGTTAGCCCCTCCTTTGATTGTAATAGCTTTTTTCTTCCTTATACAAACTAGTCTTTTTGCCTCGTTATGATGGTATTTAGTGTTTTACTACCTGTCTTAACCTAGGTAATTCATACATGTTAAAACTTAATTCAGACATAATCTCATAGGGAAAATCTTACTTTATCTCCATAATAGGCTAAGAGTCCATCTCTAACCTTCTATATATTCATTGCACACTGCTATTAAAATTACCTGTACATATGCCTGTCTCTTCTAGTGTACTGTGAGCTCCTTGAGAGAACAGACTATGCCACGGAAATGCTTATATTCCATTGTCTGGAAACAGAAGACGCCCTATAAATGAATGAATTGATCTGAAATATTAGAAAATAGAATCTATAGTGTGAGGGTATGCTGCCATCAGATGGTGGTATGGTGGAGTAGATGTGAGCTAGAGATTATCCTCTGTTTTTTTTTGTAATTGGTGAAAACAGTGCTCTTTTCTAGTTAATGTTCATTCAGATAGAATTATTTTTAAAATTTGTTAGGAAGTACATAATTCTGATAAAATCTACAGGGAATGTGGAATCATCTGAACATTGCTTTTTCTTTCTTCTAGTTTTGCTCCCTTTTCTGAAATCCCTATCAGTATGACCTGTTAGAGAAGGATTCTTTCTGATTATATCAGTGATTTCTTAGCTAGGATCTCTTCAAATGCTCAAATCATGTGTGACATATGAGGATAATATTTGGAATAACATATTAAAGGTCTCTGGGGTGAGGGAGAAGAGAACCTATACCATCCACCATATACGCATTGCATATGGGGAATGGGTGAGTAAGGAATGATCGATCATTGATTACGTACCAATAAAAATTACTTCTTAAAATAATGGAAAAAAAAATTTTTCAATTTGTTATAGCTGATGACTAAGTAGTTGGAACAACAGAAGTAAAGGTTAGAGAAAGGTTAGATTAGAATAAACACTCTAGGCATTGATTATTGAAAGGCATAATAGAGACCCTCAGTAGGGGTGCCAAGCAAGTATTCTATGAAAGGCTAAGAAGAGAACAAAAGAGCCTGTAGATTTCCTTTCCATCCTTCCATTCTTCCTTTCTTTGTAATTCTCTTACTTACTTCTTTCAATAGATATTGTTTGCCAACTACACACAAGGCTGACATTCTAGATATGGTGAAAACACAGACAAGAGTTTTGCACTCCTGGGACTTAAATTCCGGTGGGGAATAGAGATGACAAATATGTGCATAAACAAATAAGATAAAATTAATATGGTGATGAATGGTATTGGGATTATGACTGATGTGTTTGAGAGTCTTGGTGGAAATGGAGTTATTAGATCGTATCAGATACAGTGATCAGAAAAGAAATCTCTTAAAAGGTTTTGAGAAATTCTCTGAGACATGAAGAATCAAAATATAAAGCAATTAAAGAGTGGAAGAAACAAGGTTATCGACAGAACGGTTTATGGAAATAAAAAGTTCAGCTTACTGCAAATACCACAGTGGGACGTGCATGCTAGAGGTCACGGAAGGCAGAGGAGAATGAGGTCAGAGAGGAGACAGGAGAACCAAGCAATGCTTTGTACTTCATAGTAAGGAACTAGGCTATTCAAATGGAATGATTTTACTCTAATGCAAAGGGAAGTCATTGAGGGTTTTTTGAGCATGTGGTTAACATGGTCTAATTATGTTTTAAAAATTCAAGAGGCACTAAAGTTTAAAAATAAAGGAATTATCAAAGGTATACCAGGCAAGTGACAATAGAAATCAGGAGTACATTTTAATATCAGATAAGTTTGAATTCAAAGCAAGAAAACAATAAATGAAGCCAAGTAACCTGTCTTAGTCTCCTATGATCACTATGAGAAAGTACCACACACTCAGTGGCTTAAACATCAGAAATTTTTGTCTCAAAATTCTGGTGGTGAGAAGTCTCAGGTCAAGGGTTGTTTGCATCTGAGGTTGTAAGAGAGAAGTGGCTCTATGCCTCACTCCTCGCTCTGCTGGTTGGTTAGCAATCCTTGGTGTTCCTTGGCTCATACATGCACCCACACCTTTGACCTTGTTTTCACATGGCATTCACATAATGTTTCCTCTATTCATGGCTGTGTCTAAATTTCCCTTTTCTAAGGACACCAGTCACAGTGATTGAGACTCCATCCTCATAACCTTATCTTATCTTGAATACATCTGCAAAGACCCCATTTCCAAACAAGGTCACTTTAGGCGGGACTGAGGGTTAGGACTTCAACATATCCTTTGTGGGGGCTGGGGGGGACACAATTCAACACACAACCTTCATAATGATAAATTAACAACCCTCAACCAAGATAGAACATCATGAATATCACCACACCAAAAATATGACTTTAAGATAATAAATAAATAAAAATTACAAGAAATAAAAAAGAAATATTAAAAACACATTGGTAGTAGGAGCTTTTAGTTCACCTTCCTCATATCAGGACTTCATAAATTGAAAAGAAATAATGTTAAAAAACAAAATTCAACCAAGTAAACTTGAAGATGTAGTTGATTTTATTAACCAATTCATGAATTGAGCAGCATCCCATGTAACAAGCAGAGGGATGCTCCGAGGAGTTGTACAAAATGGAAGATCTTCATAGGAAGGAGAGTGGGGCAAGGAAGTTATTAGTAAAAGAAAAGAAAAATTGTTTCAGGCAAGATCACCTTCCCTTAGGGGTTAGAGCAGGGGGTCTTATCATGCAGATTACCTCGCTAGTGCTGGTCAGGAAATTCCAGACTGGTTTAATATTCCATTCCCTGGAATGGCTAAAACTGCTACTGGGTTAGGTATTAAGTCTTTACGGGTCTTAACATAAGTGACTCCATTTTGCACCTGTTTGTTTTTAACAATAATAAGCATAAAGAAGACCAAAGTAACTTAATTAATAACAGAAAGCTGATTGAAATGATTAAACTCCTTATGCTGAAAACAGAAATTAAACTTACAAGTGTCTATGAACTATTTATAAATATTCAGCATATTATCAGGCCACAAAAAAAAGCCAGAATTTTGAAACTTACAAAGTACAGACAGCCAACATTAACTGAATACAGCACAATAAATAAATAAGAAAATAACAACCCAGAAAAAAAGAAAGAAAAATGAAGATCTTACAGCTAATAATTGTTACATTTCCCTCTCTCAAAAGACGCTTAACTCTGAAAAGTCAAAATAACACTTGTGGTATATTTAGATCATAAAAATAATGAAAACACCACATACCCCTTGCACCTAGAGTATAAGATGGGAGTGGTTCTGAGTTAAATGCCTAACAATAAAAACTTGATAAATAAAAATAATTAAAATCAATGAATCATCAATCTCAACAAGTTAGAGAAAGAAAACACATTAAATCTACACAGAATAAATATAAAGAGTCAGAAATTAACGAGTTATAAAACAGCTGATTATTTGAAACAAACAATAAAAACGAGAAATCAATAGCTAGCCTCACCAAGGAAAAAAGGGGGGGGGGGGAAGCACAAATATATAAGAAATAAGACATTAAGTGAGGAATAAGTACATTGATAAGAAGGAAACTGAACGCTATGTAGGCAATTAAATTTGAAAACTGGATGATTCCTTAGGACAATATAAATTACCAAAACTTATCACAAAAGAAAGAAACGTAAACATCAAATATCTGGAAGAAACACAGATGCTGTCAAAGACCTGCATCACCATCACCACCACCACCACCCTTCTTCCCTCCATCTATGGGAGACCTAGATGATCTTAAGGTCTAGTCAACCAGATCTTCAAGGATGGATATCCCTAATGCAAATTAAGCAGTTCCAGGACACAGAAAAGAAAGAAAGAAAACATTCAATTTTCTTTTTCAATGAAGGCACAGTGTCTGTATCAAAACCCCTAAAGATAACAAGTAGAAAAAAAAATCTACAGATTAATGTCCTTGATATTTAGAGGGAGGATACTTGGCCAACCAGCCAGTGGAAGAACAAGAGGAAGGAGGAGGAAAAAGAGCAGAAGGTGAAAAAAAAAAAGAGGAAAAGAAAGGAAAAGAAAAAGAAGAAAAATGAGGAGAAAAATTCCAATAGTCAAAAGGAGAAAATATAGTATCTTCAAAACAGGACACCTTCTAGAAATCCCTCTGTAGATTAAAACATGGCAAAGTATTGATCAACACTGCAGCATCAAAGGGCTTGTTGTTTTAGTCATCACAAAGTTTTTATGTTTTTACAACTATCTTTTCTTCTGCATTAAGTTTTTTTTAAATTTTTTAATGTTTATTCATTTTTGAGAGAGAGAGAGAGAGACAAAGCGTGAGCTGAGAGGGGCAGAGAGAGAGGGAGACACAAAATCCCAAGCAGGCTCCGGGTTCTGAGCTGTCAGCACAGAGCCTGACGCAGGGCTCAAACTCACAGACTGTGAAATCATGACCTGAGCCGAGTCAGACGCCCAACCCATTGAGCCACCCAGGAATCCCTCTGTTAAGTTTTAAATATAGTCCTATCCCTAAACAAGCTGTTCCTTTTTGAGTGGAAGTGGGCAGGGGGGTTGTGGCTAATTGTGTAATTGACTGCTTCTTTGTTGCTTAGATGGCTAGAACAGATTAGAACTAAAAATGTGGCTTATCTTTAATAAGTGTGTCTATTTTTGACATCATTCTAGGCACCATTTTATGTGCACATTCTGTTATCCTGTTTTCCCTTGCTTCTATTTTTTCAGGCAATCTAGCACTTTATGTTTCTTTGTATTGTCTTAACTCCTTCCCAAAAATGTGTAATCTTTTCTGTGAATATGTAATCCCTTCTGTAAATGTGTAAATAAGCCCTTAACTAGATCAATAGTTGTCAATCTTAGTATACAGATGAGCAAAGTATATAAATGAGCAAAGAAAGCATCACCGTTTGTTTGGAAATGAGAAAAAAATATTTAAAAAATGATGCTGGAAAAACTGACTAAAAACTTATTTCCCTGGGTTTTGCTCATTTTCATAATGCAGTAATAGTTCTAGGGGAAAAGAAACATAAAAATACTAGATCTGTTTCTTCATACATTGTATCCATTGTTTATGTTACAAAAATAAAGTTTAAAAATCTTTCCCACCACCTTGAGATGAGTTGTTTCTTTATGTTTTATTTTGCATTTCATTATTTCATATTTTATATTTAATATACCGTCAAGCATCAGACACCTATTTTGTATGAGACTATAGTTTAGAGATCTTTATCATATGAATAGAGAAAAGACTGACAGGAAGTACCACACAATATTCACACTGATTATTTGTGCATGGTTACATTGTTTGCCTTTTTATGCACATGGCACATTATTCAAAAAATACCAAAGGATGCAGAAGTGAAAACTTAATTTCTTCCTTACCCCTATCTCCATCCACTGCTACGGGCTTCTTCCTTCAAACTTGAAGATTCTCAGTAACATTGTCAGATATATTTTCTTTGGGTGTTTCAGTGACTTAAAACAACTTTT
Organism: Panthera pardus; assembly: GCF_024362965.1. Taxonomy (NCBI): domain Eukaryota; kingdom Metazoa; phylum Chordata; class Mammalia; order Carnivora; family Felidae; genus Panthera; species Panthera pardus. Next base: position 45,873,660 of record NW_026526688.1, on the reverse strand, counting down.
CTCCTCCATAAGTTGTATCTCTAAAATTTAAATTTTGAAATAAAAGAAGCTGTTATTCTTGTGGCAAGTCCTTTGTGAAGACTAGTAAAATGAATAGCAGCCAGCTAAGGCAAAATGAGATGTGAATTCAGGTGTGTTGATCTCTTGTGTCTTTAAATTGGAATACAGCCTGAGCAAGTGGGATAGGAGTTTCCAACAGACTTCTAAAGGGCCAGCTTTGTTCTAGATCAATTCTCCCAATTCTCTTCTTTGGGTGCTAGTTCCTAAAATGGATTTACTTTAGGACTTCTCACAACAGTTCTCCTCTCCATCACTCTTTTAAAAGCCATTTTGCAAAACAGAAGTATTACCATTACCTCTTTTTGATAAATGAAGAATCTGATGCATAGAGAAATAAAAGGTAAAAATTATAAAATGGGAATGAGAAATACTATCTATGGGTAATTTCAATGAATAATTGTGTTAATATATGAGAATGAACTAACATATAATAATTACAAGACTCACTAGTTAATAATATACATGTATGCCTAGCGTATAATACATATATAGGTGGAACTATTATTAATATTTTTATAAACAATACTCAGCACTTGTCTCTATAAACAAAAAAATGATTAAAATTGAGGTTGAACCCTTTCTCATTTTAGCAACAATACCTTTAATTAATTGAAAAAAAATCTACCTCATTTGGATAAACTTTCCATGCAGTATTTACCATAATTTGTAGTATAGTTACATTGCTTTCCTCAGGTGTGTCTAAACAATATAATTCAATGTGGAAGACAGTAAAAAACACATTTAGAGAAAGGTGTCAGAAAATTTAGATGCCCTTTTAGTTTCTTGCACCTATCTTGAGATTACAAACCTGTTCTAGGTGTTAAGCAGTAATTACTGAATCAATATAATATACATCATAAAGCATGATAATCCTAAACCCAGGTTTTTGCCAGTTGTCCTGGTGTACCTGCTTATAGGATCACTTTCATTCTTAAAAGTTTGCATACTTGGTATGATAAAAAATACAGTCTCTTTAGTTTTAAATGAAAAGTTTTGTGTTTTTTTTTTTGAAGCCAGAGGTCATTTTCCAAGGAAAAGGAGCCAGTAGAAGGAATGAAAGTTTGAAGGTCTTCTTGACTGCTGTAAGGACCAAAGTCCACTTCTGGTTAGAAAGAACACTTTTCTTTTCTCTCTGTCCCTAATCCACACCATTCCTCTCCCATGATGGGCCATGTTCCTCTCCTTTGGTTTTATTTAGCTTTGCTGGGGACTTTTATATTTCATACACATTTGCATATATAATTAATATATTTTTTATCCTTCTTAATTTCAATATCCCATTTTTCCCATTTGTTTAATTTCATTACCCCCCCCCCCCCCCAGTCAGTTTTAATAAATGAGGATACTACCTAACAGGGTACCCTACCTGTTCAGGGTGAGAATTTTTTAATAAACCTTTTCTGCTCCCAAATCTGCGTCTTTTCCTATCAGCCAAAAGTCCACCTGAAGCTCAGGGAAGAGTTGACTGGATGGACTCTGAGTTTATTGGGAGAAATCCCCTCAACGACATGTTTCTCTTTTGCGAGACTTGAGTCAGGGAGAGCAAGTTCAAGCCCCAAAAGAAGGCTTAAGGAGCAATCAACACGCTGCTGCGCCTTGTGAACCTCGCCTTTAAAAGGAACATCCTCAAGCTGCAGGTTATTTCTCCATGTGGCAGAGGGCCCTGGGCTCTTCCTGGGGCCTCTACCCGCCCTCTACCAGCAGCGGTTTCAGGCCAGGGTGTGCCGCTGGCCTCCACCATCCCAGGTTGCTCATGCTTCCTTCTAATCACCTGCCTTGGTTGTGGAGAGCCGCCAGCAGCTGGCGCGACAGCTTCTCAGGCCCCCTTCCTCCGCTGAAGCTGCTTCTCCCAGCACGCCAGAACAGGAAGACGGGCCGCACTTGGGTCAGCTGCCCGCGCAGGGACCAGGTAGAAAAGGCCACCCTTGAGGATGGGGACCGCCCCCACAGGCTTGGGGATTTCCAGGATCTGGTGGAAGGCGGCCTAGGAGTTATGTTCAATGGTCAGCTGTCCCTCTGCAGAAGCAGCGCGGCACAGCTCAATCTGCTCTCTTTGCACAGCTCCATCGTTAGGGTTCTGGCCAGTACTTGTTTCCTCGTGTTCGTCAGTTTACTGGTCACTGGGTCTCCCAGCACAGAGTTTATTTTCGCTGTTGGGCCACTTTGATGAGCTGAGTCTTCCTGCGCTGGACTCATACCTCCTCCTCAGTCAGCTTTGCCTAAGGTTTGCGATAATATTCCCCGTCCATCAGGGAAGCCCGGTATTTGAAACCACTACGTCTGCGCGCACCTTCCGGAGCCCAGCCTGGAAGCTGCAGGACGGCACTGCGCATGCAGGCCCGGGATCCCACCGCGCTTGCGCAGCCTGCCACGCAGCACGCACGCGCTCTGGGCCGGCCCAGTCTCTCCGGTTTTTTCGGTGGTATTTGTTTCACAAAAAATTTTCCGATGAGTTCTTTCTTAGCCATGTCTCATAGATTTTAGCAAGTAGCATTATGATTTTTATGAATGCCTAATTTGTCGTAAGTTGTTTGAAATTTTAATTTTGATTTCTTGTTTGAGTCATCATCCATTTAGAGGAATGCTGTATGTATAAGCTTTTATTTCCTCGGGATAGAGTGGCTATCTTTTCCACTTTGGTAAACTTTATGGTCCAAGAATACTACTGCCTTTATGATTTCTGGCTTATGAAATTTATGGGGAAATGCACTGTCGCCTAGTGCATGTTCAATTTTTATTACTACTTAATGGACTTTTGAAAGAATATGTATTATGTTTGATATAGAAGCACTATTAATTGTGTTATATGTGTTTTCCATACCCCTTAATTATTTGCTGACTGAAAGGGACATGCCAAACATTTTTATTTATGATTTTGTAGTTTTATTGAATATCTTGTAGTTCTATCGAATATATTCATCTTGCATTTCTAACCCATTTTAAATTATATATTTTACATAATATCAATTAGTGCATAACATTATCTTTTAAGTCTTTGCTTTATTGTGCCTTTTATCTATATGAAATATTCATGGTTCTCACATTTAGTGTTTTGGGTTTTGTTTTGTTTTGTTTTTGGCTTGAATATTTTTGAATACTTTGCCTTCATTTTATTCATACTTGATTGGGATGTCTTTGCCCAGCTATCTGTCAGTCTTTTTCTCTAATTTCCTGTTAACTGTGTCTCTATAAATAACATGGAGCTGGATTTTTGTTCTCTTATTGATTTAAGAATCCATTTATTTGTTGATTTATCAGAGGAATTATTCTCCTTTATGGTAATTTGTTTTATTGGTCTTCATAATACTTAGAGATTGAATTTGCTACATAATAGAATATCTAAATATCAGTGGATTAAAAAAAACAAATGGTAGATAAGTTAGCAAAGAAAAGGAAAATGGGTGTTAGGCAGGTAAGAGCTCTGTCCCAGCCTTGGTTTCTTATCTTACTAGAGAGGCCAGAGATACCTCGTGACTGATTTTGAGAGACCTGGACTCAGACACTTGCTCCTCCACTTCCTATTGTGTAATCCTGGGCAAATTAATTTTTCTAAATTAGATTTCAGTCATACAATATGAATAACCTCCTTTAAAGTATTGTAGGGAGACGTATATGATAATAAATATAAACCATTCAGGGTATACTAAGCATTGACCATTGGCTGACATTTTTGTTTATTACATATTTTGTATAATTCCTTTTTTAATAGGATATCACGGACACACTAGGTTAAACCAAGTTCAGAACAGACTTCCCATTCTATATTTCCTCTGTGTATCTCCACATGTTTTTTATTTATATGAAATTTATTGTCAAATTGGTTTCCATACAACACCCAGTGCTCATCCCAACAGGTGCCCTCCTCAATGCCCATCACCCACTTTACCCTCCCTCCCACCCTCCATCAACCCTCAGTTTATTTTCAGTTTTTAAGATTCTCTTATGGTTTGCTCCTTCCCTCTCTGTAACTTTTTTTCCCCCTTCCCCTCCCCCATGGTCTTCTGTTAAGTTTCTCAGGATCCACATAAGAGTGAAAACATATGGTATCTGTCTTTCTCTGTATGGCTTATTTCACTTAGCATCACACTCTCCAGTTCCATCCATGTTGCTACAAAAGGCCATATTTCATTCTTTCTCATTGCCAAGTAGTATTCCATTGTGTTTATAAACCACAACTTCTTTATCCATTCATCAGTTGATGGACATTTAGGCTCTTTCCATAATTTGTCTCAACATGTTTTATGTCTGTATCCTCCATGTGCAGGAGATCTTTGTTTTTTTCCACCATACCACCTGTCCTTCCTTCCAGAAATTGTGAATGAATCGGAACATTCAGTACCAGATTGCTGTTGTGGCTTTTTGTTTGCTTGTTTTTAGCACTATACGTCTGGTAAGATTTTTTTTTTTAATATTTGCTTTAGAGCTAAAAATTAACTTTACCAGTTTCATTAGGTACTTTTTTTTTTAATGTAACATGTTTTATCTTTCTGAATGTTTTCTTTTTCTTGAGTGTTTCCCATTTTCATTTGCAAGGGAAAGTGTGGGTAGTATACTTTCATACCTTGAATGTCACACAGAAATAGTTTTTTCCTTGCTCTCGCGAGTGAACACCAGTTTTCTTGGGTGTAGGATTTTTGGCTTTCAGTCCTTTTTCCTAAAATTTCTATAAATGCTATTCCAGTATCTTCTAGCACTTAAGGCTGCCTGCTAGATACAAAGCTCAGGTCTCTCAGCTCCAAATCTACCCCGTGCCCTCTGCTTTGTGATGTGAGGCCAGGCCTCGGTTATTACATGTGTCCTTTGTCAGCTTGCTTGTGCTCATAGTTGAGCTCTGCCAACAAGGGTGTGAGAGGAGACAGAAAGCCTAGGGATGGATGTTTTGCATCTGTTTTTTCTCAGCCTCACTCAGGCAATAGCTTTTCACTCTGGTAGCAGTCCGTGGTTCTGGTTTCCAGTTTTTCCAACACTGCCAAAATCAGGCTCACATCATCTCCTCCTCAGAGGTGCCACCACCAGCCAGGCCAGCTAGGACCCCTCCTCCAAGGTCTGCAACTCAATTCCAAAGGGCACCTCTTTTAAGATCTAATGTTGATAATGCTGACCTCTTTTTCCTTTTTTGTTGGTAACTTTCAGTTAAGTTCTGTATTTTGAGATCATTGGCGAATCACATGCAGTTGAAAGAAATAAGATAGAGAGAGCCCAGTTACCCTTTACCCAATTTCCCCCAATGGTTGTATCTCACAAAACTACAGTGTAATGACAGCCAGGATATTGACATTGAGATAGGCAAGCTACAAAACATTTCCATAACAAAGATCCCTCATGTTTTTGGTTTTGTTTTTTGTTTTGTTTTGTTTTGTTTAGTTTTGTTTTTACAGCCAGATCCACTTCCTTCCCATCTTAACACTCTTCAACCATGGCAACCAACAGTCTGTCTTATATTTGTTACTTTTGTGATTTTTTTTGTGTGAGTTGATTCATCCTTTTATTTTTTATTTTTATTTTATTTAAATTCAAGTCAGTTAGCACACAGTGATACAGTATAGTCTTGGCTTCAGGAATAGAACCCAGTGATTCATCTCTTATATATGATACCCAGTGCTCATCCCCAAAAGTGCCTTCCTTAATGCACATCGCTCATTTAACCCCTTTTTGTTGATCTCCCAGACAACCCTCAGGGTGCAGCTTCTTTCAGTTACTACCTCCCTATAACTCCCATATTGTCCTTCTACCTTTCCCATCCTCCGGTGCTGTTTATTAGATTTTTAGAATCCCACTAGGAACACTAATTGTAATTTGACCAAGTTTAATTACATGTTCTGTATTAGTGTTTTCATAGGAGGTCATTTCATCTCTTTCCTCTGCTTGATTCTCCTATTTTCTTACATTTCCCACATAACTGGCATTTTCTATTGTCTGCTAATACTCATTCATGAAGATTTAGAGATTCAGTGTCCCTCGTTTACTGTGTTGGCTGTTACTTGTGTTCTCTAGGTACACAAAACTATCTACCAAGTAAATTGGCGGTTTTAAGCCCCACTGTGGAAATCAGTCTCAATTTACTGTGAGTTTTCCCACATAGACAAACATGGGAGATCATGCTGTGGCCAGCAATTCTGCAAACAAGGCTTTCTCTGGAACAGGTCTCACATTTTTCTCTGACTGCTTTCCCGGATGCTTCTGGAAAAAAAAATAGTGTTGCCGCTGCTAGCCAAGAGATTCCCCAGCAGTGATGGTGTGGCTTCAGGGTCTCCTCCAGGCCTCTCTGGCTTTGTGGCTTCATCTTTAGTCTGTGGGCTCAAGTGGAGGGCTTTCTACCCCACAAACAACCAATGCTTCCAGATTTTGCCCCTCCAACCCAAGAAAAATTTACACATCCCCTCGGAAATCCCTCCTAATGTCTGTCTGACTCGGTGAACAGTGTTCACAAGATGTTAGCTCCCAGTGCCTACTTTTGATTGGGTATACATTTTCCTGTTTGTTATATATTATTTCTGGATAATATTTTTTAGGTTTGTGGCATGAGGTTGGTATTTTTCTTAGTTTCAATGAAACTAACATTTTCTCTTTTGGGGTGGGAGGGGGGTTAATTTCTGCAGTTTAGAGGATTGTAAACATACGGCCTGGCGTCATCTTTCTGGAAGCTTTGCAATATATGATTTATACTTGAAAAATCACTAAAGAGATTTAGTGAAAGAGAAAAAAATCATGCGTAAAGACAAGAAAAAGATTTCGTGGAAGCTATTAATCATTATCAGTACCTAATATCCACTCCCAACATCTTTCCTGAGCCTCAGAATACATTTCTAACTGCTGTTAAACCCACAGACTTAGTAATATCTCCATCAACACCTAATGTAAATGTTAAAATGGAGCTTATAGTCAATGGTGAGACCCCAAGGAAATAGATGCCAGTAACTCCCAGGTATTAAATAAGCTGCAATATTGTCACTTACAAAGCTGTTGGAAGAAAACCATCTGAAGCTCTTGGCTCTTACCCAATGACATGTAAATTATGGTAAGTTAGTTCTTTATATGTTTTGGATACTAACCCTTTATCAGATATGTCATCTGCAGATATTTTCGCCCGTTATGCAGGTTGCCTTTTAGTTTTGTTGATTGTGTCCTTCACTGTGCAGAAACTTTATTTTCATGAATTCTTAATAGTTTATTTTTGCTTTTGTTTTCCTTGTTTCAGGAGACATACATGGTAAGAAGTTGCTATGGTTGATGTCAAAGAGTTACTACCTGTGTTCTGTGCTAGGATTTTGATGGTTTCAAGTCTCACATTTAGGTCTTTAATCCATTTTTAATTTATTTTTGTATATGATGAAAGAAAGGGTTCTAGTTTCATTCCTTGACATGTTGCCGTCCAGTTTTCCCAACATCATTTGTTGAAGAGACTCTTTTTCCGTTGGATATTTTTTCCTGCTTTGTAAGAGGTTAATTGGCCACACAGTTGTGGGTTCATTGCTGGGTTTTCTGTTCTGTTCCATTGATCTCTGTGTGTACTTTTGTGTCCGTACCATACTGTTTTGATCACTACAACTTTGTAATATAACTTGAAGTCTGGAATTGTGATGTCTCCAGCTTTGCTTTTCTTTTCCAAGGTTTCTTTGGTTATTTGGGGGTCTTTTTTGGTTCCACACAAATTTGAGGATTGTTCATTTCTGCGAAAAATGCTGTTGCTCTTTTGATAGGGATTCCATTAAATGTGTAGATTTCTTTGGGTAGTATAGACATTTTAATAATATTTATTCTTCCAATCCATGAGCATGGAATATTTTTCCATTTCTTTGTGTTGTCTTTAATTTCTTTCATTAGTGTTTTATAGTTTTACTCAGTACAGGTCTTTCACCTCTGGTTAGGTTTATGCTTAGGTATTTTATTGTTTTGGGTGAAATTGAAATTATTATTGGTTCATTAATTTCTCTTTCTGCTGTTTCACTATTGGTGTATAGAAATGCAATAGATTTTAGATTTTGAATTCTGTGATTTCACTGAATTCATGTATGTATCAGTTTTGGCAGATTTTTGGTGGCATCTTTTGGGTTTTCTATATAGAATATCATGTTATCTATAAATAGTGAAAGTTTGACTTCTTTCTTGCCTATTTGGATGCCTTTTATTTCTTTTTGTTGTCTGATTGCTAGGACTTCCAGTACTATTTTAAATAACAGTGGTGAGAGTAGACATCTCTGTCTTATTCCTGACTGTAGAAGAAAAGCTTTCAGTTTTTCCCACTAAGGATGTTATTAACTGTGGGTTTTTCATATTTGGCCTTTATTGTGTTGAGGTATATTCCCTCTAAACCTAATTTGTTGAGGGTTGAACGGATGTTGTACTTTTTCAGATGCTTTTTCTGCATCTATTGAAATGATCATATGGTTCTTATCCCTTCTTTTATTAATGTGGTGAATCATGTTGATTGATTTGGAAATGTTGAACCACCCTTGCAACCCTGGAATAAATCCCTCTTGTTTTTAAATTTTTTTTTACTGTTTATTTATTTTTGAGAGACAGAGAGAGATAGACCACAAGCTGGAGAGGGGCAGAGAGAGAGGGAGACACAGAATCCCAAGCAGGCTCCAGGCTCTGAGCTGTCACAGAGCCGGACGTGGGGCTTGAATTCATGAACCGTGAGATCATGACCTGAGCTGGAGTCAGATGCTTAACCGACTGAGTCACCCAGGTGCCCCTGGAATAAATATCCTTTGATCATGGTAAATGATTTAAGGAATTTATAAAACTCAACACCTAAAAAGCAAATAATCCAATTAAAATGTGTAGAAGACATGAATAGACGTTTTTCCAAAGAAGACATCCAGATGACCAAGAGACACATTAAAAGATGCTCAACATCACTCATGATCAGGGAAATACAAATCAAAACTATAAAGAAATATCACCTCACACCTGTCAGAATGGCCAAAATCAACAACACGGGAAAAAACAGGTGTTCGCAAGGGTGTGGAGAAAGGGGAACCCTCCTGCACTGTTGGTGGGAGTGCAAACTGGAGCAGCCACTCTGGAAAACAATATGGAGTTTCCTCAGAAAGTTGAAAATAGAACTACCATATGATTTAGCAATTGCGCTACTAGGTATTTACCCAAAGAATACTAATTCAGAGGGATATATGCAACCTGATGTTTATAGCAGCATTATCTACGATAGTCAAATTATGGAAACAGCCCAAGTGCCCATTGACTGATGAATGGATAAAGAAGGTGTATTGTATATATATACAATGGAATACTTGTCAGCCATAAAAAAGACTGAAATCTTGCCATTTGAAACAACGTGGATGGAGCTAGAGGGTATTATGTTAAGCATAATCAGTCGGAGAAAGACACTGTGTGAATTCACTCGTGGAATTTAAGAAACAAAATAGATGAGCAAAGGAAAAAGGGAGTCAGACCAAAAAACAAAAAAATTTTTTAATAAAGTGTATTTATTTATCTTGAGAGAGCGCAAGAGAGTGAGCACAAATGGGGAGAGGGGCAAAGAGAGAGAAGAGAGGGAAACCCAATCAGGCTCCACACTGTCAGCATAGAGCCCAACACAGGGCTTAAGCTCACAAACTTTTGAGATCATGACCTGAGCCCAAATCAAGAGTCAGATGTTTAATCTATTGAGTCACCCAGGTGCCCCACAAACTTTTAACTATAGAGAACAAACTGATGTTTACCAGAGGGAGATAGGTAGGGACATGGGTAAAATAGGTGACGGGGATTAAGGAGGACACTTGTGATGAGCACCAGGTGATGTATGGAAGTGTTGAATCAAGATATTGTACACTTGAAAACAGTATAAAAACTTTAAAAAGTTAGGGTAAGTTGGAAATAGCAGAGGATTTTTGGAACAAGTTCTGTTGTAGCAGAGGTATGGGAGTGCTTCCCTCTCACATCAAGCCTAAGGAAAGGCTTAAGAGGAACCACTCAGAATTTTCAGTTTGCATCTCTGGGAACTCTGAGGACACAGAGGACTGACATCTGGTTCGTTTGTGGAGAGGCGCTGTTGTTGGGCTAGCTGCTCTATGGAGAAGTTGTCACACTGAAGATAGTTTGTCCTTTTACTATTTGTTGGGACAAAGAATGCTTGAGCTGTTCCACCTGCCAGATAGGGGTCACATGTGAGAGTCTTCTCTTGCCTGCTCAACTAGGCATCTGGAGGGGTAGGGGTTCCAGCAAAATAAAGGCATGTGAGATGTACTGAGAAAAGAATTGTGAGCAACCAGTTCAAGAACATGCTTCCACCCAATTTAAGGGAATCGCAAAGGGGACCCTTAGTGATTAAGTATTATCCAGACTGCAACCCTTTCTGCCCTTTCCCTTTGCATTTCTGATCCCCTTTATTTTCTTTAACTTTATTTTCTTAGCATGTAACTTCTAACATACCATGTAAGTTACAGATTAGTCATCTTTTTTTTTTTTAAATGTTTATTTCTGAGACAGAGACAGAGCATTAGTGGGGGAGGGGCAGAGAGAGGGAGACACAGAATCAGAAGCAGGCTCCAGGCTCCGAGCTGTCAGCACAGGGCCCGACATGGGGCTTGAACTCACAGACCACAAGATCATGACCTGAGCCGAAGTCGGAAGCTCAACCGACTGAGCCACCCAGGCGCCCCGTAGTCATCTTTGTATTTTCTAGATGCTAAGATCCAAAAAGGCAGGGATCTTTGTACATGTTGTTCACTGATAGTTCCCAATCACCAGAATGATATTTGGGTCATGATAGGTACTAAAAATATATATATATATATTTGCCTAATTTGAATATGAATTGAATTGGTATCTCCAAAGAGCAATGGAATAGCCCATGCAAGTAAATATTAAACACCTCCCCTTCCCAGACCCCCAGGGTGAGAGCATAGTGATCTAACAGCAGTCAAGTCCAGCGTTTCCTTCTCTGATCTCCCTTGTCTGTTCATTCTCTAACCTTGACCTACAATTCTGGAGAGGCTGGAGGTGGCTTAGTCAGTGTGCAACTAGAAACAAAAACTCAAAAAGGGTTAATAGGGAGGAGACTGACCTTTTTCCCAGTACAGGTAACCTGCCCAAGGAACACCTGAGCTGGAAGGGAGTAAAGCTTTAATTGTAACTAAAATTCAGTTTTACTATTAGTATTACTAATAATATACTGGACTGAACATAAAAAAAAAAGAATGGCTGGAAAACTGTAAATGACTGGAGGAATGTTTAGTTACCTAAAGTTGACCTGAAAAGTCATGGAGGCTGCAAAAGGTTTCATCCAAATGCCTTGAGGGTTTGGAATGGGAAAACTTCTGATAACATTCCACCAGCTCTGCTTCTTCCATAAACCAGGCACATTCGCATGTTAAACGCACTCATATTCTTTTCCTCATTTACAGCACATTCCCTCCTGTCAAAATCCTGACCATCCTTTTACATGGACATGTTGGGACTGTTTCTTCTCCAGTATCACAGACATTTCAAGTCCACAGTTTATGTCCAATAGCCCTCATTTCCAGCATGTAATAAAGTGCCTGACACATTTAAAGCACTTAATAAATGTTTGATGAGTGAAGAAATGAATAAACGATGGGACTTCTTGAGATCAGAAAGCTTTATGAGCGGTAGGAGGGACAAACTTTATTCTAAAGTATATAGGAATGAAAATTACATAAGTAAAATGAGTGAGTGTGTGTCATTTATTGAAGACCTAGTAAAGGTCCAATCAGTTTCTCTTGAGTGAAAGAATGAATGAATGAATTCATGCATGCATGCTAACATAAATGAATGTGTGAAAAATGGCTGCATATATAGGCAAGGTTAAAAGAGTAAACACAATTTTGTTGGTTTATTTATTCATCTATATATCAATACAATTATTTGGTCCTTGTTGTTTTTTTTTTTTTTTTTTTCCAGATGATCCTTGTATTTGTACTAAGCATTGGGTCTCTCATAATCTATTTCATCAACTCTTCTGAGTGAGTAAAATCCCCAGTCATCCTTGTCTTCTGTGTCATTAGGTTGCCAGCTAATTTGGAATTTTTTGCCGGGAATAATGTTTAATATGCTTTCAGGCATACACACATATAAACTCATTAAAAAAAGGGTGAGTATTCCCCCCATGAAGCACTAAATCTAGTTTCACCAGAAAAGGCATGAGTTTCCCCTGTATCCTGTCATTGTGCATTGCTACGGGCTGTGGTGCTGTATACACATCTATTTTAGAGTCTCTGAGACTAGAAGCCTCCAGCTGTGGTCTCCACCCTTGGACCACTCCTGAGGGTGTTCTGTGTCTTTGGAATCCTTAAGTGTTGAAACAGAATCTTTATAGTTGTTTCAGGGTTTGTCATAGGTTTCAAACAACTTTGGATGGGTTTGAAGATGGAACATGCTAGATCTCACCTGGGATAAAGGAGCAAGTTATTGTCTGCTCTTCTCTGAAGCCATTCTCATCTTCTATACCCAAGTTAGAATGGTTTCTTGGACACAGCCTAATCTAATCTGAGCTCCACGCTGATCAGCTGGGAATTACACTGGATTTCTAGCTGAAGTAAAATTGGTATTATGGGGCCACAGAAGTCAGGCAATTTTGGAAATGCTAGGGAAACTAGTAGTCTTTGCTTTGTGAACTCCTTACTGACCTTTTAGGAAATTTTCTTTACATTTGGGTTCATATCAGTCCATTTGACTTAGTGTAGGTCTGTATGAGAAGGGCACAGATGTCAAAATGTCCTGGCTGGGCAGATAGTTTTGCAAACCAAGAGGAGCCACATAATCTCTGTGCATCTGAATCCTCATCGATAAAACAGAAATAGAACCAATAAACTCTATGAAAGGACGAACAGGTAATTGTCCTGTTATTTTCAGCTCCACATGCAGTCCTGTGGTTTTGTTTGTGCATACCTTTCCTCCCAAGGGAAAAGTAATTTCCTTAAAATGTGAACGTAAGTGTCTTGCATTAACCATTCATGGTGAATAAATAGAACATTGCCTACTCTTTATTTGGTCTTCTATAGTAAAACTTTTAAAATGTACATCTGTATAAATGGTTCTTATTTCTTTTCCAGCCCTGTTGGAAGCTGTTCTTCATACCAAGACAAAACCATCCCTATTGATTTGACTTTCAATGTGTTCTTTAGTTTCTATTTTGGGTTGAGAGTAAGTATCTATGGAAAGTGGGAGGAAACAAATGAACACAACAGGTGCAATGTAAAGAGGTGCCTTTATGTGCCTTAGTTGTACAATCTGCCTCTGTTTTCAGGCTCTACAGCTAGAGGGTGTGTGCCCTAACCTGTCCAATGTATAAAGAGACATGAAAACTCTCCCTTGCACTTAACACTGTATCTAGGCCAAAAAATTCTGGTGCAAATGAAAATGATTCCTTTGGATACCCTGTCACACTGTCCTCCTTATTGGCTTCCCAACCTACCACTGAGAAAGCTTTACTAATAATCACAAGCTAGGAAACCTGAGGAACAGCCTCTGAAATGTCATTGGCTCAACCGATTCCACTGATGGGACATGTGCCATATAATTGTATAAAATACTTTAATACCTTTGTTTCATTTTTGTTACACTCATCTATTAAATAGTTCTATCATTCCATAGGCATTTATTGAGGATCCATCATAGGTCTAGATTTCAATGTATTTATCCATCACATGTTTATGGGAGACTATATATATATATATGTGTGTGTGTGTATATATGTGTGTGTATGTATATATATACACACATACATATATCTGTATTTTTATGACCTTCCTTCAAAACTTAACTCTGACCACACTGACCATCAAAATCTTTTTATAGTAATTTATCCCTCTATATATGCTTGCTTTCTTAATCCAAATAGGGAAGCTCATAGACACAGGTCTTGGCCAGCCAAACTTCTAGAAAGTTGTACTTTTTCCATTAAGGGCCATTTTAAATCATGTATCTTTGTTCACAAGTAGGAGGCTTTAGAGGCATCTGGGTGGCTCAGTTGGTTAAGCATCTGACTTCAGCTCACGTCATGATCTTGCTGTTCATGAGTTCAAACCCTGCATCAGGCTCTGTGCTGACAGCTTTGGAGCCTGGAGCCTGCTTCAGATTCAGTGTCTCCCTCTCTCTCTGCCCATCCCCCACTCACACTCTGTCTCTGTCTCTCAAAAATGAATACATGTTAAAAAAAATTTTAGGAGCGCCTGGGTGGCTCAGTCGGTTAAGCGGCCGACTTCGGCTCAGGTCATGATCTCGCGGTCAGTGAGTTCAAGCCCCGCGTCAGGCTCTGTGCTGACAGCTCAGAGCCTGGAGCCTGTTTCAGATTCTGTGTCTCCCTCTCTCTGATCCTCCCCCATTCATGCTTTCTCTGTCTCAAAAATAAATAAACGTTAAAAAAATTTTTTTAAAAGAGGCATTATATAATTATATCAGAAAGCTCTAAGAGCATCAATAGGTTCAAAGTGTTTATTCTGATGTGTAAGTGTTAAGATCTGGTGAGTAAAATGGGTTCATGTTCATTTACTGAACACCCATTAAAGGAAGTTCTTTGTAAAAAAAAAAAATTAGAGTTTATTTATTTATTTTGAGAGAGAGGGAGAGAGACTGAGAAGGAGAGGGGCAGAAAGAGGGAGAGTGAGAATCCCAGGCAGGCTCCGTGCTGTCAGCTCAGAGCCAGATGCGGGCTATGAGATCATGACCTAAGCCGAAACCCAAGAGTCCTGCTTAACCGACTGAGCCACCCAGGTGCCCCTGAAGGTACAGTCTTTATGTAAATACATATTTATCTACATGTCTATACTAATATATATTCAAGTATATAGCTATCTGAGTACATATGCGTGTGTATGTATAGGTATGTAATAGATTGAGATCAAAGCGTCCGTTGAGTGAGATGAGTTAATAAAGCCACTGGTATGTTCATTTTTAAATTCTCGAGGGTAACAGAATATGGAGTCTTTTGTTTCCATTTCATAGTTTGTGGCAGCGGATGACAAGATCAAGTTTTGGTTGGAGATGAATTCGATTGTAGACATCTTTACCATTCCACCAACCTTTATTTCTTATTATTTGAAGAGTAACTGGCTAGGTAAGTGCATTGTGGGAATCAGGTGTAGTCTCTCAAAAATAAATAAATAAATTTAAGTCTTCCACTTTCACTCATAAGTATCCTTCATTTCCATTTTTTAAATGGCCTAAATGCCATTTAAAACCATTTTTCACCATGATTATATGATTTTGTAATATATTTTTAAAACCTGTTTTTTTTTTAAACCTCAGTACCTGGTAACGTACCTGATGCACAGTAGGTGACACTGGTTATTTATTGTTTGTGGACTGATTCATCCACTGTCTGAGAGGCAAGGTCCAAACCCCCCGTCCCCCTGAGGCACCTATATGCTAGAATCCCACGTGGACTGGAAGAGATGAAAAGTCTCCACTGGTCTCTCAAAGCAATAAATCATCATATCCAGACAGGCTGTGACATGTTATATATCTATCTAACTGCTTACTTTGTCTTTATGGGCAGTGCATGGACATTAAGTGGCTTCTATCAGTTTTTATGGAATTTTATATTATTATTTATTACCTATCAAATATTCCTTGCTGTTGGAATTATCAAACTACGTAAAGTAAAATATCATGGGAAAGCTGAGGAACAGACCATAGAGATTCTATAATCAGGAGTTTAAGTGGTTAATAACTAATTTACTGTCTGTTCTAAAGAGGAATTCTATAGGGTGAAATGTGAGTAGTGCTTATTATATGCGAGGCCTGCTCCCACATGCTTTCTATGATTAGTTCAACAGCCCTATGGGCTAGGTACTTTTAATTCCCATTTTGTAGATGAGGAACTAGAGACATGAAGGGAATTGCTGTAGATTACAACAGCTGTTAAGTGTTAGGGCCAGGATCTGAACTAAAGCTCATGCCCTTAAACCCGTGGCCTTACATTGTATGTGAGCATCTCAGAGATAGAAAGAAGGTAAGTGGTCCCGATTGTGTTACAACCCTGACTACTTCCGGAAGTGACCCTCTTCTTTTGGCAGATTTGTCCTTTTGATTGCTTTGTAGGTTTAAGGTTCTTAAGAGCTTTGCGGCTGCTAGAGCTCCCTCAAATCTTGCAAATTCTCCAAGCCATCAGAACCAGGTAAATGCTAGCCCTGCCGTAAGTCCTGCTTGCTTGCTGATTTGGATTAGGAAATTAAAAATGTAAACTGAACCTTCAGTTCCTTTCCCATCGGAATTTCAGTGTAAACCCCATGAAATCCCTTAGCTCCTAAGATATTATTCATCCCCTTACTCCTGTTGTATTAATATCACATGCTGACTAGGAAGTTGACAATCATTTGAGTCTGTTTTGTAGAGCTACATTGTGTAAGTCCATTTAGACTTTAATTCTGCCTCCTCCCCCCCCAAAAAATTAAAATGAAAGCAATCCAAAGGTTTTGGTTCTATATACTTGCTATCATGAATCATGTCTCTTCTATCTAGGAATGTGAGACAGTTTTTCTGACCGTGAGGCACCCAGTAGCAGCAATGAAATCGCTTACAAAAATAGAGCTGCCTAAATGTCTCAAAAAAAAAATTGCAAACTACCTTTGAGCAGCAATACTTCTAAAGTGTTATGCAGTTTGGTTTAATGTTACCCACTGAAAATCTTCATGCTTCTATGTTCTCCCCAGAAACATCAAATTTTATAGGCCAGGTGATTTCGCTGCTAGGCGTTCGTGCATCATGGAGCAGTTGGGATTAGAAAGGGCTGTTCTTGTGTAACAGGTAACCCTACCTGAAAACCACAGAGATTTCAGCTAAACTCTAGAACTTTACTTAGGACATAGGAGCTTGTCCAATCCTTTTCACTGAAAGAGCCTGGTATGAGTTTAGCGAGACATTTCTGTGATCTACTCAAAATTCCATTTTGCAGACCCATTCTCTGGATTCCCAGGACACTGCACTTTGTACTGTTACTTTAGACAATGTGGCAATCTATTAAATTTAGTTTAAGATGATACATATATATTTGTAAAAGCAATATAATATCAGGCTGGTGGATAGCATAGCAAAGTGTAAAATTTTTGAACAAGCGTGTGTGACTGGGTATGTTCAGAACTGGGCATCTCAGACTCTAATGTGCATATGAATCAAACAGAGGATCCCTACAACAATGCAGATCTGTAGATCAGGGGTGGGGGCTGGGATCCTGCATTTCTAATAATGCTCCCAGGTAAGCGCACCATTGCTTCTGGCCCATGAACCACACTTAGAATAGTCGGATTTTAGAGGACTTGTGTTGTTCTGGAATCTGTCTGAACCCAAAAACTTTTTGTCTTTCTTCCTCTAGCAGTTCAGTGAAGTTTTCCAAACTGTTATCAATAGTCCTCAGTACCTGGTTCACTGCTGCAGGATTCATTCATC
This sequence comes from Panthera pardus, assembly GCF_024362965.1. Taxonomy (NCBI): domain Eukaryota; kingdom Metazoa; phylum Chordata; class Mammalia; order Carnivora; family Felidae; genus Panthera; species Panthera pardus. The sequence continues at coordinate 45,856,227 of NW_026526688.1, read as the reverse complement.
TGGTAAGCATTTTCTCAAACTCTCAAGTGTTTCTGGTCAGCATGAACATCTTTCCTTTAAAAAATGCAGGCAGACCTTCTGAACTCCTGTCTCTTTCACTGTAACCAGTGTGCAGTTTATCTTTTTACCTCCCCTTTCTTGGTCTTCTGCACTCCCATATTCTCCACAAATACGTGTTTCCTGCACTCAAGGTATCTATGTTCCTTCCTTCAACATTCAAAACTTGCTCTTAAGAAAGGATCTAATAAGCTTACACTTCAAAATTATAAGCAGTAGGTGAACCTTATTGTTGTATCTTCATAGGAGTCTCAGCATTTAAAAAAAAAGTCAAAGAAATGAAAGCAGTGAGAACTGTCACACTTATGAACTAGGAGAGCTGTGAGAGACAAATTGCTAGGTTACAAAGGGGAGCTTTAGGGCTTTCTCAGTTCTCCCGAAATCCATCTGCATATATAGCTGCCTCCTTTGCCTGTAGGAAAGGCTCATTTTTTTTTAAAGTTTTTAAAAATTTATTTATTTTTGAGAGAGAGAGAGAGAGAGAGAGACAGCTTGAGTGGGGGAGGGGCAGAGAGAGAAACAGAATCCCAAGTAGGCTCCAGGCTCTGAGCCATCAGCACAGAGCCTGATGCGGGCCTAGAACTCATGAGCTGTGAGATCATGACCTGAGCTGAAGTCGGATGCTTAACCGACTGAGCCACACAGTCATCCCAGGTGCCCTGAGGCTCCTTCTTATCTCACATAATCAGAGTTATAATAAATGGATTTCAACAATAAGGAACAAACTCTTGGACTTCATTGCTTGAGGACAGTTGAGGAGCAGTCATTGAAAATGCAGAAATTGAAATAGGATGTTGAAAGCAAAGGTCTTTGAGAAAAGGAAACAAAACAAAAAGCACAGCAGGAGTCTTTTTCACTTGAGTCCTCTCAAAATTAATTAAAGCATTAATGGCAAAACGGAAAAAGAATTTTAAAGTTACCATCTTCAGCTGATCAAGAAAAATGCCAAACACCAAATGTAAACCATGATCCGAGCCTTCAAAAAATCTGAAACCAGCCACATCCCTCCTCCATCCTCAAGCAGGAGAGAAATTTCCTTGAAAGAAGATCACAGTAGTACAAGTGGATCCCTGGCTCTAGAGGGTTGCACCTAGGTGCATGGGCCCGCCATGGGAGCAGCAATCATCAGTGTCTTTTTGGATACCTGCTGGCCATCACAGAATGGTAGGCAAGAGTGCTCAAGGAGAAACTTTTTTGTCATCAATAGCAGTTCCCCATGAAGGGCTCTTAGGCTGAATGTGGCCTATAGACCTATTTTGTCTGACCTAATTATGTTTGTATTTTCTGTTCTAATTTTTTATTGCTTTCTAACTTTTACAGAGAGCTCACATAAAATCCCAGATTTCTGGATTCTTTGGGAAAATACAAAGTTTCGCAATCCAGTCTCTCAAGGCCACTACCAGTCCTAGTTGTAGACTTGATGCTCTCTGTTAACAGCATGTGCTCTTGAGTTGGACACAGCCAGGCTCACTTGAATCAAAGTCTGTTGCTTAACCCTTCTAAGCATGTGAACCTTGCTAGTCACCCAGGTGAGGAGACCTCCAGCAAGGATATATGCAGAGAAAGAAGAAGCAACCAGATGGCTTGTGACTTAAGGGGATCCACTGTGAGTCACCCCAATGTCTGGAATGTTGATAGCCTAGAAGAGCTATATCCCAGAGCGTAGAAAATGGCAGATTTGCTTGGGAGGATATTTGAAATGACAAACCAAAATAAAAACTATAATTGTCCCAACTCACCAGCTGCACATATAACTACTGGCCTTCACCTAAAAGTTGATACCCTCAGGGCACCTGGGTGGCTCACTCGGTTAAGCGTCCAACTTCGGCTTAGGTCATGATCTCGTGGTTTGTGAGTTTGAGCCCCGCGTCGGGCTCTGTGCTGACAGCTCAGAGCCTGGAGCCTGCTTCAGATTCTGTGTCTCCCTCTCTCTCTACCCCTCCCCCACTCACACTCGGTCTCTCACTCCTCCAAAAATAAATAAACATTAAAGAAAAATTTTTTAAATTTGATACCCTCAAAAGGTGAGTGTTAACCAGAAGTAATCAAGAATTCTGCCAAAAATAACAAGGGGGTATAGTGGAGAAAATAGAGAAAAGAGAGAAAAGAAGAAAAGAGAGACATCAGCATAACAACAGTTACTTAATATAACACTTAAAAGAACAATAATTACAAGATAATTTGTCCAAGGAAACGGAGAAGAAAAAAAAAATCCATATTTGAGAAAAAATGCAAATAAAAGGGTTTAAAAACTAAAAATACTAATTCAAACAAAATATATAAGGTTTTAAATAAAAGACTATTAAACAGTAGCAGGAGTTGGAAAACAGGCTGAATGATATCAGAGAAAAAGAAGAATGATATCAGAGGAAAAAGTATTACAGAGCTGAAAATGACATTAGAGGAAACCAAAATGTAATCAAAGGGGACACAAACATGCTCAGGAACATAGTGGACAGGATTGCAGCAAAGTGACATGGAAAAGAACAAAGGCATTCCAGCAACGTCAACTGAACATACTCTAAAATTAGTGTTCCTAGAGCAAAGGACAAGACAGGTGACACCAGAAGAAGTCACCAAAATAAAGTCTTGAATCTGTGGGTTAAAAAAAAATTAATGTTTATTTTTGAGAGAGACAGAGACAGAGCATGAGTGGGGGAGGAACAGAGAGAGGGAGACAGAGCCCCCGAAGCAGGCTCCAGACTCCGAGCCCACAGCCGGATGCAGGGCTCAAACTCACAAACTGTGAGATATGACCTGAACTGAAATTGGATGCTTAACCAACAGAGCCACCCAGGCACCCCTTAAATCTGTGGGTTAAAGGGTATATCATGTCCCAGTGTTGCAGGATTCTTTAGCTCAATACCCAGGGAAACTTGTCTTGCCACTTCGAAGAATGAAGAGGAGAACACAGAATAAAATGAGCAGCAGGCAAAAGTTTTTATTAAAAAGTAAGAATAGTGGAAGCAAGGATTGTACAAAAGCTCTCTTTGAAGATAAGGGGCACATGAAAGTGAATGCCCCAGATGATAGGCAAGGGACTTTATTTTATAGGGTTTTGGCCCATTCCTTTTTCTTTGTTCCCTTTGTTTCTTTTTAGGTTCTTTTTTTTTTTTTTATTGGTCTGATAACTATAAATGCAGACTTGTTTATTCCTGAGGGGAACCTGGGGCAGGAGTAGGTGGTGCTTGTTACATTTGTAAGGAAAACTTTGTGTCTGAGAGAGTTTTCCTCATGGTCAGGCCCAGAAGAGTTTTTTCCGAGGTAGTTTTTCTCATGGGTAGATGTTCCTAGCATTCTTTTCAAATATGTGGTTTGCTCGCTCCCAGGGACCATCAAGCCCTAGCCTCTCCCTTTCTGCCTACTGAATCCTATCTTTCCCTATCATACCAGGAAAAATGACACAAATTATTTATTCCAACCATATTATGGAGCAGTTTACTGATTTTCAAGGATAAGGAGAGAATCCAAGCAGAACCAAGCAAAGTCTATAAAAGGGGGAGAAATGAAACTCGCCTCCAATTTGTCAATGTCCATGGCTACCAGAAGGTGATAGAGTAGGGTCTGCAAAGTTGGTGTGAAAGTATAAGCTATCCTGTCATTTTAAATATTCAAGAGAAAATAGCACCCAGGAGTCCCTTTTAAAAGCATATCTTGAGGGGCGCCTGGGTGGCTCAGTTGATCAAGTGTCTGACTCTTGGTTTCAGCTCAGGCCATTATCTTGCAGTTCGTGTGATTGAGCCCCACGTTGGGCTCTGTGCTGGCAATGTGGAGCCTGCTTGGGATTCTCGCTCTCTACCCCCCTCTGCCCCTCTCCTGCTTGTATGTGCATGTGCTCTCTCTCAAAATAAAAATAAATAAACTTAAAAAATAAGTACCTTGATGGTAAAATCCAGCCATATAGGAGATGAATCAAAACTAGGAACTCAGGAATGAGGAAACCATGATATAAAGTAATGGTGGGGATTATTGAATGAATTAAAAACAGCACTAAGGCATAGCCAAAGGCGTTATGGCTACAGACTAGGCACACATGTACCATGTAAAGATAACATAACTTGTGTGAGTGATGGCAAGGTAAGAGGAGAGGGGGGATCCCCCTAGCGTCCTCCATAGCATTTCTTATCTGAAGTTGAACGATGTCAAGCTTGAAACATAAAATTTCAGTTCTGAAATATGAAGTTAAAAATAGATGATAACTCAGTATCTTAACATTGGTCCAAAATCCTTTACCTTAACTTTATCTTATCTCCCATCTGAGTCTCTGCTCACATGGTTTTGGAGGAAGAGCAGAGTGGACAAGGGGGCCAACAGCAGGCCACAGACTCTTGGAGAGTGCTGGGAGGGAGGGAGGGAAGAGGTTTGAAACACTAAATACCCCCAAAGAGAGTGAGCTGAACCTTAAAAATGTTACTTAATTTATCGTGAGGGAGAATTCCAGGTTGCAATAAACTTAGTTTTAGTTTATACAACAGGTTGTACCAAGATACGATCTAATCCCTGTGCTATGATGCTGTTAACAGACACTATGGGGTTTCAGCTTAAAACTGTCTCAGGCAACTCTTTTAATCCTGAGGGAATATATATGACATAATCTGTGTGTTTTAAACTGGTTTTCTTAGAATGTACTAGTCTCAGACAACAGTGAAGACTCCAGAAGTTAGTGGAAGCAGATTAGTAGACTTTGCAACAAAACCCTCTGCCAGCTTTGGGAGTTAAGTGTACATGTATGATCCCTTTCTTATTTTGGAATAGGGTATTATAAGGAGTCCATACTCTTAACCTACTCCTCAAACTTAAGAAAAGTTCACTTTTAAAAAGTGGTCAAATACCTGAGCGAACTATGTTATTTCTAATTTCTATTTCAGTTCTTTTTCTTTTTTTTTCAGAATTTTTTTTAACATTTATTTATTTTTGAGAAGAGAGAGACACAGCATGAGCAGGGGAGGAGAGAGAAAGAGGGAGGCACAGAATCTGAAACAGGCTCTAGGCTCTGAGCTGTCAGCACAGAGCCCGACATGGGGCTTGGACTCCCGGACTGTGAGGTCATGACCTGAGCCAAAGTCGGATGCTCAACCAACTGAGCCACCCAGGCGCCCCTCTATTTCAGTTCTTAACAACAAAACAAAAAAACCTACTTTTCCAGGCATCTCTAACATCTTAACATTTTTGTTCTAAATAGAAATGGAAAACATCCAAGAAATATGTAAGATATTTGGGAAAAAATGTCAAAAAATGGAAAAAGAAAGGAAAGTTGTATACATTATATAATTGTCATTTATAATATATAATAATATATGACATATCATATATTTATAAGTTTATATATACCACAAATACATAGTGCCATTGCCTAAGTTACTCATTTTAATATAAAAAGGTAATCTAATGAGTTTAATTTTCTTAAAATGTGAAGACTTAGGGAGAAATCAGAGGAAATATTCTTCAGAGTTTTTTTTTTTAATCATGGAAAAAAATTTATTTTTTTTTGGCAGGGAGTGGTGGTGGGGAATAATGTGGAAAATTTGTTTGCTTTTTCTTAGACACTAGCCTTCATTCTCTTAAGCACATTGAAGTGAAGTGCTCATGTAAGTGCTTACTTTTCAATAATAACCCTGAGCTACTGGTAAATAAGAATAAATAATAATTGCTCGATTTCAGAACCTGGCTTATCTGAGTCTCATGGCTCTAGAATGCAGTGACTTGCCCAAATGAAAGGAAAGAGATACAGGCAGCCAGTACCCCTGGGGAGCTCTCCAAATGTGGGCCCAAGCTACATCCTCCCTCAGAGTTCAGCAGTAATCTCAGTGAAGAAAACAAGACTTCACGATCTCTACACACACTTTGCAAACCCTTTAACACAGGCTAGGAATCATTAATACTTCATTTGGATTGAATTAAGTGAAACTAAGCCAATGTTTTTCCTATTCTTTATAAACATTCCGTTGGATTCCATTCAGAGACCTTTCCTGAATCTCCTCTTTTTGAACAGGTGGAAAATTCTGGTGATCCCTGGCTCAAAGGTAGAAATTCACAGAACATATCATATTTTGAATCTATTTACCTGGTCATGGCAACAACGTCAACTGTTGGCTTTGGAGATGTGGTAGCCAAGACATCCCTAGGACGGACCTTCATCATGTTTTTCACCCTGGGGAGTTTGGTGAAGAATATTTTTAATATCTTTGAATATAGCTACATTAACCCAACACATGTAGTTAATGGTGATAAATAAAGCAATACAGGTTTGAGAGTGAATGTTGCATTATTCAGAGCAAGTGTGAAATGAAAATGGAAAGATACTTACATCCTATGTTTTCCAAACTGCATCCTCTGGAGCACGTGCTTCAATTGCATGATTGCCAAAGATGAGGATGGCAGACAAAGGAGAGCAGACTTTATTTATGAGTCTGCATTGAATTGAGCAATCCTATATTCCTTTACCTCTTGCCCATCAGACTGAAGTCTTTCTTCCAATGAGGAAGGGCATTTGAGATTTGATTTGAATGAGCCAAATGAGTAACTCTCTCTGAACTAGCATTCTACTTCAGATATGTGAACATCTGTGCTTGGTTCAAGAGTGTATCATGGACAAAGGAAACCTCTTTTAGTTACTTTAACTTCAGCTCCTTAAAAACCGGTAACAGAGTTCTCCCCTCCACATTTCTGATATTCCCCTGTCCATATTATTACATCCCCTCATTTCAGTCATTTCCCCTAAACCTCTCTCTGTCCCACATGTTTTATTTTTTTTCTAAGCCTCACATAGTATCACGTCAGAAGAGTCAGAAGTGCAGTTAGTTGTGACTAGAGGACAAAAGGGACAGGAAGTATGCCTTACCACTTGTCTTTGCTTTCATAATTTGGAATGCTGCAAAGCATTTTATTTGATTTAAACCAAATCCAAAGGTCAAGGAAGAAAAACGGCCTGCCTTTTGAAATACAGTTCACAGATAAGAGAAAGTCTTATGCACCTTCTTTCTCTTTTATAATCTCAGAATTTTAGAATGTCCTTGAAAACAATGAGATCTGGGGGTGCCCGGGTGGCTCAGTCCATTAAGCATCCAACTTCAGCTCAGGTCATGACCTCACACAGTTCATGGGTTCGAGCCCCTCATTGGGCTCTATGCTGACAGCTCAGAGCCTGGAGCCTGCTTCAGATTCTGTGACTCCCTCTCTCCCTGCCCTGCTCGTGCACGCTCGCTCTCTCTCTCTCTCTCTCTCTCAAAAACAAACATTAAAAAAAATGAAATCTAAGATTTTATTTGCTGATCATTTTAGATCCTATTTGCGAACTATGTCCCTGAAATGGTGGAAATTTTTGCTAACAAGAGGAAATACACCAGTCCCTATGAGGTGGTCAAAGGGAAGAAGTAAGTAGCTTTCAAGCATAATTTCTGCAGTTTGAGAAATTCTACTAGTCACATATCTCTTTAAAAATGCCTGTTGCTTGGCCTAAAGTGAATATATTGGCAAGGTCCTTCATTTACTGAAGAGGGTTGTGCTAAAATAAATACCATAAGAAGATATTTGGTACTTGATAAAAACAACTATGTAGGGGGCGCCTGGGTGGCTCAGTTGGTTAAGCGTCCGACTTCAGCTCAGGTCACGATCTCACGGTCCGTGAGTTCGAGCCCCGCGTCGGGCTCTGGGCTGATGGCTCAGAGCCTGGAGCCTGCTTCCAATTCTGTGTCTCCCTCTCTCTCTGCCCCTCCCCCGTTCATGCTCTCTCTCTGTCTCAAAAATAAATAAACGTTAAAAAAAATTAAAAAAAAAAAACAACTATGTAGATGCTGGTAAGAGCAGTAAAACAACTAAAATGACAAATAATATTATCATTCCCTATCAAATATTAAGTGTGACAATATTTCTGCATCCCTCATCACTGTGCTCTTAACATCTATTACTGTTCTGTTCATTTTAATCATGTGGTTAACTTACGGCTAATTTCACATAATGGATCAAATTACAGCCGCAGTTCAAATTTAAAATAATTACTTCGACTCTGTGGTCTCAGCCAAAATTCCACTAACACCATATGGGGGCTCATTCACAGGCAGAGGTTTGCTGGAGTGAAGAGAAATTTCCACGTCTTCTACAACACTTCATAGATCACCTGTTTTGTCCATGTCACAGCCACCTGTTCTGGGAGGAAAATGGAGTTGGGAGTTGTTTTTTATCATATTTCTCTGTGATGTGTTATTTCAGTATCCACTATGGTTTTCACATCCGAGAAGGAGGGAATGGATTGGAGATCTTAAATTGGAAGCAACTCTTTTTTAGTCTCTATTTGCTGTAGAGGAAAGAGATCCAGTGGAGATAAACTCCCTCGGAGTGGTCTCTTAGCACAATTGGATGAAAACCAAGATTAACTTAGGAGTCTGAAAAGGAAAGTAAAAAAAAATAAAAATAAAATAATAATAACAACAACAATAAAATGAGTGAAAAATAAATATTGAAAACATGGAAATGAACTAGATAAACCAAAGTCTTACGCAGTTCATCACAAGAAGGCAATGCGGGACACATGCCAAATTAGCCCAAAAGGTCTGGAAATCTTAAGGTTAGGTTAGGCTACATGTATGCTTTTAGTTTCCTTAAATGAGTAATGGAGGGAAAAATAGCTTATTTAAGTGCATTACGTAAGGAAGTTGATAGCTATTTTTCACAATAAAAGTTGAGATTTTTACACCTGTCCTTGAAGACTCTCCATTGGACTCACTTTTTAGTAGCTACTAGATAATTTTCAGTGCAGAAGATAAACCAAAATAATCCAGAATGTACTGCCACCTCTGCCATAGTATTGACTATGAGAAAATCAGTGAAGTATTTTGAGCCTCTTTTGTTCCTTTGAAAAAGACTAGATCAGCTAATCAGGAGTCAAGTGAAAGAAATCAAGTGAAGTAACACATGTGCAAGTCCATTATAAGTTATAATAACTATGAAAAATGTCACAATTACAATAGTTATTATTGTATTCCTGAAAACCTACCTGTTATTCAAATGTTTGGATTCATACCCAACATGGAATGAACTAGGGACCATAGAAATCTGATGTTTCTTTTCTCTATTGGAGATGCAGTCTTCAATGTTTCTATTTTAAAAATCTGGGTAATTCAAATACCAGATTGATTTAAAGCTAAATTTAAGCTAAATTTAGCTCTGCGTCTTGACAGGAAGATACTTCTGTTTCTCAGATGATCCACCTCACATATTCTTGCCCCCTAGGTTCATCGTGGTCTGTGGGAACATTACGGTTGACAGTGTGACAGCTTTCCTACGGAATTTTCTCCGCCATAAGTCAGGGCAAATCAACATTGAGATTGTTTTTCTGGGAGAGTAAGTTTATCTGTACCATTCACGGGCTCTAAATTAATCCTTGAAATATGTGTGCATTTTTTTAATGGAAAAAAATTACCCTCGCAATATTCATAGGAAAATTAGGAAATAATAATAAGCAAAAGGAGAAGAAAAGGCAATCTTACGACCAGAGTTAACCTCAGAGAATATTTTGGAATATATCTTGCCTGATGTTTATCTGTATATATACTAACGTTGTTAAAGAGATTTCCTATCATTTACTCTTATGTGACTGTGATTTTGTGCACAAGTCTGGCATTTTTTCTAATTGCTATTCTGTTAATTCTCAGAATTGGAAATGTGAGTTCAAATAGATGCAGAAAGGATTGTTTTTAATGATGTTTTTATTCTATGAAACTTACATTTCCACAAGTAGAGTCCAAGTCAACTATTTTGTGAACTCCCTAGAAAATGCATACTTAATATGAAAAGGTTTTTAAGTAGGCAAAATGATTTCTTATCGTTTTATTTTACAATTTTGGTTCCCAGTGAGATTGAACAATTTTTGTATGTTTTGACCATTTGATTTTCCTTTTTTGATGAATAAAGAAATTTGTCTTCATTTCTCATATCTGCTTTTCTATGAGGATGGTTATCTGCTGCTTTACTGACTTCTCAGCGGTCTTAATGTATTTTGATATTAGCCTTTTTGTGTCATTTGTTGTAAATATTTTTCTCTCTTTGCCTGTGTGTGTGCACGCAGAAGCATCTGATTTACATGTACTATAACCCATCGACTCTTTCATTGTGGCATCTGGCTTTTCTGACACTCTTTGTTCTAGAATTAAGCAAATATTTCTCTAGCGTTTCTATGTTTCCATATTGAAATATTTTGTATTTAAGCTCCCTGGAATTCATTTTGTGTAAAGTGTAAGGAACTAACTTCTTTATTTTGTTCAAATGGTTTATCAGTTATCCACACACCACCAAATAAGTCAGGCAGATTGGAAAGGGCATTTTGATCTTGGACAGGATCATATACAGGATCACTTCCGCCACTTCCACCTTCACACATTTTATAGTTCAGCGCTTTGTACCTTGTACATTGTGGCATGTCCAGTCCAATACAACTTTGGGCTCCCCTGTATGAGATGACCAACCAGCATTTTGAACTCCTTCATGGTGCTACATTGAGGGACAGCCAACAGTTCTATTTCAGTGTAATTGCCTACCTGTCTTTTCGGTTATTTGTATGTTACTTGAATCCTTATTTTAAAAAATAGTCAAAAACCGGGCTAAAATTAGTGATAAGGGGCTAATAATTATAATCCAGTTGAGACAAAAAGGAAATCATTAGATGTATTTACTGTTGTATGGACATAGGTACTTGTCAAGAGAACGAATGAAACTTTTTAAAATTTATTTTAATGTTTATTTCTTTTTGGGAGAGAGAGAGACACCAAGAACGAGTGGGGGTGGGGCAGAGAGAGAGAGAGACAGAGTCTGAAGCAGGCTCCATGCTCTGAGCTGTCAGCACAGAGCCCGACGTGGGGCTCGAACCCGCCAACCAAGACATCATGACCTGAGCCGAAGGTGGATGCTCAACTGACTGAGCCACCCAGGTGCCCCTAAAACAGAAATGTGAGATTTTTTTAAATGGTGCAAAATGTTGGAAGCACTCATCTAGAATTTTTCCCATTACCTATAATTTTTGATGACTCTGCAATTCATATCCTCCACCAGACATTCTCTGTGGCTCCATATTCACACAACTAAATTGCTTACTGAATATCTCCATCCCAGAGCTTCAAAGGCCCCTCAGATGTAACATTTTAAAAAACAAACTCATGATCTTATATCTCTCTCTCCAGCTAACAAGGCAAATACATAAAAGAAGGAAAGAACACGGCACTTTCTGTCTCAGCAAATTGGACCTTATCAGTGCAGTTCCTAAAAACAGAAAGCAAGGCATTGTTTTTGCTGCTCCTCTCCCTTAAGCCTTACGTATACTTGCATCAATATCATCAATTTTGTCTCCTAAAGAAATACTAATTGTGTCTCTGCCACTCCATATCCTATTCAGTTAATATTTTGTATCTCCTTAAGTTCTGGAAAGACCACGTTATTGATTTGTGCCTTTTTCTCAGAAACTCTTCTCCTGCTGTTATATGACTGGTTTGTTCTTATTCTTCAGCACTCAGAAATAAGGCCAGATGTTTAGTATCACCTAACCACATGGATTAGTAATAGAGGATGGATGTTTTCCTACAGGGGATTCGGAGTTCTGTTAAAGCCACTAAATAAATACCATGAACTCTAAACCAAAGTCAGTCATCATTTTACATCTTTGGTACTATATTCTTTGCCCAGGGTTCCTCCTTCCTTGGAATTAGAAACATTATTTAAGTGCTACATGGCCTATACGACTTTTGTTTCTGGATCGGCACTTAAGTGGGAGGATCTGAGGCGAGTTGCGGTAAGAACTAGTTGTTTTTCTTCTGATTATCCTAAGCTGCAACAATTAAGATGATAGGATGTATTTCTCTTTCAAAAGTATCAGTCCACATGCTTAAATTGGTGGAAATAAGACTTCCTCAACTTTAAAAACTGATCATAAAGGAAATGTAGCTATTGAATCTCCAAATCCTCCTTGATAAATGTCAAGTAGACAGCACTGTTTACCTACACTTAACATTTATTTATTTCACTAAATCCTCTACTTATCTAGAGCAGTTTTATTTTAGCAGTCTAAGAAATCTGAAAAAGTTATGGATGGCAAAAGTGTGTTTAATCTTATCATTGAATAGAATCCTTACCAGACACAGATTTCCCAACTTTTTCTAAACACACTGATCCACTTTCTGATAAGAGAAACAGAAAGGAAAATAGCAGAAATCCCATTAAGGATGGATGAAAAATAATGAGCAAAGGCCAACAGTCTAGACAGCTTTCATTTAAGATCAAAGCAGGTTTCCTCCCATGTTTTAGATTTCATAGAATCACATAAACCAAGGGCTGTAGTTTTTTTAAATCAGAGATCTCTAGAGTTAACATAAAGAATTGAAATAGAAAATGACAGACTCAGAATAATCTTTCTCTTTCCCGCAACTCAGTATTGTAAGTGCCACTTCAATAATTTTCTATACCCTTAAGATTCAGAATCCACAAATACTGAATGACTGATTACTTTGGGTCAAGCATACTTCCAGTTCCTCCATTCTTTGCTGTCCTGAGAGGCAAATCAATGTATAGGAAGTTGCTTAAAAACTTCGTTTTGGATAATAGGAAAAATACAACTATGTACTTTGCCTGTTTTAAAGCAGTCTTGCATCTGTGTTGGAGACCCTATGCCCAGGTCTGTCCACTACAGCACTTCCAGCCATTACAGCATCTACAGGACTCTGATCCTGCTGTAAGGACATCCTTATCACCACTCCTTCCCAAGGGTGTTCTCTCTCTTATGGAAAATTTTATGATAAAACCACAGGGAAACCCAGAGGGGGAACACTAGAGCATTTCCTATGTAATTAACAAGATGGCTACTGTCTAATCTTGAAGAATAGGTGGAATCTGCAGAAGCATGCCTGATTATAGCCAACCCTTTGTGCAGTGATTCGCATGCTGAAGACACTTCCAACATTATGAGGTAAGAAGCTGGCACTGTTTTATATGCTTCAAGATGATTTTATTTCTACCTCTTTTAAAATAAAGCCCAGTGGCCCAGTGCATGGGACCAAATAGGAGAAGATGTCATCTATTACAGCACTAGGTTCATTATATTCCAGGTTTCTGCCTATTTTTTCTTTCTTTCTTTCTTTCTTTCTTTCTTTCTTTCTTTCTTTCTTTCTTTCTTTCTTTCTTTCTTTTTTTTTTCTCCCCAAAGCTGTGTGGATGCAAAAATAGAGTATCCTGAGTATCTTTGTGCTTTTCCATATACTTTCCTAAAGTTTCATATGGGTAAAAGTTATTTAAAATTTTTTTCTTACGTTTATCTTTTGAGAGACATAGAGAGATAGAGCACAAGTTGGGGAGGGGCAGAGAGAGAGGGAGACACAGAATCTGAAGCAGGTTCCAGGCTCCGAGCTGTCAGCACAGAGCCCAACACAGGGCTCGAACTCACAAACTGTGAGATCATGACCTGAGCTGAAGTCGGACGCTTAACCGACTGAGCCACCCAGGCACCCCAGGTAATAGGTATTTAAATTTAAAAAGCAAGCATACCAATAACTGATAGCTGTTCAGATAACACCGTTAATAAATAACATCTTTAAACTTCCAAAAATAAAGATGCCATTTTCTGATTGGTGAATCCTATTAGTAGACTTTATTTATTGGAGTTTTTCTCCAGTAGTTCTGGTGAAATATTGTGTATCATTTGCTATAATGTGCTTGTGATTGTTGGCAAATATCTTCCAGATGACTAGAATTGGTATCACTGTCTTTAACTATGAGCTGTCTGTGAGCGGGAACTTGACTTGTGGTGATAGTTTCAAGCTATCATGGTGATGGCAATGGCATTGTGCCCAACCATATGAACTTATGGTCCCCAGAGCATAATAAACATACATAGCTAAAGGTGATTCTACAAACAGCAAGAAACAGTTGAGAACATATACTGTGCATAATACAGTATATATGAGTTGGACCTCAGTCTCTTAATATGTATAATGAGAATGTTGGGTAAGACAGTCTATGAGCTACTTCAAGCTATAGACAGAAATGCGATCACTGTTTTTTTTTTCTGTAATTAATGTATTTGAAGGCTAAAATACATGAAACTGCTGATTTTCTCCTCAAGAACTGGTTTCAGAACACCACAGTCTCCTAGTACCAAGAGCCGACCCTTCCATAGATTACATTTACTAAGTCACTAAAACAATATCATCCTTTACTGTGTATGCAATTAAACAGAACATTATTAGAAGACAGCATAATCGTGCATTTTATATGTTGTTTTATTATTGCATACTGTACATCACTGATGAGCATATTTGTTGTTTATGTAGGGTTCTCTCCATCAAAAACTATAACCCTAATACCAGAGTCATCATACAGATACTTCAATCCCATAACAAGGTATGGTAACCATCTAGCCTACCTATCATCCCCTTTTAGTCTATGGAGTTGAATAACTTCCTTTGTCTAAATAATAAAACTTATTAATTTCTCACAGGTCTATACTCAAAGATTTTTTGCCAATTACAGGTGAAATTTGGAGGTTCATTAAGATTTTTAATCACTTAAAAATGCAAATTCATAAAGAGGTATACTTTCATACTTTAGCAGCTGCTACCTGAGGGTCTAACTACTAATCCACCTAAATCTAGATGCTAATATCATTTCCTTTGGGACACTGACCTACCTCTCTTGGCACATCTATGACTACTTGGAGCCACTAAAAATGCAGTACCCTGATTAGACAATCACAGAGGTTTGAGAGACGACCAAAAGCTAGGACAGGGTTGAGCAAAAAGGTTCAACTCCTACACAAGGCCATTTCTTCAAAACTGAGAGAGGTGGCTATTTTACCTAGTGCAGAATTTCAAGGGGAATGAAGAAACAGAGGAATATATTCTAAATGAAAGAGTAAGATAAGACCTCAGAAAAAGACCTTGACGAAACAGAGGTGAATGACAGAGTTCAAAACAGTCATCAAGATGCTCACTAAGCTATGGGGAAGAATGGATGAAGAAAATGAGAACTTCAACAGAGATGGAGTATATAAGAAAGTAACCAAATAGAAATCACAAGCTGAGGGATTTAGTAACTGAACCAAAAAAAATACAATAGAGGGGTTCAGCAGCAAACTAGATGAATCAGAAGAATCAGCAAACAGGAAGACAGGGTAGTGGAACTCACCTAATCAGAGGAGCAGAAAGAAAAAAGAATGAAAATGAGTGGGGACAGCTAATGGGACAATATCCATTGGGTCAATGTTTGCATTATAGGCATCCCAGAAGGAGAAAAACAAAGAAAGGGGCAGAAAACTTATCTGAAGAAGCAGTCACTGAAAACTTCCCTAATCTGGAGAAGGAAACAGACATCTATATCTAGGAAGCCCAGATAATTTTAAATAAGATGAACCTAAAGAGATCCACACAAAAACTCATTATAATTAAAGTGTCAAAAGTTAAAGACAAGGAGAGAATCTTAAAGTTGGCAAGAGAAAAACAACTTGTAATGTCTAAGGGAACCACTGTAAGACTAGCAACAGATTTTTCAGCAGAAACTTCACAGACCAGAAGGGAATGGCCTGATAGATTGAAAGTATTGAAAGAAAAAAAAAGCCCTGCCAATCCAGAATAGTCTACCTGGCAATGTTGTCATGCAGAGAGTTTTTCACATAAGCAAAAGCTAAAGGAATTCATCATCACTAGGACAGTTTTATAAGAAATGATAAAAAAAACTTCTTCAAGCTGAAAGGAAAGGGCATCAATTAGTAACAGAAAAAGATAAGAAAGTATGAATCTCAATGGCAAAAGAAAATGTATAGTAAAATTCAGAATAATCTAATGTTGTAAATGTGGACTAATCACTTATGAATCTCATATGAAGGTTAAAAGACGAAAGTGGTAAAAATAACTGCAGTACTTAGTAAGGGATACACTAAGGGATCCCTTAGTAAGGGATATACCAAATGCTATAAATTGTGATATCAGAAACAAAATGGGGTGGGGGGGGATAAAAATGTGGTTTTAGAATGTGATCAAACTTAAGTTGTTAGGACTTAAAATAGATTGTTATAAAAATGAGTTATGTGGCCTACTATGAAGTAGCCACAAAGGAAAAATATATGTAGATACACAACAAATAAAAAGAAAGGAATCTAAGACCTACAGAAAATCATCAAATCACAAAGGAAGAGAGCAAAAGAGGAAGAAAGGAACAGAGCATTGACAAAACTGCCAGAAAACAATTAACAATGACAATAGGTGCATACCTATCAATAATTACTTTAAATATAGATGGGCTAAATTCTCCATTTATAAATGATTTAAATTTTTTTTAATGTTTATGTATTTTTGAGACAGAGAGAAACAAAGCATGAATGGGGGAGGGTCAGAGAGAGAGGGAGACACAGAATCCGAAGCAGGCTCCAGGCTCTGAGCTGTCAGCACAGAGCCTGACACAGGGCTCGAACTCACGGACTGTGAGATCATGACCTGAGCCAAAGTTGGACACTCAACCAACTGAGCTACCCAAGCGCCCCTCATTTATAATTATATATATAATTAATATATATAATTATTATATATTATATGTATTATATATAATTATTATATATATTAATTATATATAATAAAATATATAGTTTATATAATGGAATTTTGTTCAGCCATAAAAATGAAGGAAATTTTGCGCTTGCTACAGTATGGATGGGCCTTGAGGGAATTATGCTAAGTGAAAATAAGCCAGAGAAAGACATACCATATGATTTCATTTATATGTAAAACTTTAAAAATTAAAAAAAAAAAAAGCAACCCCCCCCCCCCCCCAAAAATCCATACAGATAGAACAGATTGGTGATTGTCAGAGGTAGGGATGGGGGTGGTGTTGAGGGTGGGCAAAATGGATGAAGGGATAAAAAAGAACAAACTTCTGTTTATAAAACAAATAAGTCATGGGAATATAATGTACAGCATGGTGACTATAGTTAATAATACTCTATTGTAGATTTGAAAGTTATTAACAGTAGGTCTTAAAAGTTCTAATCACAAGAAAAAAATAATTGTAACTATTGGGGTGGTAGGTGGTAACTAGAATTATTGTGGTGGTCATTTCACAACACACACATTGAATCATTATCTTGTACACCTGAAGCTAACACAATGTTATATGTCAGTTATATCTCAACGAAAACAAGGACAAAAATAAAAGTTGTAGGTTCAGGGTAGTATAAGAGGTCTAAGTCATTTGACCTGATTTCGCAACTCTCACTATTTCTATTTTAAAAAGTGGGAGCAGTAGACCACTAATAATTTTTAAAAGCTGAATTTGTTCTGATACCTTCTACTGACACAGGCACAACAAATTTTTTCAAGTAAAACAAATGCAAGAAAGCACATTCATTCTGAAAAAACTTTCTTGAATTGTATTTACTCATAATGTTTGACCTACTTTCTACTATGAAACAGGTTTTTCTGCCAAAGATTCCCAGCTGGAACTGGACTACTGGAGACAACATCATCTGCTTTGCCGAATTGAAGCTTGGATTCATGGCCCAAGGCTGTCTGGTGCCAGGTTTATGCACCTTTCTAACGACTCTATTTATTGAACAGAACAAAAAGGTAACCTTGTAAATTGTTGAATCTTGGCTTTTTCCCATGTCCTCACATGGTTAGGATCAGAAATAGGAAAAAAAAAAAATTGAAGAAGGCAAGAAAGCCCCAAGGAATCAGATTTGACTTCCATTTGAACGGCAAAGTATTGAGAGATCTAGACTGCAGTCCCAGACATTACACTGACCTTGAAGAAGTTATTTATCTTATTCTTGTCTAAGAATATTTATCTGCAAAATAGAAATAGTATCTTTGCTTCCTACCTGCAGTCCAAGATGCTGGGAATATAAATGTAGAAGTACTTGGAGTTACTGAACATAGAAATATAAATAAGGGCACCTGGGCAGCTCGGGTGGTTAAGTATCTGACTCTTGATTTCGACTCAGATCATGATCTCACAGTTGGTGAGATTCAGCTCCATGTAGGGCTCTGCACTCATAACATGGGGCTTGGGATTTTGTCTCTCCCTCTCTCTATGCCCCTCTCATGCTCTCTCTCTCTCTCTCTCTCTCTCTCTCTCTGAAAATAAATAAACTTAAAAAAAAAGAATATAAATAAAGACTATATTATTAATGGAAAATCATCTATTTAAATATAAAGTAACTATGTAATAATTGATATAATAATAAATAATTATATTCATTGAACAAATAATAATACAAATAATAATTACAATCTAATTTTTCAGGTTATTTTGGGGACATTCCATGCAGTAATAATAATAGTCACCACTATGAGTGCCTCCTATGTTACTGATTTTAAATACATTATGTTTCTCCTTGATAATATTTTAAGATAGCATCCCAGTAATAGGTCAGTGAAGCTAACCTGATTTTATAGGAAGTTAGTGAGTAGCAGAGGTAGAATTGTCTGACCTAATTAATGTCTTACCACTATGCTTGATGCCTGTGGCTGTTAGGTATCTACTCACAATCTCCCACATCAGGTCCTTTGATACCTTTGAGTCAAAATAAGTGAAGGGACTATTAGGGTGCTATAGTACCAAGTATGGCCTTTGAAATGTCACTCCCATGAAATATTCCAGGAAAGGCTCTAACCCTCAGCTGGGCCTGGTATCCCATTGTCCAGAGGCTCTTCAGAGAGTCTGAGAGTGACATTTCCTCTTCATTTAATTATGAGTCCACACATGACTTCTTTTATACTCAGTTTCCCTCTTGGCCTTTTTTTTTTTTTTTTTTTTTGCATTTTATTTCCTTTTGTAATAAATTCAAAAAACTTTTTGCATCTTTTCTGTTTTCATCCCTGGTACGATATAAAAACAAATAAACACCATGAAAGATGCTCTGGCCATCAGAACACTAACTGAAAAACAAAGGTTTCTTCTGTAATTCCTTCTGTGAATGTGAGGAGATATCATATATAGATAAATAGAAATGACCATCAGGCAGCAGGAAATGAGCCCTGGTGCTACTACAGTGAACCTGCATTAGCCTTATCTTAGTGGTCACTGTGTAAGGCTTCGAAAATCACTCGTGAGGAAATTGTCTCTGCCTGTGTTGTGTCCTTACAAAGTGCAAGATAACCACGATATCTGTTGTAATGACTCTGATACTAATCTCCAGGGCTAGAGAAAGTAAATGGAATGAGAACCCTCTATGAAGACTTCATCTCTTTCATGGAAATAGAGGAGGAAAAAATGCAAACCAACACTGTATTATGTTGTTCTTCTTGATGTGTAATCTGCAGTTGTAACCTCCTCACTGAACATGGCCTGTCAACATTCATCATAAGAGGGCTTTTGGGATATAGGAATTGAGAGAGATTATTTGGAAGTGATGTCTAAAACCTACTTTCAGAAATCTTAAACTGGGCCCCAGATTTTGTAATTCTATACTCTGCTCTGGTTTATAGATTCCGTAATAAACTGTTAAGTTAGGTTTAACAGCCAGGACTCCAGTGTCTTGTGTTCCATTTTTGTTGCATTGGACACTTATTTTCTCTGTCAGTTTCTGCATCAATAAAATGAGATTTATGAAGGAAACAATCAACAAAACTAAAAAGCAGTCTATGGAATGGGAGAAGATACTTGCAAACAACATATCTGGTAAAGGGTTAGTATCCAAAATCTATAAATCTATAAAGAACTTATCAAACTCAATACCCAGAAAACAAATAATCTGGTTAAGAAATAGGCAGAAGAAATGAATAGATGTTTTCCCAAAGAAGACACCCAGATGGCTAACAGACCTATGAAAAGATGCTCAGCATCACTCATCATCAGGGAAATCCAAATCAAAACCATGATGAGATACCGCCTCACACCTGTCAGAATGGCTAAAATTAACAACTCAGGAAACAACAGATGTGGATGAGGATGTGAAGAAAGGGAAACCCTCTTATATGGTTGGTGGGAATGGAAACGGATGCAGTCACACTTGAAATTAATATGGAGGTTCCTCATAGAGCTAAAAACAGAACTACCCTATCACCCAGCAATTGCACTACCAGGTATACAGAAAGGATACAAAAATACAGATTCTAGGAGGTCAGTACACCCGATGTTTATAACAGCCTTGTCAACAATAACCCAACTACAGAAAGAGACCAAGTGCCCACTGACTGATGAATGGATAAAGAAGATGTGGTGTATATTTACAATGGAATATTACTCAGCCATCAAAAAACTGAAATCTTGCCATTTGCAGTGACATGGATGGAGCTAGAGTGTATTATGCTAAGCAAAATAAGTCAGTTAGAGAAAGACAAATACCATTTGTCTTACCATTTCACTCATGTGAAATTTAGTAAACAACACAGATGAACATTTGGGGAGGGGAAAAAAAGAGAATGGGAGGAAAACCAGAAGAGACTTTTAATGATAGAGAACAAACTGAGGGTTGCTACAGGGGAGTTTTAGTGTGTGGGGGGAGTTAAATGAATGATGGGGATTGAGGAGGCACTTGTGATAAGAACGGGGTGTTATATGTAAGTGATGAACCACTGAATTCTCCTGAAACCATATATGACACTATATGTTAACTACCTAGAATTTAAATAAAAATTTGGAAAAAAAATAAAATAAAACCAAAAACTTTCTTTAGGCTTGAAAAATAAAGTAAAATAAAATAAGCTATTAATCTCATAATCTGATTTTTGTAAGTATTATGTTAATATCTGTAAAACTTCTGAGTACTCAGATTAAAAGACCTTGGATCAATGGTATGTGTTTCACCTGTATTAATTATATGGTGAGAAATTATAGTCCAAAGAGCATTTCCAGTTGCTTCAAGGCACAGAGCATTGCCTTAGGCTTAAATTTAAATTAGATCTACTCCAACTTACATACTTGAGCTCCCTGACTCCACTATCTAAATCCAAAATCCATCTTCTTGTTTCCCTTTCTGAACTTTAAAAAATGAGCACAGGAAGTCTTCTCCATCTTTATCATTTTTTTACCATTTTTCAAAAACTGAAACATTTGGCTTAGAAGTGCCAAGCCAATTTTTTCAGTAATTGGAACTTAAATAGGGACCACCCAGTGAGAGGAGCCCTTCTCAATAGAAGAATTTAAGAGAGTGGAAAAAGGCAGGAGATTCAGCTGAATCTTGGAAAGGGAGTTGCAGGGGAGAGTGCCTGCCTGGACTGCCTGATAAAATTAGTCCTTTTTTGTAAGGCAGATTTGTGTGTGTGTGTGTGTGTGTGTGTGTGTGTGTGTGTGTGTGTGTGTGTGTGTGTGTGTTTTATTTGTTTTGAAACTGCAAGATGGCCATCTGAGGAGTATTTTTGAACTGGCCTTAACTGTCCACAGCCACACTGTTTCAGAGCTTCCAGAACTTCCAGACATTGACCTGGGACTCTGGGGTATAAAGGGGCCTGTCCTGCCATGTCAGGGCAGTGTGCTGGAGATTCTTATGGCAGCAGATGGGGAGAATGATGGGGATGTACATAGAGCACAACAAAATTCCAAGTTCTTACACAAATACCAGGGATGAGTTACCCAGCAGCCCTCACCCTTCACAGGCTGTATTTAGCCTTTTTGAGAGATACCCTTCTCCCTTCCCATCTCCCTCTTCTCTAGAAACCTATTGCTGCCCTCAATTTTTATATTCCCATTTCCATTGATCAGGATGGCCACTTAAATTCATTTGAAGCTATGAAGACTTCTGATGCTGGGCAGAACCCATGCATATTTTTTTCTTTGTGGTATATGGCTAGTCAGTAGAAAACTAATATGTTAAAAAAAACAATCTTGAATAGCCATATCCGTGGAGAGACAATTTAGATACCATATTATCCTTCTTATCTTACTGTTACTGACTCAAAAACTAGTCTATCTTGCTGAAATTATTAGAAAAATTCCAGTTTTCAACAAGGAGTCTTGAATGCCATCTGGGAAGAAATCAAGTCATGATGCTTTTACTTCATTCTGAACTCTCTAGTGTAAATAGTAAAGATGTATGTTAGAGTTTAAGTTCTTCCTTTCTTCAGTTAACCCCAGGACAAATCTCTTTTTTATGACTTAAGCACAACGAGCGCTGGTTTGCTGCCTAGCAGGATATACAACTTGAATTATAATATCCCATATTGCATGGCATTGTGCTTCATGTCACATGATTGTGTATTCCAGGTTTTTCCTAAACAGCCCTGGCAAAAACATTTCTTGAATGGCCTGAAGAACAAAATCCTGACTCAACGTCTCTCTGATGACTTTGCTGGAATGAGTTTTCCTGAAGTTTCCCGGTAAGTTAATAGAAATAACTTTCCTCATTCTTCTTGAAGTGACATTCTTTTGACAGTGCTCATTCGGGGCTCACTGTAGGCCAGGCTCCATGGTAGATGTTGAAGATGTGGGAATGAACATGCCTGAGTCTCTACAACCTAGAACTTTGCAGTCTGTGTGGGACAGTTTTGTGTCTGTCACAGTCATCATGTGGGCTGGGACTTACTTTAGAATGGATTCCACATTTGGGAGGGTCTTCCTCTGCTGAGGTACTAGTGTTTTCCCAGACACAGAGCACAAAGTGTTGGTCATGTTCTTGTGAATTAGCACCCTGCCACTCCCTTTCCTCACAATTACATGTCTTCCTTCCTAGGCTCTGCTTTGTGAAGATGGGACTCATGCTGATAGCCATCGAACACAAATCCTTGTTTCATGGTTGCTGGTACCAATGAGACTTTGAATCTCTTCAGTTTTTTTTTTTAAAGGAGAATCTTTATGATTAAGACTTTTACAAAAATACAGCCATAACTAAGGTTTTGCCATTTGTTGAGAGCCAGCCTGTTGGACACCCAGTCTGCTGTGGTGCACTTAGTACTGTCTCTAGTGACTGGGGTTAGAATCTAATGATTGGGGTTAGAATGGTTATCCTGGTGGGTAAGCAGGTACTTTGCCTTTGTTGTTATGGCCCTCCCCAAGTTCTCATGAGCAGGAGAGAGAAGTGGTCTCCTTCTCATATCTGTTCCTTTTAATGTATTACCAGATCTTCTAAGTCTTGACCATCAAATAATACTAAGAGTTAAAATTATTTATGACAGAAGATGCTCCCACAAATTGTAGCCTTAGAAAGTGAGCTACAAAATATGGCAAACTAAGAATTTGGCCTACTGAACAAAGTATGCTATTGGTAGGGTGGATAAAAGAAAGAAGTAACATTATTAGATCAATGGAATTTCTTGAAAACCTATAATGGATAATATGAGAAGTAAGATAGTTTATCATGTAATGAAAAAGAAAATCCAGAACAAACAGAGAATCAGCTACAATGATACAGAGATAAAAGATACTAAAAAATAAGAAAAACTAGAGGATTAAGTGGGATGAGGAACAAGAAAGAATATTATATTGGCTTGTGTGTGTGTGTTTTTAGTGGAAAACTAAGTTGAATTAAATTGGAATCAACAGAATAAATTCTGATCCTGATTATGATTTGCTGGCCCCATGGCACTGGAGAAGTGTCCATCTTCTGTAAAATGAGGAAGTCATTCCAGCTCTAAAACTGTCATTACCAGGAGCCTTAGAATTACAGGGAAATATTAACAGTTCAATAAGTTTGAATGATAGCAGATGGACTACAGAGGGCTAATTTTATATGAAACGTTGAAAAGAAAAATTGAAGTATAGAGGATTCAGAATGTAACTGTGCTAAAGAAGTGAGTAGGGTACTGTACGAAGGAAGTCACTAAAGAGAGAATAACAAATAGTATTGTCTGGCTGTCTATATTCTAATTAACAATCCTGCTATACTCAAGAAAGTCTCGAAATCTAATCCTTGGACAAATGGCTCTTCTTCCGGAAATAGGTCATGGTAAAAAAAGATGGGAGTCTTAGAACCATAACCCAGGCAGTTTGGGTTTGAGACTAGCTCAGAACCTGATCAAGTTTGAATGTTTTTGGCCTTCAACAATCTGGACTATGTAGTAGAATTATTTGCAAAACTTTCAAAGCATATAGATTCCAAAATCCCACTTCTTAACTCTATAAAATTAAAATCTCCAAGGGTGGAGCCAGAGAATTTTTAAAGTTCCTGATACAGTCACTTTATTCACTGGGATTTGGAAACTGCTGGACCAAATGGTCTTTGAGACCCTTTCCAACTTTAACATCCTTGATTTTGTTAAACTTTATTATTAGGATGACTATGGGACAGACCAGAAACATGACCATTTATTATGTAGCTAATGTCCACATATATTCAAATGTCCTGGTGCTGTTTACTACCCAGCATGCAACTACCCTCATGAAAGAGGAACCTGCTCCAACTTAAATTTAATTTTGTTTTCTCACCGAAGAGTCAGGTGAATCAAAAGGATTAAATCCTGATATGGATAATAGCTGTCTTTACACCTTTACTAGTTTATGACCAACAGTGCTGTAGGCACTTTACTTACATAAACTCTTGAATCTTTACAACAATGGGTAGAATTCTTAGTCCCATTTTATAGAAGAGGAAGATGAGGCCCCGAAAAGTTAAATAATTTTCCCAAACTCACACCAGCCCCAAGTGGCAGAGCCAGAATCTGAACTCAGCCTGGCTCTGGGGACAGTGCTTCTGCTCACTATGCTGTGCTAACTCCACCACAGCCACAAAAGGAAGGAAAATAGGGTATCTCAATGGCTGGGGTTTTAGACTAGTATATAGGAAAAACTGGTGGGGGGGGGGGAACCTATCTTTTCTCATCTTTTATTTTCTCTTCTCATTGATACACTTGAATAGACTTTAAAACTTGGAAAAGCCCTCGATAATCATCAGGATTTGTCTGAGAGGATAATTTGTCATCTGCTAAGAGATAGAGCTGGATCTGGCCCCAGTCAGATAATGTTCTAAGTTTGTTCCAGTAAGGAACATTCTCTGAGAGAGCAACTGGCCATGATTCATGGAGGGAGTATGGGAAAAGTTTGGAAAAATCTTCAACGGGAGTTCACCTCTTCTTTCAAATGTCACCACAGATATTATCATGACAGTATCTTCATAACTAATTATTTAATATGAGTTCAGAAGATGCCCCTTTAAAAATAGGAGATAAGAAGATACAACTAAGTTTATGCTTGCTGGCTGGTGAACATCAACCAGGGTTATTGGGGTAGGGGCACAAATCCATGTTCTTTTCCTTTCAAAGTTAAAATGGTTTGTTCTGCTCATTAATATCAGTCAGTGCATTTTTGAAAATGCCATCCAGTATCTCAGGTAACAAACCACCTCAATACAGCTATTCAGCATCTTTCTACTCTTGGCATAGGGTGGAAGAGTTTTTGTGGTGAAACCCCTTTTATTTTTGTAAGGCTCTTACATTTGCACGTTACTTTGGAGTGCCCTAACAACAGAATAAGCTTTCCAAAATTAAGACTTGACTTCTTTCCAATGTCAATATAAAAGGTTTGCGTTTTAAAGGTGGGAAGAAGTACTTTCATTATGCACAAATGAAGTGATCGGAGTTTCAGGGTTATAAGACCTCACCGTGCTGGAGGTCTGAATTAAAGGAAATAAAAGCGGGATATCTCAACAAATGGGGAGAAGTGTGAGGAATTCAAATAGTCATAATGTAGTACTGCATCAAGGAGTATCATGGATAAAATTTGTAAGATGTCATTTTCAAACACACAAACCATAAGAAAATAGAAAATCAAAGCATTCATGTAGCGGTAGAAGCTATTCAGGTGGTTCCTGCTCTCAAAAATCTTGCAATCAAGATAGAAAAAAAAGTGAAGTCAAAAGAAATACATAAGTTCAAAAATTACATAGGCAAACAAAAGGAGCCTTTGAATCCAGCTGGTTAACTAGACATCATTTACTTTTACAGGGCGAGTAGCCTAAGGATAAACACCACTAGCATGACCGTAAGACTTTCAACTGTGTGGCCGTGGCATTGGATAGCCTAAATTAGCAAGGCTTCATGCATCTTAGTTGGTTTGCCCATTTCAGATTCAGGACGCAGTCCAGCTCAGCTGGACTCAGCTCAGCTGTGTGCAACTCAGCAATCGCGTTGTGACGTGGCTCCCTTCTAGATATTTAGCAGCAATCAAAGAAATATAGTCAAATTCACTTTTTCTACTGTGTTTGGCTGTAGTTGCGGATGGGGTCCTATTAACTCTATAGCTTAGAGAATCCATTGGTTATGACAGAATGAAACACCAATTATTGCCACAGAAATTAAAGGGGGGAAATTACTGTGTTTTTATTTTCTGTTTCCAGTGGTCTGATGCTAAATCCATCTGCAGAAGTTAAACTGCGTAAGAACACATTAGGGTTCTTTATTGCTGAATCTTCAAAGGAAGTCATAAGGTAATTTTTTTGTTACTTTAGGGGAGAAAGTCCTAAGGCAAATGCAACTTAACGGCAGACAGACTGAGCCAGTGCCACGCTTCCTTAGTGTTAAGCCTCACTTAAGTCATTCTTCATTTGCTTTCATTGTCCAGAGCCGCCTTTTACTGTGCCAAATGCCACGGTGATGTCTTCATTCCTGAGCTAATTGGAAAATGTAACTGCAAAACCAAGATCCAGCGACACTTCCCAGGTAACTGCACTTTATATCTGGTTGCCCTCAGCCCAGCTTCCAGGGGCATGGCCAAGGAAAGAGGAGAGGTTCCCCCCTCTTAAAAGATAATGCCCACTTGAATTTGGCCAAGAAGGGGCAGATATTTCCCCACTGGGCATACAAGACCTGAGAATCAGTCTTTTAGAGCTGGAACAAATCTTACTAGTTATCTAGTTAGACTCCTTCACACACAGGCAAGTGAGTACCAAGAGATTCAGTAGCGTGCAAAGTCCCAGAGCTAACTGGAGGTGCTTCCCGACTTCAGTCTCAAAGTTCATTCAGCCTGTATCCGACTGCTTGGTTGGCCATAGGCCACCTCATGGCCACTCTTATAAAAATTATTGCCTTACATTTACTTGACAAAGAACATTGTATAAATTTAAGGTGTGCAACATATTGAGTTGATATATTTATATTGCAAAATGATTGCCATTGTAGCTTTAACACCTCTACTGTGCTACATTATTATCATTTCTTTCTTGGGAACAATACCATCCCTTGAGTATTCTGTTTCCTTAATGGATAATAGGGGGGTTAAAATTTACTCATTTTGACACAGTGATGAAGAAATGTAACTTTTTATTCTGTCTCTACATGAACCCAATAGCTTACCAACAACCTTTCCCACTTAATAGCAGGAAAAGAGAAATGAATCTCAAGCATTCATGGTAACTTCCTCCCTTGTGGCTTAAAACTTAGTCTCTTCCAGGTACAGTAAAATTCTATGAGTAAAATCCTTAGTGTTTCAGCAATTAAACTTAATTCAAAATTTGACTTTCCTATCAGGACTTTTCTTATCTCTAAGATTATCTTCCCCTTCTCCCCAGTATTCTATTTAAATGCAGGAGTAAATTTGCTTAACATCCTGGTTGTTCTTGTAGTGGATAGCAAGATACCCTTTCATACAAGTCCTTACCGGTTCCTGAGGTGCCTCATTCCCTTGATAAGTGTCAGCTTCTGTGACCTCTGCATCAATAACCAGTGTCAGCTCCTCCTGGCTTTGGGTCACCTTCTGTCATTTGTTACTAAAATCTATCATCCCTACTATAGCCTCAGGTCTTGAGGTCTGAAGCATCCCTTTTCCTGTATCCCTAGGCTTTTCATTCCATATGTTATTTTGATCCCTCAGCTGTTTGGGATTTTTCAGTCTCCTGGTATACATATGTCTGTCAGGAGGTGGGAGCCCTTTCAGGCCTTCTCTCTGCTGAAACACACGTGCTGGCTCGTCTCCTCCTCAGTAACCACCTTGCACTGTTCCTAAACCCTCCTCCAAGGACACAACACCAATGAAAATGAAACATATGAACACCATATGAAACACCATATGAAAATGGAAACACATTTCTCATTTTCCCCTTTGCACACCACAAAACTATCATGTTTCCCTTGTCTAGCCCCTGCTCACCAACCTGAGACACAAGCTCTGTGTGTTGGGGATGGGGGGGAAGGGACTGGGTCCCATCTGAGAGATCCGGTCTCTTATCATTTTTTATAATAGCTTTATTGAGATATAATTTAAATACCATCAAGCAAATACTTTTAAAGTGTACAACGATTCAGTGGTTCTTAGTACGTAAGCAGATTTGTGCAACTATCAATACAAATTTAGAACATTTTCTGTACCTCTCAAAGAAACTCCACACCCAATAGCAGTTACTCATCCCATCTGCCCACACTCCTCACAGGCTCTAGTCTACTTTCTGTGTCTTAGGTTTACCTGTTTGGGCCATTTCATGAAAAGGGAATCAGACAGCATGTGGCCTTGTGTGTTGGGCACCTTTCACTTAGCCATGCTGTGGCATGTGTCAGTACCTCATTTCTCTTTATGGCTGAACAGTATCACATTGGATGGGTATATTTCATTTTGTTCATTCATTCATCTGTTGCTGGGCATTTGAATTGTTTCTACCTTTTGGATATTGCAGATAATGTTGCTATGAATATTGGTGCACAGATACCTGTTTGAGTTCCTGCTTGCAATTTTTTGAGTATATATCCATGAGTAGGATTGCTAAATCAAATATTAATTCTGTGTTTCATTTTGTGAAGAACCCCCATATTGTTTTCCATAGTGGCTACATCATTTCACATTTGCAAAAGCAGGACACAAGAACTCCAATTTCTCCACATCCTTTTTTTAAAAATGATTTTCCCTTTAAAAAAAAAAAAAGGATAGCCATCCTAATGGGTTTAAATTGGTATCTTATTGTGGTTTTAACTTGAATTTTCCTAATGGCTGATGAGGTCGAGCATCTTTTTATGAGGATCTTACTGGCCATTTGTATATCTTTGAAAAAATGTCTATTCAAATCCTTTAACCATTTTTATATAAGGGTATTATCTTCCTAATATTGAGATGTATATGATCTTTGTATATTCTAAATACATGAAATGTATATTCTGCCAGTATTTTCACCAATTTTGTGGTTTGTCTTTTTATTTCATCATATAATTCCTACATTTTGATGAAGTCCAATGAAGTAGTTTTTCTTCTGTTGCTTGTGTTTTTGTGGAATATCTAACCTGAGGTCATAAAGATTTACTCTGATATTTTCTTCTAAGAATTTTGTATTTTTAGCTCTTATATGTAGGGTGGTGATCTCTTTTGAGTTGATTTTTGTGTTTGATGTAAGAAAAAGATCCAACTTCATTTTTTTCACTGTGGATATTCAGTTGGCCCAGCACCATTTTCTCAAAACATTTCCACATTGAACTGTTTTGGGTACCCTTGTCAAAAAACAATGGATTGCAAAAGTGTGAGTTTATTTCTGGGTCTCAATTTTATTTCATTGCTCTGTACATTTAGCTCTACAATGACTTGACTACTGTAGTTTTATATTAAGTTTTGAAATTGAGAAATATGAGTCTTCCAAGTCTGTTATTTTTTTTCAGTATTGTTTTGATTATTCTGGGTCCCTGTATTTCTTTATGAAAATTCAGATAAACATTTCAATTCCTACAAAGAAGCCACCTGGGATTTTGATTGACATTGTGTTGAATATGTAGGTCAATTTTGGAAATATTGCTATCTTAATAGTAACTCGTTGACTCATGAACATGTGATGTCTTTGTATCTACTTGTATCTTTAATTTCCTTCAACAATTTTCTATAATTTTCAGATAACAGGTTTTAGACTACTTTTGTTCAATTGATTCCTAAGTGTTTTATTCTTTTTAGTGCTATTATAAATGAAATTGTTTTCTTGATTTTGTTTGCAGATGATTCATTGTTACTGTATAGAAATACAATTGAATTTTGTGTATTGATCTTATATTCTGCAACCTTGCTGAACTTGTTTTTTTAGCTGTA
Source organism: Panthera pardus (assembly GCF_024362965.1). Taxonomy (NCBI): domain Eukaryota; kingdom Metazoa; phylum Chordata; class Mammalia; order Carnivora; family Felidae; genus Panthera; species Panthera pardus. The sequence continues at coordinate 45,826,287 of NW_026526688.1, read as the reverse complement.
ATACTTTTTTTGATGGCCTTTTCTTTCTTTTTCTTGCCTAATTGTCCTGGAATAATCTCCAGGACAATGTTGAATAGAAGTAATAAGAGCTTATATCCCTGTTTTGTTCCTGACCTTAGGGAGAAAGCATTAAGTATGATGTTAACTGTAAGTTTTTCATAGATGCTCATTATCTGGCTGAGGATATTCTTTTCTATACCTAAATTCCTCAGGGTTTTTTTTTTTGTTTGTTTGTTTGTTTCTTTTCTTGATTTATAGTGGTTTTGATCTTTGTCAAATGCTTTTTCCTTTTGGAGATAAACTTGTGGTTTTTGTCTTTTATTCTGCTGGTAGAATATATTACATTAATTGATTTTATATATTAAACCAACGTCCTAATTGGTCATACTGTAAAACCCTTTCCATATCTGCTGGATTTGATTTGCTAACATTTTGTTGAGGAATTTTACATCTGTATTCAATACAGATGTTGGATGGTAGTTTTCCTTTCTTTGGTGGAGTGATGTCTTTGTCTGATTTTGGTGTCATTGTAAATTTGGCCCCAAAGAATATGTTGGGAAGCATTCCTTTTCTTTGATATTTTGGAGGCATTTGTGAAGGATTAGTGTGAATTCTTTTTTAAACATTTCATGCAATTTTACCAGTAAAGCCTAACTTCATTTTTTTATTATTAGTTCAATCTCTTTACTTACAGATCTATTCAGATTTTCTGTTTCTTCTTGAGACAGTTTTGATGGTTTTGTCCTTCTAGGAATTCATTCATTTAATCAGTTATCAAATTTGTTGACAGGCAAAGTATTGTATACATATATATTCCCTTATAATCCTTTTCATGTTTGTCATGTCAGTAGTAACATCACCCCATTAATTGATGATTTTTGTTATTTGAGTATTTCTTCATTTTTGAGGCCAGTCTTGCCAAAAATGCTTGTCAATTTTGTTTGGGTTTTTTAATTTATTTTTTCTACTATTTTTCTTTTATTTAAATGATGTATAATTGTTATTATTTACTTCTTTCAACTTGATGTGGGTTAATTTTCTTTTCTCAATGTCTTAACATGAAAGGTTAGATTACTACATTGATTTTCGATCTTTTTTTCTTTTTTAATAAGTAAAGGAATTAACATCAATAAAATTCTCTCTAAGCACCCTTCAGGGACATGTTGTATTTGTGATGTTTTGTGTTTTCATTTTCATTCATCTAAAAGTATTTTATAATTTCACTTGTGATTTTTTGGGAGGGAGGACCCACTGGTTATTTAGGCATGTGTTGTTTTTATTTTCACATATTTGTGAATTTCTATAATTACTTTATTACTGATTTTTCATTTCATTTCATTGTAGTTTAAGAGAATACTTTGTATGATTTAAATCTTTTTAAATTTTTTGATACTTATTTTATGGACTAGTATATGATCTATCCTGAACAATATTCAATGTATACTTGGAAAGGCCATGTATTTTTCTGTTGTTGGGTGGAATGTTCCATAGATATTTGTCAGGTCTAGTTGATTTATAGAATTTTTAAAGTTTTCCATTTCCTTGCTAATAGAACAATTGATAGTTGTCCTATCTATTATTGAAAGTGGGCTATTAGTGTTCCAGTTATTGTTGTTGAATTGTCTATTTCCCCATTTAAATATGTTAGATTTTGCATCATGTATTTTGGATTTCTATGGTTATGTGCCTCTGAGTCTGTTATATCTTCATGGTAGATTAACCATTTTATCATTATAAAATGTCTTTGTTTTTAGTAATATTTTTGAATTACTATTTTTGTATTATGTATTAAGTTCTATTTTGTGTGAAATTAGTATAACCACTCTAGCCCTCTTTTGATTACCATTGTCATAAAATATATTTTTTCATCCTTTTTCTCTCAATCTGTTAATGTCTTTGAATCTGAAGTATATATCTTGCATGCAGCATAGAGTTGGATCATGTCTTTTTTTTTTCCATTTGCCAGTCCCTCCTTCTTTATTGCAGAGTTTAATCCTTTCACATTTAATGCAGTTACTGATAAGTTAGTATTTACATCTGACATTTTATGTTTTTTCATGTTATATCTTTTTTCTTTTTTTAATACTTTCTTTAAAATTTACATTTTAATTGGTTAACATACAGTGCAATATTGGTTTCAGGAGTAGAATTCAGTGATTCATCACCTACGTACAACACTCAGTGCTCATCACAAGTGCCCTCCTTAGTACCCATCACCCATCTAGCTCATCTCATACCTACTTCCCTCCATCAACCCACAGTTTGTTCTCTATCATTAAGAATCTCTTGTGGTTTGTTTTCCTGACTTCTTTCCCTCCCTTCCCATATGTTCATCTGTTTTGTTTACTAAATTTCGCAAAGGAGTGAAGTAATATGGTATTTGTCTTTCTCTGACTGATTTGCTTCACTTAGCATAATACACTAGCTCCATCCATGTCATTGCAAATGGCAAGATTTCATTATTTTTGATGGATGAGTGATATTACCATTGTATGAATGTGTGTGTGTGTGTGTGTGTGTGTGTGTGTGTGTGTACACTCCAGTTTTGTACACCCATTAGCGGACATTTGGGTTCTCTGCATAGTTTGGCCATTTTTGATACTGCTACTATAACATTGGAGTGCGTGTACTCCTTCAAATCTGTATTTTTGGGACCTCTGGGTAATATCTGGTAGTGAAATTGCTGCAATGTAGGGTAGTTCCATTTTTAAATTTTTGAGCAATCTCCATACTGTTCTCCAGAGTGGCTGCACCAGTTTGCATTCCCAACAACAGTGCAAGCAGGTTTCCTTTTCTCTGCATCCTCATCAAAACCTGTTGTTTCCTGTGTTGTTAATTTTAGCCACTATTACAGGTATGAGGTGATATCTCAATGTGGCTTTGATTTGGATTTCCCTGATGATGAATTATGTTGAGCATCTTTTCATATGTCTGTTAGCCATGTGAATATCTTCTTTGGAAAAGTGTCCGTTTGTATCTTCCACCCATTTCTTAAGTGGGTTATTTGTTTTGGGGTGTTGAATTTGATAAATTACTTACAGATTTTGAATCCCAACCCTTTGTTAGATATGTTGTTTACAAATATCTTTTCCCATTCTGTAGGCTGCCTTTTAGTTTTGTTCATTGTTTCCCTCACTGTGTAGAAGCTTATTAACTTGATGAAGTCCCAGTAGTTCACGTTTGCTTTTGTTTCCCTTACCTTCAGCAACATGTCTAGTAAGAAGTTGGTCTGGCTGAGGTCAAAGAGGTTGCTGCCTGTGTTCTCCTGTAGGATTTTGATGGCTTGCTGTCTCACATTTAAGTCTTTTATCCATTTTGAATTTATTTTTGTGTATGGTGTAAGAAAGTGGTCTAGTTTCATTCTTCTGCATGTTGCCATCTAGTTTTCACAACACTGTTTCTTAAAGAGACTGTCTTTTTTACATTGAATGTTCTTTCCTACTTTGTCAAAGATTAGTTGACCATATAGTTGTGGATCCATTTCTGGGTTTTCTATTCTGTTCCATTATACTATTTGTCTGTTTTGTGCCAGTACCATACAGTCTTGATGACTACAGCTTTGTAATGTAGCTTGAAATCCAGAACTGTGATGCCTCCAGTTTTGTTTTTCTTTTTCAGGATTGCTTTGGCTATTCAGGGTCTTTTGTGGTTACATACAAACTAGGATTGTTTGTTCTAGCTCTGAAAAAAAATGCTGGTGTTACTGTGATAGGGATTGCTTTAAATGTGGAGATTGATTTTGGTTGTATAGACATTTTAACAATGCTGTTTTTCCAATCCATGAGCATGGGATGCTTTTCCATTTCTTTGTGTCCTCTTCAATTTCTTTCATAAGTGTTCTATAGTTTCCAGAGTATAGATCTTTTACCTCTTTAGTTAGGTTTCTTTCTAGGTATCTTACTATTTTTGGTGCAATTGCAAATGTAAATGATTCCTTGATTTCTTTTTTTGCTGCTTCACTATTGGTGTATAGACATGCAACAAATTCCTGAATTGATTTCATATCCTGTGACTTTGCTGAATTCATGTATTATTTCTAGCAGTTTTTTTGCTGAAGTCTTTCAGGTTTTCTACATAGTATATTAATGTCATCTGCAAATAGTAAAAGTTTGACTTCTTCCTTTCCTATTTGGATGCCATTTATTTCTTTTTGTTGTCTTATGGCTGAGGCTGACTTCCAGTGCTAGTGCTAGGTTAAATAGTAAGGTTAGGTGACATCCTTGTCTTATTCCTGACTGTAGGGGAAAGGCTCTCAGTTTTTCCCCGTAGAGGACAATATTAGTTTTGGGTCTTTCGTATGTGGCCTGTTGAGGTATGTTCCATCTGTTCCCACTTTGTTGAGGGTTTTTATCAAGAATGGATGCTATATTATGTCAAATGCTTTTTCTGCATCTATTGAAATGATCATATGGTTCTTATCCTTTCTTTTGTTAATGTGGTTCATCACTTTGACTGTTTATGGATATTGAACCAGCCCTTCAACCCAGGAATAAACCTCACTTGATCACAGTGAATAACTCTTGTAATGTACTGTTGATTTTGATTTGCTAGTATCTTATTGAGAATTTTTGTATCCATTATCATCAGGGATGATGGCCTCTAATTCACCTTTTTAGTGTAGTCTTTGTCTGGTTTTGGAACCAAGGTAATGTTGGCTTTGTAGAATGACTTTGGAAGTTTTCCTTCTATTTCTATATTTCAGAGCAGTTTGAGAAGAATAGGCATTAATTTTTCTTTTTGTTCAAATTTTCTATTTCTTCCTGTTTCAGTTTTAGTAGTTTGTGAATTTCTAGGAATTTGTCCATTTCTTCCAGATTGCCCAGTTTGTTTACATATAATTTTTTGTAGTATTCTCTTATAATTGTTTATATTTCTGTGGTGTTGGTTGTGACCTCTCTTTCAGTCATGATTTTATGTATTTGGGTCTTTTTTCTTTTTGATAAATCTGGCTAGGGAATTATCAATTTTGCTTATTCTTTCAAAGAAGCTACTCTAAGTTTTGTTGATCTGTTCTACTGGTTTTCAGTTTGTTTCTGTATCGTTTATTTCTGCACTAACCTTATTATTCCCTTCTTCTGTTGGCTTTAGGCTTTATTTGCTTTCTTGCAATAAGCCTGGATTGCAATATACTTCCCTCTTAGGACTACTTTTTCTTCATCTCAAAAGTTTTGGACTGTTATGTTTTCATTTTCATTGACTTGCATGTATTTTTTTTTAATTTCTTCTTTAATTTCCTGGTTGACCCATTTATTCTTCAGTAGTATATTCTTTAACTTCCATGTATTTGAGGGATTTCCAAATTTTTTCTTGTGGTTGACTTCAAGTTTTGATCTGAAAATATGCATGGTATGATCTTGATATTTTTGTACCTGTTCCGGCCTGATTTGTGACCCAGTATGTGATGTATTCTGGGGAATGTTCCACGTGTGCTTGAAAAGAATGTATATTCTGCTTCTCTGAAATGTTCTAAATATATCTGTTAAGTCCATCTGGTCCAGTGTATCATTCAAAGCCATTGTTTCCTTGTTGATTTTCTGCTTAGGTAATCTGTCCATTGTTGTAAGTGGTGTGTTAAAGTCCCTTATTATTTTTGTACTATTATCAATGAGTTTCTTTATGCTTAATTTATCTATTTATATAATCCAGCTTTCTTAAGAAATCCAGCTTTCTTTTGATGTCCATTAGTATGATAGATGGTTCTCCATCCCCTCACTTTCAAGCTGCAGGTGTCTTTAGGTCTAAAATTAGTCTCTGGTAGGCAGCATTATAAATGGATCTTGCTTTTTTGTCCATTCTGATACTCTACGTGTTTTGATTAAAACATTTAGTCCATTTACATTCAGAGTAATGATTGACCAGTATGAATTTAACACTATTGTGTTAAATGTAGAGTTGGTATTTCTGATGATGCTGTCTGGTCCTTTCTAGCCTTTGTTGCTTTTGGTCTTTTTTTTTCCTCCACTCAAAGGGTCCCCCTTAAAATTTCTTATAGGACTGATTTAGTGGTCACAAACTCATTTAATGTTTATCTGGGAAACTCTTTATCTCTTCTTCTATTCTGAATGACAGCCTTGCTGGATAGAGTATTCTTGGCTGCTAGAGTATTCTTTTCCCATTCAGCACGTTGAATATATCTTGCTAGTCTTTTCTGGTCCTCCAAGTTTCTATGAACAGATCTTCTGTGTACCTAATCTGTCTTCCCTTAAAGGTTAAGGACTTTTTTTCCCTTGCTTCTTTCAGGACTCTTTCCTTGTCTGTGTATTTTGTGAATTTGAGTATGATATGTCTTGGTGATGGATGGCTTTTATTGAATTAATGGGAGTTCTCTGTGCTTTTTGGAGTTTGATGTCTGTGTCCTTCCCCAGATTAGGGAACTTTTCAGCTATAATTTGCTCACATAATCCTTCTACCCCTTTTTCTCTCTCTTCATCTTCTGGGAGTCATATGATAAGAATGTTATTATGCCTTAAGGTGTTGCTGAGTTCCCTAAATCTACCTTAATGATCTCTGACCTTTGTTTCCTTCATCTTTTCAGCCTCATTATTTTATAATTTTGTCTTCTGTATCCTTAATTCACTCCTCTGCCTCATCCATCCTCATTTTAATGGTCTCTATTTGGGTTTGCATCTCAGTTATAGCATTTTAAATTTTGGCCTGACTAGATTTTATTTCTTTTATCTCTGAAGAAAGGGATTCTCTGGTATCTTCTATGCCCTTTTCAAGCCCAGATAATATCCTTATAATCACTGTTTTAAATTCTAGTTCAGACATTTTACTTACACCTACTTTGATGAAGTCCCTGGCCATCATTTCTTCCTGTTCTTTCTTTTGAGGTGAATTCCTCCATCTTGTCATTTTGGAGGAAGAAACAACAACAACAACAACAATAACAATAATTGAATGAAGTAAAAATTTAAAAATTAAAAAAAAACAAATAAAGGAAACTAGATCCTAAGTGTGTTTTGGTCTACTTGTTAAGAGAAGCTTGATAGAACAAAAAGAAAAGATAAAAGAATAGGAAAAAAAATAAAAAATTTTAAATAATAAAATTTTAAAAAGTAACATAAAAGATTTTGCTCTTTCTGTATCCAAAAAAAAAAAAGAAAAAAGAAAAATAACAACAAAAGCAAAACAGAAGCAACAACAACAAAAACCAACAAACATATGAACCATCAAACAAACAAAACCCAAATGAAGCTAGATCCTATTTCCCCTAAAGCTGAAACTTTGCAGCAGTCTATGATCAGAAGACTAAGCTCATGAAAGGGATTTGTGTTGGTCTTCTGGGGGAGGGACCTTCTGTTCCTAGTCTCAGGTAGACTTGTCCTAGAGGAGATGTGCCTGGCAGGCACAGGGAGCAAGGTTTCGTGTAATGGCTCCATTCTCCACTTGGTGGCACTGTTCAGTTCACTGAGGTCGATCAGTGTTGGTGGGCTACTGGTGAAAATGTCTTCGCCCAATTCTCTAGTCTCTGGAGTGGGAAGTTCACGCCCTCACAGCCAAGAGGTCAATTACACCCCTCCTGTGTCTCCCATTTCCATCAGCTCTGTGGCTTCTTCCAGTCTGTGTCTGAGCTGTCGGCCTACCAGGGGGCACTTCCCTTCAGAGTTTTTTCTTAGGTGTGGCTGTGGTTCAAACCCAACACTTCAGAGACCCCCCTCCTCCACCCCCAACAGTTCAGTCCTGGAGTGATCCTCTGGGGAAGGTTCTCACATATGGTGGCTGGTACCAGTTTGTCCTAGGAAATCCATGTAAGGGCAGGGGCTCAGAGTTTATGGTAAATCACAACGCACTGCCATCAGCAGGGCATACTCTCCTCAGCTGGCATCTTTGTTTCTGTGTGGGTGAAAACGGCAGCTTAATGGAGCTAGGTCTTTTGCTCATGGAAAGGCATATCACCTCTACCAAATACACTTCAAGCAGGGGAAGTTTTTCTCCTTGTGTGATCCAAGGGATCCTCAGATTGTACTGCCCACTCCCAGGGCTCTGCCCTGCTTCCTTAAGGAAGCACCACCAGGAGATGAGCTTGGAAACTTCAGACTCTGTGCTCTGCCATTCATAAAAATCTGGTGGTATTGAAATCCTCTTGTTTTTCCCCCATCAGTGGTTTTGGGGTACAGTTTTCTTGTGCAATCTCCTGTGCATGTTTTCACTCTTTTTCTCTAGCTACTTTCAGGGGGTGTGCTTTCTTGTGCAAACCCAATGCTCTGCTTTCTCTCCCCCTCTGTCTTTCTCCCTTCCACAAAAAGGGCTTCCTCCCCTCTGTGGCACTGTGGTTCTTCTCTCCCGCACTTCACCTCTCCACACCACAAACCTGCTGCTTTCCCTCCCTTGAATTATGCAGATTGTTCTGTTAATCCTCATATCGATTTCCTAGGTGTTGAAAATGATTTGACATTCATCTAGCTGTCTTCAAGGAGGAGACAAGTCCTGGGTCCTCTTACTACTCTGCCATCTTAACTCCTCCTTTCTCATACCTGTTTTGTTTCTTAAGTCATTTACTACTTCCTTCTATTGTGTTAGATATTTTCTAGTCCACCATTTTAATTCTCTTGCCATTTATTTACATATATATTTCTTTTTCATTATTTTCTTGGTAGTTGGCCTGGGGTTTGCTGTTAACATAACAATGTATAGTAATCCTGTTTGGATTAATGCCAAATTAATTTCTGTAGTATACAAAAACTATGTTTTTATATGTAATTCTATTTCTTCCCTTTAGGTTATCATTACAAATTATATCTTTATATATGTGTACCCATCAGCATAGCCTAGCAGTTGTTGCTTTGTATATTCATCTTTTGTTTAGGTTTATTTATTTTTGAGAGAGAGAAAGAGAGAGATCACAAGTGGGGGCAGAGAGAGAGAGGGAGACACAATCCTAAGCAGGCTCCAGGCTCTGAGCTGTCATAACAGAGCCAGACATGGGGCTTGAACTCACAAACTGAGAGATCATGACCTGAGCCGAAGTCGTATGCTTAACTGACTGAGCCACCCAGGTGTCCCTGTATATTCATCTTTTAAATCAGAAATAAAAGCGGTAACAAACAAACAAAAACCCCTCTGTTTTATTTTATATTACTTATGTAAATATACCTTTACCAGTGCTCTTCATTTCTTCATGAAGATTTGAATTACTGCCTGGTGTGCCTTTTATTTCAAATCCAAGGACTCTTATTAATATTTCATATAGGGCTTGTCTAGAAGCAATGAACTCTCTAAGTTTTTGTTAGTCTTAAAATATCTTAATTTATCTTTCATTTGTGAAGGATAATTTTATCAGATATAGAATTGTTTCTTGTTTTTTGTTTTGCTTTTTTTTTTCATTCAGGACTTCAAATATGTCATCCTACTGCTTTCTGGCCTCCATTGTTTCTCATGGGAAATTAGCTGTCAATATTATTGAGAATCCTCTGTACATGATGAGTCACTTCTTGCCTCTTTGAAGATTCTCTCCATTTCTTTGGGTTTCAATAGTTTATGAGGTGTCTAGGTGTAGATCTTTTGGAATTTATACTGCATAGAATTTTGTGAGCTGCTTAGTTGTGTAGACTAATGTTTTACATGTAATTTGAGAAGTTTTTGAACATGATTTATTTAAGAATTCTTTCCACCCTTTCTCTCCTCTGCATCTGCACCTCCCATTAGGTAGGTGTTAGTACATTTATATGACATCTCAGAGGCTCTCTTAGGCTCTATTTTTCTTTATTTTCCTTTTCTTCTGTCACTCAGACTGGGTAATCTCCCTTGACCTATATTTGAGTTGCCTGATTCTTTCTTCAGCATGCTCAAACTTGATCTCAAATTACACTGTCTTTTCTTTATTTCAGTTATACTTTTCAACTCCAGGATTTCTATTTTTTAATAACTCTTAAATTTTTATTGATATTCTCTGTTTTATGTTGTTATGTATTTCTTTAGCTGTAATTTTTATTTCTTTAGCTGTAATTTCCCTTAATTCTCTGAACATACATAAAATAGCTTTTGATAGATTTAAAGTTGTTGACTAATAAATGCAAGTCCTGGATTCCCCAGGGACAGTATCTATTGATAGCCTTTCATCCTGTATGTAGATAGTACTTTGCTGTTTCTTTCCATGTCTCATAACTTTTATCAAAAAGTAGACATTGAAAATACTATAATGTGGTAATTATGGAAATCCGATTTCACCCACCTCCTTCCCCAGTGTTTTTTGTTGTTACTGCTTATTATAGTTGTCATTGTTTGTTCAGTGACTTTTATGAACTAATCCTATAATGTCTGCATCTTTATCATTTGTGGCCACTGAATTCTCTACTGTGTTAGTTGAACAACCATGTAAAATTGGACAGAGATCTTGTTTAATACCTGCAACCAATAAGTCTCCCAGTATTTGTCAAGGGATTCCATGTTTTTGCTGAGGCATGCCCTCAATATTCAGCTAGGCAGTTGACAGCTCTGCTTCAGCTTTCGCCTCCTGCTTACACAGAACATCAAGTCAGTTATAGGTGAGTGCCTAGGGCCTTCTCAGCATGTATACTTCTGTACACAGTCCTGAAGTCCTGGGCATGTGTGTTGTTGTTTACATTACTATTCCAGAGTTTTTCAAAGTCCGTATGGACAACTCAGTCCTCAGTTTCCCCTTTAAACTTCTTGTAGTCTGTTGTTTGCCCTATCTTTTATCCATTGCCTTAAGCAGCTGTGATATTAAAATGTGTCATACAGCTCACTGAGTAGAGGATTTTAGAACTAGGTAAGTTCAAATAAGGTTGAAAATATAAGCCATTCAAATAGGATCATCCAGGGAACCACCACACAGGTCTAATAAGGACTCTTCTTTGGAAATAAGGCTTTGAAAGAAATGCGGTTCTACTCTGCTCCCTCTGGCACCAGGAATATGGGACATTACTTTTTAAGGACACTGATTAGCTAGAGAGTTGGGGATGGGACTAATATAAGTTAAAACACCACAAATATTTCTAGTTTTACTGAGATTTATTTTTCTTGATTGAATGGTTTTTGGGTCACTGCTGGTTAGTTTTCAGAATTCTGAAAAAAATTTATCCTGACCATTTTTGTCAGTTTATTTTTTGTTTTTATGGAGAGGCAAACTTTCCAAAGTCTTTACCATTTGGGGCCGGGGGTGTCTCATTTTCATTTTTGAAAGATAGTTTTACTGGGTATAAAATTTTTGGTTGACCGTTTATTTCAACACGGTGAATATGTCATCCCACTTCCTTTTAGCCTTCATTCTTTCTGATGAGAAGTCATCTGTTAATCCCATTGGATTTCATTTGTAAATCAAGTTTTGTTTATTCCTTGCTGCTTTCAAGAGTTTCTTCTTATATTTGACTTTCAGCATTGTTACTGTGATATGTTTGTGTCTGGATATCTTTGTTTATCATATTTGGAATTCATTGATATCTTCAGATGTATAATGTAATAGACTAAGTAATGGCCACCAAAGATATCCATACCCTAATCCCTGGAAACTGTGAGTGTGATTTTCATATGGCAAAAGAAACTGCAGAAATTTGCAGATTATATTAAGGATCTTGAGATGGGAAGATTAGCCTGCATTATCTATGTGTAGTCTAATTATAATTATAAGGGTGCCTATGGAAGGGAGGCAGAAGAAGGAGATTTAACTACATACACAAGAGAAAAGGGCTTGTGGTAAAAACAGATGTAAGCTGATTCAGAGAGAGAAATTGTTGTGCCACTGTCTTTGAAGCTGGAGGAAGGGGCCACAAGGCAAGGAATACAGAGAGCCTCAAGAAACTGGAAAAGGCAAGGAAATGCATTCTCCCCTAGAATTTCTGAAAGGAATTTAATGCCTTGATTTTAGTCCAGGGAAAATTACTTCAGATTCTAAATTCCAGAACTGTAAGAGAATAAAGGAATGCTTTTTTAAGCCACCAAATTTGTGGCAATTTGTTACAGCATTCATGGGAAAATAATACTGGCATACCCCTTTTTATTGTGCTTCACTTTAGTGCACTTTGCAGGTTTTGCATTTTTCACAAATTGAAGTTTTGTGGCAACCCTGCATCCAGCAAGTCTGTTGGCACTATTTTTTCCAACAACATTTGCTCACTTCATGTTTTTGTGTGACATTGTGTTAATTCCTGCAATATTGCAAACTTTATTGTGTATGTATATATATATATATTTTTATTATTTTATATATATATATATATATATATATATATATATATATATATATATAGTGATCTGTGATCAGTGATATTTGATGTTACTATTGTAATTGTTTTGGGGTGCCATGGACCGTGCCCATTTAACACATATAACTTAATTGATACTGTGCGTGTTCTGATTGCTCCACTGATGAGTACTCCATTCCTTCTCCTTTGGCCTCCTTATTCCCTGACACACAATATTGAAATTGAGCAAGTTAATAACCCTATAATAGCTTCTATATGTTCAAGTGAAAGGACAAGTCAGTTGATGCAGGAAAGTTCATTGTTTTATTTTAAGAAATTGCCACAGACACCCCAGCCTTCAGCAGCCACCACTCTGATCAGTCAACAACCATCAGCGTCAAAGCAAAACGCTTCACCAGCAAAAACGTTGTGACTCATTGTAAGCTCCGATGATGTTTAGCATTATTTAGCAATAAAGTATTTTTTTAATTAAAGTATGTACATTGTTTAGACATAATACTATTGCACACTTAGACTATTGTTTAGCATAGACATAACTTATACGTGCACTAGGAAAACAAAAAATTCATCTGACATGCTTTATTGTGATATCTGTTTATCACAGTAGTCTGGAACCAAACCCACAATACATCTGAGGTGTGCCCATACTTGTAGGTTAGTATTTTTCATCAAATTTGGGAAGATTTTATTCATTATTTATTTGAGTCTTTTTTTCTGCTTCTTCATCTCTCTCTCCTCCCTCTTATTGGTCCTGTCTTTACATGTATATGTTACATATAATGTGAATCCACATTTTTCTGGAACTGTTTATTTTTCTTCATTATTCTCTCTCTCTGCCTGTCTCAATCTATCTGTCTCCCTCTCTCTCCCTCTTGCTTTTACTCTTTTGGAAAGCAGTCTCTATCAATCTGTCGTTTTATTTGCTAATTTTTTTCTTCTGGCAGTTGAAATCTATTGTTGGGCCCTGTGTTCATTTCCATTCGCTACTGTAACCAATTACCACAATTTAGTGGCTTAGTTATAAATTAACATTTGTCATATGTTATGGGGTCTGGCAGCATGGCTGTGTTTCTTTATGGAAGTTCTAAGGAAGAATGAATGGCCTTGCTTACTCAGGTTGGAGAGGCTGCCAGCACTCCTGGGCTCATGGCCCCCTTCTGTCTTCAAAGCCAGCAATGTCTGGTCAGGTCTTTCTCATGTCGCATCGCTCAGATTCTGCTTCCATCATTACCATTACCTTTTTTGACTCTGAATCTTCTGCCTCCCTGTTCCATATTTAAGGAACTTCTGTTTTACAATGTTACTTCTGTTACAATGGACCCACCTGGATAATCCAGGAAAATCTTTCAAGGTGAGCTGATTGGCACCTTTAATTCCATTTGCAACCTTGAATCCCTCTTGCCATATTGAGCATATTCACAGGTTCTGGGGATTAGGACATGGACATCTTTGGGGGAAGGTGTATTTTGTGCCTATCATAAGCTCCTTGATGTATCTCCTAGGCCTGTCATACCGAAGTCTGAAGCTGAGGTATCATCAGGGACACACTCCCTCCGAAAGCCCTCAGGGAGAATCATCCTTGCCTCTCCCAGCTTCTAGAGGCTGCTGGTGACCCCTTGCCTGTGGTAGCATCACTCCAGTTGGACTCCATGTTCACATGGCCCTTTTTCCTGTGTCTCTCTTCCATGTCCGTGTGTTCTCTTCTTGTTTTAAGGACACCAGTTTTGGACTTAGAACTCACCCAAAATCCAGGACGATTTCACTTTGAGATTCTTAACTAATTACATCTGCAAAGATTTAAGGTCACTATAGCAGGCAGCTTGGATGGCCATAACAAAATACCACAGACTGAGTGGCGTAAACAATAGGAATTTATTTTCTCACAGTTCTGGAGGCTGGAGGTCCAAGATCAAGGTGCTAGCCAGCTCAGTTCCTGGAGAGATGTCTCTTCATGACAGGTAGCTGGCCACCTTCTCACTGTGTCCTCACATGGCAGAGAGTGAGCTCTGGTCTCTCTTCCTCTTTTTATAAGGATACTAATCCTATCGTATCAGGGCCCTCATTTAGCGTAATTACTTCCGTAAAGTCTCCATCTCCACATATACTCACAATGGGAGTTAGGGCTTCAACATGTGATTTGGGAAGGACACAATTCAGTCCACTGCAGTCACATTCTGAGCTTCCCAGTGGACATGAATTTGAGGGGACACTATTCAGTCCATTAACCCTTCTAGTGAATAATTAACTTCAATTAGCGTACTTGTCAACTATAGAATTGCCATTGTTTCCTTTTTGTAAAAAATTGTTTATTGTTATTGTCTCTTTGAAGAGACATTGTCATCATGCTTTCCTTCTTGAATCATCATTTTTTAAAGTTCTTTGAACATATTTATAACAGCTGCTCTGAAGAGTTTGTCTACTGAGTCTGACATCTGTGTGTGTGTGTGTGTGTGTGTGTGTGTGTGCATGTGTGCGCGCACATTTGTTTTAATAATGTTCACTACTTACGTTGTTTCACTGAGGAACAGATCTGTGGAGCTGCTCATGTTACCATTCCACGTGCAGAACTAAAGGCTCCATCTTAACCTTGGCTTTATTTTCTCTGAATCTTTCAATTTCCGCATGAAAATCTAACACCATTTTGGGCATAAAAAGAAGCTATTCCTATGTGATTTCCTGAAATCCCTGTTGTCTGTAGGGTTGCCACTGAATGCTTAAGTCTGAAGATTGCTAATTAAATAGACTTCAAAGCCCTATTTTGGATTCAGAAGCTAAACACTGACTCTTACTGTGTCCTATAAACGATGAATCTTTCCAGAGGCAAGGGATGAGGCTGAATAAATAGGAGAAATAATCCTGTTAAAGAAAGGAGTGAAGAAAGAGAAAAAAACAATATGTTTAAAGCATCCTTTCACTACACATGTCTTTAGAATATATGAAAATCTAGCAGGGTTTCATGTAGTAGATGTGTTCCTGTAAACACAGTGTACAAACTTTTGCAAGCACAGTGTATACACTCCTGTGCACACACTTCTGTCAGTCATTTTGCAAAACAAAACTGTTTTATAAAAATTAGTAATCACCACTCTATTTAGCCAGCTTTTATGTGTGGTTTTATTATATATATTTTTTTTTAAATTTTTTTTTAACATTTATTTATTTTTTTGAGACAGAGAGAGACAGAGCATGAACGGGGGAGGGTCAGAGAGAGGGAGACACAGAATCCGAAACAGGCCCCAGGCTCCGAGCCGTCAGCACAGAGCCCGACGCGGGGCTCGAACTCACGGACCGCGAGATCGTGACCTGAGCCGAAGTCGGCCACTTAACCGACTGAGCCACCCAGGCGCCCCTATTATATATTTTTTAAAACAGGAAGTTGCTCTAGTATAAAGAGGGAAAGATTTTTGCCTAAATAGAAAGGCTTGGCGATCATATTTGTAGATATGCCAAATTTTACCCACTTCTGTAACATGCATTTAATAGTATCTAGGGAGTAAATTAGTAAGACTTATACTCTAATGTTTGAGCTTTTCTGTAGTTATCACAATTCTCAGAATATTTGATTTTTCTCATAATAGGATCATTTCTTCTTCTTGCCCAGCACTAATCCTCAGTCACCACTCCTGCCATGCCTATTCCCTGTGTCCAGGAGAACTTTATCAAATTATCTGGTACACAGATGCTCGAATAGTAGGCAGCTGTTCTTGACTTTGTTTGCCAGACGATGGCAGCAGAGTACCAGGAAATGCTCATGGATCTGGAGGCTAGGGAGTAGGCTTGTGTGGGGAATTTGAATCCAGAGAGAGCTCTCAAGGAAATGTGCAGAAGAGGACATCACCGTAGAAGGGGGCTCTTTGGCCTCATAGAAAAGTCATGATAGTATGTGGAGATTCTCCCAGTGAATTTCTTAGGAATTTAGCTTAGGAATTTAGCAGTAGATGACAAAATAGAAAAATTTTCTAACTTTGGATTAGTACAAATTTCAGGTTGAATATTTCATGTTTCAGAGCCAGATGAAGAGTATCCCCAGTCCACTCTTTTCTAATAACTATCTCTTTCTTGAGCTAATTGAGTTTTCTCAGTCCCACCAATTTCTTCCTCCTACTATGCTAATTGAGAGTTCAGAAGACCTGAATGCCAACGACCACTGATTAGCTGTGATTTAGGGAAGACGTGCTACCTTTTGGAGTCTCTGTGTTATTTCCAAGCCAGGCGGTTCTTGTCATCCCTGTGGCCATTTTCAATTCTGATGTTCCATGATTTATAATCCCTCTTTCCTTTGATCATTTCCGCTTTTTTTTTTAAATTTTTTTTTAACGTTTATTTATTTTTGAGACAGAGAGAGACAGAGCATGAATGGGGGAGGGGCAGAGAGAGAGGAAGACACAGAATCGGAAGCAGGCTCCAGGCTCTGAGCCATCAGCCCAGAGCCCGACGCGGGGCTCGAACTCATGGACCGTGAGATCATGACCTGAGCTGAAGTCGGACGCTTAACCGACTGAGCCACCCAGGCGCCCCCACTTCCGCTTTTTAAAACTGGAACCACACCAGAGATTCTCCACTTAAATTCATAAGCTTAACGTTTTAGAGAGGCAGCCCAGTGTGAAGAACATGGATTCTGCATTGGCCACCTCTTAGCTGTGTGACTTTAAGCAAATTATTTAAGCTCTCATTGTGCTTCAGATTACTATAAAATGCTGATGACAATATTACATCTCTCAGAAGACTAAATGAGAATATTAACACATAAAGCGTATACAAATGGAGTATATTAACATAAAAAGCATTAAGACCAGTACCTGGAAAATAGTAAGTATATGTATGTTAATTATCATATTACCCGTGGGAATATAAACTCAAAAAGAATCTGATTATTTCTTTTCTCATCAATGAAATGCAGATGAAATAAGAATTAGCAGAGAAGTCCTAGCAGATTATACTTACTTTAACCCATTCCCTGATGTTTTGGGGTTCAGAGCAGGAAGACCAGTAGGGCTAGCCTTCAGATCAGGAGGACTTGTCTTTCTGTTTTTCTGCTTACTATAGTTAGGTAAATTATTGGGCAGGAACTTCTCCAGCCCTAACTATACAGTTCACTGCCTGCTATTTTACCACTGAAACCTCTGAAGCCTCCAGTCTTAGAGTAGGTGTCCTCTACCAGGGTAAGGAGGAGCTTTCACAGATCTTTGTTTGCAGTGGGGTGGAGGAAATGAGCAGTATGAAAATGGCCCTGAGGAAAGTTGTTTCCAGATTTCCCTAATCTCTACCGCAGAGCACTGTTTTAGAGTCCTCATTAAAGTGTTAATTTTTGCAGTGGAGTCACACCTAAAGAAGAAGGGAATCACTAAATGGAGATTGGAGAGAGGATGTGAAAGAAGTCAGGGACAGGAAGCAATGATATGAAATGGTTTGGATCCATGGTCCAAACTTGAATGTACCCTACTTCACAGTTCTCTTTAGATTTGGCCCTGGGTCACTTTTTTCATAAACATCCAAGACTAAATGACCTTGTTAAGACAGGAGTCACCCCAGACAGTGTTTCCGAGGGAGGAGAATTGCAAACCCAGAAGGTTGAGATAGAAATCCCCTAATGAATCTATCAGCTGGTCTCCCTGGCTTGGCTTACCTAGCAATTCTGAAATCCGGTCAAAGCTCTCCTCCTGCACCAGTGGCCTTAGGTAGGCAAGAGAATAAAAGGGGTTCTTAGGTGACTCTTCTTCTCTAAAGCAGGGTCAGGGACCACATGCCCACTGAATTTCAGTAAAAAGGAAAGCAACTTGATAATAAGCCTAGCAAGGTCATGTACAAATATCTTGTATTCCTATATTTGTGACAGTTGTTATTCTAATACTGTAGTTGAAAGTGGGGCTCTGTTTCTCCAGCCTTTGTTGTCTATCTCCACCTCAGCTGTGTCCCTATTTATTTCTTATCCCAGTGATTACCATAGCTTCTGGGCTGGTTTCCCTGGATCTAGCCTCTTTTTATGCCAATCTATGCCATCTTTCATGGCTATAATAATTTTCTTGGAAAAAACTTCTGATCATGAATGGATATATAAAGAAAAAAATAAACAGATGGATGAATGCTATCCCTCCTTTTGCAAGACTAAGGCATTGGCATGTTCTGTTGTCCTGCTTCTTCTTTATCTCCTAAGAGTAGTGGTTCCTATCCAGCATACATGATACCACTCTTTAGGCGTGTCACAATGGTGGCCAAATATTAAATTTTGTAAATAATTGCAACAATTTAGCTTTTTAGGAAATTGTGGCAGATTCATAATTATCCAAATAATATAGGAATTATTTTTGCTTATTTGGGCGATGATAAGATTTCTTGGATGAGATAGAAAGGGTTAGAGTTACTGCTATCCATATATGAGGTATGTCTTCACATGCAGTCCTATCATGTAAACCAAAAAAGAAAATGTTTGCCCATGGCTTTCAAGGGTATCACTTCTTGAAGAAGAGAGAAATGTAATCAAAATGTTGGCCTTTTACAGGGACTTTTTTTTAAAATAATTTACATATATTAGATACCATGTCCTTTTTTGAGGTCTGATGCTTTATCCATAAACCTTCTCTGGAATATCTGTAGGGAGGTCATAGGAGATCATGAAGGGACATTAACAGTCTAGCTAGAGTGTTAAGGCAAAAATCCATTCCGTTCTTTTCTTGCCTAATATATGAAAAAATTCTTGCACATTGTCATCTGGAGATAGATAAAAATATATATTAAAATGATCAGACTGCCTTAGAATGTAATCAGAGAAACTTCAGTTGCTTATCAACTGCCTTGAGATAGAGGACTTTGGCTTCCGATTTCTATGGTATTCTTTGCTTTTTCCTCAGTCATTTGAAGCAGCATAGAAACTGGGGGTAGGGGCAATAATAGATGTTGCACATTCTTACCTGCCCTGTCTGCAACCTGGTAGAGAGAACACTTCTAGACATTTTGTGATGGTCATTAGGATTACGGAATTTGAGTTGGAAGGGACCAGGACCAGGAGAGGTCACGTGTGCCAGTTAACCTTTCACTTTCAGGCAGGCAGCCCAAGGCCAGAGGTGTCGCCAGCCACCATACAGCTTCTCTTTCAGACCCCCACATGCACATACTTCCAGAACTGGGAAAGTTTCCAAAATTATACAGATATTTAATGTGTTTTCAGAAGAGATTTTGTTAAAAATAACGCAAGGGAAGATTCAAAGTTTTAGCAAAAATTTCAAGGGGTTCATACATAGCACTTACCTCACCCACTTATCCCCTCCCACCGTTTTTTAATACCTGGCAAATGTTGGCTGCCAAGTTAGGCTTTGAGAAAGCAGAGACTTCCTGAATGTTCCAGCATTTCTAAGCCAGTTTGGGCATGTTGCCTTTTGCATTCCATAGTTCAGCTTCTATCACCTGTACTCAGTGGGTAGCCTTTAAAGATTGACAGTTGACACACCAATCCTCACTCAGAATTTTCTTCAGATGTTCTGTCCCTGAGCCATTCCCCCCAGGGCAAAAGGTAACCAGGAAATAAGGAAACACCAGTCAACCTGAAAACCCCCATCAACCCACCCTAGGTAAGTGAAGGCATCTGGGGATTACAGGTAGGGAGCAGTCTCATTTTAAACTTGACTCTTAGAACACCTGTGTGATGCAGTTACTGCTGATTGAAGCTGACAAATCCCATATCCAAAGGCGGTGTCTCTTCTTCCAGAAGTGTGTTTTCACTCAATTGATATTTTCCATGGATTAGAATGGGTCAGAAAGAATTACATCAAAAGAAGAGGGATACCAAGATGTTTTTGTGGCTCTTTCTGTCGGCCATTGTCCCAAACCAGGTGATATGTGGGTTTAAAGGTTTGCTCTAATTGAACTCCTCATTTTGAGTAGTCTGAGTACGCAGATAATTCTTAAATTGACACAGGAGAAAAAGGTTGTGTTTCTTTTCTCCACTTGGGTAAGCAAGGAGGAAGAGTAACAGTGATAACTACTCTTTGACTTTGTCCATCTCCTTGATAACTTCTTCTCAGACAGTTCCCAATCTCTGATCACCCAGCAGTCTGGTTCAGGCAAGCAGATAATGCAGGGTCCTTGAAGAGTGAAAGAGAAGCATGTAACTTCCAGGCATCCTTTAGAATGATATTTCTTATCACAATACTAAGTGCCAATTCTGATTGACCAATAATGATGTCCTAGCCCAGTGTGTTGAAAGAATTCCTAAGTCGAATCTGGGTTCTGGAATAAAAATGGCATCACTGGAGAAGTAATGGTCCATATGTCAGGTTTTTTTTCCATCTCAGAGCAGCTGCAAATAGCTCATTTCATTATTAAATTTCAAGCTTTCTTGCATTTATCTTCACAGTCACCCTTTGAAGTCCCAGTATCATTCCCATTTTGCAGGTGAGAAAGTGATTTCCCTTTGTATTATTTCCAGATTGGAAATTCACAAATATTTTGAGCCCTCGCCCATGCAAGATCAAGATTCTTCAAAAGCTGAAATTAATCATAAAGGAATCCTTCCTTGAAGGAAAAGTAAAGCAAAGGAGGCAGTATCTGAGGAGAATAAATTATAGCCTGTGCAGTATCTGCAGAAGGGAAAAGGGACTTGCATAGTGATCCTTTCTTGGAGTCCCATAGTGGCTGTAGACCCTGTCTGTAACAGGAAGCTCCCTGGGATGCTACACTTGGGTGAGCTAGAGTGATGTCTTAGAAAGGTAGAGCAGCAACTCAATAGGTGCTTATTTTAGGCATCCATATGGTATTGAAATCCTCACAATCATTTTCTACCCACTCTCTAACCATGCAGAAGGAAATTGAAGAAATTTCTATAATCCATCCTCTTAGAATTAGTCTGTGGCTAAGGATCTCTACCCTCTCCCTAGTCGGGGGCCCACTGTCTCAGGCAGTAGCAGTGGTTCAAAAATGCCTTGCAGAAAGACAGACTGGCTCATTAAGATTGCTGCGCTCTTGCAGGGACAACACTTCTGGTAAAGAGAGGCAGCATGAGGGAATTCTCTGATTCTACACAGAGTGATGATTTGCCATTCGGACAGGCAAACCTGATGAGCAACGTGAGCTTCGCCACCAGGTAAGAGCCTCAGAGAACCGATTCCCTCTCGTTTTCCGAAGATCCTTGGGCAATACCAATGTGATGTAAACCAGAATATTGGTTTTATCAGCCCTGATAGTGGCCAGTGGAATTGTTCCCCACCTACATGAATTCATCTCTGCTTCTCCCAATATCATTAAGCTAAACAAATATACCTCCTTGCAACATCGCTCAGAGAAATTTATACTTGTGACAACCAAAGGTCATTGCCCAGTGTTCTCTCAGATCAGGTACCCTAGACAGGTGGACTGGGGTGAAATTTCAATTATTCCCAATTTCTAGTATTAATCCATCCCCTATTTCCAACAAACTGATGATGAGGTTGCTTTTGTTTTTGGATCGGCAAAATAGGGTCAAGAAATTCTTTCTCCCCCTCTCTTTTTCCCTGCAGTTCTTTAGTGCATTAAAATCTTGATTAACAAGAATGCAGGGTTGGCAGTGGAGGGTGATCTGTTCAGTTGATTTTAAATAGAGGGTTGATGGAGCACCTGGGTGGCTCAGTCAGTTAAGCGTCCAACTTTAGTTCAGGTCATGATCTCGCAGTCTGTGAGTTTAGGCCCAATGTTGGGCTCTGTGCTGGCAGCTCAGAGCCGGGAGCTTGCTGCGGATTCTGTGTCTCCCTCTCTTTCTGCCCCTCCCCTGCTTGCACTCTGTCTCTCTCCCTGTCTTATAAAGAAATAAATTTTTTTAAATAGAAGGTTAATCTAAAAGTTCTTGCTTCAAAGTTCATTGTAAATAGTTTTGTAATATGTTGGCAACATTTCAATTTAGTACCTATACTATACTAGGAAAAATTTTTAATGATTGAGAATTGTGATTATCTGCAGGTAGATACTGTATTAACAGTAGAGTGTGGTCAATATGTACTGGCATTACATAATGTGGGTGTGGGGTAGGGTTAGGGTTAAGTTCAAAGGCTGTCTAGTTATCTCAGTTTTGCTATATTAAATGAGTATGATAGTCATAAACACTTCGTGTTTTGTAACAATTGAATGAGATTAGTTATTTAAAGCTCTTTGATTCTTGGCTGACAGCAAGTACTCATCAGATATT
The DNA here is from genome assembly GCF_024362965.1 of Panthera pardus. NCBI lineage: Eukaryota > Metazoa > Chordata > Mammalia > Carnivora > Felidae > Panthera > Panthera pardus. The sequence goes on along the minus strand of NW_026526688.1, from coordinate 45,803,973 downwards.
CCTTATTGTGATTATCAAGTGCTATACCTGGGAAGGTGCACAAAATTGGGCTGCATATGTAGTAAGTGTATAACCTATCAAGGATGTAGATTTTTAAATAAAATCCTTGATCTTGTTATTTTAAATAACTCACCTCCTTTTTTTATATATATATATTTTTAATGTTTATTTATTGTTGAGACAGAGAGATACAGAGCATGAACGGGGGAGGGTCAGAGAGAGAGGGAGACACAGAATCTGAAGCAGGCTCCAGGCTCTGAGCTGTCAGCACAGAGCCCGATGCGGGGCTCCAACTCACAGACCCTGAGATCATGACCTGAGCCGAAGTCGGACGCTTAACCGACTGAGCCACCCAGGTGCCCCACTCACCTCCTTCTTTTAATATATGAAGAACCGTGCTTCTGTTTAACTGGGGATTCTGGAGAGCTGGGTCTGGTTAACAGAGGTTTTCACCCTACCACTCCCACAGGTGAGGCAGGTGTCACCGTCTGAGCCACCAAAGGTGCCACCTCTTCGTGTGCGCATTTTCCACATTTTCCAAGAGGAATATAACAGGCCTAGGAATTCTAGCTTCTGCCCTTCCTTGCCTTCTATTTCAGTATTTTAGGAAACTGAGATAATCTGTGGGAAAGGATTAAGAACTTTGTGTGGAGGAAAGTGCTATGGAATTTCGGGAATTCACACTCTTAATGACAACAAAACAGCTATTCACTATAATTGAGGTTTGCAGGTTTCTTTTTTAAATGGTTGGTAAATAGGGATTTATTAAGTGCCTCTATGTGCTAAGTAGGCACTCTGCTTGATGTGTTTGGAGATACAGAAATGATGTTTCAACCCCCATGCAATCTAGTTGGGTAAACAAGTTGAATTTATGTAACATAAATCAGAGTTCAAATAAAGCAGTACTCCTTGAAGTGCTACATAGATAATTCGGGCAGGAGGGCAAAGGAAGAAGAGGTCAGTGAGGAGTGGATGGATTGTTCCAGAAAGTTTCCTGTGGCAGGTGGGATTTGGAAAAGTAGGAGAGAATGGGCATCTCAACTTGTGTGAAGGTCATGACATGGGCAAGGCATGGGGGAAACCCGGAGCCTTCCATGTGCCAGCTAGCCTGACCAGAGGTGAGAATGTGTGCTAGCATGTTGTATGAAAGAACATCTCAAATTTCTCAAGAATACTTTCTTGGCTATTGGTGTTGTGCATCTGTGTATTTGTGTATACGTGATGATTATGGTTTTTTTAATGTTTATTTATTTTTGAGAGAGAGAGGGAAACAGAGTACGAGGGCACAGAGAGAGGGAGACACAGAATCCAAAGCAGGCTCTAGGCTCTGAGCTGTCAGCACAGATCCCAACGTGGGGCTCAAACTCACGAATCAAAAGATCATGACCTGAGCCGAAGTCAGTCGCTTAACCAACTGAGCCACCCAGGCACCCCATGTTCTGTTTATGTTAATGCGCAATTGTTACAAAAACATAATTCACATTTAAAAACTGCTTTTGAGACTTTAAAGACAACATTGAGGATAACACATGAAGTGCTTCAGCCATGCTTATGTGCTTATTTATCCTTTTCCACATCTTCTGTGATAATAGAGGATTGGCAAGTAATGGGTACAAAAAGCCATAGAAAATCCTTAAATGTAAATGTAGGCATTCAGTTTCACAGACTTTTCCTCATTATTCTTTAGTCAGTTACAAAAAAATCACTTATTGGTATGTTTTCCATTGTCTTAAATACCTGCACTGTCTATGGTAAATAAGGAAGTTGTTCAAAGCAGACGTCTAAAAGGAGAATTGGTCTAGATGGCATGGTCCATTCATAGATTGGGCCTTTCAGCCCTATATCTGGCCAGGAAATCCCTGAATATGCTTTAAAAGCTCCTAAAGAAGGTCAGAGATCATGAAAGTTAGCCAGCCAGATCATCTCTTAAAGATGATCCTTAATTCATCTGCACCTCTTAATTGAAAAGCAAGATATGTTCACATGAGCTACATATTTTAATTTTTTTTTAACGTTTATTTATTTTTGAGACAGAGAGAGACAGAGCATGAACGGGGGAGGGTCAGAGAGAGGGAGACACAGAATCTGAAACAGGCTCCAGGCTCCGAGCTGTCAGCACAGAGCCTGACGCGAGGCTCGAACCCACGGACCGCGAGATCATGACCTGAGCCGAAGTGGACTGCCCAACCGACTGAGCCACCCAGGCGCCCCGAGCTACATATTTTAAAAAAAATAATCAGAGTCCTGCTGGTTAGACAGTGATATATACTTCTATATACGTAAGTGCCATTTGTGGGTACATTTCTGTGATATTTCATCAATGGAGTTGGTTAGCTCAGTTGATTTAAGTACAGTGTTAATAGGATCAATGACAGATCCTGCTCCCACTTAGTACTATAAAATAGGGTGTGTTTTTGTTTTGTTTTAGTTTTTTCTTTTTCTTCTTTTTTTTTTTTTTTTGCAGGGCAAAGATAACTCCAGCTATTAAATTGATAAACATACTTTCTGTGTAACAACAAGTAGTAAAATAAATTTGATGGCTTAATAGAGTTAAGTAGTTATGATTGGGGGAAAAATGTAAAATGTGTGGTGTGTGCTATTTGTGATCCATTTTTGATGTGTTAATAGTATTACATTCACATACCCCAAACAGCATAACATTATTGATAGTTTTGCTGACAATGGCTTGGTGCTTTTAAAGATGTAATCTTCAGCCCACCGGTGGGTTTTCCAGTAAGTTGAGAAACTACCATCTTCTATTCTTAGTACTGAAGCAGTACAGACAGCCCTAACTTATACAAAAGTTATAGTCCAATATTTCATTGTGTCCCTGGGGTCTTTCTCTTCCCATAGAATAAGCAATGTTATAAATAGCAGTTAGGTTCTCAGATGAGCACACAAAAGTCTATTTAATAGATGGTAGTTAAATGTGTATTTGTTGAGTAAGTAAACAAACACTAGCTCTATTCACTTCTGTTCTGTGTCGTTAAATCAAGGGATTCATGTAACATGAGAGAGTGAAGATGAATATTTCCTCTTTCTTTCCATGGTGATCCAGTGAGACTTACGCAAAACTTTATGATAAATAAAAATACATTTCAACTGCTCCTGGATCCCCTTTGCCCTCACTTCCAATTTCTTTATTGGCTACCCTATTTTGGGTGAGCTTGAGAGAGTTCTACCCATTTTACTGTTCTATAGTTATTTACTGAGTTATTTACTCTACCTCTCCTATCAAAATTCACTTCTTCAGTAAAACTGATTTGATGAGGTATTACAAAGAGAAGATTCAGATACAATTATTTCATATCATGTTGTGACTGACCAGTAACACAATAACCACACTAAGTCATTCAGTATTTTTAAAAATAGGTGTTTATAAACTCAAGTACATATTGACAGATACCTAATGAAATGAACAAGAGGAAGCAGAAATTTCTAGGCAGTTTATGATAGACCTGGGTCAGGATAAGAAACCATTTCCTATAAAAAAGATTTGTTTTCTTCGGGTATATTAGCCCTTCCCTAGAAATCCTCCCTCTGGGTCTGCTTTAATTCAACTGCTACAGACTATATTGAAATCTAGATATTGAACTTTCCTGTATAATTTCCCTTCCCACTATATCTTTGTGAAACTTGTGACTAAGATCATATGTAAATATGGTATCAACTTCATCTTCATACTCTCCATGTGCTTTTAGAGGACTGGAGACCATGCATGTCATTTTTTCTCTCTTTCTTAATATCCAACCCAGTCTTATCTCTTTAAAGGTCAAGCGTGTCACAGATATCGGTCATGAGCATTGTCCATATATCAGGCATGAACCCTGGATCACCATCCTCTTTAGCTTTTATGCTCAGTTTCCTCATCTGCAAAATAGAGATACTATTAGGACCTAAATAATTGGGATAAAACATGCTGAGTTCTTACGGAGAGCCTAAATTGAGCAAGTGTAAAATGGGTCATGTTGTTGTTCTGCTCCCCCATCCTCCTCTGCCACTATTTCCCTGACTCTTAGGTTTTCATGCTTTGCAACCAATTCCTTTCACATTCAGGGGGAGAGGGTGTGAAGTTCCAGACCTTCCACAATTTCATTCACTGTGTACCACCCACCATCCATAGCCCATCAGCTCAACAGAGTGTATCATCAGGATTTTCAGTGAAGACCTGTACTATGGGAACTTCCTCTGGTACAGTCACTTTACCGTGTCCATATCTGCCCATACCTCACTGTTCCCCCTCTGGAACACTTTTTTCCGTGGCAATTCCAGCTCTCTCTTTGGCCGTTTCTCAGCTCCTTCCAGAATAGTTGATTTCATGGCAGTCTTTAGTTTCTGAGCAAATTACAGAGCATCCAGAAGGACTGCCATTATATCATCTGCCAGGCCAGAAGCTTGTTAGTATCAGAGGCACATCATCCATACGGACATAGGGAAATCCATTTAACTGGGAGAAATTGTTTATCTTCGGCACACTCACTCCCAGCCCTTGTATAAATTATTCTCAGGGATGACTCCTGAGACATTTGCCCATCTGATCACTCACTTCCAGATACTATGCACCCTCACCCTACCCTCCGACACAGAATTAGGCAAGGAAGCTGGATCCTTCCTTCCGTTTTATTCTCAGTTCTACACACCTAATTGAATTCTGTGCCCCGGATTCTCCAGGCAAGAGAAGCACCATCCTGTAGCCTCAGCGATGACTGAACTCCTACCGAGGACCAGTTTTCAGGGTCTTTCCAGAGTCAGAATATTGGATATAAATCACCACACATGGTTCTTCTGTCTCCACATCCTGAGATTTCTATAGAAACTAAGCATATAAGATTGTCTGAGCAGGAACTTTTTTTTTTTAAGTGATAGGATATCTTTCTTTCTTTCTTTCTTTCTTTCTTTCTTTCTTTCTTTCTTTCAAGAAAGAGAGAGCACACAAGTGGGGAAGGGGCAGAGAGAGAGAGAGAGAGAGAGAGAGAGAGAATCTCAAGCAGGCTCTGCTCCACCAGTGCCAAGCCAGATACGGGGCTTGAACTCACAAACTGTGAGATCATAACCTGAGCTGAAGTTGGAAGCCTAGCCGACTAAGCCACCCAGGCGCCCGGAGTGGGTACTTTTCTTTCTTCATTCCATATTAAGCTTTTGAAATGACTTTCCCTCTAGATAATCAGAGACTTCTTTATTTGAATAAAATGGAGTCCATAACTAGTAAATCAAAAGTGTTCTTTGATTATTTCATTCCTATATGCATATTGAGTTTGCCTTTACTATAGGATTTCAAATCATGTTCTAGAAATCCACATGTGCTTAATACTGTATAAGCCAGCATTTGATCTACCTTTCTCTGAGTCCAGATAGCACTTACGTTTGCATTCTTGGAGATTCTAGAACCTCTGAAGTTGCCTTCCTCATTGCAACTGATGGCATTTGAGTATGTCGGAACCCCTAGCAGGGGCGTGTGTCAGTCATGAATACAATACGTATCTTCATCGAGTCTCAGTAGAAAATACAAGGAAAATGGTAATACAAATGCATCATGCATGATTAGGGGTATAGATAGGTATGGGGATAGGGATAAAGATAGACATACACCTACACAGGTAGAAATGATATTTTTAAGCACAATGGGCCTGAATTCCAAAGATAAATGAAAGAGTTAGGGTGCTAGTAAATAGAAGAATAAGAATTTGGAAAGAACTTCTAGTTCTTACCTTGTACCTATAGCCAAAAATTGGATTTCTGAGAATCAAAGTGCTACAACTCTAGCAAAAATACTATAAAAGTATATATATATATATATATATATATATATATATATATATATACATATATATATGTAAGTATATGTATATGTATATATGTGTGTATATATATGCATATATACATGTGTATATATATGTACATATATGTATGTGTATGTATATATATATGAGTAATTCATTAGGTATTCATTAAATAAATGAACTATTCAGATTATCAAACAATATTTTGTTGCTATTATTTAAAAATAGGGTTGCGTGGGTGGCTCAGTCAGTTCAGCATACACCTCTTGATTTCAGCTCAGGTCATGATCTCTCGGTTTGTGAAACTGAGCCCTGTGTTGGGCTCTGCACTGACAGCACATAACCTGCTTGGGGTTCTCACCCTCTCTCTCTCTGCCCCTCCCCTGCTCATTCTCTCTCTCTTTCTGTCTCTCAAAATAAATAAACATTGTAAAAATGTCAGCGGAATACCATGGAAAATTCAGCATATTCCTTCCATTATTCCTGTCTTCTTTGCCCTATATGACTAGCTTAGGAGTCTGTAATAAAGGAGGGACAAAGGCCTTTTTTCAACCTTTCTGTTACCTGTAGACAGGTCTTAAGAAAAATGAAGTCAAATTCTTCTAGGACTTGAGGGTATGGAACTTTCCATCAATGTAGCTGGGTGGGAAGATAAGGAAGCAGCTTTGTTAATATGCAAATAAAAATTACAGTGGACAGCTGATCATTTATGGAGTGTATATATTTATTTGCATTAAGTAGTTTTTACATGTTTTCATTCTTGTCATTTATAATCTCTTAAAAGACAGAGATGAGACCTTGTTTGTTTAAGGGCGTATATAAAAAACCAACCCAACAACACAAGGTGAAGATTATGGGAAGCTTAGTTTTCTGTATAAAACTCTATTCAAAGACTAGAGACGTGACTTACATAGTTTCTAGGAAAAATTGTCACAGACTTTTTAAAAAATTTTTTAATGTTTATTTTTGAGAAAGAGAGAACATGAGTGGGGAAGGGGCAGAGAGAGAGGGAGACACAGAATCCAAAGCAGGCTCCAGGCTCTGAGCTGTCAGCACAGAGCCCATCATGGGGTTTGAACCCACAAATCACTAGATCACGACCTGAGCCGAAGTCAGACGCTCAATGACTGAGCCACCCAGGCTCCCTGGTTACAGACTTTTTATTCAGGATTCTTTGCTCTCTGCTTGACACTCACCACCATCCTTTTCTGGGATTTGTATTTCCCAGGTACTTACTATCCCCATCAACATCTGCTATTTGAACCAAACATCACTTTCAAAAAAATATTAGCCCTTCCAGAGGTAGATTTTTTTTTTTCCATCAGGGATCAGGGATTTCAGCTAAGAAAATCTCCCTAACTAGGGAATTTCAGGCATCAACCAGAAGGGGACATATGTTTTTAGGTGACCTTCAATAAGGGCCTTTCAGGTATATCTAAAATCACGCATCAAAGCCTATTGTGTGCTATGGCATTTTAGTTTTTAGGTTGCAGCAGGAGTGATAAAGCAGGAGTCCACCAGATCCGTGGGTAAGGTGGGCATGCCAGAAGTGGACTGTCAAGAATGAGACTTCAGCTCTGTGATTTCCTACGCTCTGTGATCATGAGCAAGGCACTTACTGAACTGTGGCTCAGACCCCTCTTCTGTCAAACAGGTGGCACCGACCTCACAGAGCTGATGAGAAGACTAAGTGTAAGATTCTTGGCCAGGTTCCTAGGCAAGAGTAAAACACTCTATAAATGTTAGCAATTATCAGGACACAGGAGACATGACTGTCCCACAGAATAATTGAACCCACATACTGGAGACTCACCTCAAAGCAGCTTTCTGCTAAAAACTTATTAGCATTCTTCATTTGTGTTACCACCAGTTGTATGAGTAGGAAAGACAGAGGACTTAGAGATAAATGTCATTTCAATTTAAATCTGAGGGGTGATAAAGCTGCTGCAGAACTCACCTTTAGTCACAGAGGAAGCCCCAGTCCCTGTCTCCCCATGAAGCAATATGGTCTTTGCCTAGGTGGAACAATTACTTTTTTTAACCCTTTCCCCAAAGACCTAAGACTATAAGAGTTCCAGCCTATGTTAGTCCCATGCTGGGCTCCTAAAGACCACGGTGGCTTAGACAGTGAAAGTCAAGGGGGGGGCCATGATTGCCCTCAACTCCGCAAGTGTCAAAGATGTTTACCTAACACATCGTTGACTTTAATGCAGTTATTTATAACTTTTCACCCAAACTTGCCAACAACAGTTTCATTTTGAGTCTGTAACAGTCCCCAAATAATTGGAAAATCTTTCTTGTCAAGAGAGGATTGAAAAAAGGCATCTTTACCAAACTCCTCCTCTCCCTACACTGAGAACCACTTCCCTTTCCCTCCCCGCATCCTGTTCTGTTCAGCTAATTGACAACTATGGCAAAGCAAACACGAGGCAGGCAAAACTTCAGGGTCGCTGGGTAGCCGTAGGCCTCAGCAGCTGTCTTCAGCACATGCGCAGCTCTCAGGACAATAAAATACTGTTCATTGCTTCTACCCCACAACCAATTAGGTCAGCTGTAAATATTGGAATTGCTTGGTAAACATGCTGGAAGATTGTGCTGACTTGTTAATATAAGTGAAAATGTAATTAGATTTATAACACTTTTTTTCTAAACCATAATTTACAACAACAACAGAAGAAAAAAAAATTCCCTTGCAACCTGCTGAAATGCCATTATTAAAATGCATATGAAAAGTCAATTATGCCAGAGGGAGGTATTTAAGAGAAGTGAGTTTCCATACCCTGGGATTACACCGTGGGGATTGCATATTTCTTATTTATTTTTTTTCCCTGAGATCTTTGCTGCTGCCAAGTGAAAAGGAACAGATATTTTACTTATTTCACTCTGAAATATCGCTGCAGATAATGCTAAAACGTAAACTAAATAACTTGGCTCCTTGAAAACCCACTCCGTTCTCAAAGCCCCGAGAAAAGCCGAGTAGCCACCATTCTTGTTTTTATTTATAAGCCCATCTGTCTTTAAGCAATAGTCGTATTGCTTAAAACATGTGGAAATCACATACTTTTTTTCCCCCAAATGTTATTCTGTTTTATGTTCTAAATGAATAGATTATTATACATACTTCTGTGGAGAACCCTTTAGTAAAGACAAGAAACAACCCCTTATGTTTATTGTAAAACCCAGAGTTTCCTCCACTCCCAGGATCATGTTGGGAACACAGCTCCGCCCTCAGATGAGATGGCATAGGGTGCTAGGCTGGCCCTTGACAGGCTGGGCGGCTGGGCCTTCTCTGCCTCAGGAGCCTCTGTCCATCAGGCAAGGCTTAGCCCTCGCCTGGAGGCTGTTTTCAACCCATACAGGCTGCTGCCTCTCTGCTTTCTGGTTTCCTCATAATGAAGTGTAGGTATTATTTTATCTCATCTGTGTTTAAGGTACCAGTGGGGAAAAGCTGGTTAAAAAAAATCATAAAGCAATTTATAAGTATGAGAGAAGCTGCCATTTTCAGTCTCAAACTTCCAGTAAAATGTTCAGTTTAGATAATGGAAGAAATTTTTAATACATATTTTTTAGAATTGCTTGTGCCTACATTGTGGATAAATTACTCTTTGGGGGAAGATTCTGGGGTTGGCTATATGAGAATCAATCAGTAAAGTAAATCACATATGTCTGTGCATATATATATACATATGATTTACTTTATACATTTATACTTCATACACACCTATGTATACATACATTACATGTGTACATATTTACAGGAAGATCTAGAGAAGCCAGAAATGGGGAGTGGCAGATGTTACAGACTTTGATTTAGGGTAGCATCTCAAACCATAGGTATGTCTTAGTAACTGAGAACAATGTAGATGGTCTAACAACATAAAAATGTTCACGGTCTTTATTGATTGATTGATATGATTATTATGTTTAAGACTTTTATATTTGCATTTACCACAAGTAAGAACACATTAATATTTCCAGTGTTTAAAATAATATTTCATGAAAAGCATTTTCATACTGATTAGCTAGATTTGCTGCCAGTGAAATAGTCTGTGATATTTTACAGTCAGCCAAGCCTAGTGCCTGGCTTTCCACTGTTTGTAGGGTAGGTCCAAATATTCTTGGGCCTTTCTAAATTAAATGTCCCTGATTTCAGTTTTTGCTCACCATGTAGGTATTGAGCTGCCAGGACGGTGGGTGATATGTTTCCTTTTTTTCTCACTTTATTTCTGTTTTAATCCTTGAGAAATCCATTTTGTGGATCAACACCAGAAACCAGTTTTAAGATACTTAGAGATGGCTCAGAGGGAGAAGATAACTGGGAAGGATTTGTAGAGTCAGGTCAAGTATCTGCTTGGCCTATGAGTTCAGTCTTCCAGGAACAACTCTCAGCACCCACACCCCACCCCAAGCCATTGATTTTCATCTGCATCCCTTAAGCTCACCCAGGAACAAACTCTGAGGTAGGGAAAAAAAAAATCAATGAACCCAATGGCAAAAGTTTCTGACCTCTTTATATGGATTCTAGCTGTCTTTTTTTTTTTAAACAGTTAATTTATAGGAGGGAAAGGTGAACGTATTATTCAACAAAACAGGCAAAAACCATCTTAGGTGAGTTTACATTCATCTGTTTTTCAAAGTCACGGGCCTATGTCAGGTGGCTCTAAATCTTAAAGGTTATTTGGGACCAGGAGGAAGAGCACATGAGAAACGTTTTTACAATCCACATAAGTAGATTATCTCTGTCATCCCTGATTATATTCCTCCTTCCAGAGGGACTTTCATAGCCTACCTGCCCACTTGGAACATTTCCCTTGTTAGGGCACTAGAAGTAAAGGAACACCTTTCCTAACCCATCAGTCTCTCACTCTTTAGCCAGATATTCTCAGGTCCACCTCCAGATCTGGGCATCTGTCACCAGCTCTTTTTCCTTCTTGTACTCGCCCTTTACTCTTCCTCATCTTACTGTTTTAACCACTGGATCTCATCGTAATGTTTTTCTAAGCCTGGAAATAACAGAAGATGAGAGAAGAGATAAAAACAGTGATTCCCAGGAGTGTGGCTGTATGTATGTGGGCACAGAATGAAATTTTCAGGGGATGGGAGGCCTCTTCAAACTGTATCCCAACCCGTGACTCTCATACCACCCCTGGCTGGCTTGTTTTCACTCTGAGAATCACAGTGTACAAGGCAAGACATCATTGACGGGAGCACTGAAGTTGAAAAGAAGTAATAAGAATTGGAGAAGGAGTAAAAGTAACAATTCTGGAACCAATTTCACTGTACCAAATGGGCAAACAATTCTAAAATTAATACTTTCCCCAAGTGCCTGATTTATAACCTGCGTCTATTCACTGCACTCAGGAACACACTCTAAGGTAGGCAAAAACAAAGGCAAAACAAACAGTAAAACCAACAGTAAACCGATGTAGATCTATCAGTAGCCAACGTCTGGGCTGGCAACCCTGGTGAGAGGTAAGAGGAACAGGTCAGGAAGTTGGGAGATAGGTTTCTGTCCTGGAGTCAATCATTTGTCTCATTTTCTCTGTTTAACTCCTAAAAATATTTTAAGTCTCTCCACCCTTTCCATCTCCAATCCTCATCCCAGCCCAAGCCACCATCTTCTTTCCCTGGACCACTGGTGAAAATGTTGGTTCACCCTGTCTCCTTCCATTTCCTTTGTCCTTCCTCATCCATTCCTCTATTGCACTTAGAATGAGGTATCAAACATGAAAATTTTGCAGTACTGTTTCCTTTCAGTGGTTTGTCAATACCTTTAGGAATGAGATCAGAATCCTTAATAATACCCTTCATCCTAAGGTCCCTGCCTCTCAGAAAACTCCTTTGGGCTCAAACAGTATATTTTCCCACTTCTCCAAATATGCACCATTCTCCTTTTCCTGCTGTGGACCTGTGCATATTCCTAGAATGTGATTCCCTTCTCATATTTGTCTAATAAAATCTCACTCTGTTCTAAGGGCACTCCAAAACTCAAGTCAAAATACTCTGGATTACCAAGCTACAAAGGGCTTTGTATTTGATTCATATCCAATAAAAATGTGGCTTCCCATTACAAGGAATGAAGTCCTTTCAAACCAAAGTGTGTCTCTCATGTGGTCTTTTATAAAGCTGAATCAGTGAAAAATAAACATTGTAATTAGTGTCCAATCACTTGCAAATAACAGAAATTATTTTAAACTAAAGAAAGACAAAAAGAATACCTAATAAGGAATCACAGAACAGCAAAACTATAAGGGAGAAAGCACTGCATGTTTTCCATTGAGACTGGAGCCAATAAGTTGGAACCTGTGTGCCCTGCGCCAGTGCTGTCCAGCTGCACCCCCAATGGGTAGTGGGCTTCATTCTCTGCACAGAAGCCTTCTGTATCCCTGTTCTGCAGAATCTGGCTACTCCTGTCCTCAAGCCGCATCCCAGTTCTGATATTATAAACTAGGTCACAAGATTCCCAGTATCCCAGTTTCTGATGATAGGAAGAGAGGGTGTGATTTGCTCAGCTCAAATTAGGTTTCCTGACTTACCCAATCATGTCCAGGAAGTAGAGTCATCAGGAACAAACATGGCCATTTGTGGGGGATGAGGCAGTTCTCAAAGAAGTAGGGAAGTGCAGATAATGGGATCTACTCCCATTATCTACTCCATATAAACATAGGAACCATAATCATCGTAAGTAAACACATTTAACCAATATCATGTCAATAGACGATCTATAATAGACATAGATATAGATATAAATATGTATAATTCCGTGCCCCTACAGGGTACACAGTGTCATGGTGAACACTTGTGATGCCCATTAAACAATAAAAAAAAAAATCTATCCCCAAGGAGCATATGTGTGATATGCAAGGGAAAAGGATGTATCAGTCCATTGTAGAATGGATCAAATAAATGGATACACTTTGTATTTCCATCTACTATTTGGTGAGTGCTTTTGAGGTGCATTATACTTTTATGGACTCATTAATTAGCAGAAGTTATTGCGCTAGAGATCAGAAAATGAGTGAAATTAATAAGGAAGGCTTCCTGCAGGAAGCAGATCTTGAGCTGCATTTGAAATGCCAAATGCTTTAACAGCTGGCGTACTGTGATCTGCATGAATAACAAATAATTAATGCAAAACGAAGCAAACCTGATTGAAGGAAAACACAGGTTGGCTTTCCCCTCATGTGAAATTTACCTGGCAACTAGTGAACCATCAGGACTTTGCTCAAGTCACTTTCTCAAGTATTCTGGACGGCCTGCCTAGAATGGGTCCTGCAAAGATCGGTTTATGGCTTGGATATTTGTTACATTTTAATAAGGCTTGGAAACTTAGATGTTATCCACTGCAGCTGCCAATCAAGTACCTGCGTAAAAAGCAAGACAAACATAACAATAAATGCTAAGCACTCCAGTGTTCAGCAACTCTGGCAGGATGCACGGCAGGCTTTATGAATGTGTGAGAGTGAATATACAGAAGCTTGGGGAAAAGGTCATTGGTATTTTTGGAGCAATAAATCAAGTATGGAAAGATTTGCATGTTGGCTGTATAACATACAGGACTGGATTAGAGGGAGAGAATACTTTGAAGTAATATTTCTCTGCTGACTTGTTTTATTAGCTTCCTTTAAACATGTTACATTATTGCTTATAGAATTTCATTTACTCGGATTGGCAGCTTGATAAATACGTCTATTGGCGATGATTTGGATTGCTCTGGGCATTAATATTATTAAAACCTGTCACAAGGAAATGTCTGAAAGATGACTTACTGTAAAGATTACAGCATGAAATAAATCATCCAGTGGTATTTGTTACCATTTATGGCCTCTTGGAGCTGAGTCAATCCCTTTTTATGTTGCATTATTTTTCAAGTTTTTATAGCCTTACATTATATATTGCTGTCAGAAATGAACAGATGGGGTGTCGAACATGAGCTTTCTGAATAATTCCCACCCTCCAGTTATTTGTATGAAGGACAAGTGCAAAACTGTGCGTTCTCGAGCAAAAAGGGGAGAGAAAGAGGTGGAGAAGCTGCTGTTGAGGAAAAGGGATCCCTTTTGTCAGATTGTGCAGGCCAATTCCACCAGCTGGTTGGAATCCCTGACTGGCAGTCACCCTGTTTGGGTTTCAAGCAAGAGATGAGGTGGCCGTATTTGGCTCCAGCAAGCCAACAAATGCCATTTTCAAATGCATTTTCTCAGAGTGCCTCTCGCTGAGACACTTCCATGTTTGGAGGTGAATGTGTCATACTCTTACCCTAAAAAGCTGAGAAACTTGAAACACACACACAAACACACAGAACAAGAAGACGCATTGGAAGGATTTACTGTTCTTTGAGCGAGTGACAAATATGCGAGCATCCTGTGGGGTGCACAAAGGATTCAAAGGATTCCGTGCAGTCTGAATTGTTCAGCAGGGCCCTTGGAACTCATATAAAAGAGATGAAAGTCTCCCCAAGGGGGTTTTCGGCCGCTGATGGAGGATGCAGGAACAGAGGTCTCGAAGGCCTTGGACACCGTGAGGCAAGGTGTGCCCTTGGGAGTTTTTAGCTGTCCCCCTCTGATGGGACCAGGCAGCTGCCTAATTGTCACATGAGCCCCTCTGCAGAGTCCTGAGGCCTTGCCACCCTTGGAGACAAGAGAAAAAAACAACCCTCTAAAAAGCCAAGCAGTGGGGGGAAGTACGTGTTAATTTTTCTCACTTCCCTACTTACCACCACATCAGTTCTGTTGTAGAGGAGCATGTAATAGACACGGAGTCCAGGTGTTGGGAATCCAAGTTGTTGCTTAACGTCTTAGCTTAAGACACTCACAGCTTAACTGTGAGTGAGTCGCCTAATTTCTCATCATCATAAAAAGTGGATGAGAATATTTTTACTATTTACCTCATGGTGTTGCTGTGAAGTCAAATCATACAACACACACCCCCCCCCCCCCACACACACACACACACAACTGATTGGCTCCAACACCTGTCAGCAAGACCCTTACCTTCTCTCTGATAAAGCTCTACATTTTCCTGAGTTTGTCAGTCATGCTCACTCATCTCTCCATCCCCAGATCCCTTAATGTCAGATCTCCCTCCATTCTCTCTTAAAATTTACAGTAGGTGACTTGTAGACACCTAATGTGAGCTTCGGCAGCCCCTTCCCCAAGACCAGACCCATTCTCTCATGCGGTACCACTGGCCCTCTTGTCCCCCATCTCTTCCTCTTTGTCACCTTCCCAAGGACCTTCCACCTTTGCTTATTTGTCACATTTGTGTGAAGATGCCATCTGGATACATCCGTGTCATTGTTGCCATTTGCCTTGCGTACCCAAAACCACCAGGGGCTGAGGGAGGAACTGCTTCAGGTCAAAGTTCACAGCTTTGCTGCCTTTCACTTGAGATCTCAGAAAGTTTTCTGCCCCTAACCCAAGGAGAGAGTACCAAAGGGTAAATTTCAAATAGCTACTGAGTTTATAAAGGCAGTCAGTTATGCAGAGTTGAATTTATGTACTCCTGTTAGAAATGAGCCTCTCTCCTTCCCTCCCACTACCCCTCTCTCTTCCTCACCCACAGTCTCTATTTTCCCCTTTGTCTCCACAAAGGAACATTTGCATAAGCCCCATCCCCAGTCCAGCTGATTGGCAATGCTGAAGGCCCTACAATCTAACTGATATGTAAATGTGTAACTCTTGAATCTTAGATCTGTCTCTGAAGTGTGCTTTTCTTTTTTTTCTTCTTTTTTCATCTCCCACCTTCCCTTCTTTCCTTTTCCTATTCCTCCCTTCTTTTCTTTTTCTTTTACCTTTTAAATTTTATTTACTTTTGCTTTCCCAGACATGTGTCGATTGAATCATCAAAGTTCTCAGGCTCTTCTGAGTAAGCATCTTGATATCTCTGTTTCTATATAGTAATAGATTGTCTCAGATGAGACTATGATTCACCAAACTAAACCACCAGTAGATGACCTTTTACATACTCTGGAAACTTAGTATGGACCTGCCTTCAGTGTTCTTTCACCCAGTCCCGTGATGAGAAAACTGATGCTCACCAATTTCCCCATCAGTCTGTGTCCTCCCGCACTTTAGAGAAAAGAAGCATGACACTAAGCTCAAACCTGACTCTCTTGTTCACTGGCAACCACACGATGTCTCTAGGCTAAGTCCCCTGTCTGCAAATTAGAAAGGAGGTAGACATGGTCATCTAAAGGTCCTTTAAGCTTTAAGTTATCACTTGCTCCTGGTCCAGCTCCCATATCTTGAAACATCCTCATAGTAACTGATTTCTCCTTGTGGTATTTTGCCTTTTGTAGAGAGAAAGGATTCCCCTGATGATACTTATTAAATCTCTTTCTTTGACCAACTCCAAGATAATACCTCATGCAGAGTTTACAAATCCTTCTTTGTTTTGGCTCCCATTTTAAAAAGTTCTTATAAATCCACTAAAACTATTCAATATTAAGCCATTTTCTAAACTATTTCAAAGATGTGTGTGTGTGTGTGTGTGTGTGTGTGTGTGTGTGTGTGTATTGTGTTGTATTGGATGTGGGGTCAGGAACAGAGACAGTATGACCCAGAGTGACCTGACATAATAAAGTTTCATAGTAATGTCTAATTACTGCTACTCACCTCTTTATTATTAATTCCACAATTCCGGCACATAAAATAACTTAATCATTTTCAGAATTTGCATGACTAATGGAGTGAGTTCTGATAGAATAAGGATAAGTTTCATAATTAGGTTTTGCCTGGAACTTGTGCAAACCAGTCTATTTATAATTTGGTCAGCTCCTGATTTTTAATGAGGGCACTGAGAGTGACTGAAGCCTCTGGCAGCATTCACTTCATATTTTAATTACCCACAGTAATTCTGACAATTACACACATGTCATAAATCACACCATAATGACCCATGAAGAAAGTATATTTAATTACTGAAGAGGGAGTTCTCAGATTAAACAGGTAGATGGGATGTGCTAAGATATGAACCATATTTGAAAACTGAGCTGGTTCTGTGACCTGGAAGAACCAGCCTCTGAAACTTGCATTATGGAGAAGAAGGAAAGCCATTGCCAAATTTCCAGTTTTAGCTCCAACATGTAAAGAGCTTGGAAGTCATCACTCCTGTCCTTACAACAGGAAAACTAAAACTATTCAAACTGAAAATTAAAGACTTTTCTTTACCCATCCGAGAGCTGAGGTTTACAGGACAAACCATCACCCTGAAATCTGGAGAGTCACGGCAGAGATACACCTACCTGGGGAGAGACCCAATGGACCCAGACACTGGTGTGAGCTTAAATGGTAATTTTGATGAATTGACAGATGTTGAGTGTGGATTAGGTGAAGAGTGAGAAACTCCTGGGGGCTGCACATTTATAGGAACATCCACACTTTTGGGGGTTTTACCTTCAGGAACTCTACCAAATTCTCACAGTAAAGAGCCAGAAAAAACACTTCCACAACTCCGACAGCAGAAAGGGAAGAGTAACTGTAGTGAAATACACCCCCGGGGTTCACCATAACACAGGCTTACTCCCTAGGGGAAAAGGTTTTACCAGTGCCTGCCTCAGGTCAGGGAATGGCATTTCTCCCACTTGAGCCCTGCATAGCCTTCTTTCTCACGTGTGGGGAGCAGGGTGCAGCTAAGATACACTTGTGAAGATCACAGGACTACTAAAAACAGATTTAATCACAAAATTATGTAATCTTCCCCTCTCCTGTACATTACTACCACACCAACAGGTCTCAGCTATAATGACGGTGGATTATAGTTGAAAATGTTGCAAAGGGCAGACTATGCAAGAAACAGGTCTTAGAGAAACCCAAAGACAGATGAGACAAAAGCAAGGACACTAGAGAGGAATTTGAAGCCTCTGGGAACTTCAGCCACAGAGAGTATTAAACATAGTGCAACTGCTAGCCAGATTAACATAAAGCCTCACACTCACATCTATTTACTTTAGTTGTTACTACTTAATACATCATATCCCATTATAAAAACAAAGCAAAACAAAAAGCATGCTAAACGGCAAGAAATAACACTATTTAAAGAGACAAAGCAAGAATTAGAACAAAACTCAGATGTAATTATCAGACAGGAGATTTAAAATGAGTATGATTATGGGGCTCAGTCAGCTAAGCATCGGACTTTTGACATTGGCGCGGGTCATGATCTCACAAGCCATGACATCGAGCCCTGCATTGGGCTCTGTGCTGATAGCAAAGAGCCTGCTTGCAATTCTCTCTCTCTTCCTCTCTCTCTGCCCACCCCCCTTCAAAATAAATAAGTAAACATTAAAAAAAAAATAAAATGAGTATGATTAGGAGTGTCTGAGTGGCTCAGTTAGTTAAGCGTCCAACTCTTGATTTTGGCTTAGGTCATGATCTCAGAATCTGTGAGTTCCAGCTCAGTTGCTAGCATGAAGCCTGCTTGGGATTCTCTGTCTCCCCCTCTCTCTCTCTGCCCCGCCTCCACTCACTCTCTCTCTCTCAAAATAAATAAATAAACTTAAAAAAAAACTAAACAAAAATAAATACAATGAGTATGATTAATATGTTAAGGGCTCTAATGAAAAGAGTAAGCAACATAGAAGAACAAATGAGTAATATAAGCAGAGGGATGGAAATTCTAAGAACCAAAAGGAAATGCTAGAAATTAAAAACACTATAACAGAAATTTTGAAAAAGATGCCTTGATGGGCTCACTAGTAGACTGGGCAAAGCAGAAGAGAGAATGAGTGAGCTTAAAGATATGTCATCAGAAATTTCCCCAAGTGATATGTAAGAAAAAGGAAAGAAGAATGAAGAATCAGAGAAATACTGAAGAAATATGACACAATTTGAAATTGTGTAGCACATCCATTTTTGAATAAAAAGGGAGAAGGGAGCAGAAGAAATATTTGAAGTAATACTGGCTGAGAAATTTCCAAAATTAATGACACCAAATCACAGATCCAGAAAGTTCAGAGAACACCAAATGTGATAAATATGAAAATATCTACAATTATGCATATCATATTCAAACCGCTAAAAAACAAAAACGAAAACAAAGTGAAACTTGTGAAGGAAAGCAGAGGGGAAAAAACAGACTACTTGTGGAGGAACAAGGATAAGAATTACAGTGGTCTTTTTGTCAGAAACTATGGTAAGAAAGAGAGTGAAGTGAAATATTTAAAGTATTGGTAGGGAAAAGCCCATCAACCTAAAATTTTATATGCAGTGAAATTTTCCTTCAGAAGTAAAGAGAAAAATACTTTTTTGGATGGACAGAAACATAGGGAATTCATCACCAGAAGGCCTGCCTTCTAAGAAGAATCAAAAGAAGGTAAGAAAGTAAGAAGGTCTTTTCAGGAAGAAGGAAAATGATATAGGTCAGAAACTCAGATCTACATTAAAGAGCATTAGAGAAGGAATGAATGAAGGTAAAATAAAATACTTCATTTTTGTTTTCAGTTTCTCGTTTAAAGTACTGATAGTAAAATTGTATCAGTGTTGATGGCGTATACATACATGAAATGAATAAAAGCAATGTCATAAGAGAGGGGATGGAAGAATCAGGAATACTCTGTCATAAGCTACCAGCACAAAGCATTATAGTGTTATCTGAAGATGGGCTTAGGTTAGTCAACAATGTATATTGCAAATTTAAAGGCAATTTAAAATTTTTTTTAATTTGTTTTGTCTCTCAAAACAGATGAACGTAAGGGAAGGGAAACAAAAATACTATAAAAACAGGGAGGGGGAAAAAACAGAAAAGACTCATAAATACGGAGAACAAACTGAGGGTGGCTGGAGGGGTTGTGGGAGGGAGGATGGGCTAAATGGGTAAGGGGCATTAAGGAATCTACTCCTGAAATCATTGTTTCACTATATGCTAACTAATTAGAATGTAAATTTTAAAAAATAAAAATAAATAAAAAATAAATTTAAAAAAACTTTAATTAAAAAAAAAGAAGTACAAGCAATATCCTAAAGGAGGAGTTAACATGAATTAATATAAAATGCCCAGTTGAAACCAGAGAAGACAGAAAAAAAAAAAGGTATGAGAGAAGAATAAATGCAACAAATAGCAACAATTACAAACATGGTAGATAATCCAACTATATCAGTGATCACTTTAAATTTTAATTTTTAAAACTTTTCTAAATTAAGTTTATTTGTTTTGAGAGAGGGAGAGAGAGGGTGAGCAGTTGAGGGGCAGAGAGAGAATCCCAAGCAGGCTCTGCACGGGTCAGCACGGAGCTGGATGAGGGGCTTGAATTCAAGAACTGTAGGATCATGACCTGAGCGGAAAACAAGAGTTGGATGCCTAACCAGGCACCCCTCGGTTATCACTTTTAATAAGAATGGTATAAATAAAACAAGTAAAAGACATATCTCAGTGTGAATAAGGAAACAGAACCTAAATGTATGCTAACTATAAGAAACTCAGTTTAAATATAAATATTTGGACCAGTTAAAAATGAAAAGATGGAGAAAGATAACCCATGCTAATACTAATGAAAAAGAAAGCTTGAATTTTATCAAAGAAGATTCAGAACAAGGAGAATGGATAAAGAGGGACATTACTTAATGATAAAGAGGTCAATCCTTCAAGAAGATATAATGATCCTAAATGTGTATGTACCTAAAAACAGATCATCAGAATACATGGAATAAAAAATTGATAGAACTGAAAGAGGAAATAAACAAATCCACTCTTAAAGTTGGAGATTTAATGACCCCTTTTTCAGTAATTGATCAAGTTAGCAGAAAATCAGTAAGAATATAGTTGCTCTAAACAGGATTATCAATCAACTTGATCTAATTGACATTTGTAGGATACTTCAACAATAGCAATATGCACATTCTTAAGTATACAAAATAAACTACATTCTTCAGGGCCATCCAACATTCTGGGCCAATACATTAAGAAATTTAAAGGAATCATAATCATACAAAATCTGTTTTCAGAATTCAATGGAATTAAATTGGAAATCAACTACAGAAAGAGCTAGAAACCGCCCGCCCCCCATATGTGGAAATAAACAAATTTTAAATAACATATAGGTCAAAGAATAAGTCTAAAGGAAATGTTAAAATGTTTTCAAGAAAAATGAAAATACAAATTCTCAAAATTAGTGACATGAAAAAAGGCAGTGCCTAAAGGGAATTTTATGACACTGAATGAATTATGTTTAGAAAAGAGAGAACTAAAGTTAATAATCTAAGCTTCTACCTTAAAAAAATTAACTAAACAGAAGAAAAGTAATAATGAAATTAGAGGATAGGTCAATTAAAATTAAAACAAAAAACCAAAATGGAATCAACAAAACCCAAAGGTAGTTCTTTGAAAATACCAGTACAATTTATAAACTTCTAGCCAGACTAAATGAAAAGGGGGCATTAACTACTGATTCCATGAACATTAAAAGGATAATTTAGAAATTCTATTAAATCTCTGCAGAGAATTTGATTTAGATGATATGGAACAATTCCTTGAAAGACACAAAGTACTAGGGCATCTGGGTGGCTCAGTAGGTTGTGTCTGACTTTGGCTTAGGTCATGATCTCATGGTTCTTGAGTTCAAGCCCTGCACTGGATTCTGTGCTGACAACTCAGAGCCCCGAGCCTGCTTCAGATTCTGTCTCCCTCTCTCTTTGCTCCTCCCCTGCTCATACTCTGCACTTCTCTCTCTCTCTGTCTCTCTCAAAAATAAATAAGCATTAATTTTTTTTTTAAAAAGAAGGATACAAAGTACCCAAACTCACACAAAACTCTTTGAATAGACCTATCTGTATAAATAAATATAGCCGATGATTAATAGCCCCCAGAAGTTTTTACTGGTGAATTCTACCAAGCATTTAAGTAATGATAATAATTCTCCACAATCTCTTTCACAAAATAGAAATAAACTGTATACTTCCTAACTCAGGACCAACATTATCCTAACCAGATATAGATATTATAAGAAAGGAAAACTATAGGCCAGTATCTCATAGGAACATGTGCAAAAATCCACAACAAAATAAAGGCAATTGAAATGTAATAATATGTAAAAAGAATTTTTATTATGACCATTTAGGATTTATTCCAAATGTAAGGCTGGTTGAACATTGAAAAATCAATCAATGTAATTGTCTATATAGCAGACCAAAGAAGAAAAATCATATAATCATTTCAATCAATGCATAAAAAGCATTTGGCCCAATAATAACATTCACTCATGATTAAAAAGGAAAAACTCCGCAAACTAGGTGAAGAGAGGCTAGCTTCCTCCACTTGATAAAGAATATCTATGAAAAGCATATGGATAACATCGTATTTAATGACCAGAAACTGGATGCTTTCCCCTTAAGGTCATATACAAGGCAAGGATATACCCTCTTATCATTCCTACTTACCAACATACTGGATGTTCTAGCAAGTGAAATAAGGCAAAAAAAGGGAAAATAAAAGTTACACAAATTGAAAAGAAAGAAGTAAAATTATCTTTCTTCTCAGATGACTATCTCTGTAAAAATCCCAGAGATTCTACAAAAATATACTTGCAACTATTATGTGAGTATAGCAAAGTCTTATAAGACTAATATACAAAAACCAATTGTTTTCTCATATCCAAGCCACAAACAACTGGAATTTGAAATTTTAAAAATACGATTTACAATAGCATCAAAAGAAAATTACATATCTCACAACATATGTATAGGATCTACATACAAAAAAATAAAACTCTGATGAAAGAAATTGAAGAAGAGCTAAATAATGCAGAATGATTCCATATTCATAAATTGGAACACTTGGTATTCTTAAGATGTCAGTTCCTTCCAACTTGATCTATAGCTGCAACACAATTCCAATCAAAATTCCAGTGAGCTGTTTTGTAGATATTTACAAAATGATTCTAAAATTCATTTGGAAAGGAAAAGGTCTGCAATAACCAACACAGTATTGAAGAAGAACAAGGTTGGAGGACTCATGCTTCCCAATTGCAAGGCTTACTAGACAGCTACATTAACCAAGACATCATGGTACTGGTAAAAGAATATACATGTTAATCAATATAACACATAAACTCAAAAATAGGTCCACACAAATGTGATAAATTGATGTTTGATAAAGGAGCAAAGGCAATTAAATGGAAAAAGGATGGTGTTCTCAACAAGTGGAAATGGAACCATTCAATGTCCACATGCAAAAACTAAAACCAAACAAACCTAGATGTACACATAAATTATACCTTTAACAAAAATTGGATCAAAATGTATATCTAAATGTAAAATGCAAAACTATATATCTTCTAGAAGAAAACATAAGAGAATGGCTAGGGGGAGTCGGGTTTGTAGATGAGTTTTTAGATAAAACACCAAAAGTACAATCTAGGAAAGGAAATAGTATAAGGTCAATAAATTGGAATTGATTAAACTCAAAAGCTTCTGTTCTTTGAAAGACACTGTTAAGAAAATGAAAAGATAAGCCACAGGAAATATTTGCAAGCCACGTATTTTGTATAGGACTTGTGTCCAAAATAAACAAAAAAACTCAATAAGAAAAACAACCTAATTAAAAATGGGCAAATAGCTCAAAAGTCACCTCAATAAAAAAAAAGGATATACAGCTGGAAAATAAACATATGAAAAGATGCTCAAGTCATTTGTCATTATAGAATAAAACATTGATGAGATACCATCATATAACTTTTCATTTGACTAAAATTCAACAAAACCAACAAAACCAATTCCTCCAACTCTGTAACAACAGGAACTCTCATTCATTGTTTTGGTAATGTAAAATGGCAGTCACTTGGGAAGAGAGCTTGGAGATTTCTTACAAAACTAAACATAGTCTTACCATACAATCCACTAATTGTGCTCTTAAGTATTTACCCAACTTCTTTGAAAATGTATATACACATGAAAACCTGCATGTGAATGTTATAGCCACTTATTCATAAACATCAAAAAGTACAAGCAATGAAGATACCTTTTAATAGGGGAATGGATAACAAACTATGCTGTTCAAAGAATGGAATTTTATTCCATAATTAAAAAATATAAACTATCAAGACACAGAAAGACAACAAAGAATCTTAAATGATTATTGCTAAGAAAAAGAAGTCAGTCTGAAAAGGCTACATATCTTATGATTCAAATTATATGAAATTCTGGAAAAGGCAAAACTATGATAGTAAAACCAAAAGCCATTACCTACCCATTTAACTCAGGCTACATGGTTGCCTATAAACAAGATAAAATTTGTTTAAAACAAAATACGTTTTGAAACATAGCATGGTATTTCTTCTCTCATGAAATCATTATGCTGCAGAAACGCTTTTTTTTTTTTCAAAGAATTTCCAATACTTTTGCCTTTGTGAATGCTGATATCAGTGTTTAAGTGGGAGAAACTGGCAATATTTGCTTGCTTTCAAGGCCTCTCATAGGTTGGTATTCTTATCATATTGGTTATTTGCCATTCAATGGAGTCTGTTTTTCAGTTTGATCGGCTTTAATTCGGCTTTCTAGGAAAGGATGTATGCCAACCAAATGGTCATATGTTACTTTACAATACTCAAGGTACATAAATACTCAAGTTGGCATGGCCAGTCTATCTCTCCTTATTCACAGAACAACAGTGGGATCTTGATCAAGTTACCTAGCTTCCTAAAATTCCTCATTTGAAAATAAGGTTATTGCAGGATTAGCAATAATCAACGTGAATCGCCTAGCACAGTGCCTTCCAAATAGTGCTTACTCAATATGTGGTACCTATTATAAAACAGAGTATAATCTGAAATTTGTTTGAAAAACGTGAAATTTTAGCAGAATGAGTTAGTTGAATGATTCTTAGGCTAATCACAGCCTGTTGCATCTACATGTCAGGACCAGAGCTTCCTTTCCAACCTATTGCCAAATGAGTTTGAGCCCAAGAGGGAAGGAAACATTTCCTATGGGAAGAGTTTAGATAAGTGATTGGCTCCAGCTGCTCTTCATTTCCTAGGCTAAAGGGACTTTATTTAGAGAATATTTCTTTAGAAATGGTATTTATTAAATCCATTTACTAAATTATAATCTTATTCAACCTGCTATCTTGAACATTTTCCCCTGGAATCTGGGGGTATTAGATAATCTCTTGGTTTTTTTTTTTTCCTCTAATACATCCAATGGTATTCATCATGTGTGTATTTTATTACTTTAAATTTTACCTGTTAGTTTATGGTTTGGTGAGGGTGCCCATCTCACTGTAATCACCATGTACCTACAAATAGATTGGAATTTCCCTAACATCATGGAAAGTGAAAGCTATAAGGAAGTTGAATTCTATTTTGAGTTTAAATTCCTTAGTTGTAGGAGAGATGCTGGGCTTATAACTCTTGAACCAATAAAATGTGGCAACACAACTGGCCAAGTTTGGAGATACAGTCAATGCCTGTCATCATTCAGTCTCTAAACACTAAGTCAACAAATATTTACTGGAAATTTAATAGATGCCCCCAGTAATTTTAATGTGGAAGACACTATGCTGAGTGCCTGGACACACATGTGATCTCTGTTCTCATGGAACTCAATCGAACATGTAAGGCCTTGGAGTGGAAATTTGAACAGTGTTTCATCTTCTATAAATGTCAACATTATATGAGATATTCATTACAAGATTTTCCAACCTCCATGAGTCAGAAGTCTCAGAATGAATCATTCTGGATAACTTTGCCTAGAACTTACTTATCATTTAATAACTTTACATGGAAATAACCCTAGAAACATAGGATTTGTGATTTTTTATGGAATTCCTGATTCTTTGTGGAAGAATGTGTTGACTATAACTGAACTTTTTCTAGGCTATTCAATTATCATTATGACTGTAGTCATCATATGTATTATGGCACACAGTACAGTTACAGTTTATTGAATTGGCGGAGAATTTGGCCCTCTAAGAAAATAAATAGAATACTATAGTAGTACTATAATACACTTAAAAATTAATGAAGAGTACAAAATAAATAAAATACTTTTTCCTTCTTGTGGCTACTTTGTATTTTTATTGAAACCGTTATTGAGATATAATTCACATACTTTAATCTCCACCCTTTAAACTGTATAACTCAGTGGTTTTAGTCACAGAGTTGTCAACTATCATAAATATCTAAATTCAGAACAGGTTCATCATTCTCAAGGGAAACTTCATAACCATTAGCAGTCACTTCCCATATACCCCTTATACCCTCTGGTAATCACTAATCTACTTTCTACTTTTCTGGATTTTCCTATTATAAATATTTCATAAAAATTGAATGATACAATATATGGCCTTTTGTATCTGGCTTCTTTTACTTAGCATAATGTTTTCAAGGTTTTTAGCATGTCAATCCTTCATTCTTTTTAGCACTGAATAATATTCCAATGTATCAGCCCACTATATTTTGTTTATCTATTTATCCATTGATAAATATTTGGGCTGTTTATTTCCTTGGCTCTTATGAGTAGCTGCAATGAACATTTGTGTCTAAGTTTTATATAAACACATATTTTCAATTCTGTTGGATATAGACTTAAAAGTATAGGATATAGCAATGCCTGAGAGTTTCAGTTTCTCTAACATTTGTTATTACGTGTCTTTCTTATTATAGCCATTCTAGTGGGTGTAAAGTATCTCATTGTTTTGATTTGAATATCTTGATGGCTAATGATTTTGAGCATCTTTTCATCTGCTTAGTGGTCATTTGCATGTTTTCTTTGTAGAAATGGTTATTCAAGCCTTTTTATCCATTTTTTGCCCAGATTGTCCTTTTGTTGTTGAATTGTAAAAGTTACTTATATGTTCCTGCTAAAGTTCCTTGTCAGATATATTATTTGCGTATATTTTCTCACATTTCATGAGTTGTCTTTTCACTTTCTTCACGGACTCCTTTGAACCACAAAGATTTCCAGTTTAATGACATCCAACTTGTCTGTATTTTCTTTTATTGCCTGTGCTCTTTGGTATTATGTCTAAGAAACTATTGCCTAATCCAAGGCTTTGAAGATTTACACCTGTGTTCTTCTAAGAGTTTAAGCTTTTAGCTTTTACATTTAAGTCTTTGATCCAGTTTGAGTTAATTTTTGTATAAGGTATAAGAGAAGGACCTGGCTTTATTCTTCTACATGTGGATATCCATTTGTACCAGTAGTATTTATTGAGAATACTATTCTTTTCCCCCATTGAATTATGCTTGTTCTCTTTTTGAAAATGAATTGGCCACTAATGAAAGGGTTCATATCTGTATTATTAATTCTATTCCATTGATCTATATGTCTGTCCTTATGCCACTAACATAATGTCTTGATTAATATAATTTGCAGTGAGTTGTGAAATCAGGAAGTGTGATTCCCTAACTTTGTTCTTTGTCTAGATTGCTTTGGTTATTCTAAGTTCCTCAATTTCCGTATGAATTTTAGTACCAGCTTGTCAAGTTATCCTAAAAAAAAATACAGCTAGATTTTTTTTAAGTTTTCTTTTTTATTTTATCTCATTTTATTTTATTTGAGAGAGAGAGAGAGAGAGAGAGAGAGAGAGAGCTCACACAACCAGGAGAGGGGCAGAGGGAGAGTGAGAGAAAGAATCTTAAGCAGGCTCCATGCCCAGAGCCCAATACAGGGCTTGATCTCACAACCAAGAGATCATGACCTGAGCCAAAATTAAGAGTCAGATGCTTAACTGACTGAGCCACCTAGCCACCCCTACACCTAGAATTTTGACACAAACTGAGTTAAAACTTCAGATCAATTTGAAGAGAATTGCCGTTTTTTGTTTTTTTTTTTTAATTTTTTTTTTTAACAT
The DNA here is from genome assembly GCF_024362965.1 of Panthera pardus. NCBI lineage: Eukaryota > Metazoa > Chordata > Mammalia > Carnivora > Felidae > Panthera > Panthera pardus. The sequence continues at coordinate 45,776,413 of NW_026526688.1, read as the reverse complement.
TTATTTATTTTTGAGACAGAGACAGAGCATGAACGGGGGAGGGTCAGAGAGAGAGGGAGACACAGAATCTGAAACAGGCTCCAGGCTCTGAGTGGTCACACAGAGCCCGACGCGGGGCTCGAACTCACAGACTGTGAGATCGTGACCTGATCTGAAGTCGGCCGCTTAACCGACTGAGCCACCCAGGCGCCCCAAGAGAATTGCCGTTTTAATAATACTTAGTCTTTCAATCCATGAGCATGAGATGTCTTTCTATTTCTTTAGATCTTCTTTAATATCTTTCAACAAAATTTTGCAGTGTTCATTGTACAAATCCTGGATGTCTTTTATTAAATTTATTCCTGAATATTTAAATTTTTTGATGCTGTTGTAAATGGAATTGTTTTCTTAATTTATTATCAGATTGTTGATTGCTAGTATATAGAAATACAATGTATCTTTGTTTATTGATATGTATCCTGAAAACTTGCTGAAGTTGGTAGTTTTAATAGATTTTTGTGTGTGTATTCCTTAGGATTTTACATATAAATGTAAGATTGTGTCATATGCAGATAGAGTTACTTTTACTTCTGTTTCTCTTATCTAGATGTCTTTCCTTTCTTCCTTCTTTTTCTTTTTCTTTTCTTTCCTTTTCTTTCTTTCTTTTCTTTCTTTCTCTTTCTTTCTTTCTTTCTTTCTTTCTTTCTTTCTTTCTTTCTTTCTCCCTTTCTTCCTTCCTTTCTTTCTCCCTTTCTTCCTTCCTTTCTTTCTCTCTTTCTCTCTTTCTTTCTTTCTTTCTTTCTCTCTTTCTTTCTTTCCCTGATTGCCCTACCTAGAACCTCCAGTACAATGTTGAAAAGAAACAGTGGGGTTTGTTGGGGCACCTGGGTAGCTCAGTCGGTTGAGAATCTGGCTTCAGCTCAGGTCATGATCTCACAGTTTGTGAGTGTGAGCCCTGCTGTGCTGACAGCTCAGAGCCTGAAGCCTCCTTCTGATTCTGTGTCTCCCTCTCTCTCTGCCCTCCCCCTCTCGCATTCTGTCTCTTTCTCTCAAAAATAAATAAATGTTTAAAAAATTAAAAAAAAAAAAAGAAACGGTGGGAGTTGGCAACTTTTGTCTTGTGCCAATCATACTGTTGTTGTTTTCTTTTTTCCTGGCATTCAAGATTCTTTCTTTGTCTTTGGTCTTCAAAGTTTGATTATAATGTAGCTATTATCCTACTTGGAGTATGATGAGATTTTTAGACATGTAGTTTAAGGTTTTCATTTAATTTGGGAAGTGTTTGGTCATTATTCATTCAAATATTCTCTTTGCCCCTTTCTCTCCACTCTTTCTGAGGTTCTCATGTGTAAGCTGTTTTCTAGTTTTCTGAATCTCTGTTCATATTTCTTCATTTCCCCCCTATTCTTTATATTAAATAGTCTCCATTGACCTATATTCAAGTTTGTTGATTTATTTGTACCAGTTCAAATCTCTTGTTGAGCCCCTCTAGTATAAATATTTCCCTCCCCCCAAAAACAAATAATCCAATTAAAAATGGGCAGAAGACACAAACAGACATTTCTCCAAAGAAGACATATAGATGTCTAACAGACACACAAAAGGATGCTATACATTACTCATCATCATCAGGGAGATGCAAATCAAAACCATAATGAGATACTACTTCATACCTGTGAGATTGGTGAAAATCAAAAACACGAGAAACAACAAATGTTGGTGAAGATATGGGAAAAAAAGGAACCTTCATGCACTGGTGGTGGAAATGCAAACTGGTATAGCCACTGTGGAAAACAGTATGGAGTTTCCTCAAAAATGAAAAATAGAACTACCATTTGATCCAGTAATTACACAATGGGGTATTTACCCAAAAACTATGAAAACACTAATTGAAGGGGAAATATGCACCCCTATGTTTATTGCAGAATTATTTATAATAGCTAAACTATGGAAGCAGCTCAAGTGTCTATCAATGGATGAGTAGATGAAGAAGATATGGTATATACACAATGGAATGTTACTCAGCCATAAAAAAGAATGAAATCTTTCCATTTGCAAGGACATAGATAGATCTGAAAGGTGTAACACTAAGTGAAATAATCAGAGAAAGACAAGTACCATACAATTTCATTCATATGTGGAACTTAACAAACAAAACAAACGAAAAAGGGAAAAAAAGAGATAAACCAAAAAACAAACTTAACTATAGAGAACCAACTAGTGGTTACCAGAGGGGAAGTAGGTGCGGGAATGGGTTAAATAGGTGATGGGGATTGAGAGTACACTTACCATGATGAGCACTGAGTAACATATAGAATTGTTGAATCACTATGTTGTATACCTAAAACTACTATAACACTGTATGCTAACTATACTGGAATTAAAATTAAAAAAAAAACTTAAAAATATATTTTCAGTTATTATACTTTTCAACTCCAGAATTTCCATTTGGTTCTTATTTTCTATCTCTTTATTGATATTCTGTATTTGGTGAACATTGTTCTCATAATTTTCTTTAGTTCTTTAGACATGGTTTCCTCATTTTTTAAATTGTATTTATGATAGCTGTTTTAAAATCCTTGCGTAGTAAGTCCTGGGTCTGGGCTTCCGCAGGGACAGTTTCTATTGACTGCTTTTTTGCTACTTTTTTTGCTATGTATGGGCCATAGGTCATTGATATTGGTGTCTCATAATATCTTGTTAAAAGCCACATGTTCTTAATAATAGAAAGCAACTCTAGAAATTATTTCCCCCCTCACCCTAGAGTTTGCTGTTGTTCATGTTCCTGTTGTTTGTCACAAAACTTTTCTGAAATAATTTTTTAAAGTCTGTATTCTCTGTGGTATGTTGACACTGAAGACTTTACACACTCACTTTCTGGTTAGCTAATGATTGCACTGAGATTCCCTTAAATGCCTCGAACCAATAAATCTCTCCACCTTTGCCAAGGGGCTCTGTGTGCAGTTGGGGAGTGCCTTCAACACCCTAGCAGTTTACATCTCTGTGTAGACTCTCCAGGGCAGCCACAAATAAGAGATCAGGGATGTCTCAAGTCTCTTGGGCATCATGTGCACAGTCCTGTACATGCATGTGCTTCCTTTTAGATTCCTAGAATGAATAAATCAAAGCTTGTCGAGCTCCCATGGACTCCCCCTTCTCCACTTTTGCCATTTAAGGAATTTTTGGCTCTCCTTTTGTTTGTTACACTGTTATCTCTTCCTCAATATCTGCAATTTAAAGCAACTGCTACTCCCCAGTTTTGGAAAATTCTTCAGGAGTACTAGCTATTCCCACTGAGGAAAATCCGAATCAGGTCATATGAAGGCAGACCTTTATTTGTGGGTGGGTATCTCCAGGAAGCTTCCATAAAACTCAATGACATTTTATATGGGACTTTTGGGGAACCCAAGATCTGTCCTTCCCCCTCCAGTGGCTGCTAGACTGCTGATTTTGTGGATACTGAGATTGTGAGGCTGTTGGATTCTAAAGCTACGTCAGAGCTGGGAAGAGGGTAATGAGATTAAGGCAAGTTAAATGCACAAATTCACTGGGTTTTTTGTTTGTTTTGTTGTGTTTTGTTTTGTTTTTTTGTTTGTTTGTTTTTTACCAAGACTCTGCCATTTTCCTTTAACTAAACACTCCTTAATTACTTGAAGCCTCTGGTTAATTTTCAGAATTCTGAAAAAAGTTGACTTTGGAAGTTTCTGTCCATATCTCTTGCTTTTATGAAAGAATAGATTTTTGGAGGTCCTTACAGCCATTCTAGAAGTACTTCACCATGGCTACTTTTTCTAGTTTTTCATCTTCATATTAAAATTGCCATGATCCTTTAAACTGATATAAACCATCTCTTTGCAGAAACTACTCTCTTCAACAATAATTTATCATTTCTAATCTACAAATTAAAAAACCCAAACATTTTAGAATTATAGATAAGCATGCACAAATTTAACATTAACAAACGCCATAGGGACTTTGTGATATCCTTGATCTGTGCAAAAGTTATTTTTAAATGATGCCAGGATGTGTTCTAGCTCAGGGGTCAGAAAATTATGGCCTGAGGGCCAAATCCAGCCCACCACTTATTTTAGTATGGCTTGAAATGGCAGGACAGTGTGTTTAATTTGCAGTGACAGTATAGCTGTGCTAAAAGAATGCAATATATGTTGATATTATCAGATTAGGTACTTATTACAGTATTCCTTATTACAGCAAAGCACTGGTTTAAAAAATTAGAAAATTTAAAAAGACTGTTTAATCACAGTAAATTTGCACCCAAAGTTTGTTTATGAGTAGCTTATTTGGTAACCAAGCAAGAGAAGTCATTTATTGATGGTAAGTCAATTAAATTGTTTTTGCAACAGCCAGCAAGGGTGTCCAGAGAAAATATAATGGTGTAATACTATTAGCCCTTCAGCAGAAACAGTTGCTTGAAGAGTTGACATTGGGAGCAATAACAATAGTTAATTAAAAAATAAGCCAAAAGATTTTGAGTGGTTTCCTTTGGCTCTTTGTGAGTCAACAAATGTTACTGATACTGTCCAGTTGTTCGTTATTAAGGGAGCCAATGCTGAATTTGAAGTAACTGAAAAATTAGCCTCTGTGAATAGTCTGCATGGCACAACTACCTGTGAAAATATCTTCAAAAAAGTTGAGAAAACACTAAGCCAGTACAATCTGAAGTGGAACCCACTAAGATGTATTACAACTGATAATGGTAAAAAATACGTGTAGAACAGAAAAAGAAAATCCTACTTAGAAAAATTTACAAAGCTTGTGAGTGCAAGGTGTGTAAACACTGTGGTTATTCATTATAATACCCATAGCAGGTGTTTTATGGGAAATACATGAATTTATCATATTTGTTTGGCCAAGAGTGTCAATGGTGAATTTCATTTGCTCTCATGGACACTATTATTAGTGCTGTGAATTTTTCTCAGAAATATAAACTCAGTATTTGATTTGCCCTACCACAAAGCAGTTCAAGAGCTTAGCACTGAAAAGATTTAATGTGATTTTTTGAGCTGTGGGTCAAAACAAATTTTTCTGGAGAACTGCCCTCAAGCACTATCATAGAACATTAAGTGGCTTCAAGACTTAGCATTCACTGTAGATTTTATAATGTTTCTTAATGAAACCAGCATCAAATTAAAAGACAAAACAAAGCTTATATGCAAAACTTATTCTGTCTAAAGTCTTTACAATTATCATTCTTTGAATCACAAATAATCCCATACTTCTTTCTATACTTTCCATCATGTCAGAAGTTACAAGAAGTGAGATCATTATCTCCACACACATTTGGAGTGGGCATATTTTCTGATCTCAGTTCCAGGAATGTTTTTTTGGTTTTGGTTTTGGTTTTGTGTTTTGTGTTGTTTGTTTGTTTGTTGTTGTTGTTGTTGTTTTACCTTGATGCAAGTGCAAAGGAAATTTCTACGTTTTTAAGTTTATTTAACTATGCAGTTGAGGCATCGCCACCTAAACTTCCATTGTAAGTGATTGATCTGCCATATAATGACCTGCCAAAAGACAAATATTGAAAGAAGAGTTTAATATAATTCTGTAAATGCCTTCTAAGTGATGCATATGCTCAATTAGAATCATATGCTCATGGGGTACGATCAGTATTTGGTAGTACCTATCTGTGTAAACAGACATTTTCAAAGATTATATATGTTAAACCTTATTAGGGTCAGCATTAACATAAGAACATTTGCAATTAATTTTGATGACAGAGAATACTAACTATGAATGCCAATTAAGGAAGATCCCTTTAAAAATTTCTTTGTTTTGATTAGTAGATCCGTAATACAAAACTGTATTTAGTAGTAGTAGTAGTAGTAGCAATAGTAGTAGTATATTTTGAATACTATCAATGAGAGATTGTGAAAATTTAATTTCTCTCTTATATAGCTACCTGCAAAATACCACTTTTGCTTCTTGGCCTGCGATATTTCACATACTATCTCCCCAGCCACTTCACAGAAAAAAATTTGTCAATCCTTTTCTAGATAGATAGTTGACCAGTATTTTATTAGATGTCTGGAAATAATAGGTAAAGATTAATTTTAGGATAATTTCACAAAGGCAATAATTCTCATCCCAAACTTTTACTAAAAGTTTTGAAGTTAAAAGGGTATTGAAGAGCTTGGAAAAGTAGAGAGGCAAATAAGGAGTACCCACATAAAGAGCAATTTGACTCTACAATTATATAATCTCAATTTTCCACTGAAACAAACAAAATAATATGATGATGATGAAAATTTAAAAGATTATTTTGTTTCAGTAGAGTCAAATTGCTCTTTATGTGGGTACTCCTTATTTGCCTCTCTACTTTTCCAAGCTCTTCAATACCCTTTTAACTTCAAAACTTTTAGTAAAAGTTTGGGATGAGAATTATTGCCTTTGTGAAATTATCCTAAAATTAATCTTTACCTATTATTTCCAGACATCTAATTGAGGAGAGCACCTTTTAGGATGAGCACTGGGTGTTGTATGGAAACCAATTTGACAATAAACTTCATATATTGAAAATAATAATAATAATAATGATGATGATAATTTAAAAGATTAAAGAATCAAAGAGTAGAATAAAATAACCATTAAGACACCCGAAACCTGGTGTGGTTACTGTTAGACTTTTCCCAGCATCCTGAGTGAGAGAGAATAGGCTCCTTTCACATGCTCTAATGATTGAGATGGGGAGAAGATTTCACAGAGCATATAATTTCTTTTTTCTTTCACAGAGTGATGAGAGCTCAGATATAACTTGGAACCTATTTCCATGGAGATTTTGAGGTGGAGGAGAAAGAGATGATAGGAAGGCAGTTGCATTCTTTCAAAATAGTCAAGAAACTACTCATCAGGAAGGCAGATATCATTTACATTTATATTAACTGTCTATGTAATTGTATACAGATGCCAATTTATTCTAATGTATAAAAGCCAGAGTTTCTTAGCTGAAGCCTTTGACAGTGCACTATTTGGGGTCTTCCACTTGGTCTGCATGGGCAGCAAAGAGGGATAGGCATGCACTTCTGCCTGTTGGGTGACTAGTGTTGGACCATCGGGTGTTCTTGTCCCTAGTGTGAGATAGGGCAAGAAAGATACAAGGCAAAACTCACTTACCAACATGCACAGGTTCCATGGCACGGGGGACATTTAGGTGAGACATACAAAGGAATTTTATTGCCAAAATGTGTATATATGTGCGTATGTTTGATGGTGATTTTTAAATTACAGCAAAGTTTCCAGAAAGTTTATAGGATCATTCTCTCCTCTCCTCTCCTCTCCTCTCCTCTCCTCTCCTCTCCTCTCCTCTCCTCTCCTCTCCTCTCCTCTCTTCTCTTCTCTTCTCTTCTCTTCTCTTCTCTCTCTCTCTCTCCCCCTCCCCCCTTCCTCCCTCCCTCCTTCTCTCCCTCCTCTAAAAGGCTGGAACTAAGTAAAGAATATTGCAAAGTTCCTTCTGGAGCTTAAGCAGTAGAGGTAAGAGGTGGAGCATCCAGATGGTTTCTTGATGCAACAGGCCTTGGCTTCAGGAAATCCAGATGTGAATGTTACCTTTATAGTCACATATAAGAAAAGTTAAGGACTTGATGTGCTGCAGAAACTTAATTTCAAATTAGAGGTGAACAGAACAAGAGGAACATTCTACTTCTTTCCTCCTTCGTTCTCATTCATCTTTAACTTAAAGAGCTAAAACATAGGGAACCTCTAAGGAGAGTGCTTGTGACCCTCCTGCCTTGTTAAGGCCATATCACTCTGCAGATCCCCTTCTATGTCCCCCATGTGAGGGAATAAAAAAACCTGACTCTACCTTTCATCCCTAATAACAGCCCCGCTTTAATCACTTCTTCTTGTTAAAGAACACTAACCACAGCCCCACAGCCTTTTCCCTCTCCCACCCCCCAGAGGCTCCTACTTCTAACTTTTCACCTTTAATCAAGGCACACCACTTAAAAAAAATAGCCTTCATGTAGTCCATTGAGCAGAAGGAGGGCCCCATGTCATGAGTGATCCCAAGTGGCCTCCACCGCCATTATCTCCATTGCTTCTTGACAGGTCACTGGTGCTAAGTAAAATGTTACAACACTCAGGATGCCTTTATTCAACAGCCTTCCCTCCAGTGATGGCTTCCAGATGGGAGGAAATTTTAAAAGCCTGTGACCCTCAACACATCATTAGGTCCTTTCAGTGTTTCCAAAAACCTGTAGTCCCCAGCACACTAATAATCTCTCCTTGTTGACATTCAGCAACAAGAATGTCAGAGAAACTAAGGAATGTAGATAAGGAGACTTCACAAATAACTTCCTATTTAAAAAAGAAAATCCAGTAGCATTCATGTAACCTGCAATTATTTTTGTTTCCTCTGCACAGCTTGTATCTTTCAATGTGATAGCCCTCCCTCACCTCACACACACACACACACACACCAGTAATATTTTGATGGATGCTATTTTTTCCTGTCCTAATTTCTTCAGTGGCGGGGGGAGGCTGTTATTATTATTGATAATTGCCCAGACCAAGCTTCTCACCCAATGCATGAGGAAATAATTTTTGTCATGCTAATCTCTGACCCAGGCTCAATCCCATAAAACCTCAGAAACTATAAATACAATGAAAAATTTGCTAGTTTGCAGATATTTCAAATTCCTACTTCCTACCTCCATATCCCACCAAAAAGGCAAAAGTCTTTTGCCTGAAATTCTCATTTGCTTCAATAATGTGTGTCAGGATCAAAAGTATCAGTAACTGACTTGATCTTTCCGTTGCTAGTCCACAGAGCAGAGAAGATTGTATCCCAAACTCTGGAAAATAGTTTTCATTTAGGTCAACCTCTGTGTTTAGAATGTCACTTGATATTTAGAAGGTGTTAGGGGGGGTAGAAAAGAGCACCCTAAAAGTATAGCCTCATGCTGAAAAGATGGGCTGTGGAGACTGTTCTCCTGAGATGTGAGGTTTGCTCTGAGCCCCAGGCTCCTCTACCCGCAGCACAAACTCCAGCCTTTATTAAAGGTACCTACTGCTTTGGGTCATGCCTCATTTGTGCTCAAATTGTAGGAAATCCCAAATGCAATATCCATAAAATATAAAGGGATTTAAATGAGGGTCTGTCTGGGGAGTGGGTGAGGAAGAGGGAAACTGTCTTTTTTTATCTTTCTCCTTGATCATCTGTCTGGTAACAATTTAAATTCTGAGGTGCCTACATGTATATTTTCACAGAAAATGCTCTGCAGAAAGCTGTCAGTTTATACCCATCAGAAATAAAGCAAAGCTTAACAGAGAGATGCTCAAGTGAAAGCTCAGATGTGGGTTTATCTACTAGAAGCACCATCTTATTATTGTCTTCACCTGGTCTGGGACCACTCTGACTTGTGTCTAATTTCTAAGCAAGATGGTGGGAAAAAACCGGCTTTGTGGAGATTTTAAATTGTAAACATTGAAATCAGAGGCCATAGATTTGATAGACTCCATCTGTAAAGCAGCATTTAAAGGCAAACTGAACACTCTATTCACAGCTGATTTGGTTTACATTAGAACACAGTCTACAGATTATGTAGACTGAAATAAGATTACACTGAATACAATGATGCCCTGAATTTTATCATGTCTCCTTTTTAAAATGCCATTCACAGATTTTTTTAAAACAAATCATACCTACAATCTTTACTATTAAAGTTTATAATACCACCATGATTTCTTATGCAAAGAATCAAGAGACAGGAACCAGAGGCAGGAAGTTGGAAGATAGAATTCACTGGAACCTACTTGTCTTAAAACATATGGGGCTCTGACCACCCAACTGTCTTTCCTTCCACCGAACATCAACCAAATCCACCTACAAGCAAAGAGGCAGGTTTTCTGGGCATAGTGTTTCAAGTGTTTTATTCTCCCTTCCCTTTTCCTCCCTCCCTGGGAGCTTTTTCCCATTCTGGTAGTGGAGGGTCCAGTTTTAGTGCTGAAAGTCTCCTGTACTGGGAACCTCCAGTTCTGAACACACAGCAGCAGCCACTCCCGTCCTTTCCTAGGGTTTTCCAGAAGGCAGAAGAGGGCATGATGATTTAGAGATAACCACCAGCCTGCTGCCAACATATGGATTATCCCCTGAGATTTCATGGCAGGTTTTCTTGCATTCTGCCTTGTGGTAACAGAGTCTCAGCAAGGATATCTGGTCAAGCTGGTCATTAAGGTGCAGAACCAGGTGCACACTTTGCCTTTCTCATGAAAAAGGAAGTGATCACCGAGGCCTTTCTAACAAGGACAGGGCTTGTGCTCTCCTCCTTCCTGAGATTCTTACCTGGTTTCTTGGTCCCAAAAGTGTCTGAGAACTCACGGGAACCCTCTCCATTTGCTCATCTATAGGTTCCTAGGGGAATGGATTGTAAAAAAATAACCCATGTTTTTAAACCTTAAGTTTCCCTCAAGGTAAAAAACAATGCCTTATTATGAATAAGTGGCAACAAGGTGAAACCCAGAAAAATGAAATCATAACATGGCCATAAAGGGTCATATTTGAAAATTTGACTATACACCTGTGTAGTATGTGTAAATGTGTGCAAGACAGAGAGAGAAAGAGACAGGCACAGGATAGAGTGGGAAGCACTGGTTATATAACTTGGCCCTCACATTCCCAAATTTTAGGTGATTGTCCTTTTCCTAGAACATGAAAGGTGGTAGTCAGAATTGACAAGCAATTAGTATTTTCAGATTAAGTGTAAACTGAATCACCTTGTCACTATACACGAAGTCATCAGAGAGAAGACAGCTGTAGCCTTCAAGATACAAAGTCCTTAGTAGTACCAAAGGGATCCTGGGACAGAAGATATTCCCTCCATTTTTGGTGGGAACTTGATCACTACCTTCAAGGTACAGTTTCAGTAGAGTTTTCCAAAGACTGAACCAAGAAGGGCACTGAAACTCTTGGGCACACTGACACATTCCTCCCCACTCCTTCCCAACGCTCAGCCAAGGGGCTTGTCCTTTCTATGCTAAGCCTTTAAAACTTGTTACTTTAATTTAACTCAAGTCTTGAGCAAAAAATACATTGTTCTGCAACCAGGCCAGAAAACTCTCCTAAGAATTTACAAGCCACCTATGGAGTTTTAAAAGGGCTTCAGATAGAATGGTTACATGCCAGGGTTTCCTAACACATCCAAAAATGTGGCCTGCAAAAGAGTGAGAGAGAAAAAAGAAATGTTGGTGCCTTTTAAACTTTATAATAGATACCAATGAACAGTGGAGGATATCATCCACTAGTAGATCATCTTCAAGAACAATCTAAGTCAAGTCTGTAACTTTGAGGAAATAATGACAGCAGACTTAGAGTCTTGGAAACTGTATTTCCTGACCTGACACTGACGCCTACCCCACCTTAACAGAGGATTTCCTACATGGCTTGATCTCTCTCTTCCATCAGATGTCACCATTGGAAACTGAAGGCACATGGTCCTTCGCTTCTATTTTCCTTTAAGTGATAGGATTCATGTAGGATAAGTTGCTATGCACATGGAAGAATAAAAATACTCTTCGGAATGGTTCCAGGGAGCAGAGAGGAAAGAGCCTGCCTTCCTTAGCTGGGACGTGTTCACGCTTGTACTCAAAAGATAATTGGCTTCGTGCATATGAAAGCAGCTCCGAGGAAGGCAGTCATCAGCAAGGAAAGCTAGAGCCTTCATCCCCATGCTCTCTGGACATCCACCAGTGGACTGGCTACAAAAGCTGTTCTCACCCAACACACTAGACCTGTCAGCCTCTGAATATGGAAATCAGAGACCTGACTCTGAGAGGAATTCAGAATTTGATGCTTCCTGGATGCTCCCAGGTGGAAGTGTCCTACTTTGCTTGCACAAAGAGAAGCCCATCTTGTGACCAGTGAACTACCCTGCCTTCATCCTAAACATGTCTGCTGAGGGCCCTCTCAGGGAACTCCTACCATATTTCTTGCCAGTTTCTCCTATACAGAAAGGTCCTTCACCCTGGAAACTTCTACCTCTGGTTAGGGTGTGGCTTTTCCTTTTTGCCCTGAATGACCAGGATGGTGTTCTGTGGCACCTCTTGCCTCCAATAGCATCAACCTTTATGTTCTAATCTTCATTTCCTAGTTATAAGACTGCTAGTGCTGCACATTCCCATAGGTGATTTATTATTCTCTTTAGGAAGGTATATTTCTGCAAGGATCATGTCATTTGCAAGGCATACGACAGAAGGGAGCTTTAGTTAAGAGATGGTGAAATAAGTTGCATCAGGTTTTGCTTGGCAAGGACACCAGATGGATGCCTTTATGATGAAGTGGGGCTCCTCCAGCCTTTTCTTTTATGCAGGTCTCCAACAGGTGTTTCCTCTAAGGCATATCTGTTTTCCATAACATCAGAATGAAGAAAGATGTTGTCTGTGACAGCTTGTGTACATAGATCATGCTTTTATTATGATAGAAAAGTGTACAGCGATTGATTTGGTATCCCGAGTCAAGCTAAAATGTGCTGGGGAGAAGATTATTCTCCTTTTGCCTAAAAGACCAGGAGTCCTCGTTATGGCGATGGAGGAAGGGGCAGGAAGAGGGAGAAGGAGGGGAAAAGTGAAAAGGCTGAAGAAAGTGACCAGAAGGAAAACAGTAGCAGTTTTTGCACACTTGAATGAAGAGAGCGGAGAGCAGGAAGCCACCTCCCTGAAGGTAACCTGGGTATATTATATCAGTATCTGAGGGATGGTGTCTAGGAATCTATCTACACGTGGAGAGAAAAGTAGGTTGTATGAATGAGTACCATAGCCAGTTCTCCAGATCCTGATAAAAATCAAAAACAGACTCATCTTAGGTATGTCCCCTGGTGAGTTTCTTTAACAAGCCTGGCATAAAGCCATCACCACGGTTCTATCTAGTACCATTAAGAGAGCCTGTATGGCTCTTAGAATTAGGAGTTAGAGCTCACGAGTTATGGAATTTGTACACAAATTCTAAGAGCCGTATTTAAACCACCAAAAGCCATGTTAATTTGAAAGAACAAGATAACCCATTTTGGTTAAACTGACCTTGAGGCTTGCGTTGCAACATTCTCTGGCTAGGTAAATGACTAGAATCCACCAGGTTTATAGGGAGTCTTAAATGGTGACGAAGATAAAGGATTGCACCTCAGTCTTGGCCAATCTCACTGGCAATAAGCTCTTAATTTCCAAACCCTTCTCCCATGGCAGCTTCTCTGTCTGGGTCTTCTGACACTTCTAAGCTGACAATCTTAAGTTTAAGTAAGTTCCTTTGTCTGAAAAATTATGACTTAAGATAGCAATTTAGAAACTGACTTGGTTAAAGACATCAAAATTGCTTGATAATTATCTTACAGTCTGAGCCTTTGGGCCAGGTGTTGAATAACAAGCTGTATTAATTCACAGAAAGAAAAAAAAACCTTCACTTGCAGCACAGAGTGCAATATGTTGTATTTCTCCCAGGATGTTTGATAAAACCTCACAGGAGAGTACTCTCATAATGTACTCATTACTGGGGCCGAACCTATCATGTGACATTGTACAGTATGTCCCAAAAGGTGTTTCAAGAGATAGTGACAGGAATTTTTAAATTGGTAAATGAATATATCAAATAAGTAAATGGTAAACGTGTGTGTGGTCTAACAAGTGTGTGAAACACTGGATTATATAAACTTTCAAGGATTTCTTTTTTACGAGACTTTTCTGAACCTTTCATACGCTAAGGCACAGTGTGAATCTCAAAGAGAGGGCATCTTTCTCAAAGGTTATTTGACTGCAGAAAGCATTTCCTCAGGACTTCTCCAGTTACTACAATTACGTGCAACATGTCTTTTAGAAAAGGCATTTCTGTCAGAAGAAGATGCATTTATGCTATGGTAACAACCACGAAATCTTAGTGGCTTAGCACCACAAAGGTGTATTTCTTTTTCCCGTGACACGTCCAACACAGGTCAGTGAGGCTAGGGCCCTCTGCTCCACTTCGGTGTTCATATTGTCAGGCTGGCTGGTCATCACTTAAGCAGGTTACGAGAGAGCCTGAAGAATCACACAGGAGTGTGTCACTACCTGAGCCATCACTTCTCACATTTCATTGGTCAGAACTGGTCATGTGACTCCACAGCTGCCCATATACTAAGGAAGGAAAGGGAAATTGGGTATTCTGAGCACCAGTAATGTCAACCTTAGCAGTATATTGAAACACCAGCTTTACTGTTTGTTAGCACTTTGACTTTTATCCATAAAACAAGGAGTGGTCTTTAAAGTGTCTGGCAGAGACTACAATGATCATTAAGTATTTCAGTTACTCCCTATGCTCTGTTAAAGCTAGCAGGAGCCATCTGACTAGGTTTGGCCACTGGAATGTAAGCAAAAATGATGGCATGTCACTTTGGGCCAATGAAATTAAAAGCCCGGTCTTGGGGTGCCTGCGTAGGTCAGTGGGTTAAGCATCCAACTTTGGCTCAGGTGAGCCATCTCATGGCTTGTGAGTTCAAGCCCTGAATCGGGCTCTGTGCTGACAGCCCAGAGCCTGAAGCCTGCTTCAGATTCTGTGTCTGCCTCTCTCTCTCTGCCCCTCCCTGGCACATGCCCTGTCTCTCTCTCCTTCCAAAATAAATAAAACGTTAAAAAAATTTTTTAAAGCCCAGTCTTGATTCTCCAGTTCTTTTCCCTTGCCTTAACGACTGAGAAGGATGTGAGTTCCAGGTGTGTGAACCTAAGATGGTATAGCCTCTGTGCCCTTAAAGGTTGGGATGGCTGCATGGACTACAGGCACCTGCTTGCCTGAGGAAAATACATGGTGTGAGTGAGAACCCGGGTTATGTTCAGCCCCTGGAATTTTGAGGTTATTTCTGCAGACTAAGCCTTGATTCTCCTGACTCAGTCTCTTTCAACTCCGAACTTTCTGTGCTTCCAGAAGGGTTTCCTCTCTTCTCTACTGAGCAAATATTCATTCCTTTGGATGCGAGGAGATTTTTCCAAAGATCATCTAACGCTTTCAGTGGTTGAGCATATCCATGACAAGCATTGTGCCCAACTCCAGTGTGGGGTGATCACGTGGAGGGCTTTGCCAAGACTTAAACCAAGATTAGAGCAGAGTTTAGTCAAATGCAGGCCAGGGATGGAAGCTGTAAAGAATGCAAAACACATGGAGTAAGTGAGGATGTTTCAACAGGGCCTCATATTCAACAGGGCCTCATACACAAAGATATAGAAAAGAGAGGGGAGGAAAACAGGCCAAGGAAAGAGACAGCATTCATGACTCAATCTCACAGCCTTTTAAATTCTATATTCAGGTGCCCAAAACACCTCCCATGATTTCTTCATCACTGCAGTAGCAAAATTAAGAGCAAAAATAACTACCTTTAAGGCAGTATAATGTAAGGTAAAAGGAGAGACTGATAGGTCTGTTAAATACACACACTCAACAGGCTTAGTATGTCTTCAGCTGTGATACACTCATTGGTGTCCTTCAGACATGAATCTTTATTCGGGACCCTCACAGACTGAAGGTCACTTTCCTTGTGTTGTTTGCACTTTGAGTGCAAGGTTCTAATGAGTCTGACATCTTGGCTTTGTTACATTAGTGCCCCAAACGTTCTCAGCTAACTCTCCATTCTCCCTACTTAGGACTTTTCTGTATGAACCAGAACCGGGTTGTGACCAGCTTGATGAGAGCGGCATGTTTCACTGGTGCAGAGCAATTGCTTTGGACAGAGTGATTCTGGTAGGTGATCTTGCACCAAATCTCAAATAAAATAAAGCTAGTCATCTAGGGAAAGTAAGTCCTTACACTAGTTATAAGCGCCTGCCATTTCTCTTTGTACACTGTGAATTTCAAAGGAAGGACACATTCCTCTCCACCCATATGAATGGTATGCAGGGTAACAGATGTAGCATTTGACAAAGACGATGTGGGTAATATGCTGGGATTTGAAGCAATCAGATCAGATTGTTCAACTACTTTTTCCCTCCTTTCAGGGTTTAGCTGAGTCAGTTATTTAGAATAATGTTCTCCTGACACTTTGCTGTTTTGCTAGTAAATCTAATTAATTTCAGTGCACCAGGGAAACCATTTACAAGAACTCTGAAGCCTTTCTTTTTTAAAAAGTAAATAAACATTATCCTAATTATTGTTTTAAAGTTTGGATTTTCTATAGTGGTTTTTCTTAAAGCCGGCTGTACTTAAGCGTAATACATTAGGCAAGAGTGTATCTCCCAGATGCATAACCTGGATGAATCCTAATAGATATTAGAATCCTGTCCCTGCCTCTGTTTTCTCAAGGAAATGAACTAACTCAATTTACTGAAATGCCAGCAACTAAGATGTAAAAAGTCTGTATCCTAATCCAGGCTCTGACACCTGCTTTCTGGATCCTCATCTATTCTCATTTTCCAGAGTTAGCATAATCTCAGTGGTTTACTTGCAAGCAGTTGTTGGTAAATATAACTGATAAAAGTGATTATATGTTGTATGAACCCTATATCATTTTTTCAACTATGACTAATTGATAATTATATCTTTTTCTTGCTTTCGAAAAGTAGTTCAGTTCACTTTTCTTCTGTTAGACACACACACACACACACACACACACACACACAGAGAGAGAGAGAGAGAGAGAGAGAGAGAGAGAGAGCTCTTGTGGCTTGGTACCAGTGTCCTGACAGAATATGTTCCAATTTTTGTAAAAGCCTGATCAATCATTTGATCAGAAGCACAAAATTGTCAGAACTGTCATATCAACTAGAACACTATTAGGATTGCGGCTGAAATTCACCATTTCAGCAATGATGTCTTATTCTAAACTAAGCAAAATAAACTCCGTTGAGTAGGAAGATAAACATGTTTTCAGTGGGAGGGAAATCATTAGAAAGGTTGAGAAGTTGGTTGCAGATGGAGGTATCCAAGAGACCAAGAAATAGAAATGGCAGATGTTTTATCATACCTATTTCTTAAGCACAGAGACAGGTTGCCATGATAGATAGCTCCTTTCTGACGCTTGATGTAGAATATAGTTCAGAACACCAACTAAGTCTTTTGATAAGTTTAAAAGGGCTTCTAGTTTAAGAAATTCTAAAGGTTTGAAACTTGTGACCATAGAGGAGAAATGTCCATACTGCAGAATTCAAGGGGTCTTCGAATTTGGTTTGGTTTGTGGAAGGGTCAAGTGGAAGTGGTTGGCTTAAGTTACTTTGAACAAATAGTGCACCCTCCACTTCCTCCCAAAGCTGCCATCTTTCTCAATTGGGAGACAGTTTTGTGCCACAGTTTGTTGGAGAAATTGCCTCTGTAGCTGTGCCCATTAATGCACTCTGCCATGCATCTTGTTTCTAATTGTTTAGTTCTACTCAGAAGAGCGATAGTTGGACTTCAGGCATATTACATTAAATACCGTTAGAGGCTTCATTATTCAAGTTACAACTAATCGGATTAGCGAGAGACAATTATTTAATAGATTTGGTTAAGATTCACATCACTCTCTAGGAAGGCTCTCCAGACAAGTAGCTTTATTTCCCCTCACAGGGCAATTCCCTCTGAAAAGAGAGTATTTCCTCATATATGCTAATTTGACAAACTAATTGTGGAGATGTCAGATGTTACTTATTTATCTGGTTAGATTTTATCAGCCCGTGTTTCACAGAAGCTTGTCATTTAACCCAGCTAAGGACGGACGTGAGGGAGGATGATGTATCCATTTGAAGTATTCTGAGTCTTCATGAGCAGACGAATGTAGAACACACTCATACATGAAATGCTTTTAAATGCATTTAACTTGTTCTCTACCACCTTCCAAGAGTCCTCCTTTGAAACTCTAGGAATTCGATAAGATTCAGAGTTGATTAATAGGTATTGAACAACAGCTAATTAGTCGAGCATTACATTTTCAATATGGTATTTAATTTCTACAACAGAATTCACTCTTATTATTTTTTTTTCAAATTTTTTTTTTCAACGTTTTTTATTTATTTTTGGGACAGAGAGAGACAGAGCATGAACGGGGGAGGGGCAGAGAGAGAGGGAGACACAGAATCGGAAACAGGCTCCAGGCTCCGAGCCATCAGCCCAGAGCCTGACGCGGGGCTCGAACTCACAGACCGCGAGATCGTGACCTGGCTGAAGTCGGATGCTCAACCGACTGCGCCACCCAGGCGCCCCTCACTCTTATTTTTAAACCATTGAAACTTACAGAAATTGAGGGTGAGAGGGTGAAACTAGTTTGTTCGTAGTCATACAAAAGAATACAGAATCAGGTCTTCCTCCAGATCCACTGCTCCTTCCAGCCCATCCCAGTGTCACTAGAGAGGACCTTGACTCATTCCCTGGAAGAAATCAGACAAAGGCTCAACATGAGTTTCCTACAGGAATATCATCTCTCTCTTTTTTTTAAAGTGACATTTATCATTCTTAAAAGTCTCTGTGAATGTGGGAGAAACCTAACCTAAATATTTTTCATGTACATTATTATTTTCAACTTAGAGATATTAAAGAAACGTTAACAACTGGTGCTGTTGATGATAGTGTGGGACATGTATAAATGCTTGATCTCAGATGGAATTTTTGTGACCTTTTTATTTCTTTTGTGCACTTTGCATAGAAATTTCTTCAACTTTGCAAAGCATCTGTTGAATCAGTTTGGTGTATTAGGTGGAACCATATAAAATGACCAATATTCAACCATTTTTGGCCCGTGAAAAGGCAATTTCACATGTTCCAAACTAATGGATATTTTCGTATATACAAAAATCCACTGAAAACTGAAGAATTTTGTACAACCTGACGTGATCTTCAGGGCTCACTAGAAAACATAAATTTAGCAAAGGAACTTGTAATGTTTTAGCTTTCCATCGAATCTCACTATAGCACATACAAGGCCAAAAACATGTAATGACAATAAAAGATTTGTTCCCCATTTGGTTCTATGATGTCACACCTCAAGGAATGACACTTATTTGAGTTTTAATTGATGTACTCCAGGCTAATAAAAGACTTTAAACAGTGGAGTCAGAAGGAACTCCACAAAAAGATAAAAAGTAGAATTGCCCCAAGGCAGATAAATTCCATTTTTATGAGCAATTTGCAGAATTACATTATCCTTGTGGAAGTACTCCTGTGGATGTACCTAGAAGTATTGGTATGAGGGGAAGGAGCCCTCTTTGAGAGACTCTCAGCTTGTTTCTAAAACTGACCAGACTCTGGCCTGCTTATGCTTAGAAACGAATGGACAAGTCAAAACATGAGTTTCGGAACCATGTGGTAGCATGTGTCTTTGGAGATGCCCACTCCACGCTGATGGGGCTTCGGAATTTTGTAATACCCTTGAGAGCTAGCAGCTATACCCGGCAGGAGCTGAAGGACATTGTATTCATCGGATCTTTGGATTACCTGAAGAGAGAATGGGTGTTTCTCCGGAATTTTCCCCAGATATACATTCTTCCTGTAAGTGTCACATAGAGTGAATATTTGTATTCACTAATGGTACTAGCATTAATAATAACAAAATAATAGCTTGTAGTTATATAGTGCTTACTGCTATCAAAAACTATTCCAAGCATCTTACGTAAAGTAACTCATTTAATCCTCAAAGTAATCCTATGGGGTAGATTGTGAAAGTGTTGAACTTTGGGCACAGAGAGAGTAAGTAAGCTGTCCAAGTTTACACCACTGGTAAGTAGCAGAACTAAGACCTAAATCTAGACATTTTGGCTCCTGGGTTTATGCTCAGGATCCACTGCATGTTATGTTTTATGTTTATTATTATGTTTTATGGTTTTTATATAACAGTTTCTCTGCATTTCTGAATCTGATTCTGACTTAATAGCTAAAGCTAATAGCTAAGCCTTTGTGTTCCAACTTTCTCGTCTTTTCTGGAGACACATCTAATCTGGAACACAATGCCACACAGTCCTTGATAGATGTATGAAAAGGAAGAATTCGGTTTACATTTATGAGAAATGGATCGGTTCTGCATATATGACATTGTGGTTGTAATTGTATTTGCTCTGAACCTTTATAGGTCTGTATGCCATTGTATCCCTCTCTTTCCCTGGATTAAAAAAAAAATATGGCAGTGTGAAATGCACCAAAGCATGTAATATTTTTCATGAAATGATGCTGGCAACGTGTAATATTTTTCAAATTTCAAAAATGGTTCCGTCAAGGAACAAATTTCATTTCCCTTTAAAAAAGGCACCACAAAGTTCTCTGCACTGCACCCTTTTATTAGGCCAGAGAAAGGAAGACAGGAAGAGAACCGGAAATCTCCAGATCCAGCTAGTGTTAGGAATTACCAGTATTCTAGTCTAAGCTTCCTGAGGGTGGGATCAGATCTATCCCTGTGTCTCCACCAAATTGGGAAAGAAGTAACCACCACTATGCTAGTTAACCCAGAGAGTAACAGGAAAGGTCAGCTACAAACAAAATTGTGGGGATGCAAAATTTGCCTTTAGATCCATAACTTCTCCTTTCTCTGAATGTTTCCTGTTATCCCTACTGTTATCCCTAATTTGCTTCTCCCACTTGAGTCATCTGAATGGATGTGGGCTCTTCTGTCTCCACCCTCCTTTGGCTCATCCAGACTTGCTCTCAAGAAAGGGCCTGTGAAATTTAGTCACACTAAGATATTAATGATCAATGAAGCTAAATGTGTTCAAATATCAGGTAGCTGAGTCTTGAAACCAAGTCAATGGAGGCTAGAGAGGCTTTGGCTGAAAAATTGGCATCACCCACAAAGAGCCATTACCCTGAGCCATGATATAAATTCCCTCCATCTGAGAAGTCCCTCCTCTACTGGGTTTTCTCTCATTAGGGATCTGCACTCTTTCCTGAAGACCTCCGCGCAGCCAACATAGAGGAATGTTCCATGTGCGCTGTTCTATCCTCCTCATCCAAGGCTTTGAGCAGCCCAGCTTTGGTAGACACAGAGACCATCATGGCTACCCTCAACATCGGATCACTGCGGGTTAGCTGCGCTCCCAATATGCCTGAAGAACCATGTAAGAACAACTCCCTGACAGGAGGAGGCTAGAGAGAATGGAACAAGGAAAGAGAATTAACTCCTCTCTGAAGTATTTTGATAATGGGGAGGAGGAGACATTGGGCCAGATAGCCTTGAAGTTCCCTTCCAACTCTGAGAATTCTATAATGGAAGTAGCAGACAGTTCAGTCCTTGGGGATCCTAAGTCAAATGAAAACTATGTCTGTATTCTAAATGGAATGCATGTAACACTATTTTCCAATTTTAAGAAAAATCACTGAATTTTAGTGCTGTTTTTGTTGCTGTTATTAAATATTAGTTAAGATAGAAATTGGCATATTATTATAATTAATAACATTTAGTAGTAGTAGCAGTAGTAGTATCAATCCTCATTGGATCTTAGAGTTGTTTCCATACTCTTCCTAGTTTCATGTTTGAGAGAATGAAGTATAACTCTCTCTTACTCTTTGAAGATGCTTTTAATATATGAATTGTACAAGATTATCTCTAAGGTCCCTTTCAACTTCTACAGACTAAAAATGTTGTATTGCAGCTTCAGATTGGAAAGAGATGGTGAGAAGCAGGATCTGTTCAGGATGGGGATCAAGTCTCTTCCTCCTTTGTATTCCTCTTAGTTCCTAGTACAACTATGGTCACTTAGATGCTTACCACATACACACTGAATTGCAACAAATAAGCCAGTAAGATGGACTCTTGAGCCCTTATATTTGACTGTACCCAAGTGTTCAAGGTAAATTCCCACTAAATATTGTGGTTTTCCTTCTCCTCCCAAATGGGAAAAGGCTTACTATTAATTTGTTTCCAAAACTGAGTACTAGACACTCAACCTAATATGAAAGTACTATTTCTGAAGAATCTTCTGTATCTAAAACAGATTTTCAACTCAACAAATAAAAGTAAATCATGGTTGGGGTTCCCTGAATCTAGCCATTTCCCTTGGGAATGTTGATCCTCTGTATCAGGATCAGGAACTTAGTCCTTTAGCCACATAGCTGTTGACCACTTTGCATGGAACTTGGAACAGTCAGACATCAACGGCATCACAAGGCTTTCATGATTATTGTTTTGGATAAAAATGTTCATGAATCAAATTAGGAAACCAAAAGAACTCTCTCTGACTCCTAGGTGCTGTTGCTAGGTGAGAACATAAAAGGGTCTTGGGACAGAGGAATAAATGAGCAATCTAGCCTAATCTCTGGTAGGTGAACTGAGCCAGCTACCTGAGACACCCTCACTAAGCAATGAAAGCCCACTCAGCACCCAGAGTTTCAGGGTGTTTTGCAAAGCAGGCTAATAACAAAGCACTTTATGAATATCAAAGTGCCATAGAAATCCAGACTGAGGCTGTATGAACCATATCTCTGCTGAGCAAATCAAAAAATGCTGTTGTGCTCTGCACATAAAACCTTAGCTTAGCAATTAGGGTCACTCAGATTTACACACGATTTGTGTGTGATATATGTGTGAGTGGTGTGTGTGTGTGTACCCACCATGCTTATAACTTTCTATAATTGGACAAAGAAGAAGTATTCAGTTTAAAGGCAAAGTCATCAGTATACAAATGAAAATGCCCACTTAAGCCTGGGATAAACTGACATTGGCCATTGAGTTAATCATCTCGGTGACTTGTCCTTCCTATCATTACTTTCACTTCATCTCACATCTTATATAGGCTAGAAAGAGAGAAACCTATGGATTTAATTCCACTTTCCTTTATTTCTAGTGATTTTTATCCCTTTGCTTATTCATTAATTCAACAAAACAATATTGATTTGGTATGATGTGCCATGTACTCTGTTACAGGCTAGAAGGATGCCCTCAAAGGAGAAAGATTAATTGGTAGAAGGAGGTAAAAGAGAGAAGGAAAAAGGTTTGGAAAGGAGGCAGAGAAAATGAAGACATATCAAAGTATTTCAATTGTTATGAAGTATGAGTACATGCTTTCCCCAAAGATAAAAGGAAAGGTTTAGAGAAAAATGTATTGTGGGAGCCTTGCAAGGTTTCTTTTAGGGATATCATCATACCCAACTGTGTGACCAGGAAATGGAGACCTAGACAGGCTCTACTGCGCCACCTAACGAAGGTCATTGAGTCTGCTTATCTGCTGGCTATAACATCAGTAAAGTCACGTTATGAGCACCCAAGAATAGTAAAGGATCATTACTCAGATTTTTCATCAATTACTCTGTCATTATAGAAATCTACTCGGAGTTTATATAGAGAAATTCTGAAGCCTTGAAGAAGCCTGTTTGGCTCTCTTAACCATTCTTCCCATTTCATGTGAATACCATTCTTGTACCATCACTAAGAGATAGAGATGAGAATATACACTTCCAAGAACTGACAGTATAAAGGACTATGAAATTCTGCCAGGAGTCAGAAAACATCTTGCATGCTGAGCACCAACATAAGACTAGCCAATGGGCAGTTTGCTCTCCTTTCCTCTAGGACAGGGGTTATCAACCAGGGGCAGTTCCCCTCTCCCCTGCCACCCTTCCACCCAGAGGTCATCCGACAATGCCTAGAGACAGTTTTGGTTGTCCCAACTTGATGGGATACTATTGGCATCTAGTGAGTAGAGGTCAGAGATGCTGGTAGACATCCTATAATGCACAGGGCAGCCCCGCATGATTTAAAATAATAATAACAACAAAACCTTTTTGGCCCCAAATGTCAATAGTACCAATCAGAAACCTTGCCCTAGCATATCTGGTGAGATTCTTGTGGGATAAGCAGGCTTTTCCACATCTTCGCAGTCATGATAAACTTATATGTGAAGGCCATCTAAGACTACCAAGGCTATTCCATACAGTGATTCACCAAGGGATGTTGGGAGTTGGGGACAGCAGAGTGAGGACTTTCTTAAGGATCAGTAAGAACGCCAGGCCTCCTGGACATTTCTGTGGGAAACTTTAGGTTTTCCAGTGACGTTCTAATTATTGCCCTGTCACATCACAGGGAGAGCAGGTTAGCAAACCTAGGTATTGAACTAAATAATCTGTGGCATAATCTAAACATATAATGGTAATTAAGTCTGACAACTTAATATGCTACTGAAATTTAAATGTACAGTAGTAATCTACAATTAAGCAATCTTTTATAATAGCACCCTGCCAGACTGGAAGATTTCAGGTATAATACTATGTACTATTACATAGCAAAAATATTGACAATTAGTGAAATATATCCAGGCTATGATCTGACACATACTCAAATTAACCATTGCTCTACAAGACAAGAGGGAGTTAAGGCAGAAATTCAGTTGCTGTCCTTCAGCTGGTGTCCAAATCAGTTATTTCAACTGATAAGCATGTGTATGCACCTAGTAAGAACATTTGAGATCGAAGCCTCTGACTATATATACTTAATTCACAGATTTGATAGGACTGTGGTAAAATCCTGATTGCTCTATAGTTTCCACTGCTCACAGCAGCCAGAGGGATCTTTTATAAATATTTAACAGATAATGTCAGTTCCCTACTTTACACCCTATAATGGTGACCCATGACAATTATAGGAAAATCACACAGGGTTTTGGAGGCCAATTGGGAGTTTGAATTTTCTCCTACTTCATCTTATTTATACTGACTCTTTCCTGCTTTGTATCCCTTATCCCATTCCCTCTGCCCATTCCCCTTCCATATCCCTCAGGACTCCATTCAAACATCCAAGAGACCTCTCTTCAAACCCTATCAAAGCATCACTTCTGATGAGATCATTGTGCGTGTGTTTCTTTTTTAAGTGGACCCCAGCTTCCCAACTCTCTCTTCCCTTTTCATCCTTTACATTTTTTTAGTGTGGCTCGGAGACCGAAACTCTGGTGTTCATCTGGGTTTTGAACCTTCCTGTTGTTCCCTGCAAGGTAGCACTGTGTTTCAGGCTGGTGCCATGTATTGCTGTGTTTTGGAGTCGAGGCCCACAGAGGAAGTGAGTCGAGGCTCACCTCCTAACACAGGAGGGAAATCTGTCTGTAAACTGAAAGCAAAGCTCAGAGGCCCCAAGTCACATCCTGCCCATCTTTAAGGAAGTCCCAAGGGATTTAGGATTGAGTCAAGCCAACCAGAAATGGGAGGCAGCCAGTTCTGCTAAAGAAGAAAGAAGACATGAGCATTGCCTCATGGGCACCCGGGTACCCAGAGAATATCGCAAAGAAGCCAAGAGCACTAGGAGCCAGAAACTAGTGGTAGTATCTCCAGAAGCACTGGTGGGGAAGCACCACCATTTATTCATGGTTCCCTAAAAGTTCTGCAAGCAAATGGATGTGGATTGAGGCACAGCCTGTCTGAGCCATTACCCAGCACTACCACTCCATGCAGAATAATCATATTTTACTTTGTCATCAATAAGCAACGACTGGGAGAGCTTCACTTTTTTGTAGTTCATTTGAAATGCCATTTAAAACACACACCACTTCTCAAAAGGAAATGCTGAGGAGGCCCCAATTTTCTTTCCCTTAACTTTGTTAAGATAAAGCATCAAGTAACATGGCATGCATTTACATCCTTGCCAAGTCTTAAAAGCCACTTTGTTTGCATTTATCAATCTCTTTTCTTTGTTGTGTGTGTTCACAAAAGGGACTTCAGAGTGTTTCACCAGATTTCCTGAGAAACTAAAATTCCGAAGAATCCCCATCCTCACTGAACTGAGTAAGTTGTGTTTCAAGGATAAAATTCAAGGGAGAAATCTTTGTGATCTAAGAATCCACAGTCAAAGGACAGAAGAATCAGAATGGGGCCCAGACAAACATTAAGTGTTTGGACATTACATTGGGCTTTTACACAGCTGGTGACATCATCAAGCAGAGCCTGTTGTATCTGGGTGTCAGGGTGCAGGAATAGCATCTGCCTTCTCCTTTTGTTCAGTGACCAGGAGGAAATCAGCCACTGGCTCAGTCTGTTTGGAGGAAATCTTTTGTGGGAGGGACCATGGATTTGAAGACTTCTAGGAAGGATCTCCCAATACTCACTTACCTACCCATCATGGGACTTTAAATCAGGCATCTTCCTTTCCTGTAGTGACACCGGGGCCAGGATACCAGGGTGATGCAAATGAGGCACTTGGGGTACAGATTTTAAGGATGTGTCCACTCCTGGGGTTCTTAAATTTTGTGTCCCAGGTACCTCCCTTGGGTCATCTGAATCCTGGCTCTGAGTGATGCTCTTCTAAAATGAAAATACTTCATGCAGAAACACCAGAATAAGCTGTTATCTCTCACCAACACCATATGGAAAATGCACATACATGAGACTTTCCTGGATGTGAGGAGCTCTGAGGGTGGGAAGAGTAGGGAAGGCAGCGAAGGTACCTGTGCATTTGGGGATACATTTTTAAGACAACAGGGGACACACTGGGATTTAATAATAGCAATAATTGATGATGAAAGGGGAAGATACGAAAGAGGGGCATGGTGTCTTTAGCACAGATTAGAACCTGAAGCTGTCAACTGCAGTTTTTACTTATATTTTATTTTTCTACCCTTTTGAACCATCTTTAACCCAAGGCGTAGATACACTAAGGACATTGATTAGAAAACTGTGATGTAAGTTGGAGTGGTTAGGAGAGGACCAGCAAGGTTTTCCCTGGCCCCAAAGTACATCTGGTCACCATCCAGGGACTTACAGCTTTGTTGAACTAAAGACTTTCTGGCATCAGGTAGCCCTTGTCAAATTAGTATAACAAATCACCTGTCAGCTCCCTCAGTTTTTTGTTCTTTGGCTGGCTGGAAAAGGTCAAAATGACATGAGAGCTGCAGGCCTGACTGTCAGCACTTTGGTACAGAATGTCCAGTGGCATACAGGAAAATGGCTAAGAAAGCAGAGGCCAGTAGTTTAAGAAGACACAGCGAGATTTGGACAAGGGCTCCTGGAGTATGTGTGTGTGTCGAGGGTTAGAATGCAAGGAGAAAAAAGTGTATGTGCATAAGAAAGGTGGGTAGATATTAGTCAGACATTGCTCATCTTTTATAAAACCATGGAGTGATTTGAAGAATTAAGGAATAATCCAGTCTTAGTTAGGAATGTATTCTGCATTGTATGCCCAGGAAGTTTGGTTTGATCTGTAATCTGACTGTCAAGAACTGTGAAGGATGTAAGTAAGACCTTATGTTACTTGCAAACCATTAAGTTGACCTGCCTCAGTTTCATGGATACTGGAAGAAGACACAAGACCCCTGGGACAGAGATAAAGAACAGTTTGTTACTCAAAGCAGTGGCAATAGCCAGAGTACCATCAATTTTGTGCTGCTTGCCCAAAGCCTCATTCCCACAGGGTGACATGACAAGGGCCAAATAATACCTGTACGAACAATGGATTGCTTTGTAGGAGAGAAACCATGGGCTTTGGGAACCAGAATCTTTTATAACAGGCAGTAAGCTTGATTCCCTTTGCTCTGGTGGGAGATATTATCTCTGTCATCCAAAGCTATTTGGTCTTCAAACATTTTTGAAACAATAATCTTGGAACAACGGCAATCAGGGCTTCTGTTTGTACTCCCAACAATGACCAGTTGCATTTCCTTCAGAGGCTTCCTACAAGGATCTGAGTTGCAGCTGGGGCAAGTATAGACATGCTAGTAGATAATTTGGCCACTTCTACAGGGGCCCCAGTTAGGAGGATTCTCTAAGCCCTATTACTCAAAGTATAGTCCATGAATCAGCAGCTGGAAACTAGAAGCTTGTTGGACGCCTAGAATCCCGTTCTTACCCCCAGACTTAGTGAATCATAATCTGTGTTATAACAAGATCCCCAGGTGATTCATACACACATTAAATTTTGAGTGTTACTGCTTTAGCTTATCCTGGACCCAGATAACTCTAAAAACCCAAGTGAATACCAAGGTATCTATGATGTAGTGTTATGAAAAATGCCTTTAATTGGGGTGATCATATGTTCCCATTTATGCCTGTTGTCCCAGTGCAGTTATTGAGAGTGCCCCTTTTTACTTCCAAAAGTGTCCTGCTTTGAAAGGTAAATTATATAAAGGTGACATTGGAGGCATTTGTTTGGAGGAACTGGGTCAAGGATATGCCCTTGATGATGAAGGTACCCAAGACAGATACATGTCTTTAGGGGAGGAAGATGCTTGGAAAGAAAAAAAAAATTATATCTATATCTATATCTATATCTATATCTATATCTATATCTATATCTATATCTAATCTATATTATATATATAATATATATATAATATAGATTAGATATACTAAAGTAAGGGCAGATCCCACATTGGCCCCAGAGTAGACATCAGATCCTTTGATCAGTGGTCACCCCTTGGCCTGCTTTGTATGGCAGTCTCATATTCTTAAGCTTGTCTGCCTGCCTTTCTTTTTTTTCCTTCTTTGCTTTGCAGAAAATCCTTCCAATATCCACTATATTGAACAGCTGAGTGGACTGGATGAATCATTCTCAGGAACAAACCTGCATCTCAGCACATCCTTTTCCACTGGCACCGTCTTTTCTGGCAGCTTCTTGGATTCCCTCCTGGCCACAGTAAGTGCAGCTGAGCTGAACCTGTGAACCAAGCCCCTTGCAGAGGGTAGAAAGGATGGTTAGGGCTTAGAGAAATGATGAGAATTCCTCACAATTCTGAGTTCTCTTGGAATTTCACAAAAAATCTTGTTCAGATACATTATTTCATCTTTTTTCACAACTACCTGGCAACGGGAGCCAAATGTTCACATTTTCAAAATTACAAATGTCTTCTGGCCCTTAGAACGAGATCACTTGGTACCAGGAAGAATGAGCACCTAAAGAGGAGGGTACCTACCTTTGAGCTTCAAGTGCATCTTGGCAGACCAAGCTGTGGTGTCAGAACTTATGAGATACTCCTTTCTCCTCTTTCTAAAATATCTTCAACAGCTTATGCAGGACTCAGCCATAAAGGGACAGGGGGACTAGGAAAAAAAGCTTTGGCCTTTGGCGATATGAGTTTTGTTCAGAGCTATGTTGACTCTCCCTCCATGTCACCCCTCTCCTGGGGTGCTTTGTTTTGTTTTGTTTTGTTAATGTTTGTTTATTTTTGAGAGAGAGACAGTGGGAGAGGGGCAGGAAGAGAGAGGGAGAGAGAGAATCCCAAGCAGCCCCATGCTGCCAGTGCAGAGCCCGATGCAGGGCTCAGACCCACAAACCGTGAGAACAGGATGTGAGGAGAAATCAGGAGTTGGATGTTCAAAGGACTGAGCCACCCGGGTGCCCCCTGGGCGCCTGACTATGTGGTTGGTCTTCAGCTCTCAATACTTCTTTAGCTTCTGAGCATGTCCCTTGCCTCCACTCCAGCATTTCCATAAGCAGAATTAAATGCACTGTGAGAAAACCTACTCTATGAAGGGCACACTGTTCTAGGTGCCAGGTGTACAACAGTGATGAAACAGACAGAAGTCTGTGTGCCCACGTAGAGCTTAGGGTAGTGGAGGAGATTAACGTAAACATGATAGTTGCGCCTGGGTGGCTCAGTCACTTAAGTGTCCAACTCTTGGTTTCGGCTCAGGTCGTGATCTCACGGTTCATGAGTTT
Source organism: Panthera pardus (assembly GCF_024362965.1). Lineage (NCBI taxonomy): Eukaryota > Metazoa > Chordata > Mammalia > Carnivora > Felidae > Panthera > Panthera pardus. Next base: position 45,746,948 of record NW_026526688.1, on the reverse strand, counting down.
CAGCCCCACATCGAGCTCTGTGTTGACAGTGCAGAGCCTGCTTGGGATTCTGTCTCTCTCCCTCTCTCTCTGCTCCTCCGCCACTTGTGCTCTCTCAAAATAAGTAAATAAAACTTAAAACAAAACAAAACCAAACACGAACCTGAAAAATAAGGGCCATATGTGGCATGTCAGATATAAGGGCTAAGGCAATGTGAGATAAGAAATGTGAGGGTTAGGAAAGGAGTTGCAAGTCTCAATGGCGCGGCCAGAGAAGGAAGGCAGCACTGAAGTCGAGGCATGCAAGGCCAGCTCTGGGGAAGAAGGGAGTTGGTGTCATTCTGATCTTGGGAGAAGAAACACTGCAGGCAGAGAGGAGAAGGGAAAAGGCAGTGAGGTGCAAGTGCTCTTATGTTCAGGGAGTTGGACTAAAACACAAAATCTGTACGTCACCATTTGTGAACGACTGCAAGAACCCCTCCACCGGAAACCTGGCTGCCTCACAGACGCCTCCCCAGAGTTTCCAAGGGAAGGGCTGCGGAGCAGCTGAATACCAGTGGTTAGACGGACAGGGCTCTGGAGCCAGTTTGATAGGCTTGCAGCCTTCTGTAATTCCGTGTGGAAAGGGCATCATTCCTGAATTGTACAGGTGCCTCAAAGGCACAGATTGCATTTTTTAGGGGAGTGTGGCTGGGCCATAGGCACTGCCCTCATGGCAGCAGGGGATTATGTTGCCTTGGCCTCTGCTTCCCTAAGCCTTGTGGGGAGGGGGTGTCATAAATCCCATCCGGTTCTCAGAGAGAGAAAACGATGTCGGTGATAGCTTAACATTAAACAAGTTGGTAGACTATGAATTTCCCAAAGGGTTAGGCAGCATTCAGCCTTGACTGAGCCAGGAGCCCAGTCAGGTGACCTTGCTGGGAAGATGGCTGTGTCAGAGAAAGGGTTTTATCACTGTCTGTCATTGATATGTCAGTTCCCTTGCCGGTAATTAATGACTTGAAGTATCAGGCAGGAGGTGACTTTGGATGAACTGGACCGTCTGCAGGATACATTTTCAATGGGGTTAAGGTCCCAGGTCTCTTCAGAGATCCCTAGATGACAGGCACCTTTGTGCCTTAAATTCAACTGGAGCCTTAATTAAACTCCACTGGCCCACAGCAGCAGGAACAAAGTCACAGACTCTGCTTAGAACTGGTGGGAAGAAAGGGATGGGCAGAGAAGGGCTAAGAGAATAGAAATAAAAACAAATGAACATACAACGTAAGCCAGCATAGGAAACACAAACTTGGTCATGAGAGCCAGCAGCTGGGCCTCTTACCACTTACCACAGGACCTGTGACCTCACTGAGAAGTACCACCTCCTCCCAGGCTACCTTCAGGTATTGTACCATTGGGCTTCTCAGTGGGAAAGGACAAGTTCATCCTCCTGGAAAAGGAAATAAGCTATGTAAGAACTCAGGAGTCTTTTCTGAGGCCCTACAGTGAAGTCTGTGGAAGAGAGAAAAAGCCACACAACTGAGTCACATGAGGTCACAAGCCACACTGGACCCTCACTTTGTCTGCAAGGACAGGGGTGTCTGAGTGGCTCAGTTGGTTAAGCATCCCACTTCGGCTCAGGACATGATGTCACAGTTCGTGGGTTCAAGCCCTGCGTCGGGCTCTGTGCTGACAGCTCAGAGCCTGGAGCCTGCTTCAGATTCTCTGTCTCCCTCTCTCTCTGTCCCTCCCCTGCTTGCACTCTGTCTCTCTTTCTCTCTCTCAAAACTAAATAAAAATTAAAAAATAAAATTAAAAAGACTAGCACTTGGTCAACAGAACATAGGGTGAGCATAGCAATGAAGCTTTTATGTCAAAGGGGCTGGCTTGGATCTTGACCCTCTGCGTATCTACCTAGTGACCTTCCGCCCCAGCTCTTGAATCCTTAATGATGTACAACACAACAAAATGAACACACTTTAATACTATTTAGAGCTCCAACCCCAAATCTCTGACCACGAGAAGCTGAACTAGACCTTTGAAAATAATCAGGTAACTGCCCACCCTTGTTTCCTTTGCCCTGACGTCTGGTGCTGCTGGGTCCACCTGGCTTTCTAAGGGTGGGGGTGACTTCCCATTGTCTAGCCACATAGAAAGAAAGAGGCCACAGGTCAGACCTGAGCCTCCAATTCTATCGTCTCCACTCTTCTGAGTACCATTTGATGTTGGCTGGCCTCCTGACCTGACCCTTGGTCTTGCGGAAATGAGAGCAGTGGCCTCTGAATATGTTCGTCACCACTCTGCTTTATTCTCCATTCTTATCAGAGCATCTTCTTACTCAGAGGCTGGGGAGAAAGGCAAAGATCTTGGTCTCCCCTTAAAGTTAGGATGGCAGTTGCAAGCTCCGTCCGTGGTTATCACTCCCTGTAAGCCATCCCCACGGCAGGCGCCACTAATGGTCAGTTTCTTTGCCTGCACATCACACCTGCGGCTCTTTCTCAGCACAGACCTCATGGCAACTTCTTCGAATAAGTTCTGTTGTTAGGGTAATATTAGGAATCAGGGCAATAACTGTGATAGGAATAATAATAACATCTCTGAAGCACTTACTTTGGGTCAAGGTCTTTGCTAAGCGCATTACCTGCAATACCATGTTTAATTCTTCTTTCAACCCAATTAGGAGAATATAATTATGAGCCTCATTTTACAGATAAAGAGTCTGAGGCTTAGAGGGATACATAAAGTGCCAAAGTCACAGCACTTACAGATGACAAGCTGGTTTTCAAACCCTACTTTCTGTGATTCCAGAGTCAGACCTTGCTGTCAAAGTCCTGTCCTTCCAGAAATCTTTGTGATTATGAGTAGCCTTCCAGTGCATTGACTTTCAAGTTTTGCCAAAAGAGATCTGCCTTCCAGCGTGCTCAGGAGCTGCTGAGCATACAAGCAGCGGGGGGGTCCCCCTGGGCACACTCACCCCATCAGGGCACCCCCACACACCTGTACCCCTCCCCCCAGTCAGAACAACTCAGCTTTCATCTGCACTGTGTGTGATGCTCTGCCTCCAATTTGATTCGAAGGAGGATTTCTGTTGTTAAGAAGATCTGGAAGGTCACTCCTAGAAGTTAGAATATGGGACCCATAGAGAGAGGCATGAAACGGAAGGAACAGAATCCCATCTGCTGTTCTGAGACAAGATATCCAGTTTCCGGTCCTGAGTCCTGTGTGAGGGACAGGGGTCCACCACCCCACCCCATTTAGCATGTGCCTTTTGCCTCATAATGCCCCTTCCCAAGAAACACCTTCCAAGCGGTTCTTTGGACCTGCCGCCCAGCTCAGGGCACCAAGAGATCTGTTTCCTGCTGCTGCATGGTCAGAGGTCACAAGTCAGAGCTTGTTCCCCTGATGCCCATACTACCCAGAAGGGCAAAGGGGAAAACAGATGCATTCAGAACAGATTCCCCTCAGGACACGCCGCACCCATGTCTGAAACAAGATTAGATCACCAGTCTGGACTTCTCCACCTTTTCCTCTGCCCTCCCTTAATAAACACAAAGGAATGAAGGTGTGGGTCCCAAGGATGGAACAAAGCCTGAATAACGTGCTGTGAAGTCGTCACTGCTTAAACTGAAGTTTTGTTTTGGATTTCATGTCCTTTTTCATTCTATCCCCTGATACACCGGTGATTTTTTTCTTTCCAATGTAAAATAATAGTGTTTCCTTCCAAATCGGACACAGCTGACACTACGGCTTCAAGTAGCCTCTGGTATACTACTGTAAACTGCCCCAGATGGGAAAACAGTCCGGTGAAACATAATTCATATTCACATTTAATCCTCTCTCAGCTCAATACTGTAAAAAAAATACGAATGTGGAGGGGCACCTGGGTAGCTCAGTCAGTTGAGTGTCCGACTTTTGGTTTCTGCTCAGGTCATGACCTCACAGTTCATGAGTTCAAGCCCCACATCAGGCTCTGCGCTGACAGTGCGGAAGCCTGCTTGGGATTGTCTCTCTCCCTCTCTCTCTCTCTCTGCCCCTCACCCCTGCATGTGCACACTCATGCTCTTTCTCTCTCTTTCTCCCCGCCCCCCTCAAAATAAATAAATAAACTTTAAAAAAATATATGGAGAGACACTCAGATCCATAAGCAGGACTCCTGTATGGCTTTATAACAATTGGACTTCAGAACTGGACATGAACGTAGGCAGCAATTTCCTTACTTGTAAGAAAATTGTGGCTCACAGAAGGTATGTGACTCCCTTAAGGTCCCTCTGCTGGTTACTCGCAGTTTTCCTACCATGTAGCCTCATTTTCAATTAGAAATATTTGATAAGAATGGTTGGTCTTAAAGCCTTTGGAGATGGATTTTCAGAATAAAAAGCAGCAAGTATCTAGGGTGTTACTATCTATGTTATTAAGAAATGTTGTAGGTTATGAGAGAGACCTCAAGCTTCATTGTAGCTAAAAGTGAAAACACTTTGTGCCTCAACATTTTCTAACGCTGGAAGTCCAAATTCTACTAAATCTGATTATATCAGAAGCACTATCCAAGTTTAAAATATGTGAAGCACATTTCAACTTTCATATTTTCTTGAGAAAGAAAAAAAAGAAAGGAAGAAGGAAGAGTGGGAGTGAGGGGGGTGGGGAAGAGGCCAATAGGAGAGAACCCAGGATAATAAGAATACTAGATGAGCTCTCAGAATAAGGGTGACATGTAAATCCCATTATTTTCCCCAACATAGAATTGCAATCCTTTTGAAGTCAAAACTGAAGAAATGACATATTCAACAGCTAAGCCTCTCTCTGTTAAATATGCAAAGCACATGTTTCCCGAGAGCCCTTGACACCAGAACAGCCCTAGAATTTAGACCTTTGCTTTCATCAGTGGAGAATTATTCTAACAGCATTATGTTTGATCACTGTACACTACGGCCAGTTGTTCTTAAACGGATTGTGGCTCAACCTGGATTTACGTCCCCTGTTCACCCCTGGATTTCCGTGAGCCAATTCTGGAAGCTCCCTTCTAGGTGGTAGCAACATGGAACAAAGAAGAAATGTAAGGAGAAGACCGTCAGTCAGGGGATCCCCTCAGTCAGGACATTTGAAGTCATCTTTTAGTCTGAAAACTACTTTAGAACTTATTTTCCTTTTATTCTCTCTTAAATCATATAGCTTGTATTATTTCCTAGGCCCTCTTGTCCCAATGACCTCTACGTTTTGCTAGAAATATTTGTTTATTTGTTAAAAATCAACAGCCAATTGCAGTCAATATTCGTACAGCTTTGAACACCTGCTTTGTTCAATGCACCCCCGAGAACATGAATGTTAAGGAGACAAAGTCCGTCCTCGGAAAGAGCACATCATTTAAGTAAATGTTGCCCAGAGTGATCTGAGCACCAACCAGTGGCAGAACCACTAGAGGTGGCCTTTAAATTTCTGATTCCCACTCCTGTCCATAAATTCTGATCCAGTAAATCTTGTATTCCAGAAACCCACACTCATGAATATCCTTCCAGGTGATCCAGATACATGAGAACCAATGTTGAAGAGAACAGAACTTAATAATGTGTGCAGTAGATCTATTTCATCCCACAAACAATATTCAAAGGTGGTATTATCATGTCAACTGTAAAGGTTTTGAAACTGGTTTCTGAGAAGGAGCACATGAATTTTCCAAAAGTATTCAGCTAGAACATACCAGTCCAAGATTCAAAGTCAAGTATGTTTCAGAAAAACTGCCAACCTTATAATACAGAAAGATGAAATGAAGCAAAAGCCAGTGGCTGTGGGATCACAAAGAAAGGAAAACTTCATTCTGATGAAGAGATCCCCAAGTTGAGCGATCAGATGTTCTAAAGCAAAGGCATGAAGGAGTAAATATGTAGCTTCAACAACAGATAGACTATTGAGCACTGGAGGGCACCATTCACAGAGGAGATGAGCTTGGTTTTACAGCAAGGGTTATGACACTGAAAGTTTTAGGAGGTGGATGGCATGATTTGATTTGTGTTCAAGAGAATCTCTCTGGAAACAGTTCGAACAAGGATTCCAAGTGAGAAGAAAAACAAGACGGGAAGACAGGTAAACAGGTTGCTATCATAATTCAGTCTGCAGAAGATGAGTCCTTGAATCTGAGAGTAGAGAAAGTGAATGGCAACATTTCTAAGACAGTAACAATTGAGTTCATTACTATTATTTTTTTTAAGTTCTTATTTGCTTATTTGGGGGTGGGGGTCAGGAGGGGCAGAGAAGAAAGAGAATCCCAAGCAAGTAAGATCATGACCTGAGCTAAAATCACGAGTCGGATGCTTTAACCAACTGAGCCACCGGGTGCCCCATTGTTTTTAATAAAAAAAATTACTAGCTTTTCTATAGGTACTATGTAAACCTATGAATTATCATGTCTACTGGAGTAAAAGCCTAATTTCGATAAAACAAAAAGCATAACACTTAAAACTCTATGTATTCAGATTTGAGAAAATCTGATGGGTAATGTATTCCAGTGCTCTTTACGTGTATGCCAATGGCCAGTTTACACTGAATATGGTAGGAATCCTTTGGAAAAGAAGTTTAAGAAAATAGCTAGGGCCAGGGGCTCCCTGGGTGGCTCAGTCAGTTAAGCGTTTGCGAAACTCTTGGTTTCGGCTCAGGTCATGATCTCACGGTTCGTGAGTTCGAGCCCTGCATCGGGCTCTGTGCTGTGTCAGCATGGAACCTGCTTGGAAGTCTCTCTGCCTCTTTCTCTGTCCCTACCCCACGTGTGCTCTCCCTCTCTCTGTCTCTGTCTCTCTCTCTCTCCCCCAAAATAGGTAAACTTAAAAACAAATTAAAAATAATAAAATAGCTAGAGTTATTCGGACTCCAGGTGGTTTCAAAATAAGCAGTTGTCCCACATGTCTTCCTTTGGTTTTATTTTGATGCCAGAGATTCCAAAAATTCCATCCATTTATTCAACCCTTACAATTTTGTGTTCTAGCTCCACACAAGAACTGTGGGAGATCTAAATATCAGTAAGGCCCAAGGCAATACCTGTCCTCAAGTGGGTCACAATCAAAAGGAATATAAGTAGATTCACATCCAGAAGATTCAATTATAGATGACAGTAATCATGTCAGTAGTCCCTAGGGAGGAATCTATGGAAGTCTCATTAAATACATAGTTTTAAATGTCTGTTGATGATTATTAGGGTATCTGTGGCCTGACATACTCCTCTGCTATTTTTGGAAGACATCCTTGGTGTCAGTATCATTTCCCATTTTGTTCTTCTGCTACAGTGTAAGCCCTGAGGGAGCAAGAACTGGGTCACTCTGCACCTGGCCTAACCCAGTGCCCTACCTGAACTGCCAGTTTTTAGTTGATTTTAATAATGGTAATGAGGGGCACCTGGGTGACTCAGTCCGTTAAGCGTCCAACTTCGGCTCAGGTCATGATCTCGAGGTTCATGACTTTGAGCCCCGAGTCGGGCTCTGTGCCGACAGCTCGGAGCCTAGAGCCTGTTTCGGATTCTGTGTCTCCCTCTCTCTCTGCCCCTCCCCCACTCACGCTCTGTCTTTCCCTCTCTCAAAAATAAGATAAAAAATAAAAATAAAAATAATGATAATGAGAGACCCTGTTTTGTGTCATTTGATCCATTTCAAACAGTGATACCCCCCCTAAATTTCCAAGGCTATACACGTCCACAGTTTCTATGCTGGTTCTTCTGACTTTGCACGTGGCTTTGTCGTTGCTTTCCAGGCCTTCTACAATTATCACGTCCTGGAATTACTTCAGATGCTGGTGACAGGAGGGATAAGTTCCCAGCTGGAACAATTTTTGGATAAGAGTTTCTGTGGGCTGATCCACAGCTGCACTTCGGTTGTGTCTGGAAGAGCGCGGTGTAAGCTGGGGCTTCTGTCCTTAAACCAAACCATTCTGTCCAACATTGAAGTGAGTCTACTCCTACCTTAATAAAGGTTCCCCCTTCCTTACCATTCTGGGTTTCTGAAAATGACTCAGGCTATTTGGGTTCCTAGATAGCCTATAGCATAAAAATAATAACGAGCAATAATACAACCTTATACTCATACTTTATAATTTGCAGTGCATTTTCATGTGCTATCTTTATTTTTTACAACAATTGCAAAAGGTATATAAGGCAGTCATTTTCATGCCCATCTTCCAGATAAAAAATCCAAGTCTGCAGGAAGCATCTGAGAGGTCTAATAACTTTGTACCTTAGCAAGGGTATTAATAATAACTCTAATAGTTAATATTTACTGAACATTTTCTCTGTGCCTGTCTGCTTTGTTTTTCTTGTTATTGTTGTTTATTTAATCTGTCCAAGGATTTACATGGTAGGTATTGTTATTAATTGCATTGAACAGATCAAGAAGCTGAGACCCAGAGAAACAAGGACTTACCTGAGATCACATTTTGTCCCACTGGAAAAGCAGGGTTCCCTCCAAGGCAGTCTGACCCAGGGTCTGCCCACTCTTCCTATGTCTGAGCTGATAAAGAAATCTGATCATGCCAGCTGAAATCAGGCAGAAGGATTCTGTGTTTGAGTCTAAGACTCTGATTGGGCTAAGTAGTGGGAAATGCTTGAATTTTCCTAGCCCACTGAGCTGGTGAGCAGTAGATTATGGCAAGGGGAAAAGCTAATGAAGGAAGATTCCAGGGAGGCATCTGGGTATTTGTTGATCAGATTGGGGTCTAGCCTGGGAATGAGTAATCAACTTATCAGTGCCTTTTGGTTTAGCTTTAACTGACATTACATTGAGCTCCCCACCAGTTAGCAGGGGCAGGAATTTATAAGGAAATATTTTTCGTTTTTTCAGAGGACATCAGTAGAAAGAGAAACCCCTTCACAAGAAGCAATTTCTTCTAGGTGTCTATACTTGATATGTCTTAATAGATACTGCCAAAAAGGGAAAGCCCATGCTCTGTACATCTGAATTCCAGGTGCAAACAACATTGCCAAGTTCCCTTAGCATAGTCTGGCCCTTGGCATTTCTGTGGTCTTGGGTTCCTCACCTGGGAATGACTTACGAGTGACTATCAGCCCAGGATAACTGCCGCCAGCAACTGCCTGTTACTATCAGAGCTGACAGTGGACTGGTCAACACTCCTGTCCTTCCTTTCTCCACTTATATCTTGTCCTCATTTTGTTCTTTACCCCATAGCATCACATAATGAAACGAACTGTTCTCAAGTGACTTCACTGAATCCCCTTGCTGTTACTTTGACCGTGTTGTCTCATGATGCCCTTGTTGGGTATAGCCTGAGAACAGTGTCAGGAGGAAGGCTCGGGACTGTGTGCTATTTGGGGAGTAGGATAAGAAAAACACCCTCTTGAGGTCACTTTACATCCCAACCCATTATATAGCTTGCAAACTGAATTTCCCAACCTGTTACTCATTGTTACTTCTTACTGGTTACCAAAACAGCGGTAGTAATAAAAACTAGCATAACAACATGCTCCACCACACCCACAAGGGGCTCTGGAAGGCCACAGTGATAAAAACAATCACTGGGATTAGAGGCTCAAAACTATTCATAAACCTAATTTCCTACTTGACAATGCCACCATAAAAGATATTAGGAAATGGCTTTTGGGTCTTCCAAACTTTTACTGCAAAGAAAGATAATAACTTTCCAGTAAGTGCTTGTTATTGCTTAATTAAAGTGCCAACAGACACATGTTTTTCTCTTTTCTCCCCAGCCAAGAAAGACATTTGGGCAAGTGTTCTGTGGCTCATTAGATAATTTTGGAATCCTGTGCCTTGGCTTATACCGCATGATAGATGAAGAGGAGAACAACCCGGAAGAAAAAAGGGGAGTATGCTACCTTGGAAAGTGGTACCCATCTATCCAAGCATAGGAGCCAAAGCTACTTTATTTTATGTGAAAGAAAAGTCCAGAGCTGAGGGTCCATGCTTACAAAGAAGGGTCCAGGGGGAGTAGAGAGTGATGTAGGAATAAGGAAGCATGGGTCTGAATAACATGAATGAACTGATGATTGGGATACAATTACTACTGACTATGTAAGGAGAATGGTGTCTGTGTCCCTAGTGACAGCTAAAATGTAGACCCAGATTTTAAATCAGGGTTCTTTTGTAACTTACCCCTCATCCATCTCTATGCAACTTTTTAAAGCTAAAAGCCACTGGAAAGATTTACTTGTTTTCTGCTGGGCTCCTTGGGTAAATGTTTATGGACTGCCTCATTTCTAGCCCATTTGGCTTGGTATGTGTAAATTGTGGGAGTGTTATGTTCATATTTCAGTTAAAACTAAGATCCACTTGATAGCAGCATAGGAGAACATAAAGGAAATGTATGTGGAAGGCAGAAGGGGAAAAGAGAGGGTACAGTCTACCGACAATTCAATAATGTAGGTCCAAACTAAGATTCTCACAGTGGGAATGGACAGGATTCAGTCCATTTTAATTTCTCCAAGGAGAAATTAAAAACAATAGAGTGGAAGAAGATAGAACCTTGCTCTCGTTCATAGGGAGAAAGAAACCAACTTCCTCAAAGTGGAGTAGTCTTGAATGGAAAGAAAACTTTCTGCTCATCAGAGAAAGGAAGGAAAAGAATGGGTGCCAAGGCAAACATTGCCATACCATGTGCTTAAACGAATTTGTATGTAACACCAGGATCTCTCAGTGAAGCATAGCCATGGCCGTTGCTGAGAGAAAAGATGGAGGAAGTATTACAGGGAGTTGGAAAAGAGGTAAAAGTGTAGGTTAGCTACTGAGAGTAATAGAAGAACTTGGTTGTAGGTTTGTAGAAGCAATACCCAACTCGAAAATGAAAGGACAAAGGATTGAAAGTCCTGATGACGTTAAACAGTGGATGTACTTAGAGTGCAAGAATGAACGGGGACAGAATGATGGGAAGTGACAGCCAGAGAGTGATTTCTGGAAGCATGATATTTGAGAGGTGGGACATGTCAAGAAATGATGACTTCCAGTATGTGCTCAGGAAAGTGGTTTGGAGATAAGATTCTTGGGTAGTGGAAAGGCACCTAGCTCTTGGAGTTGTAAGCCACATAAACATTGCAGGCACATGAAATGATAGTGGTCCTAGAGCTTGAAAGAAAAAGTATCCCAAGTGCAAGAGACCTATATAAACATGGAGGTCTATAGATGATACTGATGAATCAAGAGGGATGGTGATCTGGCTATAGAGTATTCATCACAAAGATGGTGGGGAGCAGTGATGTTCTGGAAGCAGCACTGGGAAGCATGAATGATGCTGGTTTCTCTCTTTCTCTGCCTGAACTCCATGCCCTTGCTCCAATACTTCTGGAAAACCCATGGAACATGGTAATAGGGAAAATGTGCAGCCCCTCTTTGAGAGGACATTCTGGAAGGAAATATTTCTGTTTCAAAGGGAATATGTGGCTATAGTAGATCTTATTTAAACTATTATAGATATCACAGGGAACTCAGTAGGAAAGGTAAAAAGGGGAAGATTGTTCAGTGAAAGGAGGTCAGAGGTGCACTGAGATGGGCGTTGAGGAAATACGAGGTGACTATTTGGGGCAGTGGTGAGGAAATACAGGATGAAAGACATGAAAAGTTATTCTGCCTTATTCTGCCTCAGTGTTCTGACATGAATGCTCGTGTAGTAATTCATTTAACTCACATTTATTGAGGATTTGCTATGTAGCTGCTACTGTGCTAAGGCATCCTGCTGCCCTGTAAACAGGACCAGGCTGTGGGTGTTCTTTAAGACTCACTGACATTCACTATTTGCTTACTAGTCAAAATTTCCAATAAAACTGGTTTATTTTTTTTTTCCATTGGCCACACTACATTCTGTGTGAAAGATGGTGGTGTAAGTATTAGGGTAGGCCTAAGCCAGAATAGAAATAGCTGGAATGTATGTAATCTGCTTTTGATAAAGCTTGGCCAAGTGCTCACTATTGTGCCAACTGAGTTCATTAGTGTAGTGGATATTAAAAACAGGGAAACTTGGAGTCCAAAAGTCAATTAGAGATCAGTCAGTCCACACCTCCATCCTATCCCTCTCCCATTAAAGAGGTGAAAAAAGCAAGGCCCAAAGAAGGGAGATGCCATGCCTAACCAAGGTCCGAGACACTTGGTTTCAGAGGCAGAAGTGAATGTTAGTCTCCTGATTCCTAGTCTGAGGCTTCAGTTATACTGTGCCAGGGGTATTCACTATTACTCAGAAACCAATGAGGCAAAGCAGAACAAAAACATTTCCTCCTCTGGCCCAGCAGAAAGACTTCCTTGTTTTGGCCATCACCCGTAGCCATGCCATCCTGGCTGCAGAGAGGCTCAGGAGTCATCTTTGGCTTTTCTTACAGGTTTGTGATTACCCGGCCACCCAATAACTTTAAGCTACTGCCCTCGGATCTTGTGTTTTGTGCCATCCCTTATGGCACTTCTTGTTACAAAATGGATGGTACTTCATCTCAGAGTCCGTATGAAATAATAAACATGGTGCCACTGGCATCAGAGACAGTTACAGAAATAAATGATTCTCCTATGGTTGACCCAGTTAACCAGACTACAAAACCACCTTTGACTACATCACTTCATCATTTGCAGCCAAAAACCATTTCCATTAGTGGTTCTAAGCAAACCGTCGTAGCTCACAGCAGTAAAATGCCACCCCAGCCACATTTAGGTGAAACTGAAACCGTGAAAGAAAATGAGAAAGGAAAAATGAAGGAAACCACAGAGGAGAATGCCCCTGCCTCTTCAAAATCAAACCTGTTGATATTCTCCACAAGCCTTTAGCTTGCTACTTGTAAAGCATCTCCAGAGATGGTGACTTTGGACAGGAAAATAAAAATGGAAAGATGCCTTTTTTGTGCCCATTGCTTCGTGGTTGATGAGCAAGCCCACACGGGGGAGAGGCAAAAGTCTGATCCAATCCCACTGGGTCTGGAGTGATAAATAAAGAAATACATGACGAATGCTGTGTAAGAAAATTTCCTTTCTCTGTGTCCCTCGAACAGAAAATATGTTAGAATGAGCTGTGTTAAAGAGGCCCTTCAGGACTTGGGTTCCTCCAGTCAGGGGATAAAAAGTGAGCAAGATAAAAACAATGACGACCTAGACACAGGAGACAAGAAATAAAAGAGCCCTCAAATGAAGAATCTTACATTCTTTTTCCTCAAGCAGGCCAATAGTAAACCAGTATATTTTCTCCTTCTCTTTATTCCTCATGCTTTTTCTTTCTTCATCTCTGTCCATAGGAAGTGAGAAAGATCAGATGGGGAGACACCAGTTTGAATCAGAAACCAGTTTGTGTGTAACTAGGACCTAGGTATATGCCTGGCACAGGAATGAATATTAGCATATCCTGAGATAGGGTGCCAAGGTGAAATCACGCAGATAGAAATACATGACCTTCCACATTCTCTAATCTGAGAATAAAGACATCATTGCATAAAAAGCATACAAAACTTCCCCATGTTCCAAAATGAACCATTTACTCCCAATTGGTGGTCTCGTAACGATGACCTTTGTATGTAACACCTTCTTGTGTTCCAGATACAACACAGGTAAAAGAGAAGAGGAAAGAAAATAATAAACTGTATTTCTGATATATTATTTTAAATGATGTTTGTGATATCCTTGACATTCTTAACCCCTTTGCTAATTTGGTATTAGTACCTCCACTTTACAAAGGAAGCAGCTATGGCACAAGTAGGGTTGCTAGATCAAAGAAAAGATACCCAGTTAAATTTGAACTTTCAGATAACCAGTAAATTTTTAGTATGAGTGCATCCAAATTATTATACTTTGCTAGCAAGTGATCAAATCACCATTTGAACCTAATTGACTTGACTCCAGCACTTGCAGACATTCTGCATCCAAGCACACAAATCAAAGAAATGAAACAAACCAAAAAGAAAGAACATTCATCCACAGGAAATAAAATTTTATATTAGTTAAACTTAGTTTGTAATAAAATTAACTCAGTCTATGTGGGGGGAAAAAAGGAGTAATTGTAAGGAAAGTTGTCAGAGACCAAGGAGATTCTTTTTCTTTTCTTTTCTTTTCTTTTCTTTTCTTTTCTTTTCTTTTCTTTTCTTTTCTTTTCTTTTCTTTTTTCTTTTCTTTTCTTTTCTTTTCTTTTTTCTTGTTTAAGCTTACCTGAGTCATCTTTACCTTCACTTTTTACAGACTGGCTTTTTTTGTTGCCTTTCATTACACGTGGCAAAGTATATTTTCTTGCAATTCCACATTTATAGATAAGAGTTGTAGGTGCATCAGAGATTTAACTGGCCTGTCTCTGTCTCTCAAATCCTAATTTCTGAAAGACAGTATGTAGTGGGTTCAGCTTTGGCCACTCAACCACAGCTATCAATGGCTGAGCAGCAGGGGATCTCCAATGAAGGACTTTTCTCAGGGATGAAAGGGAAAATGGTTCATGGTCTGGGAAGACACTGCACCAAACATCTACTGCAAAGGCAGGATCATTCCTTCTCCCCATTCTCTGCAGGATCTTTTACACATAGATTTGGTAGGAAAAAATATTGCTGAGAAAGAAAAGTATAGATTAGTCCTTTCATATTTAAAATCCACAAATCTGCTCTACACATTATCAACCAATCTGTTCAGCATCTGAACCTCACTTCTCCAGAGTCAAAGCTGATCCCACAAATGAGCTCGTTTCCAACACAGCAGAGAATTTAGAATGAGAAACTCTTTATTTTTTAGTATTTTAGGGGAACAATTACCAGAAATATGGCTAAATAAACATTGAGGTATATGCACTACAGCCAACATTTGAGTGTTGTTACTGCCAGTCTTGATAAATAAAATTGTCAGAATACCCCTAGACTCCTGTGCAAAGTGATTCCATAGCTCTAGAACAAAACCTTTTACTTATAAATGGCAACATTTTAATACAAATCATGACACTAGATCCTCTAGCAATATAGTAGATTCTTAATTGATAATGATTATTCAGACCTTTATTTCACTGAAGTATGGTTGACACACAATATTACAATACAGGTGTATATCATAGTAGTTCAACAACTCTAAATACTATACTATGCTCACCCACAAATGTGGCTTCCATGTGTCACCACACAACACTACCACAATACCGTTGTCTATATTCCCTATGCTGTACCTCTTATCCTCATGACTTACTCATTTTATAACTGGAAGCCTGTACCTTCCACTCACTTTCACCCCTTTTTCCTCCCTCTCCCTTATGGCAACCACCAATTTGTTCTCTGTATTTATGGGTTGTTTCTACTTGGTTCATTTGTTTTGTTTTTTCAGATTCCAATATAAGTGAAATCAAAGACAGTATTTGTCTTTGACTTATTTTCACTTAGCATAATACTCTCTAGGTCCATCTGTCTTGTCACAAATGGCAAGATCTCATTCTTTTTTTTGTGGCTGAGTAATATTCCAGTGTGTGTGTGCATGTGTGTGTGTGTGTGTGTGTGTGTGTGTGTGTGCATGTTTGTACACATATATAACATACCTTCTTTATTCATTCATCTATTGATGGTCACCTAGGTTGTTTTCACATCTTGGCTATTTAAAAAGTGCTGCAATAAATATAAGGGTACATATACCTTTTTGAATTAGTGTTATGGTTTTCTTTGGGTAAATATCCAGGAGTGGAATTACTGGATGATAGAGTATTTCTATTTTTAATGTGTTGAGGAACCTCTATACTATTTTCCATAGTGGCTTCACTGATTTCCATTCCTACCAACAGTGGAAGAGGGTTCCTTTTTCTCCACATCTTTACTAACACTTGTTATTTCTTTTTCAAAATAATAATTCTCACTGGTGTGAGGAGATATCTCATTGTGGTTTTTATTTGCATTTCCTTGATGATTACTGATGTTGAGCATCTTTTTGTGTGTCGGCCATCTGTATGTTTTTGTGAAAATGCCTATTCAGGTCCTCTGCCCAGTTTTTAGTTGGATTATTTTGGGTTTGGGGGGGATGAGCTGCGTAGCTTGTATATTTTGAATATTAGCCCTTTTTATCAGATATGTCATTTGCAAATATTCTATGCAGTAGGTTGCCTTTTTGTTTTGTTGATGATTTCCTTCACTGTGCCTAAAATTTTTATTTTGATGTAGTCTTAATAGTTTACTTTTGTTTTTGTTTTCCTTGCCTGAGGAGACATATCTAGAAAGATGTTATGACCAGTATCAAAGAAATTGCCTGTGTTTTCTTCTAGGAGCTTTATGGTTTCATGTCTCACATTTGGTCTTTAGTTCATTTTGAATTTATTTTTGTGTATGGTAAAATAAAGTGTTTCAGTTTCATTCTTTTGCATGTAGGTGTCCAGTTTTCCCACCATCATTTATTGAAGGGACTTTTTGCCCCATAAATGAGAAGCTCTTTACCAATTCTAAAAAATTGTAAAAATGATGTGTTGTCATTATATTTTATCATAGATTGACCACATAAGTGTGGGTTTATTTCTGGGCTCTCTATTTTGTTCCTTTGATCCATTTGTCTATTTTTTGCCAGTACCATGCTGTTTTGATATTGTAGCTTTGTAGTATATGTTGAAATCTGGGATGGTGATACCTTCAGTTTTGTTCTTCTTTCTCAAGATTGCTTTGGCTATTCAGGGTCTTTTGTGGTTCCATACAAATTTTAGTGTTTGTTCTACTTCTGTGAAAAAATGCTATTGGTACTTTGATAGGGATTGCATTAAATCTGGAGATTACTTTGGGTAGTACAGACATTTTAACAATATTAATTCTTGGGGCGCCTGGGTGGCTCAGTCGGTTAAGCATCCAACTTCAGCCCGGGTCATGATCTCACAGTGAGTTCGAGCCCCGCCTCGGGCTCTGTGCTGACAGCTCAGAGCCTGGAGCCTGCTTCGGATTCTGTGTATCCCTCTCTTTCTGCCCCTCCCCTACTCATGCTCTGTCTCTCTCTGTCTCAGAAATAAATAAACATTAAAAAAAATTTTTTAATAAAATAAAAAAAGACAGTATTAATTCTTTCAATCCATGAGCATGGACTATCTTTCCATTTGTATCATCTTCACTTTATTTAGTCAATCTTTTCTAGTGTCTAGAATATAGGTCTTTCACTTCCTTAATGATTATTCAATTATTACTTATAGAAGAACTGATACAAAGACAAGAGAAAATATGCAAGGAACTTAATATTTCATAAACAATATGTATGTAGGCCAGTAGTTGCTAAGATTTTTTGAAGCTTTGACTCTTTTGAAAATTGAATGAAAGGTACAGGCTTCTTCCTCAGAAAATTAATCTGTGTGTATATTCCACAAAATTCATCATATAAGTGGGAGGGAGGTCATGGAATACCCTATAGCCTATTAATCCATTGTCTTTCTAAATCCCTGATCTGGGCCTTCTATAACCACTGGAGTGGTGACCAGAAAGAAAATAGGGCAGGGGAGTCAGGAGACAGGAATACTTGTTTCAGGTATCTAATTAAACACTTATGATCTTGGACAAGTGCTTAAACTTTTCTCAGCTACTTTCCCAGCTCATTTTATTTTTTTATAAAAGCAGAAAGTTAAACTACAGGATGCTGAACATTACTTCCATACTCTTTCATTGAACACATATATCCATTCACTGTCTACTGTGTATCAGGTACTGTGCTAGATGCTGAGGATAGAGCAAGACAAAGTTGCTTTCCCCATGGAGCATACACTCTATTTAGAGGCAGAAAATAAATAAGTAAATGGGCAAGATAACTATGTATTGTGTCAAATACTGGGAAGGAACTAAGCATATTGATGTGATTGAGAATATGATGATCCAGGACCACTGAAAGGTGGGAAGAATCCTGTGGAAACACTGTTTTAGGAGAGAGAACTTGGCATGTACAAGAAAAGAAAGCAAGCCAGTATGGTTACAGGATAAGGAACGAGCCACAGGAAGAGTTACATGATATGATACTGGGAGAATGGGTGGGACCTGATTAAGAAAGATTCTTAGACCATGAAAAACAGATTACATCTTATTCTAACATGTTATTCTATCAATGAGAAGCTCTTTAACAATTTTAAAACACTGTAAAAATGATGTGTCATCATTTATATTTTGAAAGCTCACTCTGGGCACTTATGGTTTCAACAGTATGACTAACTGAATTCAAGTGGATTTTCTTCCTGCTACAAATTCTCAGAAATGCTAGGTAAATTACAACACAAGAATTTTTAAACATATAGCAGTTTTTAAAGGAAGTAAAAGCGGGGCATCTGGGTGGCTCAGTCAGTTAAGTGGCCGGCTTCGGCTCAGGTCATGATCTCACGGCTTGTGAATTCGATCCCAGTGACGGCTTGTGAGTTTGAGCCCAGTGACGGCTTGTGAGTTTGAGCCCAGTGTCGGGCTCTGTACTGACAGCTCAGAACCTGGAGAATGCTTCAGATTCTGTGTCTCCCTCTCTCTCTGCGCCCCACCCCCCACCCACGCTCCTTCTCTCAAAAATAAACAAACATTAAAAAAGTTTTTTTTTTAAGAAGTAGAAGCTTCCAGCCAGAAGCAAGAAGGAGGTCATAGTCAGAAAGAGTGTCTGTGAGAGATAGAAGACTCATCCATAGGACTATTTCGTCAATGGCTGTGACTGTAATGCCACGTGGAGCCAGGAAATACAGACAAGAACTGAGACCTAAGGTAACCATCACCAGGGAAAGCTCAGCTTATCTGTGTAAGAGGCCATCAACAGGCTCCTCATACTGACCCAAGAAAGGAACAAGAAAATTTATCTCTGCTTAGGGATGTTGGTGCGAAAAACACCTATCATGAGAAATGGAAGCCCCAAGCTCACATTATATGTAAATGTAGTATCCCCATTTATATGCCATGTGGCAGGAATTTAAAACTGAGAAAGGAATGGGAAAAAGAATCTGATTCCAGGCAAGCAACTTCTTGAGATAACTGGTAGAAAGAAATGAATAATGCTTTGCAGGAAAGAATTTTAAAACTCCATTGGTGTTTGGGGGGGGGGGGGGGGGAGGTGGTCATGAATTCAAAACTTTCTAAAAACTGACAATATGCCCACAATAAAAAATTAGAAATAAAATGAGAAATTATCCTCATAAATCAGAATCAGCAGACAAATCAAACAAGAGAGTTAGCATGACCCCAGACTTTGGATATTAGAACAATCTGAAAAAGGCCATACACTTAAAATGATGAAAAAGGTTAAAAAGATATAATTATAAATCATGATGAAAGAAAAGGATACTATGGGGAAAAAATGAGCAGGCAGGGTTGAAAAAGAATCAGAACTTCTAGACATGTTGATTACATTAAAATTCAGTATGTGACTTAAGCAATGTTACATATAGATAAATCTGAATCATTTGCATAAAATGTAAAATAAAGATATAACAAATGGAAAATATGAAAGAGAAGTTAGGGAACATGGAGGAGAGAATGAGAAAGGCTAATATATAAAGAACTCAATTTCCAGACAGGGAGATAATGGGGAAGATGCAAAAAAAAAAAAAAAAAAAAAAAAAAAATCACAAAATTTTTAGAATTGATAAAATACAAGAATCCTGAGATATCAGAAGTCCAGTGAGTCATGAGCAAGAAGTCTATATGTAAAATGAGTCTACATATAGACATAGCTATACTTAGACAGAAAAGCAGATTCCCTATAAAGGGATTTCCCTTGAGAAATTGAAGGGGAAAAAAAAAAGGTTATGGACCAGTAACATCAAAATGCTGAGAAAAAAAATAGCAAAAGTGAATTTATAACCTTATATACATATGCGTATAGATAAATACACATAGTGTAATAGATAAAAATTACCTAAAAATTCATGACATAACTTGCTCAATTTAGCAAATTAAACAAATAACAGTAAACTAATAAAAATCTAAAGAGATTTCACATCATCTTTGGCACTTCCCAGTGGACTTGTCTGGAACAGGAAAGCAGAACACCAGTTCACAGTCTGCTAATTTCATCTTGAGAAACAGCAAAAAATGCCCTCTATCAAGTGGACTGTTAGCCTTAAAGAAATACCGGAGCGACATTTGCACAGAACTGAGGAGTAGGGCAGTTAGGTTTAAGATGACGCTGGAGGAGAATATGCAAAGATCTCTCTAAGATTTGCTCTCCAAAATGTGGTCCCCAAACCAGCAACACCTACATTACCCGAAAGTAGGCTCTGTCCCAGACCTCCTGGATCAGAGTCTGCATTTTAATAAGATCCATAAGTGACCCATACATTACAGTTTGGATTAATATATATGTATATGTACTATGTAATATATGTCTGTAATATATGTTACATACCCACACATACACACATATACATGTATATATACACACACACATAGATTACATGTATTTTATATGTGTACATAATAGTATATCTAATATATATTAAATATCCTCATATTCACATACATACAATTCACATACAAACATACATATGCAGACATATGTAACTATACCCACATCCACATATTTCTGGAAGATAAAAAGATTGGAGATTTGGTTTTAATGAAAGCTGCCTCCTTCAACATTTAGCTCTTTGGCATATTAGCTTCTATTTAAGACCCATAGTACATTCCAAACACCTACAATGAACTATAAAATCCTCAAGCTGAGTACCTTCAAACTGTAAAGGAGTCAATGGAGGTTGGAGTTCAGTGAAGTTGGTGCATAGTTTCCTGGAGGGACAGTAGCCTACAGCTCAAAGCCATGAGTTGTTTCTTGCAGGCCAAGAGACAAAAGAGCCCAACCTCTGTAAGTAATCCTCAGTTTCTTGATTGGCATGCTTAGAGAGACATGGAAAGTGAGGAGGAGGAGGGGGGACAGTAAGAAGAAGGAGGCTTCCAGGGATGGGAGGGAGAAAGAGAAAAGGCCCCTAATGCTAATTAGGTTTGAAAGAATACAGGATGAGTCTAGCCACTGCGTGCTGAGAAGAAAGCTACCTGAGCAGCTGATGGTAAGTTCAGACTAAACTAACTACAAGTCCCCTGGGGACGTCACAAGGTAAACCTGATCGTCTCTGTCATTTACAATCATTATCAGGCAGGCTGCTTCTGTAATTTTACTGGGGAGCCAATTAACAGATCCCTGCAGCTAGGGGGAAATGTCCCAGCCCTCCTCTTGTTTTTGAAAAGGAAAAAAAGCAGCTTTTGTGTGGCTGTCTCCTGACTGTTTCTTGTAAAGGCAGGAGAGAGGGCAACTTCAGACAAAGCAGTGACTCCTCAGGTCAGGTGGATGGTTGAAGTCAGCCTGTTCTCTGCCTTAATTTACTCTTTTCTGTAGCAACCTAAATCAGCCTCCAGATAGCCCAGCGAGCCTTGTTTCTTTCTTTCTGAGGTATGGAAATGCTGTCCATCTTTCACTCTTTCTTGCCTTCAAGAAAATATCTTAGCAGCATTTCATCTTTCAGGAAAGCAGGGAAAGGCTGGCTAATGGTACTGAGAAGAAGGCAGTAAAGAAAGGCCATTCTTATCTTCAATTTATTATTCAACCCCATCTTTCCCCTGATACATCCTTTTTCTTGTCCTCTTGTCACAGGCAGTCTTTTTTAACTAGCTGTCTACATTCGCTACTTTATTTCCACATCTCTGTTTCCCTACTTAAGCCACCCCAACCTAGCTGTCATCTCCATTATTTACTAAAAATACTCTTTCAAGATCACTAATTACACGTAAGTCACTCAATATAGAGAATTAGAACAGTTAATCACACTTTTCTCCCTCCATCCTGAAACTGTCTTCCCTTGACTTTCGTGTAAGACAATCTTCTAATTTTCCTTTTGCTTTTTTGAATATGCATTCTCATGGTACCTCCAGCTTGCCTTTTATACAACACAATTAGGTATTAGCATTACTCAAAGCTTGATTATGGACCTCCTTCTTTTTTTACTCGCGGGAATCACTAAGCAATCCAGATAATTAAAGAAAATTGGAGAGCATATACTGATCAGTATACTGATCTACTGAAAAAAAAAAAATTTCCAGATTATTTTTTCAGAGAAATTGAGAATTCTGCTGGGGAGGGGAAAATTGGCATTCAAGGCCTGGCAAGAGGATGGGCCTAGAAAAACAACCTTTGCTTTCAGCTGACGTTCTTGAAAGGTCCTACTTTGGGATTACTTCAAACTAGAAATAGAATAGTTCTCATAAAGCCTGAAGTCAGATTCAGTGCCTCTCCTTCCCTGATTACATCAAGGTGATCAATCCCTATTGTAACTACCTGTAAGTAAAAAATAAATAAACCCTCTCTGCTGGAAGTTAGTATTATTCAGAGTTTCTACACAGTATCTAGCACTCTATAAAAATGATTATAGTCAGTCTTATCTCTGCCTTAATTTATGCTTTTTTCTAGCAACCCAAATTAGCCTCCAGATAGGCTCCCGAGCCTTGCTTCCTTCTAGTTGCTGAAATATGGCAACACTGATAGTCTCTTTTATTCCTTTTCTACCTTCAAGAAATAAATAATAATCTAAATTATTACCATGAATGACAATACAGAGACTCAAATGACCAAAAACCCAAAGGAAAGAAACAGGTAATGGAGACAAAATACAGATGATCTAGATAGAATAGAGAAGACATACTTTAAAGTAACTGTGATGAATATGTCCAAGAAATTGGGTGACACTTAGAGGGGGTCCAAGAAAATGGGTGATGCTTCTTCCTCGCTGGGGGCAGTGAGGATGGGTAACTCTAGTGTGACAGGTACAGGGATTTCACCTGGTTTATAACCACCAATGAGACAGATCAGGAAGCTATTGAAGCAGTCCAAAGGGATGCTGGGATGCTTCAGTGCCCAGAACCAGCTGGACAAAGTGGAGCAAGATAGCAGAAAAGAGGCCCAGAAAAAGGCCTCCACAGAGGCCAGATGGAAGGACACTATCTATTTGTGGTTGGATGGGGTGCTGTACAGGCCTGAACCAGCTCCACAAGGCATGGAACGATGTCAAACACATCCAGAAGTCCTTTGCCAATGTCAGCAAAGACTGGAGACAGAGCCTCAGTGCCACTCAAGGACATGAAGTATTCAGAGACCCTCAAGAACATCTCAGGCCCCCAGATTGTGAGGGAGACCCATGATCTCATTGAACAAGGGGCTTTTCTTCAAGCCTCCCAGAAGCTGATCGACCTGGAGTGCTCACTCTCAAGAACGGTTGACATTCAAGCAGTCCCACATGGACAGTGGGAACATGCACAACATGACCTTCACCCATGGCTACTTTGGGAGCATGCAGGGGCTCTCAGATGAGCTGGTCAGGCAGATGTTGATGGTGCTGCAGAATTTGCTGGTCATCATCTCCTGTGACCCCACTTGCTAGTCTCAGTCGTCAGGATTATCAAAAGGAAGAAAAATTGACCAATGTGTATCTGACCAAAAAAGGCAAACTAGCTTTATATCTCCCTAGGGGCCCAAGGATTGCAAGGAGAAATTGGAAACTTGGATGGAAACTTGACTGCTAGAATTGAGGACACACAGGAAGACCCCAGGGAGTCCAAAAAGACGTGGTTCATCTGCCATCTGGAAATCATAAGGAAGTATGTCCTGGATGACCCATCATTGCCACAAACCTAATGGTTGAGTGTTTCCCTCCCCAGTGTGAGATTTTCGGAAGCCATCTGAACATGTACAACCAGACCCTGAGAACATGGATGCAGGAGCTCAAGTCAGAAGACCTAGAAGCAAATGAGAGCAAGAGCCTTGTTGACATGGGTCTCAAATACCTACACAAGCACAGAGGTGATGGAGAATATGGAGCTGGCCCCGAAGTAGATGTCAATGCCCTGGAACCTTTACTTTCTCCAAACGTGGTCTCTGAGCTGCTCCACAGGTACATGTCAACTCTCACTTCAGACATTATTACCTGGCTGCAAAAAGCACTAGAAACAAACAAGAAGACTACATAAAAGAGACTGATCCTGAAGCTGACCAAAGTGGGTACCACCAGGTGCTTCCAGATGTTTGAACAGATTCTTTTTTTTTTTTTAATATATGAAATTTATTGTCAAACTGGTTTCCATACAACACCCAGTGCTCATCCCAACAGGTGCCCTCCTCAATACCCATCCCCCACCCTCCCCTCCCTCCCACCCCCCATCAACCCTCAGTTTGTTCTCAGTTTTTAACAGTCTCTTATGCTTTGGATCTCTCCGACTCTAACCTCTTTTTTTTTTTTTTCCTTCCCCTCCCCCATGGGTTTCTGTTAAGTTTCTCAGGATCCACATAAGAGTGAAACCATATGGTATCTGTCTTTCTCTGTATGGCTTATTTCACTTAGCATCACACTCTCCAGTTCCATCCACGTTGCTACAAAAGGCCATATTTCATTTTTTCTCATTGCCACATAGTATTCCATTGTGTATATAAACCACAATTTCTTTATCCATTCATCAGTTGATGGACATTTAGGCTCTTTCCATAATTTGGCTATTGTAGAGAGTGCTGCTATAAACATTGGGGTACAAGTGCCCCTATGCATCAGTACTCCTGTATCCCTTGGATAAATTCCTAGCAGTGCTATTGCTGGGTCATAGGGTAGGTCTATTTTTAATTTTCTGAGGAACCTCCACACTGCTTTCCAGAGCGGCTGCACCAATTTGCATTCCCACCAACAGTGCAAGAGGGTTCCCGTTTTTCCACATCCTCTCCAGCATCTATAGTCTCCTGATTTGTTCATTTTGGCCACTCTGACTGGCGTGAGGTGATATCTGAGTGTGGTTTTGATTTGTATTTCCCTGATGAGGAGCGACATTGAACATCTTTTCATGTGCCTGTTGGCCATCCGGATGTCTTCTTTAGAGAAGTGTCTATTCATGTTTTCTGCCCATTTCTTCACTGGGTTATTTGTTTTTTGGGTGTGGAGTTTGGTGAGCTCTTTATAGATTTTGAATACTAGCCCTTTGTCGGATATGTCATTTGCAAATATCTTTTCCCATTCCGTTGGTTGCCTTTTAGTTTTGTTGGTTGTTTCCTTTGCTGTGCAGAAGCTTTTTATCTTCATAAGGTCCTAGTAATTCACTTTTGCTTTTAATTCCCTTGCCTTTGGGGATGTGTCGAGTAAGAGATTGCTACGGCTGAGGTCAGAGAGGTCTTTTCCTGCTTTCTCCTCTAGGGTTTTGATGGTTTCCTGTCTCACATTCAGGTCCTTTATCCATTTTGAGTTTATTTTTGTGAATGGTGTGAGAAAGTGGTCTAGTTTCAACCTTCTGCATGTTGCTGTCCAGTTCTCCCAGCACCATTTGTTAAAGAGACTGTCTTTTTTCCATTGGATGTTCTTTCCTGCTTTGTCAAAGATGAGTTGGCCATACGTTTGTGGGTCTAGTTCTGGGGTTTCTATTCTATTCCATTGGTCTATGTGTCTGTTTTTGTGCCAATACCATGCTGTCTTGATGATGACAGCTTTGTAGTAGAGGCTAAAGTCTGGGATTGTGATGCCTCCTGCTTTGGTCTTCTTCTTCAAAATTACTTTGGCTATTCGGGGCCTTTTGTGGTTCCATATGAATTTTAGGATTGCTTGTTCTAGTTTCGAGAAGAATGCTGGTGCAATTTTGATTGGGATTGCATTGAATGTGTAGATAGCTTTGGGTAGTATTGACATTTTGACAATATTTATTCTTCCAATCCATGAGCAGGGAATGTCTTTCCATTTCTTTATATCTTCTTCAATTTCCTTCATAAGCTTTCTATAGTTTTCAGCATACAGATCTTTTACATCTTTGGTTAGATTTATTCCTAGGTATTTTATGCTTCTTGGTGCAGTTGTGAATGGGATCAGTTTCTTTATTTGTCTTTCTGTTGCTTCATTGTTAGTGTATAAGAATGCAACTGATTTCTGTACATTGATTTTGTATCCTGCAACTTTGCTGAATTCATGTATCAGTTCTAGCAGACTTTTGGTGGAGTCTATCGGATTTTCCATGTATAATATCATGTCATCTGCAAAAAGCGAAAGCTTGACTTCATCTTTGCCAATTTTGATGCCTTTGATTTCCTTTTGTTGTCTGATTGCTGATGCTATAACTTCCAGCACTATGTTAAACAACAGCGGTGAGAGTGGGCATCCCTGTCGTGTTCCTGATCTCAGGGAAAAAGCTCTCAGTTTTTCCCTGTTGAGGATGATGTTAGCTGTGGGCTTTTCATAAATGGCTTTTATGATCTTTAAGTATGTTCCTTCTATCCCGACTTTCTCAAGGGTTTTTATTAAGAAAGGGTGCTGGATTTTGTCAAAGGCCTTTTCTGCATCGATTGACAGGATCATATGGTTCTTCTCTTTTTTTTTGTTAATGTGATGTATCACGTTGATTGATTTGCGAATGTTGAACCAGCCCTGCATCCCAGGAATGAATCCCACTTGATCATGGTGAATAATTGTTTTTATATGCTGTTGAATTCGATTTGCTAGTATCTTATTGAGAATTTTTGCATCCATATTCATCAGGGATATTGGCCTATAGTTCTCTTTTTTTACTGGGTCTCTGTCTGGTTTAGGAATCAAAGTAATACTGGCTTCATAGAATGAGTCTGGAAGTTTTCCTTCCCTTTCTATTTCTTGGAATAGCTTGAGAAGGATAGGTATTATCTCTGCTTTAAACGTCTGGTAGAACTCCCCTGGGAAGCCATCTGGTCCTGGACTCTTATTTGTTGGGAGATTTTTGATAACCGATTCAATTTCTTCGCTGATTATGGGTCTGTTCAAGCTTTCTATTTCCTCCTGATTGAGTTTTGGAAGAGTGTGGGTGTTTAGGAATTTGTCCATTTCTTCCAGGTTGTCCAATTTGTTGGTATATAATTTTTCATAGTATTCCCTGATAATTGTTTGTATCTCTGAGGGATTGGTTGTAATCATTCCATTTTCATTCATGATTTTATCTATTTGGGTCATCTCCCTTTTCTTTTTGAGAAGCCTGGCTAGAGGTTTGTCAATTTTGTTTATTTTTTCAAAAAACCAACTCTTGGTTTCGTTGATCTGCTCTACTGTTTTTTTTAGATTCTATACTGTTTATTTCTGCTCTGATCTTTATTATTTCTCTTCTTCTGCTGGGTTTAGGCTGCCTTTGCTGTTCTGCTTCTATTTCCTTTAGGTGTGCTGTTAGATTTTGTATTTGGGATTTTTCTTGTTTCTTGAGATAGGCCTGGATTGCAATGTATTTTCCTCTCAGGACTGCCTTCACTGCGTCCCAAAGCGTTTGGATTGTTGTATTTTCATTTTCGTTTGTTTCCATATATTTTTTAATTTCTTCTCTAATTGCCTGGTTGACCCACTCATTCTTTAGTAGGGTGTTCTTTAACCTCCATGCTTTTGGAGGTTTTCCAGACTTTTTCCTGTGGTTGATTTCAAGCTTCATAGCATTGTGGTCTGAAAGTATGCATGGTATAATTTCAATTCTTGTAAACTTATGAAGGGCTGTTTTGTGACCCAGTATATGATCTATCTTGGAGAATGTTCCATGTGCACTCGAGAAGAAGGTATATTCTGTTGCTTTGGGATGCAGAGTTCTAAATATATCTGTCAAGTCTATCTGATCCAATGTATCCTTCAGGGCCCTTGTTTCTTTATTGACCGTGTGTCTAGATGATCTATCCATTTATGTAAGTGGGGTGTTAAAGTCCCCTGCAATTACCACATTCTTATCAATAAGGTTGCTTATGTTTATGAGTAATTGTTTTATATATTTGGGGGCTCCTGTATTCGGCGCATAGACATTTATAATTGTTAGCTCTTCCTGATGGATAGACCCTGTAGTTATTATATAATGCCCTTCTTCATCTCTTGTTACAGCCTTTAATTTAAAGTCTAGTTTGTCTGATATAAGTATGGCTACTCCAGCTTTCTTTTGGCTTCCAGGAGCATGATAAATAGTTCTCCATCCCCTCACTCTCAATCTAAAGGTGTCCTCAGATCTAAAATGAGTCTCTTGTAGACAGCAAATAGATGGGTCTTGTTTTTTTATCCATTCTGATACCCTATGTTTTTTGGTTGGCGCATTTAATCCATTTACATTCAGTGTTATTATAGAAAGATACGGGTTTAGAGTCATTGTGATGTCTGTATGTTTTATGCTTGTAGTGATGTCTCTGGTACTTTGTCTCACACGATCCCCCTTAGGATCTCTTGTAGGGCTGGTTTAATGGTGACAAATTCCTTCAGTTTTTGTTTGTTTGGGAAGACCTTTATCTCTCCTTCTATTCTAAATGACAGACTTGCTGGATAAAGGATTCTCGGCTGCATATTTTTCCTGTTTAGCACACTGAAGATATCGTGCCAAGCCTTTCTGGCCTGCCAAGTTTCAAAAGAGAGATCAGTCACGAGTCTTATAGATCTCCCTTTATATGTGAGGGCACGTTTATCCCTTGCTGCTTTCAGAATTTTCTCTTTATCCTTGTATTTTGCCAGTTTCACTATGATATTTCGTGCAGAAGATCGATTCAAGTTACGTCTGAAGGGAGTTCTCTGTGCCTCTTGGATTTCAATGCCTTTTTCCTTCCCCAGTTCAGGGAAGTTCTCAGCTATAATTTCTTCAAGTACCCCTTCAGCACCTTTCCCTCTCTCTTCCTCCTCTGGGATACCAATTATGCGTATATTATTTCTTTTTAGTGTATCACTTAGTTCTGTAATTTTCCCCTCATCTCCTGGATTTTTTTATCTCTCTTTCTCTCAGCTTCCTCTTTTTCCATAACTTTATCTTCTAGTTCACCTATTCTCTCCTCTGCCTCTTCAATCCGAGCTGTCGTCATTTCCATTTTGTTTTGCATTTCGTTTAAAGTGCTTTTCAGCTCCTCGTGACTGTTCCTTAGTCCCTTGATCTCTGTAGCAAGAGATTCTCTGCTGTCCTCTATACTGTTTTCAAGCCCAGTGATTAATTTTATGACTATTATTCTAAATTCACTTTCTGTTATATTATTTAAATCCTTTTTGATCAGCTCATTAGCTGTTGTTATTTCCTGGAGATTCTTCTGAGGGGAATTCTTCCGTTTGGTCATTTTGGATAGTCCCTGGAGTGGTGAGGACCTGCAGGGCACTTCCCCTGTTCTGTGGTGTATAACTGGAGTTGGTGGGCGGGGCCGCAGTCTGACCTGATGTCTGCCCCCAGCCCACCACTGGGGCCACAGTCAGACTGGTGTGTGCCTTCTCTTCCCCTCTCCTAGGGGTGGGATTCCCTGTGGTTTGGCGTGGCCCGTCTGGGCTACTTGCACACTGGCAGGCTTGTGGTGCTGGGGATCTGGCGTATTAGCTGGGGTGGGTAGGCAAGGTGCACGGGGGCAGGAGGGGCAGGCTTAGCTCGCTTCTCCTTAGGTGATCCACTTCAGGAGGGGCCCTGTGGCAGCGAGGGAGTCAGATCCGCTGCCGGAGGTTTGGCTCCGCAGGAGCACAGAGTTGGGTGTTTGCACAGAGCGAGCAAGTTCCCTGGCAGGAACTGGTTCTCTTTGGGATTTTGGCTGGGGGATGGGCGGGGGAGATGGCGCTGGCAAGCGCCTTTGTTCCCCACCAAACTGAGCTCTGTCGTCCGGGGGCTCAGCAGCTCTCCCTCCCTTTGTCCTCCAGCCTTCCCGCTTTCTGAGCAGAGCTGTTAACTTATGACCTCCCAGACGCTAAGTCGCGCTTGCTGTCGGAACACAGTCCATCAGGCCCCTCCACTTTTGCCAGCCAGACTCGGGGGCTCTGCTTGGCCGGTGAGCCGCCCCTCTGCCCCGGCTCCCTCCCGCTAGTCTGTGGAGCGCGCACCGCCTCGCCGCCCTTCCTACCCTCTTCCGTGGGCCTCTCGTCTGTGCTTGGCTCCGGAGACTCTGTTCTGCTAATCCTCTGGCGGCTTTCTGGGTTATTTATGCAGGTGTAGGTGGAATCTAAGTCATCAGCAGGACGCGCGGTGAGCCCAGTGTCCTCCTACGCCGCCATTTTCCCCTAAGTCCTGAGCAGATTCTTGAAGTTGCTGCTCAGATAAGTGAAGACTTGAAAATAAAAGTTTGTTACACAAACTAGTCTGTGCCTTTAGCAAATGGATTCATTTTTAAGTAAATCCAAAGATGAAGTTCAGTTGTATCGAGAACGGCCAAGAAGTCAGGAGTGCCCACATTATGTTCAGTTTATGAGAGCCATGAACAACTACTGTCAGAGCTTTAATTTATAGTTGGTTTTAAAAGGAAGTATTTCAAAGAATGAAGTGCAAGAGGGCAGATCTCTGAGCCAACCAAACATGGGTGGAATTCAGACACCGTTGCAAAGGAGGGCTGCAGGAGCCTGCTTCGGGAGGTCTTCCTGGATTTAGAACAACCTCTCAGTGAACTGATGGGAAAAAAGTGGCTGTTAGGTTCAAACACTGGAATATCATCTGTCTCACTGTGGAAGAATATCTCAATGATTTTTCCAAAAATTAAAAGCCATGTAAAAAGAGGAGGATGACAAGTGGGATCCCCGTGGGCCATAATGCCGAAGCGCATCACATTCTGGAGCATCAGGGAGCATAGGGAGGGTGCCAAGAGGGTGGTCAGGGAGGCTGGGCAGTTCCACTTCCTGTTTGGGAACGTGGCTTCTGGATTTGGTAAAGATACAGGTGAGTACGGTGACACCATCATAGCCACTGCAGAAGTTACTAAGCTCACTGACCCTTCTCTGCTTCATCTGGATGTCTTGACTGGTTAGCAACACCCAGATTTCACAGATGACCAGGTCAGCATGCTGCTGGTAGTGAGGGGACACTGGCCTGGCAGGACATGAAGCAGACCATCTCAAGACCCTGGAACAGAATCCGATGCAGGTGAATCCAAACCACATGCCCATCTTCAAGGAAATCACAGTTGCTGGTAGAACATGACAAAGCTTTTCAAGTAACCTTTGGTTTTTAGCTTTATGTACATTGTTTGCACTCATCATCCCCACCCTCAGAAATATATTAAAGCAAAAGTGACTCTCCAGGGGTCACATTAGATGTTTTAGTCCCTTGTACCTGTCTCTGGTAAGCATATTTGTGAAGTGCCCAGGGACATGGTTTCTTGAAGAACAAGTACTCTTCTGTTCTTCAAGCATTCTCATTTTTGTTGTAAACATCTTTATGAGGCAAGATTCTGATGTGAAATGCCTTGTGGTTGATTGTTTATCACAGTGGTGAAAATATATGTGGAGGGGAAAGAGCCCCTGCCTGCATTCACCTCTTGGCCTTTGCTCATTTTTTCATGTAAGACTTCTAAAAACTCTGCTGCTTAATAAAAGAGTCTGAAGTCATTCAGAGAAATGAAAAAGACGAGGAAAGAAAAGCCAGCCATGTATATGTGCTGATAAGAAACAATCCCCAAATAATGTCAAAATTGGTATTAAACTGTATCTATAATCTTTTATATTAACTTCTACCATTTACTATTATTATATTATGATATTTTTATGTCAATGAATATTATTGGAAAACAAAGAATATTTGAATTTCTATAAAAATGTTTACACACACACACACACACACACACAAGAAAAATTGGGTGACAAGATGGAGAAAGTTACCAGAAAATGATGATCCGTCAAAAATTATTTAAGAAGTATACGAAGTAAAATTGTATGTAAAAGATGGGTTTAACAGATGTTTGAGTAAAGAAGAAGGTAAAATTAGTGACCTGGAAAATCAGTTAGTAGAGAGTTAGGAGGTACTGATGAAATTGGCTACAAAGTCCCCCATTGGGTTAAGTGGGAATATAACATATATCACCACCCCTACCTTGTTCCAGTCTTTTATTGTGGTATTAGTTTCTACAGTTCACTAAGGGATGAGGTATTATTCTTAGTTTACTATCTTGGTAATGAGGGGAATTTCCAGAGGTTTCCATTTAGTGCTTTCTGCCTTAATGACACTCACCTCCATGGGTCTAGAGTGCCAATGTGTGGATCTTGCCTATTCTCAAGTTTGTCTGTTCCAACCATGTATAAAGGAACTGTGGGGAGAGAAAAGCACAGGTTGAATCAAGTTACTAACTAGGCCTGTTGAGAGTTGGGCTCAAGTTAAGAATCCATTACCTGATCATAGTAAGCCTCCACTATGGGCCACAATGGCATTTTTGGTAGGCCTGAGTATTTCCTTTTTCCCAGAATATAGTCACCCTAGTAAATAGCCTCTTCATGTCCAGAATTAAAGTTTAACTAAAAAAATAGTGAAACAAGCTTCCACATAAATGGAGATATTTAGAGATTTTAAGAATAACTTCTTTCCCAACTTTATTGAGATATATTTGATATATAAAATTGTATGAGTTTAAAGTATATGTGCGCATATATATACATATATATATTGATGTACATATGTATTGCAACATGATTACCATAATAAGGTTAATTAACACATGCATCACCTTACAGAGTTACCTTCTTTTTTGTGTGTGGGAATATTTAAGACTTACTCTCTCATGCTCTCTCAGCAACTTTCACCTGTATGTTACGCTATGTTTAACTAGAGTCACCATAGTGTACATTAGATCCCCAGAACTTACTTATTCTGGAAGTTTGTACCCTGTGACCACAATCACCCATTTCCCCCATCCCATAGCCCCTGGCAACCACCAATTCACTCCTTGTTTTTATGATTTCTTTTTTAAGTTTCTGCATAATAGTGAGGTCGTCCAGTGTTTGTCTTTGCTGAACTTATTTCACTTAGCATAATGCCCTCGTATATGTTGTTACAAATGGCAGGATTTCCTTCTTTCTTATGACCAAATAAGATTCCATTGTATATGTGTACCACATTTTACTTATCCACTCATCTGTCGATGGGCATTTAGGTTGTTTCCATGTCTTGGCTCTCATAAAATGATGCAACAAACAAGGGGAAGTGCAAATATCTCTCCACTAATCCCTAATCACTAATAAGATAGTGATTTCATTTCCTTTGGCTATATATCCAGAATTGGGATTGCTGAATCATATGGCATTCTATGTTTAAATAGAATTTATCTATTTTGGGGAACCTCCAAACTGTTTTCCATAGTGGCTGCACTAATCTACATCCTTTTATGGTTCCATACAAATGCTAGGATTGTTTCTTCTACTTCTGTAAAAAATGCCATTGGAATTCTGATAAGGACCTTTAGATGGCATGGAAATTTTAACAGTATTAATTATTTCTATTCATGAATATGGAATATCTTCTCATTTATTCATGTCTTCTGCAATTTCTTTCATCAATGTCTTATAGTTTTCAGTCCATTTTTTGAGGCTATTGTAAGTGGGATTGTTTTCTTCATTTCTCGTTCAGATGTTAAATTGTTGGTGTAAAGAAATGCAGCTGATTTTTTCCATGTTGATTTTATAACCTGCGATTTTACTGCACTTATTAGCTCTAATAGTTTTTTAGTGGAGTCTTTAGGGATTTTTATATATCAGGTCATGTTGTCTACATACAGGGTCAGTTTTATTTCTTCTTTTTCTTATTTGGATGCCTTTTATTTCTTTGGTTTGCCCATTTGATATAGCTAGGATTTCCAGTACTATGTTGAATAGGAGTGGTGAGAATAGGCTCTCTTGTCTTTTCCTGATCTCAAGAAAAGATTTCAACCTTTCACACTGTTTTGTAGCCTTCAGCCTACAGATCTTTCATCTCTTAGGTTAGACTTATTCCAAGGTATTTTACTGTTTCTGATGCTATCATTAATTAGTTTGTTTTCTTAACTTCCTGTTCAGACTGTTCATTGTTAGTGTATAGAAATGCAACTGACTTTCACATGTTGATTTTGTATCCCACAACTTTACTGATTTTATTATTAGTTCCAACAGGCTTCTCTACATGTCAGATCATTTCATCTGCAAACAAAGATAACTTTATTTCTAATTTGGATGTCTTTTCTTTCTTTTACCTGTCTAGTTGTTCTGGTTAGCACTTCCAGTACTATGTTGAATAGAAAGTGAGAATGAGCATCTTTGCCTTTTCCTGAGCTTTCCTGAAAACTTTCAGTTTTTCACCATAGAGTATGATGTATGCTATGGACCTTGCATATATAGCTTTCATTACAGTTAGGTAATTTTCTTCTATTCCTTGTTCATTCTGACAGTTTTTATTATGAAAGGATGTTGAATTTTGTCAAATGCTTTTTCTGCATCTATTGAAATGATCATGTGGTTTTAATCTTTTATTCTGTTAATGTGGTATATCACATTAATTGATTTGTGTATGTTAAACCATTCTTGTATCCCAAGATAAATCCACTTAGTCATGGTGTATGATGCTTTTAATGTGCTGCTGAATTTGGTTTGCTAGTATTTCATTGAGGATTTTTTCATCCATGTTCACTGGAGATGTTGGTCTAAAGTTTTCTTTTCTTGCAGTGTCTTTAAGTCTGCCTTTGGTATCAAGGTAATACTGGCCCCAAAAAACAAGTTTGGAAGTGTTCTGTGCTCTTCAATTCTTTGGAAGAGATTGAGAAGTATTGACACTAATTCTTTTTTCTTTCTTTTGCCTTTCGTTTTTGTTTGTTTGTTTGTTTTTGTTGTTGTTGTTATTGTTTTGGAGTTGTTTTGTTTGTTTTGTTTTGTTTTTGTCATTTTGGTTTTTAGGGTTTTCTGGGCGGTTTTTGTAGTTGTTGTTGTTCGTTTTTTGTTTCTTCGTTGTTGCTGGTAGAATTTATCAGTGAAGCCATCTGGCCCTGCACTTTTCTTTGTTGGAATTTTTTTGATTACTAATTAAATCTCCCCACCAGTTTTAGGTCTGTTCACATTTTCTATTTCTTTGACTTAGTCTTAGTTGTATGTTTCTAGGAATTTATCTATTTTATCTAGGTTATCTGTACCACATCATCTTGCATTTCAAAATGTTCTTCCATAATCATTTTTCTTGTTCTAGATGTATACCTTAAGAAATTCTTTTAGCAAGTGTATGGTGATAAGCTCTCAAAGTTTTTTATGTCTCTTTAAATATCTATATCTCATCTTCATTATGGAAAAAACTTTCTTAGGTGTAAAATTCTTTGTTGAAAGTTATTTTCTCTAAATACTTTGAAGTTATTATTCCATTGTCTTCTGGCTTACACTGTTATTTTTAAGGAGTGTGATGTAATTCCAAATATCTGCTCTTGATGTCTTTCTTAAGACCTTTTATTTGTCTTTGTTTATCCTATTATGGCCCCAGATATGAATTGCTTTTTATTTATTTTGCCTGGAATGCATTGTTCTAGTGAGATTTTTGTTTATAATAGGAAATTTATAGCCATTGTTTCTTTAGATATTACCCTTCTTCCCTGTTATTATCTATTTCTGGCCCTTACACTAAGACATGGCTTCTATATATTATAATGTGTCTTTCATTTTGTTCATTCTATGCAGTACCCTGAGTAGTTCTTTGACTGTATTTTTCACTTTACTAATTGTCTCTTCACCTATTAATAGCCTCTATTTAATTCTTCTACTCAGACTTTTAAAAAGCCAGCTATTAATGTTTGATATCTACACATTATAGTTGTTTTCTTTTTCAATTCTGTGCATTTAATTTTGATAGTATCCTTTTTACTGTGCATATTTGTGGTTGTATCCTTTAATTTTAGGTTAACATTTTATACATACAATGCCTGACAATGTTTTGTCAATGTTTTAGTCCCTAGAAATCTAATTTTTGTTTTTTGTTTCTTCTGACTTTCATCATCACCTGAATTCTCTGGTCTTGCTGATATTTCATTCAAGCTTATTATTGATCTTAGTCTGTGGAATCATTTGGATCTAATTGTGAAACTTTCTTCGAGAAAGAATTTGTTTCTAACATTTCCAGTATTTAGAAAGCACCACTGACTGGAATCACTTCAATCCTATCAACCACTCTTCTCTCCCAACACACACACACATACACACACACACACACACACACACACACACACACAACAATTAGTGCATAATTCCAAGCTCAGCTTTCTACCTCCTGATAGCACCTTTGTAACAGTCATCTATTTAGGTCAATTGCATCCATGCAGGATGTCCAGTATTTGGTCTCAACAACCTGCTGCATTCCTGAATGTAACATACAGATTTTTATTTGTATGTTTGTGTCTCTGTTTTAAGGTGTGGTCTGTGGAGAACTCCTCTATCTCTTATGCAGCCAGCAATGCCTCAACGCATAGTTCCTATGCAAGGTGTATTGGTTTTTGCAGTGAAAGGGCCCTTCAGGAACACCTATCAACTGTAATGACAGAAGCAAGAGTTCTAGTTTATTTTGGCTAAAAAGCAAATGAGTTGTTTTCATGAGTAGCTCTGATAGACTCTGGCCAAAAGCAGTGCTATGGAGGGGTCAGGTGAAAGTATGACACAGGGATGGTGTGGGTTGAGGCCAGTGAATTCAGTTATCTGTGAATTTCAAAACTATCTGGCATTATGAGGAGTGACAGTTTGAGAGACTAGGAAAGAAAAAAACACTCTTGGCATCTACATGGACCTTCTTATAGAAGGCTTTTGTAGCACAGATAGTGGCTTAGTGACTTCGCTAGTCAGATTGAATACTGACTTTGTAAAGGGAGCACATACAGCTTATGCCATAAAGTTGTTTATTTGCATCTATAACTCTGTACATATATAATTCTCACATTGCTGTGTGTTCCAGGTTATTGGTCTCTCCACCATGACTTGAGTGGAATTGATATTGGAGGAGCAAACTAGTGCCTTTGCAGCTAGGAAGAGGCTAAGTTCATGGCACCCTATATCTGGCTGTCTTCCACCACAGCAAGAACTGTTCTGTTATTTTGAATTTTTGTTGTCCTGGCTTCTTGGCCTTGCCATAAGTTTCACTTCAATTGTAAAGCTAGAAAACACATGCCCAATAAGCCCTGGAGTTTCCTGAAGGGACCAGAGGCTTGATCTGGGGCAAAAGAAGAAACTCTGACTCCTAACGGGGCCTGTGTAGTTAAAGATTTGATGTAAAAGTCTCCACTGAGAGACATTCAGAAAGTAACATACACTGAAACAGACTTGTCTCTACAAAATTATCAATACTTAGTATTGCTACTGGCATTTGAAATCATGGATCTAAGCAGTAATGTTATCTAAAAAATGTAGATTACAGACACCAAAAATCATATCAGATGTTGTCTACATAGAGGGAGCAGGGCCCTTGATCACAGACATTGCTAGTGGTTACATCATTATTATATTTTGAATAGGTCTAGAAGGCTGGGTCACTTGGTATGGTGGAAGGGGAATGGGGTTACTTAAGGTAATGACTGTTTACCAACCACCATGGAAGTATTGTACCAAACAGTATCGCCAGACAAGTACATACTAGCCACATATCAGATCTGGTTCTAAGAAATCTAAGGTACTTGCCATTCATTTAGAACAAAACTTTCCAATCTGTTAAACACTAGACCAGTTCTTTTTTTTTTTTTTTTTTTGAGAGGCTTCTCTAGAAGTCTCTATCACTTTCCAGATGACATATGGGATATTTATTTCATCATGTGGCTGAGATTTTTGAAAGTCCTCATAATTTTTTCCGTCAAAGTAATTACTAGTTGTTTGACTTATTTCCTTACTCCCAGTCATTTCTTCAACTCATTCCAGTTGGCCTTCCTGCCAGATGACACCCTAGAAACGATTCTTCTCAAGGTCCCAAGTGACCTGCATGTTATTCAGTAGAGGGGCTAACTTCCTGTTTCATTTCATAAGATCTCTCAGCATCATTTTACATAGATTATCATTGTCTTCTGAAAACCCCTTCTTCACTTTTATGACACCTCACTCCCTGGGCTTTCTGCCTTTTCCACTGGTCACTCCTTCCAGTCATATTGAATAGGTCCCATTATCTACTCCTTCGTGTAGGAAAGTTCCAGCGCTCAAACCTAAGCTGCTTCATCTTCCCTATGTTTATTACCTTCCTTAGTAACCTCATTCAAGTCTCTAACTTTAAAGATCTTGATAACTTTAAAATTTGTATCTTCAACCCGTTTGTATGTCTTGAGTCCCATGCATCTATTAATTTCAACACCAGGATGTCTGATAGTATGTGAATTTTAATATGATCAAGAGAAAACTACTGATTCTACCATTCCCTTGGCCCCAGTCCTTTCTTTTTCCATGGGACTGCAACTCAGTTCACTCCACCCACATGTACCCAGTTGCTCAGGCCAAATGAGGAAGGCCTTATCCTCACCTCTCCTTTCCTCCAATCTATATCCAATCCATCAGCAAGTTCTGTCACTTCTACCTCTAAAACATGTCTTGGTTTCATCTACTTGTTGCCCCCCTGTTGCCACCACCTAGGTCCTCACTTCACAGTGTTTCCTGGCCTCCTAAGAGATCTTATTTTAAGTAAATTTGTTTTAAGTGAGATCTTTTTAAAAGACTCATTGCCCCATTCACTGCTTTGTTTTCAACACTTAGACTAGCGGTTCATACACATTAGGTGCTGAATGGATATTAGATGGAGAAATTAATAATAAACATGAGATTTCATACCAAAGGAATAACTTTCCCTAGCTTTACAGAAATCTCACTTCATTCACAAATAAATTTATAATTTGTTGTTGGAACATATGTCCTGAAGTTTGATACCACTAAAGGCATGAGCAAAAGCAGTTCAGAAGAATAGAGACTCATTGTTTTGTTGTTGCCAAAGATGTTCTGGGTCTGGGCATCTGCACACATGGGCTTCTAACCTGAGACTCAGAGGAAGTCTTCGTAACTCGGTGCTTGAAGTTCATACCCCAAGAAGT
Source organism: Panthera pardus (assembly GCF_024362965.1). NCBI lineage: Eukaryota > Metazoa > Chordata > Mammalia > Carnivora > Felidae > Panthera > Panthera pardus. Next base: position 45,708,399 of record NW_026526688.1, on the reverse strand, counting down.
CTGGAAAGAATTGTTTTTTTAAAAATGTTCTTCTGGGGGCGCCTGGGTGGCTCAGTCAGTTAAACGTCCCACTTCAGCTCAGGCCATGATCACACAGCTGGTGAGTTGGAGCCCCACGTCGGGCTCTGCACTGACAGCTCAGAGCCTGGAACCTGTGTCAGATTCTGTGTCCCCCTCTCTCTCTGCCCCTCCCCCGCTCATGCTCTGTCTCTCTCTGTCTCTCTCTCTCTCTCAAAAATAAACATTATAAATAAATAAATAAATAAATGAATAAATAAATAAATAAATGTTTTCAAGAAGTGTGTCCTTTTGTAATCCATACATTTAGAGTAGATTACTAAAAGCTCTACAGTTAAGAGAACCTACCGCTTTCTTAAGTCACTCCAGCATTTCCCAGATGCCCTTCTCACTGCATTCTCATCTTATTCTTGCCTCTTAATAACCCACCAAACAAAATAACCTCATAAACCCTCGTTAGGCAAACGTTGTCTTCCTCCTGGAGTGAAAGAAAGTCTGAGCACCAGTTATGTGTGAAATGCAGGATGAAGAAAAGAATCTGGTTTTAAAGGTAGAGAGGCCAGTCTCCAGGTCTGGCTCTGCTGATTTGTCTGGCATGAATTTGGAGAAGTGGCCTAACTTCTCAGAACATTTTTTGACCCAAGAGAGGTTGCTAATAATGACTCCCTGACAAGGTGCTTGTGAAGTATAGGCGTATTCTCTCTGGGACGGTGTCCATAGGTAAAGTGCAGGCCCCGTGCCTGGAGGTGGTTGGTATTTGGAGGCTGCTTTGTTCTGGATCTTCCCTCAAGGGCTCTATTTTGCTGTCTGTCAATCAACTGTTACTCGAGCCCAGTAGCAGAACATGCCCCCTCCCAGGATTCAGACAACGTGAGGACAGTAAGAACTGGAGGAATCCTGAGAAAGTTGTAAAAAGGCTCACTCGTTAAATGAAACGTGGCTGAGCGGAGTAAGTCACACCGGAGATAATTAACATTTCAGAATGAATTAATAGACGGAGGTGGATGGTTTTTCTTCATCATTTACCTACTAGATAAATCTGGCCACATCTTTCATTAGTTTGCTGTACTTTGCCAGGGAGACACTCTTGGATTTGCAGGATAGTGCACAGACGTGTGCTGCACAGACACGTGCTGCAATGCCAAAGGAGTAGAAAGCAAGCAGGGATGGGGGTCAAGGGGAGGAGTCGTGAGTTTGGGGAAAGCAGAGATTTGATTCTGAAGAGCAAACTGTTACTGGGTCAGGGCGGCTTTTGCATAATTCTATTATCGCCAGGGAGAGGAGAAATAATCATATTAGGTGTGTGCGATACTGCTCAGCGTGGCTTGTCTTACCTTACTTTTGAAGTCAGACAGGTTTAAATGCTTTGTGTGAGTTGTTCAGAAGGCACCCAATCTAAAAGGCAGGTGCTGCCAGAGCAGAGCAGGGAAGTTTTTGATGTTGACAACGACATACATTCTTGTGCAGAAAGGAGTAATCCATTCGGTCACGGTTACAAAAAAGTTCCATGTGTGCTGCTTTGGGGAACAGAGGCAGTGCCATCTGGGAGGGTGGCTTTCAGGCAGGCCAGCTGCAGGGCGTCAGCATGTGGTGAGCCAGTCCATGAGCAAGGGCATCCCTTTATCCAGTCCCCCCGTCCTCCATGTCGAGAAGTGGGCATTCCCATGAGCAGCTGCATGGCGTTGCTGTGGGCATCAGCTCCACCTCACCTTCTGTTTATGGAGTCTGGGCATCTCGTCAGTTTGCATTTGGTTTCTGCATGCCATTGCTCCTCTCTGAGGTCCAGCACAGTCTGTAGCAAGGTGAGGCTTGTCAAAGGCCTCCCCCACAATGGGCCAGACATGGGCAGGGAAGCATTTTCACTTGCTCCCCACCATAGAGTGTGGGAAGGAAACAAGAGCTGTGGTCTTGTGAAATGTAGTGGTGAACATTTCTTCCCAGCTCCAGGGATGTTCGTAGCTTGAAACCGGCCATAGTGGGAGTACTTGCACCATGGAAATCATCAAACTCTGCAAATAGGGGTTTTTGTTTTTACCGTTTGAGGGCTGGTTGGTAAACACTTGCCAGCACAATGCTGGATGAGGTACAAGGAGCAGAACGTGGGAGCCTGGATTTCAAAGTCCTTAATTACCCCTCTATCCCCTATCATAGAGCCTTGCTCAAATGTCTCAGCCGAACCTCTCCTGTATAGTTTGACAACTGCTTCCGGCAGTGGCCAGCCACAGAAGGTTTTGTGTGTGTTTTTATTTTCAATCATATTTGTATCTTAGAAAGGTAACCCTGACTACAGTGTGTTGGGTAGACTGAAAGGGTATAAAATCAGAGATAACATCTTTTGCAGAGGCAAAAGAATCCGATGGTAATCTAATTGCCTTTGTCCATATAAAAGATGATGAGACCTGAACTAAGGCAGGAGCAGTGAATAGGAGAAGCGAGGACAGATATAATGAATAAATCGTAGAGAAACGGAGTCGGCAGGACTTATCGATCGATTGGGTGTCGGGATGAGAAAAACAAGAGTAGACGACAACATCCAGGTTGCACACGATCTCACCATTCACTAAGACAGACTTTGGTGGAAAACCGAAGACTTATGTTTAGAACCAGCAGAGATGCCTGGGAGGCAGGTAGAGGGGGCCGAAGCTCAGAGGAGCAGAGTTGACCAGAATGCATTTTGACAGTCAGCAGATGGTGTCAGGTGACAGGGGTGATCAGGGGCCATTTAGGGATAGTATGAAGTGAGAAGAGGCCCAAGGATTAACAAATGGGAAACACAACATTTAAGGTACACACAGTGAAGTAAGAGTCAACAGAGGACAGGAGAGGGATTGGTCAGTGGAGTAGTGGAGAGAGGACAGAAGCAAAGAAGGAAAAGAGAGAACTGGATAGTCATTAATGTGAAATTTGGGGTCAAGATAAAGAAATATGACATCAGATGAAGAATGCATCAGGTTTAGCTGGGAAGATTGTTAGAGCCTTTTGCCACAACAGCGTCTGGGCATGCAGGGACAGAGGAAGCCAGACCGCAGGTGTTTGAAGAACAAGGGAGAAGAGGATGGAAATAATAGAAAACAAGCGAAGAAGCAAGCATTCTGGGCTTGGGAGGTAAGAAAGGGCAAGGAGATGCAGGATCAAGGGAGGACTTTATTTTTAAGATAGACAACAGACTTGATCATAATTTTACACTATGCAGAAGGGACCAGTTGAGATGAAGTCACCGATCTGGGAAGGAGGAAGGGAGTCCCAGATGCAGGAAGGTCCCAGCTGAGACAGGAGGGTCGGGCAAGAGCACAGGTGGAGGGAAGGACCTTAATGAGAGAAATAACATCTCTTCCTGCAAGACCAGGAGGATGGGTTCAAGAATAAATGCAAACATAGCTTTCCGATTGCTGGAACTTGAGGGAGCTTGTACCTAATATTCTGTTTTCTCTTGTTCGGAATAAGCACTGTGCGGAATGGGGGATTTTAAGCATACATTACACTTTAATGCTTTAATACAGAGGTATAATTACATTCCAGAGTTTTTGTTTGTTTTTGGTGCAGTTTGTGCCTCCAGAGCATCTGCACTCTGGCAGACATAATAGCACATCTCACACCACGTCACTGTTGCTCATTTGATCACCTGCCTTTCCATGTTGCAATAAACCTAGACAGGAGGAGGAACAGTACTTGTAGCCTAGCAGAGTGCCTGAAGTATAATGGGTTATTAACAAATATTTGTTCACGGGTGAATGAGTAAATGAGTACTTATCGGCATTAGCCCAATATTCCCAACTGAACTGTAAACTCCGCTGGGTCATAAATTTGGGCGGGCCTCAGCATTTTCAGTATACAGGAGCTGCACAATCAGGATGAATTGAAATGAACTGGGCTGCTTCAAGACCAAAGTGTCGATGTGAAAGTGAGTGAAGAAGGTCATTCCAAGGGAGAAGCTCGCAATGAAATAACGGAGGAGGAATGGAATGCAAACCTAACTAAACCTATAGAAGAAAGTATCACTTCCTCCTCCTAACAGCTTCCAGTTATTCGCTTTTTTCCGGTTCTAGGGGAAGTATCCTTTGAGCATCCCAGTGTGTAATGTCTTCTATTTCTTGAGGGGATCAGTGGGTCATACAGGATTACCATGATCTCTCACCCATCCTGTTCTCTGGCTTCTTGGACCTAAATCCCCATAGTCTAGAAACTGACGCCCAGAGAAGGTAACCAATTAGTGTCAGATATGTCCCTGAGTTGTGGTTTTTCTGGTTCTAAAGCTGTGCTCCCCTGCACTGATGGAGAGAAACCCTTCAGACAGGCAGTAAGAGGCAACTCCTTTCCGCGCTGCTCGGAGGTGTCCCGTAGCAAATGATAGTGGCAGGGAAATGTCTTAATATAGCGTGGTGTTTAGCATAATTGATGTTCAGATGCACTGTTGGTAGAAACAAGCCCAGTTAATTGGTCTCTCAACCTACATTAGCTCTTGCATTGCAGCCAATTAGGCGGGGGCCAGAGGGCCCTTTGCTTGGCCATTAGAGCCCTCCACGCCGAGGCTGGGAAGGTGCTGGCAGTTGGGCGGCAGAGACGGTATAAATGACCGTGATGAACTGTGTGTACATCTGCACCACAGCCGGAGCCATCTGTCTGCTTAGGAATGCAAGACCTTAACAACCAATCTTAAAGGTGAAAAAGAAGGAAGATAGCATCCAGGAGAGGAAAACCGGGGCTCTCCCAAGGGGTGCGTGCCAGAAGACTCTCTGAAGCGCATAGACTGAAGGGTATAAACCTAATACTACTCCTACAGCAATATTCCTAATGAGCTAAATGCCCGTCTCCGTTCTCAGAGCCTGTGTTGTTGGAAATAGCCTGGATGCATTTCAAGGAGACACTGGAGGACTGCCGCTCAAAGTGAGGTTTGCAGACCAGCGGCATCACTGCCATTCGGTCGGGTGTTAGGGATGCAGATCGAGGGCCCGCTCCCGACCGGCTGGACTGAAATCTGTATTGTAACAAGATGCCCAGGTGTTCTGTAGGCCCGTTAAAGTCTGAGAAGCTGTAGGCCAGGGGTCAGCCAACACGTTTTATTGGAACACAGGGCGTCCATTCATTTGCCTCTTGATTATTCTGCTTTCACCCAACGACAAGGTCGAGTGGTTGCAACAGAGACCTAATGTCCCGCAAGCCTAAAGCATTTACCCTCCGGCTCTTTACGGAAAGAGCCGGCAGACCCCTGCTCTAGGCAGGAATCTCTGTAACCAGCCCATGTGGCTAACATGCCTGTCAGCCCTTGGAGGGCAAGTTAGTACCAGATATTAATTTGCTGTTTAAATACTGTGGTGGACGTTATAGGCAGACGGAGCGATATATGTTAGATGACATTGATCTCAATTCTGGGAGCTTAGGAGTTTTCTAAGTTTACACAGACACTTCAGCAAAAGTTGGCAAAAACTTTAAACTTTCTGCTACCTTGATGGAGTCAGATGGCTCTTTCACTCCCTCACTCACCCAGAGAATAAAGGAAGAAAATGATAATCTGGTACTTGTAATAAAACAGTCACCACATTTCTCTGTTGCATCCTTGATAGCATATTCATTGTGACTGGAAGTATTAACTTTTTTCCAAATACACCAAGATGTAGCTTTGCCTTTATGCCAGTGTTTGGGGATCATTTTATACCCAACGAATTACCCAAAGAGACAGCATTCTCCCCGTCTTGATTTTCACCAGGGCAAAATGTTAAAACAGGTGTGACTGCTCTGCTTTATATATAGCAAAAGGATTGCTGAAAATGTGCATTCCTTAGTGCATGCCATAAAAGAGCTTATGCAAAGACCCACAGAGGACTTCAGTGACTAATGGGGAGGAAGAGGCCTGCTAAGCCAACATTACTGGAATTGCCAAGGTATTTTGATAGGAGATCCTGGCCAGGAGCTTCTAGACTTGCACTTGCAAGAGTATTAAAGAAGCACCTCATTGTGTGTTTTAAACACTTGGAGTTTTCCCGAACTTGTGCTTTCCAAGTCTGTCCCCGTCTCTGTCCCTGTCTCTGTCTCTCTCCTACACACGCACGCGTGCACACACATCCCGATAAATGCTGGGCTGCAGCCCCAGACTCCAGACGCATGCATCCATCATAATTGCAGCACTGCCAGCAGTCATGTAACTGCTTAAAGACCTCAACAGCCTTCTGGCACTTAAAGGGAAAAAAAAAAAAAAAAAAAAAAAAACCCATCTAATTAATCACAGGTGAAACAGCTTGGACTGTCTCCAAAAGCCCCAGAATTTACTGCCAAGCTTTGATGCTAATTTTCTTTCTAAGTAACCCCCTAAAGAAATTTACGATTAGGTAATTAAAGTAATGAATAAAGAGATACTTAGGTGGAGAGAAAGGAGGAGAGGGAAAAGTCTATTATTTCCATCCTGCAATAAACGCATCTGGGCATGCGTCATTTGTGAACCCCAGCGTAAAGGTCCCCGAGTGGCTTTCTCCTGAAGAATATTTTGAAAATCAATATTTGAAAGACCAAAATGAGGCGTATAAATGAATTTGGGTCAGGTCACTCTTGCTAGGGCCCGTAAGATAGAGAAGGGAAGGAGGAAGGAGGAGGGCTGCCTTTCTCCCAGATACTCTTGACTCTTTTTAATGCCACAGCTTATACCCTACGGGGAGGTTGGTGATGCTTTCTCCCTGTGAGCCAATTGGCTATAGCATCACTGGGTTGGATTTAGGGATCTCACTGTCCTCATGTCCCCCATGCCTCCGCTGGGACAGATCTGGATTTCTGGGTTTAATTGGTTGGAAAGAAATTGCTCCAATCTTTTGTTCAGCAAGTATTCAGAGGAGGGCTTTGGATTTTATCACCCCAGCCCTGATCCTTTCGTCTGTCTCTGACACTCAATATTGGAACACCCCAGGAATGGGAGTTTTAGTTAATTGGCTACTTAGGTTTCGGAATTAAACAGAAATACTCCTTATTGAAACGATGAATTAAACAAGTTTCTGCTAAACTCCAAAGTGCCTAAAGCTTCAATCCTTGGTGTAAAACCTTGCTATCAACTATTTTTCTGTGTTAATAAATATAGTGTAATAAGCATAATGCTTCTTTAAATAATTCAGGATCTTGAATTTTTGATTGAAAAACTCTATGCTCTGATTTATGTCTACCTTCAAGATAGTTTATAAGCTTCTTGCAAGCAAAGATCTAAGGAGACCCCCATTTTGTCTCCTCCCCAAGTCTAGGAAAGAGTGAGTACTAATTGTACCATAGGTTTATATAAAGAAGGTATTGGGGCACCCGGGGTGGCTCAATCGGTTAAGTGACCGACTCTAAGGTCATGATCTCCCAGTTCATGGGTCTGAGCCCCGCATTGGAGCCTCCATGGGATTCTCTCTCATTCCCTTTCTCTCTGCCCCTCCCCCACTCACTCTTTCTCTCAAAATAAACTAAACAAAAAAAAAAAAAAAGAAAAAGGAAAAGAAAAGGTATAGGAGATTGTACTGAGTAAATACTGACTCAAAGATACACCCTGGAAATTTAGTTCTTGTTTTTTTAACGAAGTTACCATATGAATTTATTTGTTTATTTTTTCCCCTCCTGAAAGGGGAACGCTGAAAATAATGGAATCTGAAGTTTGATTTGAAAGTGAGGTTAGAGATTTTGTGGTCTTAAGCTTCACTTCAGAGCTGAGAGGACTGAGGCTCAGAGAGGTGACTTGGTTTGGCAAAGATGCACAGCCACCTCGTGGGTGGGTGTTTATAATTACGGACTCAGACTCAGAAGCAGGATATATTTGCATTTGTAAACTGCTCTGCTACTTTCCAACCGTGGACCAGGAGGAACGGCTTGCTTTCTGGGCTTCCTTTTCTGACCTACAAAATGAAAACAGTAACATTCTTGAGTTACAATAAGGAGTAAATGAGCTGTTAATATAAGTAAGATGCTTAACATCATGCAAACACTAGAAACTACTTAGCTCTTCTTCGATTGATTGATTGATTGATTTTAATTGTTACATATTTAATTGCAATTTTATTTTTATCGAATGGATTACTTTTCATTATTCACAACGCCTTGCTGCCTTCCAAGGGAGGTAGAGTCATGGTCTAAGGTGGCTCTTTGTTGTCTCAAGGCTAGATGGGGGTGTATGTTTCTGTTTCGGGGGAACTGGACCACAGCTCAGTTGCTTTGTGTAAGAAAGAGCCACACATTTGAGAGCCCTCCAGTTCAGAGCGCCATCTTCTTCCCAGCCAATAAGTTCTGAGCTTCATTCCTAATGGAGGAGTGGGAGATCTCTCCCCCCCGAGAAAGCACTTTCAGGACATGAGTGAACCAGAGAAGAGAGGTGGAGGGCAGGACTGGAGATTATCCTGGGATTTGGGTTTCTTCCTGGTCCTCCTGATTCAGCCAAGGATCGAAGGTCACCATCTACTCACACGCCCATCTCCCTGTTGTGTCCCCCAAGCCCTCAGAGGCCCAGGGCCCCATTTTCCTCTGAGCATCTACCTACAAGGCCAGGGAAGTGGGGGAATCCCGCCAAATCGGAATTAAAAATGACAAAACAGCTGATTAGATCTGAGGTGACAAGAATGAGAAATAAAAGCCATTAGAGCCCATTTGCAACGTGCCCTCCTAGAGTCAAGTTTCAAGGTGTTCCTCGGAAGATTATTAATGGCATGACAGTGTTTTCCGTGCAGGGATCTGATACGTGAAATAACACCAATGTACGCACATCGCATTCTAGATGGTAAGAGGGGCCTGCCCTCATTTATTTAGTTGCACAGATTTGAAGAGACACCGTAATTTGGCTGTCAGGACCAGGGCTAGTGTAAGCCCCCAGTGCTTGGAGACACAGATTTCCACAGCAAATGGCTTTCTTCTATAGCAGGGCTGGGCAAACTATGGCCCATGGGCTAAACCTGGTCGGCTGCCTAATTTTTTTAAGGGCAATGAGCAAGGAATGGTTTTTACAGTTTAAAATGGTTTTAAAATATCTAAAGAAGAATACATTATGACCTATGGAAACTTTATGAAGTTCAACTGCGAGTGTCCATAAGTGAAGGGTATTTTGGAATATAGTCACACTCATTCAATCTACGCATAATCTATGGTTGCTTTTGGGCTGTAATGGCAGAGCTGAGTAGTTGTGACACAGACTCTGTGGCCTGGAAGCCTAAATTAGTTACTGTCTAGGCCTTTCTAGAAAAGTTTTCCAACCCCTATTCTATAGGATTTCTTGGCCAAACTCCTTTACTTTGGAAACACAAAAAGAGTCATCACTTAGCAAAATACTATAAATGTTTTCTTTAGAAGAATATAGCTTCACTTTCTGAATGTTCATTTATTTATTTTGAGAGAGAGAGAGAGAGCGCAAGGAAGGGGCAGAGAGAAGGGGGAGAGAGATAGATTCCCAAGCAGGCTCCACACTGTCAGGGTAGAGCCTGACTTGGGGCTCCATCTCACGAACCATGAGATCATGACCTGAGCTGAAACCAAGAATCAGACACTTAACCAACTGTGCCCCTACAAAACTAGGTGCCCCTATAAAGCTTCGCTTTAGAGTCACAGCATGGAAATCAGTTTATCCACCCCTCCCAGAAACAACCACCCAACCCTGAGAGCAAGAAGTTTCAGGTTCCTTTAAAAGTTGCTGGGGTTGGGGCGTCTGGGTGGCGCAGTCGGTTAAGCATCCGACTTCAGCCAGGTCACGATCTCGCGGTCCGTGAGTTCGAGCCCCGCGTCAGGCTCTGGGCTGATGGCTCGGAGCCTGGAGCCTGTTTCCGATTCTGTGTCTCCCTCTCTCTCTGCCCCTCCCCCGTTCATGTTCTGTCTCTCTCTGTCCCAAAAATAAATTTAAAAACGTTGAAAAAAAAATTAAAAAAAAAAAAGTTGCTGGGGTTGAGGCTCACCAGGCCTGTGGCCATTCAGACACACAGGAAGGCAGCAGTCCCAAAAGGCAATGGAGACATCCTTCAGAAGTCCTCTCCAAGCTGTTGATCAGGAATTTCCTGTAACTGGAGCCCTCCCTTGTTTTACTTTCATTTGTCGAAGGTAAGTGGGGGCCCAGAGAAGACGTAAATCCTAACAAGCTGTGCGTCCATCTTCGGGTCGTCATGCTTTCCTATCTCATTCCTATGCCTGGACTCTTTTGCAAGGGCATTTCTCTCCTCAAAAACAATGACGGCCCTCAAATGGCACCACCAAGGCACTTGTCATCCTACGGTCTCAGAGAGCTTACAAAATCTTTTCCCAGTCAGTTTTCATTAGTGAGAGCAAACGTGGTGATCCTGAGGTGGAGAAAGACATTGCTGTTGTTTGGAGGACAGAACGGATGAAGATCGACAGTGAAGAGCATGAGCAACACCAGCCCCTGCGCCTCCGACACCACATCTCCACAGGGTCAGTCCCGAAGCCCTTCCGTCAAAGACATGTTCGGCAGAGCTGGCAGCTGCCAGTGACCAGTGAGCTGATCGTCCGAGAAGACAGATGTGTTTAGTGTTCCTAAATACTACAGGGGAAAAGATAGGACATGTCAAAAAGGAGGGGCACACAAAACAAAGGGGACTTGCGAGGGCACACTGCCCGGGCAACTTAATGGATTGGGATTGGAACTGAGTGAAAAATGGGGGTTAAATTGCACTCAGAGAGGGGAATTGATGGAACTTTTGTGGTGAGAAAATCCTGAAAAACTGAGTTATTTAATACCTTCATGATCGTGAATTGGTGGCAGACCCCATCCCCTGACTTCCTAAAGGAATGCTCCTTCAAGAAAATAAAGAATAGACAAAGGACCTTTAGCCAGTGCCTCAGTTGCTTGAGGTGAGAAGTTTTGTACTTTATGATTGTTGAAACATAAAGTGCTTCCGAGGTAGCCCTGTCTTTGGTGAACTGGAGGGAGGAAAAAGAGAGGGATTTTGAAGGCTGCTCTTTTATCAGGAGAGACAAAATTTGGACAATCTCACCCTCAGACTAAGGGAACCACGACAGCTTTGGTTGTTAAGGCTCCTCTGCAGGATAAACAGTCTTTAGATTGAATTGTGGAAGGCAGGCCAAGTGCCACCCAAGAGGACCCTGCACCTAATGCAGGAGCTGGATCATCAAAATTACTTTTCTTCCTCTTTAGTTTTTAGAAATGCTTGCCTGTAGATCATCCCAGTAATTTTTCTTCTTCTTTCCATAGTGCAGCATCTCTTCTCGATGGATGCTGAAGTTTCTTTCCATCAAATCTAGAAGGACAAAAAAAAACACCCAACTTGTTTTGAACGGTGACCTCATAAAAGTAGATGGGAGAGAAAGTGTGGGATTAATTTAAATTACTTCAAAGCATCTTTTGTGTTTTCTCTCGATTTCCATCTTTTTAAAATGCATCCCTCAGTGATAAGCAGGTGCTGTCACATCCAACTGGATAGGAATTGTGAGACACTCAAATTAATGGTCTTGCAAAAAAAGTAGGTCATATAGGAAGCTGGCAGAAATGGCATCTGAAAGCAGGAACCGTGACATAATGTACCCAACTCACGAATAATATCACAGTTGCCTCAGAGCATCACAGGGAGACAGAGGCCCTCTGAGCAGGGGCTTCACTGTAAATAGTGCTCCCCATGCCTCCCTCTGGGGGTTGCCAATAGATAACCTACTGGAGGCTGGAATGTCACCTGAGGAGGTCCCTGCCTCAGGTGCTCTGTACAGTTCTGCAGATGCCGTCAAGTTCCCGTCCTCTGAATAATGCTGAGGATCCTTCATGTCAGTGGGTTATGTCCAGAGCTTCAGGGCAAGTTTCCTAATAATTGAGACCCCTGCCGGTTCTTCCACCTGGTCATCCGGCCAATAGAAGGGCAGCTGCACCAGAGGCTTGGTAGTAGGCATGCCGTTCTGCTTATTGCCCTCCAAATGGCCAGAATGAATCTTCCAAGAGGCACAAGACCATCTCTAGCCCAGAAAATATCAACAGATGCATCAAGGTGAGAACAATTGCTCTACTTAGGCATTAATGTATACTTCTGTATATGGAAGGCAGCTACCCTTCCTCATGGAGCCATGAATGTGTACATGTTGTATAGGGTAGCTACCCTTCAGGAGAAAAAAAAAAAAAAACAACAAACCAACCACTAATTGGCAGTGTGCAATTGTTATAATTAAAAGCCTCTTTGACTAGAACAAAGTTTATTCCTGTTGAAACTCAGAAGAGGAAAAGGTGGCTGCGAGTTTCACCCGAGAAATGTCAGCAGGTTCCAACTCGCCTTCCTTCTCTGTTCTATTCTGACAGTCTCGGGAAGCCTGAAACCCCTTTGACACTCACCACAATGATGACAGATCCTCCCTGAAGACTCTACAGCCGCAAACAAACGCATTGTTCTCCTTGTCAACCCACTATTGAAAGGTGATGCACAGCCGAGCTGCGATTGGCCTCATTTGTTAGTGTTAGCAAGCGTGAGGCTGAAGCTCATTACCCTGAGAAAAGCGAAAGCCAAGAACAAGTTCCTGAAATCAGGCTGCAGGATCAGGGACCTGTCAGCAAGCCTGGAGTATGAATGTGCCACCCTGGCTAGTGACTGAGGCCTGCTTGTCCCTCCCCGCACTCCTTCCCACTCCCACCTTCAACAGCCCGTCTCCAGAAAGTGCCATGGCAGGGGTGTTTTTGATCCAGAACATGGATATTCAGCTTTTCAGCCCAGTTTTCTTTTTCATCGTATATCCTGCCTCCCCACGGAGCAAGGAGACCCAGTAACTGTAACTTTCAGGAGCACTTTGGACCTGTGGCCTTCTCAGGAGTCATCCTGGTCCCTTTGCGGCAAAGTCTTACCCATGTCAGCATCACACACACGATGGCATTCTATAGTGTGCACTGGCAGTCACTCTTTATTAGACTTTGACCCCCTTGAAGACCGGGGCTTTGAGGATGGGTGTGGGCCAGTGGGGAGCCTGGGCTTTGGCCTGGATTCTACCAAATGCTCAAGGTCAACTCCTGAGCCTTTCCAAGACTCAGTGTCCCCACCTACACAATGAGGGAAAGAAGTGGGGAATTTTCTGAACTGAACTGTGTCCTCTCCTAAACTTCTATGTTGAATTTCTAACCCCATTATTTCAGAATGTGATTATATGTAGAGATAGGGTCTTCAAAAAGGAAGTAAGATTAAATGAGGTCATTAGTTTAGTGTCCTTATAAGAATAGGAGATTAGGACACAGACATGCACAGAGGGAAACAGGGGGAAATTTATGCAAGATACAAGGAGGAGAAGAGGGCCATGTACAAGTCAAGGAGAGAGGCTTTAGAGTAAACCAAGCCTAAGTCCGTTTCTGCTGCTGTATATATAAAAAAAATGTCATGAACTGGGTGGATTCTAAACAACAGAAATTTATTTCTTGTACTATTGGAGGCTGGAAATCCAAGATTAGGGTGGCAACATGGTGCCCTCTTCTGGGCAGCAGACTTCTGGTGTCCTCATGTGGTGGAAAGGATAGGGATTTCTCTGGGACCTTTTCTAAGAGCACTAATCCCGATCACGAGGGCTCCACCCTCCTGGCTTAACACCTCCCAAAGGCCCCACTTCCTAATACATCACCTTAGGGGTTAGGGTTTCAACATATGAGTTTTGGAGGGCAGAGGAGACACAAACATTCAGACTCTACTACATCTTGATCTTGGAATTCTAGCCTCCAGAATTTTAAGAAAATAACTTTCTACTGTTTAAGCAACCCAAATTGTGGTACTTTATATGGCAGCTGAGATAATTGTGATCTATAAGAAATATTTTTTCAGATGACCAAAACGTATTTCTGATATATATTTGTTGTTCATCCACAGTTCCTGGCTCACAGCTCCTGAACCCTTGGAATTTCCTAAAAAATAAGGACAATGGAAGCATTTTTTAATATAATATCTGGTGTCTTTTTCTCAGATTCTGAAATCTTCAGAGCCATAAAGGTGAAATTGATGTCTTGTTATTCATAACAGACCCTTTCCACCGCAACTGGGTTTATGTTAATGAGATGATTTGGGGAAAGTACCTATTGGGGGCTGGTTGCCAGGGGAAGCAACCATGAATAGAGAGGGTTGGAACTTTCAGTCCTACCTCCTGACTTCAGTGAATTGGAGAAGGGCTGGAGATTAAGTTCAATCACCAATAGTCAACGATTTTTAATCAAGTATGTCTGTGTAACGAAGCTCCCAGAAGGAAGTGGTTCAGAGAGTTTCCGGGCTGGGAAACCAGAATATTTCCATGTGCCACCATGCCAGACCCCAAGCTCCACAAGGACAGAAGCTCTTTGTCCAGGACCTTGCCCTATGTGTCTCTTCATCTGGCTGTTGATTTGTATCCTTTAATATCCTTTGTAATAGACCAGTAATCTAGTGAGTGAGTGGGTTTTCTGAGTTTTGTGAGCTGCTCTAGCAAATTAACTGAACCCAAGGAGGGGGTCACAGGAACCTCTGATTTATAGCCAGTCGGTCAGAAGCACAGATAACAACCTGGGCTTGCAACTGCCATCTGACGTGGGGGCAGTCTTGTGAGCATCTGATGCCGGCTCTAGGTAGATAGTGTCAGAATTGAGTTAAATGTAGGACACACAACTGGTGTCCTGAGTACAGCTTGGTTGTGTGTGTGGAGAACCCGCCCTCCACAAGCTGGAATTGAGTCCAGAACCCAAAATAGCAGCCCCTAGCAAACTAATACAAGGAGGTCTGAGCTAGAGTTCTTTTAGCCCCTTTGAGAAGGTGCTGAAAGCTAAAGACTCTCTGGGAAAATGTGAAATATACAGAAATTTATAAACCATTCAGGGCCTCAGTGACCTACCTATGGGTTCTCACTGTCCTGAGGCCTTCTGGAAGCTTAGTTGATTACTTGATTTTTCATGAGGCAGAAACAGAAAGGCAATAAAATCTCAGATGATAGTGAGACATTTCTGTGGAAATGCCTTTAGGAAAAGTTAAAATCTGAAAATAAAGGAAGCCACGTTCCCTGAAAGTAACTTCAGTCCCTTAACTTAGGAGAAAAAAAATTAATCTTTGTGTTTTTTTTATCTTTGCAAACATCAGAATACTCCCCCCCCCTTAGAGCATTCTCCTTACTTTTCCAGTTTTGCTTGAAAACACAAATAAATGAGGCAATCTTAATATGCTATGATATTCAGGAAAATTTCCCTTTTCTACCCAGATCTAAAGGATGAAAACATTCAACCATCTTACTTTAAAGGAAAATGGTGTGTGGTGGGCAAGTAAGGGAGTGATTCAGTTTCCAGCTCTAAAATGTTTAGCCCTTTAGGGGTGCCTGGGTGGCTCAGTCGGTTAAGCATCTGACTTCAGCTCAGGTCATGATCTCCCGGTTTGTGAGTCTGAGCCCCGCATCGGGCTCTATGCTGACAGCTCAGAGCCTGGAGCCTGCTTTGGATTCTGTGTCTCCCTCTCTCTCTGCCCCTCCCATGCTCATGCTCTGTCTCTCTCTGTTCCTCAATAATAAATAAACGTTTAAAAAAATTAAAAAATAAAATAAAATAAAATGTTTACCCTCTCCATCACAGAACCTTCATGAACGACTAAGCGCTCAGACTTTAGCTAGAAAATTCCTATACTTGGCATGTTTATCCTTCTTCTTCCCAACCTGGTCTCCCACCCCATGGTCCACAACTTATCACCACTAGGACTGAATATTTCTGGTTCTAAGATTCCCTCCACACTCTCTTTTTTGTACCCACCTCCATTTCCCTATTCTGTAAAATCAGCAGGTTGATAAGACCTCTATGGTCCCTTCCAACTGCAAAAAAAAAAAAAAAAGCTATGATTTTATGATTCTCTGAATCCCAGGGCTGTGGTAGCTCTAATTTCGGGCTTGTCTTTAATTCTTTGCTTTGCTTCACAGAGCAGGAGAATAGCTTATGTCGCAAAATGCATCCCAGAGAGGAGGGCCCCAGAGACCAGGAACAGGGTGAAGGCAGGCGGGGCTAACATGGAGCACAGCAGCCTGACCCTGTGTAGGAGGAGGGAGGGGCCTTGAATGAGGGTTGTAGAAAACCTTGCTTGGCAATTTGGCTGTGCTGATAATTACAGGGCAGGGAAGTTGGGAGTGAAGGGACAGTGATGGACATTTGGATTAAGAGAGCTGTTCCAGGGGTAACTTGGCTCTGTTGGAGAATTGGGAGAGCTGGCAGAGAGCCAAGGATAAACCTTGAACAGAGTTTTAGGAGATAATCCACATGTCCTGTGCACATTGCTTTTTTTTTTTTTTTTTTTTTTAATAGTGGAAGGGAGTTTTTCTTGACATAAAATGGAAGGTCACTGGCTTACTCTTGCACTTAATGTAACAGGTCTCAGACGCTCCTATCAGACAGAACCCAGGATAAGTAATGCATAACTAAAGAACTTCTGTAAGAATTAAATTAGATAAAATGGGCAAATGCAATTTGGAAGTTGTCATGTGTTAATCCAGTGAGGCAGGTGTGTCACAGAAAAGCACTGGTTCTGTAAACAAAACAAAACAAAACAAAACAAAAAGATCTAAGATTTAGCTTTGCACTTGGCATATAGTGAGACCTTGTAACCCAACCTCACACTTGAAAGGTGAATGGAGGTTGTAACTGTAATAACAATTACAGGATGAATTGGTAATAATAAAAATAAATCTCCTGTCAAAAAGGAACTACATTCTCCAGCAACTTCAGCTTTCTTCTTGACTCTGAAGAATTTTCTCCCATAAGTTCCCTTTCCATGATGGACTTGGCTGGGTCAGTGTTCCGTTCACACTAGCTACAAATGGCACTTTCAGATGTCAAAGTTCTGAACCAAACTCTACTGCATCCTTTAAAATTGTCCAGTGAAGAGTCACTCACTCTGGTTCATTTACCATTTTTTTTTAGGGTCTCTAGAGGGCGTCAGAAAAGTTTTGAAAGAAACTGGGCAGTCTTTTATGAGACTACCACAAAAATGATTTCCATTGTAGCATTGGTTTAAATATTATATTTATAAAAAAAGAGGTTAGAGTGGGAGAGAGCCAAAGCATAAGAGACTGTTAAAAACTGAGAACAAACTGAGGGTTGATGGGGGGTGGGAGGGAGGGGAGGGTGGGTGATGGGTATTGAGGAGGGCACTTTTTGGGATGAGCACTGGGTGTTGTATGGAAACCAATTTGACAATAAATTTCATATATTAAAAAAAAATAAAAAATAAAAGTAAGTAAATAAATAAATAAATAAATAAATAAATATTATATTTGTAAGTGTTATGGCCGTACAACATACAATACATGTTGTAGAGACACAATGGGTATCTCTGGCGATGGAATTATGGGTGATTTTTGGCACTATATATATATATATATATATACACACACATATATATGTAAATAAATATGTATATGTAATTTTTTTGTAAGTGTTCTTCAATGAGCATGTATTTTTCTTTTGAATTATATTAAAAAAACATTACAATTGGGGACGCCTGGGTGGCTCAGTTGGTTAGGTGTCCGATATCAGCTCAGGTCTGATCTCACCATTAGTGAGTTCGAGCCCCATGTCAGGCTCTGTGCTGACAGCTCAGAGCCTGGAGCCTGCTTCAGATTCTGTGTCTCCCCCTGTCTCTGACCCTTCCCCACTCACACTCTGTCTCTCTCTCTCTCTCTCTCTCTCTCTGTCTCAAAAATAAACTTAAAAAAAATATTAAAAACAAAAAAAATTGTCCCTAGCTGTGGTTGAGTTAGGCCCATATCTTGTCCAAGGATAGGCTCTTCTCTCCATTACAATTATGTCTCTTTTTTAACTCAAAGGCTTCAGTGGCCCTTTAACCCAAAGGAGAGTCTTTTCCTGAGGTGTCCATTTCCTTAAAGATATCTGGGAAATGCCAGTTGAGAGAGCCACTCACTTCTTCCAGAACCCGTAATAGTTTTGTATTTCCCCTTCCTTTACAGATCTTTAGCCAAAGAGTAAGGGCCTATTTTATATCAATGTAAAATCAGGCACAAAATCAGAAGTGCTTGGAGTACGGATAAAGTAGAACCGCCTCAGGGTTGGGTGTTGCTGGGTTAATATTATGAAGAGAGAGAAGGCAAGGGCATTAAGGGTGCATACAAGAAAGTAATTGCAGTGATGGACCCTGGAATCTAAGCTGGTAACAGTAAAATGAGTTTACTGTGGGTCGTGGGCTCTAAAGAATTAGTGAAGGGGCGCTTGGTTGGCTCAGTCTGTTGAGCGTCCGACTTTGGCTCAGATCATGATCTCACAGTCCCTGAGTTCGAGTCCCCCGTCGGGCTCTGTGCTGACATCTTGGAGCCTGGAGCCTGCTTCGGATTCTGTGTCTGCCTCTCTCTCTGCCCCTCCCCCGCTCATGCTTCTGTCTCTCTCTCTCTGTCAAAAATAAATAAATATTAAAAAAAAAAGAATTAGTGAAAAGAGCACTGGGCTCAGTAAATTGGCAATCCTCATTAACCCAAAGACTTGTTGGAATTAAGTTGCTTAGAAGAAACAAGCAGAAGTGGAAGGAAGTGGTGATCAAAGGGTGGGAGGCTGGATGCCAAGATTGGGGGATAGTACTATCCTTGATCATGATAAAGACTAAGCCATGACCAAGGGAGTGTGTGGCTGAAAGGGAGTAGAGATGCCTCCATATTGAGGAGGATGATAAGGAACCGAGAGGCCAGGGTTCTAGATGGATATTCATACCTTAAAGTTGAAGTGACCAAGAATGAAAACAAAAGCAGTGGGGGAGGGGAGCCCCCCCTGGTGGGGGAGGGGCAGGGAGGAAGCAGTGCTAAATCTTCAGAAATGAAAATGGAAACTCCAGAGCACAGTCTGTAACTGAAGGGCAGATGGTGTGTG
Source organism: Panthera pardus (assembly GCF_024362965.1). Lineage (NCBI taxonomy): Eukaryota > Metazoa > Chordata > Mammalia > Carnivora > Felidae > Panthera > Panthera pardus. Next base: position 45,689,603 of record NW_026526688.1, on the reverse strand, counting down.
CTTCCAAGGGCAGGTAAAAACAAATGCCTGCAAGTTGCAAAGTGGGGAAGGTGGCTCGTAGTCAAGCCCAAGGCTCTGCTGGGAGGAAAAAAGCAGCCCCCACTTAAGAGCACCGTGCCCTGTGGGCAGCCAGTCTTCAGCTAGCACAGGAAATTGAAGAAATCAGAGAAGAATATGAACACATACCGGTTTCCTAATGGCAAGCACACTAGGAAAGGATTTTTTTCCTTTTTTTTCCCCTTTCAGTTTCTTTTTTATTTATAAATAAATTTATTTATTTAAATTCAAGTGAGTAGAATTTGAAGGGATTGAGAAGGGTGAAAGCCTGAGGTGTGTTGGAGGGTAAACTGAGGCATATGAAACATTTTAAGAGTTTATTTGAGCAAAAATCATTTTGAATCGGATAAGGCAAAGTGGAAATGGTGGGAAGTGCTCTAAAGACAGGAACTAGGGGAAAGATTTTATAATGAAGATGTGGAAGCAAAGCAAGGAAATGATCTGATTTGGTTACAGCTTAAGCATTTGCCTTATTTGGAAAAGTCTGGTTGGCTGTTTGTGACTGGCAGCCCTTAGGTTTTGATTTCTTAACCTTGAGGCATTTCAGGCTTAGGCGTTGATTTACTCTTGTGGGCTCTTAAGGCACAAAAGCCATCTCAGTCTAATGGCTTCCTTGTTTAATTAAACAGGTGGGTTAGTTAATGTACAGAACCAGAGCCCTATGGGATGAGAGTATTGGCGTCCAGGGAGGCTTAGAACTTTTCTGAAGAATGAGCTACAGAGGAACGTTGAACAGAACCCCTGGTCCCTTGTAATCAGCTGAGTAAATCTTCCTTGGTGTTGATCTCTCCAGAAGCCTGAAGGGAAGAGATGGGACCACGTCAAGGGGTGACAGATGAGTAGGAGAATAATGCGTGTGGCACTCTCTCTCGATCACTTCTATGGATTGTTTCAAAGTCTGGGTGAAGGTCATGAGGAAGACTGGTGTTCTTTGGAAGGGACCTGCCATGATGTAAGGGCAAAGTGTTTTTGTCTTCCCCATTAAGAAAAAAAATTAAGAAGACTCAACCACAAGAAGCCCGCTCGCATGCTCACATGCCCATGGAAACAAATCGAAAAACCTACAGCTGATTGAGGAAGCTTGCCTACTGCCTAATCTCTTAACCTTCCCACAGCAGGCAGGCCAGGGAGGTGGGGGGAGGAGGACTAAAAGCCCCACATCCCAGGCAGCTAATGGCTTTTCCTTTTATGCCATGCTTTTCTAGTGATTTTATTTATTCTTTGGGTTAAGAAAAGAGTGAGAACTGGAAAAAGGAAGAGGTCTGCAACAATGCCCAGGCCAGCTGCAAGGGGAAATGGGACCCCTGTTAGCAGAAGAGGTACATCCATGTCCAATCTTCCTGAAAGCCAGCCCTGTTTTCTGTTGCCTTGTGGCAGACACATGAGTGATTTATTGCTTCTAACGTCTCTTAGTTTGTAATAAAGTTTTCAGCAGCTCTTTTTAGTTGCTGCAACCCCTGCCCCTGCACACACACACACATACACACACACACATACACACACAGACTTCACTTTGTTCTTTTTTCACAATGTCAACTCATAAAGCTTTCATCAAGTCAACCAGGTGGAAAACTCCCCTCGCTGAAAGAAGCATTCACTCAGGGTGGTGGAGGCGAGCTATTGGGCAGAAGAGGGGAGTGGTTGACAAGGTGGGGGAAAGAAGAAAGTGTGCTTCTGGGAAGTTTTAGGTGAGGGGAAGTGAGTATAAGCTGCCCTGGGGTGTGCCTTCACAATGAAAGTTCTCTTCTTTGCATGCCCCGCCCGTAAACATTCACAGAAGCTGACACATCGGTCACGACAACAATGGGGGATAAAATTCATAATATGCATATTGAAAGAAATAGAACTTTGGACCCAATACCCAATGCTGATATGAAGACTTAAGCAAAGTCAATAAGCCCCCCTGGGCTACAGGCCAGCATCTTGTGAGGAGGTTGGTTTCTGCTTCCTTCTGGCCCCACTCACCCCCTGGTTCCCATCTCCAGCTCTGCTACACTCTGCCATGGTCATGCCAGTCACTGGGCCCTCTCTGGCCCCTCAGGGCCTTTTCAGCCCACTCAGTGTCAGCCATTAAGTACCATACAGCCATATGGGAAGGAAAAGTGTTGCTAGAATTATAAAGAATTTGGAGAATGAAAGGCCTGGAGTGATGAAGAAAACAAGGAAAGGCAGAGTAAGATTTATGATGTCATTGTGGCTTAGGAGTTGAGGAAAGGTTGAGTATGGCCAGACCCCATATTTCCTGGTTCTCCTCACAAGAGGTTAATTTGACGGACACTCCCTGAATTCCTAGGATCCAGATGAAAGCCCCATGATAAATTGAGGATTTCCAGGGATCCTGTGAAACACCTGGATGTTAACCTCGTTCTTGCAGAAATCAGACAGGGAAGACGTCATGACGTCTCTGAATTCTGGTATTTTCCCCCCTTACTTATGATAATTGATGAGAACAGACTACCTATTGGATGTAGCAAATTGACTTTGTCCCAGAGCCATGTTGTAAACCGGAGAACAAGAAGCGGTGAAGTAGGAATCGGAGAGAATACCAAGAGAGACACACAACTGCATCCATACTCTTAGCAGCTGTGTTCGCCCTTCCCTTTCAGCTCTGATACCCAAAATCTGAGTTTCCAAAAAGTAACGTGCTGATACAGACGAATAATGGTACTACCTCAACGACATTTCCTCTTTTCTTTTGGTTTTCGGCATTTTGAATACAGCATATGGTTATTTTTACTTATTTTGATTTGGTATTTATCCTGCTTGGAGTTCATGGAGTTTCCTGATCTTTAAAGTTATGTCTTTCACTAAACTGGGCAAATTTTCGACCATTATTTCTTCACATATCTTTTTTTTCTGCTCCGTTATCTCTCTTCTCCTTCTCCTCTCTCTTCTCTTCTTCTTCTAAGAAGGTGAGACCTCTTAATGCTGCATTGGTTCACACATCACTAAGTTTCTGCTAGGGGAGGGTTGTTTTGTTTTGTTTTCACTGTCTTATTCAGATTGGATATTGTCTACAGCTCTTTTTGTTTGTTCATTTATTTATTTTGAGAGAGGGGGGATGGAGGGGAAAAGAGAGAGGGAGAGAGAGAATCTCTCTCACACTGTCAGCGTGGAGCCCGGGGCAGGGCTTGAACCCATGAACTGTGAGATCATGACTTGAACCAAAATCAAGTCAGATGCTTAACCAACTGAGGCACTCAGGCTCCCCTATTGCTCTATCTTTAATAGACACCATCTCCAATTTGTTAAGTCTCGCCAGTGGATTTTTTTCCTTCTAAAAAATAGGTATTATGTTGTGACTGACATATACAAATAATATATGCCATAAATAGCATTGAAGTACTAATGCACACAAACAAAATGAACATCCTGGACTGACCACCCATGTTAAGAATTAGAACATTATTAAGACTGTTGCTTCCATCTGTATCTTCCCTTCTTTCCCATACTCCCAGCATCCCTGCCCTAGAGGCAACCATTGTCCTCCATTATGTGTTGATGGCTATCTAACATTATTTTCACTACATCTTTATCACATATATGTTCTCCAAACAGCATATTGTTTGCTCCTGCTTGTTTTTGAGCTTTATAAAAATGGTTGCAAATTGTAGGTCATCTCTGATTTTAATTTTTCCGCTCAATATTTTAAGATTTATCCATTGTCTTTTTCGCAGCTCTCGTTTATTCATATCTGTGGATATAATACTCTATTGTAGGACAAGAAGTCAAATGATTGTGATGGATATTTGACCATCTCTAATTATGTAGTTTTTTCGGGGGAGCTATTATAATTTTTTGAAGTGTAATTGACAAACAATGTTACATTAGCTTCAGATGTACAGCATAGTGATTCAACAACTCTATATACTATATGCTGTGCTCACCGCAAGTGTAGCTACCATCTGTCACCATACAACACTCTAAGAATTTATTTTCAGGGGTGAGCCCTGGGTGGCTCAGTCGGTTGAGCGTCCGACTTTGGCTCAGGTCATGATCTCACGGTTTGTGAGTTCGAGCCCCGCGTCGGGCTCTATGCTGACAGCTCAGAGCCTGGAGCCTGTTTTGGATTCTGTGTCTCCCTCTCTCTCTGCTCCTCCCCTGCTCGTGCTCTCTCTCTCTCTCTCTCTCAAAAATAAAATAAAATATTAAAAAAAAAATTAAAGCATTTATTTTCAACATCAATAAATAAAATTTATTGAGAATGTATTGCTCTTTTGGCCCTATACTCGTCATCTGCCTTCAGGGAGGATATAGTCCATTTGGACAAATAAGTCTTAACCATAACAGATAAACCACAGTATGCAACAATATAAATAAATATTGACCAAGTGATATGATCACAAATCCTGAGCAGGATGTGGTCCTACCAGACTGACAGTTTAGAAAGTCTTCCTAGGAGTAAACATTGAGCTGATCTTGATGGAAGAAGAAAGAAAGAAGTAGATAAAAAATGAGAGAATTTGTGGGTAGGGAAATAAATATGTGAACAAAAATAACAGTTTGATGAAGGGACAATACGTAGCCCAGTTAAGCTAACCCAGAGAGTTCAAGTAGACCAGATGGTAGACCAGGACTCCAAAGCAAAGTTATGTGGATTCTAATTTCTTATGAGCAATGGAACTAAAATCCATTATTTGGGTTACATGGTGAGCTCAGGACGACATGTAATGGAAATAACCTGTGGTTCTACTTTTGGCTGTGTTCTGACATGACAATTGTAAAATATAGGGAGTAGCCTTTGGTTGAGGGTGGGTCTCTACCTGAGTCAAGTAGACTTTCTGAATGTCAAGTTATCAGTGTAAGAGGCAGATTTAGCAAGCAAAAGGGGGGGGGCACCTGGGTGGTTCACTCTGTTGGGCGCCTGACCCTTGATTTTGGCTCAGGTCATGATTTCAGCTCAGGTCGTGATGTCACAGTTTGTGAGATCAAGACCCCCATCGGGCTGTGTGCTGACAGCGTGGCAACCTGCTGAGGATTCTCTCTCCCTCTCTCTGCCTCTTCCCTGATATCTCTCTCTCTTTCTCTCAAAATAAATAAATAAGTAAATATTTTTTTAAAAAATCTAAAAAAATCAAAAATAAAAAGAAAGCAAACCGGAACCTGTCTGAAACTACTGAGAAAGGAAATTTCCTTCCCCTGTCCTTCATTCTCTTCAGTCTCTACTTGTATTGTATTTCCAGAAGGTAGGAAAATGATGATCCCTCCCACAAAGGACAGGTTGAAAATGAGATAGGGAGACAATCAGAGCATAAGCTCCATAAGATCAAAGATTTGTACATCCATGAGCTTTAGCAGCCAAGGACTTCACACCGTGTCTGGCAACTGGTGGACACTGAACAAGTATGGGCAAGTGTATGAAGACAGACAAGCTAGACCATACGAGGTAATTGCACATTATTTTTTATGCTACATTCCCCCCTCCTCTTTTATTTGGTTGTTTAAAAATATTTTAGCCTATGAGTTTAGGCTTAAGCATTAATTAAAAGTGAGTAGTGGTGGTGGCAGTAAAAATTAGTGATAAATCCTTAAGGAGAAAACACATCTCCAGAGGCACAAATGTTATCAACATGGAGTCTCTGGGTCTTGCTCACGTTAAGGAAGCTGAAAAAAATTCCTTAATCAGTAATTCAAAATGTTTTTTAGTTTATATTTACACCAACCCTGTGAACGTGGTATAATTATTTGCACATGAAAAATGAGGAGAAAGAGATCCAAGGAGGTTAAATACCTCATCCAAAGACACAAAGCTAGGAGCTAAAAGCCAGCATTTAAAACTAGATACCTCTAGGGGGACCTGGGCGGCTCAGTTGGTTGACTGTCCAACTTTGGCTCAGGTCATCATCTTGCAGTTCCTGGGTTTGAACCCCACATTGGGCTCTGTGCTGACAACTCTGAGCCTGGAGCCTGCTTCAGATACTGTGTCTCCCTCTCTCTCTGCCCTGCCCCTGCTTGCACTCTGTCTCTCTGTCTCTCTCTGTCTCTGCCTCTCTCTCAAAAACAAACATAAAATAAAATAAAATAAAATAAAAACCAGATATCTCTCAACTAGCCTACCAGTTAGAACTAAAGATTTGGGCTCACAATCTTGGCACAGTGTCACATCAATGAAGGAATTTCCAAATGAAGGGAAATTCACCCTAAAAAGGGATGGAGAGAGAGGAATGGGCTAATGACAAAGTTCCACAATGGGGTTGGCTTAGGTGGGGTTAAGGATGAGACGAATAATATCAAAATGTCTTTTTCTTCTTGACACAATCCACAATAAAAAAAAAGTGAAAGAGTAGCATCTGACTAAACAAGTAAAATTTAGACCAAATCTTCTGGAAACATCTCAATTACCAGAGCTTACTACAGGCAAAACTAAGACAAAAAAGAGATCCTCAACTGTTATGATAATAAAATTACCAGATCCATTCTCTTGGAAATTCTGCATTTCCTATTATTTCTTTCTCCTCTTCCCCAGTACTCCAAATTAAAATTAAGTTAAGGCTAAAACTGTTTAGAAAGTCACCAGAATTCATCTCTTTTTGATTTATCTGACTGAAATTGATTGACTGAATTTGGCCCTAGTTCTCTCTCTCTCTTTTTTTTAATGTTCATTTATTTATTTTTGACAGATAGAAAGCATGTGAGCGGGTAGAGGGGTAGAGAGAGGCAGAGAGAATCCCAAGCAGGCTCCTTGCTGTCTGCCCAGAGCCCCTGAGGGGCTCTAACCCATAAACCGTGAGATCATGACCTGAACCAAAACCAAGAGTTGGATGCTTAACTGACTGAGCCACTCAGGTGCCCTTGGTTCTAATTCTTATTTAATGAACTCATTTAACAAAATTTATTGAAGACATACTATCTCCCAAGCATTTTTTATAGGCATGCAAGACATAAGACACAATCCTTACCCCCAAGGAGCTTATAGTACAGTTACGTCATCTCAAAAAAAGTTACTAAAATGTCCTCAGCCTTGATTTGTTCATCTGTTAGTCAAAACAACTGTCATCCTTTATTGAGAAACTAAATATTCCCGTATGTGTCAAGGCAACCTGTGCTGCATTGCAGAATGAAAAGTAACCTATGAGGAAATTATTTTTACTTTTATCCACTGCTTCATTTAACAGTCAATAAGCTAAACCCAAACTGTATGGATGAATTAGACAATTTTCTGCCAAATGCTCTGCATTCCTGTGAGACAACTAGCAAAGTAATATGAAATCACCTCCTCTTTTTTAAGGACTGGGGAAGCAGAAGTACAAGAAGGGGCATTGTTTTGCACATTCATATTTGTCTATAAGTAACAGGGACACAGAAAAGAGTAATTCCAATAAGGTAGAGGTGTATTTCTCTGTCACGTATGAGAAGCTGGAGGTAGGTTAAGTCCAAGACCCATACCATAGTTCCAAAGTTGTTTGGATGGGACCAAGTTCCTTCCTACTTACAGTTCCTCCAAAACCCCAGATATAGTCTTTGTCCACTTGGTCCAAGAGAGTTGCCATATTTCTAGCCATCACATTCATTTCCAAGTAGCAGGATAGACAAAGAGAGTTGGAAAAGCATGCTCTCTTCCACATGATCCATCTACTTGCTGACCTTTGGTCAAAACTGAGATGACAATTCTTAGCTGCAAAGGACATCAGGAAATGTCGTCTTTAGTCAGGGAACAGTGTCTCTAGCTAAAGGTCAAATTTACTGTGAGAAATTATGGAAGATAGAGGGAAAGATTAAAACAAATATTTGGAAGGCAACTAACAGTCTCCACCACAGGCAATATCAGAAAGTCCATTGATAAATATTCATTGATACCTTCAGGCAGGCTTCCTTTCCTGAGAGTTACGATCTTCTACTGCCTAGGATAACCCCAGTTCCCAGCCAGTGGTTTTCCAACTTTAGCAGGCATCTGAATCACCTGGAGGACTTATTAAGACACAGGCTGCTGAGACCCAGCCCCAGAGTTTCTTATTCAGTAAGTCTGATGTGGGGCCAGATAATTTGCATTGGTGATGCTGATGCTGCTGGTCTGGAAACCAGACTTGGGAATTACCACTCTAGGCAAATGTACAAGCAGAAACAAACAGGAAAAGGGGGAAAGCAAGAGATAATGAGTATTAATAAGGAGCGAGCAATTGAAAGGAGAACTGATAAATAATAATAACAGCAAGCCATGAAGATGGGAATATGTCAGCACCTCTAACTCATCTACTGAGCCTCAGAAGGGTTCCACTGTTCCAGGACATTTGAGCACATAACATATCCCGGATGTTGTTGCTCAAGAGATCTTCGGTGTGACTGCCCTGACCTGTTCAACCTGCCTATTTTAGCAGGGGCCACACTTTATTGCTCCAAATTGTTGAAATCTGATTTCTTCCTCACTTCTGACACATCATCTTCAGCTCCATTGGAATTGCTGCCCTATGACCTTCCTGGGATATTTAAGTCAAGTCTTGCCTGGAAGGGTAGAAGGCGAACACCAAAATAGCCATAATCGGATTCCCCCTCCCACAATCTCAGGAATCAGTCACTGGGGAGCTCCTACTTTCCTTATCATCTCTCCAGAGCCCCCTGATAATGACCTTGTCCATTTGAGGGGGTCCCAGAAATACTGAGACAGAAACTTGTAGCCACTGATCAGGAAGGACAATGACATTCTCTGGTTGGGTGGGGAACCCTACTTCATCATCGGAGACTTGTTTTTCTATTTGTTTTGCATATTTTCTTCCCCAGAACATAATTTCACTTATGGCTACATACACATACATCTGATGAGACTTTACCTCGTACATGCTATTTATAGGCTGTAGTTCCTTGTATATCCTCTCTCCTCTAGCCAGTGCGGGCACCTGAAGCCTCAGCATAGTGGCTGTTGATAGGCAATCTGTAAGTGGTGAATGGTGGACCCTGAGCCTGCGGTTTTTCCACACGCAGTTTGTCCATGGGGCTTTGAGATTCTCTGCTGGCTGCGCCATCAGAAGCTCCAGGCCTTATCTCCACGTGTGAGCATCACCAGTTTGTGGTCTCATTCACCCCCTCCCTCATCTGAGAAAAGATCGTGCTCAACACCCTGGGCACACAATTTCTGAAGAGTGCCAGATCCTAATGCAGGCCTTTGGCTGGGACAGACAAAGAAAGGCCGAATGTATATTCCCAAATATTTTCTGTGCAAGAGTAGCAGGTGCCTGCGAACTACCAAAGGGATCCCAAAGCCAGTAGCAGTAATCTTAGGATTGGTCCTGACTCATCAGGTCACTGAGAAGTTGGTTTACACTGTTGCTCTCGTGCGTGTGTGTGTTGCAAATAGAGTATAGAGTTATGTTCACCATCTCTATTCCCTCTCTGACTGATCTTGCTATGAATCATCAGCTCCCTTGGGGCCATCACATTGAAAAACCCCTAGAAATGATTTATTGAGAGATCTTTGAGTGAGGTATAGGAAATCAGAAAAGTATTAATACTTGAAAAAATGTTGCTTCTTCCTTATTCTTTGCCGTTACTCAATTTGGCATTAGAAACCTGAAGCTGAGCCAGAAAGCAAAAACATATGAGGTTTTAAAGTCACCCATACCTCAGGTGCCGGGCTGTCTATGGAAAATAAAATTGATCTGTTGTAAAGACTTGATGGGGCCTAGGAAGATAGTTCCCTGGGCTCTGTTCATCTGCCCTAATCAGCTGCATTTTTTTTTTTCAGTCTCATTTAACTTTTCTTGCCACAGGGATAAAATGAGTGAGAACAATAAAAAGCAAAGGCGTGATGAAGGGGTAGAAGAAATTAAGGGGCTCCTGAGTGAATAGGTAATTTGATTCACTGTTTACATTGCTGGTGGAGATATTTAAACAGTTGACCTGAGGATGACCCTTTCAATTGAGATTTCAGAGAAAATTTTAAAACCAAATAAACTTTGGAGCAATGAAGACTATTTTCTAGACACTGAACTCATCCAGGTGGTCAGATTAAGAAGAGTTGAGCAAGGGTCATTACTGGAGAGGGATCTGAAAAGACAGTTTTTCTTTTACCTGCTCAAAAGCTGTTTCTTAGGAAGCATCAAAAATTTATCTCAACCTATTATGTGCAAAGCATTATGGTGGGCAATTAAAATATAGCTGGGAGACAGTAGAGAACACACAGAAAGATATTATACCTTTGTATGTTCCAGGCACACACGATTATAACGTAAGATGTTGGAGGGGGGAGAAATGAACACAAGATGTGGGGTTCAAGAAAGATTTCACCTAGTAAGCGAGACTCTGTTAGGGTCTTGTGTGACATGTGAAATGTGGAGACATAGAAGGGAGGCAGTTGTTAGTCAAGGGAAAGGAAAAGGCATTGAGTTTCAGTTAAGAGAAGAGAGAAGGCGCTAGAGATTATTGTGTTAATAGCTGATTAGCAAAGCAATGAGCAGGGACTCCTGGGTGGTTCAGTCTATTAAGTGTCAGGCTCTTGATTTCAGCTCAGGTCATGACCTCAAGGTTCGTGAGTTTGAGCCCTGTGTCAGGCTCTGGGCTGACAGCATGGATCCTGCTTGGGATTCTCTCTGTCCCTCTCTTTGCCCCTCTCTCTGCCCCTCCACTGCTCTCTCTCTCTCTCTTTCTCAAAAACAAACAAATAAATAAATAAATAAATAAACAAACATTAGAAAAAATAGGGGCACCTGGGTGGCTCAGTCAGTTAAGCATTGGGTTCTTGACTTTGGCTCAGGTCATAACCTCAAGGTTCGTGAGTCTGAGCCCCACATTGGGCTCCATGCTGACTGTGCGAAGCCTGCCTGAGATTCTGTCTCTCTCCCTCTCTCTCTTTCCCTCCACCACACATGCTATCTTTCTCTCTCAAAATAAATAAATAAACTTTAAAAAAGAGTAATGAGCAAAATCCCATGGAGAATTTTTGGCAAAGATGGTAACGTAAATGAAGGTTCACAAAACCTCCTCCCGTATACTGCCCCCCAAAAACAAAAAGAAGCAAAGTAGAGAAAAATACTTTATTACTGCTACACCAAAGAAATGATCCCTACTTTATATTATGAAGCCCTGAGAAATATGTGTTAGATACAATCTGGTCCAAATTGCAATGAATCATCAGAGGCTGACAACCCACCCCCTTGGGTGTTGACAAGATCTCTCTTGCCAAGAGATCTATGAAGTGTTGTGGGAAGATGAGGAGATTCTATATAATAATTTTTTATTTTATTTTTTAAATGTTTATTTAATTTGGGAGAGAAAGACAGCATGAGCAGGGGAGGGAAAGAGAGTGGGGAGAGAGAGAATCCCAAGCAAGCTCCATGTTGCTAGCACAGAGCCTGAAACGGGGCTTGAACTCACAACCCAGAAGATCATGACCTGAGCCAAAATCAAGAGTTGGACGTTTAACCAACTGAGACACCCAGGCGCCCCTATAATAATTTTGTAAAGTCTCAAACCCCCAATTTATTAAAACGAAGATTGAACTGGCCATAGGCAAAAAACTAAACACACAGATTTTCTTTTCTGACTGAGGTCAAATGTACCCTATAAACCCAACAGTTAGGTTACAAGATTGCATAATCATACCAGATGTTTTTCTCTCTAACATGACTTTGTAGGCTGACTCTGCAACCCAGACAAGCCTTCTAATATGGATAAATACAGTTTGAAGCAAAAACAACCCTGGGACGGTTATTCAGATACTACAGTCCGAATTTACACACCAAGCTCTTTAGCTGCCCATGGTTTGATTTCCTCACCCATGGACTCCTGAACAGCTAAACCTATCATTTCAAGCCAACACACAGGACCCCAGATTAAATATAAAGGGAAGGTTAAAATGGTGTGCTAGTACACTGAAAATGGAAACAAGAGAAACTCACTTTAGTTGGGCAAATAGCAAGGCCAGAAATTTCTCACATTAAAAAATGTTGACCAGTAAAACGAATCAAACTAGCAAACACAAGACCCATGTAAAAATCCCGCGGTGGTAAATGCACACCCCAGAAATGAAAATGAAATTAATAAGAAACTGTAAGAAAAAGACAGACTGCATCACACTTTCAAGGAAAAGGAAAATAAACTATGTAACAAATTAAAAGGGAGATGATTAGTAGATTAGTAGATGATTAGTAGATTCAGTTTTTTAAAGAGAGTGTTATTAGAAATAATAAAAGGTATGGGGCGCCTGGGTGGCTCAGTTGGTTGAGCGTCCGACTTCGGCTCAGGTCACGATCTCGTGGTCCGTGAGTTCGAGCCCCGCGTCGGGCTCTGGGCTGATGGCTCAGAGCCTGGAGCCTGCTTCCGATTCTGTGTCTCCCTCTCTCTCTGACCCTCCCCCGTTCATGCTGTGTCTCTCTCTGTCTCAAAAATAAACTTAAAAAAAAAAAAAAGAAATAATAAAAGGTAATATGATAATGCCATTGCATTTAAATAGCATAAGATCCAGGAAAGGTAGGAATTAATAATACAGCAATGGAACCAAGGATATGGAGGGTAGGCCTGCAAAACAAAACAAAACAAAACAAAACAAAAACAAAAACACCTAAACTATAGAGGAAAATCACAAAACACTATAAAACAGAAATATATGTGGAGAATAGACAGAAAATAATCATGCAAGTGACAAGTGGACTTGAAGAGGTCAACAGAAGAAATGGGACAATCAAAGACATAACAGAAGAAAACATCCCTGGAGTTTATGAAGATTTCAATCTGCAGACTGAAAGAATTTACCGTAATTTATTGAAATTTTCACTAAGCTTCAAGACATGTGCTAAAGAATCTTTCGCATTTCAAAAATAAAGGAAAAAAAAAGCTACAAGGAATGAGGCAAAAATAACTTACAAAGGAAAACAATCAGACTGACCTCAAAGCCAAACCTCAAAAACAAAATATTCCAGAAGGAAACGGTACAATATCTGTAGAGTTTTAAAGCGGTGGGAGAATGGAAACCAAGAATTTTTATATGCAGCCAATTTTCTATTCATGGGTGTTGACAACAGAAAGAAAAACCCAAAGACTGAAGCATAGCACTTCCTGAGAAACCTTCCTGAGGAAAGAGTCTAACCAATTAAGAGACTAATCAAAATAAAGAGGTCATGAATAAAGAATATTTGGGAAAAGCTAATGCTGGACATCTAATGTATGGAAACACTAGTTGGGCTCAAGTAATTTTGCCAGATATATTGAAGGAGAAGACTGGGTATCTAATTCTTCATAAGAGAAAATAATAACTGAAATATAATTTAATAATTTAATGTAGCAATAATAATTTTGCTAAGAGAACCACACAGGAATATAATGACAAAACCCAGACAGCAAAGTCTAAAAGGTTGAATTTCTGCACCTTTAATAGGGAAAATATCAATGTTATTCACTGTCTCAATTCCATTAGAAGTTTGGGCACATTAGTTAAACACATCAAATATTCACAACCAGAAGAAAGAGCATACAGTCCTTAAAAAAAAAAAAAAAAAAGACCCAACAAGGATCATGAATATATAGCAAAAGATACACAAGCAAATGCAAATCATGGGGAACGGTAAATATATTTTTTAATAGGCAGGAAGGAAGGAATAGCACAACATAGAAAAGAGAAGAGAAGAGAGCAGAAACATAAGATAACAGAATAATATCAAACATATATTTTATAAGCCTAAATGTAAACTGATAATTTACCTATTCAAAGAAAAATTCCCAGATTGGGGTTAAAAAAAGACATAACTTCAGTCTACAAAACACATGCCGAGAAAACAGGTATTTATTAAGGCTGAAACCAAATGATGTGCAAATACATCACAGATAAGTGAAAAGTGAAACAAAACCATATACAACTAAAACAGGAGGAACCAGAGGTTCAAGAGTTACATCTTGGAAAGCGGAATTCAAAATTCAAGGATTAGGGGCACCTGGGTGGCTTCGGCGGTTAAGCGTCTGACTCTTGACTTTGGCTCAGGCCATGATCTCATGGTTCGGTTTGCAAGACTGAGCCCCATATTGGGCTCTGCGCTGAGAGTGGAGCCTGCTTGGAATTCTCTCTCTCCCCCTCTGTCTGACCCTTCTCTGCTCACATGCATCCATGTGCTCTCTCTCTCAAAATAAATAGACATTTAAAAAAAACCCCACAAAATCCAAGGATTAAATAGGACAGAGAGATTCCTATTTTAACGATGAAGACATGACACACTGTGTGTGTATCAATCTTCTACTATATGCATAAAATAAACTATATAAAATAAAAATTTGTTTAAAAGGCAAGGAAAATTTTACTGAACCTCAATGGGAATGAGAACTTTAAATACTGTTTCAAGTCAAATATGAAAAACTAATGTTCTCCGGAGAATATACCTATTCTGAATGATATAATCAATAGAGTTATGTGTATCATTTCAAGTTCTATATATCAAACTCCATATCTGATAAAAATATATATACTTGTTATGTGTAAACACTCCATTTTTAAAAAAGCTGATTATATAAAATGTGAAGAAAATTCTAATTAAATGCCAAAGAACTCCACATCCTCTTTGACCACAAGGCTCCAAGAAGAGAAATAACACAGGTACAAATAATTCACAAACTGAAATATTTTAACTCTAATAAACACGTCAGGTCAAATAGAATGTCAATATCTTAATTAAAACATTAAATAACAATAAAGGAAACTTTCGCATTTAAACTTACTGAACAGCCACAAAATTGTACTCAGAGAAAGATTTATATATATAGCCTTAAACAACACCATTACTTAACAAAAGCTGATATAAATAATTAGTATTTAATTCAAAAAGTTGTAAGAATAAGTAGGAAAATCTCAAGAAAATATATAAATTAAAATCTCAATGAATTAGGGTTTTATAAGATCTATACAGCAAAGCAGATGAATCTACTAACTTGTCTATCAAGAAATTAAAAAAGAAAAGACAAATATACAATACTGGACAAAATAAAGGAGGTATATTCACAGATTTAATGGAAATTGGAAGACGTTTTGAAAAATGATACGACACTAGTAAAATTGAAGAATGGATGAAAATAAAGATTTTATTGAGAAATGTAAATTACACAAATTAGTTCAAGAAAGTAAGAACATTTAAATTGATTAATAACCCCTGGGGGAAAAAATCAAGAGTATTGCAAAAATGAAAATAATACACACACGCCCTCAAAAAAAGACAGAGCTCAGACAGTTCCAAATGTGATTCATAGGAGCTCAGTAGTTTTTGAATGAAAATAACTAATTCTGAAAAAAAAAAAAAAAAAGAGGATTCTTTCTAATGTTTTCCCGAGGCTGTAGCACTGGGAATAGCCTGGACTCATGGCCAGCTAAATCAGAAATAAATTTTAAAACCTTTATTTTTCTAGGCAGTATCAGGAGCCAAGAGAAGGTGGACAGTTAAATAAAACATCAGTTCACACCTATTAAAAGCAGTAGAGGCAGGTTCCGTGCCAAATTGGCTTGGAGAAATAGTGTGGCAGGTATGCTTTTAATGAAGATCATTTCTCCACCTTCCTGTTTTAATTTGATTTCCCTGGCAGAGTTGTGCTTCTCTGGCTTGGAGGAAATCTGCTTAACTACCACCATCTCACTCGGGAGCCAGACAGAACTGGATTCCTTCAACACTAGTGCAGTTTGGCTTTTTTCTTCCACAGGGATAACAGCGTTGCCTCTACCAAAGCCCTGGAGAGCATCCAGCAGGAAAGGAGAGGCTGCCCCATTTGGCTAAGACAGGCCACACGATGTCAGTGGCAGAGACTTTGCCCACTTTGAGCTAAATTATGAACTATGTCCCCTTCCCAGATTTGCAGTGGCTACATAAGACTCTCTTTGTAAAGTGCTCGGAAACTACCAAGTGCCCCTTGCGCCAGGGGAACAGCTAAGGTCTGTAGCCTCTTTAGAGAAAGCTGGGCTGCCTGCATCCTTAGCCTCTGGGGCTCTCGTAGGCAACCACCCTTTCCTTATAGATTACATGGAAATTTCACATCCATTTCATTGCTTTCCAAATAGATTTAAACTGCATATCAGCCTGCAGACTGTCCCACAAGGCTTTAATCCAGGCAGACAAGTGTTTGCTGAGCATGTCTGTATTTGTTTTCCTATTGCTGCTATAGCAAATTGCCACACACTTAATGACTTAAAACAACACACATTTTTTATCTTATACTTCAGGAAGTCAGAAGTCCAAAATGGACCCTATGGGCTGAAATTAAGGTGTCAACAGAGCTGCATTCCTTCTGGAGGTCTAGAAAATCTGTTTCCTTGCCTTTCCCAGTTTCTTGAGGCACCTATATCCCTGGTTCCTGGCCTTTTCTTCCATCTTTAAAGCTCGTTACTTCCATTGCCCCATCTTGTCTCCTGACTTCATCCCTTTGCCTCCCTCTTAGAATGACCCGTGCGATTACTTGGAGCCAACACAGATAAGCTAGGATAATCTCGCCATCTCTACCATAATCTTTACCATAATCTTTATCATAATCTTTACCATAATCATAATCCACAAAGACCATCTGTCATGTAAGACTCTAGGGAAGAGGACCGGGACACCAGTGGCGGTCACCCTTCTGTCTGCTTCAGTGTCCTGAGTGGGTAGCCCCCTTGGCCAGTATGATTCAACCAGGCAAACGCTGCCACGAGGTTGTCTGTGATTAAGATCTAGTGAAAGACCAAGAGGTGTAGCAAATGCTAAGACGTTAGGGGAGGGAGAGAACACCTTGTGTGGAAGCGCTGAGATGAGCAATCACAAAAGAAGAGCCAGCAAACTGAACTGGATCTGGAAGGATGGGGGAGAAGTTGGCTTCCTTGGGTCCCAGATGGAGCTTGATGAGAAGTCATCAGTTAAAAACATGAAATACCAGCACTTCCATTGCACTCCTTGAAGAGGCATCCCCAGACATACAAACACCAAGTAAATGGCTCTTGAGGGAGAAGGGAGTCAGAGTTGGTCTTTGGAGCCACCCCCTTCACTCCCATCTACACCCCTCATTAACACCTCCGAGAAATAGTTCTTTATCCCTCAGAATTCACTGGAGGAAGCTGGGTCAGGGCATGCCCAAACAGAGCCTCTACTCCTCCTGGAAGAAGCCTCATCAATGCCTCTATTCCACAGGAAGGAGATGTGCTCTAGTTTCCTCAGCTGGGACTCAGAATCCCTTTCTCGCTGAAACAGTGTTTATAATGAATGTAAGATACGATTGGAAAGGACTTGAGTGGAAAGGCCTTCAGAAAGCATCCAGTCCCACCTCCCTCAAAAAGCCAGCCGGTGGTGCAAGACTGGATGTTCCCATCTATGCCAAAGTGTGTGAAACCTCTGTTCTGCCCTCATTTTCGCGGACTTTTTAAAGTATACATAATTTTTAGTTTAGTTCAAGGCCATTTGAACTCTACCATTCATTCAACAAATATTTATCAGGTCAAGCACACTCCCAGTCATAGGTTTAAGAGGACACGGCCAGGAGGAATGTGTTTCTCCCACTAGTAAATGCAGGCAAACCAAGCTTGTCCCTTAGCAAGCTGCCCCCCACACAGTCTCACTGATGTGCAGTGACGCTGCTCCTCCTAAGCTCTAACTGAGATCGCCAATTCCCTGCAAGGTCATCATCTGACACATTAATTCTATATCCCATGAAATCTTTCTCCAGATTTGCCTATCAACACCTACATCGATTCACTCTTGGATCCTGGATCACCCCTTCTAAGTTTTTTTATATCAAAGCTCAGAGTTCAGAATGCAAGTGGACAAAAAAGACCAAAGGACACCTGGACCACGGCCGCCTTGCTGTCAAGGACCAGCACGCCTTGAGACCAGAACAATGCTGCTGCGTATACAGAAGAGAAAAAGCCAAGCATGATCTCATGCTTAGAGCATGTTTCCATGGTCTCATGGAGCTCATAGTACAGTTTAAGAGCTACAAATCAAATAATAATGCAAATGAACACATATAGTAATTCCACATTTTCATCAGTGTTATGAAGAAAGCGTGTGGTATGAGGTAGAATAGGCAGGCGGCATGGTTTTTATTGGAGTATCTGAATTGGCGGCATTGTAAGCTGAGGAATGAGTGTCGGTTAGAGGCTGGCCAAAAACCTACTGGGGTGGGATGGGGGGAAGAGGAACTCGCCTGGCAGAAGGAGTTGGTGCATATGTGAGGATCGTGTGGTAGGAAAGGGCTTGGGTGTTTAAAGACTTGAACAAGGACCAGCGTGACCCCTAGTAATGCATCTGCCAACCCTCTCATACTTCCTTCCAAAGGGGAATTCATTTATGTTTCTCAGCCCCACATGAAAGGTCTGTTCTCTGCAGAGTTCCAAATAAACAGACGGCTTGTATAAACCATAAGGGTTCCTTTCTCATAATCTGCTTTCCTGGTTCACAAGCTCTACGGTCTCATGTGAACTTGCCGTCAGAGGTAAAAGGCTCTTATCCTTTACATGAAAGACGGAAAACCAGCCGGAGTCTTAGCCCAGATCAGAGCTTCCCCCCACTGTGCTAGGCAACGAAACACCAGCCCTCACTTAGATGGGGTTTTGCATCACTCTACCCCTTCGTTGTCTGAAAGGTAGGGACCGGGGAACAGAGCACATGGGGAGAGCTGGTTCAAAGGCAGAGTAAGCCACGGCCAGGATAGGAGAGCCTCTAGGAGAGGAAGAAGAGAAGAAGGGGACAAGAAAGCTATACCGGCTATGTGTAAGCCCCTTTACACCTGTTTACCTCATTAAATCCCAGACAGTTTGCATTTCCACATTGATCCTTGTTTTACAGATCCAAGGGCCTAACGGTAAGAGTGAATGGGTAACTTATTTAAGCTCTCGGTTCATAAATTGTTGTGATTTTGAACCCAGGCCTGTTTCCAAAATTCTCACTCTTTCCATTACATTAGATACAGTGGATCCCGTCCACACCAAGTCACCATGCCCAAATCGGATTCGTTTCTGCTCCCTGGTAGTTCCTGACATGGTTGCTCTCTTCAGGTGGGGATAGCATATCAGGATAGATGCTTCTAGGCTTTGGTAGGCTTGTGTATCAGGAAGCTATCAGGTGACATGTCCAGGGAAAATTGTCCAAGTTAATGTGGGGTTTGGCTGCTGAATAGCCAGGGACTTTAACCCTTAAAAGCAAGGGATGGAAGTTGTCAGGCAGAGATCAAACTCACTGGCTGAGCAGGGAAGTTTCATTTCCCACAGGAACCAGGATCTGGTCATTCTGTTGACACACAGTGATGGTTAGGGGGTTATAGCCCCATGCTCGGCAAGCTTCTCGGGTAAGGTTCAACTGCGGACACTGTTTAGCCCTTCACTCTGGTGGACAAGATGCTCCCAGGGAAACACCAGGTCTGGCTTTCACTGCTTCAGAGGAAGGGATTTGTTCTATCCAGCCACTGGGCAGGGCCACACAGATAGTGACTCCAACTGTGAGCAACATCTGTATCTAGAATCAGTCGTGTCTTTGTCTTTCCTCCTGCATAGGGCTCTATTTTCTAACCCAGGTACCGCTGCTCAGATATTGTGAGAAATACCTCCCTCAGCAAAGAGCTGAAGAGATTCACACAACAGAAGTACCTGTCTGGGTATGTGGGACCAGGGCAAACTGAGAGCTGCACTGAGCCGCATTCATGGGCGACATTCTGAAATGTCTGAGAAGTCCTCAAGTCTCCCCAGAAGGTGAAGGCCATTTCACATGAGTTCTCTTTGTCTTCATCCTCCCAGTTTGAAGAAAATACCTATCCTATCAAGGCACTTTGATCATACTTCAGAACTTTCCGTGATGGTGGAAATACCTGTGGTGTCAAATATGGCAGCCTCTTAGCTACATATGGTGGTTGAACACTGGAAATATAACTAGTATGACTGAGGAAATGCCTTTTAAATTTTACTTTACTTTAATTAATTGAAATGTAAATGCAAATAACCATATATGGTGAATGGCCACTGCACTGCACAGCACAGTTCTAGATATTCAAGCGGAATAAGAACAGCAGCCATGATTATTCATTATCTGTTCCCAGTGCTATCACAATGTCTGGTGCATATTTTGCACTAAATAAATATTTCCCGTTTGGCTGAATGAAGAGAGGAAAAAAGGAATATTAATTAAATGATCCTACTATGCTAACATGGAAAGAGGGCAACAATTCCTTGTTTGGATTGTCTTTACCTCTCACTGGTTGTGTGAATTTTGGCAAGCTATCATTTAAAATGGCGTCATCCAGGTATCTGGGTGGCTCAGTCGGTTAAGCATCCGAGTCTTGATTTTGGCTCAGGTCATGATTTCGTGGTTCGTGAGATTGAGCCCCGCACTGGGCTCTGTGCTGGGATTCTCTCTTTCTCCCTCTTTCTCTGCCCCTCTCCCGCTCACTCCCTCTCTCTCTCAAAATCAATAAACTTTAAAAAGTAAATGCGTAAAAATGGCATCCTTGTAATAATTGCTGACAAGTATTAAATGCTCACTTTGTGTCATCCTTTCTAAGCATTAGTTTGTTTGGCGAAATAAGCCTATTTTTCCTTGAGGAAACTGAAACGAATGAGATCCAGTCAATTGTTTCAGATGAAGGTCATGACCAATCACTAGGCATAAAGTCAATTACATCGACTCCACCAGGTCTATATGCATTACAGCATATATATACATTTACACACATGTATTTATGTATACTCATATATACATACACATGTATATGTATTAAGTATATATACGGTATATATATATATATATATATATATATATATATATATATATATGTGTGTGTGTGTGTATGCATATCCAATAGTGTTTGAAAGCCACTAGATTAAGTAACTTTATCAAGGCTATTCAGCTGGTTAATGGTGATTTGGGATTTGCACGAGGCGATCTGACTCCAAGTCTCCTACGTTAACTGATACACTCTACAACTTACTCTGGTTTTATACGAAATGTGTTTACATTTTAAACTGACTTATATACGCATAAATCCTAAGAACCTCACCCGTCCATTAGGTATGGAATATGCATGTGCGTGTGTCCACACACATACACTTGCTTTGAGTAATGCCTAATACCTTTTAGACTTAGTCTATTGTCTCTGGCTGTGCACCAGGGAAAAGTGATCTTAGTTTAAATGTCTTTAAATCATCCTAAAGGATTCCATTCTGGCCGAGACTGCTAGGGCTCACCAATATACGTATTTCTCTTTTTCCCGCTGGGTACATCACTGGGCTATGTTTCCCATTTGCTTTAAAGTGAGATGAGGCCATGTACTTGAGTTCTGGCCTGTGGGGTGCAGGTAGAAGTGATGTCCCTCATCCCTAGGATGGACCTCTAAATCGTCCCATATAGTCTTCTAGACTCTCTCCTTCGCTCATCAGCAGGCTGGATGCATAGAATAAACTGGAGGATTTTGAGGTCTGAGGGTGTGGCAGAGCCACGGGATGGAAGCAGTCATAGCCCCTGCCTTCTTTCCCCACCCTGCATTAGACTGTGACACGAGAAAGAAATAGTCCTTTGTTCTGTATGCCTGACTGACATACCACTTTAGTTGGTGAGATGCACAAAAGAAAACAAATCTTGGGTGTGCCCTTTTGCCATGTCCACTGTCATGCTGAGTAAAGGAGGGGTATGGCACCAACCATGAGCTCCTGGGGCCAGCATGGGTAAGAGGTCTATATCCCTTGGCTTGTCTCAATTCTTTGGGCATCAGAAGAGAAGGAGGATGGGCATTCAGTCATCTTAATAACATGAACTTCAACCTGCATAGTGCTTTGTAATTTCAAAAAGGGCCTTTTCCACACATTATTTTATGTGGTTAAATTGGAGAAGGATGAGAATCCCTATTCTACAGAAGAAAAAGCTGAAGTTCAAATATAGTCATATTCACCTGCAGTTTCACGCACACTTTAAGAGCAAGGATTCATATCCTTGCCTGCAGACTCCAAATCTAATGACCGACTGAGGAAAAAGTGGATAGGAGGCATCAGGCATCCCAAGGCCAAAGTGGAGGTTGGTCTACATGAAGCAAGCCCAAGCTCCTGTCTGCTTGCTAGAAGGAAGACACACACCATATGTGGTGTTTTCAAAGCATTCTTACATCTGTCATTTGAGTCTCACCATAACCCTGTGGGGCAAGCAAGGCTGACACCAGTAACCCCATTTTCCAGATGGGTCACCTAAGACCCAGAAAGAGACAGCAACTTTACCAGGTATATAACTCACTGGTGAGAGAATTAAGATTAGAACCCAGGTCTCTTGATGCTGGGTGTAAATTGTTGTTGCTGGATTGTGCTTCTCCTCAATCCCTGATCTTAGAGAACTTCTTGTCTACTTTGAGAATTCTTCACCGGCCAGGGTTTTATTTTCTAAGACCTGATAGCTCTGCATGAACTAGACATTTGTTACACGTTGTGTCTAATGCATTTTAGTTCAGGGGAAATCATTGGCTTTAAGGAAGATAAAAGTGGTCTTTAATATATTTGTTGCTTCTTTTCCTAATCTTTCTTGATGTTCCTCCTCTGGGACCAAGGATATTTTGGGTTAGTACTGCAGTATTTCGTATTGTCTGGATGGTGTTGCCATGGAAAATGGCCATTTCTCTTGCAGGGCAAAGGATGGGATGGATCAGTGAAGGGGAGATACAGTATATCACAGCCCTATGGATGTGGGACCATAGGTTCTGATTTTGCATTTTGGAATGCAACATCTGATTGACAAGAAAGAAAAACAAACAGATGAAGAGACTGAGGGTGGCCACCACTGTCAGGCACACATGTGCTCCATTGCCCCCTGGAGCAGTAGATCGTAAATCACTCAACAATGGGGCTCAAGAAGGAGCAGACGTGCCACGCTGCAAGGATTGATGGCGGGAGGTGGGGATAATGCAAGAAGCAGAGATGGTGTAGTAGGCTGAATGGTGGCCCCCAGAGCCGAAGAATATTACCTAATATGGCAAAAGATGTGATTACACTTAGGATCTTTAGAGGAGAAGCATTTCCTGGTTTTTTTTTTGGCGGGGGGGGGGAGGGTCGGGGAGGGCAGTGGACCCTAAATGTAATCACGGGTATCCTCCTAGGTGAGAGGCAGAGGAGGTTTTGAGACAGATGCACAGAGGAGAGGTGAACGAAGATGGAACAAAGAGAGATTCAGCACAAGCCAAGAACTGCCACCAGCCACCGGAAGCTGGAAGAGGCAAGGAAAGGCTCCCCCCTAGAGACTCTGGAGGAAGTATGACCATGCTGACACCTTGGTTTCAGACTCTTGGCCTCCAGAACTGTGAGGGGATAGATTTCTCTGGCTTTAAGATGCCAAGCTTGTAGTGTATTTTATAGCAGCTCTAGGAAAGTCATACAGATGGGTGAGATTAGCATGTGAGTCAAGTACCAAAAGTCTGCAGAGAGGGAGACTCTGGAGGATCTAACCCTTGACCAAATCCAGAATGTGTAGATCATGAGAACATCCGATATGCAACACCAAATACCTTCAGATTTACACTAGCTGACTCAGAAAGTAATTCCAAATTGAGTTCTCCTGGGACACTAGAATGAAAGCAAAGCATGGGAACTAAAATTCTGGGGTACTTTGGAAGCAGAGGATTATAACCATGATGGGACTATGATCTCTACACCTCCCTCGAAGGCACACCCCTTTGATATCTTCTCCTGCAGCCAGGGGAGAAATCTAGGGATTTGGGAGAACTCAGACTAATGAAAAATGATTGTGAAATGTCATTCAGAGTTGTGTGTGTCTGTGTGCCTGTGCATGCGTGCACGTCTGCATTCCCTTTGCAGAAGCGGGTGGCCGAGGCAGTATCTGGAACAGGGACAGGGTGAACCCCTCCAGAGTCTATGGAGGGAGGGGGTGTCTACCCACAAAGGTCAATCCAGTGGGACAATCCATAGCATTGGTCCTTCCACTTTCTCTCCCCAGAAAACAACATAAAAAGGGCGGTTACACAGATTACCTAAAAAGCAAAGTATTTATTAAAACCCGTCACATCACCCCTTGCCCTTTGGGAAGTGTAGTGAAAAAGGACTAAGTTTTGTAATCAGACAAATTAAGTCCCAGCTCCAGTACTTTTCTGTGTTACTTAATCTCTCTGAGCCCAACCTTTCTCTTCTATAAGAATGGCCTGTGTCTACTTACACAGTTTCAGAACTAAGTAAATGATGTATATATTTCATTTCATATACACACTCAATCAACGTTAGAGCTCCTGGAAAGCAATATTAGCTTCAGCATCACGTGGAACCCAAGTAATATCTGAGATGGCCTTCTGTAAATGGGGAGCTCAGAATTGACCTTGCTCTCCTTAATCAACAGCGATTACCTCCTTCAAACCTCTTGCTCCTTGTTCCAAATCTAAACTGATCCTTTCACCTCCTAAACCAGACCTCATAGAACAGATTTTCTTACTGCCAAGAAAACTCAGATTTAAAACTGGACTTTCTATTTTTCTCATTTGATGTCTTCATTAAATTTTACATTTGCAGGGACCCCACTAATCATTTATAGCCATTTTCCTTTATTACCTGGGGCTGCCACAGGGCAGTGGAAACCTCCTGTTCAGGGACTAGCAGCCAATGAAGGGAAGAAAAAGCAAGAGAACTCAGAGCCCAGAATTTCACCCCGTGACTGCTCCCAGCAGCCCCCTCCCAGTCCTCTCACTGCCAAGGGAACAGGCAAAGGCCTCAGACCTCAGCTCTCTGCCTCAGAGACAAAAACACAAACAAAATCGCCAGCCTTTGCCTACTGTCCCTTTCCATTTTGTCAGGTCAGTGAAAAGCAAAGCCAGCGAAAACAATTTTTTCTTTTAATTTTAATATTGTCAATTGCAATAAACTCAACGAAGTTTTACTAGCAAACTGTTTTCTGTTTGTTCAGGGGAATTAAGCTGTAGTCTTCGAATCCTGCTGTAACTAGATATTTGGTTCTGGAAAAAGACTGCAGCCTCTCCCTGAGCTAATGAATTCTTCTGGCTGCTATAGATCTGGAGCCCAGGCTGAGCTTGTGGGGCTATTTGATTCATTTATAGCTAGTGACTCAATGCGATATGTACACAAAAGGGGAAATACTTTCTGTGGCATTGGAAGCACTTAATGGCAGCAGATAAAATGGTCACAGCCAGTTTGTTGACTGTCTCCCTTCCTTAAACAGTGGCCCAGTTATATCTTTGCATAAACATGCAGCAGAGACTTGAAAACAGAAAGAAAGAAAGAAAAAAAGAAAGAAAGAAAGAAAGAAAGAAAGAAAGAAAGAAAGAAAGAAAGAAAAAAGAAAGTGGGGTGCCTGGGTGACTCAGTCGGTTAAGTGTCTGACTCTGGATTTCAGCTCAAGTCATGATTTCAAGGTTCATGGGATAGAGCCCCACGTGAGGCCCTGCGCTGAAACTGTGGATCCTGCTTGGAATTCTCTCTCTCTACCTCTCTTTGACCCTCCCCACCTCTCCCTCTTTCTCTCAAAATAAGTAAAGTTAAAAAAAAAAAAAAAGCCATGCAGCAGAGACTTAAGTGTTATGTAAACAGTTGAGATGAATAAAACTTGATTAAGTTGGGGCTGAGCGCTGGGTGACTCTGGACAGCTGAGTATCAGGTGGAAAGTAGCCAAACCCCAAGGAAGGGACTTCTTTTCTCCAAGGGGAGCCCCTGACCTGAGAGTGCTTTCTGGGCTGCAGCCATCTTGGTCTGGCAGCCATTGGTGAGTGTCCTGTTCACGCCTGGGTCAGAATGACAGCAAAACCACAACCACTGCTCTCAACATTTGTCATTTTTCAGGTTGGGACAAAGAAGGAAGTATAGCAGAATCTGAACTCAAACCACAAAGCCACAAGCTTAGTAAATATCTGAAACATGAGAAAGAATAGTAGGAACGTGTGGGCTGGTTAAGACTTCATAGATCGTCTCTGAAATGAATTTATGACCTTGCTTCCAGGTTAGAGAGTCTCAAAGCTGTCATCTGAGATGAATATGTTGATAAACTGTCCTATACAACTGGCAGGTTATGATTAGATTTTTGCTGGTTTCTTCCACTCTGCTCTCACTATTGCCAGTTCTGGTTCAGAACCCACTGGAGGGCTTTCTGTCCCCACAGCCCCCGGGCACCCTTTTCTGAAGGGTCTTCAATAGCCGTTCTCTCTGCCAGGACATCGTTCTGCTGAATAATTCCTATTCATCCCAGCCTCAGGGGTTTCCCTCTCTCAGTCCTTGTCCTGCCCAAGTCTGAGCGAGATTCTCTTCCATCAGCAGGACCTCAATATGCTCAGTTTTCTGCTTACTTGTCAGTACACCCCTGACTCTAGTCTGAGTTCCATCAAGGGCACCACATCTACCTCATCTGTCTCTATAGCTCTGGTACCTCCCAAGACTTACGGCACATGCCTGGTAAATACTTGCAGTCTGAGTGGAAAATGGGCAAACTGTGTCTATAAGTAGATACGTGTTTGAGCCCAGTGGTAGGGAGAGGGCATAGGGAGGAAGAGAAAGACTCCAAATCCAAACTGCTGACAGTTTTCTTTCCTGAGCACAGGCCATTTCTCCCCTTGTCAGTAGGCATTTGAACACTTGATAATAAAAACGAAAGCAACTCTCTGGTTGTTGTAACTATCCTCAAAAAAATGAGACTTGGTCAGTATGCCTTCAATCCCTCTAACTTCTAAAACACTTAGGTGTCCCGAACACATCTGTCTGGGCTCAGGGTATCCCTTGCAATATAGCACTGTACCTCCCTCTATGCTGGGTCATTTCGTCTGTCCAGTTAGCTTGATTCACTCATTAGGCTCAGCTCCTGAGTTTTGGACCTGGGCTCTATTCTTTGGCTCGGGCTGAACATGCAAGATTTTCCCTTCATCAGGCTAATGAAGTAAGAGTCTTATGTCATCATTAGTGCTGGTGTTAATCCAAGCAGAACTAATATTGGTGTTGTTCCAAGTAGAATTAACCAAGCCCAGCCCCCAACAAGCCAGATGTTAGTCAAGCATTTCTTACTGGCATTAATGAATAACTCCCTTGGGCTTCACAAACAGCTGAGTCCACCAAATGAACTTCAGGGACCCAGAAGCAAGCTGCCTGCCTAATGGAGACTTGTCCCAGGAGGATACTAAGGACTTAGAAGTTCTGGGCTAAAAGCAAGAGAGAGTTCTCTTTTCTTGGTAGCAAATGACCATACCACTCCTAGCTGTCCAAAGATCAAAGAGAGGGCCATATGAGACAGCCCCAGAGGCTTTGTAGGCAGTGTTTCTTTGCGGATTGCTCTCTTCTTCTGTGCCTATCCCCAAAAGGGATGCACGTTTGTGTTGATTTCTCCACTGGACTGTGAAAGCAAGGTCTGTATCTTTTCACCTCCACATCCCTGGCACCAGGTAGAGAGATCAGCTAACTGCTGTATGGAAATAAATTATGGTAGCATGTCTTCCTGAGATGGTTTGCCTCAATGCCCAAGTCCGCTTGGCTTTTCTCTTACTCACCCTCAAGTAAAACATATCAGCTCTAGACTTGCCATTTGTACTTGATGACTGCTGTCACAGGAATGTGATAATAAGAATAGAAACCATTTCTAGGAAGAGCCAGACACTGCTAAGAAATTTGTATGCATTTTTCAACAACCCGCGAAAGCAGTATATCAGGATTTTAAAATACGTGACCGAAGCTTGGTATCTGGGGAGGGTGCAGGGAGAGGGGTGATTGGTTAAATGATTGGCTTAAGGTCATAGGCCTAGTCCAGAGAAGGTTAAGGATGGCTGGTGACATATCTACCTTTCCACTAGCTGTTGGGTGACCTGTTCAGCAGCATGTTACCCGTCTATGCCACCAAGAAAATAACAGGGCAGACGTCTGTAGTTTTTCCTCCCCAAGCCATAAAATCTCTATAGTAAGAGAATTTGTAAATGAGAGGCTTAAAATATTATGAGAAAAATAGAAGGGACAAGGAAGATAATGGAGGCCTTTTTTAAGACTATTTTTAGATTTGCTAAAATAACAAAGACAATAGACTAAAGAAACTATCAAAAAAATTTTGCAGATGTTTAATTATTATGATTGGCTACTTTACAGTTGATTTCCATATACTCTACCATTCCCTCCACCCCCAACTACCCCAAGCTGGAATATTTTCAGGTTCTCTGTTTCAGTGGGATGCATATAAATGTCTTCTAATTAGTCACAGATAATACAGATATCAACAGGATTTTTCTCTCTGTGGCTCCTCCTCTATCCAGACGGTCAAGGTCCCATCTATTAATGACTCAGATATTGACTCCCTCACCATTGACCTAGAGATGCAGAGGAACTTGGACTCTTGCACTGGAAAAAGTCAGGCTTTATCAGTCCACCCCCTTGCTCCCCAGTGGGGCTTTGTTCCATCCTTGCTAACTTCACACATGAGCACGAGAGGGACACCCTGACCTACTCCCGCCCATCCTATCCTCTCTCCCGAGTCTCAGACCCCGCCTTCCTCGGAGGACAAGAATGTGCTCCAAAGGCCAGGCTTAGTTCAGCTACACTTTCTTTCCGTCTCTTAAAGCAGCAGTTTAGAAATCCCTATGCCTATTCTTTTGCTGATTCTTCTGCTTTATGCCCTTTGTGCCCAGCCTTCAGTTTCCTCTCTTTCTAATTATCCTTGTCAAGAGTGCCTAAAACTTTCTGTATATTTAAATATTCAGCTGGAGGAAGAATATAGATAACAAATCTATTGAAGTAGGCTTTCCCTAAGGGACATTTGAGGTTGGGGACACAATCTATGCTACATACAGATTCTTTCCTTGGGTCAATGCCCAGTCCAATTGTGCAAACCCGTTTCTGAGAGCCAGACGATGGCCATAGTAATAGATCCTTTTTTCAAACACCCTGTGCTCCAAGCACTGTACTAGACCGGGCACTTTCCATGGAATATATCTAATTTAATGACTCTCCAAAGAAAATATGATCACCTCTATGTTACCAGTGAAGAAACTCAGGCCCTTCAGTGTTAACTGATTGGCTTTAAAGTTAAGTCGTTGGAGATGAGTTCACTGTTCTTCCCTTTAAGGAATGCTAGGGATGTTCCTTGAGCATCTACTACGCACCAGCATTTTAATGATGTGATTTACATATATTTTCACATTTAATCTTTGCAACTCAAAAAACTAATTATAATTATCCTTACTTTACTGATAAGCACATTGAACATTGGACGGCTAAAAAGTGACAGGGCTGACATTAGAACCCAGGACTGTCAGACAACAAAGCCAACAAATGGGGTGGTGTAGATGTTCTAAATCCTCATGACAAAAACATAAACTCTTCATCCCAAAAGAATTCTTTGTCACCGGTATTGCACTCAGCTTGGTAGTTGACATCAACTTCTTGACTGGCCAACTGTTGGTCTAATGCCTGTTAATGCAGGCACCAGATGTCTCCGACCAGCCTGCTCATTGGAGTCAGGAGTACATGACCCCTCCTTAGAGTGGAAGGCTGCTGTTACAATACAATTATTCATGTTAGACCTTTATGCTCACCTAAGCCCTCTCTTTAAGACTAAATCGAACCACAACATGTCTACCTTGTAGCATCTTTGCCCTCTGCTTCCATGCCATCTGTATATTCTTAGGGGGTATAAATGACCCTCTCACCTCTCCATGATCCTCCAGGGTCAAGGCCTAGAGCTGACAACTCCTTGGAGATTCTGGCAAATGCATAGCAAATGAGCAGAAACCCATACACCTCCTTCCAGGAAAGGAGGAAGGCTCAGGAAGAGGAAGAGCAGCTGATGGTTGGGCTGGAGGTTGACGCTGGGCCCATTTGAGCTTCAGGCTGTGTCCCGTCCATGGTTCCTGAACCGGGGGACAGGGCTTTGCTGCCCTGCCAAGGAGGGTGGCCTGGGCTGCGGCCACCCCGTGTGTGGGACCGTCCAGGAAAAGGTATGACGTGCCTGCATGGCAGGCATAGATAAAGAGAACAACACAAGGACTGGAAGTTTTTTGAGTTATTAATCTAAAGCAAATGATGCATTTTAGCTGTTGGATTCAAAAGCAGATGTCTTTGGAAGTAGCCAAGTATGAGGCATTCAAGAGCGTAGCATTGGGAATGAGGGTTATAAATATGCATTGCAGTGATCGCACTTAACAATACTATATCCTATACATGCGACTTGCTAAGACAGTAAATCTTCAATGTTCTCACTACAAAAACGAAATGGTAATTTTGTCACGTGATGGAGGTATAGATCTAGCACGATGGAGGTAATCACTTGGCAATACATGAGCACCTCAAGTCAACACATTGTACACTTTATTTTTTACCTTATGTATTTTTTTAGGTAGGCTTCATGCCCAGCACAGAGCCCATGGCGGGGCTTGAACTCACGACCCTGAGATCAAGACCTGAGCTCAGATC
The DNA here is from genome assembly GCF_024362965.1 of Panthera pardus. Lineage (NCBI taxonomy): Eukaryota > Metazoa > Chordata > Mammalia > Carnivora > Felidae > Panthera > Panthera pardus. The sequence continues at coordinate 45,659,272 of NW_026526688.1, read as the reverse complement.
GAGAGTCAAATAACTGACTGAGCCACCCAGGCGCCCCTGTACACTTTAAACTTACACAGTGTTCTATGTCAGTTATAGCCCGATAAAGCTGGGAAAATTAATTAGTTTTTAATTAATTACCTAATTACTATGCATTGCTGTAACCTCTTAGTTATATCTTTTATTCCCCTCCCTCCTGTGTCCTACTCGAGGTCACAGGAATGACACCTGGAGTGTGAGAAACGTGTGCGGTGGAATTGGTGATCCCCCGCCCATCTCCACACTCATGCACATCCTCACTCGTGTGAAAGTGTAATCCACAGGTCCACCCAGTGGTTTAATCAAGGCAATTAGGGGAATTAGTTGCACTCGTTATCCAGCACTACCTGTGTGCTGGACGGCAGCGCCACCAATATTTTGCTGAAGTCCCAATTCGGGGCACTTCCCTAGTTTTGGAAATAAATGAAACTTTCTCCACACATACGGGTAAAATCCCATTCCAAGCACGCCAGTATATTTTCCATTTTCATCTTTTCTCGGCAGGAATGCAAACATTCATCTCGATAAAATGATGAACACCTGCCGAATGCAACTGCAAAGCCCCAGAGATCCAGGGTCTGCCCAGATCTCAGGCACGCCCACCGCAAGTGCACGCACGTGCACCGCCCACACGGCAGCGGCCACCGTCCCCTCATCCGGCGATCCCTGGACTCACATGCCCTCGGCTCCCGCCCTTGTCTTTACAGACTGTCAAACCGCCAGCCTCCTCTGATCCCTGCCCTCCTTTTCCTCCAAATTAAATTTCAACTTTTTGTAAACCTCTGTGAAAATGACAAGCCGGTGCCAGGGCTGTCTTTTAATACACAAAAGCATAAATAATGCCATCCATCAGGTCTGTCACTCAGAAAGATAGATTGCTAGTTGTCCAGACCCCCGAATGACACCAAAGCCAAAGTTAGAAAGTGTCTCTTTTCTTTTCTGTAGTCAGTCTCTCTCACTCACATGCTCTCTTGCTCACTCTCTTTTTTATTTGCTGGACTGCTTGATTCTGATTAATGGTCCTGTCAGGGTGGGATTCCACTTGCTCGGATAATGAGTCAAGAATGTATTCCCTGTCACAGGCGCAGCAGATGTCAGGGGCAGAAGGGCTCAGGGATGCCAGAAACAATATACAGTTTCTTCCTAGTCCCCTGACAGGCCAATATGCTGCACAAGGTCTAATTTATGTAGACAAAATGCAGGCGGGGCTGCAGCCACCGGAAAACTGCCCCCGAAAGCCCGGGCTTCAGTGCAGTTCACAAGCCGGCCCTGCTCGACGGCCCAGCGGGCGGCAGCGGGCTGCAAATGAACACCGCACATCCAATAGCGCTGCCTCCCAAGGCCTGACCGCGCCGAGAGGCCCAGGACCCCCTCTGACTTCATTAAACCGCACTTTATATCATTATGGGAAGAAATCAAACAGGGCAGAGGGCTTCTGTTCCCTGTAACGGCTTGATTAGGTTATTCGCTGCTGGGCTTGGGCATTACCAGACGGGAGCTGCCGAAGGGTGCTGAGCTGAGTCAGCTCGCAGAGCCGCTCCATCCAGACACCCTCTTGGCTTCCATGGGGCTAATTTGATCTCAGAAGTCTCTGTCCCAACAGAGACGGCCAGGCTGCCGTCATTCCGCGGGCACTCCGGGAAACGAGAGCTGTTCCTTGGCCAGAGGGAGACGGAGACACTTGGTCTCAGCCCAAAGGTGAACACCCTTGCTACAATCAACCTGTCCAGATAGATTTCGCGCATACTTCCTTCTTGAGAAAAGTCTCTAGGGCTCTTTCTGGAGGTGTAACATTAAATCAATGTATATTGACCTTGGAAATTAAAAAATGACCACACTCCTCTGACAAACAACTCAAGCAGTTAAACGTTAAGGACACGACTGGAATTCAATAGATCAAAATCAGGCAGGGGGACTGTCACATCACCAAGCCTGAGAAGATAAAACTCATGTCCACCAACCTCCATTTTCATCTTAACGGGGTTGCAAACATCCTCCAGTAAGTCAAACCAACAATTCCAAAGAGTTGCTAAGACTCCATGAAGTAATAAGTATTGAGCTTTGCATGGCTTCTACACTTGATTTCTGGGGGGCTAATGGACTCTTCCGATTGGGTCTCTGGTTTCAGGTGCTAGGTTGTGGGCCTTGCTGGTTAAACGGAAACAGGCAACAAGACTGAATTTAACCCAAATGTTATATGTTCACTTGATGTTCTTTTTTCTAATGGTGTTTTTCTTTTTTACTAACATGCCTCGGTCCTTCTCAAAGATTTTTTTTTTTTAATTCAAAAAGGATATCACCATTATGGTAGTCAATGTGATGGGACAGAAAGAGTGTGGATTCCAGGGATGGACAAGTCGGTGTCTGAGCAAGGTTCTACCTCATGCAAGGTTCCAGGCTGTGAGCAAATTGTACAAGCTCTCTGCATCTCGTTCCTTTTAACTCTAAAATGTGGCTGAAGTCATCTACCTGGTGGCATCTGAGGTCATGCGCACACAGAGCAGAATATAGAGTAGGCCTTGTATAAGCATTTTCTGAAAACCAGGTGGCCAGTAAATGGTAGCAATTATTATTATATATTTTGTCCCACTGCCTCACATGGTACCATGCAAAAGCTATTACTATGCAGATATGATACCTTTCTCACTATTTAGTGGGGGAAAAAAGGAAAATAGAATGGGGCCCCTGTGGTCATTGCCCACTTCAGCGAAGTTCAGATACACCAATCTTGAGTGGATCAGTACCAGTCTCACCCCCGTTCATACCCTCCAGAGACCATCCTGGTTCCAAACACATTTCCCGACATCTGCCTCTTGGCCTGCAAATGTAACCCTGTTCCTTCCAAAGCCTGAGTGCTGATCGGGTCTCTCTTAATTCCATCCACCCGAGTTCCACCCCTAGAGACCACTTGGGATTTTCACACGAGATAGCAATGGGAAAAGAAGGCAAGAGAAAAATTCCGAAGTATTTTGCTTCCACTAAAATGAAGACATGTACTGTTGAAAGGGAAGAAAAGCCAAGCTGCAAAAGAGTATGTAGAGTAAAACCCAATGTATGTTAAATACGTCTGCATTTATTTACATTTATTTAATTTCTGGAAGGATGCATAAGAGACTTAACCATAGTTACCTCTGGGTAGTAGGTGGGAGGTCAAACTTTTGATCACGACTGTGTGTTGCTTTTATATTAAGAACCAAATTCAAAACAAAGAAAAAGAAGTGGGAAGGCCAAATTAAGGAAACCTACTTTCTGATCTCCCTCAACTTAACACACTGACCTCTCTCTAATGGTCCAGACTTTACTAGAGAACCATCAGGCCAAAGCAAATATCGCAATATAAGTGAGTCCCACTTTGTGAAAATCCAGTGTTAAAAAATCCAAACATCAGGCAGTGCTCCAGCAGGAAGACACAACAGCAAAGAACCTGGCTTTGAAGTGGCCATGAGGGCAGGTCATGTGGCGGGAAACGCAGCTGACAGCGGACACGGGCAGCCTTGACTAACAGATCTACGTGCCGAGGACCCTCCAAGGAGAGGTCGCAAAAGAGTGGTGAGCGCGGAATGTTTTATAATCATTAGACAATTTTCATGTTGCAGGTGACTCTTTCAATGGTAAGCTCCCGCAATCTGTTTGCAGGTTTGGAACCGTCGCTAAGGAGCTGGAGCAGAGCTGGGAAATTAACATTTACGGGGATTAGAGGCCATCTTACCAAATGGTGAACAAGCAGATGGGTAGGGTGGTGGAAAGTGGCTGCCTCCTCCAAAAAAATAAGCCAAAAGAAGTCATTTCCAGGCGATGTGTAAGAAACCTGGTGTGTAAGATTAGCTACATTTGCACCAGCTCGACCTTCAAAACATGCTGGTTTTGATTTATCCGAGTGCAGGTCATTCATTACAGAAGAAAAAATCCCAGAGCTAAGGCATGAAGGAAGGTCACCAGAAAGAGGCCAGGGTGAGCACACTGGAAACCAAACTGAGAAGAATAGTGGAATGGAAAAATTAATTTTAGATCCCAGTTACTGAACTGTTTCCAAAGGCCTGCCTGTTCCGGGGTACCCAGAAGTGTGGTGTGGAACCGGCCCTAGCTGGTTCTGTGCGCCTTTCTAGGGCCTTGCTCACGGGACCGGGAAACAGAGGGCCAGTCAGACCAGCGTTGGAAATAGTAATGTCATTGGCTGCGAAGTGTTAGGAGTTGCAGAGATGAAGGGCATTTCTGCTATTAAGCCATTGGCCTCCAGGAATTTCCTCAAATGTCCCTATAGAGCCCTGATGAGGGGGAAGAGCTGGAGTTGATAACTGGTTTGTCTCTGGCCCCACGCGCATGGCATGCCCTGCCTTGGTGTCAACACTCCAGTGTTCCCACTTACCTGAGGCTCTCAGTTTTCCCTTCCACCTCAGTAAGTCACCCAGGCTGCCTTCTAGGACAACTCGGATCCAACCTTCTCTGCCTTTCATATTGTTTAGATGCCCCAAACCCTTTCTTTGGAAGCACACTGAGATGTCAAATATAAAGCCATGCCAGGAGCCTTCCTTGGCTGTCCTTGGGGACGTTCTTTCTGGCGACACTCTGTGCAAGGGATGGTTCTTGACGTCTCTCTGGTCAGGAAAGCAGCATCATCTTTGACAGGTGCCATAGTGCCCAATGGGATGTGTCCACTGGATGATACTGGTATTTGGTGACGGTAGTGGTTGGAGAGTAGTAATTAACCCAAATCTACACATTACTGTCACAGTTATCTCCCCAAACCCAAAACACATGGGTCCCTGATGACTGTTTAAGCAGGTCTCCTTCATGGAAGAGGCTGGTGATGAACCCAATTTGCTTCTCATCTCTTCAGGGAAGCTTCTCTAGTTAGAGTAGTTCCCTCCCAACTCCCTGTCACTACCTGTATTTAATTTCCTTCAACACGTGCATCTGAAAGTCTGAGATTTTTCAAAAGCAGAATCTGAGGCAAGGACTTGGGTTGGTGGGTCATTTATCTGGTAGCTGATCCCAGGAGGCAGAGATAGGGAAGGGAGCAAAGAAGAAAGCCAATATGAACATATATTATCATAGTCTGTGGTGTAGGCAAAGGATGCCTGATTCCAATCACACTCCCAAGAAGACAAGGCTTCAGAACACAGCCCGACACTGTCCACCTTAAAGGTTGGGAGCCTGCAGTATTTACCCACCAATTCCTAGTACTCCCTGTTAGTCGAGTGTTGTCCCTGGAAGCATGAATTGTCCCTCACTGCTGCCTGATGCTGGCCAAGGATATCTGGAGAGGCATCTGAGAAAACCCTGAGGCAGAATGCAGGAGACACGGGAGGCTAGAAGTGGGACACTGGAAGCTCCTGGAAAATCTGAGCTCACATAGGATGTCCACCAAGGGTACAGGCTGCAACCAGAGGTGGGCCAAAGGGATTGGGCATGGACACTCGAGGCATCTCTTATGACACTTGCTATAAAATTCTCTTATGTATGAGATGTTTACTCATTCAGGGTCTCTCTCATGGAGGGAGCAGATATCTCTCCACGAGAGCAGAGACCTCCAAGTGTCCATAACAAAGCTTTGGGAGAACTAGAAACTGGCACTGCCCCACCCCCACACAGGTTACAACTTCTCAGGCATAAGAGTCAGCCACAGGAGCTCATCTGAAATGTAGGTGGCATTTAAACCATCCCGCTTTGCCTTGTTTTGTAATGATAACTCATATTAACTGAGAGTGAATGGTCCACCCTCAACTTATAACACTGTTGCCTAAAAAAAAAAAAAAAAAAAAAAAAAATTGAACTCTTTTCCCGACCACAGAGTAGAGACCATAGGATGGTTTTGTGGTCAGGGTAAAGGTTGGATTTCATCTCCCACAAAAGCAAAGCCCGCATATTCTCTACTTTTGTTTATGGCTTTTCCTTGAAATTTTTTAAACCTAAAAAGTGGGCAAGGGCTGCAGATAGTGTCCTGGTATCTGAAAGACACAGGAAATAGTTGCTAAGCTTGGAGCATCACTACGGCTGCCCTTGACGCACCCAGGTTTCTTGACCTCACAGACCTATGTGTATACACATAACCTCACAAAGAAATCACCAGGGGTCAGCGTGTTTGCTTATATACCATGAGTTGAAATTCAAGTCACACATTCAGGCAGAAATCTGGGTCCATACTCTGACCCAAAATGATCATACGATGTCTAGAACCAAACCTTTTAGATACATTTATTTGAAAACACATGAAAGGCTACTTTTAGTTTTGTGAAAGACTTCTGGGTTATCAATACCCACCTCAGCCTGATTTTAAAAGATACTCACTAATAAAAAAAAAAAAGGCAGCTCAGTTTATAGTTGTGTAATGAATTCTGATCTTCCCAGAAAAAGCAAAAAGGGTATTAGGGACTGTTATGGGTTGAACTGTGTCCCTCAGAAAGATATTATGAATCCCTATCCCCAGTACTTCAGAATGTGACCTTATTTGGAACTAGGGTCATTGAAGATATAATTAGTGAAGATGATGTCATACTAGAATAGGGGGGGCCTTAATTCAATATGACTGGGACACCTACAAGAAAGGAGAACACCACATGAAAATATAGAGACATACAGGAAGAAGGTGGTCAATGACAACTGAGGCAAAGGTTGGAATGATACATTTACAAGTCAAGGATTGCAACGGATTGCCAAGAACTGCCAGAAGCTAAGAATATGGAAGGAAAGACGCTCCCATTAAAGCCACCAGAGAGAGCATAGGCCTACCAACACCTTGATTTCAGACTTCTAGCCTCTAGAACTACTGCTGTTGTTTTCAGCCATGTGGTTTGTGATACTTCGTTAGAGTGCTAGGATATGAATACAGGAAGCAAACTAGACTGACAGCTTAGGAAGTAGATCCCATTAGAGCTCCAGAAGTGTGAACATCACCACCACCCCCAACCCCCACCTATCCATGGCATGTACTGAGCCCTGCTACAGTGAGCAAAGAGGATCTTCTGGGAAATTCTGTTCAGTGGCCATTTTGGCTACATCAATAGTCGGCTTGTAGCTGAAGAGTGTGGTTCTTTGGATACGAAGTAGGATTCCTAAGGAACTGGGAAATGCAGCCCTCCATTATCCTGAGGTTGTGTAAATCACTGGGGAAAATGAAATGTGTATTAGATGTCATTGGAACTTGGAGTAAGGAGGAAGAGAGGGGGCGTAGGAGGTGGAGGGCCAGAGCAAGGGAGAAGAGACGAGAGAGAGAAGGGGAGGAAGAAGAACAGTACAAGACAAGATTTCCAAAAAGACAGAAACAAGACTTTCAGCTTTCTGCTTCATCTTCAACCTCCAGTTTGCCCCCAGATATGCATTTTGGAAATTATTAACTTTCTCCCTTCCCTCGACCCAGCTCTCATTCAGAACCTCGCACTCTCTCATCTCGATTACTGCTTTAACTTTTTACCAGCCCCTTAACTCACCTCTACATGGTTACCAGAGCAAGCATGGGACTCTCTGCTCACAGCCCTTCCCCAGCTTCCTATTACTTACCTATAGAATCAAGATGGAACTCCTTAACGTAGTACCCCAGGACCTCCAAAATCATACCTTCAATCCACACTCCCTGTACAATCTTGTACCCACATGGAGAGTATCTTTGACTCCAGGCCAATTAAATTATACACGTTGATTTTTCAGAAGTGTCTGCTTTTTCTCCTGCTTGAAATGTCCTTCCTCCTTTTTACCTTATGAGCTTCTACTCATTCTTTTAGATCCAGCACAGATATCACCTCCTTTATAAAGATTTCCGTTGTCCCCTCCCCCAGCAGTGGCAGAATGAATTTTGCCCTCTCCTGTATTCCCACAGAACTTAAGAGATGACATCTGCCACAATAAATTGTAGTTATCTGGCTATGGAATGGTTTGCCCCATCAATCTGTATGTTCCAAGAGCACCTTATTCAACTACAGTATCCCAAGGCCTGGCATCATGTCTGAAATGTGGAAAGTTCTCAGTAAAAATGAAGGATGCGTGAATGAGAATGGCATACTTCAAACACCATGCTTCACCCCCATAGCCCCCCAAAACTGGTCAAATGTCCTCCATCTGGCATCATTTCCCAACCCATAAGAGAGATTCACCAAAATTTCAGATATCACTACCTTCCCCTCCCCTGCATCTCAGCACAGGGCTCTCATCAACTTCAAGGTTGGCTTCAGTCTAGGAAAATAAATAGGCCTCCCCTTAGATACAATAGAGCCAGCTAATTTATATGAGAAGTCGACTCCAGGCCCCCTGCCTCCTGGACTGAGCAGAAAGAACAAAATGAAGAGTTCCACCATGAGTTACTGCGCTCAGCCCGGCCTCTCTCTAACATCAGGGCCTTCTGCTCCTGTGACAGAGGTTTATGTTCTAAGTCATTAAGTTTTCCTGCCAAAACACCACGTGTTTCTTTTTGAAGGCCCTTGTTCCCGCTCAGAACTTTCTTAATCAGAAACAGTGACTAGCCGTTAAACTCCAAATAAAGGAAATAAAATTAAATGTCCCAATTGCTTTGTGCTGATTTGGCCTTTGGTTTCATTTTATTAGTTTCTTTATAAGCCTTAGGCTTATGGGGGAACTCCCCAATGCCCAAATCCCAATTCTGTTGTGGAGGGAGAGAGGTGTAATGCCAGTGTGACATTTGAGTTACAGCTTCTCTAAACCACACGCAAACCTTGATGAATAGAAATGTAAAGTGCCAATGCTGAAAACTAGCCTTGCTGGCCTGTGGTTGGAAGGCTGCTGTGGACCCTTGCCTGTGTAAGCATTAGAACATTTCCAGAGCCAGAGAGACAATGGTTCAGGAGGAAAGAAGAGGGTTCTGCCAACTTATGCCTCTTAGATTGGATTCCTGCTGCCTTTCCTATTTATGAAAGGCCACTGCAGTTGGCACCCTTGGTTCAATAATGGAAACACCTGGAATGTAGCCATCCGGGGACATTCTGGAGAAAAGTCCAGAAAAGAGGGAGCAAGGTCCAGAGAAGAAAAAAAAAAAAAAAAACTGTAAGAATTAAGGGAACTGTGTAGAGATATTGGGAATCATTGTTAGAACCAGAGAACGCCTATTTCATTGCCTGCATTGGACAAATAAAGAGTGAGGCCTCAAGAAACCCGGACTCCCAAAAGGGGATAAAAGTTGTTCCATGTCATGTTCACTCTACTGGATGAAAGAAAGCGTAGAGGAACAGGGCGTGTCAAAGTCTAAAACTTAGCACAGTTCCTGGCACAAAGTAGGCAATAAATACTTGATAAAATAATATGAAATAATAGTTCACGCAGAGGATGAAATAACCTAATATTTGCATTGTCCCTCAGGCAACTTCCCACAAGTAAAGTCTGGATTTACTAAACTTATTTTGAAATTGCTCCAAACTTACAGAAGTTGCAGGACTATACAAAGGATCTCCATATACCCTTCATCCAGTGTCATCAGTTTTTTAATGTTTGCCACATTGCGTTCTCTATCTATCCACCTATGTACACACACAGATTATTTGTTCTGAAACATTTGGAGGAGATTTCTTTGGGCCTGTTTCCCCTGATTACTTCAATGTGTGTTTCCTAAGAACAAGGACATTCCCTTAGAGTTATCAAATCCAGGAAACTTCACATTCACACTATACTTTAATCCATGCTTCATTTTCAAATGTCAACATTGTCTTCTTAATGTCCTTTATGTCATTTTTCCCACACAAGACCCAATCCAGGACCACGGCTTGCATTTAATTGTCATGCCTCTTTAGTCCACGCTAATCTGCATAGCACCTCAACCTTTCTTTGTCCTTCATGAAATTGACATGGTTGAAAAGTACCACCATTTGGATGGAGCACCGCATGGGAAATGTGTTCTCCTCAGGGTATCACATCTGGAGGCACACGAAGACTGTCCCTTATTGATAATGTTAATTTTGTGGTGCCTGGTTGGCTCAGTCGGTTAAGCATCCAATTTGGCTCAGGTCATGAACTCACGGTTTGTGAGGTCAAGCCCCGCATTGGACTCTCTGCTATCAGCTCAGAGCCCACTTCAGATCCTTTGTCCCCCTCTCTCTGCCCCTCCCCCAAGGGCGCTCATGCTCTCTCTCTCTCAAACAAATAAACGTTTAAAAAAGAAAAAAAGATAATGTTAATTTTGATAAGTGGCTTCTCCGTTGTAGAGTTACTAGTTTTCCTTTTGAAATTAATCAGTAATTTGCAAGAAGTACTTTCAGAACATGTAAATATTCTATTCTCCATCAATTCCTGCAATGAGTTTAGCAACAAGTAATTGTTTGCCTTTTACTCATTGGGTTATAATCCATTGCTGACATTATTTGGTTTGGTGCTCAAGTTATCCCAGATTTGTCCAAAGGAACCTGTTCAATCTCTCTTTTATCCTTTTGGCATGTGCCCCCCCCTCCCCAATCTTTTTTTAACTTGAGCTCTTTTTAAATTTTTGGCAATACAGGATGTTCTAAGATCCTTTGTGTCTTTTCTGCCTTGTCCCCGAAATCAGCCTTTATCCAGGCGTCCCTGGTCCCTTTGAATGAGGAGTGGTATTTAAAAATCAAGACCTAGACGTCAGGTATGGTCAATGCTATTGCGATGTCATTGGTTTAAGGTCCTATCAACAGAGAGAGCAGATAATACATATTTTTGAAATTATCTGCTTATGTTCCAATCCAAACCAATTATTTGTGAATATTTCTTGCCTTTTCCTATTTTTTTCTTAAGTTTATTTATTTATTTTGAGAGAGAGAGAGAGAGAGAGAGAGAGCACACACCACGGGAGGGGCAGAGAGAGCGGGGAGAGAGAATCCCAAGCAGGCCTTGCACTGTCAGCACAGGGCCCGAGGCAGGGCTTGATCCCATGAACCATGAGATCATGACATGAACCAAAACCAGAGAGTCAGACACCTAAGTTATTGAGCCACCCAGGCACCCCTACATGTTTTTCTTCAGATGAAGATATATATAGTCAAACTACATATAGTTGGAACTGTGTTCGAAAGTTACTTACATGAGCTTTTATCCCTACCTTTGGTGTGGTTATATTATTCCAGTGAAATAAAGGAGGGTTTATTTATTTATTTTTCCAAACAGTTTTAGGGCTTTATCCCCATCCTCATTGGCTTACTTTTTTTTTTTCATTTATACAAAAATAATATTATCCCCCAAATCAAAACTATATGAAAAGGTATACCCCCAAAAGTGTTAACCCCTCCCCTACCTTGTTTTCCCCCACTTCTACCTCAGGTAGGGAAGCAACTTCATTCATCTCTGGTTTATACTTTCTGAATATTCTTTTTCCAAACTAAACTGGCAAAATGTAAACTACTTCAAAATAAAAATAAAAACCAGATATGTATATATTTTCTTATGTCTCCTTCCTTAACACAAAACAATGTATAATATACACATTCTTTTTGTACTTTCTTTTTCCACTTAATATATTTAAGTTGATTTCATATTAAATCATAGAAATCTTTCCAATTCTTTTTACAGCTCCTTAGTCCTCCCATGAGTGCATATAGCACTTTGTTCAACCAATTTTCTATATTTGGGCACTTGGGTTATTTCTGACATTTTGCAGTTGCAAACAATGCTGCCGTGATTAACCTCATGCATATGTTTTTTGTATCATTGGAAATATATCTTTAGGATAAATTGTTAGGTCAAAGGGTAAGTATATATGTAGTTTTCTTGATAATCTTAGAGAGGTTACACTATCTCAGTACTCACCAACAATATGTGTGAGTTTGGTTTTTCCCACAGTCCTACCAATAAAGTGTGCCTGATGGCTGAGAAAATGTCCATATTTCACTACAGTCTTGGGAGTGAGGTTGAACATCTTTTCCTATGTTTGGTCTGTGCATGTGTACACATGCTTGCATTAATTGTCTTTTCAATCTTTTTTTGAATTTTTTTAATGTTTATTTTTGAGAGACAGAGAGACAGAGCATAAGAGGGCAAGGAACAGAGAGAGGGAGACACAGAATCCGAAGCAGGCTCCAGGTTCTGAGCTGTCAGCACAGAGCCCAACGTGGGGCTTGAACTCACAAGCCATGAGATCATGACCTGAGCTGAAGTCAGTGGCTTAACCAACTGAGCCACCCAGGCACCCCATGAATTGTCTTTTCAAGTCTTCATCTCTTTTATAGGATTTAAATTTTTTTTAAGTTTATTTATTTTGAGAGGGAGAGGGAGAGAGAGGGAGAAAGAGAGAGAGAGAGAGAAAGAGAGAGAGTTAGGGAGGGGCAGAGAGAGAGAGAGGGGCAGAAAGAATCCTAAGCAGGCTCTGTGCTATCAGCACAGACCCTGACGTGGGACTCGTTCCCACGAGTCATGAGATCATGACCTGAGGTGAAATCAAGAGTCAGACACTCAACTGACTGAATCACTCAGGCACCTCTTTCATAGGATTTTTGATCTTTTTTCCCCTCAGTTTTAAGAGTTGTTGGTATATTAATCCATTATTTGTTATACATTTCCAGCACTTTCTGCCAGTTTGCATTTGTCTTTTGACTTTGTTCATGGTGTTTTTTTGTCATGCCTTTTTTTAAAATATAGGCAAACATATAAAATTTTTTGTGCATCTTGATTTTGAATTATAGTTACAAAGCAGTTTCCTATACCCAAATGGAAGTAAAATCCATCCATTAAGAAATCCTTATATAATTTCATTTTTATGTTTACGTCTCTAATCCATTTGAAGTTTTTGTAATGTATGGCATGAGAAATGGAATAATTTTATCTTTGTCTAAATGACTATCCAGTTATCCCTAATATTTGTTAAAAAGTCCATATTAGCTTCAATGATTTGATATGCCACCTGATCATATAGTAAATTTCCAGATGTCTTTGGGGTTTATTTTTTTACTTTGAATTCCATTCCATTTCTCTTTATATCACTTGCTAGTACTGCCCCACGTTAACTACAGAGACTTTGTAGTCTCTCTTCATATCTGGAGGGCTAGTTCTCCTCATGGATCTCCCATCTGTTGTTTTTTAGATATTCTTGCATGCTTATTTTCTGTAAGAATGTTAGGAACAACTTGAATGACGCCAGAGAAACAGGGTATTGATATTTTTATTGGGAGAACTATTATCTTGGTGTTGAGATAGTCTATCCAAAATCAAGGGATCCTTTCCATTTGCTTAAGTTGAGAAGTCTGTATGTGTGTATGTGTGTGTGTGTGTGTGTGTGTGTGTGTGTGTGTGTGTGTGTCAAAATTTTTTCCTCTTGTGTTTCATACCTTTAACTTTAAAATAAAACCACACAAAACAAACGTAAAGCTCAGGGAATTACAAAGCAATCAGCCTTGTTAGTAGGTCAAGAAATAGAACTCTGCCACCCTAAAAGCCCCTCCACTTTCTCCACCAGTCACAGTTCCATCCCTCTCTCCAAACCTAGAAATATCCAGAATTTTATAAGAATCGTGCTCTTGCTTTTCTTTATATTTCAACCTTAGACACTAAGGTTTAATCTTGATGAAAAAAATTTTGATGTGGCTTCAAGCTCATTTAATCTGCAGATTTCTCCTCTATTCCTTTCTTTTCTGTGCACTTCATCTGGCTGAAGGTCCCGGACTATCAGGCCTATAAAGTTGTCGTAGTCTGGCGTGTTCCCAATTGCAAACTCAAGATGCAGGATTATGTTCCTTCTGGAAATTTGCATTTCCTAAAAATTCTAAGCTGAACCCAGAGGATGGATTAGACTCAGGTTTGATCCCCTTGGCAAGAGTATAGGTGGTATTGCATTATTTTATCAGAGAACAGAGAATGCAGAGCATTTAATCTTTTTGATATTAGCATCCCCTGACGCTCAACGCCTCCAGTCTTTTTGTCAGTCCTTTTGATTGTGTGAAACTCATTCTTTAATATATTCTTCAGAATATATAGATGTGGATTTTATACCTTTTATAAGAATCAGAAGTCAGCTCTGCTCCCTTCTCTTTCCCTTTACCCTCTTCTCCTGTAATACCAAGGAGATGGCTTTAACAAACTTGATGGCAGGGAATGAACACTACCTATAACACCTCTTAGCAGAGGAAAGAGTTCCATAGCCAATGTCCCCAGAGAGCAGGTATCCTCACTTAATGAGTTTTAGATATAAAGGAAGCCTAGGGACTTGGAGCAGGTAAATAGTTCTGTTTGCTTATTTGTTTTAATTTATTAACATTTATTGAAATACAGAAGAATGCTTGACTCTGAGCAGAGAATCAGCCCTAGGTTTATTGCTCCAAAGTGTATTACAGAGCTGAAAGTTTCCCCAGGTGCTCCAAAGGAGGTGCTCCATACACCTCCTTGACCCAGAAAAGATCTTATCTAATGGTGACTTCTCTAAGGTCATAGTCAGAACTAGAACCCAGTCCCCTATTGCCTAGCTCATCCTAATGTATAAGAGTTCTATCTTTGTTGTCATATCTTCCTCGCTTCCCTCCTTCCTCACCAAGCGTATAAAACTAGACTACACAAGGTCTTGTGGGAAGTGGTATCAGGGCAGCCTTTTATTTTATTTAATTTTTTATTTTTTTAAATCTTTTATTTATTTTTGACAGAGAGACAGAGACAGAGACAGAGCATGAGCAGGGGAGGGGCAGAGAGAGGGAGACACAGAATCCGAAGCAGGCTCCAGGCTCTGAGCTGTTAGCACAGAGCCCGACGCGGGGCTCCAACTCACGAACTGTGAGATCATGACCTGAGCCGAAGTCAGACATTTATCCAACCGACCCACCCAGGCGCCCCAAAGGGCAGCCTTTTAAATAAGAGTTTTCGTTACTCATTAATTTTTTTTTAATTAGACACCTACTATGTACAAGGCACCTTGCCTAGCTATGGTTATAGAGTAATAAACACACAGAGTCCAGCCTTCATGGGGTTTACTATAACCCACCGAGGGAGAAGAACAATATGTAAGTGGTTACCTAAATAAACATGGACAGTGAAATAAAGTATCTCTGATGGGTGGGTCATTTATACTCTTCATGGAAGATGCAGTGGCTCATGGGAAAAAGCAGGCACCTTCTTCCTCTACCTGAATGTCATTCCTTGATTTCTTTAACGAACTCTTATTAAGCATGTTCTTATGCACAAATCATACTGTGCTAGGTTCTAAGGATATACGAAGTTGAAATGGTATGGTCCTTGTCCTAATAAGACTTGCAGACTGGTAGAAGAAATACATAAATATAGAGATAACGAGATAGAGTAACTACAAAGCAAAGAAGAAGGACTGAAGCCTGGCTGAGGTTGGGAATGACCAGCTTCAGGATTCCAGATTAATGCTGCAGAGACAAGGAGATCTTTTAAATTCAATTCCAGTAGCATCATTGGTAAACAATTAATAAAACAAAACAAAAAACCATTAAGCTGTAGGGGCAACAAATGGTCCAGTGGGAAATCTCATCTCAGCAGATGATAACAGAGAATTCAGGTACTACATGTTAGTTCAGTTTTGTTAGATAGAATAAGGATCTTTTACCCCATCGTCCAAGAAAAAGCTGACTGAATAGAGATGAGGCAAAGCACTATGTTCTGATCCAACAAGCCGTTTCTCATACAGGGATGGATACAAACTGGCCGGTGCTAGTCTACAAGCTCTCTTTCCTTCTCCATCTTTGGGTTCAGACTGGTATTTGAAAAATATCGTACTGAATATTGAAAAGGACTGCAGTTACCTAAAAACAGCAAGAATGGATGCAGATAACTTGAGAGACAAAGTTTCCACCTCCACAAGCTTGCCTTTCCCCAAGTCGTTCATCTTTCCAACACTACCAGAAATCCCTTTGCCCCCCTCCCTGTTCTTCCTGGAGGGCCTCCCCAACGAGGTCTGCTCCTGGGTCATGGTGAGTATGAGCCTTCTCTTTCCTTCCACCACATGGGTCACTGAACCAACACCTCCAGGAAGTATTAGACTGAACTTGCCAGCACCAACACACCAGCCATCGCAACAGCAATCAGAGTCTCTATGAGCCCCACTGACCAGGGTGTTGGTGGTAGAACTGAGGAAACACAATGAATTAAAAGGAAGCTGTTCTCCTTTCATCCTTCCCCACCTACATCTACCACCCCGGCACCCCCTATCCTTACTTGGAAGGCATGGTAGCTAAGGAAGAATAAAAAAGTGAAATTAACAACTTAAAGAGGAAGTTCTATTCACTAAGTGGTGTGTTAGATGTTTCCTATGTGTAGTTTCATGTAATTTTCAAATAAATAAGGTCAACCTTTTACTTCTATTTTATAGATGAAGGAATGGAGGCTTGAAGAGTTCAAGTGAGGGTCTGATTTGGATGAGTACAAATCTGGCAATTAGGCAGTACGTGCTCTTTCAATGGTTTTGGGCTGCCCATAGAAAACATACTCGGGGTTGTTTTCTATGGTCATTATTCTTTTGAAAACCTAACACAAACCAGCAGGGCTCACTGAAAACTCATTGTCTAGCCCGGGTACCATTAGATCCAGGTGAAGTTTCCTGAAGCTTGAAAGCCAGAACTCCTCTTCACTGCCAAAAGATGTATCTGAGAACGACAGAGAAATCAGCTTTGGCTGAGCCCAGCCCAGGCTCCCAGGGCTCCCTGCCTGCATGTCCGAGTGTGAGTGAGCGCCTAGGGGGAGCATATGACTAATGTAAGCCAGAATAGCATAAAGAGCAGCCCCATCTCTGCTTGTGTGCAAATCAGAAATGCCAGAGAATTTTTCCATAGTCTTCTATAATGTTCATTACAAAAGAGTCCCCAGATGGCAGATGGCTATTAGCTCACCGTGACCTATATAAATGTCAAACATAAAACTATTGCCCCAGCAAAAATCTCAAAATAAATAACAACAGGAGGGATGAGATTCTGTTGTCATCAGTATTTACAGTTTTGTGCATTTGGGCTCTTCTGTTCTCAAGCCAGCACAAAAATGCTTTAATCTCGCTGGGGAATTCAATTAGCCAGAGCAATACAGGGAGTAGAGTCCCGCAAGAATAACACATGAGGAATGGGCTACCCTAAAAAGGCAAGCCAGTGGCTGGGAAGAGTGCAATGGCTTTGGGGCATTGCTTAGCACACATTTTAAAGGCTTGGTCTCTGGATCTTTATCTTCAGGACCAGGCTTACAAAGACAAAAGGAAGGTTGTCTTCCCCAGCTTCACACTCGGATAGCCCAGAGAAGGGGCATGCTTTACCATCAAAGAGAAGATTCCAGATCTTCAGAAGTATAGAATAAGTTATTTTTATATGGGACTTACAGGATCAACTTCTTCCTTATTTGAAATTCACAGGTTCTCTGCCTGCCAACTGCCAAACCTACAGAGAACTGCTCTCCACCACTATGTGTGGATGTGTGTGTGTGTGTGTGTGTGTATACACACAACTTATATATATATATATATATATATATATATATATATATATATGTATATATCTTTATATATATGTGTGTGTATATATATATATATATATTCATTTTTTTACATATCAGTGTTTCCAACACAACACAATTTAAATCTGGTTCTCCAGATGAACAACTGGAAAAATTCTCAGTCAATCTGTTCAGTGAACTAAAATCAGCCTGCATTGCCTTGTTGGCTTCGTGGTATAACGATTATGTTTGGATTTTTTTCCTCCTGCATTTCTGATGATCTAGATGGTTCTAGAAGCTAAGCAGTTAATCTGAAAAACAAAAGCAAGCCAACAAACAAACAAACAAAGTAATCCTTTGTGCTTGGGCAAAGGATTCACCAGGAAGAGACTGGATAAGCAGTGTGATCTACCAGTTCAAAGAGAGGGTGACCATATAATTTACTTTCCAGACTGAAACAATTCTGAGAGTGAAAGGCAGTGTTATTAATAATTTTACCAAGGCAATAGCCATAAAGCAGGGGTGTTCAGGGCAAACCAAGACGTAAGGTCACCTTATTCCAAGATGATTTATAAACACCACAAAAAAAGCTTATTTAAACAGTGCATGTATCTGCAGAATAAAAAGTGTTCATTATAAGAAATAACCAAGACAAAAAGGCAGCAGTGTGTAGTAGAAAGAACTTTGTAATTTGACAGCACTTTGTTTTAGAACTGGCTTTTTTTTTTTTCTTAACTAGCTATGTGACCTTAAGCCGCTAATTTCTCATTTGGAAAGTGAGAATAAAATACCTTGAAAAGCTGTTGTCAGAATTAAACGAGATAAAAAATGTGAAGCGTCTGGATAGAAATAGCGCATAATAATTTTTATTCCTCATTCTTAGGAACATGCAGATCCTGCTTCAAATCTGTTTCATCCCATTATTCCTTGGTTTTAAATCAGCAACTATTAAAAATGCACTTGAAAACTCATGTCCAGCAAAGCTTGTTCTAACAATTGACAGCTGGCAGGTTGCAGCCTGGCTACACATATATTTCTGTGAGTCCTATTGTGAAATAGAAATCTTTGATCCAAATGCCTTTGTTTTTACTTTTAAAAACATGTGTGATTATACAAAGAACACCCCAAGCCTTGGTGTCAAGCCAAGGGTTAGACTGGAAGGAGAGATCTCCATTCCTAAAGAAACCTCCCTCTTGGGGAGCCTGGGTGGCTCAGTCGGTTGTGCATCCAACTTCGGCTCACGTCATGATCTCATGGTTCGTGGGTTTGAGCCCCCTGTTGGGCTCTGTGCTGACAGCTCAGAGCCTGGAGCCTGCCTCAGATTCTGTGTCTCCCTCTCTCTCTCTGTCCCTCTCCCGCTCACACTCTGTCTCTCTCTCCCAAAAATAAATAAACATTAAAAAAAATTAACGAAACCTCCCTCCCAGTTCAGGGAAAATTATCCAGTGTGCAGATTATGACCCATGAATGTCATGATTCAGCTCTTAACATGGGATAATTTCTGGCAGCCTGGGACTGAGCAGTATCCCACATACATATTGTATATGAAGTAGAAAGTATGTTTTTATACCAAAAGTCAATTTATATTAGTTTATTTAAGTTCAAAAGAACTCCACAAATGGCCAACGAATCTTAAACAGTGAATGGCCCATCTTCCATGTCAACACAGTGCCTCCTACTAGCTCCCATTTTCCCAGCTCAAAGAACTTGCTGATGGGACATTTATGTGCAAACCTCTCATAAAAGCAAACCTTGCAGTTGATCCATGGGGGTCATATTCCATACTCTCCCTCGGTGGAACATCTAGGGGAAATTTTGGCCCTGAGCATTTTGTTGCTCAAGTTAGGCTCACACTCTGAACACTATTCACATTCTGAAGTGAGTTGTGAAGTTAAAACTCACTTATTTATTATTCAGTAAGTGCTTATAAAACACTTGTTGCATGCCAGAATCAAAGTAGGTCCTGAGGAGACCAGATAAAACCGGCTCAGTCCAGACATTCAAGTTGCTTAACAACTTAGGGGACAAAGCAACAATCGATTGCAATGCATCAAGCAGTCGCTTTGATGGGGTTATGAACAAACTAAACTTAAGCATAGAAGAAGAAGCATCCAAATAGACCAAGGAAATATTTCAAAGGAAGAGTTTGAAAAGACCTAGGGACCAAGGAAATGTTTCAAAGGAAGAGTTTGAAATCCCAACACTTGAGCTGGGATTTAAAGGTTGACTTTGCAAAGGTCTACAAAGAGTAAAGAAAGATCTAGAAAGAGGAAACAGCTCATGCAAAGGCTCCAGCCTAGAGAGAAGGTGGTGGGCCCTGGGCACAGCAGGCATCACCACAGCTCGTGCAGCATGACGCATTTCACAACAAGGCTGGGCATGCGGTGGGGACCCGGTCAGGAGGAACTCTCTAGGCTTTGCAGAGGCATGTACGAGTTTATCTTCCAGACCCCCAGTTTTTAAATAGTGCTCTGGATCTGCACTGCATAACACAGTCTGTAGTAGAGAACTTGTCTTATATCTAACCATGTCTTCCCCTTCTTCTCCTAGTTAAGCCACCACCATCCCTCACCTGATGTTTGGGAATACCTTTCTCTATGATCTTTCCGATTCTGCCTTGACCTCCCCAGAGCCTACCATCAATATACCTGTTTGACTTTCAAAACCTAAATTGCATTATGTGGATCTTCTGCTCAAAATTCTCAGGAGGCTCCCCACGTCACTCAGAGGACAGGTTGATCCAAATCAACAGGTATGGCCTACTACACCTGATGTGACCTCGCCTGCTACCCACTATACCTCTCTGATTTCATGCCTAACCCCGTCCCCTCACCCACTCATCTGCAGCCACACTGGTCTCTGGGGCTCTGGACTTTAGCACCCCATTTCCCAGGCATGGAGGGCTTTTTACTAACACATTCAGGACCCTCTGTGTCACCTCCTTCAGATCTCTGACCAAATATCAAGCTATTAGAGAAGCCATCCTTGACTACCCTGTTTGATGAGACAAACTGACATCCACTTCAGCTTTTCCTAATCTGTTACCATGCGTAAGTTTTCCTATTACCCTCTGACATATCACATACATGTTTTTTCATTTGTTTCTCGCCTATCTCCTCATTTGCTACCATAGCTAGAATGTGAGCCGGGGACTTAGGTTTCCCTTTGCTCACTGGTTTATGCCCGGTGCCTGGAAGGGAGCTGACACATAGTTAGCACTCAGTAAATAAGCACTAACCAATCAGGGAACAAAGCCCATTAAGGGAAGAAGTAGAAGGTCAAACATAAACGTTAGTGCTTTCTCTTGCTTTTACCAGTCATACTTACTAGGGCTTAGCATTAGTTTTAAATGCATATAGGACGCCTCTGCTTAAAAAACATTTTAAGGTGGGGCACTTGGGAGTCTCAGGAGGTTGAACATCCGACGTTGGCCCAGGTCATGATCTCGAAGTTTGTGAGTTCGAGCCCCGCGTTGGGCTCTGTGCTGATGGCTCGGAGCCTGGAGTCTGCTTCGAATTCTGTGTCTCCCTGTCTCTCTGCTCCTCCCCTGTCCTCTCTCTCTCTCTCAAAATAAACATTAATTTTTTTTTCAATTTAAGGAAACCCCTGTGACAGCCCTGATGCATTCAGGGTGATCTGATCAGTCTTGATGTTGAAAATATCACAATGTGCAGATTCGATGGAGGTCCTCTAGCTCAGCGGTAGGAGGGGCTGAGAGAAGCAGTGAGGAGGAGGGAAGGGACATGACAGGGAGAGATTTGGGAGGAAGGACCCTGGGGCTTAGATGTGAGCAGGTAAAGGGAGGGCTCTAAGAACTCCCAGTTACTGCTCCAACAGTCATATGAAAGGTGACAGCAACAAAAGCGACAGGGTGAGGAGGGTAGATGGGGACAGCCTGGAGCGTGTTCAGGGTGAAGGCTCCAGAGGACATCTAGGGGACAATGAGCATCTAGATACTTGGACATAGATTCTAATGCTCAAGAAGCCATCTACATTTAGGATGTCGATGAAAGCATAACCTTGAGCAGAGCTACTCAAGGAAAGTGTGTATTTAGAGGCGAGAACAAAAGACATGAATAGACACAGGAATCCCAGCCAGCATGGAACCAGAGCCTGGCAGACCTCAGGGGTTTTTTAAGTTTATTTCTTATTTTGAGAGAGAGAGAGAGAGAGAATGCAAGTGGGGAAGGGTCAGATAGAGAGGGAGAGAGAGAGAAACCCGAGCAGACAGTGCACTGTCAATGCGGAGCCCAATGTGGGGCTCAAACTCATGAATCCTGAAATCATGACCTGAGCTGAAGTCACAGGTTTAGCCAGCTGAGCCACCCAGGCACCCCAGACCTCAATTTTTGTCCTGACTCTGCAATTCAGGGACTGTGCCACTTTATCCAACTTACAAAACCATTCACAGTCCCTCTTTCTGCTCTGCTCAACAGTGCTGATAATAATAATAATAATACCTACCTCATAGAGCAGCTGTGAAATTTCAACGGGAGACAAGGTGCGATGCGTAGAACATAGGGAGCATTTAATAGACACTGCTACAAATATTATTATCTGTTATAATTATATCAGATAAAGTGAAGTCAAAGAGGTCGATAATAGGAAGAACACACTTCCTATTGTTTGAAGTGTTTGTTTGAAGAACAAACTTCAGGAAGAAAGGAGTTTCAGGAAAGGAGTGAGGGAGGGGTCAACAGCGTGAAATACGACTGACAAAACAAGCAAAATGTTCAGTAATGCTCACCAGTTTGGGCAACTGAGATTTTTGGTGGCTCCATCCAAAGCAGTACGTAGGGAGAGGTGAGCATCAAAGCCAGAAGGGTTGAGTGGAACAAGGACAGAGGATGAAAGACAGCGAAAATAAACCTGGTTTTAAATTGGGTTTCCACCTCTCTGTAGCTGTGCAATCTTGGAGAAGTTACTTAACCTCCCTGTGCCTCATGCCCTTACCTATAAAGTGAAGAATCAGGTGCTTTTGACACTCTGGCCAATGATAGGTGAGTAAACTGAGTGTTCCCTCTCTTCCGTTGTCTCTTCTCTCTTCCCAGATAGTAACAACGCACATAGGACCAGACATTGTGTTCGCTGCTGCCTCACACGCTTCGGCACAGAGATGCATCCGTTGTGTAAAAGGCAGGTGCACTTGAAGGAAACGTCAAGTAACTTAATTGTGATTGGCATGTGATATCCAGGTAATTACGGAAATCATCATATCCCATCAATGTTCTACTTTTCCCTGTCCTTAGAGCAGCGTTCCTCACCCAACAACTGCTCTGGCTGTGACCACATGTAATCGTGCAGGGACTGGATAATGCCACTCATCAGTGGGGCTACCTGTGGGCTCACAGCCTTCACTGAAATTTAACTCCTGTTGACTTCAAAGGACCCTGTTACAAGTTTGGCCATAAACCGCTGGGTTGCCTTAATGAGGAACTATTTACAAGGTTTCTGGGTCCTGCTATTAAATGACCAGTCTGCTGGTTTTCTTGCTTAAATGACCTCATTTTCTTAGAGCCACAAAAAGGCTCAGCGGCCGCCTTTTCCTTCTTCAGTATCCTGCTCCAGGGAACTGAAAGCAGGAGAGCACGAGGCTGTATTTCCGCAACTCCAGAACAGAATCTCAGAGTATTCGTCTCCTCCCCAGCCTCCTTTTGGAGACGCGGAATCTCCTTGTTCTTCTGCTGGTCAGGACAGAGTTAACGTGGCCCCGAAGAGACAGAATCGAGGCTTTCCCCTCTCGTTATTCTGGCGTGCCTACTCTTTGCTTGGATGTCTATTTGCGCGCTCATAAATTCTGAACTCAGGAGGACAAGCCCAGCCAAAGTCTACATGCGCCGGATACCGTAATGTAAACTGCATATGTTGCGAGAGGCTGTTAAATGGAACCAGCGAATGAAGACATGGCCAGTTCGATGTTTGGGCCCCTGGATTTCCTCTCCTCTGTAAACCAGGGCCTCACCCCTCAATTCTAACTTTCTGACATGCCCATAAATAAAAGGACTTTGGGCTACCAATGAGATGCCCAGACACAGCCTCAATCCCAGAGTTAAAGCTCAGTGCTGCTCAAGAGCACAAATGGCCAAGCCTGCAGCCCCTCTCCACCCGGTCCGTGAGCAGACGGTCCACACCACAAACAGCACTGCAAAAATGGCTGTAGTTCTGGGCTTCGCACAGCCCTCCCCACCGCCTTCTCTCCTCCAGCTCTGCCCTCATTCGAATGGGAAAGTGGTCCAGCCGATGGGTAGACTGGTTCAGCACACGTGAATACAATCCACGGGATCAGCATAATAACAATTTGAGCCCCCGTTCAGCTAGAGAAATTCAACTAAGTCGCTCCAGTCCTCCTGTCTCCCACCTGCCTGGGGTTGTGGGCAAATTGGAGGCTGGTAAGCCATGCCAATGCATCCAGGCAGACTTGTGGACTTTGATGTCCTCTGAGCGTCCACTGAAGTGTGAATCTCCCCTTCCTGGTCCTCCGCTACCGGTCTACGCAAGGTGATACATCTCTATCTCCATATGGCCCCTTCTGTTTCTGCCCCATTCTCTTAGCTGCATTTCTGCTATGATATCTGTGATCTCTTCTGCTATTTCCAGGCCCTGCTGGGTTCTCAGACTTTCTGTAGAAATTACCTTTATAGACCTGTGCTGCCTCTTCATACTTCCGCCCAGGAAGCAGGGTTCAGGCGCTCTGTGACCCGCTTGTTTCTATACTCTCGTTCCTTCCCCTTGGAGCCCAGTGTTCAGTTCTGCTGTTACTGCAAAACGCTGCTCTATAGATCAGTATAAGTTTTGCTTAAGACAGAAGGAAAAATCACACTCCTGGAGGCCAAATGTAGATGTCTCTTAGAGCAGGTAGTCTGTGTCTGTGACACGCTATCCCAGGAACCATCATTTCTTGTGGCATGCTCTCTTTTGCAACACAGAGTCTGAAACTGACTCTGCTTTATGTACCTGAGGCAGAGAAGACTGAGATCTGCCTCATGCTCTGAGCGCTGGGTTTTCCATGGTTAGTTTTCACTGTTTAGGGACAGGCAAACTTGAAAGGTTGCATTCGCTGGGCATGCCACAAAATACAAAAAAGAAACAAAGAGAAATATAATGATAATGATAATTTTAAATACTTTATTCAATATGCATATAAATCTTAACTTATTAATATTTTGTTAGAGAAATGAGTCGCTGCAGGTCAGACAGCCAGTGCACGTGAACGTATACACAAAGAGAAGAGAATAGGAACAAATCTGGGTTCAGAATGCTGGTGGTCCATTAGGACGAATTCTAGAATCATGTTCCGCAGGACTAGGAAGCCAGCATGGTTCCTCCAGGGCTTCACGAAGCACAGCTCCAGAGAGGCAGTATCTGCCACGAACCCGAAGTCCAAACACAGGTGATACCTGGCTGTCCCATGATCAATTTAGCATAAAAAACTAAGTCACTCTCTGTTCTCTCCTCTGTGAAGACTGCCTAACTCAGCTCATCCCTAAATGTTAAGTAATTCAGTGATCAGGACCTCGGTATAATGGGGATCGTAGCATTAAAAGAAAGTACAACTAGTTCCTTGCAAAAAGATATGGGAAAATGTTTCAATACAAAAAGGAAAATAAAAATCACTCAACCTCAGGGATATCCACTCCTAACGTTACGGGGTGTGCACTTCCAATTTCATGTGGGGATATATGTATTTATTGGTTTCCAGGTGTATTTAACAAGACTGGAACCATATGGTTTGGTTCCCTGCTTCGCATGCTAGCGTGCTGCATAGTCTTCAATAAATGATTTTTCATGTATGCTCAGCATACCGCACCTTTATTAAAAAAAATTCCAAACATTCAGGTTGCTTACACTGTTTAACTCTTATAAACTGTACTATAATAACATTATGATAATCACCTTTGTGCACAGCTTTCGTTATCTCCATTTGAAAAATATCAAAAAGTGGAAAAGCTTGAACGCTCTTAAGTAGCTCGGTGTATATTGCCCAACTGGGCCTCTAAAACAACATACCAATATTCTATCATCCAGCCCTTTTACAAACACTGGTTTTGTGATCTTTCACCCCTACATAAATGAACATAACGCATAACAGTTTTAAAATTATTTGATTACTAGTTAGATGTAGTAGGCTGTGTGATGAGCCCCCAATATACCAGGCTTTGATCCCTGGGGCATGTAAACGTACCTTATTTGGAAGACGGATCATCACAGGTGGGACTTAAGAAGAGGATCTTGAGATGGAGAAAGTATACTGGGTTATTGCATGGCCCTTAAGTGCCATCACAAGCGTTCTCGTAAAAGAGGGAGAGGAAGTTCAGACACACGGAAGAGGGGCATTGTGACCACAGAACCAGACCCTTTAGTGATGCAACCCCACACTGAAACTGCTGGCAGCCTTAGAAGCTGGAAGAAGGAGGGAATGGGCTGTCCCCTAGAGCCTCCAGAGGGAGCGCAGCCTTGATGTTGGCCCAATGAAACCAATTTCAACTCTCTAGACTCTAAAACTGTGAGAAATAATTTTTTGTTGTTTGAAGCAATCAAGTGTGTGGTGATTTGTTACAACACCTACAGCAAACGAATATACCAGGTTCTTACTATCATCCATATTTATTGACCACTGTATTTCCTCCCGTATTGCAAATGCCTATATATTGTTTCTTGCCCATTTTCTACGATGGAATTTAATTTCTTTTCTTCTGGATTTTCCAAGTACGTTCATAGCTTTGTTTTCATATGTTTGTGTTTCTACATTTATACCTTTGTCTTTATACGTGGTGCGAGTTCCCCAATTTATCATAAAGCTTTTAACTTGGTTAATAGGGTTTTTTTTTTTGGTAAATATGGGTTTTAATTATTTGATGTTTTAAAATCTATCAGTAAGTTTCTTCATGCTTTCTTCTTTTGCTGTTATGTGATATCAGATAGGTGCCTATCAACACTCCCGTCTAGGTCATCAGTGGTTGCGTCTTTTACATTTAGCTTTTTAATCCCTCTAAAACTTTCTTTGACAAGTGATACGAGGCAGGTATCTAGCTGTTTTCTCCCATAGTTAGCCAATTGCCCCAGTGCCATTTATTCGATAATTATCTTTAGTCACTGATTTAAAGTACTAACTTGATCATTTGATTCGTTGCACACCGTGGTCCACTCCAGGGTCTTTTATTCTTATTCCATTATCATCTCCGCTTCATGACAGCAGCTGCATAAAATCTTCTAAAATCTAGAAAAGCAAGTCTCTACGTGTATTATCCTTCTTCAAACATTTCAAAACCTTCCAGATGAACTTTCTGATTACTGTCAAGTTAAAAAAAAAATCCATTTAGAATTTTGATTAGAATTACATGAAACTTATCGACTGATCTCAAAACCCAAGCAATTGAGTTCCACGTGCACATTTTCAATGTTGCTATTTTTAAATAGGAACACGGGGCATCCAGATCCTGGTAGGGTGATACACCTAGATCTAAATAGAGGAAACTATTCTTAGACACTGGATCCCATAAAAATGTTTAGGCAATATTTTCATGCATTGCTTTTAGTACCTGGTGAACGCTCTCAAGAAACTTTGCTTCTGTTGTTTTTTCTGTCTTGTGCGCTCCCTGCTACGAATATGCTGTTTCCCAGATCATGTCTTTTCACACTTCTCTCGATGCTTTCAATTATTGTTTTTCCCTTTGCGTGCTGGGAGAGTTTGTAGGATTTGCCTTCATTTTTCAGAGACTCGGTTTGTTGGCCGTATCCATTCAGCTGTTCTAAGCTTGCCTTTTAACATTGTCACTTGATTGTTCATGGTTTCGTAGTGTTACCTATGATATTTCTCAAACTGCAGAAATGTAATATCTACTTGAGTATTATAAAGAGCATACTTTGGAAATGCCCAACAGCTTCTCCTTTTATTGCAGCCATTTGAGCTTTATAGGAGGAATTTTGCTCTGATTCCACCAAATAGTTTCTTTTTAAGCTGCAGAATATTTCTGTGTTAGTGGTTTTTCTCCATCTGGACATTTTAAAATGGGATGTATATGCTTGTTGAGCATTGAAGAGATTGAGGTGTTGACCAACACCATTGACGTGGTTTCCATTATAGAGTTCCTGGTTCCTTGACAACAAACAAACAGAACTTTTGGACCTTGAAAAGAAAAGAGATAGGCATAGATTTACATTGGTTTGACTTTACCAGTGCAGGGATTTGCCAGCATTAGAGAAATATGGAGGTGCTGGGCTGGAGGTAACTTCCACGTGACCTGGCCTTCCTGTTGGTGCATTTGTCTAGGTGTAGTGACACAGTCAGAAATGGTTGGACGCGATTCTCCATTCCCTTTGTTTACGCCAGGATTAACAACTGTCACCAGCCACCTGCTCGGTGCAGCCTCTGGAACCCAACAGGTGCCAAGGACAAACTGATGGGATGCAGATGGCCTACATGGCCCCCCACACCGCATGTCCATTCTCAAACCACTGCTCCAAACTATGGTGGGTGGAAGGTTGAAGGGATTTGTTTGGATCTCTTTGGTTAATTCCCCAACTGTTCTTTATTATATGCAGGAAATTGCAGATCTTGTCCGACAGATATGATAGATTTCTATCTCCATTGTATCCAGGAAAATGTCCTCCATGTTTCTGAAGTTTGTCTTGCATTCTTCCCTGGCTTCTAGTCAGAATAACCCCATTAATATCTGTAGGTTATTTTTGAGGACTCTGGAGGCAAGAGGTTACATGTATTTGTTTAAATTGTTGTCCTCCTTAAAAGTTTGGAAACACATTTTAGAAGTTGGAAAGCACGGGGGCACCTGGGTGTTCAGTCGGTTAAACATCCAACTTCGACTCAAGTTTATGACCTCGTGTTCTATGAGTTCAAGTCCCAGGTCAGGCTCTGTGCTGACAGCTCAGAGCCTGGAGCCTGCCTTGGATTCTATGTCTCCCTGTCTCTCTCTGCCCCTCCCACACTCGTGTTCTGTCTCTGTCTCTCTTTCAAAAATAAACATTAAAAAATTAAAAAAAAAGAAATTAGAAAGCACTGATATCCTATTTCTGCCAGTGTTGACACCCTTCTAACAGTCACTCAGGGTTGAAATTACTGTAGTCACGATGACTCCTTCCTATTCCTCCCTATCTCGAAGCAGCCTTCAAGTGTTTGAAATACTACTTGCATATCAACCTTTCTTTTCCAGTTCCACTGTGACTGATGCTGGCCCTTTTCTCGAATGGAACCTCATGGTCCAGTTCACCCCCATCCCAATCTATCCCACATGTCCCTAAGGTTAAATCTCTTAAAACATCTGAAAACACCAGTGACTCCCACTTTGAATTGAATAAAATTAAAATGCTTTTAGGTTTCTGATGATCAGATTTCTTCACATATATAAACAACCTGATTTCACTCACTCCCCGACACGAATCATTCTCACCTCCTGGCATATCAGGGACACACGATGCTTGATTGTAATTCCAAGCTGCCACCCATGCTCTGTGGCCACTAGCTTACAGTGAGACTGTAAGGACCTGGAAGTAGGTAGGGGTCATGGGACCCCCAGCATCTAGCATAATACCTGGGTCATCATATTAAACAAGTGCTTATCGAAGCATACTGATTTCTATCTTTTAAATTTTTTCTAGTCCAGCAAAACACCATCATCTGTGACATCTGCTACAAATACTCAAGGTTTATCCATTGATCCAAGTTCCTGCTCTTTGTAATTATTTTTTAAGTTTTTCTTTGGGACATAATGTAGATCGATATTTCATAAATGTTTTATTGATGATGAAAATAAAGAATATTCTCTGCAGGATATGAAGATCAATATATACACATTTACACATATAGCTTTATTAATGATATTATTCAGGACTTACATAACTATTTTTTTTCTATTTCATCTACAAAAGATGTCAAGATACGTGTTATAGACTTCTACCACCATTGCAAATCTGTTAATTTATCCCTTACTTTCTGAAACCCTTTTCTTTGTCTATCTCAACGGTATCTATGCCAATCAGCTTTCAGTCAGATAAGCAGAAAACCCATGAGTTATAGGATAACAGATTTATTACAGCAGTTAGACATTGCACAATTATAGGAGGGGCTGGGGAGTGCATGTCTGACAGGGGATTTGGAGGATCAAAGAAGTCAATAACAAGCTACTTTGAGAAGCTTCATATGCTCAGCCATAAAAGCGAGGCCGTGGAGGGAAGAAATCTGGAGAAGACATCTGTAGGTCACAGTCCAGTGTCTGCCTATGGACCAGTCAGAAAGAAGTTAGACATGGAAGAACTGGAACTCTCTGGCCCCTCTGAGTCTGTCAGCACAATTAAGCCACCAGAGCCTTCTACTCCCAAATCTCTTGGGAGTACCTCCTTTGGCCACATCTAATTGGGAAGGAGATTCTAGGAAATCTCAACAACGTTGATGTTAAAACCATATAGTGCAGTTCAAGCCTCTTCAATGTGGCATCCGTACGCAAGTCTTTCAACGACACTTACCTTCTAAGTAAAGACAATATGGAAGTCATACTTCACCTAATATGATGCAAATATATCTCCCATAGAATCTTCCCAGAAGAAGACACCAAAGTTCTTACTTTGTGACGTTCCATCCATTTTAGGGTGATGGGTGTGTGTGTGTGCGTGTGTGTGTGTTTATATCTATATAAAATGATCCAAGAAGGAAGTAAGGAAAAAGTGATTCTATTTTATACAACTGGTTATGTCATCATTGCTAGTCTTTTTAACTCCTTTTTTCTCTATTCACTTCACATTCTCTTTCCCTCAGCTAATTACGCATCCTTGCCCAGCCTCAAGTCTTGACTTCTGACCCATCTGATCATTAACAGCCCTGTATATTAAAAAATTGCTATTGGTTATCTGTCACTACCAAATTTTGGTGGTGGTATGAGTTTCTAAAAAATATTATTCTATACCTTAATCAATATTTTAGTAAGGGGTATTTTAGTAAGAGGCTCCACGCAGAGCCTTAAGCCAAATGCTACTTTGAATCAGAACTGATATTTACTTATGCAGACAAATATAACCAAAACCAAACCAGACTGAAAATATTTATTTAAATCTGTCTCCCAACAACTTTGCTTGGCTTGGGAAACACTGAAATGTTCCCCCAAAGAGCTTAGGTTCAGTAGAAGTCATGTGCAGAATAAAGCAGTGATTTCAGGGGAGTGGAATCTATTGTAATCCGTGGAAGTGCAAAGCTGAAATAGTGGGGTCTGTGGGAAAACATCGCAGAAGGACAGGCATTATAGCTGCATCTTTGAAAGTGAGGAGATTCCCAGACAGACATGTTGGGGAAAAGCAATCAAGCACAAAGCAGCAAATGCACAGGTAAGAAAAAGTAAAATATCAGGTTGAAGCATCAGCCTTGATGATGTGAAATTAAAGGTATACCAGATGCCAGTTAAGGGGTAGAAGAGGGTATAGAAATGGAGAGAATGGGGAGAGTAAATATCACAAACATGGGGAGTCAAGAGAATTGTCCTTACAAACACAGTATGAAGGTTTGAGCCTGAGGTTTCAAGTCACAGATGAGACAGAAGAAGAAACTTGAAATTCTTACTTAACTGTATTGGGAGAGGGCGGGGGAGGTATGAGCTGTGCCAATCTCTAGAAAGATGGGGAGTCAGTGGACTATATGTCACAATGATAAAGAAAATAGAGATATGATCATATTATTGATATAGTTGGCAATAACACGAAAGATGAAAGGCATGGCTGAAATTAGGTTGACCAAAACATGCATGATCTAAACCAAGACACTTGTGAAAGTAGAAGCAGATGCTATTAAGAACTCTGCTAGGAAGTGAGACATAAACCCCGACAGAACGGGCAGACTGGGAAGGGTCACCAGATAGGGAAGGAAGCGGTTGCTTGACCTTTCTGTACCATATGAGTTTTTTCTAACTATGTGCATACCTTTGCTTGAAAAAAAAAAAAAACTGCCTCATTACTTTGCCTTTGGACTTTTTTATATGCCCAAATGATACACCTCTCTTGCTATCTGTCCAGTGTGGTTCTACGCTCCCAGAGAAGCAGATTCACGTCTGACTCACAAGAGCAGGGCTCATGATTGAAGTTGGCTCACTTGTTGAATTAGCAGATAGACCTCTTCCTTCTGAGTTCCTTATTTGGTTTTCACATTTTACTGTATATTTTTCTTCAGTCACAATTGTCTAATAGGGATTGGCCCTAAGGATGGGAAACAAGGGATCCCCCAAACAATTCTGACCATCACACGAAAGGAAGTTTGCTTTCCTGTTGTCCAAAGCACGAGGACATAGGCTGTCACCTTTCCTCTGCCCGAGAACTTCACTCAGGGAGTTGTCCTATATTTGTCTTACAGATGAGGAAGATGAAGTTCAGAGAGAGGTCTAGCACTTCTCAGGAGTCACACAGATTTTGCATGGGCGAGTTAAGCCCGGATCTCAGGAATTTTAATTACCACCCCTGATCTCAGCCCATTGCCAACATTGCCTTGCTAACGAATCATTTGTCTGTCTCCCACTGAAGAGCTCTGGCAAGAGAATTTCTGCCTGCCGACAACAAACTCTGCCTGTTCCCCTTTTCTTTTCTCCTCTAGCGCTGGCTCCTTCTCATTCTCCACTGCCAGTTTCCTATGATTGAAATTTGAAAGCATGTAACTGTTAATCTAGGAGTGATTAAAGAGTTTCATTTCTCGGAAGAGTCGGTACTCATCATCAGCTGTGATGAATGAGCCCCTAACATCCCCTGATCCCATTATATTGTGATTAATTGTGCCAGTTTAAGTCAATAATTCATTTGTTAAAAATAGGCCTGCAAAGTATCATTTGTCTCAGGGGAGATATCAGAATAAAAAAAATTCATTTGATACTTCTCATTAAATTAGTGTTGGAAGTTACATTGAAGAGCCCTGTTCATCAAATACTTATTGCAGGCTTATTTGATAAGAAGTTGTATTTGTCTAAAATTATGTCTGCTGTCATAATGGTCTCCATTTTCCCTGTGTTAATGAAGGAATAAAAAGTCTAAATACGTGCATGACTGGAGAAAAGGACGGGGCTTGGACCTGTGAGATTAGAGTAATTCCTAAACGGTCTGGTTTTCACCGCATTAAAATTAAAACAAAGAAAGAGAGAAATTGAGTAGCGTCCCTTTTCCTGGGCTTAGAGACTGTCCCTGGAGGTGCCAAACTGGCTCCCTCAGAGATGGATCTTCCCCATTGTCCTTTATCTGGAAATTATTATAAATGTTACACTCAGACTCGTTGGGCCATCAAGACATTTTCAGCTGTAAGCGATTCTAAAAGAAGACAGAAGCGAAGAACAGCTTCACTGCAAATGATAATGGCCACCATCCAGTGAGATACAGGCGTAATACCTCAGTATTTCCAAAGCAACATCTTAGTAACGGTGGAAAGACTCCCCACATGCTCCTGAAACATTTGGGTAAAAGAAGGGAGACAAGGACTTGCGAGAAGCTTAGATAGATGCCTAGATAGATGCCTTAGAAGACCAGGCTGTTTCTTGGCAACTTGGGGAATTGGGGCTGGGCAGAGGCAAAGGAGGACCGCAGCGGGGTATCTGACCCAATGCTGCAAAGCATTGAGAGTATGAGACCAAGTACCCGGTACATATGGGAGACTTACTATTTGATGGAGGCAAAGGAAAAGACATAGTAAAACACAGAAGGGAGAGAGGAGGCAACATATAGTTGGGGAAAGGGAGGGAACAAAGGGACAGAGAAAACAGAACTGCCGGTAGGGGGCACTGTGCCTTATGGCAGCAGCTCCCTATGGCCAGCCCTAAGACCACTTGCCTAAGCATAGCATGTGAGGAGTTCTTGAATGTCGCCATCTTGGGCTCTGAACCGAATCTACCTCTCTTCCTCAAACTCTTCTTCTTAAATTTGAGATAGGTACCCAAAAGAATGCATTTTTTAAATGCCCCTCAGGTGACCCCGCAGTGCAATCACATTTGTGGTGGCAAGGGGAATGTTTGCATGACTGAAAACATATCTAGAGCTGTGTGCATGGGCGGTGCAGGCCAGCTGGTGCTGAAATGTGACCCACGCCACTTTGGAGGACCGATAAACGAGTCCTTGTGAAGACAGCAAAATGCTCTACAAACACAAGGGGTTATCTAGCCATTGTGTCAAGTTAGAGGAAGATGCAATTTTAGAGAAGAAATTACAGAAACCCTTTCTTCTGTAGGGGAGGTGCTGGTTACTCTTGGCCTCTCTGGACAGTTCCGATTACGCAAAAATAGTACTAGTCTAATCAGTAAGCCAAATCAAAACCAGAAAAGTTTTGGTGGTATTCTCTTTGCTGCTACCGAAGAGAATGGGGATCCTGAAATGGAGAACAAGGGAAAAAAGGAAATGGGAGAAAATTCTAGAGCCATGGTGCAAAGTGGCCCCAATCGCTGGCAGTGGTAGATGGCCGAAGGACCAAGGTATTTTCTGAAAACATTTGTATGGCAAGAAGGCTGGCAAGCATGGTTTCAGATTGTATGTTATTTTGTGCTACACTGTAGTGCCCTCCATTTCACCCCAGACATTACTAAGTCTATTACACGCAATCGCATCGGGCTAGTGTTGTTTGATGAATAAAGAAGGAAAGGTATGTCCGCAGATGGGGGAAAGTGCTGCGAAGAAGGGACAACAGCTGGGGGACGTTAAAGAGAAAGTAGAAACTGGGACAAAGATGATAACACAAATAAGCCTTACCTTGTATTTCCCTTTAATCCTAGAACCTTCTGGATTCTTTAAAAATATTTGAGAGAGGGTGGCAGCCAATCCATAAGGAGGTTTCTGTTATGATTCAAGAAAAGCATTTTACTTCTTTTACTCAAAGATTTTTTTTTTCAATTGGAGACGGCAGTGGGATCAGGATATTATCTAAGACCTAGAATCTCTCTTGCTATGTCTCACCTCTTTCCAAGGCCTTTCGGTAGCCACCTCGTCTTCCCTTATAATTTGCTCAAAAGCTCTTCTTTTCTTGATCCTAAGAAGGCACGTAAAAAAAAAAAAAAAGCAATACACCAATCCAATATTCCCTTTTAAAGGTTACCATTTATACTTAACCACATTTCATCCGTTTTTAATACTTGATGGAGGTGAGGAGCATTGCCAGTGTTTATACCTCCCTTTCCTCAATTTAAGCCCCAGGCACGGAATTATTAATGCATGAATTAACAATGCAATTTGCACCACCCAGAATGGAGAAAAGGTGCTCTAATTCCCAATGAGCTTCAGAAATGCTGTGGACCTAACTTATTCTAAATATTCCTTGAGACAAGCCTGTAATTCCAGAAGTTCCCTTGTGTGTTCATCAAATTTGGGCAAAACCTAATCCTAACCCCAGGCATCTTGAAATGAGAAAAAGTGCTCCCAAATGTTTGCACGAAGAGGAACTTCAAAAATCATCTGGTGAAAGCCCTTTTATTTTTGAGACATGGAATTCGAAGCTCATCGATGTGAATTTGACTGAGGTTATATGTTTCTTTGGTGTCACATCTGAAATCAGAATACATCAATCTCATTCATTCATTGATAAATGTTTGTTAAGGAAATTTCACGTGCCAGACTCTGAACTCCGATTTAAAAAAAAAAAAGAAAGAAAGAAACGATACAGTCCTTTGGCTCAAGATGCTTATAGATGCTCAGTTGCTTACAGAGAAGAGAAAAATACGCAAATAATTACATTTTCAGAAGCATAATTTTCAACAATATGAGGTTCAAGAATTTAATATGCCAAGGGAGGATGAGGAAGGGGGAAAGGTGAGAACATTGTGACTTTTGGATCACCATGGTCAGGACTCCTGACTCTTAAATCACAATAAAAATGGCATGTTTTGGAAACCAACAGTCGTGATGGCAGCTTACTCATATTCCAAACCTCTTTTGGGTGTCTGTGTTAGTAATTTGGAAATGTACAGTAATGTGGAAACATATACTTCTCACCACATCCAGAAAACCATCCCGGTGGCATGTCAATGGCATCATGACTCCCCTCAACGTGATAAAGAGCATTGGCAATAGTTTCATTCCCAAGGCCACGAAGGTGTCATTTTGACCTCAGTCTCAGAGCAATGAGTTCAAAGAAAACAATGGGTCAGCGGGGTCCTAAGCTCAGAACTTCTGTCGGTGGGTAAAGGTGTAATGAGAGAATAGGAACTCAAAAAGCAACCGCGAAAAAGCCATGCAGGTTACGATTACCCTGAAAACACCACTAAGATGGAGAAGAATATATATCCTAAAACAGGGAGGGAAATTAGAAACCCAGCCATGCTCCTACAGAGCAAGTCCGCAAACCCAGGTATTTGCATCTCTCTCTGAATCCTGGAGTCTGCTGGCACATAATTGACATCACAATGGTTCTGTGGTACCTGGAAGATATTGCACACCTCCTAAATTAAACTACCTGGGATGTGCCCAGGCAGGCACTCTTCTGCACAGTAGCCTCATTGTCTGGAGAGAATCTACCTGCATATTGACAGAAGCCTCTTCTCCTTCCCCGGCGTCCCCTCAAAAAACTCATAATGCAGCAAATCTCGGACCAGAAATCTATTAGTGCCCAAGAGGGGTTACAGGAAAGAGCTTTTTTTTTTGTTAATATAAAGGCAACTTCCATCTCTCAGTAGTGGGGCAGTAGAAATA
The DNA here is from genome assembly GCF_024362965.1 of Panthera pardus. Taxonomy (NCBI): domain Eukaryota; kingdom Metazoa; phylum Chordata; class Mammalia; order Carnivora; family Felidae; genus Panthera; species Panthera pardus. The sequence continues at coordinate 45,623,302 of NW_026526688.1, read as the reverse complement.
CATTGCTGTAAAGTCATGGGAAGGCATGAGTGGTCACTTACCCAATGTGAGAAGGCAAAAAAAAAAAACCTTGATTGTGGCTATCTGGTCAACTATCTGAAGGCATTCAGCCAAATGACCCTAGTTTCTTGCTCCTGTGCCAGAGCAGAGATGGTCCGAGGTTTCTAGATGTTTCTTGAGGTTATAGATTGCATTAGCTGGTAGGTCATGTTCAACAAACTTCATGTCCAAAGGAATGTTGGGATAATAATCATCATGTTTGAAATAAGAAGTAGGTGTGGGGATAAGTGAGCCAGTTGTTTTCTCTCCTAAAAACAATCTTTCCCCGAATGGTAAAGATTTGGAGAAACAGTAGAAAATGTGTGCTACAGAATGTATATTTTGTTATGTTTGCAGACAGTTGTGCATTGCTCCTTTAAAATCTATGATAGAAGAATTTACAATGATAATTTCAAAAGAATTAAAGGTGAACTCTGCACATTTCACATGGGTATCTTCTAGGAGATCTGAGAGACTTGACTACTGCTCCAGAGACAGTCTATCTCTTGGACAGAAGACAGAGGAATGTTCTCTCAAGTGGTTATCAAGTCTGTTTTCATTAGGGAAAAGTACACACGTGTTAAAGTGCCTGAAGGGTTTCTTTTTGTTCATGGCCTTGGATCAGGATGCAGGGTGTCCTGCTTTCCTTAAATATCTATCCTTTCTCTGTCATTTTACCAAGGAAATAGAAGCCAAGAGGACAGATCTGACCTCAAAGGTGGCATAGGCAGAGCTAGAACAACAATCCAGGCTCCTAGAACCTAGTCCAAAGGTTTCATTTCACACAGTGATGCATTTAGGGGCATGACTGGGTGGGTAGTCAGCTCCACGTTCAACTACATTGCTGAAAAGCTTAACAAAGAGGGAGATAAACAATATAGAAAAATGTTGATAGTAGTATTCCATACATGGTTTAATTTAGGGCAAATGTTTTGTAGTCTTATAGAACCTTTACAGAATCAACTGTTACATGGGAAGGACAGGGCGTCGGGAGGTAGGGTTATAAGTGCATATGTGTGTGCACATGCCAGGGTGGCTGGGAAACAATGGACAGAATTGGAGGCAGACCAAGGTCACAAAAGAGGTCTTTCCCCCTAGATTCTGATTTCCTCAGCTTCCCAAAGACCCTTGGAGCCAGAAAGAAGGTCTGCACCTTTGCTGTGTGTTTAGTTTCCACTGAGCTATTTTACTGCTTCCTGTTTTCTCACCCTCTATTTATTCAGGTTGGGTCCATGTTTGGGAGACGAGGGTGGGAGGAAATTCAGAGCCACATTCTGGGGTCTCAGTGCCTCCCCTGAGACTTCCAGGCTGGGCTGGACATCTTCCTGTTTGCCTGGCTTTCCAACAATGCTGTTGAGGAGGGAGATAGCTACAGATCCAAACGTGTCCCTGCACACACGCTCATCAAGCTCTCATGCTTCTTTGTGTTGAGATGAGGCTTACACGGTGCCTTTAACAAAGGTGGCACAAGGCGGGGGGGAGGGGAGGATTTTAAAACCTAGCATAGAAAGAATGCTCCACTGATATGTCTTGACCACAGACAAAGGATGATCTGTACATGAGCCTGCCCTCACGTTTTCCACTTGTACACAGGATGCTTCTAGCTCTCCGTGACCATTGAGTACACTGTCTTTTCTGCCTCTAGGAAAATAACCAGTGTACCTTCTTGTAGCCAAGGCATTTGGAAAGAAACATGTCAGTAGTGAGTACTTTCCATGTGCCGAGGTTTGTCCTTAACACTTCATGTATATCACTTCATTTTGTTCTCGTAGAAATTCTATGAGATATTAACTCCATTGAGGCTCAGAGTCCATGCTTGAATCCATATGTGTTTGTGCATTCTGTACCCATAAAATGTCATCCATTCAGTATGAGTGACACAAGACAGCGTGATTGAGTGAGAGAGTCCAGCATCCCCACATACCAGAGAGGTGACCTAAAGCAAGTCACTTGCTCTCTATGTCAATTTCCTCCTCAAATAATAAGGAAGAATAACAATGGCCAGTACCTACCTCATGGGATAGCTTTAAGAACCACATGGAATATTTTATTTTATTTTATTTTATTTTATTTAACATTTATCTATTTGAGAGAGAGACACGCACACACAGAGCATGAGGGGGGAGGGGTAGAGAGAGAGGGAGACACAGAATCCGAAGCAGGCTCCAGGCTCCAAGCCATCAACACAGAGCCTGAAGCAGGGCTTGAACCCAGGAACCATGAGATCATGACCTGAGCCGAAGTCAGATGCTCAACTGACTGAGCCACCCAGGTGTCCCCAGATGGAATATTTATTTATTTATTTATTTATTTACTTTTAATGTTTATTTCTTTTTGACAGAGACAGAGACAGAGCACGAGTGCAGGAGGGGCAGAGAGAGAGAGGGACACACAGAATCCCAGGCAGGCTTCAAGCTCTGAGCTGTCAGCACAGAGCCCGATGCGGGGCTCAAACTCCTGAACTGTGATATCATGACCTGAGCCGAAGTCAGACGTTTAACCGACTGAGCCACCCAGGAGCCCTCCAAATGGAATATTTTTTTTAAATTTTTTTTTAACGTTTATTTATTTTTGAGACAGAGAGAGACAGAGCATGAACAGGGGAGGGGCAGAGAGAGAGGGAGACACAGAATCTGAAACAGGCTCCAGGCTCTGAGCTGTCAGCACAAAGCCCGACGCGGGGCTTGAACTCACAGACCGTGAGATCATGACCTGAGCCGAAGTCGGACGCTCAAACGACCAAGCCACCCAGGCGCCCCCAAATGGAATATTTTAAATGAAAACGTTCAGTGACCCAAAAAACATTAAGCAAATATTAATTATTAGGAGAAAGGCTTTTGGTTTTGTTTAATAGATGTGAGGATATTAGAAACATGTGAGCTACATATAGTTATATTTTTTCAAATCCATATGACAGAATGAAAGACTAACATTGTCCCAATATGAATTCAAATAGATTCGAGGTGATCTTTTACAACCAGCCTCGCGTGGACTCCTGGTTTCTTCACATCAGAATTCTTAGCCCAGTAATATCTAATGTCCCTTTTATAGCCAGTATTCAGATGACTCCATTTATTATTCTGAAGTGAAATTCACAAATAATATAACCTACACATACATATGTTTTAAAATATATATATATAATTTAAAAAATCATATAATGCCCTACTTGTAATATATAAATAGTTAATATATAAATATTCAATATGTAAACACTCAAACATAACTACCTTAGAAGACATGTAGTATTTAGAAGCCAGCTCTTTTTTAATGTTTATTTACTTATTATGAGAGAGAGGGAGAAAGAATCCTAGGCAGTCTCCATGCTCAGCGAGGAGTCCAACACAGGGCTTGATCTCAGGACCATGAGATCATGATCTGAGCTGAAATCAAGAGACAGAAGCTTAACCAACTGACACCCACGGGCCCCTGGAATCCTGCTCTCTTACTTGAAATCAACAGCGATATACCAGCCACAAATGATACTGATACATTTTGTTGTGATTCAAACAATGTAACGGCATTGCTTTAGTGATGTACTTTCTAAAAACATGAACAGTTTTTGATGAAGTTCCAGATAAAATAAAGTATTTTTTTTATTTACATAATGGATGCTCTGTATGTACTGGAAATTTTAGTGAGTTTTAAAAGAGTGCAAAAACTGTTCTGGTGTTTGTACATAATATAGATTTAGGCTGAGATGATTCTAAACAGGTCTTTCGCCCAACCATATGTCCAGTGGGACGTTTGAAAATTACACATGAAACAAGTTAATTCTTTGATGTGTGGGGTTGTCCTGTGCTTTGCAGGATGTTGGCTGCCTTGGCCCCATCCATTAAATCCTCATTATTAGGATGATCAAATACACTCTTGTGAGTTCCCAGCTCCCTCAGGACTGGCAGCCCCCGCCCCCTATCTTCCCCAGTCATGTTGAAACCACTGTTTCATGAGCTTCTTTGAGCTGCGGGTGTTCACCATTCTGCCTGTGCACAGCTTCTCTCCCCAGACTATCCAGCATCTCTCTCCTTTGTTCTTTCCACCTCTGCCTCTTATAATCTGATGCTGCAACTTGACTAAACGTATCTTTCTCTTTACCTAACTTCTTTACTCTAGCCTGGCAAACTGGGCTCTCTGAACTACTTTGCTCTCAACCCAGAGCCCTGGGAGTGTTCCTAGAGGAATCCGCAAGGCATAGAACTAACTCGTCAAACTAGAAAGTGACAGACAAGTCATTTCGTTCAACCTTTATTTTATAGGTGATCAAACTGCAGCTTATATGTGTGCCCTGACTTGCCTGAGGTCCCACACCTAGTGCATGGTAGATTTAGGACGAGAGCCCGAGTCCCTCTCACTATCCCTATACCATGCTCAGTCTTTATTGATTAACAAAGAAACCAAGAAACAGACACGTGCTAAGCTCATAAGGGACATAGGGTACTCTATTAGAAATGTCTCAGACTTCCGAGTTTAAGGTATGATAGGAGACATAAGAAATGACATGGAAAACAAGGATTCAGCTTAACAAAGCATATGTTTTGCATTCCAGTTTTGTCCAAGACATGTTTCAGGAGATACAAAAAGCAGCAGCAGCTTCAGCCTACCACTTCCTATTGAGCACATGGTCTGGTAAAGAGATAAGACCCCGTTGTAATACAAGGCAGGATGAAAAATGGACCACACAGAGAGGTACAAAGGCTTTAAGAAAGGGGAAGACTTCATGACTGCGTTTGAGACAGGTCTGTAAGGAATGCTGGGACTTGGCCACGTGGCAGAGAAGTGAGCTCATGGAGAAATTCACAAAGACCCAGTGGGGGGAAAAAAGCCCAAGGAATGCTTTGGAACAAGCAGTTGCATTTGGAACACAGGGGATTTCTAGAGGAGTTAAACTGAGCAAGGTCTCTTGGGGCCGACATTGGGAATTTCTTGAAAATCAAGCTCAAATCCCGCTCTTACATCTGTGGGCAACGGGTGCATTATATTTTAATCGTCAGTTTATTCGACTGCCCTACCAAACCCTCCTTGCTCTCCAAAATGGGCTGCTGGGGCTCATCTATAGCCCTGCTTCTCCTTTTCTTTTGTCCTAAATCCCTAGACCACATTTTCCAGTCCTACACAGTCCTGTCATTGAAATGTGGTAGCTGTAACGTGCACCACCTCCGGGCCTCCAAGTCTTCTTGTGCGTTCCATATATACTCCTTTGCATGTTGACCAAATGAAAAGGATCCAGGGAAGGTCTCCAGAGCTGTAGAAGATGATGAAGCCACCAGATGGAAGGGCTGGGCATCAAAAGTCTGTGTGACACAGAGCACACCCTCCCTGCTGCCCCAAATCTGCACTGAGCTGTGATTCTATTGTGTTGGGCCACTGAGATTTTGGAGTCGTACATTATAGCAGGTAGCTATTAACTCTATGTAAACAACACTGTCTGATTTTATCTCCCTATCTGCAGGGCCTTGTGCAAAGTAGGAACTCAATAGGTTTTGATTTTTTATAAATCTTTTTATGTTTATTACTTATTTTGAGAGAGAGTGTGTGTGAACTTGAGCAGGGAAGGGGCAGAGGGAGGGGGAGAGAAAGAGAATCCCCAGCAGGTTCTGCATTGTCAGCATGGAGCCCGATGTGGAGCTCGAAGTCATGGACCATAAGATCATGACCTGAGCCGAAATCAAGAGTCACACACAGATGCCTGAATCACCCAGGCACCGCTCAAGAAATTTTAGAAACGAATAAATGGCTGGATAATTTATTGAATGAAGGAATGAGCCATGAACATAGTTGACTTTAGAAAACAACACAAGAACAACAGTATAAAGGTAGAATGTATCAGAATAAAGAGAATCTGGAAGTGAAGAGATTACTTAGTCCAAGAAGATGGACTGAATCAAGTGAGAGGCAGTGGAAGTGTGAAGACATAAAAGCCATCCTAAAGACACACTCTAAGGACAATGGCAGCTTATTGGATGTGATGGTTACGGTGAACTCTCAGCATCGACTCCAAAGTTTCAAGTCTGTGGGAAAAGGAGAAGAGTGGTCCTATGGACAGAAATAGAGAAGTTAGAAAGATAGCTGTTGGTGGAGTGGGAGATATATAGGATGGGATATGATAACACGAATGATAGCTCAACTCAGAGGAGAATTGAATACATGAATGTTGTGCCCAGCAGGGAGCTGGAGACGTGCACCGGGATCCTCAGCACACAGTCACTTTCACAGAGGGAAAGTGCAGACCCTCTTGCCTGTGAGAAGAATCAGGAGCAAGATGGTGGATAAAACAACAAAGAAAAAGCAGAGGTGGTTGGTGGAGAGGCAAGGCTTGGAAGGATCTCAGGTAGGAGAACTTAGTTTTCTCAGGTGACTGAGGAAAGGAGAACCCACTGAGGGTGAAGGAGGCTGAGAGGGGGAGGCCTGAGAGGAGGGAGGCCATGAGATGTAGAAGGCAGAATGAAATAGGAAGCCAACGAGAAATGAATGGTGGGCAAGATCTGGAGGAGATTTCAATGTGGCTCTAGTAAAATGAGGGGTTAAGACAGGTAAAGCAGGGAGGAAGGTATGGTCTCAGAAAATTTAAGAGATGAAGATCTAAGTAGTGGAGGAACTCTCAGTAATGAAGAAGAAGAAGAAGAAGAAGAAGAAGAAGAAGAAGGAAGGGGGAGGAGGGGGAAGAGGGGGAATAGGGGGAGGAGGGGTAAGAGGGGGAATAGAGGGAGGAGGGGGAGAAGGGGGAGTAGGGGGAGGAGGAGAATGGCTAAGATTATGACATTAAAGTACCAGATAGCATGCTAAATAGTGTCTATGTGTTGTCACATAAAATATTTGCAACATCCCAGGAGCACCTGGGTGGCTCAGTTGGTTGATCATCCTACTCTTGACTTTGGCTCAGGTTGTGATCTCACAGTTGTGTGATCAAGCCCTGCATCAGGATCTGTGCAGGGTGTGGAGCCTACTTGAGATTCTTTCTCTACATCTCCCTCTGCCCCTCCCCCACTCCTTCCTTTTCTCTCTGTTTCTCTCTCTCAAAAAAAAAAAAAAAAAAAGAATTTTACAACATCCCAGTGAGTAGGGTATTTATTATTAGCCCACTTTACATGTGAATAAGTTAAGGAACACGACGGATAAACCATTTGCTCAGAGGCACGCAATGACTGGCCTAGAATTCAAACTTTGTTTCATTAGCTCCAGAGAAGTTAATGCCGATCTGCCCAAGGTGATCATTCGCGTCACCCAAGTGAGCCACTCTGTGGAAGCAAGACAGAACTCCCTGAGGATACGGAACTTGATCTGTGCCTGAGTGCGGAGTCGGGAGAATGATCAGTTTTTATGTCGGAGTTCCTCGAACTTTAGCAAGGGAAGGAAGTCTGTGAGCCAAGTGCTAGGGTCACTAAGGCAAGCAAGAAAGTGTTATAAACACTGGTATGTGAATTTCAGCTTGGCAAGCTTATTGATAAATGTGACAAAACGATGGTGGGCAGAAGTCTCGGGGAGATGGTGAGTGCCATCCCCACCGTTTGTTCAGTGAAGGCAAAGGACTAAGAGAAAGATACGTTGGAGAGGATTAGAAGAGAAATGGTATCTTCAGAGAAGAGGTTGCCAAATCCAGAGATGGAAGGATGTACAAAGAATTATATGGAGAGGCCTGTGAGGTCTTTGTTTTTTGTTTTGTTTTGTTTTTGTTTTTGCTTTTAAGTTGTTTGTTTATTTGTTTTTTAATATAAAGCTCCCCAAGGGATAGGGTGAACTGCTTGAAATCAGATAAATACAAGAGTTTAGGGCCTCTCTGGATAGAGATGAAAATAAGAGCTAAGGTGGAGAGATGATGAAATTTGGGACTGAAGACTCTAAGGGCCAGACTCTGGGAAGAAGAGATTGGGTAGGGACTGGATGCAACAATGGAAGAGGGGAGGCAATTAGGCAGAAATCAATCACTGTAGGAACGGTTGATTTCACAGGATGACCACTAGGGGGAGCTCCAGCCTCTTCCTCACCTAACAGTAAAGAAGGAGCACAGGTTCAAATTCTGAATCCATATGGCAGATGTGTGACTTATAAGCCACTATTCTTTCTCTTAAATGTAGGTAATGAGATGGAGATAATGATAGTCGTTCATAGGATAGTTGTGAGAATTAAATGAGATAGTACATGTAATGCATTTTACACAGTAGGCCCTGAGGATGTGTGATCAGTGCAGTCCGAGTGGAGGGAATTTTTCTGGGCCTCAGAAACAAGACTATAGTCACTATGGGGCAATGGCGCCAAGGGCTCTGGTGTTCAATATGGCAAGAGAAACTGTTAGCAGTTGTCGACTCTTCCCTTTAGGGCATGCTCTTTAAGGACTGCCATTCTCTCCAGCATGGCCATGTGGCTCATGTGGTGAAACAAGCGAAGCTCTATTAAGCTTGAGATGAAGCCATTGACAGGAAGTCTTTTCAGGTCTTCAGATGAAACCTCCTCTGTCTTTGGAGGCATGTTCGGCCTTCCCCCGCCTCTTCTACACGGCTGAGAGATGAGATGTCAGGGGTGGGGTGAAAATCTGGGGGCAGGGCCAGCGAGGCTTAACAGCCTTCTTATACCAAAAAGATGGCCCGTGGCTCATGCATGGTCCGGTTCAGCAGTCCCAGAGCACAGCAGGCATGCACACCTGGAAGCAGGCTGTGAAGACACTCCGGTTACACCAAAGAGAGGAGGAGAAAAGCCACTTCCGCTGTTTCCATTTCTAAGCCTACCTCTCAGCACACTTTTCTCTCAGGCTCTGAGGGGGCTGCATCCACACGCTTTGGTTTGGCATCAACAAATCCAACAAGGACTGGAGAAGCAGCAGGAAACTTCCTTGAAGTAACTACTTATAGCAACAGTCCCTTTGTGAGGGTCCTGGGCCCCCTCATTATCATTTTATTACAGTTCTCTCCTCTGCTCCCTGAGGACTTTCTCTGGAAAAAACACAAGACCCGTTACTTTAGAAATAAAATGTGTTTTTCATTAAACCCTATTCTGGCCCCTCCAGTCCCAACAAAGCATTTCCTTCCTGGTCTAATTGGTTTCAAGTTATCAATGATACGGTTTCTCCACAAGGAGGTAAGACACCCCTGTGTCCTTCTAAAAGCCCCCCTACCACCAGTAGTGAATGAAACTTCCCTTTGGGGAGGTATAAGGAAGATGCAAGAGGAAGGCTTGTTCAGAATGTGGAGAGGAAGCTTCCATTATCTTTGTAGGACTCTTGGTCCAAATTCCTTCCTCTTGACCCCATTCCCCTCCCCAGCCAGGTACTCCCCCAATCCTATTAGCCAAGGGATATGGGGGCTATGGAAAGACCCCATACATCCAAGGCTATGAAAAACATGGCCTGTTAGTCTGCCCAAACCAGAGGCATCTAGAATTTGTTTCAAGAGCAAACTTACTGGGGTTCTCAACAGAGAAAATCCAAATGGATACACGACAAAGCAGGCCAGCCTCCATCGCACTCCTGTCCAGCAAGAAGAGAGCCATGATTGACATAGTTCTCATGCAGCCAAAGCCCTGCCTGCCCTTGAGCAGCGGTCCTCAACCCTGCTGCACATTACAATCACCTAAGGAACTCTTCCAGCTTCTGATGCCAGGGTCCCACACCAGAAACTGGGATTGGTATGCAATGGGGTCCAGTCACTGACATCTTTTAAAGCTCCCCCGGGGATTCCAATGTGCAGCCTGAGTTGAGACCCACTTCTCTAGAGCTGTGCTGTTCAATACGGTAGCTGTTAGCCACATACCCACCTGTGACTCCTTCAAGTTCAATTCATTAAAATCAAATAAAATTAAAAATCAGTTCCCAGGTCACCCTAGCCACATTCAAGTGCTAATGGCTAGTGGCTTCTCTATAGGAGAACGCAGACACAGAACATTTCCATCACCATAGAAAGCTCTATTGAACAAAGCTTTCCTAAAGTGTCAAAACATCACAGGTCAAAACCTTCTGGTTCTTCTACTGACCCATGAAGATTGCTTGTGCCTACTGTCTCACCCTCCCCCTGAGCTACAAACCTCATGGCAAAGTTCAGCTGTCTGGGCCTCCTTTGCCACGAGCCCTTCTTTGCTCCTTATAGTGATAAGAATTCTGACCTATGGGACAGGAGCTTTCCACCTATCACCACCCAGGAAACAGGATACGCAGAGACTCCCTGACCTGCCCCAAGCCACACCATTAGCAAATGGCAGAGTCAGGATTTTCAACCAATTGGTTTTTATCAAAACTCAAGCTCGCTTACTCAGCTCAACCGCTCCACCCCTGGGACAACTAACCACATCAGAGCTTTCTCCTCCAAAAGGAAAGTCCCTAAAGTGTTCTCTGCTGACCACAGAGTTTCCTCATTGTCAAGTCTCCCCGACCTCAGCTCATTCTGACCCCTTATCTACTGCCGCCTTCCAGATCAGTATCCAAAAAGTTTACATGGACTCACTGCGGTAAGCTTGCTTCACAATGGCCAAGGGACAAAGGAAAGGGTCATCCTCTGCTTTAAGAGGTGTTTTTGAGTGGCAGGCAAGACTTGTGGGCGGGCACCTTCGGATCAACAACACTGTAAGAACCTTACAAGCAATATTCCTTACAGGAATACAAAAAAAGGAACCAGCTTATGCCGTGGGAGGAGAGCTCGGGCAGCTTTGAGATAGGAGCTTCCAGGAGAAAGGACACAGGTTTGGGGTGCCAGGGCTGTCCAACCGACCGCCTGAATCATATTAGTTTACTTTGCATCTTTAGTATCTGGCGGAAAGACAACTGAGCTCTGTTTGTTTGCTATCCACTTAATTTAAACTTAAAAATGTGTGCAAGCAAGAGTAAGTTATCTCTCACTCAGGCAAGTGAGTTCTCTCTCACATAGACATGCACGAATGAGTGTGCATGTGTGTGTGCGTGTGTGTGAAGGATTGAGAAAGGGGGAAACAGGAGTTAAGAATATTTCTAAACACAACAAACATCTACATTTTCATTATTGCCAATTACGCCCTTGCACACCATCAAAAAAAAGTTACAAGAAGATATTTAAGAGGTAGATCTGGTGTAAACTGATCCTAGTCCAGAACAAAATTAACTCACATCGTAATGGGCTCAGACGACTGAGGAATACGTATGGATTTTGTCCAATATTCTCCATGTTGTCATATTTACTTTCTTAACTTAAATGTATTTATTTCCACCTGAAGTAACTACTCTCTTCTTTTATTCGGTTCCCCTTCCTGGCTTGGTGTTGCTCAGACTATGAGTCCTGGGCCAGTAAATCTTCCAGTGGCCATAAGATAGGGTGGTTAGCTTTTGTGCATCACGGATTCGGGCCTCAGGCTGGCGAGAACTTCTGCCTCTGGACACAAAACTCTACTCCTCACACAGAAGCCCATCAATTATGCATGATATTTTCCTGTCTTAATGTCAAAATTATAATCTATATTACTATTTTATAATTTGAGGCCTTTTATCTTACTAATGCTGTTACCCAGTCCATGTTTTGGTGGTGGTTATTTACCCTAATGGACCCACCTAGCCACAATCATGATATAAATAGATAAATGCACTTTGTGAATTTCCTCAGTCCTGCAAAAGACAGGACACCAAACAGGAACAACTATTTGATAGAGAGTCACTGTATTTACTTAGGCCCCGCGCCAGGGTCTTTTTAAAAGCATAAATCAGAGTGTAAATACCAAGTTTAAGGCTCATTTTGCTATTGGTATGATTACCCGCAACCCCACCTTTGTCGAGGAAAGGCTTCAATCACGAGGGTCAGCATGTGGTGAAGCTACACACAGCTTTTCTTTTGACTGAGATCTCTCTTTCCGAGATCATCTAGAAAGAAATGATGGGGCCCACTCTTCAACCGGGGTTCACCCATAAATCCAGCACCCTATTTCAGGGGTGAGTTGGTAGGTAAGTACCAGCTACATTCCCCATCTGGCAGCTTCCTGCCTCCTTTTTCTTCATCGCTGCTGCCTCAGACTTCTCCTTAATCCTGTAAAAGCAGAAAACTCTGCCACCTGCTGTGAGTCGCGAAAATGTCCAGAGTCCATTGCCACTTCCAACCCAATGGAGTGCGCAGGATAAGGGTGCCTTTTAGACCACATGTGCGACTGGCCAAACCTGGAGACGTTTCTTGGTGCCTTATCTGCAGGGACGGGGCTATCGTGGGTCAGAACGACATGAGGGCTGTGGCTGAGCTTATTTAGGGTTGATTCCTGATTATAATGCCAGCTGCCCAGGGGACAAACGATTCACATACAGATGATCTGATCTGATTTTTAAGAAGTGGTCTGATTAGTTCGCTTGTTTTAACAACCCAACCAGATTGACTAAGTGGCAATGCATCGATTTTGTGGCGCTGCTCGAATCAATCTGAATAAAACTATTTAGTGCTACATATAAACACAGCTGAATTCAGACAAGTGGGATGAGATCTTTCCTTTAAGCTCTTGAGTCATAGAAAATAAAACTCCCTCAATGGGGTCTTCACTGAGGAGATTATGTATATCAGCCTAAATGGACTCTGGTTTTAGTTCTGTCCCCTTGATGCCCTAACTTCCGGAACAGAGTTCTACTTCTTTCCTTATTTCATTCAACAGGATCCCCCCCGCTTTTTTTTTTTGCATACAAGGAGCTCCCAACATGGTATTTGTGATTGTGATAAAGACAGCGGGCCAAAGGCACATGCACATACCATCAAAAAGTTTCTTTCCATCTGATTATGAAATCCCTGACCTCTGACCCAGGGGTCAAAGTAGATTGATTATTAGCCAAAATAAAATTGATCCAACAGGATTTATGCTGAATGGGGATTCCAAGGGATTCTTGGCTAGCGCTGTTTGACGAACAACTACTTCCTAGCCTCATTCATAGTCATTCTGCTTTCTAGCTGACAAAAGAGAGACCCAGGGGAGGTTTAGGATGATTTGGGGCTTTTCCCTTGACGATCCCCTATGGAAATGTCCAGTTCTATGCTTCACTACTCCTCAGCACTCCTTAGACTTCGCCCAAACCAAGAGTTGATTATAACGCTCACCGTCAGGGTTTACCAGGGTATTTCTAATGACTTTTCTTTTTCCTTGCATCTCCGCCTCCCTCTTTCCTCATCTGTAAAAGTGAGAACAGTTGAACTGGGGCATCTTTTGTCTCTCTTCCAGCACAGCATTGTGTGATTTTAATAATATCTTCTGCTGGTATTTCCACAGCCCATTAACATCTTGTAAAGCAATTTTGTATCTATAATCTCTGTTGCTTCTTCTCTGTTGTGCCAGAAAAACATAGCCATCAAGTTCCTTCAGAAGTGTCACCCTGTCCAGGGCTCCTGGGAGGCTCAGTTGGTTAGGTGTCCGACTTCGGCCTAGGTCATGATCTCAATGTTCCTGAGTTCGAGCCCCTTGTCAGGCTCTGTGCTGCCAGCTCAGAGCCTGGAGCCTGTTTCGGATTCTGCATCTCCCTCTCTCTCTGCTCTTCCCCCACTCACGTTCTGTCTCTCTCTCGCTCTCTCAAAAATAAATAAATAAATGAATAAAGAAAAAAGAAAAAAAGAAATGCTGCCCTCTTAGATCAGATACCCTGAGTCCATCAGCCTTAATATGCTCATGAATTAAGTGAATATGGTTGCTGCCATGCTGACCATTGGATATTCATTCAGCCAATTGTAGATTCCCTGTGCATGATAATGCCCTGTTTGTGTAAGAGTTAACACCACCTGTCAGCATTCAATGTGGAAAAGACTGTGGCATGAGACAATGGGCTTTAACCGTCTTGTGTTGAAAGAGAGAACTTTCCTTCTTCACAGTTCAGCTTTTATCAAGGCCTTAAAATGCAGCCAGAGCATTAAAGGGAAAGGGAAAAAAAAAAAAAAAAACCTTGGAAGGTTTTTTGTACTTTTTGTAAAAAAAAAAAAATTCTCTCTCTCTCTCTTTTTTATTTTTACCATTACCAAAATCTCCTCCAAACACACAGACCCTACAGTATCCCTATTAAATTATATAGAGCGAGTCCAGCCCTTGACTGTCAGCGGGGCCCATCAGTCCTAATTTATCGCCCCAGGAAACACAGTACAATTATGGTAATAAATAATAATAGGATTCAGTACATGACAACATGAATGATGGAGCCTCTCAGAATTCATTTACATTGCTTTGTGT